>NC_140594.1:266318741-267568741 GCF_964204655.1 Triturus cristatus
TTTTATTAAGCCTTAACAGGATGAGAGACAATATTCTCAGGAGCACTATTGAAGTGCAGAGTATACCATAACATAGAGTGATTCACTAGATTGAATGCACTACTGATATCAGCATAGCTGATAGAAGGAGAGATCCTGGCTTAGCTTTTCTATATTTGCCTATTAATACTCAAGAGTTAAACATTGTTCCACCATCCCAAGGCCCTTCCTGAATCCATAATGGATCTGCAACATGATAGAATTGTCGGTTGCCCAGTCCTCTAGTCTCTGCAATACAACCCTACCCAGGTGCTTCACAAAAGAATCCACGAGGGAAATGGGATGGTAGCACTTTGGATCAGCTCTTTCTCTTTTCTTATGAATAGGAGCAATGGATTTGGGCCGTTATGTAGGTACACAGCCCAATGGTAAGAATTGGTGCCACAGCACAACCATACCTAAAAAGGCAGCAATCGATAACTCATCAAGTCCAGGTGCTTTCCTTTTGGGACAATTAGACAATGCATCCCGGACCACCTCCACCTTAAAGTTAAAGTGCAAGCCAAACTTAGAAGGAGAGCGGCTCACCAAACTATCTAATGCTGGAGGTGCTCACCTTGAATCGCTATAGGTCAAATGGTCAAAAATCCTTTTAAAATGATCTACCCGTGTTTGTGATGAGACATGTGATGTTAGATTGGGATAGGCTTGACATTTAAAAAAGGGAGCATTCACGATGTTCCAAAACACAAAGGTGTACCCAGTCACAGCAGCCTAAGCCAAATTCAACTAGGCTTTTTCCCTGAGCTCCTTCCTAACTGCTAGCGTCTCGTATTGTTTCTTTAACAACTTATGGCCCGATTACGATGTCGTCCGGAAAGCAGTCCAACCGAATCAGTTTGGGAATGCTTTCTGAATGACTCAGGGGCGTGGAGTCTAACCAACCAATTACATGTGTCCGAACACCGTTTGGTCGGACTCCCACTGACTTCAATGGGAGCCTGTTTTCCGAACAAGAACACAGGCTCCTACTGAGAAAAGGGGTGGTTGGGGAAAACCTTGCACTCTGTGGCAGGCACCCATGGTGCCTGCCACACTGCATGCAGGGATAGGGGGGGACCCATGGGTACCCCCCACAGGCCTGATTCGGAGGGCCCCGTGTGAAGAGGGGCCTGCTACGGGCTCACAAAGTCAGATTCCAGCAGCCGATCTGTGTTGGAACAACCGACTCATAAAGGCTGTCCGAAACCAACATCCTAATCGCTTGTCCGGAAACGTGGCTTGTAGACCTGTACAAGTCTGCTCCTAACGACCTTTTTACTCCGAATGCTGTTCGGAACCGAGTCAGACAGTTCGGGCGCTTTTGGGACATCATGATCGGTAGTCCGGAAATGTGTCTGAGTCGTTCTGAAACAAGACTTCCGAATCGGATTCGACCAAATCAGATGCAATTCGGAGCCTTTCTAGACAGCATCGTAATCGACACCTAAATGGTAGAGTAATTTCTTGGAACGTGATATAAGGCTTCCCTCCGCTTTCTGGAGGCCTGTGAGCACTTGTGATTAAACCAACCATGTCTTACATGTTGCCCAGGTTTGGCAGGGCGCACCAGAAGAGAGTTAAGGGCCCCAGTAATGAGCTCGAAGGTAGAAATCACATCATCATTGTCCACAACAGAAGCTAAACAGGTGTCAAACTCAACTGCTCTTTGAGTTACAACTTCCTCAATATGCTCACTGGGTCAATTCCTGACCATCTGAGACGTACTCCATTCAGTCAAAAGAGAACATTACGTAAGATCTCTAAGTGTCTGCAGTGCAGATAACATATAAAGTGATTGTTAGCACTATCGGGTTGTCAATAATACAGTGCATTCTACTCTGATGTTCGAGATCATGGGCCTATTATGTATAGGGCGCAATTTCCCTGTTTGCGCCCAGTGCACCTTAAAATAAGAGCGCCAGGTGGAAACAGGGAAAGTGCAGCATATTACATAAAATGTGCTGCCTCCAGGGCAGCCGTGAACTCGTGCTGCCCTGGGGGCAGTGCATTCAAGCTCAATATGAAGCAGCTTTAAAGCAGCCACTTTGTGTTTCACTGTGTAGGAGTCAACCCACCTGCACTTATAAGGGGGATTAGAGATCCCCTTGCAGGCTGGTGCAATGACTGACTACACCCACCTGCAAGGGGATGTCTGGCGGGTCCATAGGACTCCCTTATCTCCCCTCCAGAAGGCTGCTATCACAGGACACAATGACAGTGCACCCACTGACAGCTTCTTTGCTTCTGCACATGCATCTATATTACGGCGCAAGCACAGAGGCAGAACGCCCTCTGAAGATAGAGCTGGCGCTTTATGTGCAAACACGCTATCGGTATTAGAAAATGGGGCGCACAAGCGTCTGCGGCCCCTTCTGTAATACCAAAGTTCCCCGGCGGCTCGCAAAGCAGGCGCATGCGCCCGTGGAGCACCTTGTGTAATACGACCCCATATATACTTTTGTGGAACTGATCATATTTGTGGATCAACATATATTTAGACTCTTATCATACTCACTGTGTTGAAAGTGTATGGTACCCTCCCCAGGCCAGTTAGTTTGAGTACACATCTGTCTAGGCTGATGGCTGCATCCTTGAGTATTAAAATCACCGCCCACACAATTAAAAAAATACACTTGAAATAAGATAAGAACACATCCAAGTCAGATTCCAAAGCAGTGACAACCTTGCTACAGGTAGAGTCAAACACATTATTGTAGTAATTAATTACGATCATGTCATTCCCCCTCTTAAAAGTCAATCAAATGAACTGATAATATGGTGAGGGCGTGACCTATTTTCTAATAATGATGGACAATAAGTTGGAAATCAACAGCTGTAGTCCATCCTTAGCTCATCCTGCAGGGGATGGATTAGGTGCTGTGAACAAAGGAAATAAACCATCCTCTCCTTACCTGCGAGGTTTCCTTAATACATACTATGTAGGAAGTAAGAGCAATAATTAGCCAATCTTGAAAGGTTACCTTACTCTGGAGCCCTGAAATATTCCAAGAAACAATATTACAAACTCTGTGGAGACTTGGTTCATCCATAGGAGGTAGTTAAGTTGACCTGACTAGGGTTCCTGACAAAGTCCCTACAACTAGATGAGGTGCTACTATATAAGGAACTGCTAACTCCTTATGTGCTATATAAGATGGGTTGAATTTAGAAAAATGCTAATAATGAAATGAAATGAAAATTGGTACTTGTAAAGCACACTGCTACTCCACAGAGTGTCCCGGCGCTGCAGGACCGACTAGTACAGAGAAATCAGAGTTCAAAACAGTTGCACTAAAACAAGGACAGGGGCATTATAGCTGGAAAAGCCAGGTTTTTAGCTGTCTCTTGAAAACAAGCAGGTACAAAGAGGCAGCCTAAGAGGAAGGGGTAAACTATTCCATAGGCGGGCGGCCAGCACTTGGAATGAGCGCCCACCTGCCTGTGAGCTGGAAAATTTAGGAATAAGTATCAAGGCTTGACCAGAGGACCTTAGGGCACGATGTGGCACATAGTGTTGGACCCGTCTCCTGAGATAAACGGCGCCCGTGCTGTGAAAGGCTCGGAATGCCAAAACCAATGCTTCAAACTGGATCCTCTTGCGTATTGGGAGCCAGTGCAAGGTTTTTAGATTAGTAGACGTATGCTTTGGGTCTCACCATGAGAATAGCTCTGGCCGCTGCATTTTGAGCCACCTGCAAGCGGTTCAGTAAGTACTCAGGAAGACCCATATACAGTACATTGACATAGTCAAGCCTGGAGGTGACTAAGGCTTGAACTACTGTCTTCCGGTGCTCAACCCGCAGCTGAGGGAGAACGTTTTTTAACATTTTCAACATGCCAAAGCACGTGCCAACAACAGTCTGAATTTGGGCTTTCATGGTTAAGGTGACATCTAACTTCACCCCTAGGTTTTTGACAACATTTAAAAGGGCCGCAGGAGGAGACATGTCACCAGGCCACCAATTAAACCATGATTCACAACATGGACAGACAAAAAATATCATCTCTTTTTCAGGGTTGCATTTCAATTGATTGAGCCGCAATCGGGAGAAAACTTTCGACAAACAGGTGTTAATTTTCTCACTACTGAAATCTCAACCTTTATCACTCATGAATAGCAGTTGAGTATCATCGGCGTAAGATACTATCTTAGCACCGTGTGACTCTGCTAAAAGAGCAAGAGGAGCCATATAGATGTTAAAAAGTGATGGACTCAAAATGGACTCCTGCGGGATCCCCACCTTCATAGGGGGAATGGAGGGCGAAAAAGGGGGGGACCAGATTTCTTGCTGGCGGTCGTTGAGGAAGGAAGCAAACCACGTAAGTACCATGCCCCTGATGCCACAGTCTGATAGGCTTTCCAAGAGCCGGTCGTGGGGCACGGTATCAAAAGCTGCAGAGAGGTCTAAAAGTATCAACACTGCACTTCCTCCACCATCCAATTGCTCTTTAATGGTTTCAGAGACTTCCAGTACAGCTATTTCAGTACTGAGATGGGTCCTAAAACCAGACTGACTATCATGGAGTATATGGTTGGCCTCCACATACTCAGTCAGTTGTAGGTTGACATATTTCTCCAATGTTTTGGAGAAAAATGGCAGCAGTGAGATGGGCCTGTAGTTCACAGCCACAGTGGGGTCTGCAGAAGGCGTCTTCAGCAGGGGGATGATTTTAGCCCTTTTCCAGCGGCCAGAAACAAGCCCCTGTTGTAATGAGGAGTTCAGAGCCAAATTGACCGCTGGATTTAGGATCTCTGCAATGTCCAAAATGTTTTTGCTGGGCATGGGTCTGAAGGAGAGCCAGACTTCAGAGAGTACATGATCTCGAGGGATTTTTCAGAGGAAATAGGCAGGAATTGAGTGAAAGAATAACTGGTGCTAGGGCTGGCCAAGCCAACCAGACTTGCCCCATCTTGCATAGCAGAAGAGGAGGTGGTAAAGGACTATTGAATAGTACAGATTGTATTATAAAAGTAGTCAGCAATGTGGTTGACCCAGGTAGAAGAGGGGGTAAACGGAGTACTCACCGCACTCGGAGAGGAAAAATATTTAACAATTTTAAATCCATAAATCCATAGGAAGATGTTCTCTTGGATCTGGAGTGAGGCACAATTAGTCATTCCCCATAATGCAGAGCCGTAGCAAGTTCCAGTTAGGCACTAGGGGCCATATGTAGGTAGCATAACATTTACTGATTCATAAATACCGAATTTTACCGATTCGGTATTTATGAATCGGTAAATGGTATGTAGGTAATTAATCGGTAATCATTACCGATTCGGTAAATATCGGTATTTATGAATCGGTATTTACCGAATCGGTAATAATGCATCCCTTCCCATTGATTCCTATGGGCCTGGAGGCCCATAGGAATGAATGGGAAGCCAGTTACTATTACCGATTCGGTAAATACCGAATCGGTAATAGGGAAGGCATTATCATGGGTGGCAGGGTGTCACATTGACACCCTGTTGCACCCCTGATTCGTGCATGTGTGCACATGTGGCGCACATACATGCCCTAAGGGCATGTATGTCTGCCACATGGCACTTCACAAATTGCACAAAAGTGCTTTTTTAAAGGTATTCGTCATTTACCATCAACTTGTAGTTGGTGGTGAATAACGAATCCAGACACCAATTATGCACTCACTTGAGTGCCCCCTACATAGCATTTCTGGATTCGGTATTTACCGAATCGGTATTTTACCGATTTCTTAAAATTCCGAATCGGTAAATACCGAATCCAGAAATCAGCCACCTACATCCGAAGTGCCTCAATACCGGTCGGTAACGGGATATTTACCGCATTTCGGCCGTTACCGACCGGTATTTGGCTTCCTACATATGGCCGTTGGTCTTATAAAAGGTCAGAATCTCTCTGATTGGCTTGTTCCTCATCTTGGCAGAAAATCTAAATATGGCCTCTATTGACCATAAAAGGATTAGTGTACATACTTCTATCTGCAGCCCCCAATGACTTTTGGATGTAAAATGTATGCCCAAGTATATAAAAATGTGGGTTTCAGCCATTGGTTCCCCCTTGACATGGTGTGTTCTAGTTTTTGATTTCCCTTTCCCACATATATTGTACTAAAATAGTCAATGCCTCATTACTTCAAGGATCGATACCTGATTACCTTAAAATTGGGCTGGTTGTACTAAGCATGAAGGGGGTCTGGGAGCCCCGAATATTCTGCAATGCTTTCCGGTTGCCCAATTGCAATATATGATAGAATGGAATCGCCCTATGACAGAGAAGCACTCGGTCTTTATGGACCTGACAGTGGCGGACTCGCACATTTGGAGGGAGACCTGGCTTCCCCGACCTCATAGATCCTGGGGACTCTATTCCTCCCCGGTTACTAGCTCTATACTAAAAATCTGGGACAAATTAGCAAGCACAGCTGGGCTCTCGCCGTTTCCTTCTCTGATTACCCACCTATTTGCGAACCCGGATTTCCCTTCTGGGTCATCTCCAGGTGTGGCTAAACGTTGGTTAGAAGATGGCTGCAAGAGGACTGGTTGCCTATTCAATCATACTGGCTTAATTCCCTTTGACCAGTTAAAATTACAATACTCCCTAGAGGAGACTGATAGGTTTACGCACACCCAACTCTCTCACTGGCAGCTCCATCCGGACATCCACTCCAAGGCAAGCAGACCTATGACCCCCTTCGAAAAGTGGCGTTTTTTAAAGAAAGACGACAAGAAACATACCTCAGGAATGTATCGCTTCCTGATGAAAGCATCTCCCCTACAAAAGACCCTTGGTCAACTCCGATGGGAGACAGAGCTCAGGCATAGTCTCTCCAATAAGGACTAGGGGTCATATACTATAGGGCCCACCACACAACATACAATACAGGACACACTGAAACAGCCTACAAAATTTGCTCATATTTGTATTACACTCCGGCTTGTGTTCAGAAATTGAATACGTTCTATGATGGTCTGTGCTGGAGGGGAGGTGGCAGCCCCGGGACTCTAATACATCTCCTATGGAACTGTCCCAAGCTTACACGATACTGGGAATTAATCCTGAACGACATAGACAGCACGTTCAATATGGAGTTGCTGCGATTCCCCGCCTATATCCTCCTGGGACTTTCAAATGCTTTCACTTACCCGCTCCGGTCCATTAGGGGGCGACAGATTGCTATGGCACCCAATGCCGTGCATAGGCTGCTTCTGATGAACTGGGGCTCCGACAAACTCCCAGACCATAGGCAATGGCTCCACCAACTCTGGTCATTGCTAGCTATGGAGCGGCTCTCGATGGCTGCCAATGCTGACCCAGCGCTTTATGCATAAATCTGGTCCCTGTTTATCCCCATCATGTCCAAGGAATTTAGGGAGCTAACCTGCCCCGCATATTTGTGTATTTTAAAGCTACTGCCACCGGAACAGGGAGACGAGAAGGTTCTATAAGCATGGCGCTGCTGCTCAACACCATCTTACTTTTGATATTACATAATCTCTGTGCCTTAGTCAGAAGGGGTGAGGGGTATTGGGAGTTTTTAGTTATTTATTGTTAAGTTTCATTTGTTTTTCCTTGTTTTTCATGGAATTACGTGATTCTTACTGCACACAGTAATGCCATACCGTAGTCCTGGTCTTTCTAGCTACACCTGATAAGTGTAACACAAAAGGGATGCATGGATGGTCCACACCCACTATCCCCCACACGCGGCCGGCCCAGCCTGGGTTGTAGGCGACTTGCTGTGTAATCCCACTTTTATTTACAATGATTCATCCTGTTTCTTTTAACAAATATCTGACCTACCGGCCCGAAAGAGGGTTGTTACAGCAAACAAATGATGGACGGAATGCTGACAATGCAAACATTCTCCCCCAGTCAAAAGATCTGGGTTAAATCCATTGTTGTTTTGCCCACTACGCCACCCCAGTTGGGACCCAGCCATATGCAAATCAGTCTTAACCCTGTGCCCCATGGGAATAGTCCAGACCGAACTGCCAGGCCAGGTCCTCCCTGGACCGGAAACAAGCATCCTAGCAACGGTTTCAGGGTATGTCAGCCTTCTTCAGCCAGGCTAGCTTGAATCCAGTGGCACAGTGAGCAAGGGACCCACGTCTGGGCATATCCATCCCACTTAGGGCGAAAAGTGTCACAGCAAACAAATGATGGACGGAATGCTGACAATGCAAACATTCTCCCCCAGTCAAAAGATCTGGGTTAAATCCATCGAAAGAGGGTTGTAGGCGGCTTGCTGTGTATGTGATTTGCTTATCTTTGTTTTGATAATAAAAAAAGATTTGATCCTAAAATTGGGCAGGTTACCCTATATTAAAAAACTACGTCAGTTGTCTCAGACCTAAACAACTTCTGCCCAATCTCTATGATTCCAACACTAGCAAATCTCCTTGAGAAATGTGTATATGTTTAACTGTGCATCCACATTGACTAATTCAGTCTATTAGAGCAATTCCAATCCGGCTTCCGCCATGGCCACAGAACTGAATTGGCGCACACACACATGATAATTACGATAAAGGACCAGAATTAATCCTGCCTTCATATCCTCCTTGACCTCTCGTCAGTCTTTGATACTGTCAAATATGATAGCCTCCTACACCTACTTAAATGCAGGATGGGACTATCATGGACCGTTCTCAACTGGTTTGCTTCTTTTCTCCAGAACAGAACTCAAATAATCAAGATCATTATGATTCTATCCAACACCTCACAAGTCAATTTAGGGGTCCCTCAGGGGTCTGCGCTCTCACCTACTCTCTTTAACTTATTGTTGCATAGATCCTCTAACTGATTTGTTGAATTTTTCTAACATCCACTATCAAAGGTAAGCAGATGACATTCAACTGTGCTTAAAAATCTCTTCCCCTCGAAGATATTAGGTTTCTAAACTCAACCCAACTAAAAACACAAAACTGGCTGACAGGTAACCACCTCAAACTAAACGCTCTCAAAACAGAGTTCCTCCTAATTGCCCCACCCAAACACTTTCTAGACGTCATAGAATGGATGAAACAACTAACAGCACTGAATTGTGTACCACACATTAAAGCAGTGGCTGCTCCCCCATAGGGGCGTGGGGGCGTCGCCTCACTACTTTCTCGCAGTGCGAGAAGCAGAAACATAAAATGGTAAAACTACCATTTTATGTTTCTGCTTCTCGCACTGCGAGAAAGCAGAAGTGCCTGGTTGTGGGAGGACGGGTGGGCGGTCCTGCATGAGGGCAGGGGGGAGTGGCTAACCCACTGTTGAGGGTACGGACTGTTTGGTTGGCCCCAGGGCTGAACAAAGCAGTCATGCGCACTCCCCCTTTTCTCTATGTAGGCTGCTGCATGCAGCCTACATAGAGAAAATGGCCCGGCTGGTGCACTCTCGGCTGCGCCTTACCAATCACAATGCTGCCATTGCAGCGTTGTGATTGGTGGAGGGGAGGGAAGCTGCCTGCTGGCTGCTTCGCTTCCTGTAGGGAAAACGTTTCACACCGAACCACTGGAGATGCAGGCGGAAACACCACGCAGGACCAGTGCAGCCACCACGTTCAAAGTGTGTGGGAAGAGAGGGCTGGCTCTCACTGAGGCGGTGATCTGTGCTCCACGCGGGGAATGGGCACTATCTGCCACTGCTGCGCCGCCCTTGGACTGATGAAAGAAAAAGAGACCCGCGTGCTTTGGTGTAGAAAGGAGCAGATGTCTGTCAGTCGCCAATGGCGAGCATTACTCATGGCCTATTTGTACCAGGCCCACTCACTCTTCTTACAGCGCTTCCTCGGCTTCTCACCCCCCCCTCCCCGGGAAGGGCTGTAATAAGAGAGGTAATTAAGTGTAAAAGGAAAGCTAGGATGCAGAGGAGGGGTGCCGTGTAAGAGCTGTGTGAGGTAGACATGAGGCAGGGGTTCTGTGAGGAGGGGTTTTGGAGATTGTGGGGGGCCGTGTTACCCCTTTAATTTGCAAGGGGCCTGGATAATGTATGTTAATAGCCGTCAATAATCCCAGCTGAGCGGTGCTAATAATGTCAGATAGACGTAATCTTCTCCCCCTGAAAGGGAAGGGACGTGCCTTTTCTTCGGAGATAAAACCGGCCGATCTCTAAGTGTTACTGTCTCTTTGGGCAGCTGTATGGAAATCTTACAACCAACCTCTTCCTCCCCCTTCGAGGGTGAGAGATGGATTTAGAAAGCGGAAGCTTTCCTCAGAGGCCAGTGGTTCTCACAAGTCTGTGGTGCTGAAGGACAGACAGACCCCTCCTGTCCAGCCGGCACATCTGAAAGGACGGCGGGGCCTGGCAAAGTTACTCTCAAGCCAGGCCACTGCTGCTGAAAGGCCGATAGGTCCCTGCTACAGACACTCAAGTGTCAGACCCTTGTCTCTGACAGAATGGTAGGGCTGGGGCAGAGTCACTCACTCCATCATATGCAACTGTTCAGCGTGGCCCTTAGTCACAAGCTGACCCTTTAAAAACAATTGTGTAATATGTGAGGGCAGAAAATGAGCAGCACACGCTAGTGTCGAGGAGAGCTCGAATCCGTGCATCACTATAGCGCCCACCTGATTTATTAGGTGCCGGGTGGTTGTCAACCCATAATTAAACTGTCAGATAGACACACACAAGTATAAATACTTGCAGGACATACACATATACAACACAGAGACAGAAGCGGAGCTGAATGCAGCGGTGGAGATAAGAGCAGCAACAGGTGCCACACGCAGGGACACGTGCTCTACTCCGAGGACCAATGCAAAAACAACAATTGATGGACAGAATGCAGAACAATTGCATACATTCACCCTAGTACAGAGATCTGGGCCTAAATCTATTGTTTTTATACTCACCAAGCAATTCCAGTTTGGACCCAGTCATATGCAAATCAGTCTTGACTCTGTGCCCAATGGGAACAGTCCAGCCCGAACTGCTAGGCCAGGTCCTCCCTGGACTGGAAACAAGCATCCTAGAACCGGTTTCAGGCTTTCAGGTCTCATCAGCCAGTATAGCTTGACTCCAGTGGCATGGAGAGCATGGGACCCACGTCTGGGCATACCCGTCCCACTCGGGGTGACAAATGCAAAAACAACAATTGATGAACAGAATTCAGAACAATGTCATACATTCACCCCAGTACAGAGATCTGGGCATAAATCCTTCGTTTTTTTTGCTCACCATGCCATTCCAGTTTGGACCCAGCCATATGCAAATGGATTTAACCCAGATCTCTTGACTGGGGTTGAATGTTTTGATTTGTTCTGCATTCCGTCCATCAATTGTGTGTCTTTTGCTTTCTCGCCCTAAGTGCGCCGGGTATACCCAGACGTGGGTCCCAAGCTCCCTGTGTCACTGGAATTAAGCTATCCTGGCTGAAGAGGGTTGAAACTCCGACACCGGTCCTAGGATGCTTGTCTCTGGTCCAGGGAGACCTGGCTTGGGAGTTCGGGCTGAACTGTTCCCATGAGGTACAGAGTCAAGACTGATTTGCATATGGCCAGGTCTATACTTGAGTGGCATGGTGAGCAAAAGAATGATGGATTAAACCCAGATCTCTTGACAGGGGGTGAATGTTTTGTTTTGTTCTGCATTCCGTCCATCAATTGTGTGTCTTTTGCTACTCTGAGGACCGAAGCCGCTCACAGTACTGGGCATAGTGTGACGACAGAAAAAAACACTCGGGCAAAGGAGAGCTATTACAGTCTGTGCACCCCGCACCTGCAGGCTCATACTGGAGGCTGCTGCAAGTGAACAGGTTCTCTGGAAAAAAACGCTGGATAACATTCTGAACATGCAGGAGCACATCAGCTCTGCCACCAAAGGAGCAAACTTTTGTAAGAACGTGGCTCTGTATATACTGTTCCCAAATCTGTACAGTGTGCACAGAGTCCACAGTCGCCAGAGGTTTGGCAGAGGCTAAAGTTAGATATAACCTTACTCTCTAAAGTGGTAGCTTGGTCGAGCAGTAAGGCAGTATCAGAGGACAGTGTAAAGCATTTGTTGTACACACTCAGTCAGCAAATGGTCTCACACACTCAAGAACTGAACTCTAGGCCAATGGTTTTGTATAAAATTATATAGCTGTTTTATTTTACAACCAACAATAGGTATCAAAATATACTTTCTCAGAATGAGATGCTTTAGATAAGTACTTTCAATAGGCAATAGACTTTTGAATGCTATAGTTACAGTTGTTGCAATAGGCAACACAATTTCAAACACAATATAACATTGAGCTCAATGGAAATTTCTAGTTAAATGCAATTGATTACTTTTTGGATTAATTTTTTATTACCACAGGACTGGATCCTAGATTGAGTCCTGGGACATCTCCTGTAAACAGTTGAGTAAAAACGTTTTGGTTACAGTTGTGATTTTTTGGGAATATTATTGTATTTTAAAAGTTGACACAAAAACTTTTTCACATAAAATCACCAATGTTATCTTACGGGAGGAATTTCACTTAGCAGGTAAGTGGAGTTATGCTTACTTTTTCTAACTCAGTGTTGGATCCTGGATCCAGCACTGGGGCATTTCCTGTAAACAGTTGAAAGAATGTGTTTTTGTTATACAGGCGATTTTTAACGAATATTTGCAAGTTTGCAAAATCGACACTTAGAAGAATTTCTGGTGAAAACCAGGCAATGTTATCCTATAGAAGGAAAATCAAGTTAAAGGTAAGTACGATTGCAATTACTTTTCAGGGTCAGTGCTGGGCACCAAGATCCAGCACTGGGATCTCTCCCGATAACAGGTGAGTATTTTTGTTTTTGTATTTCGGCTGATTTTAGACGAATATTTTAAAGTTTCAAAACGCGACACTTCGAAGAATTTCCAAGTGAAACCAGTCAATGTTACCCTAAGGAAGAAAAGAGAGTTATCTGCTTTTGGGTAAGTACTCGGCAGAGTTAAGGTTCTGGGCATAGACTCAGGGGTCTCCCAGGGTCAGGTAAGTACAGTTGTTACACCCTCAGCGGCACAGGGGAAGCCGGGTGCAGAGTGAGTTAGGCCCAATCTTATCCTATGGGAGGCAGGGGGCCTTTGGTTGGTGGCTGCTGGCTAGCAGGCCACGCGGCTGTGGGAGCTGGGCTCCTGGTCACTTGCTCAGGACAAATGGGGAAGTAGATTAGAGTAGAGGTTGCACTGCCAGGGGCACTCGGGCGGCTGGTTGCAGGGTGCTTTTGAGCCGTCAGGCGCTCAATGGATTGCAATGGAGAAGCTCAAAAACGAAGAAAGGCTGCAAGCTCGGGGACGAAGATTCTTCAAGTGCGACCACCACTTCGAGAGGTAAGTTGGGTAGTTGGAGGATAGGTAGGCACCTAGGAGTTGGGCACAGGGGGCCGCAGGGCGCCGGGTGCAGGGGTGCCTATTGGTGTCAGGAAATCTTACCCTCTGCTGGTCGCGGTTGGAGGGGTCCCTGGTTATGAGGAGCGTCGAGGTGGGTCCTTGGGTGCTGGATTCGGGGTCACAGTCGCCGGGGGGACGTCCTCGTGGTCTTTGTTCACTCCAGCACAGGCCAGGCTTGGAGGGTGCAGAGTGTGCAGGGTTTGCAGTTCATGGCTGATGCCAGGGGTCAGTTACCTGCTTTGAGCAGTGCCACTGCTCGTGGGAGTCCCAGGTAGTCAGAGTCACAAGGCAGTCAGGTCCTCCGGAGTTTTTGAGGTTGCTGACCACTGGAGATGCCGGGGTTTAGCAGGAGCAGGTTCGAGGGTGGACAGGCCAGTAGGGCTGGGCCCAAAGCAGTTGGTGTCTTCCTCTTGTTAGCAGCTGCACGGCAGGTCTTCTTGTTCCTTGTTCTTCTTTCTTGTTTCGGAATCTGGATCTGAGGAAGGAAGGTTCAGGGTGCCCCTAAATACTAAATTTAGGGGCGTTACAGGTAGGTAAAGCGCAGGGACCAATGGGTCCCTTTCCTGCGGTGGGTACACCCCCTATCCTGGCACTCTCCTGTGCGAGGGCGGCATTAGCCTAATCCGGATTGGGCAGGGCTTCCCATCTTCAAGATGGCGAGAGCCCGGGGATGTGCTTCACCTCGCCTCCCCCACCTCAGGGGTCGGGTTGGCAACAGCCGGCACACCCCCTTTCCTTCCTTGGGGTTTCCGGCCAGTCTTCCCACCAGAATGGGTGTCAGAACCGGTAGGGGCCAGTTGCTGAGTACAGCAAGTGGCCTGGAGAAGCTCGCAAAAGGTGGCATGCCTTTGAAGCTTCCCCTGCCCATCCTGGGGGAGGAGACCAAGCACCTCGCCCAGGAGTGCAGATGGCTCTCTACCCAGGGGTCCAGCTACATGCCTGCTGTGTGGCAGCCTAGGCAGCCCCTCAGACAAGACGTGGATTGTAGGCTAGGTTCAGGGGGCATCTCTAAGATGCTCTCTGTCGTGCATTGTACATTAAATCCCACACTGGCATCAGTGCGGGTTTAATGTTCTGAGAAGTTTGATACCAAACTTCTCAGTTTTCAGTGTTGCCATCATGGTGCTGTGGAGTTCGTGTTGACGATCTCCCAGCACCATATACTCTTAGATGGCAGTACTGCACTTACAGTGCCCAGGAATGGACCTGGGTACTGTAGGGGCACAGGGCTCATGCACCCACACCACTGGCATAGGGCACCCAGCTAGAGGGGTGGCTGATGTATGCCAGGGCAGTGTGTGTTGTGGGCATGGCACACAGGGATGTGTGCCATGTCGACTCTCTGTTTTGTTCTGCACCCAGACACTCAGCCTGCAAGGGCAGTGTGTGTGTGTCTGGGTACAGGGCCTCTAAGGGTGGCACAATAAGTGCTGCAGCCCTTAGGGGCCTTCTCTGGTCACAAGGCCCTGGGTACCTAGGGTACCATTTACCAGGGGCTGACATGTGACCAGAGATGCCAATTGGATTTTGGCTGTTAGGCAGTTTTTAGGGAAGGAACACAGGCCCTGGGCACCTGATTGGCAGGAGCCCAGGGCACACCAAGGAAAAGTGAATCAGTTATTAGGCAAAAAGTGTGTGGGGGGGTAACTGCAACAGAAACCCACTTCTTTACAACTTTCACATGAGCATCTTAAGAAAAATAAAATCCTTCCTTCCCCCGGTGCCAACCTGTGAAGGCTCTGTCTGCGAAGCCCCCCTGCTGTAGTTACCACAGAGGCATAGTATGACTGAGAGAGCGATTCACTCTCTGGGCGCCCGTTGCATTGCTGTTGCCATATGCGGCACAGTTAGGCATCTCTGCAGCTGTTCGAGATAGGCCGGGCTGCTCTCTTCAGTGCTGACTAGACTCTGTCTTGCTGCTGAAATCCCTTCAAGCACACTGAAATTGTGAGTATTATTTATTTTATTGTGCAATTTTAACTCGAGGTAAACCCACATGTTAAAAATATGTATTGCCAGAATACTTGTGAATATATATTCTTGTGAGTAAATCAGTATACTGGGCGCGAAGGATAGACACGTATGTATAGTTTGCATTTTATAGGTACTCGAGAACAAGTCCCCAGGATTCTAGGAGCAGTGACTAGGTAATCAGAGGTAAGGCGCTAGTCAGGAGTTGATCAAGGTCTCTGTGCTGATTGGAGGCAACATTTAACCGAGGAATTTACCCATAAGGAAGGTTTTTGCCTCCTTTTTGAAGCGTGCCAGAGAAGGGAGTCTTCTGATGGCGGGAGGGAGAGAGTTCCATATTCTTGGAGCGGCCCCAGAGAAAGCCGGATTGTAGTTTTTTTTCCCCCAGATTCATGCAGGTTGACGCAGGAGGTCTCTGGTGGATCGGGAGTTTCTGATTCCTCTGGATACCACCAGTTTCTGTGCAAGAAAAGCAGGGGAGTTTGAGTATAAGGGCTTGTGTGTGATGCAGGCCAGTTTAAGCTTTATTCTAAAATCAGGTGTGGTGAAATGTGGTCGAATTTTCTTGAGCTGGTAAGAAGTCTGGCGGCAGTGTTGAGGCAGGCTTTTAAAGGTGCCAGGGAGACCTTAGGTAAACCCGAGAGGGTAGAGCAGCCATATTCCAGTCTAGAGATGACAAGTGCTTGGACTGCCATTTTTAGGTCGGCAGTGTCGAGGAAGGGTTTCAGTTTCCTAAGGTAGCTCAGGTGAAATCTGACTGATTTGGCCATCGCGTTGATGTGGTCCTTCATGTTTAAATTGCTGTCCAGGGTAATTCCCAGAGATTTGGCCGAGTCCACGATGGTCAGTGGGCAATCTAAGGCTGTGATAGACTTAATCCATGTCTACATCTCAGGATTGGTTTTTGGGGGTGAAATTAGGAGTAATTCTGATTTCTTTGCGTTGAGTTTGAGTTGATTGGAGGCGAGCCATTGGACAGTCACTTTCAGGGCCTCATTCAGGGAGAGAATCTCCTCGATTGATGAGGTTTTGATGTAGATCTGAGTGTTGTCAGCGTAAATATGGTAGGAGATATTCGCAGTGTGTAGGACTTCGGCAAAGAGGTTCAAGGTAGAGGTTGTAGAGGGTAGGGGACAGGGTTGATCCTTGAGGGACTCCAACCGTGACCGGAGAGGGAGCCGATAGATTGCTGTTGATTAGGAATCTCTGATATCGGTTTTGGAGGAAGGACCTAAACCATTCTAGAACGGAGCCATCCAATCCCATCCTGAGATTGAGGCGTTCAAGTAGTTTTACATGGTTGACCGTGTCGAAGGCCGAGGATGGATCTAGGAGGATTAGGAGGCAGGTTTTCCCTTGGTCAAGGGCTTGGACGGCATCGTCAACAATGTGGAGCATGGTCGTTTCAGTGCTGTGCCCGGGTCTGAATCCAGATTGGAAGTCATTAAGTAGGTGGAAGTTGTTGATGTGTTGACTTAGTTGCTGTTGTACACATTTCTCCAGCATTTTAGCTAAGAGAGGGATGTTGGAGATAGGTCTGAAGTTGTCGGGGGAAGCTGGATCAAGCAACTGCTTTTTCAAAATGGGGAGGACTTGGCCGGCTTTCAGTGAGTAAGGAATGGATCCCTGCTGCAGAGAGGCGTTAATTATTGCAGACCAGCTAGGAATAATGGACTGGGCGGCAGCCGCTAGGCAGTTGGGGGGGATAGGGTTATTGAAATGGTTGTTCGGGTTTAAGGTCGATAGGATTTTAGCGACGGAGTCTTCGTCATAAAGTTTGAAATCGGTCCAGAGTGCTTGATTTTTAGGTGAAGTCTGTGGGGGCAGCGCCGGAGGAGGAGGTAGGTCGGGAAGGAGTAGAGAGTATGTGGCGGCACTACGTTCGTTTCCTAAGGCTGTGGCTTTGTCAGCGAAAAAGGAGGAGAATTCCTCGGATGATATTAAAGACTTGGGGGTTTCTTTTGCAGTTTTGGCAAGTTTATTGGATTGGTGTTTGACCAGTTCGAAGAGCTTGCGGGGTCTGTTCTTGGCGTTCCTCAGTTCAGATCTGAAGAATTCCTTTTCTGAGTTGATGATGTTCCTGTTGTAGGCATTTCTAGCCTGACGGAAATGTTTTAGATGTGCTACAGAGGGGTGCTGCCTCCAGAGTCTTTCGCATTGTCGGAGGGCTCTCCTCTCATTGTTGAGGGATCCAGTGAACCAGGGGTTCCTGTCTTTGATTTGGGTTCCATTTAGTTTTAGTGGGGCTAAGTCATCCAGAATGTTTAATATAGTTGTAGAGTAGTGATCTTTGAGGTCACTGACCGTTATGATATGCGAGGGGGGGAGGTCTGATTTGCAGCGAGCCTCCAAATCCCTGTGGTCCAGGTTTTTAGTGTCTCTGACCCAGCGTTTAGGAATCACTGGTTGAGGTGCCCTTGTCTTGTGGGTGCCAGGTAGTAGGAAGGCGATGGCGTGGTGGTCATACCAGTCACAAGGGTCTATAGAGATAAGCTTGACTGTTGATTCCTTAGAGATGATCCAGTCAAGGGTGGCCCCTTTCGTATGTGTTAGGAGTGAGCAGGCTTGGGTCAGGGCTTGATCGGCCAAGAGGTCTTTGATGGCGTTGACATGAGGATCCCTTGGGTCGTTCCAGTGCAGGTTAAAATCACCAAGGAAAATATCTTTAGCGTTGGAAGAGATCTTAGCTGTGATGAGTTCCATGAGGTGGTCAGTGAAGGAGTCGTTCCTGCCTGGGGGGTGGTAAAAGATGTGCAAATTGCACAGTTGGGTGAATTGCTGCAAATGGAAAGGGCAAGGTATTCGCAGGAGTCGGTGGTATCCGCCAGAAGGTCAGTGACAAGGAGGTTAGAGTGGTAGATGCATGCGATGCCTCCTCCTTTTTTGCTAGATTGCCTGTCCAGTCTTGCAGTGTTGTAGTTGGGAGGGACTAAGAGGTCCAGGCATGGAGATGAGAAATCATTGAGCTAAGATTCTGTTAGAATGCTAAGTCGAAGTTTTTGTTCAGGATGAGATTAGCAATATCGGCGGCGTGCTTAAAGGCAGATCAGCAATTGATTAGGAGACCAGAGCGGGCAGGAGAACTGGCGCTAGGTTGCTTTTGACCACACTTCTGTTGCCGAGGGTAGCCGATCTGTTGGGGTTGATAGTGACCGTGCTGATGGCATGTTCGGCACTCATGTCTAGAGGACAAAGGGTAGCTGGGTTAGAGTTGTAGTCCTGTTGATGGCAAGGATTTCCTCTTCAGTGAGGTCTAGCGGACTTGGGGTGTCAAGTGTAGAGTTGTAGGAGAGGACGAGAGCTAGGGTTACTTCCTCCCAGAGGTGGAATAGTTGCTTGCGAGGGCGGAGGTGTCTCTGAGATAGCGGTAGTGGGTGCATGGGGGGCTCAGTGGTGTGAGGGGTAGAGTTTGAGGTTGGCGAAGGAGAGTTCAGCGAGGTGAAGGAGGTTCATTAGATCCAGAATGGAGATATGGATGCTCTGAGTTAATTTGGCAGCTCTTGAGTGCAGGGTTTCGATATCCATATAGGAGGGAGGCGTTAGAGGGCAGGAGGGTGATATTTCAAGAGAAATACTATCGGCATGCAAAGGGGATCAGGTAGAAGGGGTGGTTCAACCTGTATCGAAGGTTTTTGGAGGCAAATCGGTCTCACAGTTAGTGTGGGGAGCTAGCGGGGAGGAGACCAAAGGTCTAGGGGTGGATCTGTTGGCATGGCTGGGAGGTGTGCAAGAGGGGATAGGATGATCTGTGTTGGAAACCCTTAGAGGGGTGGTTTGTGGGTGGCTAGGGACGCTAGACAGGCTGGTTGGAGGGGCAGGTGTTAGTTGCCTTGCCTTGACTTCCAGATACAACGCGAACTGTGATTAAATATTGTGTCTATTTTTCCAAGTTTGCCAGAACACACTTCAGGGAACTTTTCATCTAATAATTTCTTTAGAGATTCCCCTTCATTTAATACAAGAACTTGTTCAATCTCGTTAGGGTCTAAGATAATATCAAGCTTCCTTTGGTCTTTCTACCCTAGCACAGAAGGACCCTTTATTGACACATAGAGTTTACACAAAGCGCTTCTATTCTCAAATCTGAAAACCAGCTCCCTGTAACCCAAAAGGTCAATTGGCTCACCATTGTAACTTAAAGGTGCAATATCAGGTTGAGACAATTCAGAACCCAACTTCATGACAAACTTTTCTGACCACACTGACTCATTTATTATGGTGAAAGGAGAGCCTGTATCAGCTGCAATATAGATGCTTACACCTGGGTTTACTAGAATCATTGTCGTGGATAATGTTGAGTACCACTTTACTTATAGGGTTAAGTGACTCATCTTCACTATCTTCATTGTTGGAAGATGCATAACTTTCTTCAATACATCTTTTAAAATTTCTATCATGAAAAACTTTACTGAAATGGCCAAATGTCTTACAAAAAGTACATCTTTGCTTGATGGCAGGACAACTTTTATCATTAGCCAAATGGTTCTTGCTATCGCAGCGATAACACTTGAAGATTTTATCACTGGTAGCCATTTTTTTTATTACTAAAGTTTTGAAGGACTTGTCCTTACTACGATTAGAAACAATTCTGGCTGCAGTTTCCTGCTGAGAGCCATCGGTACTTTCTTTTTTTAGTGCTCTAGCGCACCATTTCATCCTTAAGTTGTTTCCTTTTTAAAAATTTGAAACGTGTGACACCAATACAAACTTTCGGGAAGAAACAATTATCAAGTTTTCTGATAGCTTGATTGAAAACGTTATCATCCCCAGAAACCGTTTCTTTATTTAACTTATTATAGACCCTTAAACCCTCTGGGCCTAGACTGTGCATTAATAAACCTTTTTTCCTGTCAGCAGATAATTTATTAGCATGGCCAATGGTGAATAAGTAGTTAATAAAGTATTCTTTCCACTGTAACCATGGGACTGGGGGATCACCTGGAACACATAGAAATTCTTTTGGTTGATTAAATGTGATATTGGTGACTGGAGTAGCCATAACAGTATAAAGCTGTAACTTAACCTGTGAACCTGTAAGAAAAATGTAGCGTTAAAATACAGAAACTACCAAGATTTTATGTTGCTGGATAAAATGTTAGAAAAAATGCACAGATTATTGAATCTAGAATTAGTAACAATTGACTAAAAATGAGATGAATGTCTCGAGAAAAATTGTCCAAGGGTAGTGTACTCTGCAAATTTTACTTGACTCACTAGAAATTGAATGATTGACAGATTTTCAGTCAGTGTCATGTAAGTTTGCGATGCAACCTTGGAAAATCAATTAAAGGTTAACAAAATATCCTCTGACTTTGTGTTTGGCATGAAACTAGAGGTTGACTAGCTATGAGTTTGCCATTTAGATGCGTAGATACAGAGGCACACTGTTGAAACTCTTCCTTATGCGTGCAGAAAAAATGAGATTGTCCTCTATAGGAAATGACTGATTGCCAATTTAAACAGTACTACTAAGTCAGTAATGCAGATTTAAAAATATCAGGAACAGAATTTCCTACTTATCAGATGTTGAAGAACATTGTGCAATACTTGTGGAAGAGTCAAATTCACTTTTAATTAAGCGCGCGCTACACAGCTTTACTTGTTTGGAGAAGCGCTGCTTATGAAGAGTGACAACTGCAGTTCCTTTCGCAGGTGCGTAAGGTGCCTTCAATAGCTCTTTCCCCCAAGCGTAAAATGAACTATCCCTCTTACCGCTACCTCTGTGAACCATTAACGATCCAGAAATAACCGCTGAGATGCTGCGGTTAAGCGGTTGAATCGGACGTGCAGGAGGAGCGTCAGAAGAATGCCCAATTACCGGATTATTCTAATTGCTAGTAACTCCGGAAACGCTTCACCATCACCTCCGTGGCAGACGACAGACGAACCTGAATTAATCAGCATATAGCAAAAGAACAGGACGTGAGGGAGGAGCGTTGGGGAAATGGCCAATTAAAGGATTAATCACTCCGGAATGAATTTCTGAAGAGGCGGGTCAAATGAAACTGAACCAATCAAATTGAGGCTCATTCACGAAACAAATGAGGGAATCCAGGCTTTAATTACTTCAGCATCGATGATCCTAAAACAATGAAAAACGAATAAATCTGCGTGGATCCGATCTGGTTGAGTCCCAAGTCGCCAAAATGTAAGTGTAGTGAATACACTTAAATCTAGAGTTGTGTGAAAAAGTATTTATTGAAATACACAACCGGACATATATCAATTGCTTCCTGTCCGGAGCAAACAGCCAAATCCTCAAGACTAGTAACGTCAATTCTTCAAATCCCAACAAACAATTCTTAACAGCAGTGTTAGACCTGTCAGCCCTTCGGTGGTTCCCTCCTCTATTCTTTTCTTTTTGTCCCTTCCTCTTCTCATTTTTTTTCCTGTCCACTATATTTTTTTTGGTGTTAACGTAGAGGCCCTGGGTGCCCATCTTCACTAATTGAGGATGAGGCGCAAGGTGCTCCTCTAAAATGGAGGGTGAATGACATCTCCCCTACAAAATGGTGGCCTAAACTGTCACCTCAGAGCCTGGGCCAAAGGCTGTCATGAGGGATTCCAGAACCTTCTGGGTCCCTCTGGCTAGTCAGGGCCCAGGCTATATATAGGGGTGAGGGGCGGCGGCCATTTTAGGTAGATGGCGTGAGGTGAGGAGCCAGGAGGCAGGCACTTGCGTGGGGAGGTGGGTGCACTATAAGGGGGGATTGACTGTCCTTTGGGCCGGCTATTTTCCCCCTGGTTGACACCGCCCTCTATCTGGTGACCTGACCCGACCGGTAGCCTCTGTCCTTAGGGAACAAGCCGTCAAGTAGGGCTAATTGCCTAGCCAGGACCCCTGAGAGACACAAAGATAAGGAGTTCCCTTCACCGATCCAATGCCCTATGCCTCTGTGACTCCCCGGAACCCTGGAATGCCCAGACCTTGAAACTGACCGCTGTTCTGAGGTGGGGAAGTCATCAGCGCCGCAGCCCAGGAGTGCTGGCTGCGTAGATGGTTTGCTCCTAAGCTGCAAATCGCTCCGTGACTTGGGCCGCCCCCGCTGAGGCTTCCCTGAAGAGAATCGCTGTCCTGGTGTTTGGAGGCGCGGCCCTCTGAGAGAGAGAGGCGTCACCGAGGCTTCCTGTGGGCCGCGCTAGGCCGAAGCCAAATACTCGCATCACCTGATTGGGGCGGGCTGCCATTTGCCGCCCCCGCCGTAGCACCATTGGTTGGTTGGGCCGCGCCCCCGCCGTAGTGTCGTGGGCGGCTGCGGGCGCGGACCTCGGCAACCGTGAGGAAAGCCCTGGAATCCAGCGGAGCTCCCAGGCCACGTCTGGCCCGTCCGGGAGCCCCGCGCCATCCCCCTTTGACCCGGACATCGCCGGGAGGGAGCCGAAGTGTGCACTGCCAGACCCGCGAGGGTCAAAGAATCAGGTAACCCCTGGGGGAGGCGGGCGGAAGGCCGGAGAGAGGCCCAGGACTCGCCCCTCCCCCGGGGAAGTGCTCCGTAAGCCGGGTGAGCCCACACAACTCCCGACGAAGGAGGAGACTGGTCCATGCCCTCTGCCCCTGCAGGACTCGTTAAGCGTCAGGATAAGACTCTGACTGCTGGTCCAGGACCTTTGGCCCCAACCCCTTCAAAGCGCCAGATTTGAAGCGTTATATTCCTCCACCATGGTTGAGGGGCCCCATATAAAGCGCTATGTTAAGTGACCAGAGTAGGAAGCGCTATTAAGTTACCGGGTGTAGCGTGAGGGTAGGAGTTATGAACCAGAGGCGCTAGTGATCTGCTAAGGATGGCGCTGTGTCCACCTGCCATACTTTGAAGCATTATTAAGTGTTGTGGGCAGCGCTAGGTTGATAGGGCCTGGTTTTCAGTGCTAGCAATATTCATGTTATGTGTTGCATATTATTTATTGACCCTATTTAAAGTAGTGCCATGCTAAGTGCGGCCTTGTAATTAATGCTTATCTTGACAGTGCAATGTTCACGCTATGTGTTGCATATTATTTATTGACCCTATTTAAAGTAGTGCCATGCTAAGTGCGGCCTTGTAATTAATGCTTATCTTGACAGTGCAATGTTCATGCTATGTGTTGCATATTATTTATTGACCCTATTTAAAGTAGTGCCATGCTAAGTGCGGCCTAGTAATTAATGCTTATCTTGACAGTGCAATGTTCATGCTATGTGTTGCCTATTATTTATTGCCCCTATTTAAAGTAGTGTCCAGGCTAAATACGGCCTATTATTTATTGACCTTTACCAGGTAATGTCGGAATCATATGCGACTGGGTAGTTCTTCACTCAACTCAATATGCCAGGTCATTGTTATGTGCGGCACTAAAGCGACTGACTCTATTCAAAGTACTAAGCCACTGCTGTGGGTGGTGTAATAATTGATTTGTCCTGAAGAGAAAAAGAAAAGAAGAAACAAAAATAAGGGAAGATAAAGTTTTTCCATCTTTCTCAATTTCCTGGTGTAGCGTCATTTTTGGTGGTGGTGCGCTGGAGTGCGAGACGAGTGTGGTGCAAGCACGACATGCGAACGAGTATAGGCCTTCCCCCGTAAGCCAAGCTACCCCCGGATCTTAGGTCCAACAAGCAGTAAGCTCGTAAACAAACTACGCGAGCTTACATATTTAAAAAACAAAAAAACATGTTCTTGTTCTGCTTTGTCCTCGTGAATACTCGGAATACAAGAGGCACGCAACAAAGCAGAACGAGACATGGAGCACTACAGATTTACAACTGAACCTTCTCAGGTATGGCCCCAAGAATCTGAAACTCCTGTCCCCTTGAAATCAGAATTAATCCCTAAACTGCTTCATCCAAGAAAGAAGTCAAAAGGATACTGATGAACAAATGTATACAGTTGAAGGCATGAACTATACTCAAGGACCAGATTTATCCCTTAGACTTTACACATGCTTCTTTCTTGCAGACTATGTTCTTACTCTGCTTTACTGGTTTTGTCCGCCTGGAACCTGCGTTTTTCTCTTTGAGATTCTCTCATACCTTGTCTCACCTTAATGATGTTATTTTTACTTATGCCACCTTGATCATTGTAAAGTCCTCTGTTACCCGCAAGGGTCATGTTCACTCTATATAAAACTTTTTAAATAAATAAATAAAGACAATAGAACTGTGACTGGCTTATGGCCTTGATCCTGGCACAGCATTACCCGATGGCACAGTAACAATATCCCCTGGAGACATATGCCTAGCCCATACTGCCAGTGTGCTGGAAAGGAAACATTCCACATGTTCGATCTCCTTATTGATTTCTCCACGGAGCGTTTAATATACCCATCCAAAGATGTAGAATAGGAGCTGGGTTTGGATATAACGGATTTTATGTTTCCCATCTTCACTAAAGTTAAATGTTCCAGACAAATGTTTAAAAAAATAAATACATTTAGAAAAAAGAAGAATCACTGTGTTACATTGTCTTTGAAATACCTAGGTTGACGCAGTTTCCCATACTCACATTCGACTCTTTAGTTGTGGACGAATCCGACACTTTCGCTGTGGATGAACCTATTTCTTCCTTTTAATTTCTCTTCAGATTTGCCATAGGATTTTCACCCTTCTCAGAATCAAGAAGTGCAACTCGACTTTTATTCCATATTCTTCAATTTTCTGTCTTCACAGCATTCTAAAATAATCTAACAACTTTTTGCTCCTTTGTAAATGTTGACCACTTAGTACAAACAACAGTAGCTCTTATTTTAATCCAACCCCAATCTTAACTCCTACACTTTATTCTCACCATCAAAGTGTCTCTTTTCTTGTTTTTGAATTTCAGGTCCTTGGTCCCTGCATTCACCAACCCCATTGAACGTCACACCTTTGTCCCAATCCATCCAACCAGGACTTAAAAGAGTATTCGGTGGTCTCCCTTCAAACAATGTTGACGAATGTGGAGAAAATCGATAAGCAGTAAATCTCCGTTATAAATCCACTTTCCAATCAAGGCATTTACTCCTGGCCAATTAAATGTTTCCTTTAATATTTGTATTGAATCTCTCAATGGCTCCATTCTTTTTGGGATGATAAATTGAACTTCTTTTATGACATGCCACAAGACCTTAAAATATCCAGTCATTTCCCTTCAACAAAATTGAGGTCCATTATCAGAAAAAATAGGCTTCAAACAACTCTCTTGTTTGAAAATTTCATTAAGACATTTTATAATGCTTACAGATGAGATTTATCTTGCATTACTGACTTCTACCCATCTTGAGTACAAGTCCATCAATACCATCAAGTAAGGGGTTTGGTATTCACCTTGTAAAGGCCCCCTAATGTCAATTGACACCTCTGCCCAAGGATGACCTGGTAACTTCCTACACACCATAGGCATTTGGTGAGATTTTAAAATCTTGTCACTACCTGCACATTCATCACAGTCTCTGACCGTTCTTTCATTTTCAAGATCCATCCCTGGCCACGACTAACCTCACCCTAGTGTCAAGTTCCTCCATGGTGCTACTAAAAACTAATACTTCATCTTGATAGCGATAACAACGTTCACCACTTATGTCCTGTAAAAATTTGTCCATGAAATCGCCGAAAACATGATGCAGCTGACACAGACCAAAAGGCATTCTATTAAACTTAAATGCACCCATGGGTGTAATAAAACCAGTGAGTTCTTGCAACATACTATCCAAATCAACCTGATGATACGCCAAGGTGAGGCTGAGCGTTGTGAATTTTTTTGCCCCTCCCAAGGTTGATGTAATGTCCTTTATGTTTGAGAGTGAAATGTATTTACTACTACCGCTCCATTTAATGCTTTCAGAACTGTGCACAATCCTAAATCACCATTTCCTTTCTTAGTCACAACTATGGGGGCCAACCACTCGGTGGGGTCCACAGCTTTAATGACCCAAGACTCAACCAACTTTCTCAATTTAGTGTCAACCTCTTTTTGTTGCCCCAACGGAAAACATCTCACCTTAGCCTCTGACTCGGATAGTACACTTTTTCAATCTGATGTTGTGCCTATAACCTTTCAGTAGTTGAAATAATGCTAGGTACCTCTGTCCAAATAGGGACCCTTACTTCTAGTCAGGGTATGGGGGATACACACTTTAGATAACCCCTGCTCAACCCCTTGGTAGCTTAGCACGAGCAGACAGGCTTATCCAAAAGGCAATGTGTAATGTATTTGTACCAACACTCACAGTAACACAATGATAAGCCCGCAAATGGACACCACACTGGTTTAGAAAAATAAAGTATCTTTATCTAACCTCAACAAGACCAAAACAACAAAAATCCACCATACAAGTATTACAAAAAATGACTTTAAAAATGTTTTAGCAACTGAGTCCATTGAAAACGATGGATACGTCATTTCTTGCAAATTCCCTGTCGTTGCAAAAAAATTCCCCAAGCCAAACAGCTGCAGCGATGGGAAGCGTTGAAAAACAAGGAAATGGGTTGATTCCTGAGACCTTCCTGGATGCGAAGCGACAGTTCCGCTGGACACAGGGGAGCGGTGTGTCGGGTCCCGTCTATAGGGGGAAGCGATGCGTCAATTCTGAGATGACTCCGATCCGTGGGTGATGTGTCGGGGAAAACTTGCTGCACAGGGACGATGCTTGGAAATCCAGCAAGCTTTGGTGAACGATGCAGCGGCATCGAGCGGTGCTGCGTCAATTTCTTCAGCTGCGATCCCTCAAGGCGTCGATTCTTGCAGCGGCGACTGGTGCTGCATCGGTCTCAGCAGTGGCACGCCGGTACAGGGAGAATCTTCTCACACCACGGCGTTGCGTCGCAAAAACTGCCGCAAGAAGAGCAATGCGTTGATTTTCTTGTTGTTGCGTTGCTTTCCAGCTCCCAGTAGCAGAAACAATCTACAGAGGCCACACACAGCCACAGGCACTCCTAGCAGGTCAGGACTCCCAGCAAGGAAGTTCATGGGAGGTGGGGGTAAAGTCTTTTTCTTCCTGAGACTTCAAAACAGAAGGCAAGCTCTACTCAAGCCCTTGGAGACTTTCCTCAAGCAGGGGAAACAGCACATAGAAAAGTCCTTCTCCTTTCCTTGGCAGACACAGCAACTGCAGGCCAGCCCCAGGCACACAGCAAGGGCAATCCAGAAGTAGTCTAAAGTTCAGGGGTTTTAGGTGTAATATTTATATCCCAAAATGTCTTTGTTCTCTTTGTGCATGGGTCTCTGAGCCCAGTGCAAACCGGTTCCATCCTCTCTGGTGCAGCTGCCCTGCAGGAGGTGGAGACCAAATTGTGTAAGGAAGACAGGCCCTATTCAGGTGCCAGGGAAATCTCCTCCCACCACTCTAAACGCAGATCAGGCCTATTCAGGTGCTAGTGAGTACTCCCCCCCCCCCCCTAATCTGTATGCAGCCTGAAGTATTGGGTTTTTCAGAACCCAGCGGTGCCAGGGAACACACCCTAAGACTTCGAGTTCTTCCTGTTTCAGACTACAGAAACACAGAGCCTTCTTGGTGAAGTCAAAGATCGTATTTATTGGCTGCAACCAGTAACAGGTATCCTAGAAGTACAACACGGTGTATATTCTCAGGAGACTGCTCAACCTTACAAAGCCAGCCTTCTCTTTTTATACAAAATATTATGCTTTAGGCAAACATTCCTTATTTTACAGTTGACCATTCACATTTTTTCACTACAAAGAAAAAGCAAAGTCATGATGACAAGCCCATATTTCAGTTTGTCCAGCCCTCAATCAATTACCCGGCAAGGCTCAGTACTTTCATCAGATATCGACGGACCCCCAATAAAAACGGGCACCTCCTCCTCGTAAAGCAAGTCATAAAGTAAGAAACAGGGACAGGTGTGTGTAAGATTAGGCATGGTTTGTGTGTGATGAACGGTTTTATGATATGTTGTGCCTTGATACTAATCACATTCGGCCACTGGGAAAAGAACTGGCCGAACCGGTTTTGGCTTCAGGCAGTAGAGTCAGCTTGCGCAGGTCACAGAGGAGTCAGCAAAGGTGTATGTGTCCTTCAGACTCGATTTTTGGCCTAGTCATTGGCCTATGTGAGGGCAATCACAAAATGGCTGCCGTTCAATGGAAACCGAGGGATCAGAACAGAAACTATGATTTCAGGGTGATTTCTTCACCCGACTATGGCGAAAATGCTTGTGCATAGTATCCTAATCATTTGCGGTCTGCTGATACCAAAATCGTCATGATACGACGATGTTTATAACACGGGTCCAGAATTTTCAGTACCACAAGCCCAGGTCTATTCAGCCCAGCCCTGATTCATTCAGGAAAGGCAGGACACACATCAACCCCACCCCGGTGGCTGTCTCAGAGAATGCACCTCCCCAGTCCCTGTCACACCAAAACCAGACAGTCAATACACAAACAGGCAGAGGCACACAGAATGGTTAAACAAGAAAATGGCTACTTTCTAAAAGTGGCATTTCAAAACACACAATTTAAAAACCATCTTTAGTAAAAGATGTATTATTAAATCTGAGTTCAGAGAGCCTAAACTTTATTTTTCAATCTTATCCCTATGGGAAGATATGCTTGTTAAATGTTACAAAGCATTCCCCATTCTGTCCTATGGGGCAAGATAGTCTTTCAATAGCGAAAAACGAAATTGACAGTATTTCACTATCAGGACATATTATACACATCAGTACATGTTCTACCTTTCACATACACTGCACCCTGCCCAGGGGGGTACCTTGGGCCTACCATCGGGGTGTCCTACATGTAAGAAAAGGGACGGTTAGGGCCTGGCAAGTGGGTGCACTTGCCAAGTCGACATGGCAGTTAGCAAACTGTGCACAGGCAATGCAGTGGCAGGCCTGATACATCTTTTCAGGGCTACTCACGTGGGTGGCCCAATCAGTGCTGCAGGCCCACTAGTAGTATTTGATTTACCAGCCCCGGCACACCCACTGCACTTTACTAGGGACTGATCAGTAAATCAAAATATGCCAATCATGGACAACCAATCATAATAACAATTTAAACAGGGAGCATATGCACTTTAGCACTGATTAGCAGTGGTAAAGTGCCCAGAGTCCTAAAACCAACAACAACAGGTCAGGAAAAAATAGGAGGAAGAAGCAAAAAGTTTGGGGATAACCCTGCAAAAAGGGCCAAGTCCAACAAACACACTCCTGTAAACTTCATCCATGCCTCTTTCTCAGGAACTTTCTTTTTGAGTTCACACGCCATTTCCTCTGTCTTCTCTGTGATTTAACTATGTTTCTCTTTGGAGCTGTTCAATTCAGGCATACATTTAAGCGTATGTTCAACTTATTCAACTCTTTTGACCACCAACATTACCTTTTCTAATGTTGGCTCATCTTTTTACCAATTTCTTGAGACTGATGATATACAGGGTTGAGCAGAGTTTTGGGAGTCTCACTCTGTGGAATTCCACTGAGTTGCCAAAAAGCTCTGTGAAATTCTGCGGAGTTCCGTGAGCAGGCTTAGTATTCAAGTTACTATAAGTGCATCAACAAAACAAATTGTATTTGAGTAAAAATGCCCCGGAAAGCACAAGGTCACAATTTCTCAGACATGAAAACGTTTTGCTACCATTTTTGGGCAAGGTATTAAAGCTGCTATTTTGCTTTGCAATTCCTCCACACGGGCCTATTTCTCACACTTGGCCCCCAGCACTCTCTCTCTCTCTTACTTCCCTGGCAGCTTGGCATCCACTTCCAAAACTGCCAGTGTCTCCTGCTGTCGGCTGCCATGTTAAGGAGCCCAGGTTGGCAGTTACGTGAGCCAAGCCTATTGCTGCCCCTTTACCGGTTCCTTCTCAACCACAGCACTGTCATTGTGGATCCAGACGCCAGGAAACAATCCATTAGCTGGCACACTTGGACCAGCCTTCCACAACCAATCCAAACGTGCAATACTATAAGTGGGCTATGAAGTCATGGCTTGGCAGAGCAGGTGAAAGGAACTGTTCGTGTGTCTGAAAAAGCCAATCGACCACAGTAGTTCAATCAGTTGTAGACGACGAGACACAGGCAAACCCACCCACCCCACATTATGGTGCAATCACGGGAAACACCCAAAGTAGAGTTGAGTATGCTGGCAAACGGGTTGTGGTGGTGACGACAGCCAAGTGAGGGCGGTGCCACAGTGGTAACGGCAGCCTACCAAGAGTCGTGTGGGGGTAAACCAGATAGGGCAGACAATCAAGAATGATATGCGTGACAGGCAATCAAATAGCACTGGGTGCAGGTGAACACAAGCTGGTTTGCACTAAAATATGTGAGAATCAGCAACCATCCCTGGGCACCATGGAAAAGGGCATTTACTTGCCAGGATGACCTTGCCAGGCTGGGTAAACTTCCCCTTTGTGGTGGCGGCGGCGGCGGCGGCGGCTTCCAGGCAGTGGGGGCTGGTTGGCTGCATGGTGCCCGGTGCTAGTAGCATGATGTAGGTCAGTGAGGTGCGTTCCCCACAGAGTCTGCCAGAAACTGAGCAAGGAGAAAGGGACAGTCAGGAGAGTGGTGTGAAAAGGAGGGAAAGGGTAGAGAAGGAAAATGTGGAGACATGGAGGGAAGGAGAGCGGAGGGCCAGATAGATGGGGAGGTGGGAGCAACCACAGAAGCAGTGGAGAGAGAGGTGGGACAACGTCTACGGGAGGGAAGGTAGGAGGCATGAAGGGGAGGAGAGAGGAGGTACTGAGGTAAGTTGCAGACCAGGCAGAGTTTGTTGGAGATAGGACAGGATAGGAAGGAGTGATTGAGAAGAGGGTGGAACACGGGGTAGACAGAATCGGGAGGGGGGAGAACTGCGACTTACGAGGGCAAGAGAAGTGCCTGAGTGATGGATGAGGGAGTGCCAGAGCCAAGGCGAGGGATACTGGGAGGGGAATAAAGGAATATGTCACGATTGGAGACACTTGGGGGAGGGATGCACGAAATAAACATAAAGCAAGGTCTTTATTGTTCATTGACATGACAAGGCAGCCAGGACTGTCAGATTAAATGCTAGAAAACATGCATGTTAAAGGCCCTGGTAGTCGAAAAATAAAATAAAAACCAGGAACAGCGAACACAGAAGTACTATCCGCTGTAAGAAGTCTATGACCATACTCACAACCCATTTCTTGGAATTACATCACAATGAGTGTGACCTGAAATGGACGATCATAGAAAAAACAACTGCACACAACAGAGTCCAACAAACTCTCCTTCTCAAGGAACAAAGATGGATGTACCGATTACAGACACCCAAAACAGATCTGAACGATGACATTCCATGGAACCAGTTAAACAATCTAAACAGATACCCACCCGGCTTTGTCTTTTACCTACACCTGTAATCTTAGTTATAGGCCACTCCCATGATGATTTTTATTTGCGGTTTTTTTCTTGCGATCTGCAAGAAATATATGTACATATATTTATATATATTATCTACGCATACAAACCTATGATGGGAACATTTTTTGACATGTACAATCATTCCCCAGCACTTGCACTGTGTACATTGATCAGACATTTACACTGGCGATATGCACACAATATCCATTTGTTGGAATTAAAATCTTGAGCAGTCAGCTCATGTTATATTGTGTGTCCTCCAAGCATCTAAACTTTGTTAATTACCATGGACAGCAAATTATACCACTTGTAACCTCCACGGTTTTATAAAATAGCTCCCCGTAGTTAGATTGCTCGGTTGCTCTATGTCCAGCTCATACGGGGACCTAGCTATGACATTTGACACCAAATGGGAAATTAAAGGAACGAGGGCTGTATTACCTCAAGCCATCGTCTAGTCACCTAAATTACATCTTTCTCTGGAGTAAGCCCCTTTTTAACCACACAATAGCTGCTTCAGAACTATTTCCTTCTTTTCTGAATATTTCTGTACAAACACCCAGAAAACATTTTTGTTCTGGTCGTCTGCCATCGCGGCACATGTATCACGCTCCTCTCCGGCACTGGAGTGGGAGCCCCTCCCCTCCAGTACCATAGTAACCACGAAATTGACATTTCCTGAGTACGACATGCATGAGGTCAGAAACTGCTCTACGCTGCGCCAAGCCCCCTCTGCTCGCCCAATCATAGCGAGACCAAGGGGAGTGACTAAGGCGGGGCCTCTGAGCCCCCGTGACCGGCTTGCATTTGCGAGTCAGGTACTTCTACCACAGCGCCACATTCTCATTTTGGACAAACAGGGGAGCAGAGCATAGTAGGTCTCTTATGGGGATAGACCTTTGACAAAGTTAGTAATGTTCTCTAGTTAGAAGGAGATGCCTGGCAAACTATTATGTCCTAAGGGAACTCCCACCCGCTGCCTCTTAAATTGATTACATTAACAATCGATGCCTGTTTGATTTTCTGTTTTTTCCTTTAAATCCTCATTGTGTGACTACAAGGCCTCCCCCTCAAAGCCTCCCGTTGGGAGCTGACGCCCTCTTTTATTTGGGGTGAGTGCCTATCAAAACAGCCATCAGTATTTGATACATTTACAAGATGGGTACCACTCTGCATGTATGTGTAACACTGAGTAGCAACACTAATTGCGAATGGCACAAATGAAATAGGATTTGCTTGCATGTTCTACCCATAAAATATATGGTTGATCGACAATCCGTGGATGTGTTTCACTGGTATTATACTTGTTTCGTGAACACCAGAATCGATCACTTGTGCTCCCCACATTATACCAGGCACTCTCACGGCATGTGTCCTAGGGGGACAACTACAGTGAAGCTTCATTGCAACAATCAGCCTCTGGCTTGACTGTAGATATTTTACAAAATGTTAGCTCATGTGTTTGTTCGTTTCATTTCTTGTTTTCTTTTTCAGGTAATTCCCCTAAGAAAACAGCGGCAGGTATTAGACTTGTCCCTTTAAAATCTTTTTTTAGTGTGATACATGTTAATTGCATGACCACTCTGCACTCACGTCTTTAGGGGAAGTGACCTCTTCGCATCCCACCCTGACAAAAGCCCAGGAGCATTAAATAGGCCAGTAGCAAGGGCTGAAACATGTTGGTGTTTAGTTTATGGTCATAGGACCACCCTACTTTAGTCAGTTTTTAACCTTTCCTCCCTCTCCATCATTAAAGGATACTCTAGGAATGGGAGAGGAATTTTATCTTAACGTTACGCCCTCATACAGAATATCTTTATAAGTGCTCTCTGAAACATGATTGAGCCCACCCTGACCTTTAGGAGTCGGGTGAGCCCGATAATGAAGCATGTCACTTTTAGAGTGAGTGAGGGCTATAATAACAAAATGGTCTTCCTCCCTTCCCACCCTTTAGCCAAGAGGGGTCACTAAATTAAAACACCCCCCCCCCCTTTATCTGTTGATTCTTTCCCCCTCTCTTTTCTTGTCACTAGGAACTATTCTGGTTCTAGGAGGAATATCTGTTCGTTATACCAAGTATACATAGGGAGGATATTTCCCTTCCCACCGCCTCAGTGAGGACCTCTCTTCCCTTTCGAGACCCCAACAGGGCCCTGAAATTTGTGATACATTGGAAAAAGAAATCTAAAAGGACAGAGTCTCACGCAGAGTTTATGTTGGAATATTTTAAGGCAGGAGTTATACCCAATGGTCTAAGAATTAGAAATATCCCTGGACACTTAGTAGAGATCAGAAAATTTCTGGAGAAATGGTCTCTTATTGCCAATCGATGCTCTAGAGACCTTATGATCCTGATCATGATCATAGAAACAGCAAGAAAAGTGGTAGTCACTTTACTTAAAGTAATCATAGAGATTGAAGAAAACCTAGAAAAGAATAATCCCCTGGAAAGTGCTAAAAAAAGATTTGAAGAGGGCAATCTGTAACTAGACTCATTCAATGAATATTTAACCAAAAAAAGACTGATAAACTCAAAGAATAGATTAGATACTTCTCAGAAGAAAGGATGTACCCATACCTGGAAGCACAATAGTAAAATATACCTAAAGATAAGACCAGTCACTTTGGCTATCAACACTGGTCAAACAAAAAAATCCTTACCTTCTCAGATACATCTGAATCAGAGGGAGAGGGTGGCTCTAACCTGTTTGACACCTACGGGATTAGATGAATACCTTCTGAAGGACTAAATAGAAATAACCATTTTTTAGGGAATCGCCAAGGCACACCGAGAGAAAGATTCAGGAACCAAACAAGAGGATGGTGCCAACACACAGGCAATCCACCACAATTTCTTCAGACCAGACGCAACCAATATTGGAGGGATTGAATCTTCCATCTCATACTGATCCCATTCTGGTATTTATTCTTTCCTATGTGAAGCTTCCATTTCATACTGATCCCATTACTTTGCCTCGATACTGTGAGCGTATGATCGCTTTTTCTCTGTGTTTTGATTTTGCTCCATTGTAGTGCTTGTATGTCACTATTTATCTCTTACCTTTAGAAATTCCCTCTCTCCCTATTTTCTGCTTATCACTTTCTAGTTTCATTGTTCCCTTACTTGGAACATAGTCATGACCTTCTTGCGTTTAGTTTCCTATTGACTCAAATAGGAGCAAATCATGTTTCTGTCTCCTTATATTGCCTTATTGATTTTTTTCCCCTGCATACTTTGCTGCATATCATCAAAAGTATCAGGATTACGCTTTAAGCTATAGGAAGAGGTGCACCCCATTTGTATTTTGATCATCTTCATTCTGAGATTTTCTACAGTGCCCTCTAGCTTCCCTTTGGATCGCTTTTGAGGCAAGTACTGTTAAGATGTTGATTAAGTAGTTTTTTTTAAGTAGATCATAATGTAGAGTAGATCCAATACAGCAGCCCCTCCAGGAGCAGCCTGCAAGTTGCTCAGCCCAACCACCAACTGTCACCACTCACACCAGTCACCCAAGCATTCCACTCATGGCCCTCATACAAACATACCACACAGAAAACTCACACTGGCTGAGCAGCTAGGAACAAGGTAACAGAACATTATAACACAACATGAAAATACTACATACCTCCCTTTGCAGCTCCTTTTGTATTCATATGTTATACTTTTTCACATTTATGTTTTTCTCACAATTTATTTCTTGTCTTTATACAGACGGGTATTTTATTACAGGTTGTTGTTGGGAAAATGTGGTGAACAAATCAAGGTCCAGTCCAAGTAATATCTTTAGGTATATTTATTCCAAGCTAAGATCTTGAGCAGAGCCCCACCAGGAGCAGCCTTCCTGCTGCTCAACCCATTCTCCCAACTGACAATCTCCACTCATTCAACATTCAACAGCATCATCCACACCAAAATTCCATACCACACTCACACTGGCTGAGCAGCAGGTACAACACTTCTCCCTTCCTCCTATTAAACAAAACACAATGCAATGATCCAAGTGAAAAGTGCATCAAAGAGAAAATAACATGCACGTAAATCTGAAAAGGTACCTTTTCAAAGACATGAGAATGGTTGAGGGCAAACCAGTAGAATGAAAAGCAGAGAAAAAACAGTACAATTTGCTTACAAGTTAAAATCCAAAAATGCAGGAAAGCACAGGAGAAAATAGCAATATGCATGAATGTCAACATAAGGCAAAGCAACAGTAAAACAACAATACCCACCCACGTACCTACCAAAGAAGAAAAAGACAGGTAAATCAATCTATAGGCAGAAGACAACCTTTGCACACATCCAATCCCTTTCCACACAAAACTCCCACCTCACCACACACAAAACCAAACAAACCTGCAAACTACTACACCACGCACAACCAACCAACCCCTTGAGCCACAAACAAGCCAGCTGGCCGGGCCGAAATGACGTGAACATAGAACAATTCACAACGGTGCAGAAGAAAACACACCACCGGACACACCTGCTCAACTAGGACAAATCCCCCGAGCTTACAGGGAGGAAGGAAAGGGAGGACAAGCACGCAGAAAATGCTCAGCGAACACACAAAGCTAAAGGTGAATTGAACTTCAGCAACTAACCACACAAAGGTGGTAGACACGAGTGACTCAAAAACATAGTCGACTCCAACCAAGGCCCACAAATCCACCCCACAACCACAAAAATAGTGGTAGGTCAGAAAGGCTCTGAAAAAAAGGGCCTTCTCACAAACACACCCCCCAACAGTGAGAGATACACCCCCCCCACAACAACCACGAGAGGTCAACTACAACACATTGCCCACAAAGGTGACACACCAATGTCCCCTACAACCACAAAAAATAGTGGTAGGCAAAAGAGGCTCCGCAACAAAGAGCCTTCTCACACACACACCCCCAATAGTGAGATACACACACTCCTACAACAACCACAAGGGGTCAACAACGAAACATTGCCCACAACGGTAACACACCAATGTCACCCACAACCACAAAAATAGTGGTAGGCCAGAGATGCTCTGCAACAACGTGCCTTCTCATACACACCCCCCAAAGTGAGAGGTGATATACTCTCACTACAATGACCAGGGAATAAAACAGAGTGAAATCGTGCAAAAGTCAACTTACACACATACACTCATTAGAAGACGAAACCCTGTCTCCCTCAACCACACAGGCTGATAACTGGAGCATTAACACAAAACCCACAACCACAGAAAACGTGGTAACCCAGTGAGACTTTAGACCAAAAGTCAACTCATACACACAAGTAATCCAAAAACAATATGACTGTAAACATAACCACCCGTTCCCTGTAATAAAACATTTTGAACGAAGAATAACAGCCATGAAATTTACATTTTTCCTTAAACACCCCATTAGCAAAGTCAAAGTTAGTGGTGCCAGCATTCTTGGGGTGTGCCGCAACAAAGATCTCCCAAACAGATACAGGAGTCTTTGTCCAGAAGCGAGGGTGTAGCTCCGACCACACACCACCACCGAAAAATAATGCTCAACATCAAAAAGAAATAGAGCGGGAGTACATATGCAAACAAAAAGAAGAGCAACTCTCACCAGATTTCCGAGGCAGTGCCTAAACTGCAATGACCCAATGAAGAAATGCCTAACCGCTTAGGAAAGATAAAATGGCGTCACGCAGGCAGCACGTTCATAGGGAGCGTCCCGGGTGGCTCAAGGCACGCACAAGCCACACAATGCAGAAGCTGTAGAACACTCCGCGAGCTGAAGACTGGGCTCGCACTAGAGACAGCGGACGGCAGTAGGAGACAGATGAGACAACGGATTCTAACTGTTTTTTTTTTTTAAATGTGTGCAGTGGATCAAAGTTAAAACCATAATCAAACACCGCACCAAACCAAGTAAGACTGCCGATTCCTGTAAACACAAATGCGGGAGGAAGCTCCTCCTCCGTAAGCCACTCTTGACACAAACTCCTTCATTGACAGCTTACACAAGTTGCTCCAATTGATACAGACACTGGAACACCAAAGGCACCCCTCCACAAAATGGACTCTGAGCCCTGCACCCAATGCCCCTCCCAAAGGCACGAACAAAGGGGTTCATCTGTCCACCAAACAGGAACAGAGTGGACTTCTATCACCAAATGACCATTGTCGATCCTCTTGGCAGTGACGAAGGAAGCTTCTCAGCCTACAAACAAGGACTGCGGGATTAGTCCCAGATATCGGTCTCAGGGTCCTATAGCTCTTCTTGTTGAGGACTCTGGGAAAACTTGCCAGCGACACTTCCACACAGAGGCTCTGGGGGCTATTCGCTCAAATGCCATGACTCCAAACACTCTTCCCCACAAAAAGAGGGGAAAACTCCTTCATCCTCAAAGCTGTTTGAGAAACAGACAAGAGAGAAACTACAAACTTGATGCTCCTCTGGGGAACTCATCTTGATGGAGACACACTTTCAAGGGAGCAGGACATGGACACCTCTTCCAGGTTACAGCAGACAGGAAGAGGGAAAGTCCAGCAGGAACTGGCACGCCCGGGTTGGGGCTGACCGGTTTTGATGTCACTGGTGGGGCTCAGGGCTGCCATCTTCTTCAAGATTATTTGTTAAAGGAGGAGTTTCTTCAAGTTACTCTTCTTCAGTTACAGTTGGTTCAGGTTCAAAGAACCAGTCCATTCAAGTTGCACACGCAGGTTCTTTTTGATAAAAATTGTCGCCAAAATGTGGCGAACAAATCAAGGTGCAGTCCAAGTAATATCTTTAGGTATGTTTATTCCAAGTTAAGATCTTTAGTAGAGCCCCACCAGGAGCATCCTTCCTACTGCTCAGCCCATTCTCCCAACTGACAATCACCACTCATCCAACATTCCACAGCATCATCCACACCAACTTTCCATACCACACTCACACTGGACGAGCAACAGGTACAACAGAAACCCCTTTAGTTCAGACTCTGCTCTGAACCTCGTATCCACTAGACGATACCTTCTATGGAATTGAGATTATGGCTATAACAATCTCATTACCATACTATTCATCAGTAGGTATCCTTCCCCATTTCTGTATATCTCACACTGTCCTTGTTCTAGCATGTTCTATAGCATGAATGGTCAATGAGGGTCTATGCATACATATATTCCTCTTACATTACTACTTCTACTCACCATATTCGTTTACCTATAGTTCACAAATATTCCTCACTATGTTCTCCATTAAGGAGGTCATGTAGATATATCTACTATATTCATCTTCACATTTCATGAGATTTAGAGGTTCTGTGTATTCGTGATCACTCCCTGGAACACTTGAGCTCTTTTGGGTTGCCATATTTCTCTACCTAGCCCTCCTCCTTTTTTTTCTCGTATTTTTTTATTGTATAAACTAATGCCAATCGTTTCCATATTTCAGATGCCACTGAGTACTGAGTACAGACAGCGTCCTGATGAAGGTTGCTCCATTTTCTTCAACCGGCTCAAAACGTGCTTCAGCGCAACTCTGTCTATATATACTTTGATTTAATAATTAGGATAATAGACATTTTCAAACTGTATGGCCATTTTAATCACAGCATGAAATAATCATCATAATATCTTGTTTTATTCATGTTTAATGTTTTGACATGTATGTTTTGTAGAGTAAGAATGGGTGTGATTGCGTCTCCAAATTTGTCATGTAGTTATGTGCCCCGTTTTTGTTTTGTTTAGGTATGTCTTTAAATTTTTGTGGAGCTCACAAAATCTATGTATATATTTTAAATACAAAACCAACATTTTCTAATGTAAAAAACAAATATTTATATTGATGTTAAATAAATCATAAATTGAAGTGGTCTAACTTATGGTTCTCTAAAACTGTAGATGTATTGTTCAAATAGTGAGTTAATTGGAGAAGTTTATGTTTAGTTGTGTTCCTGGTAGTGGTAATCCCACCTTTCATTGTAAGGAAAGGTCCTGTTGTTTGAGCCTGTCTCTTTTGGTGAGGTCACGTGCTGAAACTCCGTTCCACGGCAGAATACAAATTTATCGGGAACTCCGTTTTCCACACGCAGTGCAGAGTTTCCAAATTCCCAAAACTCTGTTGGTGGAGTGGAGTTCAGTGTCCGCCCTTACTGATATATTCCTCCACCGATTCTTCTTGACCTATTTCCCACATCCCAAAATGGTACCGTTCCATTATTGTACTTTTCCTTGGTAGGTAATGATGATCCAAGCATAACAAACATACATAATATTCATTCAAATACCTCTGCTCCACTGCACTTAAAACTGGTGGATTTTCCAAATGTTCCTGCCCTTGACCTCCCAGACAATGCTCTGCACTCAAATTAGTACCACACACCCTGGCATTAATGCACCAATATTTTTTTCCATTTACTCCACCTCACTGTTGGCTCCCATGGGCTGCTCAAAACAAATGGAGGTGGAGTAACATTCTGCATACTCTCACTGAAACCAATACCTCAAAAAACAGAAATGTCAATTAGAACAGAATATAGCTGACACTTTAAAACACATTTACTTACACACAATCACCCCAAAATAGTGTCTTGAATCAAACACAATTTGTGAATAGAAAATGTTCCTATTTGTCCAAGAGTTAGTAAGCCTACCACTGGAAATAGGAAGTTGCCAAAGGTGTACCTATCAGTGTAGACAAGCTTCTTTGCATCTGCCGATTGCACCAAACAGGCAACTACCCAGAGAAAATAGCTCAAGTGTGCCTGTCACTGACAGGCTGCCCAACAAGGCAGATTTCTCAAAAGCCAGATAAACTACCACCCGAACCCAGCTTGTAAAGTGTGCCTGTCACCTAATTTTACAAACACTTTCTTCGTGATGCAGGCCAACATGAGCACGCGCACGGAAATATGCTGTGTTGCCTGTTACCTCAACAGCAAGTAGAAATTGACGTGTTGAACTCAACCTCTGTAGCGCGCTTCCTCCACAAACGTACTCCCTATACAAACCTATGTGCAGCTTCCCAACATGCTAAAATGGCTGATAGATGTTTCCTCACATCGCTTTCTGCAGCCGATAGGGCTTGCTCAAGCTGCATCGTTTTCTGCAGTCACTTGGGCTTACTTTCTTTGCATGGAGTGCACACCACTTCAACGCCACAGCGTATTACCAGTCTTAGTGAAACGCAGGCATGTATTTCACCTACAACCAATGGCCGCACCACTGACAAGTCGAAGAGGCATCCGCAATCCAACAGATGCTCCAAAAACCAACACTTTGTCCAGGAATCTCAGTCGCTTGCTTCCACTCACCAGTCTTTAAGTCTGCTCTCCAGTTTTTGCTCACAGTTTTTCCGGAACACCTTGCTATTGGCTGTTCTCCATGTTGAGGTTTTATCAGCATAGCACTGCATGGATCTCATCCTTGTCACCAGTGTGACATGCAAGAGGGACACTCTCCTAGAGGCTGGGATACAAAATGGAATGCTCTCCAAGACCCAAGTATAACCACAGTTGTTGGAATAGAAATATTTTTAACCAAATCATCTATGCATTGTATGACTTAAGTTAGCATTCGCTGAACCGTTTTGTATACAGCCGCCATTTTGAGCCATGATCGAAACTAACTTCTGTCTCACTCTTTGTCTGCCTCAGCTGAAAGCAGCTGCAATAGTTATTTTTGTTGCTCCAAGGCTGAGCCTTTCTGTGCTAATGAATACACAGTCTTTGCTAGCACATACCTGTAGATAGGCCTGCTCCCACCTTTAGAACGGGGGGTGCAGGCAGAGTGACCTTGGCGTTGATATAGGATGTACCTGGTCTCATGACCTAGACCCATCCTTCTTTACCTCCTTTGTTCACCAGGTTCCAACTGGAAATTTCCAGTGAGGGCTTGTCATTATGGGTTCTGAATTGTATTTCATCTGTTGCCATGCTTACTGAAGTCAGTCCCTCTGCAGCAATCCAAGGAGGCAGGTCAGACCAGACTCCACTCGAGTGTACTCTGAAATAAATATCTGTGGTTTGTATTCTCTACTGTCTGACCGACTCTTTTTTGCGTGGAAGGCTGAGAGGTGGTCGCGGGTGGTCGTGAGTGACCCGAGTGACCCTAATCGGGTCATTCCCTCCCGAGTAAGTAGCTTTATTGAAACAACACCGCATCCATCAACTGCCTCAGTGTAACTAACTTATAAAAACACACACATGCCAAACAATCACAACTATATTTTCGAGAGGCAGGGGAATGAGAAAGGCAGATGCTGTGTATTAGGACTTATAAATGTTGAGAGCAGCGGGTCTATGCCAATTCATATAGGCCACTGCTGCTCCATTGTCTTAAAGAGAGATCGCAATATGCCAATGTTCTAAGTCACATATTCCAAATTGTCTCTACACAGATACATAGTCTTTTTGCCCCCCACCCAGTGTATCTTACTGCTTGCTTCAGAGCATTGATCAGGAGAAGCCTGCAGTTCCCATTTAAGAGCTCACAAACCACCTGTATAGAGGTTTCAGAGCACTGTCCTGAGCCCTGTGATCTGGAAGATTTGTGTTTTTGCCTAAACTTGCCAAAAAGAGTACTTATTAAAGTAGTCACTGAAAGGGCTGCATGTGGAAACTACTCCAACAGCTCTCCTTCACAATAAAAATGAGTGTGCTGTGTAGCACGAGTTAAAAAAGAAACAGGTACAGAATCCCTGACGAACAACACTTTGGGGTGCTGTGAGCACTATGTTGCTCATGAGCTCACTAGTCTAGGCCGCTTGTCTTTCACATTGTGATGAAGGCAACACACAGTTCTTTAAGCAGCAGCTCCACTATTCACCATCCAAAGAATGTTCAAGCACATTTCACCTACCCGAAAGAGCAGCATTTATTCCCTGTACACACAGGAAATTGATTTGCTGAAGATAAGAATGTTGTAAACCTACATAATAAGACTACCTTGCCCCTAAAGTGAGTGTGTATGGCGTAATTGCATACGACTGGAAACACATCCCTAGCCAGGCTGAAAACCCAAAAGATTTACAAACAATGCACCTTGTTAGACCTGACAGCCTTACGGTGGTCTTCCCCCCAGCTTTTGTCTACCTCCTCCACTTTTTCTGACCTCATTTTGCTGGCCAGTGCTAAAGTGCTGATGCTGGAGGACCTCAAACCTGCCTGAAGATGGTCAAGGATAAGGCGCAGAGGGGGGCCCAACAGAGGAAGATTGATCAATACACTGTAGCGGGTGACTGCACTGCGGCTGCTGGAGGTGGCCTGGAAGACCTGCAGGGTCCCATCTGTACAGATCCTTGTGGCGATCGAGGCATCCAAAGCCAATGTATAGGCCAAAATAGACTCAGTGTCTAGCGATATCAATCTACTGCGCGCACACCTGCATAAAATGGCTGAAAGTTAATTGGAGATAGAACAACAAGTTACACAGCTCCAAGAAGAAGTCAAGGCCCTCCAAACTACTGTGGCGACCTTGATGTCCGAGTTGCAGATGCTTCAATCATGAGCAGAAGATGCAGAGGGTTATTCCTGATGCTGCAACCTGAGATCTGTGGGGTTCCTGGAGGGTGCTGAGGAAACAGCCCTGGAACACTTTCTGGAGCACTGGATCTGGCAGACCCTCCTGGGCACATCCCTGTTCACTGTCTTCGTAGTGGAGAGCACACATCGGGCCATGGTACCTCCCCCACTGCTGGGGAGGGGCGCCGAGGACTATCATGGCCAAACTTCTCACCCACTGAGACAATATATTACAGACAGTCCATCAGCAGGGAGACCCCTCCTTTGAAAACCATGTCATACAGATCATCCCAGACTATACCCAACATGTACAGCAATTGCGAAAAATGTTTAGGGGAGTCAAGCAGAAACTGCAGGCTGTCGGGCTACAATATATGCTGCTGTACCCCACCAAACTTAAGGTCCTCTATGAAGGGTGGTCACATTTCTGTCTAACACCGGAGGAGGTTTGGGACTGATTGGACTTCAGGGGTGATGGAGGAGGCACCCCTGCCTGGTGCGAAGGAGTCCTCTGGTTGGTCACCAGGCCTTTGACAATGAGGTATATTGTGGAGGATTTGCAGTTGCCGCAGAAGAGAGACACACTCCAGTACACGTCTGGTAGTCAGAGAAGATGGCACGCTGGACCTAGAGAGGGTACAACTGCAGAAAGAAAAAGCAAGGGCACTGGTGAAAGAGGCCACATAGGTGAAATTGGTGGACAACAACTTAGAGGTGATCGAAGACATGCCAGAACTGGCAGGTAACCTATATACTATGACAGCAATAGTGTACAGCGCACTGCTGTGCTTTGCCGGGATGATTCTGGGTGCTGCAGCCTTGACTGCAATTATGATCTCTGGGAGGCTGATTTGATGTGAACTCCAATCTTGTTTTCTTAGAAGTTGCAACAATGCTCCTTGTTAGAAATGGGGACTCTAGTTGGCAGAGGTAACTACCAAAGAGGGACCAAATAGGGACCCTTGCTTCTAGGCAGGGTAAGGGGCCACACTTCTAAAATAACCCCTGCTCACCCCCTTGGCAGCTTGGCACGAGCAGACAGGCTTATCTCAGAAGCAGTGTGTAAAGCATTTGTGAACACATACAGTAATACAGTGAAAACACTACAAATGGACACCACGCCAGTTTAGAAAAATAGATAATCTTTACTAGGCTCAACACAAGACCAAAAGACAAAAATCCACAATATTGTAGTCAAAAATAGACTTTAAAATAGTAGAAATAGCTTAGTTCAATGTAGATGGTAAATGCGACACTTTACTCTGAAAAAGCCTTAGATGCGTCACACAAAACAAGCAAAAGGGTCACAGGGAAGTTGATGCGCCGTTCCTTACACTCAGGGAAGTGGATGCGTCGGTTCCATACTGCTGCGCAGGAGAGTTAAGGCTTGCTTCCTTACTGTGTGGGAAGTTGATGCGTCATTTCCTACTACGGCCCAGTGATGATGCGACAAGATGGCACCTCGATGCGATGCAACGATCCGGTGCGATGCGACAAAATGGTGTCCTTGATGCGATGCGACAACGTTGGATGCGATGCGTGCAAGCCCGACGGCCGTGCGGCGAACTCGGTAACTTCTGAGCCACAACAGGCCCTGTGACACGCTTCTTCGGTGATGCGCATGCGACCTCTGCAGCGGCGACAGGCTTCGTCGGTGATGCGACACACTTCGTCGGTGATGCGACGGCGAACAGCTGCGGCGGCGACACGCTTCTTCGGCGATGCAACGGCAACTGCTGCGGTGGCGACACGCTTCTCCTCGTTATGTCGCACTTTCAGCTCCCAGCCGCACACAGTCGTCTCAGAGGGCCCAAACAACAGTTGGCACCTCTCTGCAGGTAGAATTCCCAGAAAGGGACTTCAGGGGAGCTTTTGGTGAAGTCTTGTATTCCTGAGACTTCAGGCAGGAGGCAAGCACACTTCGAGCCCTTGGAGATTCTTCTTCAAGATTATGAAAAGCTCACAAAAGTCCTTTTCTCATTTCCTTGGAAATAAAGTAACCAATGCAGGCCAACCCCAGAAATAGCAAAACAGCACAGGGGCAGTCTCCACCTTCAGCTTCCTTGGTTCTTCTCCTTGGCAAAGGTTCATCTGATTGCCAGAAGAGATCTAAAGTTCTGGGTCCCAATATTTATACCAGTAAATCCTTTATCCCTGAAGGCAGAGGGTGCCTGTGCCAGCCAAAACCAGTTATGTGCAGCTTTCTGGCAGGAGGTGGAGACAGCATTGTTGAAAGCAGACCTGGCCCAAGTAGCTGAAAGGAAATCTCAGGTCAGTGAAAGGAAATCTCCGCCCCCACTCTCTATACAATGCAGGTCCTATTCAGCCCAGCCCTGACCCATCAGACTGCTTGGGCCAAGGCTCTATACAGCCCCCTGTCACTCACAAACCAGACATGGAATACACAAACCTAGCAGAGGCATGCTGGATGGTTGGGCAAGAAAATACCTACTTTCTAAAAGTGATATTTTCAAACACAGAATGTAAAAATCACCCACACTAAAAGATGTATTTTAACATTCTGAGTTCAGGCATACTAAACTTTATTTTCCCATCTTGTTCCTTGGGTTAGTTATGATAATAAGATGTTATAATCAAACTGCCCATTCTGGCCTATGGGAACAGATAGCCTTGCAATCGTGGAAAACAAAATTGGCTGTAATTCACTATCAGGACATGCCACATATCAGGGCATGTCCTACCTTTTATATACAATGCACCCTGCCCTTGGGCCTACCTTAGGGGTAGCTAATATGTAGAAAAGGGAAGGTGTAGGGACTGGCAAGTGTGTGCACTTGCAAAGTCGACTTGGCAGTCCTAAACTGCACACAGGCTCTGCAATGGCAGGCCTGAGCCACATTTTACAAGCTGCGTCTGTGGGTGGCACAACCAGTGCAGCAAGCCCACCAGCAACATTTGATTTACAGGCCCTGGGCACACATGGTGCACTGTACTAGGGCCTGACAAGTAAATCAAATAAGCCAATCATGGAGTCACTAATCCATTACAACAATTTATAATAGGGAGCACTTGCACTTTGGCACTTAATAGCAGTGGCAAAGTGCCCAAAGCATCTAGACCAGCAAAACACATAGCAAAAACACAGGAGGCAACAGCAAAAAATGGAAGGGAGATCCAGGCCAATGGTGCCAGCTCTAACCCTCCTGATGTTCATCCAGAGGCCCTAGACTAACTATATCCAGAGGCCATTGAAACATGCGGTGGAAGATGCAGCTGCACCATCTACAGGGCAGCTGAGACTAGTTCTAGTGACCCTCCACTTTCCCAGTCTTCCCTTCTACTCTTCGTTTTTCTCCCCCCCTTTTCTTTTTTTCTCCCTTGGCTCTTATTTCCTCTCTACAGTTTGTTAAATTATTTTTCACTGTTTGGTTCCTCACGGAGTGGTGAGACTCTAACTTTTGCTTACCTACCTTTGGGTTGGCATAACAGTTTCTTGTTACTATAAATTGGTGGGTGGGCACTAGACTTCTCTTGCCTCTCTTGTTGAGTGTTTGTTCTGTTGACATGGTTTCTCGCAGTCATCTGGAGAGATGGGGGGGGTGGGATGAGGGGAAATGGATGTGGGTGTTAGCTTTTGATTGTTTGATTACATATGTTCAACTATGCAAGGCAGGTCTCAGTAAACAGCCTTATGCTTTCCGTTGCAGGGGGTGGGAGGCAGCACACTCCGGTCATACTTTCATCTAATGATGCAGGCACAACTCCATCATGTCCTGGAATGTTAGTGTTGATTCCTTGGTAGGTGAGCGTACACAACCTTAGCACATGCTGGATTTATGACTGGATCACAGGGTGGCTATACTTTAATTTGCCCCCATTCCAGGTTACCCAAATGTAGACGGACCAGCAGGGTAAATTACATTGGAGTGCAGGGAATGTGGGGGCAGATGCCGACCACCCTAATTAGCGTACATGTGCCCCCTCACCTTCAGTCGCTTGTACTGGAGAAGGTAGCACCCATTCTTCTGGAGACCGACTTCGCTTTCCATATAGAGGATGGCAACTTTAATGATGTCATGGCCCCCTTCAGGGGTTAGATTGGGCATTACTGTAGAACCCTCAGTGGGTACCCCCCATTGCAATTTGCTGCCTCCCTGCGCAGACCTATGGCAATGGTACAACTCAGAATCCACAGACGTCTATTTTGTCTCTGGGACCCTCAAAGTCGTTTCTAGAAAAAACTACGTTTTTAACCCTGCGGGTGAGGTAGTCGAGGTGGACAAAGCTGAATACCTTTCTGTCAAGAACCCAATGAGTTGCAGTGTAACAAAGTCAATTAGACAGGCAAGAAAGGTCAAATACCTTCAGGTTCGGTATTATCCTTGGTGGAGAAGAGGATATCTATGCAGTAGGCTGTGGATCATTCAATACTTAAACATGTTCAGAGAAGACATCGCGAGAATTTCAAGATGCGAAAAGTGTCGGAGGAGATGGAAGGACTTGAATGCCGGTTGAGAGATGCGGAGGGTGTCCCTGGTGAGCAGACAGATCCCCCAAGCCCTTCGTGAGTTGGAGTTTCTGCAGAAAGAATACAGGGACCTAGCCTAGGGGGAAGTGTGTAAACATCTGATGGTCAAGTCACACCATCTCTATGATACCGGTGATAATGCATGTAAGCTGTTCACATGGTTGAGCAGGAGACAAGTTGAGGAACATTGGGATAAGATTGTGGTGGATGAGGCTGGAACTACCTCCAATACCTCCAATAACAGTGCCAAACTGCTGGCTGACATATCAGCCATAACAACATACTTAGATATGGTAGACCTGCCAATGGTCCCCCTTGAGGACTGACAACTCCTAAAGGAGGACATTATGCTTGAAGAAGTCTAGACTGCGGTCGGGAAACTATAACCCGAGAAAACCCCGGGGCCCAACGGCCTACCGGCCACATTTATAAGCACGACTCCAGTCCCGCCTGTTGGAGCTCTTCCGGTAAGCCAGAGACAAAGACGTGCTGCCGCCAGATTTGAAATGTTCCACCATAGTCGTAATCCATTAGAAGGGAAAGCAGGAAACGTGTTGTCGTTCCTATCACCCCATTTCCCTTCTAAATATTGATACCAAGATACTACCCATGATATTAGCCACCAGGCTCCTAATGGTGATTGTCCTGCTCATACATAGAGACCAATCTGACTTAATGCCTGGTTGGTCCACCAGACTTATTCTTCATCGGCTCCATATCTGGTTATCAGAGATGGCTCAAAGGACGGTGCCCCATGTTTTCCTAGCACTGAATGCTGAGAAGGCTTTGGACGCTATACATTGACCCTACCTTCATCAGACACTACACAGGTTCTGCTTTGTCCCTGAGAACTGGTAATGAGTACTCTAGCAGGCCCCCACTGTGGCGGTGAGAGTAAACAGGGTACTCTCCTCGATCTTTCTGATTAGTAGGTACTCCCACCAGGGTTTTCGCTTGTCCCCATTACTTTTCGTTCTTACCATCTAGCCCTGAGCGGCCAGGATGCGCTCCTGTCCTGACAATATATTGAATTTATTTTGTATGTTTTATATTAAGAAACCTCAAACCTAGCTAAAGTGGAAGCAGAAAGAGGCTGCCCTAGTGTTGGGATACCCTGCCGGTGGATAGTGCGCTCTTCAAATCTGCATAGCATAACATTTTCCAGAGAAAATGTTCCTGAATATCATGTCAAATGAGATCAAGAATGACATTGCATTACATGCACACAAGCAGATCTTCTCAGAGTAAAGCTTGACTTCTGTAGTATTGCACACTTTCCCAATGGGAATGGTGAAGGGTGACTCACAACCGCGATTTCACTCCACCTTATGTCACTGAACACACACAGGATTAAAAAAAAACGTTGTTCAATTAACATTACAGTTTTGTATGACAAACAAAATAGTATCACCAGTGCAGGGGCAAAGTAAACATGGATTCCCTGAACTCTATTATTTTTAGAAACTTTAACCTCAATGTACAGTTAGCCTCCACTAATTTTGGGCTATTTCAGTGCATGATGTCCTTTGAATGACTACGATTACTGCGCCGACATGAGGGTTACATCTAATCTGATCTTCTCAGATGAGATCAACCTTTAAGACACAGTCGTTTGTTTCTTATAGCTCAGATAATCTACGGTCTATCTACCGATTCAATACTGCCATCTCTATACACTGTGCATGTTCGTGCACCAAACCACTATCACCCTTTTTTAATCATCTTTTAGAGTTTTGTCTTCTCACTTTTCCTTTTTACCTTTTCATTTTTTCACTCATATTCATCACATTAAATTTCTACACCACACAGCCAGCTCAGGTTGGCTCACATTACCTAGATGCATTCAGGATGTATTTCAATATGCTCTCACCAGTAGTTCCTGCAGTTTTTCACATATTTTGCCTGTTTTTGATTAAGACTTGATTGCTTGATTGGTTGTACTCAGATCATCCGATTCAATAGAGGTTCATTGCATTCAAGGAATTATTCCCTGATGAAGGGCACATCCCAAAAGTTATTGGGTTATGTAAATAATGACGCCGAAAAGTAATATTACTAAGAATATAAGACCCAGCCGGGTCTGGTGGCTCAGTGAACTAATGCGTCTACTTCAGGGTCCTGTGTTCGACCTCATGGTCACAGGTTCAAATCCTGGCAGGTTCACTCAACCTTTCATCCATTTGAGGTTGATAAAATGAGTACCATTGAGTTGGGTAACAACAAACATCTGTTATTCAGCGCCAAGATACCTGTAGTGGTGAATGTGCGCTTTACAAATACACATGTTATGTTATATAGAGGGAAGGATTAACACTATACAATTGATGAATCAGTATCAATAAATGAAGATTGGATCCATTACCATTCACTATATTGCTTTGATATGCAGTTGCTTATTTCGAACAAGTAAAACAAATATTCCCTTGGGTTATGAAAGGAACAGGATACAAGGTTCAACTCTCAACTAGGTCGTACCTCACACAGCGCACAATAAAAAATTTGTCAAGGAAATCCCACCTAATATTTGAATGAATTGCTAAATAGCACTGAAGTTTTACAAAAATCTTTTATTATTAAAAAAATGGTTACAATGTTAAAATGTCAATACACTTCCTATCTATCACAGTTTTATGTAAAACAATTGATAAAAACAATAAATGTAAAATCCCCAATTGCAATCAGTTTACAAAATATACAAGCAAAGAACTTGTTCACGATGCCTCTCATTTCCAGATAGGCCTTGAAGGAGCTCTGGAACTCCCACTGGTGGCCTCCATCCCTGGGACGTGCCCCCCCCCCCCAAACTGGTGGTGAAGAACCTCGGTTTTCTGTTCGACTCGACCTTAAGCTTTCAAGAGCATACCAAAAAAATAGCTGGCACCTGCTTTGGTCTTTTACGTGCCTTAAGACCTACGCTCCGCTTCTTTGACTCAGCTACACGCCAATTTATAATCCAAGCCACCATTCTTTCAAGATTAGACTATGCCAACTCTTTGCTGCTAGGGGCTAATAAAGCGGAACTTAACCGTCTTCAGCGTACTCAAAACTCCGCAGCTCGCACCATCCTTGGCTTTTCTAGATCATGCTCTGGAACAGGGGCTATCCGTCGCCTTCATTGGCTACCAATCTCAAAAAGAATTGAATATAAATCCCTCTGTCTCACCTTCAAAATTCTTAAATTTGCTACCCCCGAGATCCTGTCTGACCTGATCACCCCCTACATCCCCAAGCGTACGCTGCGCTCTTCTGAATTGATGCTGGCTGCTGTCCCCAGAGTTAAGAGATCAAGAGCTGGTGGCAAGTCTTTCCGTCTCTTGGCATCCAAGCTTTGGAACTCCCTGCCGTTGACAATCCGCAGTCTGGACTGTCTGACCTCATTCCGCAAAGCTATCAAGACTGTTCTCTTCCCTATGGCTTAATCTCATCTTCCCTCCTCTGGATTCTGTGGCTAGCGCCGGGACGCCCCTTTCGTTGGGGCAGCTGTGCGCTTTATAAAAGTGTTTAACATAACATAACATAACATAAAAAGAGAACAATGGTTAGACAGTATACTTTGTCTGTCAAAAGAACATATCCTATGGGACAGTTTAGAAACCTGGCCTGGATACTCTCATTTTCCTATCTGCAGGTCCCAATTTTCCCTTGGATTATGTACAATGATGCGTCAATGCATTTTGATGGGTTTGAATAATATTCCATCTTTATCAAGACAATAGTTAGTTTGTTTCTCTCTGTATTCCTTTTTGTATAGCTTGGTTTATATGCCCTCTTGAGTCAAACTTTATAAGTGCATTCAGTTCTTCTCTACTTCTCTACTTTACCTGCCCATGAAGAGGAGCATTCGTTTGGTTAATCTCTGCAGTTTAAGAGTGCTACACCTTAGAAGAGGTGTAGAATCAAAAAGCCCCTCTACACTCGTGAACGAACAGACACGGGAGAGTGTACAAGAAAGTGAATACGTAATTAAGGCATTTAAATACAGTAGCCACTCGGCAGGAAATTGAAGTGACCTTTCCGGTCGGCCAAAAGGAAGTTAGAACGTATAAGTACATCGAGTGCACTAAGCAGAGTATCTGTATTAACTGAAGAGAAATCAAATAGAAAACAGTTCTAATCAGTAGAAGAACTGAACGCACTTATAAAGTTTGACTCAAGAGGGCATATAAACCAAGCTATACAATAAGGAATACAGAGAGAAACGAACTAACTATTGTCTTGATAAAGATGGAATAATAATCAAACCCATCGAAATGCGTCGATGCATCAGTGTACGTATAAGGGAAAATTTGGACCTGCAGATATGAAAATGAGTGTATCTAGGCCAGGTTTCTAAACTGTCCCATAAGATATGTTCCTTTGAAAGACAAAGTATACTGTCTAACCATTGTTCTCTTTTTATGTCATGGTATATTGTGAAAACTGATTGTAATTGGGGATTTTACATTTATGTTTTTTGATGAATTGTTTTGTATAAAACTGTGCTAGATGGGAAGTGTATTGAAATTTTAACATTGTAACCATTTTTTTAAATAATACATCAGTGCTATTTAGCAATTGATTCAAATATTAGGTGGGATTTTCCTTGACAAATTGTGGTATTGTGCGCCTTGTGAGGTATGACCTAGTTGAGAGTTGAACCTTGTATCCTGTTCCTTTCATAACCCAAGGGAATATTTGTTTTACTTGTCAAGAGTTCCCTACTCCCCTGGCTACAACAAGGGCTCTCTCCTTTTTACAGCTTATTTCGAGCAAACATACACAGTGATCACCGTTCTCATGGTATGCAAGGTGGGGACGTTTCTCCCTTCCAGGAAGACACATTTTTGCTTGCTACACATGCCTTTTGATCAACAGGTGATTTACCAAAATCATGAAAGGATTTAAAGAATTCAAACGTTTTGTGAAGGGAGGTGTTACAATTCCGGTAAGGGAGGGTAAAGAGGCATGTACTGAGGGTGCGCCTGTACATTATATAACAAGTGAAATGGGATTATAGACATTTTTATGGCTTCATCAATGGTGCAAGATCACTGAGTAGGGAGGTTCATTAAGATTTTTAAAATATGGTAGTTTTGAGACTAGAATTATTGAAAGATTGAATGAAAAATTGTACGAAATTAAACCGCCCTCTAGACCTACACAATATGAAGCCTTGAATATGTGGGGAAAGGTTGCCCAAGGGAAAGAAAGGGAAAAATATCAGAAAAGAACAAAGAGGGCAGTGCGTAGTTATGCAGATGCTTGATGAGATGAAGAACAGCAGAGATGGAGGAAAGCCTTAGTTGAAGACACTATGTTGTATCTAGCTATTCCAACAGAAATACTTGAGAAAGGAAAGAAGAAAAAGACCTAAGGAAAAGATAAAGAGAAAAAAGAAAAAGGAAATGAGACAGATAGTGATTCAGGGGATGATATTTTAGAAGAAATGTTGGCGGCTTGACCCCACCCTATGCAACACCAACTTATAGAACTAAAAGTGGTGCCACAACAAGCAGTACAAAAGCCACTGCCCTTGTAGAAACTAGAGTGGTACAGATCGAGAGACTCTTTGAAATACTACAGATTGCCCCACCATGAGTTGCCCATCCACCGACTGTTCCTCTGCCTGTGGTAAATATGCCTGTCATGCATGGTTCGGTGCACGTGCTGTAACCAGTAATCGTACAGACAGTGCCTTGCCTAGACCAGTTGCAAATGCTCCAGTAAATGTTAACATGACTTCAGAGGCTCAAGGAGTTGTAGGGGGTTTACCTACAGCAGGATTTATTCCAGCCTCTCAGAATTCACAGATTGTTGTATGGAGACCACCTCAGCCAGTCCAAGCATTACGAGATGGGTGAAAAGCTTGTATTCACAACATCATTAACCGTTGGGTAAACAAATTTCTTTGAAGAGGGAATGTGGCCACCCTGGTTTGAAGAAGCTGTAGGGATTCCAAAGACAGATATCACAGTGCAACAAGCTAACCCAGAACCTGAAAAGGAGAGAACATTAGATATTTCCAAATTTAAAAGTTGAATTGTAAAAATAATTAGGGGATGTTTAGAATTAGAACATTTGATCCGATATCAAGAGAAAGAATTGATTTACCTGTGTAAAGAAATTACAAGATGAGCAGCAATTACACATGATAAATTGACCGAATTGGCTCGGAAAATTGAGGTAGACGTTTTGAAAAGTTTTCCATTGCAGAAAAGTTACAGGATTCAATTAGACGATGAAACAATTGAAACAATGTGTTCTTCGGGAATACGGTTGCTCATTACAGAATTAATAAATGGTAAATGGAGTGAAGCTAAAAATTTGAAAAAAAGTGGCCAAGAAAATATGAATGGAAAAAGAAAGAACAAACCTGAGTTAGTAAGAGAAAAGAATTCAATCAATCAATCAATCATGAAATTTGTAAAGCGCACTACTCACCCGTAAGGGTCTCAGGTGCTGGGGGGGGGGGGGTGCTGCTACTGCTCGAAGAGCCAGGTCTTGAGTAGTCTCCTGAAGGTTAGTAGGTCCCGGGTCTGTCGTAGGAGGATGGGGAGGGTGTTCCAGGTCTTGGTGGCGAGGTGGGAGAACGATCTGCCGCCGGAGGTCGCTCGTCAGATGCGGGGGACGGTAGCGAGGGCAGAGCTGGAGGTACGGGGTGCAGAAGATGAGTCGTCTGTTGAGGTATGCTGGACCGGTGTCGTGGAGTGCCTTGTGAGCGTGGGTTGGGTGAGGAGCTTGAAGATGATCCTCTTGTTGACGGGTAGCGAGTGCAGGTCTCTCAGGTGGGGTGTGATGTGGCTTTGTCGAGGGAAGTCGAGGATCAGGCTGGGAGAGGCGTTCTGTATGCGTTGCAGTCATTTCAGCAGTTTGGCCGGGGCTCCCACGTAAAGGGCGTTTCCATAGTCTAGCCTGCTGCTGACGAGGGCCTGGGTGACCGTTCTTGTGTCGGTGGGGATTCACCTGTAGATCTTCCGGAGCATGCGGAGGATGTTGAAGCAGGAGGATGAGACGGCGTTGACTTGCTTGGTCATGGAGAGCGTTGAGTCGAGGATGAACCCCAGGTTGCGTGCGTGGTCGGTGGGTGTTGGTGCTGCTCCCAGGGTGGTCGGCCACCAGGAGTAGTCCCAGGCTGAGGGGATGGAGCCGAGGATGAGGACCTCCGTCTTGTCTGAGTTCAGCTTCAGACGGCTGTTCTTCATCCATTCTGCGATGGTTTTCATTCCTTCGTGGAGGGTGGTTTTGGCGGTGAGGGGGTCCTTGGTGAGGGAGAGGATCAGCTGTGTGTCGTCGGTGTAGGAGATGATGTTGAGGTCATGCAGTCTAGCGACGTGGGCAAGCAGGGCCATGTAGATGTTGAACAATGTCGGGCTGAGGGATGATCCTTGGGGTACGCCGCAGAAGATCTTGGAGGCTTCGGAACGGAAAGGGGGAAGGCAGACGCTCTGGGTTCTGCCGGAGAGGAAGGAGGTGGTCCATTTCAGTGCCTTGTCTCGGATCCCTACGTTGTGGAGGCGTATGCGTAGGGTGCGGTGGCAGTCAATGTCGAAGGCGGCTGACAGGTCCAGGAGGATGAGGGCCGCGGTTTCACCTTTGTCCAGCAGGGCCCTGATGTCATCGGTGGCGGCGATGAGGGCAGTTTCGGTGCTGTGGTGGCTTAACAGAATTTGGAAGAAGCTCATGCTTATCCTCTGAGAAAACTAAGCGGGAGGAGTGTATGTCGGTGTAACATGGAGTAGAAGAGATCTTCCAGCTTTTATGAAAAATTTTAAAAAATTGAGAGGCAAACCTATGTAGTGGTACACACATGTTGATCGATTTGTGAATATTTCAAAAGTGCTGACGATTGATTTTAATACATTGTTTGATATTGTTGTGGTACCAAGTGATTTGTAGGCTGAGTTTAAGACTGCTGTATAATAGCCATGTGAAGAACCTGCAAGAATAGCACACACTAATGCACCATCTCCTGTATGGTTGGAAAAATATGAAGCACTGATTACTTTCCTGAAAGACAGAGTGCCTTCAAAACATCTTAATTGGTTGAAAATTGATGGAGCAACACAAGAAGCAAAAGAATCAGTTCATGAATACAATGAGTGGCTGTTGCAGGAGTTCCAGCAGCATAGTAGAAGAGAATACCCCGATGAGAAAGACATGGGGATTTTTGTAACTGAGATTGTTTTTGGATTGAGACCAGAGATCAGTTTGCATGCAACCCAAAGTGTAATTTGCTGGCAGAGTAAATCACATGATGAGATCCTGAGGTATGCAAGGAGTTGTTGTTCCACAATCAGGTTTTCAGGGTAATCCAGGAGGAGGTTTTGGTGTATCATAGGGCAATAAGTAGAGGTATTCCAATAAATCCAGGTTTAGGAATGATGTTGCAACACTGAAGAAGATAACCCCTTGTGATGTCTGTAACAGGGTCGGGCATTGTCAAAGGCAGTATCGATTTAATCCTGATAATGCAAACGGAAATGTGCAAATGTAGAAGGGAGTGCAGATGCAAAATATACCAGAACAATAGGTGCAGATGCCAATGCAAAGACAAGTTTCAATGATGCAGGTCCCACAAGCTCAAATTGTCCTACAGAATATGGAAAACCCAAGATTTAATTTGAACCAGATGCCAAAAGCAAATACAAATTCTTTTTTAAACACAAATCCAAATACATTCTAGCAATTCATTATTTCAAATCACAATGCTTTTCAGGAATTTCCTGTTTTCGATAACAATGGCTCAGGATGTGATACGTCTCAATGACGGTGCCTGGGGCAGGAGGAAGATTGCGTGTTTGGCACAGTCTTAGAGGTAGACCAGAGTGGTCCATTTGTAGAAGGTGAGGTGAATGGCCACCGTGTATCATTTCTCATAAATACTGGTGCCACCAGATCCACTGTTAGAAGTGTAGAAATCCCAGACCTACCCCTTTGGTAAAGACTATCTAAATTGTAGAAGTTCAAATAAACAGATTACCAGTCCAGTTTCAGAGAAGGTCTCAGTAAAAATAGTCACATTTATAGAAAATCACCAACTTGCTGTTTGTGACAAGCCCAGTAAATCTATTTGATAGAGATTTGTTGTGCAAGTTAATGTTCACAATCTATTGCACACCGCATGGTGTAAAGTTCCAGATGCGTGATGAGGATGTAAACTTTAAAATGACTCAGGAAAAGATAGTTGCAGGTTAAGGTCCATTAATGACAATCAAAGAATTACCTGCTGACTTGAGGGAAACTATGAACCTAGAAATATAGGATGTCACAAGAAAAGACATTGGACTGATTAAAGCAGTACGGCCAGTCCAAATTACCTTAAAGGCAAATGCACTGTCCCCAAGAACACCGCCGTACTATCTGACTCCGAAAACAATTGAAGGATTAACGCCTGTAATAGAAGACATGATACATAAGGGGATTTTGAGGGAATTGATTGGGATTACATGAAACTCTCTGATCATGGGTTTGCAGAAAGCTAAATTTGAGAAAGATTAATGAACTTGTTGCCCCCTGGTACTGAATCCAGCCACAATATTATTCCATGTACTGTGGAATGGTTTGCTGTCATTGGTCTTTGTCAGGCTTTTTTCTCAATGCCATGGCATGAAGATGGCCAGTTTTCATTTATTTTCCAGCAGAGTGTTTTGGCACAGTGCAGAGTCCCACAAGGGTATACGGAGGACCCATCTATTTATAACCAGATCTTCTAAAATAATTTGTAGTCATTACAAATGCCCTACAGATCAATTCTTGTGCAGTACATAAACAATCTACTTGTGGCATTGGATACACAACAAGCTTGTAAACAAGATTCCATGGCTTTTTTAATCACTTAGCTGAAAATGGACATAAAGTGTCAACAGGTAAACTGCACTACTGTCAGACAGAAGTTCAAAATCTAGGACACATCATTGAGAAGGGAGCTAGAATGATGTCACCAGAGAGATTGGAAGCAATATTTCAGATGAATCCACCTCAAACAGAAAGAAGTCAGGATGTTTCTGGGAATGGTTGGCCACTGTAGACTAAGACACATGGTGATGCTCGAAAGCTAGTGGCATACGTTTCGAGTATCCTTGACCGTGTTGCTGCAGGACTGCCTGGCTGCCTTAGAGTGGTTGCCAAAGTGCTGTGGTGATCACTAGTCTGGAAAAGAGTGAGAGCATAGTGATGAGATATTCTTTAACTGTAATGGCCCTACACTCTGTGGAGTTCCCTATTGACACAAACGAAAACCCAATACATGACCAATAATAGGCTCATGAAATATGAGCAGAGATTTTTGTCATCTGACAATGTCGTTTTGAAACGCTGTCAGATCATAAACCCATCAACTTTGTTGCCCATAAATGATACTGTTTGTGATTAAATTGAACATGATTGCCTTGATGTCATGGATTTATGCACAAAGCCTAGACCTTATATTAAAGATGAAGCCCTGATTGAGCAAGACCATGTAATTTTTGTAGATGGACCAAGTTTGAGAAATAATGAAGGTACTCTGAGAGCAGCTTATACTGTGTGCACAACAAATAACATTGTTGAAGCTTCATGGATTCAAGGGGTTACTTCAGCACAAGTTTCAGAATTGGTTGCCCTTACCAGAGCACGAAGTTTAACTGCTCAAATGAGAGTGACTATATTTACAGATAGTCAGAACGGCTTTGGCGTTGACCATGATTTTGGGCAAATATGGTAACAAAGAGTTTTCATGACCTCTTCAGGTGCCCCTATTAGGAACGGGGTGCACATGAAATATATTTTGCAAGCTCCACAATTGTCTGCAGAAATTGCTGTCATTAAATGTGCAGTCCATTAAAATGGGAATGGCTATATTGCTACGGAAAATAGGTAGGCAGATTCAGTAGCACGATATTGTGCTTAGTTGGCCTGTACATTTAATGGAAATTTCCCATGTGAATCTGAGGAGGATACTTCATTTTCAATGTTGATGAAAGGAACTGATACCTGGGATGAACTAAAAAGAGGACAGGAAAATATTTCAGAAGCAGAACAACAAATTTGGATCAGAGCAGAATGTGAGAAAAATGCAAATGTTATATTGATGTCAGCTGATGAGAGACCAGTGTTGTCTGATAGTCTGCTATTCCCAATGTGTTAAAACTTTCATGAATTCACACATTTAGGGAGTGATGCCTTGGTAAGACTCTTTAGGCAAAACTGGTTTAACCTCAGGTTCAGGATGCTCGCAGAAGAAGAATACATTCAGGAATTCTGGCCCGCGAAGTTGGCGGGTCAAAGCAGGTTGCACAGCCGTATACACATTGGTATATCAAAGTAATACACATCCACCAGAGTAATCAATTTTATCCATTTTATTTTCTTCATTTTCCATCATTATTTCAGCTCTTATTTATCCATCACGTCAAAAGCGGTGAAACTCCTTGAAAAACTTTAAGCATGTAACTTGTTCTATGTATTGCCCATCCAGGCCTATGCATGAACATGTTTCGAATTTCCTCCATAACATTCAATTCATGTCGTACTCAATGCATTTCGGTTAAAAAACCTTCTTCAGGAGTATCTACAAATTGTAAAAATATGTATGTCAGTCACATTACATTTCTGTCCCAACAGATGTAAATTATTTTCAAAAGAATTGTCACCAAAATTTCCCTTCCCTCTTTAATGCCGACTAATTTTTACCAAAACACCCGTATCACATTTAAATACCACCATAGTAAAACTCCCACCGCACTCACCATCTACAAAGCATTCCTAGTGACCCGCGAATTAAACTCCTAACCTAAACACTCATCCTAATTTTTAATCTGTGCAATCTGATAATTTCCTAACAACAAACCCATTTAAACCTCAAGCTACCTCTTCTCAACTTAAACGATCCTCTATTGCCTTAGTGCCTAGTATTGAATTGATCACATTCTTATGCCCCCCATGAATACCTGATATAAACTACGCAGTCCTTCAAACGCCTCTGTCGCGCTCGTGGTATCTTGATGACAGCCATGCTAAACATCCTCAATTTAAATGAATATCACCCGCCCACCTCTGCGATCATATTCATGGAATGAGACGAGTCACTTTTAGAGTTGATTGGCCACATAACTGTTATCAAAGAAATCTGACAAAGAGTTAATTGAATTACATCAACTATTCCTGAGGAGACAGAGTCAAGTGAATAAAGTGATACAGAAGATCATCAAAAACTGAGAAGATCAAAGAGAGCAAGAGTGCTCTGTCAGAGGTATTCAGCACCTGACTGGTCTTACTACAAGGACCAAGTAATGAATGTTTGAATAGATGAGTTGTGTAGTGTGAAAGTTGAACAGTTTGAGCCTCCTTGACTTCACTACAGTAAGCATTGTAGGAATAAAAATACTTGACAAAAATGACTGTGCAATCATAAAGAGTTACTGAAAAAAAATCAACTCAAAAATCCTTGTTCGAAAGAGAGAAAGAGACTGACACTAACAAACTCATTTTTTATTTTAAAGAAGGTTACCTAGGCCTGAGTCTGCTGTAGAAGAGTAGGGGTAACAATTTAGAAGAAAATGGAGTAGGGTTAAGGATTATCTGTAAGAAGATTGCTTTGCTGAAAGTTACCCATTTTAACGAAGCTACTTACAAAATTCTGCTTTGAACTTTGAACTTGGCAGCATCTAATCTGCTTTTGAAGAAACGCGTTGCCTTAGAAATAAGTGTAAATATATTATGTGCTCAGTTTTAGTAAAAACAGTAATATTGATTATAATAGTGCTAGTCGGATTTTATTTAAGTCGAGAAAGGCTTTTGAAAGGCAAACACAACAAAAACACATGTATGCCTGAAAGTTGAAGAGCAATATTTGTCCAGGTGTGATCAAGCCTGAGTGGGTGTGGCAAGTAGATGAAGCGGACGGAGAGATGCCGCAGCAGCCCGGACCCAGCTGCGAGAGCCCGGAACTGAGCCTGAAGCTGGTATTGGAGCGTTACCGGAGACGCAGGACCCGGACTGCGAGCAAGCAACGCACCGCACCTACCTGCTACCCCCCCACGCCAGCTTCCTCTTGTCTGCGGGGCTGAACGCGGGCGGGGAGTGAGGAGTGGGATTTGGGAGACAGAGCCTGGGAGGAGAGGTGATCACACCTGGTTGAAGCCCAGAGCTGTGGTCCGCTAGCTTTCGCGGAGGCGGCCGGCACCAGGCCAGTGCGGCCTGCAAGTTGGCATGACCGCTCAGTCCGTCTCCTCTCTGCATTGCTTGACCCTCACCTGCTCCACTCCACCCCCTCCGCCTTCTAGGTATCTAAGTGTCTGCACCGGTGATGGTGACTCGATCATCGATTGAGCCTCGGCTTGCTCCTCTCACTACCTCTCTTCCCCTAGGCAGTGATTGGGGAGTCTCTGCCGCTTTGAAGATTGTCCAAGAGCATTGTGTTGGTGAACGGAGTACGGTGGGAGTAAGGCTGAAGCAGACCAGAGCGTTGTCACCATGACCTGCCTCCAGGATCTTCTAGCTCCCTCTATTAGACACTTAGGGACCAGAAACCAGGCCGAGTATTTATTTCCAGAAGGCGGAGCCTGAAGAGCGTATGGTGTAGAAATGTCATTCAGAAATTTAAGAAGTAGAACACTCTTTATGAAAAGACTGGGCACAGCCCAATCACAGAGAAGAAGCAAACTTCGTTCAGCACATATCGGGGTACTCTCAGGAACACTTACTATACCAGAATATTTTCCCTCTTGCCCTTCATCAGCAACTAAGGCTCATGAAATACCAAAACAAAAGGATCCAAGGGGCCTTAAGGTAATTACGAAGGAGTCCTGAGATCAGCCTCTAGTTCCTCAGTCCGAGGAGGCTGAACCCCCGCCTAACTCTTGTTCAGACGAATCGGTTTCTCAATATCAATACAAACCCCCTCTTACAATCGTGACAACTGAGTTGGACTTCACTCTTCCGGACATAAATATGAGTCAGGTAATTACAGTCCCTCCCTTAAAAATGCCAAAGGGAGTCTCAACAACTATTTAACAGTATGTCTACTAACCATCTGGTCGCTGATGATAACCTATCCTTATCCCCGGATTTTCTGCTGTTATTTTTACGGGATCTCCAAAAAAATAGACCATCAGTCACGGAATCGCTGTGTTCCTTATCTCCAAAAAAATAGAGCATCAGTCGCAGAATCGCTGTGTTCCTTCCAATCCTGGCATTACTAGGCAAATTGACAATAACTTCAGATCATGTTTTGAAAACCCAATCAGTAGTCCTTCAATTTCTGCCAGACGAGAAAAGCTCCCAAAGCCCTGCATCCACAATTGAAAATCATAACAAGAAATTAGCTCAACTAAGTGACAACTATACTCAGACTTAGTATAGTCGCAACCTTATCTGTAGATATGTTAAGTAACACTGACAATGACAACAACAAGGGATTATCTCCCGAATCCCCTCAGTCAAGTGCCTTAAGACAATTCAATCCTCTGGCAACCAACTTCATAACTAAAGGTTCTCGACAGAATATAAGCTGTCCTGACCAGGATGCCACTTCTTTCAATTCAAATGCAATGAGAAAAGAGCACAGACAAATTCAAGAATTCTATCTAACTTTAGAATTATTCGATCTCTTCTCAGTAGGTAATGACCCCTTAAATCAGAAAAGGTTACTTAACCTCATTCATACCCTTTCCCCTTTGAAAATGCTCTCTTCCCCTGATCTAAAACTGATCTCCTTCCCAGATATGGCTGATGTAATTACAGTGCGAGTGGACTTTTGGTCTGGTGTTATCCCAGCAATTATCCTAAATGAGAGAGAAATCCTTCACAAGTATGGATTCGATGTGATCGGAATTAGGCAAAGGTTTCCATAGGCATTATCGAAGGCTCCATTACTGCCCCTAAGGGAACCTCTGCCTTTTCTCTTGTCTTCTGATCAAAATAAACCAGTTCAAAGTCCATCGGATCGGCAAATTGACAAGCAAACAATATGTATAACTGAAGGTGAACGATTAATAAGGAATCATAATCTCTACGAAACTATACATTCAAAACAGGAAAAATCTTGCTCCTGGCTTGCGGATAACCTAAATGCAAACAGGTAGGGACAAGACACAAAACTACCTTTTTAGCGAAGGCTCCATCTCTACTATCGACTTTCTCTCTTGGAATATTGCTGGCCTGAATCCCCAAAAACTACCCAGTCTTCTTAAAAGCTCGCCAGCAATAATCTGCATCCAGGAAACCTGGCTACTTGGAATCTTTAGTCAAAAGGACTATTTTTCTTTTAAAATTCCAGCAAAAAGTCAAAAAGAGGCCATGCACAGGGGGGTTTGTTGATCCTGCTGAAGGAAGTTATAAACTGGAACTTTGAGAGAATTGACATGGGAGCAATATTGTGCAATGTATAAGGATACATACAGGTAATAAAACTCTTTAATTAAGGAAACCATATTTCTTTTTAACCTCTATATAGCTCCTGGACTGGAATTCAATCTAATGCTTCCAAAAATATTTGATCAGATAGATTCAGTACTAGAATCGTGCGGCAGACATCAAATCCTCATCACAGGAGACTTCAATGCAAAAATCTCCAACCTTCGTGATAAAATCTTGCAGTATTATAGATGAAGAACTCGCCTGGGCTATTCCAGCCCCAATTTATCCTGATGCCATAAAAACAGTAGAGGAAAAATGCTCCTCAAACTAACAATCAGTACTAGTGGAGTGATCTTAAATGGTAGACTCGATGGGGATATACTGGCAGGCTATACAAGAAAAGGAGTCCATGACAGTTCCATATTAGACTATATAATATGCAGCCCATCGCTACATCAAAAATGCAATTATTTAGACTCCCAATTCTCACCTGATAGTGACCACGCAATACTTCATCTTAATCTTAGTTTAAATTTCTTGTTGTCTGCTTTATGGTCGCTGTCTCGGATGAATGGTGAGTCGGTCTTAGATACCAAACAGGGGCGTATAATCTGGAATACGGCAACCATAAATATAATCAATAAAGAAATAGCCACTCATCAGCTTCAGGTGGTAGATCATACTCTCAGCCCTATCAAGAATTTTGAGCAAACTTTGGCTGCCATCGCTAAAAGACAAAATCAATTAATCAGGTGCCAATTTATCACCTTTTCAAGTTCAAGAAAAGTAGAAATAGCTAGCTTGAAGAAAAAATTGCATCGTCTCGCTAAGTAAAAAAAACAAAGCAGCATCTGACAAACATTGGATAGATCTACATATGGCTGACACTAAGAAGAACTCCATGCAATTCTGGCACTTGATTGCTAAAGGAATGGGTAACTTTAATTCCCTAAAAACAATGCCGATATATGAGACCGAGTGGGAAAACTACCTTCTGGACCTTTATAAGTCAAACTTATAAGGGCAGCAGCGATGTATCACCTACCCTGAGCCCTTCCGGTGGGATCAAACAACTTTTATGTCCCCCCATCAGAAAAACAAATTTAGTTATATATTAGGAAAGCAAGACCCTCCGCAGCCATTGGTCCGGATATGATACCAATAAAAGTGCTACAAAGTGACCCCACAAAGTGGAGTGTGTTCTTGGGGCCCCTTTTTCATCATTGCTATGCTACTGCTCAGATTCCTTATTCATTGACTGGGAGTATCATTATTCCAATATTAACAAGCATTGGCATAGCCAATAGGTCTCGCTTTTGGGACCTTAGAAGTATTTAGTTATGCAGCACAATGTCCTTGGTGCAACAACAACTGTTGCATGGCTAAACACTGATAAGGCCCCAAAGGCGAGACCTATTGGCTATGCCAATGCTTGTACTTCCTTGTTAGCTGGCTGACACTAACAGGCGGCTGAGGGTGCTAATTCCGAAGGGGCTAACACAACCCGTGCTAGGGTCCTACCTGGCACGTGCCCCACAGGGCACTTACATGTGGCACTACGGAGAGCCAAGCCACAGAGATGCTTATCTGCTGATGACACTGTGAGGAGTGCTACCTCGGAGGAAATGAAGAGCAGCGTCCCTTCATCGCAGGAAGTGATGTCACATCATTTATGTATTCTCGCCTTTAATGGGACCGATACTATTTTATTGTCATAGCTGAGGTGCTAACGCTTCTATGTATATTGCATATCCATGGAAGTTATGATATAAAAATAAAATTACTAATTTTGTCTATCTACTTATTTGCAGTTGCAACACAGTGGATGATATAGAAGTTACAAAAGTCTACATTATAGAGGAGTACACAATAAAAGAGAGAACGGAAGTAGCGTGATAGTGAAAGAAGGTTCGGAATGGAGGCAGGAGAGAGACACAAGGAAGGCTGGACAGGATGGGGGGGCACTCACTGCAGGTCTGCGAGTAGTAGATCAGAGAATGAGGGTAGGAAGGCAGGGAACAAGGAACCCAGGAAGGTGCAAGATAGAAAGCTCGAGATGAGGGAACGAGGGAAAAAATGTGCTAAAGGAGAGATGGAGGGCGTGAAAACGAGAGAGAATGAACAGGTGAACCAAGGCACAAGAGAAGAAGAAGGAAATCCGGAGAGGAACGTGGGTAAGTAAGTAGAGGCAAGGGGAACATAAAGGGGGCGGCAAGAGGTACGGAATGAGCAGAATGGCTAGGAAGGAAGGCAAGAAAGAAAGAAAGCAAAGAGGAGAGAGGGTGGGAAAGAATGAAAGCAGACCAGGAGGATGAGGAAAGGACCGAACACGTGGAAAGGAAGAGTAATGGAAGACAAAAGAGGTAAAGCAAGGTAAGAAGGCAGGAGCAGAGGAATGAGCAACACAGGAACACAAGAGGAATCTGAATGAATTTAGGAATACTGCTTAGGGAGAAAAAGGGGAAAATGCAGGAGAAGAAAGTAATGCAAGAGAAGAAAAATAGCAAAGGAGTAGAAGTAAAACCAATGAAGTAGTAGGAAGAAGAAAAAGCTGAAATGAAGGAAGGATGCAAGATACAGAATCAATGAATTTATTTATTTATTTATTTTTTGCGATTTTTAGAGCGCGCAAATACCCTTAGGGTGTCTCGGCGCTGTAGTTGCAGAACTCTCCGGAGGAGGGGGGGGGGGAATTAGGCAGGGAACAACCATGTCTTTAGTTGCTTTCTGAAGTTAAGAAGGGTCGTGGCAACAGCAAAGCGTTTGTCGCCCCAGTTGGCCCTTCTTGTACGGGGTACCATGAGTAGGTGCGCTGAGGATGACCGCAGAGTTCTAGTATGTTCGAGCCGTCGGAAGGCTTTTCTTAAGAATAAGGGTCCTTGATCGTGAATGGCCTTATATGCAATGCATAAAGCCTTAAACTTGATGCGGCTCCTCACCGGTAGCCAATGTAATTGTCTGATGTAGGGGGAAACTGATGCAAATCTCGGGATTGATAGCAGTGTTCTAGCGGCAGCGTTTTGGACAGTTTGCAGTTTATTAAGAACCTTTTGTTGTGTATTGAGTAACAATGCATTGCAGTAATCAGTTTTAGAGAATACTAATGTACTGACCAAGGTTTTACCTGCATGTGACGGAAGGTATGGGATTAGTTTTTTTATCCTTTTTAGTACGTGGAAGGAAGAAGAAACCACAGCATTGACGTGTTGCCGGAATGTCAATTTGTTATCGAAGATAACGCCCAAATTGCGTACCTTCGTCACAGGTTCTGGCGGTTGTCCCATCTGGTGAGGCCACCATTGAGGGGACCAGGTGGGTTGAAGCCTCCCGAATGTCATCACTTCTGTCTTATCGGAGTTAAGTTTAAGACAGTTGGATGACATCCAGGAGCTTATTGCCTTCATTCCCATTTGGAAATTGGCTGCTACTGAGATTCCGTCATTATGTATCGATAACACCAATTGGGTATCGTCAGCATAGGTAGTGAGGGAGATTCCACAGGATTTTATGACCCTCGCCAGGTCCGACACATAGATATTAAATAGTGTCGGACTTAGCGAGGATCCCTGAGGTACTCCACATGGCAAGGAGAAGGTCTGGGATGTGAAATTGCCTAATTTCACTGTTTGTGGACGGTTCGACAGGAATGAGGCCAGGAGGTTTTTTGCTTTGCATGTGATTCCTATGGCTTCGACACGGTCGATCAAGGTGGCGTGATCGACCGTGTCGAAGGCCGCAGATAAGTCTAGGAGTACTAGAACTGCGGCTCCTCCATTATCCATTGTGGACCTAATCTCATCTGCTGCTTTCAGCAGTGCCGTCTCTGTTCCGTGGCCCTGTCGAAACCCAAATTGGGTATCATCCAGTAGATTATTGTGATGGATGTAATTTGACAGCTGAATATTCATGATCTTTTCAAAGATCTTTGCAGGGAATGGGAGGCAGGCAATAGGCCTATAACTAGCAGGAAGGAGAGGGTCTAGACTAGGTTTTTTTAGCAGCGGTTTGATTATTGCTTTTTTCCACTGCGGGGGGTATACACCGGATTCAAACATTGCATTGCAGATGGTGGTTAGGGGAGGGGCAATAACCTCCGAAATGAGGCTAAGGATGTTTGGAGGGCAAGGGTCCAAAGGTGAGCCGGATTTGGTTCGAGCAATCAGTGATTGAATAAATTCACAGGAGGTAGGTTCAAAACCTGCGAATGAAGGACCGGTGTCAACTGCTGAATGAGAGGGAATGGTCGCTACCACAGGTGTAAATGTGTTAAAGATAGCTCTAACCTTGTCCTCGAAAAAATTAGTTAATGTATCAGAAAGGGCTTGAGACCCTTCTGACTGAGGAACAGATGGATTGGACAGGTAGGTTACTACTTGAAATAGTTTCCCTGAGGAGTTTTTCGCCTCATTAATTTGGCTTGTATAGTATGTAGTTTTTTCTGTTTTTATGAGTTTTTTATAGTTAATGAGAGCGCTTTTGTAACTAATCTTGTCAGATGTGTTAAAGTTACGGCGCCACTGCCGTTCAAGGTTTCTGCAGTACTGACGCTGAAGTCTGAGCGGCTTAGAGAACCAGGGGGCTGATGAACGATTTCTAGTACGGTGGGAGGTTTTAGGAGGAGCCAATCAGGCTTCGATCAGAATCTCCGTATAAGTGTCTGACGCTGCTATAGGATCATGCTCATTAAGTGATGGACTATCCTGAATCATCTGAGTGAGACGTTCAAGATTTAAATTCTTCCAGTCTCTGAATGTAGTAGAGTGGGAAAGAGACAGCCTAGGGGGCGTGGGTTTGATAGGGATAGAGAAGCATACAGCGGAATGATCAGTCCAAATTAGAGGAATGACCTCTGTGATGGAGATTTCGGGATAGTTGGTGAATACTCCATCCAACGTATGGCCTGCTATGTGCGTGGGCTTTTTAACAATTTGTGTGAGACCGGCAGTCTCTAAGTCTCCAAGCAGCATTTTAGTGTCAGGGTCTTCTGAAACTTCGAGGTGAAAGTTAAAATCACCTAGAATAGTGAACTGTGGTGCTCCAATAGATGTCTCGATTATGTGATCCAGGCGTGCTAGAAATTTGGCTCTGGATCCTGGAGGGCGGTAGATGAGTATACCTTTAAATGTTGCTTTACTGGATATGCCTATTGAGAAGAGGAGGGCCTCGCATTCAGGATAGGTTGTATCTGTAGTAGATATTTTAAGGTGATCTTTGTACATGATTGCGACTCCTCCACCCTTCCCTATAGGTCTGTCCAGTTTACACACACAGTAGTTGTCTAGTGTGGCGTCTCTGAAATCAGGGCCAGAGGCCTCGTCTCCCCAAGTTTCAGTGATGAATAGAATATCTATCTGTTGCGAGTCTATGAACTCAGCAATTTCAAATTTATGTTTTGATAGGGATCTTGCATTGATAAGGGCTGCTGTTACAAGAGGGGGAGGTATAGGGGGAGAGATGGGTGGCGTGCAAGTGGGACACATGAGTGGTCCGAACCTAGGATCGTTGTAGTTAAAATTTGGTAATAAATGAGGGTACCTGGTTGTTTGTTTGATGCTGAGGAGTTGATCCGGAGTGTAAGTTATTGGTAAGGTGCTGGTTGCGGGATGTGGAGATGAAGGATCAGGGGGGGTGGCCCTTAGCCCGGTCTCGGCACGGACGAGCGCAGACGAGCTTGCCTTATGCGCGCCTTCGGCGCGCATTCGTCGCGCCCGCTGCGCTCGTCCGCTGCGCTTCCTGTGCAGACACATTCTTATGGACCAAAAAGCCAGGGGGCGTGGCCTCGGAGTGGGCGTGTCCTGCTCCGGGCGGGGGGAAATGGACTTTCCCTAAGCGCGGTACTTGTGATCTTCCCAGCGCTCGTTTTAGGCAATCAGCAAGTGCCTGCACACAGTAATCGTGTGCAGGGATCAGGGGGAGAGTGAAATTAAAAACATGTAATTTTCTATATTTAAAAACAAAACAAACGTCTCCCGGCTGTGCCTCAGGAGGTAAGCAACTAACAAGCGCCCAGCGCGACGGCGCGCTATTTATTCAAAGTTCTAGGGGGCGTGGCCTCGGAGTGGGCGTGTCCTGCTCCGGGCGGGGGGAAATGGACTTTCCCTAAGCGCGGTACTTGTGATCTTCCCAGCGCTCGTTTTAGGCAATCAGCAAGTGCCTGCACACAGTAATCGTGTGCAGGGATCAGGGGGAGAGTGAAGTTAAAAACATGTAATTTTCTATATTTAAAAACAAAACAAACGTCTCCCGGCTGTGCCTCAGGAGGTAAGCAACTAACAAGCGCCCAGCGCGACGGCGCGCTATTTATTCAAAGTTCTAGGGGGCGTGGCATCGGAGTGGGCGTGTCCTGCTCCGGGCGGGGGGAAATGGACTTTCCCTAAGCGCGGTACTTGTGATCTTCCCAGCGCTCGTTTTAGGCAATCAGCAAGTGCCTGCACACAGTAATCGTGTGCAGGGATCAGGGGGAGAGTGAAGTTAAAAACATGTAATTTTCTATATTTAAAAACAAAACAAACGTCTCCCGGCTGTGCCTCAGGAGGTAAGCAACTAACAAGCGCCCAGCGCGACGGCGCGCTATTTATTCAAAGTTCTAGGGGGCGTGGCCTCGGAGTGGGCGTGTCCTGCTCTGGGCGGGGGGAAATGGACTTTCCCTAAGCGCGGTACTTGTGATCTTCCCAGCGCTCGTTTTAGGCAATCAGCAAGTGCCTGCACACAGTAATCGTGTGCAGGGATCAGGGGGAGAGTGAAGTTAAAAACATGTAATTTTCTATATTTAAAAACAAAACAAACGTCTCCCGGCTGTGCCTCAGGAGGTAAGCAACTAACAAGCGCCCAGCGCGACGGCGCGCTATATATTCAAAGTTCTAGGGGGCGTGGCCTCGGAGTGGGCGTGTCCTGCTCCGGGCGGGGGGAAATGGACTTTCCCTAAGCGCGGTACTTGTGATCTTCCCAGCGCTCGTTTTAGGCAATCAGCAAGTGCCTGCACACAGTAATCGTGTGCAGGGATCAGGGGGAGAGTGAAGTTAAAAACATGTAATTTTCTATATTTAAAAACAAAACAAACGTCTCCCGGCTGTGCCTCAGGAGGTAAGCAAGTAATGAATGTATAGCTACCTACTTAGTGGCGGGGTCGATGCAGTCAACTCAAATACATTACAATTCAAAACAAGCATTAGCCGCGCGCGCGAGAACAAGCATCGCGGCACCGGCGCTTTACTTTGAACATTAAAAGTAAAGCGCGGGTGCCGCGATTATGGAAAAAGTAAAGAAATAGAGGTTTTTTTCTATTTCTTTACTTTTGCGAAAGTGAAAGTCATCACTGTTCTAATGACCTGTGAAAAGACTGCTGGCGGCCGGCTTCGTGTGTGCACGCGAGTGTGAACGCAAGCGCTAGGCCAGCCAGCAGCACTTTGAAAACTCATCTACATAACGTCTCTCCGAGCAGCGCATGCGCGCTGACTCAGCGAGACCTAAAAAAGGGCACTCAATTTAACCCTGGGAACTATAGACAAATTGCACTCTTGGATGCTTCAGGGAAAATATTTGCAGCAAGTATCCTCAAGCATTTAAGGGACTGGGCTTTTTTTAAAGGTGTAATCCCAAAGTTTTAAGTGAGTTTTTGTCCCAATCACTCTGTGATTGACAACAGAGGTATTTTAAACTCTGTCATTGATAAGTATGTACTATCTAAATTGCAAATAGTTTAGTCTTTTTGTTGATTTCTCAACAGCTTTCAATAGAGTTGATAGACCAACTCTTTGGAGAAAACTAAAGAAAATAGGGATCCCGGATCCACTATTGAGGTTGGTAGTAGCTCTCCACACCTCAACTTGGTGTAAAGTTCAGATGGGAGGAGACAAAGGCCTGACTTACAAGATATCTACGCATAATGGCCTAAAGCAGAGCTGCTGTATAGCCCCCCTCCTGTTTTCGCTTTACATAAGCGATCTTCCAGAGATCTTTTTAAATGTAAGTAATTTTCCTCCAAAAGTAGCCTATGAAAAAATATATGCGTTAATGTACGCCGATGACGTAGTAATTCTCAATCTTACCCCGCTGGGTTTACAGAGAAATATAGATGCATTTACTAGATATACAGAAACTAATTACCTAAAGGTGAATATTTCCAAAACAAAGGTAGTTCCCTTTAGGGGTCGGAATTGTCACCTCCACTTTCATTGGCAACTAGATGACACAAAAATTGAGGTGGTAAAACCCTACACCTATCTCGGGTGAGTCTTTTCTCAAACCTTAGAAGTTCATTCTCATCTTCACCACATGAACCAAAAAGCAGAAGCACGCATTTCAGCCATAAGGAAATTCTAAAACTATTCTGGCAAGAGGCATTTTTAAGCACTTTTTGAAATATATGGGGCCAAAATTGTACCAACAATAACCTACGACACAGAGTATATTCCTTTAGCCAAATGGAACGTTTTGCATATCAGCAAAGGTAAATTTTTACCCAAATTAATGTTATTAAGTCAAGCTGTCCCACTACAGATCCTTCGTCTGGAATTTGCCATTGTAAGTGCATTCTCAATAGCCTTAGCAAATATAATTAGATGGACTTTCAAATTTCTGGATGCAGAAGAAGGCTCTTTAAGGGCCCTACTGAGATACGAAAGCTTTAATTCAGGGAAAAAACAAGCTACGTTTCAAACAAATCTTAAGACTGCTTTGCAATACTTCCAGTGTACTGAATCCATTCTTCAGTCCTAGTCTTCAGCACACCTGAAGCACTTTCTGAAAAATGCGACTCCCGTTTAAGTTTCGACCTTGACAAGGCATATTGCCTGAAATTATCTCATTACAACGCTATCACTTCTACAATTGAGTTTAAGTCCCCTCAACAATACACAAGTTTTACCTTGGAACATAAAATTAGGAGATGTACTACCATGTTGTGATTAGGACTACTTCCTTTAAAGGTTTTTACAAGACACTGGAATAACCTTGATAACGATAGTGGGGTATGTGATAAATGCAATCACAGAAACCAGGACCTAGCACATATCTTTTGGTTATGTTCTAACAAGGAGGTAGTAGGGGCTCGAAACCATTTTATAAAGCCTATAGTTTTTAGACATAACCTTTCCTCCCACACTGATTTAATCGCTTTAAAAAAAAATCCACCTAATGAATTTGTTTGCTATAAATTGTACACATTTATGAAATGTGTTTTATTCTTGTTTTAAATGTGCATGATTTTCATATCAAGTTTTAAAACATTTTATACAAGAATTTTATGTGTACAAATAGAATTATGTACAATTATTAACCTCGTAAGAGATCTACATCAATAAAATTAAAATTGAATTGAATTGAATTGAAGAGCAATTGACTGTTTCATTTGTTGCATACAATAGAGAGGATTTCTCAACTGCTGTTTATTCTAGATTGGTACAGGAATACACATGTGCCATGGGAGCAAAAGCCTGGTATGTCTGTGCTCATTTACCGTCATCAGCATCAGAAGTCACGTATTATCACATGCCATTATCCTATGGAATTACATGTAGTATACTGCTTTCACTTGTATGTGGACGCAAATATTTTGAATATGTCTATTCTATCTATGAGGCTTGAATTCGGGATACAAAGACAAGACCTGGCCCGAAAAGGAGCCTTTGTCAAAACCTGGTTTACGATCAAAAAAGGGCAGCCAGAAACGTTAAACTTCTATTTGTGGAGAGAAGTAGAAACTTCGGAAACCTGCCCAGCTAGACACTTTTTGAACACTGCACTAGACCAGTTGGGGTTACAGCAACTCTGGGCAATGTCGGGGACCATGGCAAGCTTAAAAAAAATTGTAAATAATATCATCAAAAAAGAATCTATCTTACAAGACAAAGCGGCCTTGACAGAACGCTCACATGGCTGGCTTACTACACAATCTTACAGTAAAGCGACTTCTCAAGCTTACCTCCTCTCTAACTTCTCCAGAACCACCAAAGAGAAGTTTTTGAAATTCAGGTTAGGCTTATTACCATATGTGCCCTCTGAAGCCTGCAAAGTGCCGTCTCTGTGGGGAAGGAGAGGAAGACATAGTTCATATCATAACCATTTGCCGTGAACTGATGCGGTAGCGCCGGTTACTACTCAGACCTATTTTTACAAGAGCCTAATACGGTCGTGCAGACAAGCGGTGCTTGCAAGCTTCTCTGGTGAAGACATTCAACTAAGCTGCTGCCTGGTAAAAATTTTAACTGCAGCTGATCTCCGCTTAAAACAGTTACCGCCGGACCATCAAAGAAGTTGATTAGAACTGAGCTGGAGACGTCCTTTTAACCCGTTGCGTAATAACTGGAACAGCGCTTCAAGCACATAATTTCAAACATTTTTGCACATGCAAGCCTCAAGGAAAAGCATCAATCGGCTAACCATAGGATGTCTTTGCACAAATTAACGGATGTTGATGCGGTACCATGCATTTTAAACTTGCACCTATTTGCCTGCCCTCACTTTGTAGTTAAGACTCTGACAAGGGGGGTAATTTTTATCTCACGAACTGCTGCAAATCTCTGCAAACAAAAATGAGGAAATAGGACTGTGGGCCATTAAGGCCCGGGGGTGGGGATCTTTTCCGCAATTTTAATGTGTGTTTGTAAAAGTGGCTACCAGCCTTTTAAATTGATGTTTTATTGTTTATAAGAGGCCAACTTTTTTTGTAATGGTTTTAATTAACTGCACAATAAACATATACCCCAGGAAGAAGGGGTTGAGAAACCTTGAAACGCGTCGGCAGCAGGAATGAAACGTGGCACACGAAGGCAGACTGCATCTTCAGGCCAGAGGGCAGAGCAGAGTTGTGTGCGCTCCCAAGCACAGGGCGCTTTGGTGGAAACATATTTACGCGGTAGTCTGACCGCAGGGAGCTGCACCATTGTTTGGCTGGAAGAATGCAACCAGCTTAAGAAGGCTGCCGGTTTGTAGTAAACAGTACTGGATCAGCACTTTGCTCTATATGCTCATTAAGCCTGCCAGAATGAGCTGCACCTACTATAGGAAATAATGAAAAAATAATAAGAATGTACATCTGACCTTACCAAAGGAAAAGCACTTGGCTCGCACTGAAGACTCGCTGTCCCATCATGCATTGTAATGCATCCGTCCAATGAGAACTCATACAAATGAATAAATTGATGGAAATGAGAACAGCTGCGAGTTTCAGATGTCGTCTTTTTCATTGCCCAGGAAGAAGGGGTTGAGAAACCTTGAAACGCGTCGGCAGCAGGAATGAAACGTGGCACACGAAGGCAGACTGCATCTTCAGGCCAGAGGGCAGAGCAGAGTTGTGTGCGCTCCCAAGCACAGGGCGCTTTGGTGGAAACATATTTACGCGGTAGTCTGACCGCAGGGAGCTGCACCATTGTTTGGCTGGAAGAATGCAACCAGCTTAAGAAGGCTGCCGGTTTGTAGTAAACAGTACTGGATCAGCACTTTGCTCTATATGCTCATTAAGCCTGCCAGAATGAGCTGCACCTACTATAGGAAATAATGAAAAAATAATAAGAATGTACATCTGACCTTACCAAAGGAAAAGCACTTGGCTCGCACTGAAGACTCGCTGTCCCATCATGCATTGTAATGCATCCGTCCAATGAGAACTCATACAAATGAATAAATTGATGGAAATGAGAACAGCTGCGAGTTTCAGATGTCGTCTTTTTCATTGCCCAGGAAGAAGGGGTTGAGAAACCTTGAAACGCGTCGGCAGCAGGAATGAAACGTGGCACACGAAGGCAGACTGCATCTTCAGGCCAGAGGGCAGAGCAGAGTTGTGTGCGCTCCCAAGCACAGGGCGCTTTGGTGGAAACATATTTACGCGGTAGTCTGACCGCAGGGAGCTGCACCATTGTTTGGCTGGAAGAATGCAACCAGCTTAAGAAGGCTGCCGGTTTGTAGTAAACAGTACTGGATCAGCACTTTGCTCTATATGCTCATTAAGCCTGCCAGAATGAGCTGCACCTACTATAGGAAATAATGAAAAAATAATAAGAATGTACATCTGACCTTACCAAAGGAAAAGCACTTGGCTCGCACTGAAGACTCGCTGTCCCATCATGCATTGTAATGCATCCGTCCAATGAGAACTCATACAAATGAATAAATTGATGGAAATGAGAACAGCTGCGAGTTTCAGATGTCGTCTTTTTCATTGCCCAGGAAGAAGGGGTTGAGAAACCTTGAAACGCGTCGGCAGCAGGAATGAAACGTGGCACACGAAGGCAGACTGCATCTTCAGGCCAGAGGGCAGAGCAGAGTTGTGTGCGCTCCCAAGCACAGGGCGCTTTGGTGGAAACATATTTACGCGGTAGTCTGACCGCAGGGAGCTGCACCATTGTTTGGCTGGAAGAATGCAACCAGCTTAAGAAGGCTGCCGGTTTGTAGTAAACAGTACTGGATCAGCACTTTGCTCTATATGCTCATTAAGCCTGCCAGAATGAGCTGCACCTACTATAGGAAATAATGAAAAAATAATAAGAATGTACATCTGACCTTACCAAAGGAAAAGCACTTGGCTCGCACTGAAGACTCGCTGTCCCATCATGCATTGTAATGCATCCGTCCAATGAGAACTCATACAAATGAATAAATTGATGGAAATGAGAACAGCTGCGAGTTTCAGATGTCGTCTTTTTCATTGCCCAGGAAGAAGGGGTTGAGAAACCTTGAAACGCGTCGGCAGCAGGAATGAAACGTGGCACACGAAGGCAGACTGCATCTTCAGGCCAGAGGGCAGAGCAGAGTTGTGTGCGCTCCCAAGCACAGGGCGCTTTGGTGGAAACATATTTACGCGGTAGTCTGACCGCAGGGAGCTGCACCATTGTTTGGCTGGAAGAATGCAACCAGCTTAAGAAGGCTGCCGGTTTGTAGTAAACAGTACTGGATCAGCACTTTGCTCTATATGCTCATTAAGCCTGCCAGAATGAGCTGCACCTACTATAGGAAATAATGAAAAAATAATAAGAATGTACATCTGACCTTACCAAAGGAAAAGCACTTGGCTCGCACTGAAGACTCGCTGTCCCATCATGCATTGTAATGCATCCGTCCAATGAGAACTCATACAAATGAATAAATTGATGGAAATGAGAACAGCTGCGAGTTTCAGATGTCGTCTTTTTCATTGCCCAGGAAGAAGGGGTTGAGAAACCTTGAAACGCGTCGGCAGCAGGAATGAAACGTGGCACACGAAGGCAGACTGCATCTTCAGGCCAGAGGGCAGAGCAGAGTTGTGTGCGCTCCCAAGCACAGGGCGCTTTGGTGGAAACATATTTACGCGGTAGTCTGACCGCAGGGAGCTGCACCATTGTTTGGCTGGAAGAATGCAACCAGCTTAAGAAGGCTGCCGGTTTGTAGTAAACAGTACTGGATCAGCACTTTGCTCTATATGCTCATTAAGCCTGCCAGAATGAGCTGCACCTACTATAGGAAATAATGAAAAAATAATAAGAATGTACATCTGACCTTACCAAAGGAAAAGCACTTGGCTCGCACTGAAGACTCGCTGTCCCATCATGCATTGTAATGCATCCGTCCAATGAGAACTCATACAAATGAATAAATTGATGGAAATGAGAACAGCTGCGAGTTGCAGATGTCGTCTTTTTCATTGCCCAGGAAGAAGGGGTTGAGAAACCTTGAAACGCGTCGGCAGCAGGAATGAAACGTGGCACACGAAGGCAGACTGCATCTTCAGGCCAGAGGGCAGAGCAGAGTTGTGTGCGCTCCCAAGCACAGGGCGCTTTAGTGGAAACATATTTACGCGGTAGTCTGACCGCAGGGAGCTGCACCATTGTTTGGCTGGAAGAATGCAACCAGCTTAAGAAGGCTGCCGGTTTGTAGTAAACAGTACTGGATCAGCACTTTGCTCTATATGCTCATTAAGCCTGCCAGAATGAGCTGCACCTACTATAGGAAATAATGAAAAAATAATAAGAATGTACATCTGACCTTACCAAAGGAAAAGCACTTGGCTCGCACTGAAGACTCGCTGTCCCATCATGCATTGTAATGCATCCGTCCAATGAGAACTCATACAAATGAATAAATTGATGGAAATGAGAACAGCTGCGAGTTTCAGATGTCGTCTTTTTCATTGCCCAGGAAGAAGGGGTTGAGAAACCTTGAAACGCGTCGGCAGCAGGAATGAAACGTGGCACACGAAGGCAGACTGCATCTTCAGGCCAGAGGGCAGAGCAGAGTTGTGTGCGCTCCCAAGCACAGGGCGCTTTGGTGGAAACATATTTACGCGGTAGTCTGACCGCAGGGAGCTGCACCATTGTTTGGCTGGAAGAATGCAACCAGCTTAAGAAGGCTGCCGGTTTGTAGTAAACAGTACTGGATCAGCACTTTGCTCTATATGCTCATTAAGCCTGCCAGAATGAGCTGCACCTACTATAGGAAATAATGAAAAAATAATAAGAATGTACATCTGACCTTACCAAAGGAAAAGCACTTGGCTCGCACTGAAGACTCGCTGTCCCATCATGCATTGTAATGCATCCGTCCAATGAGAACTCATACAAATGAATAAATTGATGGAAATGAGAACAGCTGCGAGTTTCAGATGTCGTCTTTTTCATTGCCCAGGAAGAAGGGGTTGAGAAACCTTGAAACGCGTCGGCAGCAGGAATGAAACGTGGCACACGAAGGCAGACTGCATCTTCAGGCCAGTGGGCAGAGCAGAGTTGTGTGCGCTCCCAAGCACAGGGCGCTTTGGTGAAAAAAGTATTTACGCGGTAGTCTGACCGCAGGGAGCTGCACCATTGTTTGGCTGGAAGAATGCAACCAGCTTAAGAAGGCTGCCGGTTTGTAGTAAACAGTACTGGATCAGCACTTTGCTCTATATGCTCATTAAGCCTGCCAGAATGAGCTGCACCTACTATAGGAAATAATGAAAAAATAATAAGAATGTACATCTGACCTTACCAAAGGAAAAGCACTTGGCTCGCACTGAAGACTCGCTGTCCCATCATGCATTGTAATGCATCCGTCCAATGAGAACTCATACAAATGAATAAATTGATGGAAATGAGAACAGCTGCGAGTTTCAGATGTCGTCTTTTTCATTGCCCAGGAAGAAGGGGTTGAGAAACCTTGAAACGCGTCGGCAGCAGGAATGAAACGTGGCACACGAAGGCAGACTGCATCTTCAGGCCAGAGGGCAGAGCAGAGTTGTGTGCGCTCCCAAGCACAGGGCGCTTTGGTGGAAACATATTTACGCGGTAGTCTGACCGCAGGGAGCTGCACCATTGTTTGGCTGGAAGAATGCAACCAGCTTAAGAAGGCTGCCGGTTTGTAGTAAACAGTACTGGATCAGCACTTTGCTCTATATGCTCATTAAGCCTGCCAGAATGAGCTGCACCTACTATAGGAAATAATGAAAAAATAATAAGAATGTACATCTGACCTTACCAAAGGAAAAGCACTTGGCTCGCACTGAAGACTCGCTGTCCCATCATGCATTGTAATGCATCCGTCCAATGAGAACTCATACAAATGAATAAATTGATGGAAATGAGAACAGCTGCGAGTTTCAGATGTCGTCTTTTTCATTGCCCAGGAAGAAGGGGTTGAGAAACCTTGAAACGCGTCGGCAGCAGGAATGAAACGTGGCACACGAAGGCAGACTGCATCTTCAGGCCAGAGGGCAGAGCAGAGTTGTGTGCGCTCCCAAGCACAGGGCGCTTTGGTGGAAACATATTTACGCGGTAGTCTGACCGCAGGGAGCTGCACCATTGTTTGGCTGGAAGAATGCAACCAGCTTAAGAAGGCTGCCGGTTTGTAGTAAACAGTACTGGATCAGCACTTTGCTCTATATGCTCATTAAGCCTGCCAGAATGAGCTGCACCTACTATAGGAAATAATGAAAAAATAATAAGAATGTACATCTGACCTTACCAAAGGAAAAGCACTTGGCTCGCACTGAAGACTCGCTGTCCCATCATGCATTGTAATGCATCCGTCCAATGAGAACTCATACAAATGAATAAATTGATGGAAATGAGAACAGCTGCGAGTTTCAGATGTCGTCTTTTTCATTGCCCAGGAAGAAGGGGTTGAGAAACCTTGAAACGCGTCGGCAGCAGGAATGAAACGTGGCACACGAAGGCAGACTGCATCTTCAGGCCAGAGGGCAGAGCAGAGTTGTGTGCGCTCCCAAGCACAGGGCGCTTTGGTGGAAACATATTTACGCGGTAGTCTGACCGCAGGGAGCTGCACCATTGTTTGGCTGGAAGAATGCAACCAGCTTAAGAAGGCTGCCGGTTTGTAGTAAACAGTACTGGATCAGCACTTTGCTCTATATGCTCATTAAGCCTGCCAGAATGAGCTGCACCTACTATAGGAAATAATGAAAAAATAATAAGAATGTACATCTGACCTTACCAAAGGAAAAGCACTTGGCTCGCACTGAAGACTCGCTGTCCCATCATGCATTGTAATGCATCCGTCCAATGAGAACTCATACAAATGAATAAATTGATGGAAATGAGAACAGCTGCGAGTTGCAGATGTCGTCTTTTTCATTGCCCAGGAAGAAGGGGTTGAGAAACCTTGAAACGCGTCGGCAGCAGGAATGAAACGTGGCACACGAAGGCAGACTGCATCTTCAGGCCAGAGGGCAGAGCAGAGTTGTGTGCGCTCCCAAGCACAGGGCGCTTTAGTGGAAACATATTTACGCGGTAGTCTGACCGCAGGGAGCTGCACCATTGTTTGGCTGGAAGAATGCAACCAGCTTAAGAAGGCTGCCGGTTTGTAGTAAACAGTACTGGATCAGCACTTTGCTCTATATGCTCATTAAGCCTGCCAGAATGAGCTGCACCTACTATAGGAAATAATGAAAAAATAATAAGAATGTACATCTGACCTTACCAAAGGAAAAGCACTTGGCTCGCACTGAAGACTCGCTGTCCCATCATGCATTGTAATGCATCCGTCCAATGAGAACTCATACAAATGAATAAATTGATGGAAATGAGAACAGCTGCGAGTTTCAGATGTCGTCTTTTTCATTGCCCAGGAAGAAGGGGTTGAGAAACCTTGAAACGCGTCGGCAGCAGGAATGAAACGTGGCACACGAAGGCAGACTGCATCTTCAGGCCAGAGGGCAGAGCAGAGTTGTGTGCGCTCCCAAGCACAGGGCGCTTTGGTGGAAACATATTTACGCGGTAGTCTGACCGCAGGGAGCTGCACCATTGTTTGGCTGGAAGAATGCAACCAGCTTAAGAAGGCTGCCGGTTTGTAGTAAACAGTACTGGATCAGCACTTTGCTCTATATGCTCATTAAGCCTGCCAGAATGAGCTGCACCTACTATAGGAAATAATGAAAAAATAATAAGAATGTACATCTGACCTTACCAAAGGAAAAGCACTTGGCTCGCACTGAAGACTCGCTGTCCCATCATGCATTGTAATGCATCCGTCCAATGAGAACTCATACAAATGAATAAATTGATGGAAATGAGAACAGCTGCGAGTTTCAGATGTCGTCTTTTTCATTGCCCAGGAAGAAGGGGTTGAGAAACCTTGAAACGCGTCGGCAGCAGGAATGAAACGTGGCACACGAAGGCAGACTGCATCTTCAGGCCAGTGGGCAGAGCAGAGTTGTGTGCGCTCCCAAGCACAGGGCGCTTTGGTGAAAAAAGTATTTACGCGGTAGTCTGACCGCAGGGAGCTGCACCATTGTTTGGCTGGAAGAATGCAACCAGCTTAAGAAGGCTGCCGGTTTGTAGTAAACAGTACTGGATCAGCACTTTGCTCTATATGCTCATTAAGCCTGCCAGAATGAGCTGCACCTACTATAGGAAATAATGAAAAAATAATAAGAATGTACATCTGACCTTACCAAAGGAAAAGCACTTGGCTCGCACTGAAGACTCGCTGTCCCATCATGCATTGTAATGCATCCGTCCAATGAGAACTCATACAAATGAATAAATTGATGGAAATGAGAACAGCTGCGAGTTTCAGATGTCGTCTTTTTCATTGCCCAGGAAGAAGGGGTTGAGAAACCTTGAAACGCGTCGGCAGCAGGAATGAAACGTGGCACACGAAGGCAGACTGCATCTTCAGGCCAGAGGGCAGAGCAGAGTTGTGTGCGCTCCCAAGCACAGGGCGCTTTGGTGGAAATATATATATATATATATATATATATATATATATATATATATATATATATATATATATATATATATATATATATATATATATATATATATATATATATATATATATATATATATATATATATATATATATATATATATATTCTATCTATGACTTAATACTTTCCAAAGGTGCCTTTACTAGCAATCATGAAATTACACCCACAAGCAAAGACATGGACACTGCTTGGTACTACTTTATGCCACACAGACCTATATATAGCGTTAAGGTTTATCAAAACAATTTAACCTACTTAATGAGACCACTAGAGAAAGTTGTTATTATGACTTTAGAAAGAAATACTAACCTGACACATAGTAAAAATAAACACAGTGATGTTTTGAAAAATGTTTGGAAGAAAAAGCAGATAAATTTAAAGAGAAAATGGTTTACTCAAATTTAAGATTATACAGCCAACATAAATTGAACATTTGTATTTACAGAAGAAGGACACTTAAATTAACCAGACTTGTAGGGATTATTAGTTGTGAACATACATTCGAATTAAAGGGAGGAACACGGCAAATTTTACATGGTAGAAGAATTCCAGGAGTTTCTTTTAATTATGGGCAAAATGCTTATATTCTGCTGCCTGCTGACTGGGAGGTTATATGTTATTTAGCTGTGCTATTTCCTAAGATGTACCATGTGAATAGTACAGATGCATTAACAATGACACCAGCACGCAGACACACTCTATAGTACAGAATGTGGAGGTGAATTAGTGGGAGACATATTTGGTACAATCATTCCACCTGTATAAGTCATATTAAATAATGAAAAGATTAGAAAACTGTCAACTGTTTTCGACAAGCTGGCAACCAGTGCTTCTGGAGCTCTTTTAGTAGCAAACCCTGAGCTTGTAGCAATACGATTAATGGACCTTACAAGATCGTCTAACATTAGACATTTTACTTGCAGAAATAGACGTAGTCTGCAAGATGCTTAAATGTACCCATTATTGCTCATACATACATGATGAGAGTAAGAAAATAGATGTATTTGCAAAGAACATTTCAGACGTGAAACTGGAATTAGAAGAGATGGAAATAGCTAGTGTTTTGCTATAATGAAACTTAGACATAGCAGTTGGTGTCCGTCTTGCAGACGTATTGTAAATAGTCTATCATTGTTTTAAAGTTCCAGCCACATTTATAACCAACATTTTGGCCAGTCTTGGAATGGTAAAAATATGATACACTTTGGACAGCATTTCAACATGGTCGTCTGGTTTGGAGGAAGGGGCCACTTGGGGTGTGGCACACTACAGATGAAATGAGCGTAAAGCAAGTGACCTGTTAGCACAGCATGGAGAGCTAAATGCAGCTTGCAAAACAATGTAAAACCCCTCTCAACAGGTCTAAGAAGAATCTAGGCAGTAAAAATTTCAAAGGTTTTTCAGAGTGGGAAGCAAACAACAAAACCCACATGTCTATAACCTGTCAAACAATATGATTACAACCAACTTTTAAAGGCTTATTGGCTCTAACAAATGATTTTCACAGTAAGTTAGGCCAAGCTCCTTTGTCATAAAAGTTCATGATAATCAGGCCAGGCCTATGGCATGGGACATAACGTTTCCCAGTGCACCAATAAGGTCTATTTAGATTCACATTTAGAACCAAAGTTTTGGCCACCCAGGAATGCTAAAACAATGATACACTATGGACAGCATTCCATCATGGTCTCCTGGTTTAGAGGAAGTGGCCACATGGGATATGAACTCTACAGATGAAATGAGCTGAAAGCAAGTAACCCAATAGAACTGCCTGGAGACTGTAGTATCATTTTATGAAATATTAATATAAATATAGGAGGAGCAAAGAAATGAAAGGGGAACTGTCAAATGAGGAAACTAAAAATAAAGGACTGGCCAAACAGGCCTAACATTGAAACACACTAATTTTCAGGTGGATGTATACATGTGATCAGAAAATGCCATAATTGCCAGTGAAAGAGATCCAATTGCAGATGTAGACTGAAACATTACCCTGTGCAGTACACTGTCATGGATGGAAGCAAAGTGTGAATGACACTCCGACAAATATATATATATATATATATATATATATTACCTACTGGCAGTCGCCAGTGGGTTGTTCTAGTTAGGACCAAGTTTCCATAGGAAGAAATATTTCGGTTTTGCTTATAACTTTGGCGTCGTTTGATGAATCTTCATGACATTTTCCAAACTAATTCTTTGTTCATATCAGCTCCTATGTGGGAAGTCTGGGGGTGATTCATAAAGGGGGGGCCGAGAAAAAAGGGGGGTCCCAAGACGTGTTTTCTCCATGTTAATTTCTATAGGAAACTTTAGACAAGGCTACAGGTCGAACGGGTGAACTGAATTACCCCACATTTGGCAGGGAGAAGGGTCTTGGTCTAGAAAGCACGCTTTTGCTTATTTGGTGTAAATCTGTTCAGTAGTTTTTGAGAAATATCTAAATTTACTGATATCGATATTTGGGAATTCTGCCATCTGATTGGCTGAGGCGTTACGGGCACGAGCTTGCTGCTTATTGGTTGGGAGCACTGCGAGCGGTTGCAACTAGGAAGTGTTGGCCGCCATTTTGTTATTTCGTTGTGTTGCAGGGATTCTGCTTATGCGCAGAACTATGCGCAGGAACCCAGGCCCTCAGTGAATTGCGGTGTACCAAAAACCCACCTCAGAGCCCAGAACCCCTTATCCGGCCAGTATCAGTGTCCCATTTGTTATCCGAGGTTTAACTCGGCGGTCCCAATGTATAGACAACCCAGAACAAGCGACTTAGTATATTTCTCAGGAATGGTGGGAATCAGAAATACCTTTTCGTAATTATTCTCGTACCAGTCCACAACAGAATAAACAAAGACATGGTTAAAAGTTTAAGGAGTTTAAATTATAAACCTCGTGTCCTAAGATGTAGCAGTTTGGCTAACATAAGCAGACAAACGATTAAAATCAAAACCATCAGCATAGTTACAATAACATAGAAAATGAAAGGAGTAATCATACTAAAATGATAGTGGATCTAAGCCACCTTCCTTTCTCTAACACACTAATAGTATTATTAGACTAATAGAAGGTCTCTAGGCTTGAATGGGGAACCCCATACCGTAAATATCAGCTCAGAGAGTTCACATCGCAGGATCAGCTATGCTCTGCTCCTAGGAACGCTCTTCTTCCGAATGTCATGAAAACATGTAACACTGCAATATTAAAAGCACTCGACTTTCAGGTATTTGCAGCTGCGTGCGTGTTATGGCTAAACTAGTGGGCCGATCAACCTGAACTCAACAACATGCACCGTCTAGCGACCCAGACTGTTTCTTTACACGGTGTACAGACCAAGGTCGCTGCTCACTGTTTGGAATGTTAACAACAGACAGTTCTCATGTGAAGCAAAGTTGAGTAAGCACTTCTCAATTTAATAACAAGAGACTACAGTGTCGTGTGCAAAAGCAGCAAAAGCGGCAAGATGGCTTTCTAACATCTAACGCAGTTTATGCTAACTTAGCGTTGTACATAGGTAGATAATGATCTTCACTACAGTCAAAGCGAGTAAGGGGAAAAAAGGGCAAAAAAAGTAGGAAAGAGGACGGTAGGAGCACTGTAACCTTTGTGGGGGTGTTTAGGGTGTGCTATAGAGGGGGTGCAAGACGAACTACTCATAGCTACCGGTCTGAAAGTGCTGGGTACGGAAATTAAGTGAGGTATTACGTAGAGTCTGATGGTGCTAAGGTGAGCTGGTGCGGGAGTCAGGGATGAAAGCGTGAGCCTAAACTGTGTGTCTTATGGTGTGAAGTCATGTGCCCTGGCTGCTGTTCCACACCTGTCTAAGTAGTGTCAGTATTATTTTATACGTGGTAGGAGGAAGTTTTGTTTGGAACATGGTAATTTGTATATGGTGCTTAGGTGATGTTATACAGGGAGTGCAAAGGTAAATCAATACGGTATTTGTAAAGCGCAAACTACACAGAAAACGATAATTGTTTGGAAGATAAAAAGCATTGGGTACTAAAAACTAGGGTGCATATTAGTTGCGTGAAAAAGCATGTTTGTCATTGGTTAATAAAGAGCAGTCTAAACGTGGGTTACATACGATAGAATGAAATGTGCAAAGCTCAACCAGACGTGCTACTTGCATTTGGAACGTACATTTGTAACTTAAAACAATGGTGAACTTTTAACCCGCAGGTGGTGTTAAATGTTCAAGAACATGCTGAAAAAGAAAAGGTTACGTTTAAAAAAATCATGAACTTTTAACCTGCAGGTGTTGTAGAACGTTCCAGAAAGTGTGGTTATAAAATAGGTTGAACTTCTGACCTGTGTGTGGCGCGGAATATTAAGTAGCTTTTCAGATGCAAAATTCAAAAATAACCAATGGAGATAAGTTTTGGAATGTCGATGAAGGAATGAAGTATTCTGATTTGTTGTTTACATGTATTTATATGTGAGCGACAGAGAAATTGTGCCATTACTGGTTTCATTCTTGATGAAAGCGGTGCATTACATGTACTGTGTGAGAAAGAAAGAATTGCATGCATGTGTGACATTTGCAATCTGCATACCAACTACAAAGTTGAGGTAGAAATGAACAAGGTGTGTTATGTGTTCTGTAGTAGTGATTAAGTATTTGAGGTGATATTTTTAAGTTTGAAAGTATTTTTTATTTGAAAATAATATCCTGTTAGTAAAGTGTGGTATTTCATATTGGTTATAAAATATGCATAAAGTTTGACCTGTTGTTGTATAAGTACTTTATATATGTTTAGGAATTTTTCACAAAGAAGAAATGTAGTTTGTCATCTTTAAAGGACTGTATGGTTTTGAAAATGAGGTAAAGCGTTAATTTGGGTTTGTTAATGTATTCAGGCGAGATAAACAAAATGTCCCACGTTTGCAAATTATACTTTTTGTGGAAGTAGTGGGGAAGGGGGGTAGGAGATGTATGTGTTATTAAGTTAAAAGCGATGGGCCATATTATCAAGAATGGCGATAATATTATCGCCGCTTTAGCGGCAGGAAACTGCCGCTAAAGCGGTGATAAAGGGCTTGATAATATGCCCTTGTGTATTCCCATAAAAGCCCAGGTTCACACCAGAACCTGGGCTTCTATGGGAATTCACAAGGGCATATTATCATGCCCTTTATCGCCGCTAAAGCGGCGATAATGTTATCGCCGGTCTTTATTATCTGGCCCCATAAAACCAAACCCAGAAATGTTATGTGGACAGGTTGTGGTCTCATTTTTGACAGTGAAAGGTAGATTTGAGTATAAGTCTAGGTAGGTTGTTGTACTCTGAGGCCATCTACAGTGTTTGGAGATTACATGGAGAGGAGATGGAGATCGTAAAAGTGATGCGTTCCTTTTATATGTACGCATAGCTTGAATCATTTGAATACAAGTTGAGATATAATATGAACATGGTTTCTGGTTTGCATTTGGGTATAGTTAATAGTTTTAGTAGTTTGTGACTAGTGAATAATAAAAAAGTCTGTTCTTATGAAATAGAAGTGGTTGGGGAGTGTTTCTTTAGAAGAGATGTTTTATAAATGTGTGTGAGATAAAAAATAAATAAAAATGTTCGATATATTTTCTGTATGACTTTCTTGACATTAGTAAAGTACATGTCATTACAAGTGATAGAACTTGTCAGGCTGTGTTCCTGTGCTGAATATACATAGGTGTTTAAGTGGTCCGGGTTTTACCGGTGCTCAGTTTCACTATCTCTTTTGAGACACGCATCAATTTTTTCATTCAGTTTAATGTACTTAATATACATACAGTAAAGGGACGGTATATCAAAAGTTTGGGAATTACAACTTTGTTTACTCTCCCCATCCTCTGCTATACACTCTACAGAGTGTTTAAACAACTTTATTAACATACAGATGTATAGCTAGTAAAGGTGGTGTAGTGCCACTGGGCCCATTTATAAACCGTGCTATGGGATGGTTTATGTTTTACCCACCAATTTGAATGTTTGAATACTTTTGGATGATAAGCGTTACGGAAGGCACCTTTAAAAATTAAGCCTGAGTATGGGTATAGTGGCGCTACTAGGAATGGTGGCGGTTTCTCTTTGATTTCGTATGGTTCAGCAATGGCGGGGGTGGGGGAGGTGGGTATGTTGGTGATTAAAACACAGACTTTAGTAATGTGCAGATGTCTAGCTACTAAAGGTGATGTAGTACCACTGGGACCATTTATAAAGCGCCTTATGGCATAATATATGTTTTACCCGCAAATTTGCATGTTTTAATAAGTTTTGCTGATGAGTGTTTCAGGAGATATCTGTTGAAATTAAGCCTCTGTATGGCTATAGTGGCGCTTCCAGGTTTGCTGGGGCTCTTTGTTTTATTGCGTAAAGTTAAGCAAGGGCGGGTGTGGAAGTGGTGTAGTGGTACTGGGACTATTTATAAACCGCCTTATGGTATGGTGTATGTTTTACTTGGAAAATGATGAGCGTTCCGGCAGACACCTGTTGAAATTAAGGCTATGTATGGCTATAGTGGCGCTAACGGGAGTGCAGGGGCTTGTTGTTTTGATTTCGTAAGGTTAAGCAAGGGAAGGGGTGGGGGTGGGAGAGGTGGGTATGTTGCTGATTATAACACGGACATTTGTAACGTGCATATGTGTAGCTAGTAAAGGTGATGTAGTGCCACTGGGTCAATTTATAAAGCGCTTTATGGGATGGTATATGTTTTATCCGGAAATGTGCATGTTTTAATACCTTTTGTTGCTGGGCGTTCCGGCAGAGACTTGTTCAAATTAAATCCCTGTATTGCTATAGTGGCTCTACCAGGTTTGCTGGCGTCTTTCTTTGATTTCGTAAGGTTAAGCAAGAATGGGGATGAGGGTGGTGTAGTGGCACTGGGCCCATTTATGAAGCGGTTTATGGTATGGTATATGTTTTTCTCGCAAATTTGCATGTTTTAATGCCTTTTGGTGATGAGTGTTGCAACAGACAGCTACGCAAATCACACAACATTTCTGTGGATAACAAATCTTCGTGCTGATAGACACTCTTGCACTGTGGTAGAAGGCTGCCAGCATTGAGGGCAAATTATGAAACTTGGTGCCATTGTACATTTAAATGGAAGCTTGGACCATTTCTTTGTTACTATGGTGCAGTGAGGGCTTTAAGTGGGAAACAAACCTGGGGTGCTCTAAAAGGGGTGGGAAACCTGTTAAAGGGGTGTGGGCTATCCAAGTAGGGGCGTGGTCTACATGAAGATAACTAGCATTGTGTGCTTAAGAAAATCCCCTCGAATTATCCAGCGTTCAGGAAACACGCTCTTTAAAGGATTGCCCTTCCTCCTACAACGTGGCTCACGTAGCCTGATGTCTCCACTTCTCAGTAGTGAGCAAAATGAGCATGCGCACATCGATGTGTATTCTCTGACTGCAGTCCAATTAAAAAAAAAAAGAAAACTTGACTACCTTTGCGAGGGCCGAAAATAGAGCCCGATAGAGACCAATTTCGAGTTTTTCTGAAAATAACTGCCGGTGCTCAGAGCCGGCCCACTTAAAGCCCTGCATCCATTCATCCTAAGCACTGCGCCATCCAACCATCTTTCAATTCATTCAGACATTCCTACCTACATACATACATACATCTGTCCCTGCAGTTATTCTAAGTATCTATCAGCCCACTCGCCTATGGTAAGCACTGTGCCATCCATTCAGTTATACGCCCATATATTCATACATACATCTGTCCCAGAACCAATCCTACGCATCTATCAGCCCACTCGTGTATCTTAAGTACTGGTCCATGCATCCATTTATCCTTCCATTTATCCATATATCCATCCATCCATCCATCTAGCTATCCATTCATCCATCTGGCCATCTATCCAGTCGCCCTTTATTCAACTATCCGTCCTTATTTTTGTGCACTCTCTGCCGCCGATCCTAATTACTAAATACTCATCCACTCAGCCTCCTAAGGGGCTGAAAAGGCTGGCGATAATCATTGGGAGGCAGATGAAGTTTCTGATAAAGAACAAGAACGCTTTGAGTTGCTCTTTGTGGACCAGAGTTCACCACCCTTCTCTGGTGGTGTTTTAAACAAAGGTTGATGTAGGGAAAGAAATGTAAAGCAGCTTTTCAGTGTAAGCCATTAATTTAGAAAGATAACGGGGCATATTATCAAGAACGGCGTTAAAATTATTATCGCTTTAGCGGCAAGAAACTGCTGCTAAAGCGGCGATAATGGGCTTTGAAATATGCCCTTGTCAATTCCCATAGGTTGTGGTGTGAAGGTGGGCTTCTATGGGAATTCACAAGGGCATATAATCAAGCTCATTATCGCCGCTTTAGCTGCAGTTTCCTTCCACTAAAGTGGCAATAATTTTAACGCCGTTCTTGATAATATGCCCCTAAGTGAGCCAGGCAAAGCGTGTGTTTTCGTAGCACTACAACAACACCCTGTGAAAGGTGAGAGCAGGGTTGTGTTGGAGTTGGCTGCGTGTGGTCGTGTCCAAAGGCGCAACCAGAGCGAAATTTCAGGGGAGGCTAGTTCTTTCAGCAATAGTCAGAGTGGGGATATAGGGGCTCTAAAAAGGGGTGGAAAAAAACAGAGCATCATTTACAAGCAATGGTCTTTTGAAGACCTGCGAAGTACTCGGGTGGGGCTCTGTGTGTGCTATTGGGAAGCTGTCTCAGGGAGTCCGGGGCAATGGGCGTTGTGCGCCTGGTGGTCTCTCTGCTAATCACGCACCGATGATGTTGCTCCTCCGCTGCAAAAAGAGAAGGGAAATCGTGAGAGAAAATAGCTCTCTTTAAAGGATTTCTTTTCTCCTACAACGCGACTCACCTGGCATGATTTTAGTAGTGAGCAATGTGCATGGTCTCACTGTCTCACTACAGTCCAATAAAAAAAAAAACAACAGACTACCTTTGCGAGGCCCGAAAATAGAGCCCCATAGAGATCTGTTTCGAGGCCCCCAAAAATAAACTGCCGGTGCTCAGACTCCCTCCCCTCCAATTAAAGCTTTGGGTGCAGTGTTATGTTTGCAAAGTTGTAGATAAAATTGTTAGGCTAATAATGGTAATATTTCTGTGTGCCGTTGGTTGGTAATATAGATTAAAATTTTTAAAAATATTATCTATAAAGTTGTCTGTGGTGCATAGGGAGTGTGTGGGGTGGTGGGGTGTGGTGAAGAGGTGAAAAGTATGAGGTAGTGCAGTTACATGTAAATTGTAAAGGTGTATGTAAATAATTAAATAAATACTTGCTGTATGTTCTATGGTACTACCCGTCATCATACTGCTCCCCTGCGGTGCTCCATCACATTGCAGCACTGCCTTTGGAACCCATCAGTAGAATTTATGTAATTGTCTGTTATTTGTTTTTTTTTTTTTTTTAAAAACCTTTATTGACATTTCAACCAAAGACAAGTATGGGCCTACAACCCCCCGGGGCCGGCCGCTAAGCAGTTAGAGTAACAGAAGGCAAATTTTAATCACATGCAGCACCTCGGGGAGCAGATTCTCCATGCTAGTATACTCTTGGCCACTGAACAGCACTAGTAGGAAACCAGGATATAAAAGGTTTTCATTTTATAATAGAGAATGGAAGGATCAGGTGCCAAACAATTTCCCAGGAGCGAAAAATGGCAGGCAGAATAGTAAAACGTCAACAATAAACAGCAATCGATCAAGTCAATGGCGCTGAAACAGGGGGTTCAGGATGTGGAGGAATATCACGAGCAATTGCGCCTGCAGTCCCCTGCCCTAAGACCCAGAAAACACCACGGAAATTGAGGCACAGATGAAAAAGCAGTGATTGACAGCGAAGGAAACCTACCATACTGATCCCAGAAAAGAAAAGACAAAGAAGGATAAGAGAAGAAAAAAGGAGGCCATAGAAACAAAGTAAAAACTAAAAAATCCCCTCCCCCAACCCCCCACCCTGCACCCCTGCAAATGACTACGGCTCCCCCCCCAGCAGTGTGCCTGTCGCCCCAGAACCAGACCCGAAATATAGAAGAAACAGAGAAAAAGGAGAAAGAAAGGAAACCCCACCTGACGGGGAAATGGAGAGATTATTAATAAACTGGAGGAGGGCCTTCAAACATGCCCCCGGCTTCTCCCTCCCGCACAATATGTTCCTCCCCAAGGTAAACAGTAAACAACAAAAAATCGACCATGTCAAGAAGAAATGGGGAGCATTATTCACCTACTACACTATTAGTTATGCCGTGAGAGCACGCATCCCCCGTGCCCGCCCGCCTATTAAATGACAACCTCTGAAGGATCAGCCTTATCCTTGGCCTCTCTTTGCGAATCCACCAATGCATACCCCTCGACCCATTGCCATGTCTAATGTGACGAGGAAGAGGAGCGTCCAAAAAAGACCAGAAAGCGACACACACATGTAGTGTGGACGTCGCTGAATACCAACACAGTCATCATCATGGAGGATCATGTTTCCCGGTACTGCCCCAGGACATGCGTTGCACATAAGGTCCAGGAAGGAGGAATCAGCCAGAGCAGGCGACCGTTGCTTGAATATTGCCTGGGTCGCCGGAGGCCGCGCGTGGGACAAAGTCACCACCTTCTGCTCAAATCTAAAACCTCCGGAACAGACCAAACCCACAGCCAGCCGACCACACGCTGCCACATTGTCCGAAGTTTCCAGCTTTCCCTTATTCACAGGGGCGGCCACGACACTTTCCTCCTGTGTAAAGTAAAACAAATCCTTGTGTACCTGGGGACAGGCAGATCGCAACTGCTCCGACGCTGACGCGATACCATCAAGCTTTCTCCCCAATACCCGGGCGCCGTGAACCAGGGTGGAATGAAGGGCACCGAGAGCTTCGAGAAGGTCACCGTACCCCAGCACAGCTCCCCGCGCCCGCTCCGCTACGCTCCTCTTCGCCACACACTCCCAATCTTGCTGAGACCCAGTATACAGGATGATAGACTCCATCCTATCAAGATGGCCGCAGGGTAGTTCCACCCCAGATTGGGACCGGGACTCAGGCACAAGCGTATCCAGTTCCATGTCACTGCAAACAGGGTTCCGGGGGCAGGCAAAATATGTGTCCAGTGTGTTGTCACAGGTAACAGCCATCCTCACCCTGGACCAGTACCCCCGAAAATTCGGGAGTAACCCGCGAAAATCGGGACGAGTTACAGGCAGCGTCCGAGCAGCTCACTGGCGAGGGCTCAGGCAATTACCGAAGAATCTTGGAATTGCCACCTCGGGCATGCACTCGTTCCGCTACGCTCAGTGGCAGGAATGACCACAGCGAAATTCAGGCCAATATTCGCACCGCTCCGGTATTCCGACTCCACCCAGTCACCAATGGCCGCTGTTATTGAACTGCTACCCGGCCATGTTGTCCACCCGAGGTCCCGGTTCCAGGGTTGCACAGGCCGCAAACTTCAAATGAACATTTCTCCGGCAGTAATGCCGCCAGAAACTTCAGAAGCACACGATCGGTCGCCGCTCTCAACCACCAACACGGGCATGTAGCGCAGGCTAAGGATCTCATGCAGGATATCTGTGCGGGATGTGGAGGTTCACGGAGCCGGGAGCCTACGCTGCCGTCCCGATCGCCATCTTGGCACCTCCCCCTAATTGTCTGTTATTATTGTAATATATTGAAATGATGTAAAAAATAATTGAATCTATTGAAAATTATTTCGTTTGGATAAACATTTGAAAATGCCTAGAAGAACTGAGATATAAAAAGACAAGAAAAGAAGCATTTATATTTGCAGAAAATAAAAGGTTTTCAATTAGAAGAAAATGAGATCACTACAAAAACAGTTTCTTCTGGTAAAAACACTAGACAATTTCTGAAAAGAAATTACGAACATTTAATGAAAATAACATCACACAAAGGAAAAAGAAGAATGTTTCAAGTAAGGAGAAGGAGACTTCAATTTCAAATACAAGGAAAAGAAAACATGATAAAAAAAACAGTATCTGTTACCTGGAGACAAAAACAATTTCAAGAAATTCATCAGAGACTTTTTCGAACTAGAGTGATTCAGAATTTAACGAGAACATGCTGCAAATATAAAAAGAAAGTGCTGCAATTCAAACAGAAGCAGCGTATCAAAAGTATAGTGAATACTGCTTTTACTTTAAAACAGAAGTTATTCATTGTGATTTTGAAGAGGATAAAAGTATTAGATACAGTAATCAAAGTGTTGAAAGAGAAAAGTATAAGAAAAAGACTTGTGAACAGAACCAACTTTTGCAAAATCTTTAGTGGACATTGGAAACATACTTCTACTAGTGAGCCTTTTTTTAATGAGGAAAGTTACTTCCAGGAAAATAGTTTACCATTTGCAGTTGATACTGGAGGTCGTTGCTACGAAGTTCAGGATGGTTGACCCTTCCAAAAGAAGAATTGGTTGGTAAAAGTGCATAGGAGTTAATAGCTGAAGAAGTGCAAGGGAAACGTACACAAGCTCCTGTGTATAAGTGGGGTTGTAGCAGTATTTGTAGAATTCGACTGGAATCTATTGATATAATGCGAAATTTGCTACGAGAATATACACAGAAAAGTATTAAACAGAAGATTAAGTTGTTGCAAGGACTAGATCCATGTAATATAAGAAAATATACTGAGAAACATGGGCATTCTCTGGCTTGTCTTTCAAGAAAAGTGTTTAAAAGTCTTTTTCATCACTTGAGGATGTTGGCAGTACACCATTCAGAAATGCGGAAGTTTGTAAGGAAACTGTACTATGTAAAAAGTCCTGCATTATGTTTAAGTGAACTGAATACAGCTCTTTTATATGGTTCTTTATCACATGTTCAAAAAAAGTATGATGGTATTGAAATGCGATATTTTGATTCAGAAGAACAGTCAATAGAAAGTGAAAGTTTGACAATTACAGATGTTGAAGCAGATGGGGAAGTGATTAGCACTGATCAGTTTGAGGAAGAAATTGGAAGTTTTAATGTAGTGTGCTCTGAAATACCAAACTATGTTTGTGTTTGTTGTCGACGTACTCATTATAAAAGTCAAACTAGGAATGTTGATTTGTATTTGAAAAGTGAAAAGGAGAACATAAGTAAGTGGGAAGAATTGGCAACTTACTTGTTGGTGGAAGGTCGATTTGTGTTAGGTAGTGATAAACGTATGTGTAAATATTGTTATAACAAATTAGAAGAGAACAAAATGCCTGCTAGAGCAGTACATAATAACTTAGAATTAGTAGCTATTCCGGAGGAACTGGCAGAATTGAATACATATGAGTCGGTTCTAATTCAATCTGTTCATCCTTTTCAAACTATAATTCGGATGGAGCCTAAAACAGGTAAACTGCCACCAACAGACTTGCAAAGAGGGCTCAGAGGAAGAGTGGTGTACTTACCTTTGGATTTTAGGAAAAATATTGAAACTATTGCTGGAGAGAAAGAGGAAAATGAGGCAGTAGTCATTCTAGTAAATGGTGTACCAACAAAGAGTTGAAAAATATGGCAAGAATTTGTGGATGTTAATAAAGTTGAAAAGGCTACCTTATATCTTATAGAGAAAATATTTATTACAAAACTGTAAATGTGGATGAACAGGTAATAAGTTTAGAAGATGAATGTGAAATTTCAAGTGGTCGAATAGAGAAAGTGGACAAGTCAAGTACTGAATAGATTTATGAACAATATACACAATATGTCCTTTGCATTCAAAAGAAGTAATAGGAAGCAGCATTGAGTTATTTCAAATGAAAAAAGCACAGGGAACTCCAATGAGTGTATGGGAGAAGAGCTTGGAAGCTCGTTGTTTTCCACAGCTGTTTCCTACTGGAGAAGGTGGATGATGTGATGACCGACCGGTACGTATTCCAGCTTCAGAATACCGGTCAACAAGATTATATTCTGAAGATCCTAGATTTCGACAGTGCATTCCATACATATTTCACCTTTTGTTTGAAAGTGATATATCTTCTCTGTCGTATGCCGTGAACCACATACTTAAAACTGGAGTTCATCAATCACTTCTTTCTGCGAAAGAATTTGTGGAGAAAGTTGAAAAAACAGATGAAAATTTAGAAGCACAGTTAATCAATTTGATAGCATGTCAACGTGGAACAAATGAGTATTGGTCTCGTCGTCATGGAGAACTCAAGTGTATGTTACAGAACTTAGGTACACCAACATGGTTTGCCACACTAAGCTGTGCAGAGTATGCATGGGAAGATTTGCTTGAGTTTCTAAGAGAAATGAATTCCAATATTAAAAATGTTGAAATAAAGACTCCTGGTGAACTGTGTTCATTGGATCCTGTAAATGTGCGCAGATATTTTAATCATAGGTTTTAAGCTATGATGTCTTTTATCTGCAATAAAAAGAATCCACCTCTTGGAGAAGTTACCGATTTCTTTTGGAGAAATGAGTACCAAGCAAGAGGTGCACCTCATATACATATGCTACTATGGGTCAAGGATGCACCTAAATTTGGAACTGATCCTGATGAAACAGTATTGTCTTTCATCAAACAGTATGTGACATGTGAGATTCCGAGAGAAGAAGGAGATAGAAGCTTGAGACAGCAATTTTTACATTTCCAAAGTCACTGTTGTGGAGAGTACTGCAGAAGAAAAAACAAGTCTAAAGGAAAATTTTACACCAAATGTCGGTTTGGTTTTCCAAGTCCAGTAATTTGTACAGGAAGAGTAAATTCTTTTTTTTCTTCTGTAAGGGACACAATAACTCGGAAATCTCCAAAGAATTCCTACAACTTAAACAGAACAGAAGTGTCAAAGTATATCAATGACTACAATCCAGTCATTTTAAAAATGTGGAATGCGAACATGGACATCCAGTATGTTGCAGATAACTCAATTGCTGTTGCCCGTTATGTTACATCGTACATAACAAAATCAGAAAAAACAGAGATGAAACAAATGTGGGAAGAAATTGCCCAAGAGAAAAGCGTTAGCAAAAAATTGTACAGCTATACTTTGAAAATGCTTTCCCACCGAGAAATTGGATCCTATGAATGTTCAGACCGCTTGTGCTCTTCAAGTTTATATTCAAAGCCTCGAGGAATCATTTGGGTAAGTTTAGGTCTTGCCTGTTCACGGAATAGAGTGTTGAAATCATTAAAAGAAATTGAATACTTAGCAGCAAATGAACCAGACAGTACAGACATTCTTAAAACTAATATGTTGGACACATACTATCCGAAAAGGAGTCGACATCTTGAACAGCTATGTCTGTATGAAGTACTTCAACATTACAGCTTCAAAAGAAATGTTAAACAGAATTTAAAAGGAGGAAAATATGCAGTAGTTGGATGTGATGGTTGTTTAGTAAAACATGCAAAGGGAATTCTTATAAACCACAAGAAACTCAGTTGTGAAACTCCAGATAAGCGAGAATTTTACTATTTAGCACTTCTCAAAATCTTTAAACCATGGCTTAGCGAAAGTGAATTACTTGGAGACTTTGACTGCTATGAAGATTCTTTTAATGCATGTAAAGCTAGCATTGCATGTACAATTTTCCCTAGATATTTACAAATGTTGAATGATGAAGTTGAACAGGAAAAGACTATTACAGCTGAAATAGCTAATGAAAGTTCTCAAGATAGTCAAAGTAGTGGTCAATGTAGTCAAGATCCTCTTGGACAACCAATACTGGAAAATGAAACAGCGATTGCCATGCATGAAGTCGAAATTGCAATGCAACAAGCACACAAGGAGAATATTACATTGGAAAAGTTAGAAGAACAACTAAATGTTGAACAGAAATAAATATATGTACAAGTGAGAGAACAGATAGAACATGGTTTGTTGCATGAAAAAAAAGAATGTGTGTGTTTATCTTTTAAACCGCTTCTGATGTACATCAGTGGTCAAGCTGGGACAGGTAAACGTTTTTTAATTAAAGTTTTGACCAGTTATCTTCAAAAAACTACTGGTTCACATTTATGTTCTGTGGTAACAGCTCCAACTGGATTAGCTGCACACAATGTTAAAGGAGTTACTTTGCATAGATTACTGATGTTACCAGTTGAGCATGATAGTAAATTACAATATCAGAAGTTGTCTGGAGAAGCTTCTCATGAAGTGTCAGGAGTGCTGAAGAAAATGAAAATATTAATTATTGATGAGGTGAGCATGGTCTCAAACTTAATGCTTGCTTTTGCAACAGGTATTAAAAACAGATTATGACGTTCTCTTTGGAGGAAAACATTTAATTGTATTTGGAGATCTGCTACAACTAACAGCTGTAAAAGGAGAACCAGTGTTTAAAACTCTTCTACATGAAGACTCAAAGAAATCTCTGGGAAGTATTGGAAATATGAATCTGTGGTTACATTTTGAATATAAAGAACTCACTCAGAATATGCGACAAGCAAGAGATGAAGATTATGGAAATATTCTAAAAGATGTAAGAATTGGTGTTATAAGCAAACATGATAAAGAAGCTTTCCAAAGTCGTCTACTAAAGAACTTGTTAACAAATGAAAACACACCAGCAGAAGTAATGTACAAGAAAATGAAAGAAAAAAAGTATATAGTTTGCTTAATGCCTACAGTGGAAGAGTGTTATACATTTAATAGAGAGCTTATGAAATTGGAAAATGAAGAAATAGTTCACTTGAAGCTATTGATAAAATCAAGCAACAAGGAATAACAATTCTTCTTTCAGAAAAACTACAGACTAAATTGGATTCTTTGGAAAAGTCTGTATCGAAAACTGCTGGCTTAGAATTTTTTTTAGATATATGTTTAAACTGTCGGGTAATTTTGAGCCGTAATCTGAATGTAGAAGAAGGTTTCGTGAATAGAGCAATGGGGAAAGTTGTTGATTTTTTGAAATGTCAAAATAGAAATGGAATTGAATTCTTGAAAGTTAAATTTGATCAGATTACAAAGGTAAGACAGATTGCGCATTGTGCTGTAAGTTTTTTTGCTTGTAAAAGACTTGTATGTTCATAGAAAACAGTTTCCTTTCTGTTTAGCATATGCAATAACTATTCATAAATCTCAAGGTTTCAGTGTAGATAATGCTTTGATAAATGTCGGAAGACTGTGTTTAAAGAGGGAATGGTATATGTTGCATTATCTTGAGTTAGAATGTTGTCTGGTTTGTATTTAATTGATTTTGATGAGAACAAGGTTAGTGCTGATGTTAATTGTGTAAGAGAATATAATCGTTTGAGAAGGCTTTATGCTCCAAGTTTAGGTGAATATCCTATGTATGAGAAACGTGTTGTGTGTTTAAAATGCAAACATGGTGAAGAATCAACTATGGTTGGAAAGCAGAAACAAAATCAAGAGAAAAGAAAAGATGTAAAGAAGCAGAAAATACAAACAAGTGATGATGTTGTCGGATTCTAATTAGAAAATGCTTCTGTTGTCAACTGCTATAGTAATGTTTTTCTAAACGTTATATTTTATCTTGAAGATGTTTATGGTGAAATCATGGAAAGTCAGGAAAAAAGATTATGTTCGGCAATTTATACTTTATTTCAAGAATTGAGAACTGATAGAAGTAAGATCCATTCTGCTTCTGGTATTCACCACCTGTTGGATTCATGTACTGGATCTTAAACGTTCAGTGCTAATATACAACAAGATGCACAATAATTTTTGGTAGTTATGCTTGAAGTACTAGAAGATGAAGGAATTCAGATTGAGAGTTTAATTAGACTCAGTTACAAATGGGAACATAAATGTGAACAGTGTTCGTTAACTTCAAGCACTATAGTTGACAGAGAACGATTTCTATATTTGACAATACCTGACTGCAAATCTGTACCATTTTCCAAATTACTAAAAGAAGCAGATCACGAGATGATCTGTTCTCGTTGTAAATCAACAATGCTATCTACATTATGCCTACAAAGATATGGAAAATATTTGATGCTACAACGCTGTAGACCCAATGGAAGAAAAGTGGAAACTAAAATTAAAAAGTTTGTTGCTAGTCAAGTATCTATTTCTGGAAGAACTTTTGCAACAGTTGCTATTGTTTTCCATGCTGGAAGTGCTACCACAAGTGGACATTATACAGTTTATTTAAAGTGTAATAATGGTTGGAGTCACTGCATCGATACACACTTGGAAATGAAACCGAGATTGCCTTATGAATTACCAAACTCATACTTGATACTTCTGAAACAAAGATTTTAGATACACCATTTGGCTTTGTGGGAAGGTGTAAAGATACTTTAAGGAATTCATACTGGATGCTTTCAAAGCAAAATTGTTGATACATTATTTGGTGTATTGGGAAAATGTTCACAGAAACTACGAAGTAAAGGTAAGATTTGAAGATTAGAAATGGTGTTGGATGTGTTATTTGTGTTGATTTTGTATTATATTTGTGAGAATGAGGGATATGTTTTTTTTTAACAATCTAGTTGATTGTTTTTTTTCCCTGCTGTTTATGATGAAACTACCCTGACATCACTGTGAATAGTGAAGTTAAGTAGTAGCTGAAAAAGGGAGAAAAATGTTTTCTGAACGTTAAATTATTTTGTATTATTTAAAAACTCACTGTAATTTGTGAAATATATTACATTACATAGTAGTTTTGCAGTTTATTTTATGTAGTTGAAAAGTTAGAAAAAACAGAAGTAATGATAAATAGCACAATAGTAGTTCGATATTTAAAAAACCTTTGAAATTCACTGAAAAAAACATCGTTTTTTTTTTTTAGTCCTCATTTTACCATGACTGCTGCATTCTGAACCGTTTCAGTATACCCTTGATCCGTCTATGGTCCATGCAGATTGAGACTCTGAGCTACCCAGGCCCACATCTTGGAGGAGGGGAACGAAAACTAGGTCAAATCTCCACTGAGCTCATCCGGGATAATATCCAGGCCCACTTACTTTTAGGTTTAGAACCTGTTTTGGCCATGTCACGTAATTCTTCCACAGCTCGTTAGTGTGACTAGGTGTGTCTATGGTTTCGAAAATGGCAGTCTGTATTTTAGAGTGGGTGTAGATTATATTAGAGTGTGAAAAGGTGTGTCAGACTATCACGTGAGTGATGTCACTGACCATGTCATGAGTGATGTAATATGTGACGTCATCAGCAGTGCATTGCGAGCGTGCGAGTTATAGTTAGCTCAACTAACTATAACAGGCGAATTTTTCTGGTTTTATATGAGTCAAGTGTCCAACTAACTATAACGTCTCTGAAACCTATGGTTTTTTCAGTGAATTTCTAAGGTTTTTTAAATGCTAATTTCTAACTATAACGTCCCTGAAGCCTATGGTTTTTTCAGTGAATCTCTAAGGTTTTTTAAATGCAAATTCCTAACTATAACGTCTGTAAAACCTATGGTTTTTTCAGTGAATATATATATATATATATATATATATTATCTACTGGCGGTCGCCAGTAGATAGTTATAGTTAGGACCGTGTTTCCATAGGAAATCCGCAACATTCTATTTGGAATAACGTTGGCGCCGGTAGACGAATCCTCGCGAAATTTTCAAAATAGGTGGGGCGCTCCGCTCCGCTCCTACCCTGAAAGTCTCAGGGGGATTCGCCAAGCGGGGGCTGAGAAAAAAGGGGGTCCCAAAACGTGTTTTCCCCATGCAATTTTCCATAGGGACCTTTAGTCCAAGGTACAGCCCGAACGGCTGAACAGAATTACTTTAAATTTGGCAAAGAGGTAGTCCTCAGCTCAGGGATGTGCCTTTTGCATATATGGAGTCAATCTGTTCAGTAGTTCCTGAGAAAATCAAAAGTAAAATCATATATATATCTGGGCGGAGCCTAACCACACATCTCATCCTGAGATCTGATTGGCTGTCAGCACTTCATCCAAGAAGTGTTGGCAGCCATCTTGGGACCAATATACATGATAGCACCTCATTAAAAAGCATTGCAGTTAATAAAAGGTTTTAAGACTTTAGTTACATTATAAATCATTTGTTGATGGTACCATACTCATTTAAGGAATTGTGGTGTGTTCTAAGATGATTTTACCATGTGAAAAAGCCTTCTGCTGTGATATCATGAACCATGTTTTAGAGAAAACTATTTTCTCATGCTTTTCCCACAGAGGTTTGGAAGGTGATCTATAAGCTAAACTGAGAGCATATTTTCTGTAAATTCACATTATCTTTCTCAGTCATGTGAGAATGAAGTCTGACGTTCTCAGTAAAACATGTACATCCAACAAGGGCAGAGACTGTCAGTTGATTCCTTTGTGTTCTAATGCAGCTTCCCAGAGTGTTCTAAAGAACAACTAGAGCGCTAACAGTCTACTTATGACAAAAGTATGGCACACCTGAAGCCATCTTGATTGGAATAAAGTGGTAACACTTAAAACATTTAATTTACAAAGGAACAAAATGAGGGGGTTCATTTTGCCATATAAATTATGATTAGTGCTGCAGAAAGAAAAACACATTTTGTCTTCTTAAATCCTCTTTTATTTTAAAAAAAAATTCTGACATGCAGACTGAAACATGCACGTTCAATACCAGCAGCAGATTTGCCTCGTGAGCAGTAGCTTTACTACAGTGATCTAATGAGCAACTAGAGTGCTAACATTCAGAATTTATGGAAAATGTGTGACACATCTGAATGCCTTCTTGATGGAATCAAAGTAAAAAACTGAAAGTATTTCCTACTGAGGAGACTACAGTAAATGAGGAAATTAGGAAACTTCATAACAAATAAATCTCCCAAGATGGCCACCAGAGACAAAAGAGCCCAAATGTAGCCCAAATGTAGCCCAAATATCACCCAGATGTAGCCCAAATGTAGCCCAATGACAGAACGTCCCAGAGTGTTCTTAAGATCAACTAGAGCGCTTACTGTCTTACTTATGACAAAAGTATGGCATACCTGAAGCCATCTTGATTGGAATAAACTGGTAACACTTAAAACATTTAATTTAAAAAGGAACACAATGAGGGGGTTCATTTTGCCATAGAAATTATGATTAGTGCTGAAGAAAGAAAATTAGGAAACTTCATAACAAATAAATCTCCTAAAATGGCCACCAGAGACAAAAGAGCCCAAATGTAGCCCAAATGTAGCCCAAATATCACCCAAATGTAGCCCAAATGTAGCCCAATGACAGAAGTGTGCAAAACACTTATTTTTTGTGTATTTGCAGTTTTATATAGTGCAGACTTGTCAGGTATTGGAGTGCTTTACATGAGCATTGGTTACATCACACAAGATCAAATTCATTTTGGTTATAGACATGGGGAGATTAAGTGATTTGACCAGAATCACAGAATGTTGTGCTGAAGCAGAAACTCCAACCTGGTTCCCCAGTTGCAAAGTCTGCAGCTCTGGAAGTAACACCACACCCTCTCCCCTTGGATGCAACATTTAATCAAGTGGTCAACTGGATAAAAAAACTAAGATTACAAATAATTGAAAAGTTCTTTGTCGCTATTTGAAAACTCAGAAAATATGTCCTCATTTTAGTTTTTTAGAGCACTAACAATAATTTTGATGCAAATAAGACCATCTCATATATGTAATTTCTAAAGGAAATGCTCTAGGCATTACAGTTTTGATTACATCAAGATGACGTCAGGCGTTCCACACTTTTGTAATAAATATAGAATGTTAGCAATCTAGTTGTTCATTGGGATACTGTTGAGAGGCAGAGGCCAGGGGCACGGACTCTGAAAATTGAAGGCAGGTAGGAGAGTGCAGAGGCAACAATTTGACCACACTAGGCAGGCAGGAAGGGCAGTGGCAGCACAACAGACTATGGAGGGCAGTGGAAAGGGGGGCAGGGGCTACAAATCACCAATACAGCAGGACTGGCAAGAGAGGCTGTGGTGATGTAATAGACCATTGTGGGCAGAAGGAAGAGGCAGTGGTCATACAACCATACATGCCGACAGACCCGTTTCAGCCAGGAAACGTCCAATGTTTTTAAGCTCAAATGGGCTTTACTTGATCTGGTTCCTGTCTACAATCTTCTCTTTTTCAATGTAACTCAAAGGGGAAAATCAATACCCCAGATTTATTTCAAAATCTCCCTCTTACCAAGTTAAAAATGTTCGCAAGTATGGTACATTGGATCATGGTAGGCAGGAAGAATTGGGGTAGGGACATGGTCTCGGATAACAGAGGACAGGAGGGACATTGAGAGGTGCACCAAACTGACCCTACAGGGCAGGCATCAGGGTTTGCAGCAGCACAATACACCACACAGGGCATGCGGGACGGGAGTGCAGCACAACAATCCATAGAAAGCAATAGGGAGGGGACAGGACCATGCACATGGACAACAGACAACAGAAGGGAAAGAGGCAATGGTAGCTAGCTGACCATAATGGACAGACAGGAGAGAAAGCTGCAGCATAACAGACCATAAAGGGCAGGAGGGACGGATCAGGGGCATTACAATGGAACCGACAAGCCAGGAAGGAGGGAATAGAGGTCTGCACATGGAAACAGAGGGCTGGGGGCAAGGGGGCAGGGCAGGAGCAGCAAGATGACGATGGAGGTCAGGCAGGATGGGCACTAGAAACAAGACACACCATGGAGAGCAACAGTGAGACTGATGGCATACACACAGACCATGGAGGGAAGGTGGGAGGGGGTCAGGAGCAGCTAGCTGACCACACAGGGAAGGTGGGAGGGGCCATGGCAGCACAGAAGACCATGCATGGCAAGCGGGAGGGTTAGTGCCAGCACAATGGCTATGATGGGCAAGAAGGAGGGTGCAGGGGCATGCACAAAGGACCATGGAGGATAGAAGGGAGGGTCAGGACCTGGGCACAGACAAGATAGTTCAGGGGAAGGGGCCTCACAACAGACCGCGCGGGGCAGGCAGGAGGAGCAGTTGCAGCACAACGGACCAGGGAGGGCAGAAGGGTGTGGCAGTAAAATGGACCATGAAGGACAGGAGGAAGGGGATAGGGGCATGGCATGTGGACAGGCAGGGTGGACGTGGCAGGGACAGGTTACAGTCATCTGACAATGCTAGGCAGGTGGGAGGGGAGTGGCAGCTCAACAGAACACTCAGAGTAGATAGGAGTGGCAGGTCCATGGAACATGGTAGTCAAAAAGGATGGAGCAGGGGCATGCACAAAGACATCGGAGGGCAGGGGGAAGGAGAATAGGGGCAGCGAGCTAAGCACAGAGGCTAAGCAGGAGGTCAATGATTGCCCATAGAATTGGGCAATGGAGGGCAGGAGGAGTGGACTGGTACATCATGCTAAATGGAGGGCAGTGGCAGCACATCAGACCATGCATGGCAGGAGGGAGGAGGCTAGTCCATGGATTCAGACAACAGAGGATAGGGAGGAGGTGGATGGGGCAGCAAGCTAACTGTTCATAGAAGGTGGGTATTAGGAACTTTATTGTTTTTAAAATGTGTGTCTGTGCGAACTACTTAAAATATGAACAAGTATGCAGCATAATCTCACTTTTATTCAGGAAGAAGAGGACGTTTGGGACTGTGACTCCGGGCTCACTTGGCAGAAACATCCCCTGACCTTCCACCCCCCATCGCAAAATGTAATGCCCGTGAAAAGGGTAGGTGGACGCAGTGTTATATAGAACATAGTCCTGAGAGCACGATTGAAAATTAAAACTAGATATAGTATATGGTATAAACTATGCACCAAAAAGTGTGATATAAGATGAACCGGGGCGTGAAATATAATATGCAATACATTGTGCGCAATGACAGATTCATTGGAGAGCGCGAGATAGCACAGGCACTAGCGCTTGCTATGTGATATGCGCCTTGGAGTGTAATATGCACAGGGCAGTGTTGTGTAACCTAAGTAGTCTCTAAAGTTGTAATATAAAATATGTGCTGGGTAGTGTAACATTGCATATGCACTGTGACAAAGATATGGATCCCAGATTGTAATAAGTATGGCATAGCGCTGTGCTTTATAACATAGGCATCGAGGAAGGCACGTTAGATGGGGCAATATAACCCGTGCGAAGGCAAGTGTGGCATGACATATTCACTGGGTGGTGTTACAGTGCACATGGGCTAGAGAGTGTCATAGCATAAGCACTAGATGGTGGAATACAACACAGAGGTGTGTGGCACTCGGCAGGCAATGGTGGGTGTAACACAGCATTGGGCTCAGCCGGGAGCACGCTGTGACTCTCAAGTGAGGTTTGTCTCCTTTCCAGAGAGTAAAATAAAAAGTATTACACATCCGGCGGTGGATGTGTGTTTTATTAACCGTGAGGGGGTTTCTTGCATAGTTTGGTCGAATTTTTGTCGAATCCCCTTTGAATGGCTTGGTGTGCATGTGTATTAAATGTGCCCGTCAATAGCTACCCATGTTTGTATAAATAAACAACAAGGGTGTCTACTTGGAGAGTACCCACCAGCGGGGGAGCCGGGATTAGGCACGGAAGGGTGTCAGACATGTCAGAGCTTCACTAGCGGTGTGAATACATTCTACGTGGATTCATTGTATGCATTGTCGCCTTTTAATGAATATCACGCAAATCGTCATGGTGATAGGTACATACGGTTTGTCCAGCAACACAGCCCCCCTCCTAAAGAATAAAAATAAAAAAAATAAAAAGGCCATGACCCGGGGGTTGGGGTCCCCGTGGCAGATTAAGGCCTTGGGAGGGCCAAATTAATTGTTTTCAACAAAAAAAATTAGGGTGCAGGCCCTGGGGGATGGGATCCCCAGGGCTAATAAATTAGAAAAAAAAAGGGGGCCACACAGCCCTCCTTCTTAAAAATAAATAAATAAAAGACCGGCATCGCGCCGGAGGCCATGCCCCCTTCTTGCAGGACTCTGCAAACGCGCCTCCTGGCCAGTTGTAAGTTGAGGAATTAATTCCCCTTCAATACTGAGGGTCCCTGAGGGCCAACTAGCCCAACAGGTATCTCCAGTATGCGCCAGGGAGCTGCGTTGCAGACAGGTGTTCTGAGGCCACGCCACTTTTTACACCTCCATGCAACGCAGCTCTGTGGCGCTTACTGGAGATACCTAGTGGGCTAGTTAGGGACCCTTAGGATTCAAGGGGACTTAATCTCTCAACTCAGAACGGCCACAGGGCGCGTTTACACAGTGGTGAAGGGAGGGGACGGGGCCTGAGGTGACGTGTGCAAACACGCCCTGTGGCACGTTTTTAAGTTGGGGAAATAATTCCCTTTCAATCCTGAGGGACCCTGGGGTCCAACTAGCCCACAAGGTGCTTGCAGTAAGCACCACTGCTCTGCGTTGCAGAGAGGTGGTGCAGGCCGTGTCACTTTTTACACCTCTCTGCAACTCAGCTCTGTGGTGCTTACTGGAGGTACCTAGCGGTCTAGTTGGACCCTAGGGAGCCTCAGGATTCAAGGGGACTTAATCTCCCAACTTAAAATGGCTGCAGGGTGTGTTTACACAGTGGGGAAGGGAGGGGACGGGGCGTGAGGTGACTTGTTCAAACACGCCCTGTGGTGCGTTTTAAGAGGTAGTTTTAATCCCCTGCCCTATTATATACTAGGGGCTTACAGAGGAGGTCATGCTAATCACAGGGGGACCCCAACGCATAGTGTGCCCTAGTGTATGTAGGTGTTTTCACTGTATTCTGAGTGTCTTTTAACATAGCACTGGCTCTAGGACTGCTTAGGCAGACTCAGTTACCACCAGTATCCGTCTGAAAAAGTTGAGGGTACAGAATGATTTTGCAACAAGGCTTCTTTCTGCTCTTCTGTTTGTTCTTTCTCCACGTTATCCTTCTTCCTGCACTTTTCTTCGTCTTTGAGGACTTCTGTTGCTTCTTTCTGCATTTTGTTTTTTTTCTTTCTGTGCGTTTTTCCTTCTTTCTTCACATGTCCTATCTCTGTAGGCATAGTTAGAAATTAGCATTTAAAAAACCTTTGAAATTCACTGAAAAAACCATAGGTTTCAGGCACGTTATAGCTAGGAATTGGCATTTAAAAAACCTTATAAATTCACTGTAAAAACCATAGGTTTCAGGGGCGATATAGTTAGGTGGACTTTTCACTCGTACAAAACCATAGAAATTCCCCCGTTATAGTTAGTTCAGCTAACTATAACTCGCGCGCCCGCAATGCACTGCTGATGACGTCACTTATTACATCACTCATGACATGGTCAGTGATATCACTCATGACATCACTGATGACATCATCCTTGTGATAGAGTGGCAGACCTCCTCTCCCCCTAATATAACCTTTCATACACACATTCAAAAATAGAAATTAAAATTTTCAAAACAATGGACATACCAATACCAGTTACAACAACCTATTCAGTAATTGTAAGATCCACATACACATCCACTCATTCACCAACAGTCCTATACAGTCACTCATACATGCACTCACTCATCATATGTATTCATACACCTATACATTCTGTTACACAACGCCACTCATCCATAAAGTTACTCACACACGTAGTCACTCATGCTAATAAAGAATCAAACATCCGTTTACCTGCATATTCAGTTATACACACACCACCACACTTACTTCTACAGAAACTTACACATACTTAGTCTTTTAAACAATCACTTATAGAAACACATACTTATTCATACAGGAACTCTTTCAATCTCTCACTCTCACATATACTCACTTATATACACCAATAGTCCAATATACTAGTTTAAAACATATGTAGTTACTCATAGAGACACTATTGAGACAGTCATTCACTCACTAACACACCCATGCACACACTCATCCACCCATACAGTCCTGCACACATGCTGTCTTCAACACATACAAACAGTGAGTCACTCATTCATTCACCTATGCACTACGTAATACCCCCCACCGAACCATACAGACATCAGACACTCATACTGATACTCAAAAAATCAACTAATAACCTATATGGACACTCATGTAGCTACTCACCAACCCATACAGCCACTTATACACAAAGTGAGAGACTGATACAAATATTTACATATTTAAACATTACTCACTAAGATACACTTAATCAGTCAGTAATACAATCAATTTTTCAAAAACAAATCATCCATTTTGACATTTATATACCCATTTATTCTTCCATCGACCTTGAGATATACATATATAAAACATATATAATTTTCAGAAAAACACACATTCACTGGATGATGTCATCAGTGATGTCATTTGAGATGTCATCAGTGATGTCATGAGTGATGTCACTGACCATGTTATGAGTGATGTAATATGTGACGTCATCAGCAGTGCATTGCGGGCGCGCGAGTAATAGTTAGCTGAACTAACTATAACGGGGGAATTTCTATGGTTTTGTACGAGTGAAAAGTCCAGCTAACTATATCGCCCCTGAAACCTATGGTTTTTTCAGTGAATTTCTAAGGTTTTTTAAATGCTAATTCCTAGCTATAACGTGCCTGAAACCTATGGTTTTTTCAGTGAATTATATATATATATATATTCACTGAAAAAACCATAGGTTTCACACATGTTATAGTTAGGAATTAGCATTTAAAAAACCTTGCAAATTCAGTGAAAAAACCATAGGTTTCACACACGTTATAGTTAGCTGGACATTTCACTCGTAAAAAACCAATGAAATTTCCCCGTTATAGTTAGTTCAGCTAACTATAACTCGCGCGCCCGCAATGCACTACTGATGACGTCACATATTACATCACTCATGACATGGTCACTGACATCACTCATGACATCACTGATGACATCTCAAATGACATCACTGATGACATCACTGATGACATCATCCAGTGAATGTGTGTTTTTCTGAAAATTAAATATGTTTTATATATGTGTATCTCAAGGTCAATGGAAGAATAAATGGGTATATAAGTGTCTAAATGGATGCTTTGTTTTTGAAAAATTTATTGTGTAACTGACTGATTAAGTGTTTCATAGTGAATACATGGCTTACTGAGTAATGTTTAAATATGAAAATATCTGTATCAGTCTCTCACTTTGTGTATAAGTGGCTGCATGGGTTGGTGATTAGCTTCATGGGTGTCTATATAGGTTATTAGTTGTTTTTTTGAGTATCAGTCTGAGTGTCTGTATGGTTCGGTGGGGGGTATTACGTAGTGCATAGGTGCATGAATGAGTGATTCACTCTTTGTATGTGTTGAAGACAGCATGTGTGCAGGACTGTATGGGTGGATGAGTGTGTGTATGGGTGTGTTAGTGAGTGAATGACTGTCTCAATAGTGTCTTTATGAGTAACTACATATCTATTAAACTAGTATATGTGACTATTGGTGTATATAAGTGAGTATATGTGAGAGTGAGAGATTGAAAGAGTTCCTGTATGAATAAGTATGTGTTTCTATAAGTGATTGTTTTAAAGACTAAGTATGTGTAAGTTTCTGTAGAAGTAAGTGTGGTGGTGTGTGTATAACTGTATATGAAAGTAAATGTATGTTTGATTCTTTATTAGCATGAGTGACTATGTGTGTGAGTAACTCTATGGATGAGTGGCATTGTGTAACAGGATGTATAGGTGTATGAGTACATATGATGAGTGAGTACATGTATGAGTGACTGTATAGGACTGTTGGTGAATGAGTGGATGTGTATGTGGATCTTAGAATTACTGAAGAGGTTGTTGTAACTGGTATTGGTATGTCCATTGTTTTGAAAATGTTAGTCTCTATTTTTGAATGTGTGTATCAAAGGTTATATTAGGGTGAGAGGAGGTCTGCCACTCTGTCACAAGGATGATGTCATCAGTGATGTCATCAGTGATGTCATTTGAGATGGCATCAGTGATGTCATGAGTGATGTCAGTGACCATGTCATGAGTGATGTAATATGTGACGTCATCAGTAGTGCATTGCGGGCGCGCGAGTTATAGTTAGCTGAACTAACTATAACGGGGAAATTTCATTGGTTTTTTACGAGTGAAATGTCCAGCTAACTATAACGTGTGTGAAACCTATGGTTTTTTCACTGAATTTGCAAGGCTTTTTTAAATGCTAATTCCTAACTATAACATGTGTGAAACCTATGGTTTTTTCAGTGAATTTGCAAGGTTTTTTAAATGCTAATCCCTAACTATAACATGTGTGAAACCTATGGTTTTTTCAGTGAATTTGCAAGGTTTTTTAAATGCTAATTTCTAATTATAACGTGTGTGAAACCCATGGTTTTTTCAGTGAATTTGTATGGTTTTTTTAAATGCTAATTCTTACCTATAACATATGTGATTCCCATATTTTTTTTTATTGATTTTGTATGATTTTTTTATTATAAATTCTTATCTTAAATGTGTTTTTTTTTAAAAAAAAACAAGTTTTTTAAAAACTTTTTATTCTCTTAAAACACTATGTTTTTTAAAAAAAAATATGCAATATATCAAGTTTTCTCTTTTTTTTTTTACCAAACAGGTAAGATATATTAGTATAACATAGAAAATATATTTTTTTTTTTTATTGCGCGTACGGTAAGCGTACGGTAAGCGTACGGTTTACGCAATATCCGTAATTTATCTACTCTGTTTGCGTATAGTTACGCAATTTGCGTAGCCGCACGTACTGTGCGAGGGGCACGTAGGCGTGTACGCTACACGCGCACGTTACGCGGAAGTGTTGTAGAGTGACTCTTTTGCGCATGCGCGCGAGCGCGTGTCTTTTTTACGCGCATGCGCACTTTTACCGTAAGCGCACCGTAAGCGTAACGTAAGCGTAACGTACGCGCACGGTGGGTCATGTGATCATGAAACACAACTTTTGATTGGTTGAAACTACTTTCAGCTCTAGAACTCTCCTACACCACACCCATTCCCCTCATTTCTGCTTGTGATCCCTTAGGAGAAGGAGCTGACTTGTCTTTGTGATACGATGGCAGAACAGCACTCTTCTGCTGAGAGTGAGGCTAGCAGCACCACCATCAGGCAGAGAAAGAGGAAACAGAAGAGCTCTTTCATATGGGAGTATTTCAGTTTTCCAGAGGGTGAGAAAAAAGTCAATGCTGCCTTGGTGACTTGCAAGCTGTGCCAGCGTGTACTTTCGCGAGGTAATCCCAACAAGAAGTATTCCTTTGGGAATCACACTATGTTGAGACACCTTGAGGATGTGCATCCTAGGACACATGCACGACATACTAGGGGCAACCCTTCAGTAAGTCGAGCAAGCACATCCACAGCAGCTCAGCCGAGTCCTTCTTCGGAAGCTCAGCAGAGCCCTTCATCTGTGGGGGCACATTCACCTTTTTCTGAACCTCTGGAAATGAACCCTCGGTTTGGTAGGGTTACTATGCGGTGTTCATTTTGCCATGATCTAATTGTTCATAGGGAGACCAGTGTTTCCCTCATTAACAACAGAATAGATCAGCACAAATGTCCAACCAGCTAATGTTCCCATACTTCCTTTCCTCTGTCCCTGCATGAACACAACGGCTCTTTTAAGAGCCAACCTTACCTCTCAACTTTTTTTTATTTTTTCTTTAAAACTTTTTTTTTTTTTTTTTACCGTACGCGTACGGTAAGCGTATTTTTTTTTTTTAAACGCTAAAAATCAATTACCACATCTCAAGATCCTTGAGGAATTAATAACTAAATACTAAAAATCTTTTTGAGATAAAGTGGAAGAAAGAGACCTTCTAATTTCTCAGTTACCTGTCCCACCCAACAATTTAATTTTTAATTAAAATGTAATTGAAATTACTTGAAATAATGGTTGGTTTTTTTTGAAAATTTTCTTTCACAATCTGAAAAAAAAGAAAAAAGTATTAATATTTAATAAATCAATATATTACACAGTACACGTATTTACATATTTTTCCCAAAAAATGTTTTGCCTTTTTTTTGCTGTTTTCAGAATATATTGCATTTCACTATAAATTGTGAAAGCAATTGCATTCATCATTTAACAGCGGGCAAAAAAAAAATAACAATCTCAAAGATTGTATAAAAAAAGCCCAGAATCTCTTTTAACTTAAACATAACATTATAGAAATGCATAATATTCTAAAAAAATATCAACTAATATCAATACTTATTTCTTTAAAATACCGTCTGACATTTTTGTTTCAGAAGTATAATCACAAAAATATATCTCAAATAACTCCACAATACATCTGGTTCAATTTCCTTTAGGCCAAATAGTAATTTTAAAATTCTTTTTTGATTAAATTTCCAATGGTAATCCAATAAAATTCAAAAGTTTAAATTGTACAGATCTCACCGATTCTCTTTAACATTTTGGTTTCCGAAAGATTAAATAATAATTAAATAAGTTCACAATACAATTGTTTACTTTTCCTCATGGCCAAATAGTAATTTTAAAAATCTTTTCTGAATAAATTTCCAATGGCAATCCAATAACATTCCAAAATTTAAATTGTGCAGATGTTACCGATTTTGTCTAAATTTTTGGTTTTCCAAAGTTTCATTAAAAATTTAAAAAGTCCACATTACAATTGGTTACCTTTCCATTAGGCCAAATGATAATTTGAAAAATCATTTTTTTTTTAAATTCCAATGGTAATCCAATAAAATGGTAAAATTGTTTTGTACACATCTTGCCAAGTCTCTCTAAAATGTAGGTTTCAGGAAGATTAGATAGGAATTTGCTAAATCAAAAGGCAAACGTTGCTTGAAAATCAATTGGGAATCATTACACAGTGTCCAGCCTTTTTCACATTTAAGATAAACTGTGTAATGTCCAGAAGTAACAGTAGGTCCTTCATGGAAAATTATTGCAACTGTTACAAAAGTTTTTCCTGAAATTGATAATTGCTGTCCTGTAAACTTCTTTATTAAAGTATCTAATTTTGAACCATCAGCTTTACATCGTTGCATCATTAAAATTTCATATTGTCCATATTCCTTTAAAATTAACGTTGAAAACATTTCAGATTTACACTCACTGCATTCCATGCTATGATTAGCATCTTTAACTAATTTAGCAAAAGTGACTGTTTTACTTTCTGGCAATGTTAAATAAATAAACCTTTCAGAATCAACATTAGAGCCACATATATTGTAACAGTTTTCACAACTATGTTCCCATTTATAAGAGAGACCAAATAAATTTTCAATAGGAACCCCTTCTTCTTCCAGTACCTGAAGAAAAAACATCAAGAATTCCTGTGCGTCTTGCTGTACATTTTGAGAAAACTGTGTTCGTCCTGAACATACATCTAAAAGTTTTCTAATTTCAGTAGCACTTTCTATTTGAGTTTTATCATTACTCAGCTTTTGAAAAAGGAGACTCAACTCAGAACAGAATCTTTTTCCCTGATTTACTATTATCTGCTCTTGCACACTTTCCAGATAAAATGCAACATTCAGCACTACATTAGCGTAGCAGTTGACACCAGAGCTATTTTCAAAATGACATCCTACACCCTGTTCTTCATTTTCCTTTTTCTTTTTGCTTGCAATTACATCACTCCTCTTTTTTTTTCCTCCTCTCTACATCTTCATTACAGATATTCTCATTTCTCCTTTTACGAGAAACTACACGTTTCTCCAACACAGGATACTGACCTAAATGAGGAGCATAGGTTCTTCTTAATCTATTATACTCCTTTACACAATTTGTATCAGCACTAACTTTTGAGTCATCAAAGTCTATCATGAATAAACCAGATAATGTTTTCACTCGTGACAAAGCTACATAAGCCATACCTTCTTTGAACACAGTTGAACCAATGTTCACAAAAGCACAATCTACAGTCAATCCTTGAGACTTGTGAATAGTTACAGCATATGCTAGCGAAAACGGAAACTGCTTCCTACGTACATATAAGTCTTTCACAAGCATGAAACGAACTGAACAACGACAAATGTCTTTAACTTCTTCTATCTGATCAAATTTTATTTTTAAACATTCAATTCCATCTTTTTTCTGATAATTAATAAAACCCACAACTCTTCCCATAGCTCCATTAACTAAACCTTTTTCAACATCCAAATTTCTCCTTAAAAATACTCTACAGTTCATGCAAACATATAGATTTTTTTCTAATCCAGCTGTTTTGGAAATGTTCTTCTCTAGTGAATCCAATTTATTTTCCAGTGTGCCTGTTAATGTGATAGTAATTATTCCATCCTCAATTTTGTCCACTGCTTCCAATTTCCTGCTATCTTCCTTTTCCAATTTTAAAAGCTCCTCATTGAATATTGAGCATTCACGTAGAGTTGGCATTAAGCAGATGACACTTTTCTTTTCTGCAATGTTCTTGTATATCTTCTCTGCAACTATTTCTTCCTTTAGAAATAAATTATGTAGCAGCCGACTCTGTAATGCTTTTTTGCCAACTTCTGTGAGTAGTCCAATTCTGATATCTTTCAGAATACTTCCATATTCTTCATCGTTTGCTTGCCTCATATTAGTAGTTAGTTCCTTGTACTCAAAGAAGGACCAAATGTTTGCATTACCGATGCTTCCCAATGACTTCTTTGTGTCTTCATGAGTCACAGTATTAAACACTGGTTGTCCTTTAACTGGAGTAAGTTGTAGAAGATCCCCAAAAACTATGACATGTTTTCCACCAAATAACACGTCATAGTCTGTCCTTAGAATTTGCTGCATTCTTAAATGCACAAAGGCAAGCATTAAGTTAGATACCATGCTCACCTCATCAATAATGAGAACTTGCATCTTCTTCAATACTCTTGAAACTTCCAAGCATGCTTCTCCAGTTAGCTTGTTGTATTGTATTTTGTTCTCATGCTCCACTGGTAACATTAGCAAGCGATGTAAGGTAATTCCTTTTATGTTATAGGCTGCTAACCCAGTTGGAGCAGTAACCACACAAGACAAAGTAGAATCCGTTTTTTGCTGTAGGTAGCTTCTGATGACTTTTATTAGGAAACTTTTTCCAGTTCCAGCTTGTCCGCTTACATACATCCTGATTGGATGAAATGATGTGCATGAGCACTCTTTTTTTTGATGTAGAAATCCGTGATCAATTTTGTTTCTGATCTCTTCATAAATTTGTTGCTGCTCTTCATTCAGTTGTCTTTCCAAATTTTGTAAGTCTATAAATTCTTCTTGAGCTTGATTCATAGCCGTTTCAACTTCATTCATGGCTATTGATGCTTCATTTTCAACGATTGGTTGTCCTAGGGGATCTTGACTGAGTGTTCCTGAACTTTGGCTGTCTTGAGAACTGTCTCTAGCTACTTCTGCTGCAATTGTAGTTTCCTGTTCAATTTCTTCATTTAACATTTGCAGATAAGTTGTGAATGTACTGCATTGTATGCTGTCTTTGCAAGCATTAAATGAATCTTCATAGCTTTGAAATTCTCCCAGTAGTTCATCCTCTGTACGCCATGGTTTAAAAAGCTGTAAAAGAGCCAAGTAGTAAAATTCCTTTTTGTCAGTAGTGTCGCAACTCAGCTTCCTGTGATTTATCAAACTTCCTTTTGTTTGCTTCACCAAACATCCTTCCTCACCAATGACTTTATATTTTCCATTGTTGATGTCTTCTGCGGCTTTCCATGAATAAATGTAGTTCTGCAGCACTTCATAGAGACACATGTTCTCCAGATGATGACTTCTTTTTGGATAATATGTGTCCAACATGTTTGATTTCAAAATATCTGTACTTTCTGGGTCATTCTCGGCCAAATATTCAATTTCTCCAACAGATTTCAGTACCCGATTTCTCATTGCTGCAAGGCCTAAACTTGCCCAAATTATTCTTCTTGATTTCGAGTAGAGACTTGCAGAAGATAACCTATCTGAACATTCGTAGGATCCAATTTCTCGATGCGATAACATCTTTAAACTGAAACTGTACAGCTTCTTACTGACAGTCTTCTCGTGAGAAATCTCTTCCCACATTTCTTTCAATTCAGTTTTTTCAGATTTAGTAATGTAAGACGTTACATATCGAGCAACAGCAATGGAATTGTCAGCTACATACTGTATATCCATGTTAGCATTCCACATGGATAAAATGACTGGGTTGTAGTCATTTATATTTTTTGATTCTTCTTTTCTTTTTAGGTTGTAGGTATTCTTAGGTGATTTTCTTGTAATAGTATGTCTCACAGATGACATAAAACTGTTTACTCTTCCATTTGAAAGAACAGGTCTAGGAAATCCAAATCGACATTTAGTGTAGTATTTTTCTTTGCTCTTGTATTTCCGTCGACAGTATTTTCTACACCGATGACTTTGGAAACGTAAAACTTGCTCCTTTAACTTTTTCTCTTCTGTGCTTTTTGGTATAGCACATGTTGCATATTCTTCAATGTAAGATAACACTGCTTCATCAGTATCTGTTCCAAACTTTGGGGCATCCTTGATCCACAACAGCATATGAATATGAGGAGCACCTCTTGCCTGGTACTCTTTTCTACAAAAGAAATCCACTACTTCTCCAAGAGGTGGATTTTTTTATTGCAGATGAAGGACATCATAGCCTCAAATCTATGATTGAAATATCTGCAAACATTAACCGGATCGAATGAGCACAGTTCTCCTGCTGTCTTGTATTCGATGTTTTTAATGTTTGAATTTGCCTCTCGTAGAAAATCCAGTAAATCATCCCAAGCGTACTCGGCACAGCTTAGGGTAAGGAACCATGTTGGTGTTCCTAAATTCCGTAACATGCATTTTAATTCACCATGGCGTCGGTACCAATATTCATTTGTCCCACGCTGACAAGCCATCAGATTGATCAGTTGTGTTTCCAAATGATCATCTCGGTGCTGCACTTTCTCCATAAAATCCTTAGCAGACACATTTTGTAAATGTACTCCACTTTTTAAAATGTGATTTACTGCATATGATAATGCAGACAAGTCGCTTTCAAATAAAAGATGGAACAAATAAGGAATACTTTGTCGAAATCTGGGATCTTCTGCATATAGTCTTGTAGTCCGATACTCAGAAGCTGGAATCTGTTCTGGACGTTCATCGTATCGTCCTCCTTTTCCTTTAGGAAACAGCTGGGGAAAACATCGAGCTTCCAAGCTCTCCTCCCATACACTCACGGGAGTTCCTTTTGCTTTCTTCATCTGAAACAGATCAATATTGTCTCCCATAGCTTCTTTTGAATGTAGAGGATGTATGCTAAAATGTTCATAAATTTCTTCTTCCTTTGACTTGTCCACTTTTTCAATTTGTCCAGTTGGTGTTTCTGTGTCTTCTTGTAAATCTTCTTCTTCTTCTTCTATATAAATTGATTCATACCATTTGTTATTCCTTTTCAAATACAAATTTGCTCTTTGTACTTTCCGTACATCTACCAGCTCCTGCCAAATCTTCTTATTCTTTGTAGGTACACCATTAACCAGAATAACTAATGGTTCAGTTTCCAAAGTATCTGCATCAATAGTTTCCATATTTTTTTTCAAATCCAAGGGCAAATACACCACTCTACCTTTTAAACCTCTCAGTAAATCTGAAGGAGGTAATTTACCAGTTTTGGGCTCCATACGTACTATGGTCTGGAACGGATGAACACATTGAATAAGTATAGACTCATATGTATTTAATTCAGAAAGTTCGGCAGGAATAACATCCAATTCTAAATTATTATGTACAGCTCTGGTCGGCATTCTATTTTCCTCTAACTTGTTGTAACAGTATTTACAAATACGCTGATCTTCACCCAATTCAAAACAATTTTCTAGAAATATATATGTGACAAAATCTTTCCACTTATAATTATCTTCATTTTCACTCTTTCTGTAGAGATCAACATTCCTAGTTTGTTTTCTATAATGAGTTCTGCGGCAACAAATACAAGTAATATTTGGTCTTTCATTAGAGATTTTTTCAAATTTTGTTATGTGATCATTAAATGTCTTACTTACAGAGGGTTCTACATTCTCTTCCACTTCTTCCTCATTTACTGTGTCCTTTTCTGCACTGTTTTGTTCAGGACCAAAGTAACAAAACTGAATTTCATCAACAACCTTCTCTACATCTGATACCGATCCACGGAACAGAGCCCTATTCAATTCATCTAACTTTATTGCTGGACTTTTAGCAAAATACAACCGTCTCACAAACTTTCTCATTTCAGTATGATGAACAGCCAGCATCCTAAAATGATGGAAAACACTATTACACACTTTTCTAGATAGACAAGCCAGAGAATGACCCTGCAAACCAGTATTCTCTCTCACTCTGCATGGATCTAGACTTTGAAGCAACTTAATCTTCTGTTTTACACTTTTTTTACTATATTCTCTTATTCTCGAAATTTATCAATAGATTCCTGACGCACAGTGCAAATACTACTACAATTCCAAGTGTACACTGGGGCTTTAGGACGTCTCCCCATAGCCTCATCCGCCATCACTTGTACCTCATCTCTTGGAACCATTATCTCCTTCTCCATTATGCAACCATTTTTCACTTCATAAGCACGACCTCTGGTGTCAACTGCATGCAGCAAACTATTACTTTGAAAATAACTCTCTTCATTAAAAAAAGGTTCACTACTTGAACTATGCATCCATTTTCCTAAAAACACTTTACAAAAGTTTGTTCTGTTCACTACTCTTTTCCTTTTGCTTTGTGATTTCAGTACATTAACCATTTTATCTAATGTACGCATCCTATTCAAAATTAAAATGAATAGTTTCCTTTTTAATTCTAATGCCTTTGCTGCAATGGCTTCAATTTCTTTTTTTCTCTTCTAATATTTTGCCTTTTGCTTATATTTCTTCACAACCTTTATCAAATTGGACATAACTCTTCTCTGAAACATTTTTCTACGTATCTCTTTAAACGCAGTTTTTCTGTTTAAGTTAATCTTTGTTGTTGCAGAAGGTATATTTGCATTAACTAAATTCTCAATTTTTCCTGTTTTTTTCTATTGAAAACATTCTTTCCAGTACAGACATTTTGTACATTTTTCCTTTTTTTGAAGATATTCTTTAAAAAATCTTTTGTCTGCTTACCAGAAGACTTGTTCTTTTTCCCAACATGAGCATCTCCAACTAACTTAGGTCCTCCAGTTGTCTTCAAATATAGGTTTTTTTTGTGGTCTTTCTTTAGTCTGGATTTTGTAGGCATCTTAAATTTTGTTCACTGCTCTTCAGCAATACCTGAAAAAAACTAAAATAAAATTCCTTTATTTTATTTAAATATATTACTACATTTTTTATGATCTTTTCAAATCTTAAAATACTATGTACCCCTTTCCTACAAGTGAAAATCACAATAACACCATCACAAATTAAATATCTAAAAACAATTCCTGTGTGCACACAGAGTCATGGTTTGAAATTAGGCAGAAAACGAAATTTCTTTGCCAACTGCAAAGCATACTTTCTACTACTTTTTTGGCAAGTGATAAGTACTTTTACAGTCTGACACATTTTAAATCCACTTTTCAGATTCTGAAAACATCACATGTCCAAACTGCTTTTTCAGACCAGCACCATGTGTAACCTGGGTGACTGACTACACTCCAGCAAGGGCAACCAGCCTTAGTGATGCTGAATGTATTTGCATTACTGACTGAAAACTCAAACCCCACTCGGTTGTGAATACTGTGCATGATTCCACAGGATAAGCAGCTGGCTGTGTGCTAAGAGTCTGCTTCTGCATACAAAAAAATGGCTCCCCCTTTCCATCTAATGCAAATGTAAAATCACCAGAGCAATACGCAATAAATCTCTGCCTGTAATTCCTATTTGCACACAGAGTCATGTTTTCACATTAGTCACAAAACGAAATTTCTTTGCCAATTTGAAAGCACACTTACTACTCTTTTTTTTGGCAAGTGATAAACACTTTTACAGACTGACACATTATGAATCCACTTTTCAGATTCTGATAAAAGCACATGTCCAAACTGCTTTTTTCAGACCAGCACCATGTGTAACCTGGGTGACTGACTACACTCCAGCAAGGGCAACCAGCCTTAGTGATGCTGAATGTATTTGCATTACTGACTGAAAACTCAAACCCCACTCGGTTGTGAATACTGTGCATGATTCCACAGGATAAGCAGCTGGGTGTGTGCTAAGAGTCTGCTTCTGCATACAAAAAAATGGCTCCCCCTTTCCATCTAATGCAAATGTAAAATCACCAGAGCAATACGCAATAAATCTCTGCCTGTAATTCCTATTTGCACACAGAGTCATGTTTTCACATTAGTCACAAAACGAAATTTCTTTGCCAATTTCAAAGCACACTTACTACTCTTTTTTTTAGGAAAGTGATAAACACTTTTACAGACTGACACATTATGAATCCACTTTTCAGATTCTGATAAAAGCACATGTCCAAACTGCTTTTTTCAGACCAGCACCATGTGTAACCTGGGTGACTGACTACACTCCAGCAAGGGCAACCAGCCTTAGTGATGCTGAATGTATTTGCATTACTGACTGAAACCTCAAACCCCACTCGGTTGTAAATACTATGCATGATTCCACAGGATAAGCAGCTGGCTGTGTGCTAAGAGTCTGCTTCTGCATACAAAAAAATGGCTCCCCCTTTCCATCTAATGCAAATGTAAAATCACCAGAGCAATACGCAATAAATCTCTGCCTGTAATTCCTATTTGCACACAGAGTCATGTTTTCACATTAGTCACAAAACGAAATTTCTTTGCCAATTTGAAAGCACACTTACTACTCTTTTTTTTGGCAAGTGATAAACACTTTTACAGACTGACACATTATGAATCCACTTTTCAGATTCTGATAAAAGCACATGTCCAAACTGCTTTTTCAGACCAGCACCATGTGTAACCTGGGTGACTGACTACACTCCAGCAAGGGCAACCAGCCTTAGTGATGCTGAATGTATTTGCATTACTGACTGAAACCTCAAACCCCACTCGGTTGTGAATACTATGCATGATTCCACAGGATAAGCAGCTGGCTGTGTGCTAAGAGTCTGCTTCTGCATAAAAAAAACCTCCCCCTTTCCATCTAATGCAAATGTAAAATCACCAGAGCAATACCAAACAGCTTTCTGAGACCAGCAACATGTGTAACCTGGGTGACTCACTACACTCCAGCAAGGGCAACCAGCCTCACTGATGCTGAATGTATTTGCATTACTGAGTGCAACCTCAAACCCTTAAAGTATTCCTTATTTTTACCAGTACACCTTAAATTTTCGTGAAAACTTAGTCCATATTATTTTACATGTTCCTCACATTTAAATTTCTCCCAAAACAGAAAATAATAAACACAACTTCAACAAAAGGAATTCCAATTCTATTATTCATTTCTTAATTTACCATATACATCCCCTCTCAAACTCTTAACTTACCTTTAAAATTAGTTAGTTGTGAAAAAAATGTGGCACTCAAACAGCAGATTATCAGAGCCAGGATCTCTCTTCTGTACACCTCTCTCCTCTAACCAGAACCAGATAATGGCAAACTTTCCCTCTCTTTTTCCACACATATACATGTTAATTTCAAATCTCAGTGCTTCCCCCTTTTTTTCAAATGTAATCACACATTTCTATTGGTTGAAAACCAACCCTTTTTCCAAAAGTACCCTTCCCCCAACTTGACTTCTGCCTAGTACCCTTCCACCAACTTGACTTCTGCCTGCTACCATAGCAACAGCTCTTGAAACACTGCTGTGTAGAGTCAGGTCAGAAGTTCACCAAACAATGTTTCATTTCCAAAGAGCAGGAGTGCTTGACTTTTCAAACCTAACAGCAAATCCATAGTACTGTTCTTTGGTAACACATTTTTCTGTACCAATACAAAACATGCTTCTATAAATTTACACATACAGCCTAGTTTTTATTCTAGAATGGTATGAAACAGCCAATCAGTTTAAAAAAAAAAAAAATATGTATGCCTCCATTTCCAAACTGTCTTTCATTTCTTTTTACCATTCTACTGAATTACACCTCCTGAGTGCATCCAGTTCTCCTTTGAAGATGTTCACAGTGTGGATTGTAGGGCACAGCTATGTCTTCTGGAGTGAAAAGTATGCAGAGAAAACAGATATGGTGAGAGACCTTGCTTTACCAAATGTAGACATTAAATGGATTGGTCAGAGAGGGTTAAAGTGGCACCAATTGATGCCATTGATGAAATCCTTCATGCAAATCCAACACCCTGACCTCATAATAGTGCACTGTGGTGGCAATGACCTAGGCACTTTGACTGGGGTAGGTCTGGAAATGCTTATGAAGGAGACCTTTGCACAACTGTTTTCACTTTTCCCTAAAACTGCCTTTGTGTTTTCTAACATATGCCAAAGGCAAAAATGGAACTGGTCCAATCATTTCTGTCCACAGATTGACAAAGCAAGAAAGCACGTCAACAAATCTGTTTCTGCTTTCCTCCGAGACTATGGTATGGGTTCCATTTACCACAACAACTTGCGTTACAACATGCAAGACATTTATAGAGGAGATGGTGTACACTTCACTGATGAAGGGAACAGAGTCTTCCTCTTGAACCTTAGACTCTGCATCGGTACTTGCTTGTAGGTACCACTAAAAAATCACTTCATAAACACAACGGCTCTTTTTAGAGCCCCCTAATATCTAAACACTTAAATCTGAATTTTATTTCTTTTTTTATTTTTTTTTTCTACCGTACGCGTACAGTAAGCTCACCGTAAGCTTACCGTACGCGGACCCCGCGATTTTTTTTTAAATTAATAAATGTTTTTTTTGTACTTTTCTGTCCTTCTTTGATCCCCTTTCAAATGTTAGGGGGTCTGTAACTCTCCTCCTTGCCCCCTTTTCAAGTTATCACCCTTTTTTTTTCTGTGTGAAACACACAAAATGGCGGCCGCCGCTTCCTGGTTTCGACCGATTCGAATGTTTACTAAGATCTGACAGCCAATCAGAATCGCGCTCGCGCACGTCACCGTACGCGTACGGTAAGCTTACCGTAAGCGCCCGGTAAGCGCACCGTAAGCTGCCACAGATATATATATTGATTTAAATGCTATTTTCTCAGGAACTACTGAACAGATTTACACCAGACCTACAAAAGGCACTTCCTTGACCTGAGAACTACCTCTCTGCCAAATTTCAAGTAACTCTGTTCAGCCGTTCGGGCTGTAGCTGTGTCTAAAGGTCCTATGGAAAAATGCATGGGAAAAACGTGTTTTGGGACCCCCCTTTTATCTCAGCCCCCGCTTGACGAATCCCCCCGAGACTTTCAGGGTAGGAGCGGAGCGTAGCGCCCCACCTATTTTGAAAAATTCGCGAGGATTCGTCAACCGGCGCCAAAGTTATTCAAAATAGAATGTTGCGGTTTTCCTATGGAAACAGGGTCCTAACTATAACTACCTACTGGCGGTCGCCAGTAGGTAATATATATATATATATATATATATATATATATATATATATATATATCTCCGAAATCCCCCACACTCACTCCTGCGGGGAAGGATGAGGCACCCTGATTGCTCATGTAAGTTAGTTCTTTATTCCAGTGGCAAACAAAATGCGTTTCGGGCATCAAGCGGCCTTGGTCACTTCTCTATATATCTGTATATATATCTATATCAATATCTATCTATATATCTATATATATATATGTATATATATGTATAGATATATATATATATTCCACATGTAGGGGGATACAGAGAAAAGCAGATCCACGAGCCCACTCGATCAGATTTTTATTTCTTCGTGACAAAAATACGCGATTCGACCACGTCCGTGGTCTTGATCACCTGACCCCATCCTGGGTCATACACCATTTTAAAAGATTTGCTTGTGGTCACACACACCACGTGACATGACAATAAGCATAGAAAAAAATATATATACAGTTGCTGTGAGTTTACAATAAAACATATTGCATTCCATTTATTGCAATAAAGAAGATGTTATTTTCACATCTAATTTGCTATTTATTCTTTGGGATGTTGGTGCATGTTTAGGTTTGCTTTGGTGTCCTGGATATGTGTATGTGTTTAACATGAGGGTATAGTACCTGTTTGTGCGCCCTATTGTGTAGTCAATCAATCAAATTACTTTATTCGGATACTTGATAAAGCATTCCATAAAAGCACAGTTCATAAATTATACAATTTAAAAATAATAAAAAGAAAGCAGTTTATAATACGGTCAGATCATGTCACAATTGATTTACGCAATTTAAAAACAGTCTTTAAAAAGGCAATAATGGAGGCAATTATAAATTCACTGTCCAGGAATTGTAGTACCAAATATGCTGGGCGGCATTGCCTCAATCGTAGTTTTTAAGCACTTGTACAATCCATCTTTTTCTAGGGTCAAGATAAAATTTACAAAAGAACATAATGTGTATGGAGGATTGTGCGGAAAGCTCATCGCACGGGCATTTGCTTAAAGTTCTCGACCAATCATTCAGCTCTGGAAAACTCAATGACCTGAAAATAATGTTTAACCTGAAGCGCATTAGCAAAAATCTTTCATAGTCGCTGAGGACCATCAGGATATATGGCTGGGTATGCTCAAAGGCCAAGGTAAGATGGTGTGATTGGACCGTGGGTTTATCCAATTTAATCATAATTCTCTTTTCACTCAATATCTCATGCAACCAGTTTTTTAATCCTTTCTAGAAACGTTCCATAAGGTGCAGGGATCATTATAGTATTCCTGGTGGCCTAACTGGCTTAAGAATAATTTAACGTATACTAGCCAACCCATGCTTTTTATACCGTCAAGCCCCATAGCGTCTTTTAATATAAGGCAATTAAAAACGGACTCATCTGTGGTCCATACCCTATGCCAAAGGAGGACGGGCTGGATCTTGATCACGTCCTTCAGATAGGGTAAACCAAGTTCGGCATGACAGATGAAGTTAAAGGTACAGACAAAAGGTATTTTAGAAACATATTTTCAGCCGTTTGTAGTGAGTTGACGTTAGAGAAACCCCAAATTCCTGCCCCATAGGTAGCGACCGTAATACATTTTGCCTTGTATATGTGCAGTAATTCTCCTGGAGGGCGTTTCCCTAATTTTCTGCTAAAATTAGCTAAAGCCATCAAAGACTTACAAAAGAGAAGCCTTCTGGATTTAACTGCACTAGTCCAGGATCCTGATCGCTCGAATAAAAGCCCTAGATAAGAAAATGTTTTGGTGCGTTCAATTACCTTTTTGTTAATAAAAATAGGGTTACTCTTTTTATGGGATCCGTTACCACAGTTCATAGTGAATGTTTTTGAGCAATTAATGGTAAGCTCCAATTTAGACATAAAGTTTGTAAAAGAGGTGACTACCCTTTGTAAGCCCAGAGGCGTACGTGACATGAGAACTGCGTCGTCTGCGTAAAGGAGCGCAGGGAGAGGGCGGGTGGCGGCTGATGCTAAATCCCTGCACTCCTTTACCAAGGTAGCCTCTAGGTTATTTATGTACATAGTGAACAGGAAGGGAGCAAGGACGCAGCCTTGCCTGACGCCTTCCTTAACTCTGAAAACTTTCTGTACATTCACCGTCCTGCCCAAAACGCACCCTAGCCCTAGCACCCATTATATAGCTGCCTTAAGAATGAGATTAAAACAGGGTCTGCCCCCTGTGTCTCTAAGATTGACCATAACTTTTCGTGGGCAACGCAGTCAAAAGCAGCCGTTAGGTCAACTAAGGTTAAGAACAGTCTTTGTTGATGCCTCGTGCAAAGCATTCCAGGCTTCCTCTTTCAGGGACTTTTTTCTGGCATTTAAGGCCTTCCTATAGTTCCTTCTAGTTTCCCTAATGTGGTCCAGGTTCCTGACCCCTGCATTCAGAGCATGTTTAAGATTAGTATAAGCTTTAGTGCAATGGGAGTCGAACCATGCTTCATTGCATGGATTCTTCCCTCTTGTTTTTACATATAGGGTATCTTTAATATGAGCAGCAATATTTAAAAAGCTCTTGATAATTTCCTGATGTGAGGATTTCTCATCTAAACAGGAATAGAACATGTTTTTGCATTTTGAGACCAGAGTTGTAACAAAGACCTCTTGGTCCAGTTTCTCCCATTTTAGTGCATACCCATTCTGCCGATTTAATGTGATATTACTCAACAGCTGATTAGGGGTGCCCTTCACATGAAAATCTTGTTTACACAATAAGATATCAATGCTTTGCGGGTAGTGATCACTTAAAGCAATGTCATAGGTGATGAATGCTCTAACACGTGTGGTATGCCTACATGCTATCATTATAAAATCAATAATAGAAAAAAACCTCGTCCATTAAACGTTGGAGAAAAAGGGACCATCGGTGAGCATAGGTTTTCTAGTCAGTGTTGCCTCAATGGTCTCAGTAAAGTGGTGCTGGTATAGTCCCGTAGCTTCAGCCAATTAATATAACTACCATGGGGTTATTGATTCCAATAGTGCAACTAAAAATTACGATATCAAAGAGTAGGAAGGATACCGAGGTCGTCCATCAACTCTGGGTGTGTGCACGTTTATAGTGGGTGAGTGAATCCCTTGTACACCACTGACGTTGACTCCCTGTAATAGAAAATACAAAAACGCTTGTTAAATATATAGTAACATGAATCAAGTTCAATCTCTCGATAGTGGATAACAACATACTGGTATCCATGACACATCGGTTTAGGCATCCAATAAGCCCTGAGCTTCGGTCTTAAAAAGAGGTAAAGCAAATTTACACAACACATCCATATTGTTGTAACTTAGTGCTCATACATTGACACCTGTGAAATGTTACAAGTAGAAAAATGGAAGGTTGTCGGGGAAGGGAAGGGCGTGGAAGGATTGGGAATGGATGGGGGTGGGGGAGCATGAGGCTAGCTGAGACTGATACCTAAGTTATCATTGTTCTTTTACAAGTGGGAATGCATCTACTCATCTAAGTTCAGCCCTCCTGGGAACTTCCTACCGGCTGGTAGGATAAAGCATGACTCTAATCTACGGAGGGCCCCTATTCTGTTACCACCTCTTGGATTCAAGTTTACATAATCAAGGCCAAAGTATTTGGCCTTGGTCCAGTCTCCATTATGCTTAGCTGTAAAGTGCCTAGCTGTGTTGTAACTGTGGTCTTTATTTGTTATTGCCCTCCCGTGTTCCAGAATCCTTTTCTTTACAGGGAATGTTGTGGAGCTGATATACCATAGGTTACATGGGCACACTACGGCATAAACGACAAAATCGGTGTTGCAAGTTATCAACTTTGGAATCTTCCATGGGGTTTGACCTTTCCTAGAGTAATTTCTGTCACGTTACTACTGTGTCTGCAGGCCTTGCAGTTTCCGCATCTGCCGAAGCCTTTGGCATGTTTAAGCCAATTAGATTCCTTGGCTCGTAGGTGGCTATGAACTAGCATGTCTTTGAGTGAGGTTTGGTTGGGTCCTATCTTGTCCTTTAATATGGGGTCCTGTCTCAAGATCCCCCACCTGTGTTTCAAGATTTTGTGTAGTTGTTCCACCTGGCTGCTATACCTAGTGATGAACCCGACTGGTTCGATGATCATGCAGTTGCTACCATCAGTACTTCTAACCTTTGGCAGGATCTCGTCTCTCTGGAGTCCCCTTACTCGGGCTTCCGCCTGCTTGAGTGCCTTAGTTGGGTAACCCCTCTCCCTGAATCTCATTTTCATGACCTTCGTTGTTTGAATTTGCTATAGGGTATACCCCATCTAAAACTTGGTGGATGACTGCTTGAAGCATGCAGGATAGAATTCCCTGTGGTTTTCTTCCTAAAAAGATTGGTGCAGATAGATCCCTCCTCAATGGATAGTTTGAAATCTAGGAAGTCTATTGTCTCTTTGCTATTGTGTCTGGTGAATTTTAAGTTAACAACCTTTTCATTAAGTTGATTGATAAACAGATTAAATTCAAGTTCACTCCCTTCCTACACAAAAAAACAGGTCATCGATGTGCCTTAGCCATTTCTTAATATTATAAATCCATTTTTCTGTTTGGGTGTTCCAGAGCACCTGCTTCTCCCACCAGCCCACCGTGAGATTGGCATAGCTGGGGGCAAAGCAGGTGCCCATGGAGGTCCCCTGGAGCTGTTTGTAATGATCCTTTTCAAACATAAGTACATTTTCCTTCAAACATGTGTTGATCATCTCTAAAAGCATGTGTGTATGTTCCAACAGATGGATATCACGTGTTTTCAAAAAGAATTTGCATGACTTGAGTCCGTAGTCGTGTCTGATGCTTGTGTAAAGCGACTCTACGTTCAGACTCACTAGCCAATGGCTGTCATTTATGACTATGCCACTAATCTTTTGTAGGAAGTAACTGGTGTCTCTCAGGTAGGAATTCAGTTTTCTCACAAATGGGAATAGAAAGTGGTCAACAAAGCTTGACTTTTTTCCCAAAAGGTTGTTTTCAGAGGAGACTGTTGGTCTACCCGGGGGTTCCCGTATATTCTTGTGGACTTTGGGCAGAAGGTAAAATGTGGGTGTTGTTTGTGTTTCATTCCTAAGAAACCTCCTCTCGTACCATGACAATAGTCCACCCTCGTACCAGTAATCTAGTCTACCATCGTACCTGTGTTGTAATTCACTCAGGTATTTTTCATCCACTGTGCAATGGTATTGTATATTATTCAGTTGCCGGTAGGCCTCCCTGGTGTACATGGCTCTGGTCATAAGGACTACGTTGCCCCCTTTGTCTGACGGTTTTATTATCAGGTCCTGATCACTCTGTAGGTTTCTGATAGCTTCCCACTGGGTTTTGGTCTTGTTGTGTGATGTCGTGTACATCAGTCTCTCAAGGTCTTGTGCAACTAAGTCGCTTAAGATGTCAATATTGTCCTTGGCTGTCATTGGTACAAATTTCGACCTGGCTTTAAACTCTGTTGTCAGAGTTTCTCGTGTTTCTATTCCAAATTTATGTGTTATATCTTGTATATGTGAGGGGTCGAAGGGATCAGTCGCTATGTCCATGGTCTTCAGTTCTGTCTCATCCTCTAGGTCAGTAATCATCTTTAGCATGGGTATGTCTTCTATTGCCAGTCTATTGTCTATGCTTGGTGTACTCAGGTGTCTGGCCCTCCCCTTTTCCATACATTTTTTATCATGGTGTAATTTATACAATTTCAATTTTCTTTCATATTCATAGAGGTCAACTCTTGTTTGTGCAAAGTCAAAGCTGATATCGGGACAGAAGGACAGCCCTAACTTCAGTACATTTTCTTCTTCTTCATATAATGTTCTGTTAGTGAGATACATTACTGTTAACTGTGTAGTATTGTCCTCCATCATGGTTTCTTGTTCATCTGGCCTCGTGTTCCCATTCCAACTTTTCTTACATTTTCTCCTTCTGATCCTACGTTTCCGATTTAGTTTTTTGTTCCGCGTCCTCTTCCTCTTGTTTGCCCCCTGGTAGAATGTTCTTTCATGATTTGCAGGAGGCGTAGTTCCTCGGAAAAATAATGTTATTCCTGTAGGCTTGATGAGAGGCTGTCTGTAGATTCTTGATCGGAACTGAGGTCAGCGTTGGATCCTTCTCTGTTTGCCTCCATGGTGCCCAGGGCTTAGTTTTTTGCCAATGTTGATCTTGCCTTGTCAAATTTCCTGGCGAATGTCAGTATCCTGCCTGTGGCATAGTCACGCTCATCACGTAGGAACTTGTGTTGTTTTCTGGCCACTACTTCCTTTTCATGTGTTTTCACTCTGTCATCCACTAGTTTTAGGACCTTGCTGGTCTCTGTTTGATCAGTTTCCTTGCCAAATTCCTCCATTAATTCATCAATCCGGTTCATTAGGTCTTTATGTTCTTCCCAGGCATTGGCAATTAGGATTTCCAGCATCCTCTTAGAGCAAGTGGTGGTGTTATCCATCAAGTTTTTAACACTTGTGGCTTTGGGATTGACACAGTTGGGGTAATCAGTATTCTGAGCTCTCTCTGGATACTGTTCACCTCTAAATAGTTCTGGAGGGAGGTCGCCTCCCACCATCGACTTATCTCTTTCGTCTGTAGTTGCTCTAGGATGTTGCCTCTCTGTTTTATGCCTTTAGCTGGTGTCTCTGGTAGATGGGTCTGTGCTGCACTCGTTGTTGCTGTGTCTTTATTTACAGTGAAAATTGCTTTCGCTGAGGCCTCACACCCCTTCAAAAATTCACTTGCCATTCTGGTATGGTAATGGTTACGGTTGGGAGGAGTGAGACTCCCTCCCTCCCAACCTGATCGCACGCTTCGCCTGCAGTAGCCTATGTGAACTCTGGTCACTGCAGTGCGGCAGGGGTCAGACAGGGGTCACTCGGCAGCAGCAGCTGACACTCCTCCAGTAATTTATTGCGCACGGGGAATGAGGCAGGAGGGGAGCTGCAACCTTGCGGTACAGCCGCTTACCTGGCCTCGTTGCTGCCACAGTTATAGCGAGTTGTGTCTCTCCCTCGCTGCCCTAATCCACAGTCCACCGGCGGGCGTTCCTTGCTACGAAGAATCCACACGGAAGTTGGACGGAAGAGGAACACCCTTCCTAGCGGGTCGGGACTTCGTTGGCGGATGCGGCCGCCTGTATATTGCACAAGCAACGGGATACGGAGAAAAGCAGATCCATGAGGCCACTCAATCAGGTCAGCAGATTTTAATTCCTTTGTGACAAAAATAAGCGTTTCGACCACGTCCGTGGTCTTGATCACCTGACCCTATCCTGGGTCATACACCATTTTAAAAGATTTGCTTGTGGTCACACACACCACATGACATGACAATAGACATAGAAAAAAATATATATACACAGTTGTTGTGAGTTTACAATACAACATATTGGATTCCATTTATTGCTATAAAGTAGATGTTATTTTCACATCTAATTTGCTATTTATTCATTGGGATATTGGTGCATGTTTAGGTTTGCTTTGGTGTCCTGGATTTCATTGTTTGCCGTGTGGAGTGTCAGAGGTAAGGTGCTTGTGTGCATCCCGGTTTCAAGGGGTGTATGTTTAACGTGAGGGTATAGTACCTGTTTGAGCATCCTAGTGTATATTCACTGAAAAAAACAGAGGTTTCAGGGATGTCATAGTTATGAATTAGCAGTTAAAAAAACTTTGAAATACACTGAAAAAAACATAGGTTTCATGAACGTTTTAGTTAGAAATTTGCATTTAAAAAAATCTTAGAAATTCACTGAAAAAAACACAGGTTTCAGGGACATTATAGTTAGTTGGACATTTTCTGATGCTGTTTGTAATGCAGCCTGACCATATACTCTTAAGTGCATTATAACCTTGTGGTAAATGCTAACTTTGGGATGGCTGCACAGAAACATGTCGTGTTTGGTGTCAAACGCTTTGGAATCCTACACCCCACCAGTTCTGGCGGTGGGGGTAGAATTCCACCCTTCTAGAGGGAGAGACATGACAGTACTGGGTTACCCGATAGAAACTTAACAGAGCCCTGGCATCACAAAATGGATGCTGCAGCCGCAGACAAGGGTCTGGCCCCCTGCTGCTGACTGAAACTCCAGCAGGGGAGGCCTGGACAATAGGTTTCCTATCACAGCGAGGTGTAACCACCTCCCAGACAGGCTAATGTGTATTGGGGCTGGGTGGGAGCACTCTCTGAGTGATTTGAAGTCCTGCACTGGGGTCACATTTGGTGTCCCTGTGCATAGTCCAGCTCAAACTGGTTCAGGGGCTTCCACCCCCTGTTCTGGTGCCAAACTGGACAAAGGAAATGGGTGTAGCCACCCCTCTTTCCAAACCCTCCCATAGGTGGGTCCCCAGAGCTAGTCCAAGCCCTTCCTTAGGTATACGTAAGGAACCTCTTTAACCAGAACTTTAGATATCCCCAGACAAAACTCTAAAGCTGAATCCTGGAACTTTGATGCTCTACCCAAGACTAGAGGACTGAAGAAATCTCCCTTGGGGTCAAGGAGTGACTCCCCTGCTTGGCAGGCACCAACAAAGCAATTTGCCGGTCTGCATTTCTGAAGCTCCGTCCGGACTCAGAAATATTTGCAGCCCAGAAAGAGGATTTCTAGACATCTCACAGGCCAACCCGAGTTCACAGCAAAGCTGAGACTCGCAGCCCTCGTGAGTAGCTTGGAACTGGAACTCCTGGTCACCGTGCATTTCTGTAAGTGCATTGACTTCTTGATGGCTTTTGAAGTCGTGCTTGGGCTGACTTGTAGCCCCTACCTTGAGCACTGAATCCACCAAAGATTGTTGGCCTGGTTATTCCGAGTGACCCGTGGGCCACCATTTTGTGTTTCGTCTCAAGGTCCCTTTGCGATCCCTGGTCCATTGACTGGTGGGTTCCTGAGGGGCTAACTTTGTATTTCCTTGGGCTTCCCTGGTTGCTCCAGACATACCCTGACTCCCAAGCAAGTGGTGAGTCCCTCAGACCTTGCTGGTCTGCACCGAAGCATATTTATTGTTTCTGCATGGGTTGCTGTTGCCAAGGCTTATTGTGTCCAATCTGGGCACCAATGCTGCAGCACTCGACATCCTTTGTGGGACAGCTTGAATCCAGTTCCTGGTTGTCCTCGATGCCTCCTGGTCCTCGTGGCTGAAGAGTCAAGCTTCACCTTCTTCACCTGAAATCACCCGACATCGGTGGGCATCTGCCTATCGCCTTTCTGGTCACTGACTAGTGACCCAGATTCTGTCCCCTCTGCTTCCAGGTTCTTCTCATCTTCAATCCAGGCTTGGATCTCTTCGGACACTTCGCATCTTCCCGGCAGCAGCACTTCTTCGCCAGCTCCCATTGAAATTGACGACGCGACCCGACGCCAAAAGACACCTATGCACCTGGCTTCCCTAGGTGAGGTAACATGAGTACTCCAGTGCTCCCTTGGGTGTTAGTCCTAGAACTTCCTAAGTCCAAAAGGGTTTGGTCCTGACTCAATTCTAAGTGTCCCTAATCTTTAAAAATCTAACCGCGACTTTCCCCATAGAAACTAACAGGAGCTCGTGGCTGTGTTCTCACACTGCACACGGCCTCCGTCGGTCCCCTGTGTCACTACCTTGGGTGGTTCCTTGGGGTCCCAGCGATTCTACAGGCTCTAGGCTTTGTGTCTAGTTAAGTCGTGGTTCTTATACCACTATTTTAGTATATGGCTTGGCTCACCCCTAGGGCCTGACGTGTATTTGTGCTATTTTACTGTAATATTTGAAGTGTAACTTACGTGTTTTGACATCTAGTCTCATAAAGCGACTAGTAGGGTGTGTTTAGTAATAAATACCTATATTTTATATATATATATATATACCTGGTGTGCATATCTTTCATTTAGGAAAAGAGATTATAGACTGGTAAAGCAAGCTGCTTTACATTCCTTCAAGACTTAGCCTGAATGCTGCTCTCCATAGCTACCTATAACCAATAAGGGGTTCTATGGACTGGTACAGGGTGCCCACTATAACTAGTGGACAGCATATACCAGGCCAACTTCTCACATCCATAACATGTGAGAATACATGTATAAGCAGACATATACCTCAGTTCCGAGAGCACGCAGACCTTTAAACTTAACAGCTTGCACTTCCCATTTTAATATAGAAACAGGCAAGAGAAGTACTGATAGAAGCAAGAGAAGTGTAGAAAAAAATAAGAGAGATGCAGAAAGAGTAAGAAATGTGCAGAAAGAGGCAAGAGAAGTGCAGAAAGAGGGAGGAGAAGTGTAGAAAGAGACAAGAGAAGTACAGAAAAAGGAAAGAGAGGAGCAGAAAGAGGCAAGAGAGGTACAGAAACAGGAAAGTGAATTGCAGAAAGAAGCAAGAGAGTTGCAGAAACAGGCACGAGAGGTGGAGAAAGAGGGAACGGAGGTGCAGAAAAAGGTAAGAGAAGTGCTGAAAGAAGTAACAGAGGTGCAGAAAGAGGCAAGAGAAGTGCTGAAAGAAGGACTAGAAATGCAGAAAGAGGGAAGAGAAGTGCAGAAAGAAGCAACAGAGGTGCAAACATAGTCAAGAGAAGTGCAGAAAGAGGCAGAGGTACAGAAAGAGACAACAGAAGTGCACAACGAGACAAGAGAGTTGCAGAAAGAAGGAAGACAAGTGCAGAAAGAGGCAACAGGGGGCAGAAAAAAGCAAGAGAAGAACAGAAAGAAGCAACAAGGGTGCAGAAAGGGGCAGGATGGTTGCAGAAAGAGGCAAGAGAAGTCCACAAAGAAGCAAGAGAAATGTAGAAAGAGGCAAGAGAAGTATAGAAAAGGCAAGATAAGTGCAAAAAGAGGCAAGATAAGTGCAGAAAGAGGCATGAGAAGTGCAGAAAGATGCAAGAGATGCACAGAAAAAGGCAAGACAGGTGCAGAAAGAGGGAAGAGAACTGCAGAAGGAACCAACAGAGGTACAGAAAGAGGCAAGAGAACTGTAGATAGAAAGAGGGAAGAGAGGTGCAGAAGGGGGTAAGAGAGGTGCAGAAAGAGGGAAGAGGTGTGCAGAAAGATGCAAGAGGGGTACAGAAAGAAGCAAGAGAGGTGCAGAAAAACACAAGATAAGTGTAGAAAGAAGCAACAGAGGTACAGAAAGAGGCAACAGGGGTGCAGAAAGAAGCAAGAGAAGTGCAGAAATAACCAACAGAGGTGCAGAAAGAGGCAATAGAAGTGCAGAAAGAGGCCAGAGAAGTGGAGAAAGAACCAAGAGAAGTGGAAAAAGAAGCAAGAGAAGCACAGAACGAATCCAGAGAAGTGCAGAAAGAGGCAAGAGAAGAGCAGAAAAAGGCAAGAGATGCACAGAAAAAGATAAGAGAGGTGCAGAAAGAGGCAAAAGAACTACAGAAAGAACCAACATTAGTGCAGACAGAGACTAGAGGGGTGTTGAAAGAGGCAAGAAAAGTGCAGAAAGACGCAACAGAGGTGCAGAAAGAGGCAAGCGAACTATACAAAGAGGCACGAGAGGTGCAGAAGGAGGCAAGAGAGGTGCAGAAAGAGGGAAGAGGGGTGCAGAAAGGCACAAGAGGGGTGCAGAAAGAAGCAAGAAGTGCAGAAAGATGCCAGAAAAGTGCAGAAAGAAGCAACAGAGGTGCAGAAAGAGGCAAGAAAACTATAGAAAGAGGCACAAGAGGTGCAGAAGGAGGCAAGAGAGGTGCAGAACCAAGCAACAGAAATGTAGAAAGAGGAAAGATAAGTACAGAAAGAGGCAAGAGAGGTACGGAAAGTGGAAGGAGGGGTGCAGAAAGAGGGAAGAGGGTTGCAGAAAGAAGCATGAGTGGTACAGAAAGAAGCAAGAGAAGTGCAGAAAGAAGCAAAATGGGTGCAGAAAGAGGCAAGAGGGGTGCAGAAAGAGACGAGAAGTGCACAAAGCAGCAAAAGAGGTGCAGAAGGAGGCAAGAGAACTGCAGAAAGAGGAAAGAAATTTTCGCAAACAAGTACAGCAAGATGGAACACGGGTGCAGACAGAGGCAAGAGAGGTACAGAAATAGGGAACAGGGGTACAGAAATTTGCAAGAGAAGTGGCCAAAGAAGCAAGAGGAGTGCAGAAAGAACCAACAGAGATGCAGAAAGAGGCAAAAGGAGTGCAGAAAAGCCAACAGAATTGCAGAAAGAAGCAACAGAGGTATAGAAAGAGGCCAGAGAACTGCAAAAAGAGGGAACGGGGTGTAGAAAGTGAAAAGAGAGGTGCAGAAAGAGGGGTGCAGAAAGAGGCAAGAGGGGTGCCGAAAGAAGCAGAAGAGGTGCAGAAACAAGCAGGAGAAGTGCAGAAAGAAGCAACAGAGGTGCAGAAAGAGGCAAGAGGGGTGCAGAAAGAAGCAAGAGAAGTGCAGAAAGAACCAACAGAGGTGCAGAAAGAGGCAAGAGAGGTACAGAAAGAGGCAAGAGAGGTACAGAAACAGTCAAGAGAGGCGCACAAAGAGGAAACAGGGTCACAGAAAGAGCAAAGAAGGGTGTAGAAAGAGGTAAGAGGGGCACAGAAAGAAGCAACAGAGTTGCAGAAAGAAGCAAGAGAAGTGATGAAAGAGACAAGAGAGTTGCAGAAACAGGCAAAAGAAGGGCAGAAAGAGGTAAGAGAAGTGCTAAAAAAAGAAACAGCGGTGCAGAAAGAAAGAAGAAAGGTGCAGGAAAAAGGAAGAGAAGTGCAGAAAGAGGCAAGGCATGTGCAGAAAGAAGCAGGAGAGGTTCAGATGTCGCCTTCCTGACGGAGACCTGGCTGAACCCCGTCTCGGCACCAGGCATCGCCATAGTCATCCCGGAAGGCTATAAAATCACCCACAGGGACCGCACCAATGGAGTAGGAGGAGGAATCGCCATCATCCAAAGGAACTCTCTCAAAGGCTCAACCAACACTGACGACACCCTCAGCATCACTGAACACCTGCACTTCCAGATCCACACCGATCCCAACACCACCCTCAGAGGAACCCTCATCTACAGACCCCCGGACCATGAGCACAGTTCCGCGACTCCATCACCGACCTCGTCAGTACACACGCCCTCACCTCCACGGACTACATCCTCCTCAGGACCTGAACTTCCACCTCGAGAACAACAACGACACCAACTCCTCCACCCTGATCAACAACCTCGCCAACCTTGGACCCAGACAACTTGTCACTACACCCACCCACTCCGCCAGCCACACGCTTGACCCCATCTTCTCCGCAAGCTCCCACGTCTCCTTCAACCAGACCACCGAGCTCCACTGGACCGATCACAGCTGCATCCACTTCACCTTCCAGAAGCCCACCATGCACCACTGCACCCAACAGATGCCACACCGCTGCTGGAACAAAGTCACCGAAGACCAGCTTTCCACCACACTCGCCCGGAGCCCACCTGCAGATCCGACCGACCCCTACACCGCCACTCGCAACCTTAAACAGTGGATCAATGACTGGGCCAACACCCTCGCCCCGCTCAAGAAGCCCTCCAACACCCACACTAGCAAGAAAGCCAGCTGGTTCACCGAAGACCTCCAGGCCTCCAAGCGAACCTGCCGAAAACTAAAAAAAAACTGGATCCGTGAAAGCTACACAGCCCACAAGAACACTACCCGCAGACACCACCACCTCATCAGATCCGCCAAAAAGACCTCCTTCAAAGACCGCCTAGACAACAACGCACACAACAGCAAAGAGCTCTTCAACATGGTGAAGGAACTCTCCAACCCCAGCTCCAACACCAACGACATCCCACCTTCACAAGACCTGTGCGACTCGCTGTCCACCTTCTTCCATCGCAAGATCGCAGACATCCATGACAGCTTCAATGCCGTCACCACCCCGGCAACAACTGAGACCCCCGCTTCCACGACCACCACCTGCACCAATCGCCTGATCGCCTGGACCAACATCAACGACGACAAGATCATGAACACCGTCCACTCCGGATCCCCAGACGACCCCTGCCCACACCACATCTTCAACAAAGCCAGCAACACCATTGCACCCCATCTCCGGAAAACCATAAACATCTCCTTTGAGACAGCGACCTTCCCGAAGAGCTGGAAGCATGCAGAGATCAACGCCTTACTCAAGAAACCCAAGGCGGACCCCAAGGACCTCAAGAACTTCGGACCCATCTCCCTGCTCCTGTTCCCGACGAAGATCATCGAAAAGGCCATCAACAAACAACTGACCAGCTTCCTCGAGGAGAACAGCATCCTGGACTCGTCCCAGTCCGGGTTCCGCAGCAACCACAGCACCGAAACTGCCCTCATCGCCGCCACCGATTACATCAGGACCCTGCTAGTAACGGAGAAACCATGGCCCTCATCCTCCTGGACCAGTCAGCCGCCTTCAATGCGGTCTGCCACCGCACACTATGAACACACCTCTACGAGGCCGGAATCCAAGAGAAGGCCCTGGACTGGACCTCCTCCATCCTCTCCGGCAGAACACAGAGCGTCCGCCTCCCCCCCTTCCGCTCCGAAGCCACCAAGATCATCTGGTGCGTACCCCAAGGCTCATCCCTCAGCCCAACATTGTTCAACATCTACATGGCACCACTCGCCCACATCGCACGACGGCACGACCTCAACATCATCTCCTATGCCGACGACACCCAGCCGATCCTCTCCCTCATCAAGGACCCCCACACCGCCAAAACCAACCTCCACGAAGGAATGAAGGCCGTCGCCGACTGGATGAGTAACAGCTGACTGAAGATGATCTCGGACAAGATGGAGGTCCTCATCCTCGGATCCACCCCCTCGGCCTGGGACGACTCCTGGTGGCTGACTGCACTGGGAACACCCCCAACACCCACTGACCACGCACGCAACCTAGGGGTCATCCTCGACTCCATTCTCTCCATGACGAAGCAGGTCAACGCCGTCGTCTCCTCCTCCTGCTTCAACACCCTCTGCATGCTTCACAGGATCTTCAAGTGGATTCCCACCGAAACAAGGACAATCACCCAGGCCCTCGTCAGCAGTAGACTGGACTACAGAAATGCACTCTACGCAGGAGCCCCGGCCAAACTCCTGAAACGGCTTTAACGCATCCAGAACGCCTCAGCACGCCTGATCCTCGACATCCCTCACCGCAGCCACATCACACCCCACCTGAGAAACCTGCACTGGCTCCCTGTCAACAAGAGGATTGTAGGAGAGTAGGATCTGCTTCACATGTGTACCCCCACTTTTTGCTGGTGTTTCACTGTTTTTCGACCTTAGTCTGACTGTGGCCCTGCTAATCAGGACCCTAGCCTAGCTGATTCCTCTCTAAAATGGTTTCCATGTACATTAGGTACATTTCTAATTGGATTCTGGAGTGCCTCATAAGTCCCTAGTATATAGTATACTATGTACCTAGAGCATAGGTACCTCAGAGGCCTACCAGGGGCTGAAGCATGTATTATGCCACCCCTGGGAAGCACTCCAAAATGGCACCACAAGTCTGCTACTGCAGCCTGGTAAGGTGGTGCTTGCACCCCTTACTGTGGTATAGGCTACCTATATCACTACCATTGCACACACATATAAAACCTATAAGTCACTCCTATGGCAGACCTTAACAATCCTGACGGCAGAGTGCTTGGTTTTTATGTGAGAGGGTGCCCCTGCATGAGCAGAGCCCCTCTGCAGTGTTCGGAGTACCTCCTCTGATGCTGTTTGTGGTGCAGCCTGACCATATACTCTTAAGTGCACTATAACCTCGCGGTAAATGCTAACTTTGAGATGGCTGCACGGAAACATGTCGTGTTTGGTGTCAAACGCTTTGGAATACTACCCCCCCGCCAGTTCTGGTGGCGGGTGTAGCATTCCACCCTTCTAGAGGGAGAGACATGTTCACACTGGTCTAACCCGGTAATGACTTTCATGACAAAATGGATGCCTCTATCACAGACACGGGTCTGGCCTCCTGCTGCTGACCGAAACTCCGGCAGGGGAGGTCTGGACAATAGGTTTCCTGTCACAGGGAGGGGTAACCCCCTCCCCAGACAGGCAGATGTGTATTGGGGCTGGGCGGGAGCACTCTCTTGTGCTTTGAAGTCCTGCACTGGGGGCACACTTGGTGTCCCTGTGCATTGTCCAGTTCAAACCGGTTGCAGGGGCTACCTGCCCCTGCTCTGGCGTGAAACTGGACAAAGAAAAATGGGTGTAACCACCCCTCTTTCCAAACCCTCCCATAGGTGGGTCCCTAGAGTATGTCCAACCCCCAAACTTTGTATAAGTATGGGATCCCAGTCCTTGCGACTTTAGATTACCCTGGACAAAACTCTGCAATATATATCCTGACCTTCGACGTTCTACTTTGCCTAGAAGACTGAAGAAATCTCCCTTGGGGTCAAGGAGTGACTCCCCTTCTTGGCAGGCACCAAAGAAGCAACTGACCGGTCTTCATCGCTGAAGCTCCCACCGGACGCCAAAGTCTTTGCATCATGAGAGGTACATTTCCAGATTTCCCCGAGGCTACCCTGATTCCACAGCAAAGCTGAGGCCTGTGGCTATCGTGGGTGACGTGTAACCGTGACCCCTGGACACTGTGATCTTTTGCTGATCCATCATCTTCCTGGTCTTCCTCAAAGTTGTGCTTTGTGCTCCAAGTAGCCCCTGCCTTGAGCACCTCCTACACCGAAGATTTCTGGGCTCCACTCCATGAGTGACCCGTGGGCCAGTTTCCAGTGGGACCGCTCAAGGCTCCATTGCGATCACTAGCCTGTTGGCTAGTGGGTCACCACGAAGGCAACTCCTCTTCTGATTTGGCTTCCCTGGTTGCTCCTGACGTGCTCCAACTTATCCTTGCTGGGTGAGTCCCCCAGACCGAGCTGGTCTGCACCGCCGTCATTTCTCTGATTCCAAGTGACTTGCCGTTGCCAAGGCTTGTTGGGTCCAATCTGGTCGCCGACACCGCAGCACTTGACAAACTTTGTGGGTCAGCTTGAATCCAGCTCCTGGTTGTCATCAGCACCTCCCGGACCTCGTGGCTGAAGAGTTAAGACACCTGTCAACTCACCTGAAGCACCCGACATCTGTGGGCATTGGTCTATCGTGCCCTTGGTCACTGGTAAGTAACCCAGAGTCTGTCCCCTCTGCTTTCAGGTTCCTTCCAACAGGTTTGGATCTCTCCGGACACTTCTCTTCACGGCAGCAGCACTTCCTGAGCAGGTTCCGTTGAAAACAGCGACCCGACACCATTTGACACCTACGCACCCGGCTTCCCTGGGTGAGGTAACTCGAGTACTCCGGTGCTCCCGTGGGTGTTGGCCCTAGACACTTTTAAGTCCAAAAGGGTTCACTCGTAGATATCTTCTAAGTGTCCTTAAATTCTAAATTTCCAACCGCGACATTCCCCATAGAAGTAAATGGCGATTCGCGGCTGTGTTCTCACACAGCACGCATCCCCCGTGAGTCCTGTGTGTCACTATCTTGGGTGGTTCCTTGTGGTCCAAGCACTTTTACAGGCTCTAGGCCTTGTGTCTAGTTCAGTCGTGGTTCTTATACCACTTTATTGGTATATGGTTTGGTACGCCCCTAGGGCCCAAATGTGTATTTGTGCTATTACTGTTGATTGCTAACTTGTAACTTAAGTACTTCGAACTCCAGTCTCATAAAGAGACTAAAGGGGTGTGTTTTATCTTAAATACATATATTTTAAATGTATACCTGGTGTGGTTGTGGTGTGGTTGTCCTTTCATTTGGTCATTCAAGAGATTATAGACTGGTAAAACAAGCTGCTTTACATTCCTTCAAGACATAGCCTGAAGGTTGCACTCCATAGCTACCACTAGGATAGCTTTCAATAAAGGTTGTCTTTAACCTATCACCATAAGGGGTTGTTTGAACTGGTACAGGGTGCCCACTATAACTAGTGGACAGCATATATCAGGTCAACTTCTTACAAGGATAACCTTCAAACTCCTCACCCACGCACACAAGGCACTCCACAACACCGGTCCAACGTACCTCAACAGCCGACTCAGCCTCTACACCCCCACCTGCCAGTTCCGCTCCACAGACCTCGCCCTCGGCACGTCCCCCGCATCCGAAGAGTGACCGGCGGCGGTAGATCATTCTCCCACCTCGTTGCTAAGACATGCAACACCGTCCCCATTTGCCTGCAGCAGACCGAAGACTTTCTGACCTTCAGAAGACTCCTCAAGACCTGGCTCTTCGAACAGTAGCAGCTCCCCCCCACCTAGCGCCTTGAGACCCTCGTGGGTATGTAGTGCGCTTTACAAATGCCATGATTGATTGATTGATTGAAAGAGGCAGGTGAGGTGCAGACAGAGGCAAGAGGGGTGCATAAAGAGGGAAGAGAAGTGCAGAAAGAGGGAAGAGAAGTGCAGAAAGAGGAAAGAGACATGCAGAAAGAGGGAAGGTGGTACAGAAAGTGGCAAGAGGGGTGCATAAAGAAGCAACAGTGGTGCAAAAAGAGGCAAGAGAGGTGCAGAAAGAGGGAAGAGGGGTGCAGAAAGAGATAAGAGGGGTGCAGAAAGAAGAAGCAAGAGAGGTACAGAAAGAAGCAAGAGAGGTACAGAAAGAAGCAAGAGGAGTATAGAAGGAAGAAAATGGGTGCAGAAAGAGGCAAGAGGGGTGCAGAAAGAGGCAAGAGAAGTGCACAAAGAAGCAACAGAGGTGCAGAAGGAGGCGAGAGAACTGCAGAAAGAGGCAAGAAAGCTGCACAAACATGCAAACAAGGTGCAGAAAGATGGATAAGAGGTGCAGACAGAGGCATGAGAGATGCATAAAGAGGGTACAGGAGTGCAGAAAGAGGTAAGCGGGGTACAGAAAGAGGCAAGAGGGGTGCAGAAAAAAGCAAGAGATGTGTAGAAAGAACCAACTGAGGTTCAGAAAGAGGCAAGAGAGGTGCAGAAAGAGGCAAGAGAGGTACAGAAACAGGCAAGAGAGGTGCAGACAGAGAGAACAGGGGTGCTGAAAGAGGTAAGAGAGGTGCATACAGAAAGAAGAGGGTTGGAGAAAGAGGCAAGAGGGGCACAGAATGAGGCACATGAGGTACAGACAGAGGCAAGAGGGAAGAGAAGTGCAGAAAGAGGGAAGAAATTTGCAGGGAGGGGGAACAGAAAGAGGCAAGAGGGGTGCAGAAAGAGGCAAGAGAAGTGCAGAAAAAAACAACAGTGGTGCATAAAGAGGCAAGAGAAGTGAAGAAAGAGGCAAGAGAGTTGCAGAAAGAGGGAAGAGGGGTGCAGAGAAAGGCACAAGTGGTGTAGAAAGAGGCACGAGGGGTGCAAGAAGAAGAAACAGGGGTGCAGAAAGAGGCAAGAGGGGTGCAGAAATGTGCAACAGAGGTGGCCAAGGAAGCAAGAGGAGTGCAGAAAGAACCAACAGAGATGCAGAAAGAGGCAAAAGGAGTGCAGAAAAGGAAAGAGAAGTGCAGAAAGAAGCAACAGAGGTACAGAAAGAGGCAAGAGACCTGCAGAAAGAGGGAACGGGGTGCAGTAAGTGAAAAGAGAGTTACAGAAAGAGGCAAGAGATGTGCCGAAAGAAGCAGAAGAGGTGTAGAAAAAAGCAAGAGAAGTAAAGAAAGAACCAACAGAGGTGTAGAAAGAGGCAAGAGAGGTACAGAAACAGCCAAGAGAGGTACAGAAACAGGCAAGAGAGGTACAGACAGAGAGAACAGGAGTGCTGAAAGAGGCAGGAGAGGCGCATAAAGAAGGAAGAGGGGTGCAGAAAGAGGCAAGAGGGGCACAGAATGAGGCAAGAGAAGTGCAGAAAGAACCAGCAGAGATGCAGAAACAGGCAAGAGAGGTACAGAAACAGGCAAGAGAGGTGCAGACAGAGAGAACAGGGGTGCTGAAAGAGGCAAGAGAGGTGCATAAAGAAGGAAGAGGGGTGCAGAAAGAGGCAAGAGGGGAACAGAAAGAGAGATGAGAAGTACAGAAAGAGGAAAGAGAAGTGCAGGAAGAGGGAAGAGATGTACAGGGAGGGGGAGCAGAAAGAGGCAAGAGGGGTGCAGAAAGATGCAACAGAGGTGCAGAAAGAGGCAAGAGAAATACAGAAAAAACAACAGTGGTGCAGAAACAGGCAAGAGAAGTGCAGAAAGAGGAAAGAGAGGTGCAGAAAGAGGGAAGAGGGGTACAGAGGAATGCACAAGGGGTACAGAAAGAAGCAACAGAGGTGCAGAAAGAGGCAAGAGAAGTGCAGAAAAAAACAACAGTGGTGCAGAAAGAGGCAAGAGAAGTGCAGAAAGAGGCAAGAGAGGTGCATAAAGAGGGAGGAGGGGTGCATAATGAGGCACAAGGGTGCAGAAAGAGGCACTAGTGGTGCAGAAAGAAGCAGCAGAAGTGCAAAAAGAGGCAAGAGAAGTGCAGAAATATGCAATAGAGGTGCAGAAAGAGGGAGGAGGGGTGCAGAAAGATGCAAAAGGGGTGTGGAAAGAGGCACCAGGGGTACAGAAAGAAGCAAGAGAAGTTGAGAAAGAAGGGTGGAGAAAGAGGCAACAGAGGTACGGAAAGAAGGAACAGGGGTGGAGAAAGAGTCTAGCGAAGTGCAGAAACAAGCAACAGAGATGCAGAAAGGGGTAAGAGGGGTGGAGAAAGAGGCAAGAGGGGTGCAGAAAGAAGCAAGAGAGGTGCAGAAAGAAACAAAAGAAGTGCAGAAAGAAGCAAGAGAAGTGCAGAAAGAGGGAAGAGGGGGAGAGACAAGAGAAATGCAAAAAGAAGCAAGAGAAGTGCAGAGAGAAGGAACAGAGGTGCAGAAAGAGGCAAGAGGGGTGCAGACAGAGGGAATAAGGGTGCAGAAAGAGGCACAAGGGTTGCAGAAAGAAGGGACAGAGGTGCAGAAAGAAGCAACATAAGTGCAGAAAGAAGCAAAAGAGGTGCACAAAGAGGCAATAGGGGCGTAAAAGAGGGAAGAGGGGTGCAGAAAGAAACAAAAGATGTGCTGAAAGAAGGAAAAAAGGTGCCGAAAGGAGCAAGAGAAATGCAGTAAAAGGCAAGAGAGGCGCAGAAAGAAGCAAGAGTGGCTTGCACATCATTAGTACCAATTTAACACCCACATTTAGCAATAAGTAACAAGTGACCATTCAAAGGACCTTCCACCACACTGTAACACTTGTTGCTGCATTTTTGGTAACGTTTGAACCATTTGAGCTAGAGACAATGCTTTTTTTGTTCAAATCTGCAGATTAGGCAGCAAATGATGAATTATGTGGCTAATGTGGAAAATGTATAATGGTGCAAAAGTCGGTGCAGCCAAACAGTCGCATAATTCCAGTAGCCCTGCTCATTCCTCTGACTAGGTCCAGAAGTGCTCCTCAGTGATTCCTTCTTTTTTTTGTCTCATTGAGTTCATAGTTTAGCTAGAAATGAGGAAGACTAAACCTGAGGTTACCTCTCCACAACACAGACTACCATACCACATAATTACTCTCCATAACACATAATCCCACTATACATAATTCCTATACACTAAATACCACATACTTTCTATCCACATAATTTCACTGCACAACATACAACATGATTCCACTACACACAACGTGCATCCACTCCACTCCAAAAAACATTAATAAAAAACTTTTACATTTACAGGGCCAATAGCTCTAACTCTTGCAAATGCAAGACCTATTACATTACAAATGCTTCTTTAACTCGTAGTCTTGTTTGCAGAGTGGTGGAGAAAGGGGGCTGGGCCTCCAACCAGCGCTCAGTAATTCCTCTAAGTCCTACACAGGAGGGCTTCTTGGCCCCCAAAGTTCCTCAGGAGTAAAGTGGATTTCATCACCCAACCCGTAGTGTGCCTGGAGGTGCGTTTGCTGAGTGGTGGAGATAGGGGGGCATGGCCTCCGAAGACCTCTTAGCAATCCCACTATGTGGGTCTTACTGGAGGTAACAGGAGGGGTGGTTGGCCCCCAAGGACAACCTTGGGGGCCAACAACCCCTCCTATTACCTCCAGTAAGTCCCATACAGTAGCACTGGTAAGTACTCATAGCAGGCCACGCTCCCTTTGACAACCAGCGTGCAAACGTGCTCCCTGGCATGCTTTTTGATGGGGATTAAAGTCCCCTTCGCTGCTGGGGTCCTTAGGGGCCAATTAGCCTGCCTGATACCTCCAGTAAGCCCCAGATAGTGGGATTGCTGAGAGCTGGACAAAGGCCATGCCACTTTTCTCCACCACTTTGTAAACGCACCTGCTGGCACGCTCTTGGTTAGGGAATGAAGTCCCCTTGCCTCCTGAGGGTCCCTGGGGGCCAACTATCCCTCCTGTTCTCTCTAGTAAGCCCCACACTTCTGGATTGCTAAGAGTGGCCTGAGGCCATGCCCCCTTTTTACACCACTGTGCAAACGCGCCTCCTGGCGCACTGCTGCTCGGGGGTGAAGTACACTTATTTCTGATTTAGTCCTGAGGTCTTCAGGACACAAGAGGACCTCATCGCCCCATCAGCAGTGCGCCAAGAGGCGTGTTTGCAAAGTGGTGTAAAAAGAGGCGTAGCCTCAGACCACCTCTCAGGAATCCCACTGTGTGGGGCTTACTGGAGGTACCTGGTGGGCTAGTTGGCCCCTACAGACCCTCAGGATTCAAGGGGACTTAGTTGCCCAACTTAGAATGGGCCAGGAGGCGCATTTGCAGTGAGGTGCAGGGAGGGGGCGGGGCCTACTGCAAGATGCTCCCCTCCTCATATTATTTTTGGGACCCTGGGAACCCCACACCGCAGGGCCTGACCCATTTTTAAAAAAAAGCATAATAAAAAACCTGGAAGGGGGCTGTGCGGCCCCCCTCCCGAGGCCGATTTCGACCCTGGGGACCCCATCCCCCAGGGCATGGCCTATTTTTTAATTTAAGAATTCACAACATTTAAAGGGGGTGCACGCGGCCCCCCTTCTGAGGCCATTTTTGGCCCGAGAACCCTATCCCCCGGGGCTTTGCCTCTTTTTAAAAAAACATTTATTTTATTTTACGGGAGGGGGCGGCGTGGCCGCTCTTTCCTGGGCCACTATTAGCCCAAGGGACCCCATCCCCGGGGCCTGCCCAGCCTTTCTTTTTTTGGGGAGGGGGACGTGTGGCCCCCCTTCCCTTGGCCACTTCTGACCCCGGGGAACCCCACCCCCCGGGGCCTGGCCTCATGTTGGGGACAGCGGGGGAAGCCCCAGTGCCCCCGCAGACCCTGCTGGCTCCCCGCCTCCTGACATGCAGCTCCCCTTTTCCAAAAGCAATCTGCATCGCTTCATGGAAGTGAGAGCAGGTTTTCTGCTCTCGCTTCCGTTAAGTGAAGCATAATTTTCAATGACGGCTCCCGCCCTGCCATTGCAAACTGCCCACCCCTGGACATTGCTGGAGCCGGCCCTGGGGTGTGGCGGTCCCCAGGGCCAAGGAGGGCTCCCTTCCAACTGATTTAGGTCCCGGGGAGGTGGTGGTCCCTGGGGCCCATTGGTCCACAATTGACCCCCACCTGTAATTAAAGTTTGCCCCTGGGGAGGTGGTGGTCCATGGGGCAGCGTGTGGAGGGGCAGGAGCACCTCACACTTTCATTTATATTATTTAAGCCCCGGGGAGGTGGTGGTCCCTGGGCTTGAGGGGGCCCAGCAGGCCCCCCACTCATTATTAATAAATGCCCCGGGGAGGTAGTGGTCTCCGGGGCAGCATGGGGGAAGAAGCCCCCACACATAATTTATACAAGCCCCAGGGTGGCGGTGGTCCTGGAGGCTGCAGGGGGCCACGTGCTCCCTGCATATTATTAATCATGCCCCAGGGAGGTGGTGGGCCCCGGGACCTGGCCCACCCGGGGGCTTAATAAAACTAAGCGCAGGAGACCGCACTTCATTATTTTTTTTCAGCAGGCTTCGCGCACCCAGCGCGAATCCTGCCATTTAAAAAAGAAAAGCTTTTTGAGGCCCTGGGGATCAGGGTGTTTCTACCCTGTCCACTTTTCTTTTTTTTAATCATTTTATTTCCCTTTTTTTGTGACTCGGTTTTTACCGAGTCACAAGATGGCTGCCAACACTTCTTGGTTTGGAGTGTTGACAACCAATAATAATGAAGCTCATGATCAGGTGGGTTTGGGAATCCTCCTCGGCCACCGGATATCGATATTTTAAAATTTTTGAATTTCTCAGGAACTAAGGAACCAATTCACACCATTGAAACAAAAGAACGCTTTCTGAACCAAGACCTACCTTTTTGCCAAATGTGGTGTAATTTCAGGCTGTAGCTTTGTCTAAAGTTTCCTATGGCAATTGACATGGAGAAAATGCGTTTTGGGACCCCCCTTTTTTCTCGGCCCTACTCGACGAATCACCCCGAATCTTTCAAGACAGGAGCTGACCTGAGCGAACCATTTGTTTTGAAAATTGTGAGAAGAGTCGTCAAACTGCACCAAAGATATTGGCAAAAGAAAAAATTATTTTTGAATAGAAACGAGGTCCTAACTATAAGTATATATATACATATATATTCACTTAAAAAACCATAGGTTTCACACATGTTATAGTTAGCTGGACATTTCACTCGTAAAAAACCAATGAAATTCCCCCGTTATAGTTAGTGCAGGCAACTATAACTCACGCGACCGCAATCCTCTGCTGATGACGTCAGATATTACATCACTGTATTTAGACACTTATTTACCCATGTCTTCTTCCATTAATCTTTAGCTATACATATCTTACAAATATTTATTTTTCATAAAGACACATATGTCATCAGTGATGTAATATCTGACGTCATCAGCAGAGGATTGCGGTCGCGTGAGTTATAGTTGCCTGCACTAACTATAACGGGGGAATTTCATTGGTTTTTTACGAGTGAAATGTCCAGCTAACTATAACATGTGTGAAACCTATGGTTTTTTAAGTGAATTTGCAAGGTTTTTTAAATGCTAATTCGTAACTATAACGTGTGTGAAACCTATGGTTTTTTCAGTGAATTTGTACGGTTTTTTAAATGCTAAGTTATGTATTTATTAATTCTTTTTTTTTCAGATTTTTCACCGTGCGCGCACCTCGCGATTTAAAAAAAAATTGTGTTTTTCTCCCTTGGGGGATCCTTCTGTGACCCCCTGACCAAGGCTAGGGGGTCAGGAACTGTCCACTCTGCCCCCTTTTCACGTTCTCCACCTTTTTTTTTCACCCCCTCTGCGAGAGACAAAATGGCGGCCGACACTTCCTGGTTTCGACTGATTCGAATGTTTACCGACATCTAACAACCAATCAGAATTGCGCTCGCGCCCGGCAGGGTGCGCGCCCAGTGCGCGCACGGTGCGTGCGTATAGATATTGATATGCTTTTAAATGCTATTTTCTCAGGAAATACTGAACAGATTTACACCAGACCTGCAAAAGGCACTTCCTTGACCTTATGGCTACCTCTCTGCCACATTTCACGTAATTCTGTTCAGCCGTTCGGGTTGTAGCTGCGACTAAAGGTCCTATGGAAAAATGCATGGGGAAAACGCGTTTTGGGACCCCCCTTTTTCTCGGCCCCCGCTTGACGAATCACCCCAAGACTTTCAGGGTAGGAGCTGAACGGAGCGCCCCATTTGTTTTGAAAATTTCGCGAGGATTCGTCAATCGGTGCCAAAATTATTCAAAATAGAATTTTGAGATTTCCTATGGAAACTAGGTTGTAACTATAACTATCTACTGGCGACCGCCAGTAGATAATATATATATATATATATATATATATATATATATATATATATATATATATATATATTTCAACCACTCCCGACTCCTTCTCCAGAAATTGGACTCCGACACACGGGTAAGCTTCACCATTAAGCTTTTGTTTATTTAATCCGCTTGACGCGTTTCGGCACACCTGTCTTTCTCACAATGGGAAGTCACATAAAATCAAACATTTTTTAACAGAGGTTTGAAAGTCACGTGGTAATTGCCTAATAGATATGGTAGACAGACTATACATATATATGCAACATCACTGTGCTACACTGTGACCAACTCATTAATCCAGTAGTTAAAACATCACTACCAGACCACTATGTGTATTATACATATTGGATGTGCTAAAACTGATTATTTCTAAAATCCATACCAAAATCGCTCGAGATAAACTTTCACTATTGTGTCATAGCTAAAAGTTCATTTCCACATCTCTGTTGCTTTTCTTTGATAAAGTCTCAATGTAGCAAACAGTTTCCAATATCCTTCATGGTATGTTAAGCATCATCACATCCAGTCCAATTTTGTGTCGGTCACAGCGTCCATTTGCAACAGAATATCGGGCTAGTGCCCCCAATTTAAGTCAAATCCCATCTATGACTCTGCCAATAAATCAAAATGATGTAAATTTAATACTGTGTCAAAAGCATAGATAATATCTTAAAATCTAATAAAGTGCATGTGCATTACAGTACATAAGATATCACGTGCAAATTTGCAAAAAGCTTTACAGTACCTCTGATCTCATGTGCAAAATAGCAATTAAAGTGCAAATTATTTACTAATCAGCAAATATAACTATAATTCAGACACGTCAAAAAAGTGCTTGTGCTAATACAAAATTCATTTCTTATATTATTATGCAAATATTACTAATGAAATAAATAAAATGCTAGTGCATATAATGTCTTTCATATAATTTCATATATAGCATAAATGCGCCAAACACTCAATTGGTTATCTCTTTATATTAAAAATTATTGATTCATTACTTAATTCAGCGCACACCATTGCTATTTTAACACTTCCTCAGACTACTTGGCTTAAACTTAATCAACCTGATGCATAATTACTTTCTAGTCTTCTTACTTCCTCTGAATTTAAAATCAACGTTCTACTTAAAATCAAATGAAAATTGAATTTTCGATTATATCAAATGTACATGTACATCCTCTTCTATATTCAATCCATTTGGAGTTTTGGTGTTAAGCAAGAGTATATACTTTGATTCTAATTTACGGAGTTTTCTTTCTCTGTCACCGCCTCTCAACATTTTTGGGACTTGATCTATCGCAAAATAGACAAGATCATTCATATTCCCCTTGTGTTCTTCATTAATGTGGCGAGCTACCACATAGTTCTTATCATTGTTCTTAATTGCCCTTAAATGTTGTAGTACACGAATGAAACCATATGAATAGTACTTCCAACATACATTTTTTTTTTTTTTTTTTGAAAAACCTTTATTGCACATAAAAATCAATACAAACATGGGCCTACAACCACCAGGGCCGGCCGCTAATATGTACATGTGCAACAACATCTAGGAAGCAATGGGCCCCCTGGGGCTCAGCCGAATTGACAAAGTACTGAGTGCACCTCAGAAGTTATCCGGAGACATAAATTTTAGAAATACAAACAAAAAAGAAAAATAAAATAACACCAAAAGACAAGGCGGAAATCAGCGAAAAAGAGGCGTCTAACCACGGCTGGGGGACCACACAGTACCAACTCCACCCTCGGGTGGTTAATGAGGATGATCAAGGGGGAGGTGGGGGCGACGGGAGAGCCAGAACCATCTACAGGTGAAATGCAATAGTCCGGGAACCTCAGGATCAGGGGGACAAGGCAGCATCAGGTGAGTCCACGAGGGGGGGTGTGCAGATGTTCCCACGGTACGCGTTCCACTGGCCCCAAATTCTACCCCACGCCCCCGGCTTGCCCCGGGCCACATACACAGTCTTCTCTCTGCACATGCACCAGTCCATGTTCTCCTTCCATACTGACACAGTGGGAGGCCGCCGGGAACCCCAAAGCTGTGCGATGTCCCTCTTAGCAACCATGTTCCCAAGGGCCGCCCACAGAGTCTGAGCCACATTATAATCGTTAGGCTCCCACACGTTCAGCACACATCGGCGAACCTCAGGCAACAGGGCGACCCTAGTGACACATTCCATGACCGCATGCACCCGGCGCCAATACTCCGCAACCTTACGGAACTCCCAGAGAACATGGAGAAAAGTGGCGCTGAGCCCACAGCCGCGCCTACAGAGCCCGTCTTCAGAGAAACCCATCAGAACTAAACGAGGGCCCGTCACGTAGACACGGTGGAGAATTTTAAGCTGGACAAGACGGAGACGCGCGGGTATAGCCACCTCCTTAGGGGAGGACAGCGCGGACTGCCAGTCCTCGTCGTCCAGTTCCACCCCATCCCCGATCCACGCCTCCCGCAGACGCACGAGGAGATCCGCCCGAATGTTTATTAGTTTTTTATAGATAAGGGAAATAGTACTGTCGGGCAAGTGACCGTCGAGTATGCGGTCCTCGAGTGGCGAAGACACAGGGACTGCAGTCCCCGCCCCGATGGCCGAGAGCAAAGCGTGGCGAACCTGAACGTACCGAAAGAACTCCCTCTCACTCAACTCGTACTCACTCTGCAGCGCAGCGAAGGATTTAACCGCACCCTTCACCCAAAGGTCACCTACTCTGCTGATGCCAATCGTGTCCCAACGCTCGAATCCCTTCGTCGTCCAAAGGCTTACCAATCTGTCAGACGCAAACAAGGGGGTCGCGCCCGTCAAGCGATCATTCCAGCCCATGGCCACATTCGCAGCCTTCCACAAGCGTACTGCAATCTTAGTGGGACCGGTTAAGGTCCTCCCAGCCGATCGAGAGTAAAGCGCTCTGTTAAAGTTGCCGCCAGGCAACAAAAATCTATCCATTTCGAAGGCCGGATTCGGACCAGGTGAGTACGTGGCATGGTTAATAGCAGATAGCTGGGAAGCCCAATAGTACCTCCTGATGTCCGGGAGCGCGATGCCCCCGTCATACCAGGGGAGAGTCAGTTTTGCAAGAGCAATACGTGCACGACCGCCCCAAACAAGTCTCCTTTGTAAGCTCTCTACTTCCCGGAAGTAGGCCGCCGGAATAACATCAAAGGAGTTCTGAAGTGCGTAAAGAAATCGGGGAAGAGACATCATTTTAAAAAGTGCCGCGTGACCGAGGGAAGACAAGGGAAGCTTACGCCAATGGGCCACGTCTAACCTCAATCTCCGAAGTGGAGAGAGGAGATTATGCTCATAGCGGACAGCTGGATCCAATGAGACGTACACCCCCAGGTACGTAAAGCCGTTGCTGGACGCCTTAATGGGAAAACGAGAAGGCAAGAGAGGAAAGCCACCGGATATAGCATAGACACAAGATTTGGACCAGTTAATGATCAAACCAGAGTTCTTGCCGAAGGAAGTGAGGATGTCAAAGAGCACATTGAGTGACTTACGTGGTGAAGTGAGGTACAAGAGAATGTCGTCCGCGTACAACGAAACACGATCCTCGAAGCCAGGGGCCCACTGGATCCCTCTTATCGACCGTTCCCAACGGAGCCAAGCAGCGAGCGGTTCCAAAGCTAACGCGAAGAGCAGGGGAGACAACGGACACCCCTGCCTAGTGCCCCTCCCAAGAACGAAGGGCCGGGAAACCCTCCCATTAACGACCACCTGTGCCAGCGGGGCAGCGTATAAGAGTTTAACCCAATTAATAAATCCCGCCCGAAGCCAAACTTTGCCAGGGCGGCCCAAAGATACGGCCATCCTATCGTATCAAAGGCCATCGTGGCGTCCAAGGAAACCAAGATGGCCGGCTGTGAAAGATATTCCGCCCTTGCAAGTACGCCATGTAGGCGCCGCAAGTTAAGGGCCGTATTCCGGTGCGGGATAAAACCGGATTGGTCCGGATGCACCAAATCACAAATAACAGTAAGCAGGCGGTTCGCAAGAACCTTGGCAAGGATTTTCGGCTCTGCGTTCAGCAGAGAAATAGGCCTATACGAGGCACAACGGTCCCGAGGCTTACCGTCCTTGGGAATCACGACGATAGTGGCCAAGCATTGGTCATCAGGGAGAGAGCCGAGTTCAAGCGACTCCCAGAACATACGACAGAGAAATGGCGCAAGTTTATACGGTTGCAATTTATAGAGTTCAATCGGGAGTCCGTTGGGGCCCATAGCCTTGCCTGAGCGAAGGGAATGAATCGCGGTTGCAATCTCGTCAACCGAAAGTGGGGCATCCATCTGCTCACGCTCCTCCACCGACAAGCAGGGCAAAGCGATATCCTTCAACAAGTGACGAGAGTCAGCCTCATCTCTAGTAGACACAGGGGAGTACACAGCACAGAAGTAGTCCGCAAAATACTCCACAATCTCACCAGGGTCAGTCACACTCACTCCCTCCGACGTCTGAAGCACGGGGACCACTCAATTCACTCTCTCCTTCTTATCAAGCCAAGCAATCAATTTTCCCGCCTTATCCCCAGCATCATACAGTCTACCCTGCTGTTCCCTATACATTGTCCGAGCAGCATCTGTAACAAGGGACTTATATTCGAACTGCTTCAGGCTGAGGGCATGGAGCCCGTCCTGAGTGACACCCATCTCCAAGGCAGCCTCCAACCCCGATATCTCAGCCTCCAATGCAACCACCTCCCCATTCTTAGCTTTCTTGGCCTCCATGATCAGGGATAGGGCGTGTCCTCGGAGGACCATTTTGAAGGCCTCCCACAGGGACACTGAGGACAAGACGGACCCCTCATTCTCCAGAAAATACTGATCAAGCGACTTAATAAGACCCTTGCGAATCTTGGGGTCACGCAAGTACCAGGGGTTAATGGGGGCGAACCGCCCAGCGGATCGCATCCCGGTGTCGAAGAGGAGCCACAATGGGGAATGATCGGAGATGCCCCGGGCCAGGTGCTTAACCTCCCGGACCCGGGTGGTCTGGGCCGCGGGCATTAGAAAATAATCTAGTCTGGAAAGACTCCCGTGGGCCCCGGAGTGGAATGTGTACTGACTCTGTGTCGGATGTATCAACCTCCAGCAGTCCACCAGACCGAAAGTGTCCAAGAACCCGCCGAGCCACGCCTGGGCGGCAGAGAGGGCCCTGGGAGGGTAACGATCTAACTCGCCCGAAATCACGGAATTAAAATCCCCACCCACAATCAGGAGACTATCAGGGAGTTCAAGTAACATACGACCCACATCAGAAAAAGTGGAGGTCTGGAGGCCCGGGGGAACATAGACCGAAACCAATGAAAGTGTTTGCCCCTCCCACCGCCCAGTCAAAGACGCATAGCGCCCTCTATCATCAAGAGTAACTTTGTCAATCTCAAGCGGGAGGGAGGAGCGCAGTAAGATGCCCACCCCTCTGGAGCCAGTGGTGAAGCCAGAGTGTGCGACCAGTCGGTAGCCCCCCCTGTTCATAGCATGACATACATTTCCCACTAAGTGCGTTTCTTGAAGAAATACCACATCAGGGGCCAATCGACGCAAATATTGCAACACAACCCCACGTTTGATACGGTCCCTCAATCCGTTGACGTTCCAAGACATCAGTTTCAACCCGTCCCCCCCCATCCCAACACAAGAAGCTGGAACCCCCGTGCACGCAGCCAGACACCTGAAACTGAAAGAAAACAATAACACCGCCTTGAAAAGAAAAAACACACAACCCATCCACCACTGCCACCCTCCCACCCCCACACCATTGCCACCCCCCCACCCTGCACCCCTGCGGACTATACAGCCCCCCCAACTTGCAGTGTGCCTGTCGCCCTAACAATCCCATGCTACAAAAAGACCCTAGAGGAGGAAAGGGACCCGTCCCCGCCCGCACCCAGACGAAACATTAATAGACAAAATATACAGTTGAGGTAGAACCTGGCTGAGCACAGAAGGAATTGTCAAAGTGGAGGACCAAGAATTATTCCTGCAGAGGCCCACCGCCCTCGGCACCGCCAGTACGCCCAGTTCGGTCTCCCGGTTCTGGCAGGGAATCCAACCAGTCACTCACTGTGTCGGGGCGTTCAAAGAAGAGAGTCCGCTCTTCATATTCCACACGAAGCCTGGCAGGGAAAAGCATAGAGTATTTGATGTCCAGATCTCGAAGACGGCGCTTCACCCCCTGAAAGCTCATTCTCTGTTTCTGAACGAGTTGGGTGAAGTCCGGGAAGAGGTTGACGGAGGAATTCTCATATTTGGCTGGGCCGTGTATCCTCGAGGCCTGCAGGATTGCATCCCGGTCTCTGTAATGAAAAAGTTTTGCAATGATAGGCCTCGGGGGAGCGCCTGGTCGAGGCCTACCGCCCGGGACCCGATGGGCACGCTCCACGGCGAAGAACTTGCTCAGGCCGGAAGGAGCAAGATGATTGAGGATGAGATCCTCGACCATAAGGTCCACTGGACGATTGTTGGAAGTCTCCGGTACACCTATGACACGGATATTATTGCGTCGTGCCCGACCTTCGAAATCCTCCAGCCGCCGGGACATCGCGTCGTTTGCAGACTTTAGATCGCCAAGAGTTGCCTGGAGGTCTGATACATCCGTGACAAGAGTGGATGTCCTCAAGTCCAGCGATTGAACCCTCTCGTTAGTCTTAGAGAGATCCGCCCGGATTAACATCAACGGCAACCGTGTCAATTTTACGGGCCAGAGCCTCGTACTGCTGGGCGATGGTCTCCCTTATGCCGTTGATGGCGCCCATAACGTCCTGCAGCGACAGTTCCGTGGGGACGGACGGACCCCCACCGGAGTCCTCCATGACGGCACCCACCGGCCCGGGGGTCCCTTTACCCTGGGTATAGCGATCCATGATGTTACTCTGGACCGGTCCTCCACGCAGGGATGTCTTGGTCTTCCGTTTCTCGGGATCCCCCTTGCCCCCCATGTTGGGCGATGTTCACCGGTGGGGACCGATAGCAAAGGGGCACCAGCAGATCAGACACAGACTGTCCGAGAGCCCGCTCGGGAGAGTTGAAAAAAAGGCACAAATCAGTCCAGTACCAAGGCCGGAGGACCCCCCAGCCGTGCAAAGTGGCTCCTCGATCAGGACATGCAGAAGTGCAAAAGCGAAACTGAAAGTGGGGGCGCGGTCATTGGCAAAGCTCCGATGCCGTTGTTGTTCAACTACTCCCCGGCCCCACGGTTCACCAAAGCACCGGGCACAGCTCCCAGGTGGGCCTCCAAAATGCAAGACGCTGTATTTCAGGTCTCCCCGGTCCGATTTTCGTTCTGAGAAGAGTTATGGGTTCAGCCAAGGTTCATCCTCCAGAATCAATCCACAAATCCAGGATAATGTCAGGATAAGTTACGAGGAGCGGCAAGGGTCCGGGGAGCCCTGTGCTCATGCGACCATCTTGGATGCGCGCGAAGCTCCTCCCCCAGAATATGTCCCAACATACATTTTTGGACACAAACATTTTAAGACGTAGACAACATATTCACTTTTACAACTTAATGAAGTTCTTATCTTCCATGGGCTGTTTAGTAGGGGTGATATAACCTGTTGTTCGTTTTTACCGTGTCTGCAGGCCTTACATTTATGGTATTTTTGAAAGCAAGGGGTAGTCTGCAACCAATTCCAATTCCCTCCCCCTTTCTTCACTTCCGGATTTATCTTAAAAAAATCCTCACTCTTTGATTTGGCCTTGTTAAATGTTATCATCGGCCTTCTTGACACATTGACCTGTAACATCGGATCCTGTTTCACTAGGTACCAATGTCTACATAAGCTGTCCCTTACTTTCGCCTGGTATGCATTGTACCCTATATAATCATGTTGTCTGTGATCTGAACCAACCTGCGCTGCAGCCCTAATTAAAGATGTGAAAAGCACCACTCACCCGTTGTATTGGGCTCCTTCAGCTGAGGTAAAACTTTGCGGATTGATTGGAACGACTGTTGCATAGCCGTGAGGGAGTCCTGCTGTGTCTCAGCAGACCCGGACGCCACCATGATACATCAGGAAGGGACGGGAGCTGAAAGAATCAGGGCAATAAGGTGTTTGCATAAAGAATGGAAGACACTGTGCAAACCCACTGGAGTTTTATGTGATTTTATTTGATTTACTTCAAAGACAGCTCACTGTAGCAAAACGGGAAGGCACTTCAAGTACCATGATGCCGTGCTCGCGGCCACGCCCACTGGGGCGGGGTACTTATAGACACACAGGTGCACCATTTTGTCTTTGGATGTCATGAATATATCCAAACAAAGTTTCTTCGTTTAAGGAGCCCCAGATCCAAGCAGGGCGGCTTCGTCCAACAGGAACGAAGACTCCTGTCTATTAAAGCAAACACATTTCTTCTTCAGAAATACGATGACTAATAGTGTAGGAAATCCAAACATTTTATTTTCAACTTCAGAAACAGGCTGGCAGTCCATCATGAAACACTTGCCATTATTCATTACGCATCCGACGAAGCCGCCCTGCTTGGGTCTGAGGCTCCTTAAACAAAGAAACTTTGTTTGGATTTATGAGGAAGGAGCCTGACCCGCCTGCCACCTTTCACAAAATAAAATGATTTGGGTCTCACTTTGCTTCTGAAGGTGATCCCTAACCACCAGTAGCAGTTTCAGTGGGCCCCCCTGGTTTCAAAATGGGTGCAGTCGGCTGGGGGCTGCTTGCATTGGCTCCCTGCACCAGGTTCACCTTTTTCCTGGCTCCTGCTGCACCTCTCTTCCTGTATGGGCACAGAAATCCAGGTCTTCCTCCAACTTGTTCTAAGGAGGTCTAAGGTGGCCATCATCACTTGCTTTGGAAAGACCCACTAGCTGTATACAGAGTCCTTAGTCCATCAAGGCATCAGGCAGCTTATCCTTATAGACGTCCATGGTGTTACCACAGTCACAGTCCAGGTTCAGGATCTAGCTCTCCTTCATGTTCTGGGGATGGCAATTTTATGCCCGGTCCACCCTGTTGCAGGAGACACCAATTTGTCTAACCCTAAAATGGATTCTGGTCAGTTTTCCCTCTTACAATCACAAAAAATAACCTACTCTAATATGGAACAATCTTCGTGAGCAAACCCAAAGCCATATTTTGACTCTAATATTTTATTAACAGCTTATATAATGCTGTCCAATCTAGGTGCTCCTTTCCCTAGTTTCAAAGGGGCATATTATCAAGCACGGCATTAAAATTATCGCCGCTTTAGCGGCAGAAAACTGCCGCTAAAGCGGCGATCATGAGCTTGATAATATGCCCGTGAGAATTCCAATAGAAGCCCATGTTGACACCAGAACATGGGCTTCTATTGGAATTCTCAAAGGCATATTATCAAGCCCATGATCAGCGCTTTAGCGGCCGCTTTCTGCCGCTAAAGCGGCGATAATTTTAACGCCGTTTCTTGATAATATGCTCCAAATTTGTTTAGTGTCATTCCCCAGTATACAACCAAACATATATTTCACAACAAAAGTCAAGGTGCATATCATAACAAAGAGAAATGTGTGAGAGGTTTGAAGCTACCTCACGGAAACACCGCCATGGGAGCTGCAGGTAGGTTCTCACCACTGTGCTCCGGCTTTCATGATTAGCAACCTCCAAACCCATAAAGAAATATTGTGAAAAAAGTGCACAAATAATTTGAAAGTGTGAAAAAGGTAAAACACACACTTGGAAAGACTTCCGCATGCAACCCAATTCTGACCCCCTACTATTGAATCAAAAATTTCACTGTTTTTTGCTTCTACAAACTAAAAACGAGCTAAACGACCACTGGCAAAACCATCAATATTTAATCACTGCCGTGCGTCTGCTCAATTTAAAACCAAGAACTACTGTCGCACTGCATTAGTTTTTATGGAAAGCCAACATATTTGATTGCCTTTTAAAAAAAATTCCGGCAATTTCTTCAGGGCTAGGGGTCAGTCCTTGCCACACTGTCAGTTCAGTAATATACCTGGGGAAAATTGACACAGACAACACGTAACAAACGTAAGGCACAGTACATGATTTAAAACCACTACACGCAACACGTGTTTGTGTTCAAATTTTATGCTCACACATATGGAATATTTACGAGGTGGTGCCCCCACTGTGCATACCGACAACCCTCTTTCCTGGGGATGTGTACACATATATTACTCATATATTACTACAGTTGCTATCTGTCAACCTGTTGAGAGAATAACCTTCGTTACTGGTGGAGCATTGGTAAAGTGTTCCCACCTTCACATTCATCAAAGCGATATGGGATTTACTCCCCATCCCACCTTCACATATGTCATGTGCTGACATCTCAAACAAGACTGTAAGGATCAACTGTGTGTATATGCCTGCTTCATCTAAACAGTTAATTTTCCAATAGCGCCATGCACGTGTCTCAAAGCCATAGCATTCATCCCCGCTTCCCTCAGCTGAGCACTGCCCTTACTTACACCACCCACCATGAATCTAATCGTTTCCCGCTTACCGATACTTTTCTCGCGTCTGGCATCAAACTCCACGCACACCAGTTCTTTTTCCTGTGCGTCTATTTAAACTGGCGCGAACCTGAATACATGCCCACCCTTTTCGGGTATCTCTCGGTCACATGACCCTTTTTGTAAGCGCCATCTTTGAATGGGGAGCATACCGATGTGTGTATATAAACAAAGCTACTAATCAAAGGGTGAGTATGTGTATATTTCTTCCTTAGCTGTCGGATGTCAGTAAACCTGAACTATGGTAAGGACAGCTTGGGATCGATTCTATCAGTGACTTCCCAACTAGTTTACAATTTGTATCTACTTAATATTTTACAATTTCTCCATCCTAGAAGATACCCTCTTTGTTTTCACAGGGTGTATTCTATTTCAAGTGTGCTATTCTTCACAGTGTCGACCACGACACTCCTAGGTTGACTCTACTATTGTTCCACACAGAAAGGAAGAGAGTAATAACCCGGTTGGTGCATGTATTGTGCTGTTTTAACAATGCTGATTAGTGCAGTTACTCAAAACAGGGGGCATGGTATACCCTAGGTGTATATCCCCACCTTGTTCCATTCAATGACATCAACATACCCCGTTGGTCCACCCCCTCCTGATAAATCCAGTGTGCCTCCTTAGTGGCGAGTTTGTTCTCAATATTGTACGTGTCCCCCACCACTCTCTCCAGTACAACCCATCTGATGTCTTTATAATTGTGTTTCTGCTCCTGGAAGTGATCCAGTAGACGTGTGGTCATCTTTCCTGCCTTCAACGTGCTCAGATGTTCTTGGATTCTAGTCTTGATTTTACGTGATGTCAATCCAACATAATGCAGCCCACACGGGCATGTCAATCTGTAGACAACATTTGATGTGTTGCAATTGGTAAGTTTATTCAAATCTCAGATTCTACCATTTGCCAGTTGCACGCTTTTAGTCACTTCCGTGAGTTCACAAGCAGAACACCCCCCACACGGGTAATGTCCAGATGGACGACCCAAGTTTTTAATCTCTTAAATCGGGCGGGTATGTACCAATTGATCATGCAGATTTCTCGATCTTTTGAATGCAAATCTCAGTTGGGGCATTTTAAAGCTACTTGTACTCAACAAAGGCCAATTCTTCCTGATTATCTGCCGTATCTTAGTTGATAAAGGGTCAAACGTAGTAACTACCGGTAGGCAGTCCCCTTTCTCCTTCACATTCCTCTCCAGTAGGGCCGCTCTAGGTGTATTCAGTGCCCTTTTCCTGGACCTTCTTGGGATAGGCCCGGTTCTCTAGTTTTACTGCCAACGCAGCTGATTGTTCAGCAAATTTCTGAGTTGAGGTGCAATTCCTGCGGTAACGCAGGAACTGGCCCACGGGTAAATTATCCCGAAGGGCTCGTGGATGAAATTATCTGTAATGTAGGAAAAAATTCTTATCTGTGGGTTTTTGATGGACATTGGTCCGGAGCTGATTTTCTACTGCACAAATGTCCAAATCCAAATAGGTAGCTTTGAGGGATTGTGTTTTCACCCAACCCTCATATATTCAAGACACTACGGATGTCTTGCATATCCTGGATACACTGAAGTATGACCCTGACCAACAATTTTTGGTTACAATTGACATTGAGTAGTTGTACACAAGCATACCCCAGGACGCCACGCTGGTGGCAGCGGCGCGGGCACTGGGGGAATGTGAGGGGTTTTATGACACTCCACAATCGTTTGTCCTACAATGCGTGGAGATAGCCCTTACAAGAAACTTTTTTGCCTGTAAAGATCAGCAGTACCCTCAAGTGTCTGGTACTTCGATGGTGGCAACTTTTGCACTTTTGCCCCCAGTCTGGCCTGCATTTATGTGGGCCAGTTTGAAGCTAACTACATCAATCACCCATCTAATCCCTTCCAGAATAACATCTGTCTCTGGAAGAGATTTATGGAAGAGATTTATGGATGATGTGCTTTGCATCTAGACAGGGACGGAAGTGAGCCTTAAGGAGTTTTTGGATTGGCTTAATGGGCTAGATGAATACCTTAAATTCACATGGAACATCAGTAGGAGTACAACTACCTATTTGGATTTGGACATTTGTGCAGTAGAAAATCAGCTCTGTACCAATGTCCATCAAAAACCCACAGATAAGAATTCTATCCTACATTATAGATCATTTCATCCACGAGTCCTTCTGGATAATTTACCCATGGGCACCTCAACTCAGGAATTTGCTGAACAATCAGCTGAGCTGGCAGTAAAACTAGAGAACCGAACCTATCCCAAGAAGGTGATCAAAAGGGCCAGGAAAAGGGCGCTGAATACACCTAGAGCGGCCCTACTGGAGAGGAATGTGAAGGATAAAGGGGACTGCCTACCGGTAGTTACTACGTTTGACCCTTTATCCACTAAGATACAGCAGAGAATCAGGAAGCATTGGCCTTTGTTGAGTACAATTAGCTTTAAAATGCCCCAACCGAGATTTGCGTTTAAAAGATCGAGAAATCTGCGTGACCAATTGGTACATACCCGCCCGACTCAAGAGATTAAAAACTCGGGTCTTCCATCTGGACATTACTCGTGTGGGGTGTGTTCTGTTTGTGAACTCACGGAAGTCACAAAAAGCGTGCAACTGGCAAATGGTAGAACCTGGTATTTGAATAAACTTACCAATTGCAACACGTCAAATGTTGTTTACAGATTGACATGCCCGTGTGGGCTGCATTATATTGGATTGACATCACGTAAAATCAAGATTAGAATCCAAGATTCAAAGTTTCAAAGGTTCAAGTTTCAAAGTATGCATTGCTACTGTCCCACTTTGCTTACTACATCATCACCTGATTGTTTATGTCTACCTGACTCTCTTCGGTTGGAGCCTCTTAGTTATTCGCCTCCCATTGTGCAGCATCAAGTATGGAACTGTATCCTAGCTAATGTTAGATCTTTGGTTAGGCACTCCGCGGATATATGGGATGTTTTAACAGATCAGAAGCCAGATATAGGGTTCATTACTGAGACCTGGCTTAAACCCTCCTCCACCCCGGCTATTGCTCTAGCTATACCTGAGGGCTATCGGATTCTCAGGCGGGATAGAATAGGTAAAATGGGTGGGGGTATAGCTTTAATTTACAAAGAGGAACTGACTGTTACCATCCTTGACCAGATGGGGACAGAAGCATTTGAATGTATTGTTTTTAGATTGGACCTCTCTGTATGTTGTATTTGGAAAGGCGCTCTAGTTTATAGACTGCCTGGGTCAATTTTAAATTTCACCAGCCAACTGCTCGAATTTATTTCTCCCTACTTAATCGCTACACGTAATTTCGACTGCTTGGGGATTTTAACATTCACAGTGAAGATGCCTCCAATCAAGATACTAGATTATGTTTACAAGATCTAGCTGCTGGAGGTTTAGAGATCATTAATACCGCTCCCACCCATATCGCTGGTCACACTTTGGATCTCATCCTTGCCAACTCTTTGGACATTAGGGGCCTCATGTAGGTAGCCTAATACCGGTCGGTAACGGCCGATTTTTGGTAATTATACCGTTACCGACCGTTATTTAGGCTTTTGCTATGTAGGGGGATCATTTCTGTATTCGGTAATTTACCGAATCGGTAAAATTACCGAATCGGTAATTTTACCGATTCGGTAAATTCCGAATACAGAAATGAGATGTAGGGGGAGTGTGTGGGTGTTGTCTGGAGTCGGTATTTACCACCAACTAATAGTTGGTGGTAAATTAAGAATGGATGTGTAAAAGCATTTTAAAGCGCTTAGAAGTGTGCAATGTGGCAGACATACATGCCCTTAGGGCATGTATGTGTGCCACATGTGCACACATGCAGGAATCAGGGGTGCAACAGGGTGTCAATGTGACACCCTGCCACCCTTGATTGTGTTCCCCCCATTACCGAATCGGTATTTACCGATTCGGTAATGAGGCATACCTTCCCATTGATTCAATCAATGGGAAGGTATGCCTCATTACCGAATCGGTAAATACCGATTCGGTAATTACCGAATTACTACGAATCGGTAATTTTTACCGCAGGAATACCTACATAGCATTTACCACTTCATAAATACCGAATCGGTATGATTCGGTATTTATGAAGTGGTAAATGCCAGCCCACCTACATAAGGCCCTAAATGTGGTGAAACTCTCCCGCTTACATGGTCTGACCACTCTATGATAAATTTCCAATTGCTGGGTCCTATTGACCATCTTCTTGTGATAAATAATAATTCTGTTACCCGTCAGTACAGACCCTGGCACAAATTAACGGCCAACCACCTCTCCCTACTGTTTGCTGAGTGGGATTGGAACAGTATGCAAGAGGATGTAGATCAGCAGCTTGATCTTTTGGACTCGAGAGTTAGTAATATCCTCGATAAAGTAATTCCTCTCAAGCCTCTTAGATATTCACCCAAAAGGTCTGCTACTGGCTGGTATACGTCAGGCTTACGAGTGGAGAAAAGTGCCTGTAAAAAACTGGAGCGGATTTGGCGACGCTCACATAATGAGCAAGCTAAAACTATATATAAAGCAGCAATGGCAACCTATCATAAAAATTTTAAACTGGCCCGTAAAACCCACATTGCAGAGATTTTGGAGCAGGCAGGCAATAATGCCAGAATGCTCTTTCAAATTGTACACGATTTTACGAACCCCAAATCTTGTCAGACCAGGGATAGTTCTTCTCAGACACTATGTGACAATATCTCTTCCTTTTTTGTACAAACAATTGAGAAGATTTATCAAAATATCATCCTCTCTAATACTTTTACTCCTATTCCTGTGGAGATCACATTACACCCCATTCGTGTAGGACCTCGTCTGACTACATTTCCTGCTATTACCATCACAGAAGTGCAAACACTCCTGGAACGCACCAGATCTGGATCCCCCCGGACACTATCCCTGCTAAAATCTCTTCTAGATTTGCGGCTCAGCTGGCGCCCCCACTTTGCTCTATAATTAATACTTCTTTAAAATCTGCTAGTCTTCCTCAAAGGTGGAAACACGTCCAAATCATTCCCATCCGCAAAAACTCTAACATCTCCCCTGAGGAATTGTCAAACTATCGCCCGATCTCGTTGCTCCCGCTACAGAGCAAGATCACGGAGAAACATATCAATAAGCACTTATCTGCTTTTCTTGAGTCTTCTAGTGCTCTGGATGTTTCTCAGTCAGGCTTTCGTGCTAAACATAGCACTGAGACTGCCTTGGTGGAGGTAATGGATAATATCAGAATGGCTCTAGATCAGGGTCAAGCAGCACTTCTGGTGCTGCTTGACCTTTCAGCAGCATTTGATACCATTTCCCACCAAGTTCTCTTGCATAGATTACTAGAGCTTGGCATCAACGGATCTGCATTGAGCTGGTTGTCAGATTTGTCCAACCGTACTCAGGCAGTGTCAATGGGTCCTTTTACATCTGCTCGCACACAGGTTACCAGAGGCGTCCCGCAGGGCTCATGTTTGAGCCCTACTTTATTTAACATCTATGTGACGCCCCTGGCTAAACTGATGAGGGACCTGGGGTTTAACCCCATCTCTTACACAGATGATACCCAACTCCTCCTCACCTTCGACAAAAGGAGATCAGACATACAAACCATCTTCTCTCAGGGTATGATGGCAATTGCCTCCTGGATGAAAAGTAACTATCTCCAGTTAAACTCTGAGAAATCTGAGATTCTGCTGTTCGGAGGTGCTGACATCTGTTGGTCACCTAGTTGGTGGCCGGAGGAGCTGGGTAAAGCCCCTGCCCCTAAAGAGGTAGTTAAAAATCTGGGCATTAAGCTTGATTAGAAACTTACATTGCAGACCCATGTTAATACAATTGCTGGGTCTTGCTATCACATCTTAAGTTTACTTAGAAGAGTTTTTCCGTTGCTTCCACTTTCTACCAGGAAGACTCTAATTCAGGGCTTGCTCATGAGCAAGATCGATTATTGTAATGCTCTTCTTCTCTCTGCTCATGTTGCCTCACTGGACAAATTACAGGTTATTCAAAATACAGCTGCTCGTCTGGTAACTGATTCTCCTGCCAGGACCCCCTCTCTGTCTTTACTGTATGAACTACATTGGTTGCCAATCAGAAAAAGAGTACAATTTAAAACAGGCTGCATGATTTTCAAGGCTCTAAACGAGCTTAGCCCTCGTTATCTTACTAGGAAACTGAAAGTGTATAACCCTATATCCTCACTTAGATCAGGATCAAAAAAACTTCTCTCTGTTCCTAGAATAAATAAAGCCCGTTCTGTTGGCAGGGCCTTTTCGTATCTGGCTCCTATGTTTTGGAACAGCCTTCCCCAATACCTTCGCACGGAAATGCCCCTCCTCCGTTTCAGAAAGCTGATGAAAACATATCTTTTCTAGTTCAAGATAGTCCGCTGTTGCAAGCGCAGAGATACCCTTCGGGGTGATTCAGCGCTATATAAAATTATAAAATCAAATCAAGAACATCTGAGCACATTGAAGGCAGGATAGCTTACCACGCGTCTAGTGGGTCACTTCCAGGAGCAGAAAAATAATTATAAAGACATCAGATGGGTTGTACTGGAGAGAGTGGTGGGGGACACGTACAATATTGAAAGCAAACTCGCCACTAAGGAGTCACGCTGGATTTATCAGGAGGGGGTGGAGCAACGGGGTCTGAATTATGTCATTGAATGGAACAAGATGGGGACATACACCTAGGGTATACCATGTCCCCTGTTTTGAGTAACTGCACTAATCAGCATTGTTAAAACAGCACGATACATGCACCAACCAAGTTGAACTATAGTAGAGTCAACCGTGGAGTGTCGTGGTCGTCACTGTGAAGAATAGAACACTTGAAATAGAATACACCCTGTGAAAACGAAGAGGGAGTCTTCTAGGATGGAGAAATTGGAAAATAATAAGTAGATACAAATTGTAAACTAGTTGGGAAGTCACTGATAGAATCGATCCCAAGCTGACATCCGACCGCTAAGGAAGAATTAAACACATACTTACCCTTAGATTAGTAGCATTGTTTATATACACACATCAGTATGCTCCCCATTCAAAGACGGCGCTTACGAAAAGGGTCATGTGACCGAGATATACCGGAAAAGGGTGGGCGTGTATACAGGTTTGCGCCTGATATTATACGTTTAAATAGACACACAGGAAAAAGAACTGGTGTGCATGGAGTTTGATGCCAGATGCCAGAAAAGTATCGGTAAGTGGGAAACAGATTAGATTCATGGCGGGTGGTGAAATAAGGGCAGTGCTTGGCTGAGGGTAGCGGGGACAAATGCTATGGCTTTAGACACGTGCATGGCGCTATTGGAAAATGACCTGTTTAGTTGAAGCAGGCATATACATACAGTTGATCCTTACAGTCTTGTTTGAGATGTCAGCACGGGACATATGCGAAGGCAGGATGAGGAGTAAATCCCATATCGCTTTGATGAATGTGAAGGTGGGAATACTTTACCAACACTCCACCAGTATCAAAGGTTATTCTCTCAACAGGTTGACAGATAGCAACCTTAGTAATACGTGTGGGCAGTGTGGATGTGTACACATCCCCAGGAAAGGGGGTTGCCGGTATGCACAGTGGGGGCAACCACCTGGTAAATATTCCATATGTGTGAGCATCAAATTTGAACACAAACACGTGTTGCGTGTAGTGGTTTTAAATCGTGTGCTGTGCCTAACTCTGTGTTACGTGTTGTCTGTGTCAATTTTCCCCAGGTATATTAGTGAACTGACAGTGTGGCGAGGACTGACCCCTAGCCCTGAAGAAATTGCCGGAATGTTTTTTAAAAGGCAATGAAACATGTTGGCTTTCCATAAAAACTGATGGAGTGCGACAGTAGGTCTTGGTTTTAAATTGAGCAGACGATTAAATATTGATGGTTTTTCCAGTGGTCGTTTAGCTCGTTTTTAGTGTGTAAAAGCAAAAAAACAGTGGAATTTTTGCTTCTAAAGTAGGGTTGTCAGAATTGGGTTGCACGTGGAAGTCTTTCCAAGCACGTGTTTTACCTTTTTCACGCTTTCAAATTATTTCTGCACTTTTTTCACAATATTTCTTTATGGGTTTGGAGGTTGCCAATGATGAGAACCAGAGCAGCTCCCATGGTGGTGTTTCCGTGTGGTACCTTCAAAACTCTCACACATTTTTCTTTGTTATGAAATGCACATTGACTTTTGTTGTGAAATATATATGTTTGGTTGTATACTGGGGAATGACACTAAACAACGTTTAAACTAGGGATAGGATCCCCTAGATTGGACAGCATTATATAAGCTGGTACTAAAATATTAGAGCCAAAATATGGCTTTGGGTATGCTCACGAAGATTGTCCCACATCAGAGCAGGTCATTTTTTGTGATTGTATACTTTGAGTGGAGAGCGACCTGTTCTAGATCCCTCTGAAGCTCCTTTTTGTGCATGATATCAGTTTTCCCTCTTCCCTGGGTCTGGCTCCAGTCTATATAGTGACACAAAAGGCTGGTTTCAGGTCTCTTTGTGTGTGCTGGGGAAAGTCCCTCTGAAGTGTATTCAGGGCAGGACCCAGCTTCTCCCCAGCCATCCTGTCAGAAAGACCCACTGCCCTCTGCACTCAGGGGTTTTTGTGCACGATTTCGCTTCGATATACATTCCCAGTGGGATCACCAGCTAAGGCAGTAAGGACCTTCCAAAATCTTTAGGCAGATAAATACCAACTTTCTAATTGTGCCATTTCTAAACAATATTTTAAAATCCAATCTTACTGTAGGAAATTAGGTTACTGGTTGAGGGGGGTGACACCCTACTCAAGCAGCATCCACAGTCTCTGTCAGGGTGAAACATAAACAAACTCCAAATTAACGTGTGCTGAACCCCCTGGTAGCTTGGCACAAAGCACTCAGGCTTAAGTTAGAGGCAATGTTTAAAGTATTTTTGCAGCACTTGAAACAGTAATAAAGTGAGATCATAACTGGAGGGTGGAAGGCAAAATAAATTTGTGGATGACCCTGTAGAAAGGGGCAAGGCCAATATGACCCCCCTCCAGCCAAAAGCCAGGGTAGACTAATCAATGACTTCTTGGTCTGCCTGGCTTAGGCGGTAAAACATGGACAAAGGCCTTGTTATGCAGTGGCACATGTCGGTTCTACACTCCTCTGAACTCAGTTGGATCCCTCTGTCCACACTCTTTTGAGCCACAGGACTGACCCATGGGAAACCCTTCTCTTCACTTATGTACCCCATTTGTGTAGCACCTAACATTAACTTGCTCACAAATGCTTTGCAGTAGGCAGACAGTGTCACCATGGCCAACAAACTGATGTGGCCCATTCCACCCCTTGAAATAGTCTTCTGTCCCCAACCCAAGGAAAGCTCTGCCCATAAGGACAGCAACCAACAGAGGCCATTAACAGCTGCCAGTGTCAAGAGCCAGGGCCAAGACTACCCAGGGTTCTCTGACCTACATAGTTTCTCAGAGTGGGGAACAACAGCCCCATGTGTTAGGCACCCATCTTCAATTCTCCATCCCACCAGTCCAGGGCTGGTGGCCTAATACTGACCACTCAGCCCAGGGTCCGTACCCTGAGGCTCTAGAGGTGCCTGGTGAGCGAGGATTCAAGGGGGCAATCACAACCACCCTCAAGCTCAAGGGTGACGCACTCTGTCTCTGTCATGCAGGAGTCAGCCTGGTGCAGGTCTCTGCCCTCTGTCTCTGTGACAGCACAGGGAGCACCTCCAGGTCAGAAGTGGCCTCACCAGGGTCAGACGTTATGTTATATTATGTTAACCTCCATTTATAACGCGCACGGCTACTCGTAAGTGTCCCGGCGCGGAAGCCAAATGTTGGAGACTGAAGAGGGCTGACCCGGCTACGAGATTACTTAAATAGCAGGGTTTTTAACTGTTTTTTGAACAACCTGAGGTCCTCTATATTTCGCAGTTCAAAGGGCAGAGCATTCCAAGCCATGGCCGCTCTAACAGTAAGGGAACTGCCGCCCAATCTAGTCAGGCGGTACCTAGGAACAACAGCAAGGCATTGGCCTGTAGAGCGTAGATGACGGGGTGGCACATAGAGGGCACTGTGAGCCAGTGTAAGAGCCTTGAATAGTATCCGTTGCTCAACCAGGAGCCAATGCAGATCCCGTAGGGTCTGCCTAATGCTAGATCTGCCTGGCATACGCAATAAAGCTCTGGCCGTCGTGTTCTGGACAATCTGCAGTTTGTTTAGCTGATATGCTGGGAGACTAATGTACAAGGCGTTGGCATAGTCCAGCCTTGACAGGATGAGAGCACGGGTCACCATTTCTTTAGCCACTTTGGGCAAGAGGGGCAGGAACTTCTTTAAGTGTTTCAGTGTGCCAAAGCACACACCGGCCAGCTTATTAATCTGAGGCAGAAAGTTTAAATCCTCACCGAACCAAACCCCCAGATTTTTTAGTTGGGCTCCCCAAGGAGTTAGGCAGGGGGTAGCCCACTGGCCAAATGTCCTCTCTGAAATGCAGCGGGAAGGAACCATAGATGAGCACCTCCGATTTCTCCTCATTGCATTTCAGTTGGGCCTTAGCTAGCCATTTAAAAACCTCAGCGAGACAGTTTTTGGCAGTGGTCGGAGAGGAGTCAATTTTCTTCCATGTGAAGAGGAGCTCGGTATCATCAGCATAGGCTATGATCTTAGCACCCAGCTCCTCTGCCAAATAAATAAGGGGTGTCATATAGACATTAAATAGAAGAGGGCTCAATGTAGAGCCCTGAGGGACCCCCGTGGTCAGACTTCTCGGAGTAGAGGAGAAAGGGGGCAGCCATACTTGCTGTGATCTGTTGGCTAGAAAGGATTCTATCCACTCCCACCCCTGACCCGAGATGCCGATGTGAGACAACCTTGCCAGTAGTTGGCGATGCGGCACGGAGTCAAACGCGGCAGAGAGGTCTAAAAGCACCAGAGCTGCTCTGCTGCCGGCATCCAGGCACTCTCTAATATCCTCCGCCACCTCAACCAGGGCCGTCTCGGTGCTATGAGAGGCCCTGAAACCCGACTGGGCGGGGTGGAGGGCACCAGCAGTCTCAACGAACTCAGAGAGCTGCTTATGAGTGGCCTTCTCACACACCTTCGCCACAGCCGGGAGGAGTGAGATTGGGCAGTAGCTAGCCGGGGTAGCTGGATTTAATGAAGGTTTTTTCAGCAAGGCGAGGAGTTTTGCCTGTTTCCACTCAGGTGGGACCGTAGCGGTCAGAAAGGACATATTAACAATTTTGTTGACTTCCGGGTTAACTACATCCGCTACTGCCGCCAGTAACCTTTCTCGGCAGGGGTCAGTAGGAGAGCCTGATTTGAGTGATTTAAGTATTGCCAGGGTATCAGACAGCGGGATGGAAGAGGAGCAAACTGGAGCAGAGACTACGGCTTTCTGATAGGAATGGCGCTCCTGCGACTGATTGACGTCCCAAAGCTGTCCTGTATGGCTTTAATTTTGTCAATAAAAAACCCCGAAAGCTGCTCACACCAATCATTAGAGACGGGTGAAGTCATCTGTTCAGCGCATGGATTCAGGAAGCTGTGAATGATTGAAAATATTTCTTTTGAATTACTTTTCAATTGGGCAATGCGCTCTGTGAAAAAGTGGCCTTTGGCCACCTTCACCATGGAATAATAGTTATTCTGAGACGTGGGGTGCTCTGTTCCCAGAGCTGGAAACCGTTGATCCCGCGGTCCTCCCACTGTGGACTGTTTCCTCCATCTTGGCTACGGTACCATGCACATGGGAGTGGTAACCCCAGAAAACTGAAATATCAGTGGTAACTAAGGGTGGGCGTAGTGCTCCGCTCCGCCCGTGGAGTGTGCGTAGTGCTGCCTACTTCGTGGTCCACGAAGTAGGCGTAGCAGGCAGGCTACGCACACGCCATGGCGGAGCAGAGTTGCCCACCACCCGCCTCCCGCCCGCCCTCATTTTAAAATAACTTAAAGTGTTTAAAAGTAAGGAAAATGTCTTACCTGAGCTGCGGCGTCCCGGGGCTCCCTCTTCCTGCTTCATCGGCAACTTCTTCCTCACAAATGCGCATGTGCGGGCGCCCGCGCATGCGTATTTGTGAGGAAGAAGTTGTCAATGAAGCAGGAAGAGGGAGCCCCGGGACGCCGCAGCTCAGGTAAGACATTTTCCTTACTTTTATACTCTTTAAATTATTTTAAAAGAGGGCGGGAGGGAGGCGGGTGGCACATAGTGGGGCTACGCGGAGTGTGCGTAGACTTGGCCACACTACGTGATGCTCCACGTAGCCCCACTACGTCCACTACGCCCAGGGTTAGTGGTAACCTCTCCCAGCTTTCCTGATACAGGAGGGAACTCCTTCCCCAGAATGCAGTTTATGGGCATTTGTGGACTAATTATGACTTTGTTTCTCAGAAGGTGCTTGGAAACCCTTTACTCCACCTTACTCTGGGACTTGTGTGGCTCACCTTTAACCTCCCCTCCCCTTCACTCTGCTGGAGGGAACCGGAACCTTTCTTCTTGGAGTCACTCACAGGTACATTCCTGTGGACACTGGTGCTGAACCAATGATTGGCGAAGCTCTGCAAAACAAAGACTGAACATGTACTCCCTTGCCATCAAATTGTACAGCCCCTGATAATCTTTTACTTCACTGCCCCTCCAGTTCCTTGTAAAAGGAATCTAAACAAGGAGCAACATACTTCCTGACAAGGGTGTCCTTCATGGGTGGATTCCTCATCCTGTCCCCTTTTGCTAGGTTCAGTTGGGTGCCCTTCGCTTCACGGGGAATGTGCCTCCAGAGACTGGCTCCCCAATCCTCCTCAGGAACCCTATTCATCTCCAGAGAAACCGCATAGGCTTCAAACTACTTGTCTATGTCATCTCCCACAGCAAAGTTAGGCACCAGACCCTTGGTAAAGCAAACCCTCTGCAGACTCGAGAGAGAACTGTGGGTATACGACCCCCATTATTGCTGAACTTAATCTGTTTAGCTCTGATGTCCAGCTCTCTGAGACTTAGCTCATGGGCCAGATTCTCTTCAAAGCTAGTCTCTTTTCCTCTAAAGCTCTTTCATCCTCAGCCTTCCTCTCCTCTGCTTCCAACTTGAGTTTGACCTTTTGCAATTTAGATTGCATCTCAGCCAGCTCCTCTAGGGACAGACCTTGTGAAGATGCACTACATTTTTTGCTCTGACAGGGAGTTCCAATTCAGGAAGCAAGTCATTCCTCTTCCCTGAGTGCTGCATCTCAAGACTGGTATCTAGGTCATGCTCCTCCACACCATCATCCCCATCATGGTCATCAGTTGATGTCAGCCACTGGTGGGTCTCCTCCCAGGCCCTCAGAACTCTCTGAAGCTCCAACTTTTTCTGGTTGGAAATCCCTTTCTCATACAGAACTGCTCAGGCTCAACCACAGTGTAGCTCTCCAGGTTGAAGAGCTTAAATCCATTATTGCAGGGGTAGCCACAAACTGTCTAGTTAGGTAGACAGTTGTCTATTGCTATAATTGAACCCAGCATACATTCTAAATGAACTCAATGGATTAGATTCCGAAATGGCCAATTTTAAGGGCTTGTTTTTTCACTATGCAGGTTTCAATCTATTAGAAGGGTTCATTTGTGAACTCCCCCTATCCAATGAAGTTGATACAGCAGGTGAGCACGACCAAGCGATGGCCCACCTTATACAATGACTTTAGCTTTCATATATGACACTAATATTGAATATTTGTACCCTACCATACAGGCTGTGCACCATCATGTTTCTAGTCCTGATGAAGACTCCAGTGTGATGTGACTTAACTACACACTTTCTCGGGGGGTCGAAAGGTCGACATACCATAAATAAAGCATACCATACCCAGATAGACATATACAACAGAGGATGAAATATACATGTTGCTGTTTAGGGTATCAACTGTTTATGGGTGCTGAAATAACATTTCTGAGTCTATGTGCTAATTGTTTTGATTGTCTTTGATTGTTTATTGTCATAGCACTTGTGTTATTTATGAGGCACATTGTTACAACTGTTACGCATGTATATATATATGCCACGAAGCATATTTCACAGTCTGTATTTGGTCTCAACTGTCTAATGTCCTAAGCACAGGCGATATACGACTTTCAATATATCATCCAGTTCTAACTTTTTCCAAATAAGCAGGGTCATTTTCCCTTCAAGATGTCGGTTAGTAAGTTGCTTGGTATGTAGCATTTATTGTTAGCTCTTTATTTCAATGGAGTGATTACATAGTCTTCAAATAACTATTGTTGCGTGGCAGTACCGCTGCTTCTGTACTGTTATAATTCCCCAGGTTCTGCATGTTACTGGGATACCCCATTATTGTTAATGAACTTTATAAAAGTGGCATTTTCAGAATTGTGACTTAAAATCCGGCTTTGCTATTAAAGGGCGTTTCAAAATTACAATTTCTTTAACACCAAACTCGACATTCCTACCTGCTCCCAATGAAAAGTTAGCACTTATAAAATGTAATATTTTAACTCAGTGTCATCCTATGGGAGAGGCAGGCCTTGCAGTAGTGAAAAACACATTTTAGAGTTTTTCACTACCAGGAACCAGGACATGTAAAAGTTAAAAGTACATGCCCCACTTTTTAAATGCATTGCACCGTGCCGTGTGGTCTGTTTAGGGCCTACCCTAGGGGTAAAAATATATGTATTAAAAGGGAAGGTTTAGGCCTGGCAAAAAGTTTATATTGCCAGGTTGAAATGGCAGTTTTAAAACTGCACACAGAGGATGAAATGGCAGGCCTGTGACATGTTTTAAATGGCAACTTACATGGGCGGCACAATCAGTGCCTCAAGCCTACTAGTAGTATTTAATTTACAGGTTCTGGGTACCTGTTATACCACTTTACTAGGGACCTAGAAGTAAATTAAGTGTGCCAATTAGGTGTAAGCCTAGTGTACCATATTTAAAGGCGAGAGCACCATTACTGTAGCAGTGATTAGCAGTAATAAAGTTCACAGATTCCTAAACGCCAAACACAAACAGGTTTAGAAAACAGGGGTGTGAAGGCAAGACATGTTTGGGGATGGCCCTGTAGAAAGGGCCAAGCCCAACACTTACCATTAAAAAGGGTTTTAAAATTTAAGAGAGATTGGAAACATTGATTTTGTAGCTACTACTAATCCGAATTCAGCATTTAATAAATGTAACTAGGAAGCCCAGTGATTCCCTTTGGCAGTAGACAGCCTTTCTACAGGGAAAATCATTTATGGGAGATATTTCACCCTATGGGCATCTTCCACATCAATGTCCACATGTCCTACCTATAAATATGTTCACCCTGCCTTTATAGGCAATAAGGCCGACATACAGCTGACTTACTAATATTGAAAATGAGGGTTTAGGCCTGTCAAAAGAGAGATTTTGACAGACTGAATTAGCAGTTTAAAATTGCTTTAGGCAGGTTACCCGTGTGCAGCTACCAGGCTGCGCACAACTTTAGTCTCTCACGTAAAGCCTGCACCCATGTGCACACACGTTCAGGCACCCTTACCATGGTTGCATCCCAGCACCTTACCTTAAAAGGCAGACATGAATGCTAAACATGTACAGTCCAATTTACCATGAAATTGCTGGGAGTGAGATTCAGGTAGGGAGACTCACCCACTATAAAGTTCCAAAAAGCTGATGAAACAAAGCAAAACACGGCATACTAAATGAGCGGAACCCATTTGCAGCAGATGACCAGACAAAGTATGCCCTCAAAAAGGAAGCCATTATTGCTTAGTTTGATATAACCCCTGAGAAGTATCACTTTAAGTTCAGGAATAGCCAGAGGCAATCACACAAGCCGTGAGTGGATTTTGTGGATTCTCCCAGTAAAGCAATTGGGTTTAGGCCAGCAAGGTGAATGATTATGATGGGCTGTACAATTGGATGATGAAAGAGCACATTTTAAGTAATTATTTTATAAAGTTGAACAAGCACCTGATAGACACCAGGGTCACTGTGCTCAGAGCGCTTGGGAAAGAAGCTGCCCTCTGGTTTAGAGTGTCCAAGAAGGTACCCAGGGGAAACCACAAGAACGGTAGGCCAGGTTCCAACCAAGAAAAGGAAGAAGGAGCTAAGATAACCAAAAGGAGTGCTCGAAAGTCCCCTAAAAGAGTTTCTAGGGAAGGGAGTCCCATTCCTCTTCAAACAATTTATTGGTAAAGACACATGGAGCCAGGGGTGGGTGGAAGTTGGGGAGTTTTACTCCATGGAATTCCGCTGAGTTACATAAAAACTCTGTGAGATTCTGCAGAGTTCCTCCCACCCCTAATCATCATCACCATCCTAATAACCAAATGGTCAACAAAGCCTCTTCCAATAAAGCTGCGCCAATCAAGACGTGTTCATCTCTATTAACATTAAAAAAAAAATCTGCCCCACCCTAGTTGAAATAATAAGTTGAAAGATATTTGTGGGTAAGGTGACTACGATCGGTGTTGGTTGATTAATGATTGTAATGGCTGTTTTCTTGTGTATAGAGATATTTTGGCTCCAACTCTTTGCCTGGTGGTACCATGTGCAGTGCAACAATGTGAATGACAGCATAAACCTCACCGTTAGCACAGCTCGGACAAAGAACTCAAAGCACATTGCATCAGCATGGACCAGCAGCAAAGCCAGCAGGTTCACAGCTAAAATCCTCTGTTAGACCTGCATCCTTGGAGTGGTTTTACCCAGTATTTTTGCCCCTCCCTCCTGTATTTGTGCTGTGCGCTGAATTTTATTTTTGCTGGTTTAGATGCTTTTGGCACTTTGCCACTGCAGATCAGTGCCAAAGTGCAAGCACTCCCTCTATAAATTGTGAATATAGATTGGTGTTGCCATGATTGGCTTGTTTGACTTACTACTAAGTCTTTAGTACAATACTCTGTGTGTGCAGAGCGCCTGTAAGTCAAATGCTGCTAGTGGGCCTGCAGCACTGATTGTGCCACCCACACAACCAGCCTTTCAAAGGGATCTCAGACCTGCCACTGCAGTGTCTGCGTGCAGTCTCTACTACCGTGTGGACCTGGCAAGTGCACTGCCTTGGCAAGCACTAACCTTCCCTTTTCTTACATACGAGTCACCCCTAAAGTAGGCCCAAGGTACCCCTGTGGGCAGGGTGCAGTGTATGTTAAAGGTAGGACATGTACTGCTGTGTGAGATGTGTTGTAATAGTGAAATACAGTGCATTTTTTCGCTATTGAAAGGCTATCAGTCCCATAGGATAGAACGGGAGTTTATTTATAACATCTTATATGTATAGTATAGCTTACCATTGGGACAAGATAGGAAGGTGACGTTTAGTATGCCTAAGAATATAAAGATGCATCTTTTAGATGATTATTACATTCTGTGTTTGAAAATACCACTTTTAGAAAGTGGGTATTTTCTTGCTTAGTCATCCTGTGTGCCTCTGCTGGTTTATGGATTGACTGTCTGGCTTTGGAATGACAGGGGCTGGGAATGTGATTTCACTATAGACAGCCATTGTGGGGGTTGAGGTATGTCCTGCCTATCCAGGATGAGTCATGGCTGGGGTGAATTGACCTGGGCTGCATTTAAAGTAGGGGCAGGAGATTTCCTTTCACCTGAATGGGCTTGGTCTGCCTTACACAACGCTGTCTCCACCTCCTGCTGGGAAGCTGGAACCGAGAGGACAGAACTGGTTTTGACTGAGCACAGCCTCTCTGCCACAAGAGAACAAAGAGAATTGGAATATATGTGGGCCCAGACCCCAGAACTTTAGAATACTTGTTCAATGTTGGTCCCCTGGTCACATTTGATCCGGGGTGTACTTTACAGCAGAACGTCCGTCTGATTTTGAAGACAGTAGTTTTCTACTTCAGATGGACGTTCTGCTGTAAAGTACACCCTGGATCATAGCCGTGTAGGGAACCAACATTGAACAACAAAAAAGACCCACAAGCCTCTCCTGGGTGAATATTGGGACTGTTCAACGTTGATATGGGACTAAGTTACGAACAAGAACCTAGGGGTTAAACACAGAAGCGATAAGACATACAGAGAAGTTTCCATATCATCTAAGGAACGTGTACCTTTTAATAGAAAGTCGGAGTTCATGCAGAGGGCGATCAACTGACTCCAAGCTTGAACTACATCAGAAAAAATGAGATAAGGGCACAAATGGCTAATCAGGATTAAACAACTGTTTTAAAAAAAATAATAAAAATGTTTTGTGAATTTGTCTTGAAGAAGGCGGGGATTTGATCGTAAGATCCGCCAAAACGCCTCGTCGATAGTTTTTAGGAATGGAATAAAGTAAGTGCAAAAAGAAAAGATGTTTTTAATAGATTTATCTGTGTATATCCACGATTGACAATCCACTGATACTTCTTTGTACAATTGCAATTACTGAAACAATTTATTTGGTGATAATGCAATATATATGTGTCCAAGCTATGATAAAATGTGGTAGATATAAGGTAAAAATGTTTTTTTATATTAACAGGAATAACTTTTGACTTCATTGTGCTGTGATATATTTTACATATTAATGTTTTATATTTCAGATTTAATACTGTACAAATGCCAATGTATATATCGTGGACAGAATGATTTGTATTGATATTACAGTAAAGAGATGCATATTTTTTAATAGGAGACATTTATGATTATTGGTTTAAGTGATGTGGATTGATAGAGAAGCAGGAGATTGGTCCAGTGTACTCTAATTGTTCTGATTAACTTGGTTACTGTTGGTTGGTGAATGAAGAACACAAAATGGAAAATTTGTGAAGATTTTGAGTGGAATTAAGGAATGCCAGTGAGCATACCGAAGAGTCTATAGGGGTGGCAGAGAATTTAGATGGATAGCAGTATGGGCCATTGGTTCTGCCTGGAGGGTGGGTGCTTTCCACGGGGGAAAGCAGTGTGTCATTAAATGGCTGTCTCCAGAGGAGCTTGAGGACAGAGAGAGTAGCAAAGTGCATTAGATGGAGCTTGCTAAGCTCAGGTTGGGGAAAGAGTGACATGGAGGATAGGATATTGGAGTTAGAGAGGCAGAAACTTGCCATGGAAGAAAAGAGAATGCTCTTAGAGCATGAGAGAAGTTTGAAGGAGCTGGACATAAAAGCCAAGAGTGTGGAGTGCAGTTCCAATGGTGGCGGCTTGTCTCCAGTGCCTGGGAAAGGGATGGTGTACTTCCCTAAGGAAGTGATCAAGGATTATGTGAAAAGTGATGACTTTAGTCAGTGGTTCAAGGAGTATGAGGTAGCAATGAGGTCCCACAGAGTCCCTGAGAGAGACACTGGGGAGCGGTGCTGTACAATTGGATGATGAAAGAGCACATTTTAAGTAATTATTTTATAAAGTTGAACAAGCACCTGATAGACACCAGGGTCACTGTGCTCAGAGCGCTTGGGAAAGAAGCTGCCCTCTGGTTTAGAGTGTCCAAGAAGGTACCCAGGGGAAACCACAAGAACGGTAGGCCAGGTTCCAACCAAGAAAAGGAAGAAGGAGCTAAGATAACCAAAAGGAGTGCTCGAAAGTCCCCTAAAAGAGTTTCTAGGGAAGGGAGTCCCATTCCTCTTCAAACAATTTATTGGTAAAGACACATGGAGCCAGGGGTGGGTGGAAGTTGGGGAGTTTTACTCCATGGAATTCCGCTGAGTTACATAAAAACTCTGTGAGATTCTGCAGAGTTCCTCCCACCCCTAATCATCATCACCATCCTAATAACCAAATGGTCAACAAAGCCTCTTCCAATAAAGCTGCGCCAATCAAGACGTGTTCATCTCTATTAACATTAAAAAAAAAATCTGCCCCACCCTAGTTGAAATAATAAGTTGAAAGATATTTGTGGGTAAGGTGACTACGATCGGTGTTGGTTGATTAATGATTGTAATGGCTGTTTTCTTGTGTATAGAGATATTTTGGCTCCAACTCTTTGCCTGGTGGTACCATGTGCAGTGCAACAATGTGAATGACAGCATAAACCTCACCGTTAGCACAGCTCGGACAAAGAACTCAAAGCACATTGCATCAGCATGGACCAGCAGCAAAGCCAGCAGTGTCACAGCTAAAATCCTCTGTTAGACCTGCATCCTTGGAGTGGTTTTACCCAGTATTTTTGCCCCTCCCTCCTGTATTTGTGCTGTGCGCTGAATTTTATTTTTGCTGGTTTAGATGCTTTTGGCACTTTGCCACTGCAGATCAGTGCCAAAGTGCAAGCACTCCCTCTATAAATTGTGAATATAGATTGGTGTTGCCATGATTGGCTTGTTTGACTTACTACTAAGTCTTTAGTACAATACTCTGTGTGTGCAGAGCGCCTGTAAGTCAAATGCTGCTAGTGGGCCTGCAGCACTGATTGTGCCACCCACACAACCAGCCTTTCAAAGAGTTGCTTCATGGCAGGAGGGAAGGATACCTTGCTAGCCTACCAGAGGAGGATAAGATGGTTTATGCTCCTATGAAGAAAGCCTTTCTAAGGAGATATGGCTTGACCCCAGAACTATATAGGCAGAAGTTCAGGGCTTGTAAGAAACTTGAATCACATACTTGGGTTGAGTATGATGCCTACCTTTGCAGAGCCCTGAATGGTTGGGCGATAGGTAGCCAGGTAAATGATTTTCAGGTGCTTTATGATTTGATGGCATGGGAGCGCCTGTCTGCTAATAGTTTTCTAGAGCTCTGACAGCACTTGATTGACAGTAAACTGACTGACCCAAGGAAGCTTGCTGTGGAGTCAGACTGCTGGGTCAGCACCAGGGTCCACAATGGGCATGTGGGAAAGTCAGCCAAGGGTGGGCAGGGTCCCCAGGAAAAGAGTGGGGGGACAAGGGTAAACAAAAGGAGTTCCAAAAATGGCTCCAAAATAATTCCCAAGGGAAAGATTCACAGCCCCCCGGTGGTAAGAAGCCATGGGTCTCGTCAGGTAAGCCTACAGAGAAGGGTCCCCACAAATGTTTTGCTTGTGATTAGGTGGGTTACTTCATTGTGGATCCTAACTGTCCTAAGTAAACACCTGCACCCACTGGTACACCGCCCCATGGATTGACTAGTGTAGCCTTGGGGGAGGAGTTGAGTCACCAGGTAGGGTAGGGGCCAGCAGAATTTACCCTTGTCTTGCTAGGGGATAATGAGATGCTCCCAAGGACCTACCTGCCCGCAAACATTAAGAACTACGGGAAGTGGGCGACCATAAATGGCCATAGGGTGCAGGCTCTGAGACCCAAGACATCCATGGGCAATAGGTTCATCCTGGTCTTGATGGACCATGCCACACGCTACCCTGAGGCTATCCCTCTCAGGACCACGATGGCCCCCGTGGTTGGTTGGGTGTTGATGGTGATCTTTTCAGTTCACCACTCCTTACCACCCCCAAGGTAATGGGCTGGTTGAAAAATTCTACTGGACCCTAAAAGGCATGATTATGGGTCTTGCAGAACCCATGAGGCATACGTGGGATGTCCTCTTACCATGCCTGCTGTTTGCTTACAGAGAGGTACCGCAGAAGTTCTTAGGGTTCAGTCCCTTTGAGCTCCTGTATGGGCATCCTGTAAGAGGACCTCTGAGTCTGGTCAAAGAAGACTGGGAGAAAGCTCCCAGTAAACCTCCCCAGGATGTGAATAGCAACATGCTGGCCTTCAGGAACCAGACTAAGCGCTTCAGGCAACTCGCACAGGCAAATCTAGAAGCCAGCCAGGAGGAGATGAAATGGTGGTATGATCAGAATGCCACTCTGATCGAGTTTCAGCTTAGACAAAAAGTGTGGGTCATGGGCCCAGTGAAGCCTTGTGCTCTCCAGGACAAGTAGACTGGGCCATTTGATGTTGTGGAGCTCAAGAGTAAAGTCACCTATCTGGTGGATTTGCAGTCTTCCAGGAACCCTTTGCGGGTCCTACACGTGAACCGCCTCAAGAATCATTTGGAGAGGTCCGAAGTGGGCATGCTCCTAGTGACAGATGCTGGAATGGAGGAGGAGACTAAGCCTCTCCCTCTCCTCTCCGAACCTCCTGTCTGCAAAGGAATATGATGGGTCAGTGGACGGTGTACACACCTCCCCCGCCCTGACCCCTGAACAGCATAGGGACTGCCGCCAGATATGGGGGCAGTTTGCCAAACTGTTCTCCTTCACCCTAGGTGTCACTCATGGTGTGTCCATGATGTGGACACTGTGGACAATCCTCCTGTGAAACTCAAAATTTACAGGTTGACTGATAGGGTCAAAGCTAGCATCAAGGAGGAATTCTCCAAGATGTTGGGGGTAGGGGTGATTGAGCCCTCAAACAGCCCTTAGGCCAGCCCAGTAGCCCCAAAAGCTGCTGTACCCAGTGCTGCCCCAGAACTCCTGTTCTGTGTGGACTACCGAGGGCTCAATTCCGTCACCAGGACTGACACACACCCCATCCCCAGATCTTATGAGCTAATAGATCGGTTGGGAGCTGCCAAGTACCTCAGTTTGTTTTACTTAACGTCTGGGTACTGGCAGATTGCCTTAACTGATGGGGTCAAGGAGAGGTCTGCATTTTCAACCCCAGAGGGGCAAAACCAATTACGGGTGATGCCCTTTGGGTTGCAGAATCCTCATTCCACCTTTCAGAGGTTGGTCAACCAGGTGTTGGCTGGACTGGAGGAGTTCAGTGCCGCCTACCTAGATGACAGCACAGTGTTCAGTGCCACTTGGGAGGAACATCTGCAAAACCTCTGAGAAGTGTTGAAGGTCCTGCAGAGGGCAGGTCTCACGATCAAGGCCAGCAAGTGCCAGATTGGGCAGGGATCAGTGGTGTACTTAGGGCACCAGGTAGGAAGCGGCCAGGTAGCGCCCATACAGCCTAAGATTGACACCATTCTGGCTTGGGAAAACCCAAAGATCCAGACAGAGGTGAGAGCCTTCTTAGGCCGCACTGAGTAATACAGGAGATTTGTCAAGGGGTATGGCACCATTGTTGCCCCCTTGACTGAGCTGACTTCCAGGAAGCGGCCCAGGAAGGTGAACTGGACTGACGCCTGTCAGAATGCTTTTTATGCCCTGAAATCTGCAATATGCATGGCACCCGTGCTCAAGGCACCCGACTTCTCAAAAGAATTCATGGTGCAGACAGATGCTTCAGAGCATGGTGTTGGGACTGTTCTCTCACAACTAAATGATGAGGGTCTAGACCAACCCGTAGCCTTCATTAGTAGGAGGTTACTTCCACAGGAACAGAGGTGGAGTGCGATTAAGCATGAGGCTTTTGCTGTGGTCTGGGCGCTGAAGAAACTGAGGACCTACTTCTTTGGGACTCACTTTCGGGCTCAGACCAACCACAGGCCCCTCAGATGGTTAATGCAGATGAGGGGTGAGAACTCAAACTGTTGAGGTGGTTCATTTCCCTACAGGGTATGGACTATACGGTGGAACACCGCCCTGGTACAGAACACGCCAATGCTGATGATCGGTCAGAATTTTCCGCCTTAGTGAAGTGAACTCCCAGGAGGGTGGGCAGTTCTCCCCACTTTTCAGATGTAGGGGACATGTTAGACCTGGCATCCTGGGCATAGTTTTCCCCAGTATTTTTGACTCTGCCTACTGTACTTTTGCTGTGTGCTGAATTTCATTTTTGGTGGTCTAGATGTTATGGGCATTTTGTCACTGCTTATCAGTGCCAAAGTGCAAGTACTCCCTCTGTAAATTGTGAATATGGATTGGTGTTTCCATGATTGGCTTGTTTGACTTGCTACTAAGTCCCTAGTACAGTGCACTGTGTGTGCCCAGGGCCTGTAAGTCAAATGCTGCTAGTGGGCACCAGGTAGGAAGTGGCCAGGTGGCGCCCCTGCAGCCTAAGATTGGCTTGCGAAACCCAAAGACCCAGACAGAGGTGAGAGCCTACCTAGGCCTCACTGGGTATTACAGGAGATTTGTCAAGCGGTATGGCACCATTATTGCACGCTTGACTGAGCTGACTTCCAGGAAGTCAAATGCTGCTGGTGGGTCTACAGCAATGATTGTGCCACCCACAAAAGCAGCCTTTCAAAGCTGTCTCAGACCTGCCACTGCAGTGTCTGCACGCAGTCTCTACTGCCATGTCAGCCTGACAAGTGCACCCACTTGCCAGGCACTAACCTTCCCTTTTCTTACTTGTGAGTCACCCCTAAGGTAGGCCCAAGGTACGCCTGTGAGCAGGGTGCAGTGTATGTGAAAGGTAGAACATGTACTCATGTGTGTGGCATGTCCTGATAGTGAAATACAGTGTATTTTGTTTTTCACTATTGAAAGGCCATCTGTCCTATTAGAGAGAATGGGAGTTTATTTCTAACGTCTTATAAGTATAACTTCCCACCGGGACAAGATAGGAAGGTGAAGTTTAGTATGCCTGAACTCAGAATATAGAGATGCATCTTTTAGTAAGGATGATTTTTACTTTCTGTGTTTCCAAATACCACTTTTGGAAAGTGGGCATTTTCTTGCTTAGCCATCCTGTGTGCTTCTGCTGGTTTATGGATTGACTGTCTGGCTTTGGAGTGACAGGGGCTGGGGATGTGATTTCAATATAGACAGCCATTGGGGGGTTGTGGTGTGTCCTGCCTATCCTGGATGAATCATGCCTGGGTTGAATAGACCTTGGCCTCATTTAGAGTAGGGGGAGGAGATTTACTTTCACATGAATGGGCTTGGTCTTGCTTACACAATGCTGTCACCACCTCCTGCCGAGAATCTGGACAAGAGAGGACAGAACTGGTTTTGACTGAGCACAGAGCCTCTCTGCCTCAAGAGAGCAAAGAGAATTGGAATATTAATATCGGTGCCCAGACACCAGAACAGTAGAATACTTCTGGACTCAGAAGGGACCTCTGCCAAGTAGAAGAGCTGGGAAAACTAAAGGAGAAGTACTGCCCATTTGCTGTGTGCTGTCTGGGGTTGGCCTACAGTAGCTGCTTCTGCCAAGAAGAGGACAAATACTTTGCAGTGTACTGTGTATCTTGTTTGAAGAAGATCTCCAAGGACTTGAAGTAAAGCTTGCCTCTTGTTCTGAAGTCTCGGGACACAAAGACTTCACCACCAACTCCCCTTAACTTCCTTGCTAGGAGTTCTGACCTGCCAAGAGGTGCGTATTACCGTGCTGGGCCTCTGGAGGTTGTTCCTGCTGTTGGAGCTGGAAAAAAATGATACTAAGAGAAACGTGACAGATCCGCACCCGTTTCTGATGCATCACCATCATGCAGGAAGAATTTCCACGCATCGCCATCGTGTAGCTGAAGAAACCGACGCAGCCTGTCCGTGGCTGGAGAAATCGCCTCATAGCAAAAGCCGTGCACCAATCTCCGATGTCTGAGACACGCCACCGAACTCTGGAACCTCCTAGACGCCACAGCCCCTGACGTTGCCTTCATCACAGAGACCTGGATGAACGCCTCTTCAGCGCCCGACATCGCCATCGCCATCCCAGAGGGCTACAAGATCACCCGGAGGGACCGCACCGCCAACCAGATGAGAGGAGGCATCGCCATCATCCACAGGAACACCATCCGAATCACGACTAGCACCGACAACACCCTAACCACCGCCGAACACCTGCACTTCCAGATCCACACCGACCCGAAGACCACCCTCAGAGGCACCCTGATCTACCGACCCCCGGGACCACGCACTCAATTCAGCGAGGACATCGCCGACTTCGTCAGCCCGCATGCCCTCCCCTCCGACGACTACATCCTCCTGGGGGACCTCAACTTCCACCTGGAGAACAACAACGACCGCAACACCAGCACCCTGCTCGACAACCTCGCCAACCTTGGACTGAAGCAACTGGTGAGCACCCCCACCCACCTCGCCGGACACACACTCGACGCCGTCTTCTCATCCAGCAAAGACATCGCCTTCAGCCACGCCACAGAACTCCACTGGACGGACCACAGCTGCGTACACTTCACCTTCAAAAGAACGACGATCCACCACCACCAGCAACAGGTTGCCCGTAGAAGCTGGAACAAGATCACAGCCGACCAGCTCGCTGCTTCCCTGAGCCAGCACCCTCCTGCCAGCTCAGCGAACCCCAGCCAGGCCGCCGACAACCTCACAAAGTGGATCAGCAACTGCGCGGACGAACTCGCCCCGCTGAGGACCCCGCCCAGCAGACCCGGCAGCAAGAAAGCCCCATGGTTCACAGACGAACTCAAGAGCTCCAAGAAGAACTGCCGAGCCCTCGAGAAAGTCTGGAGAAAGGAACCTACACCGGACAACAAGACCACCCTCAAACTCGCCACCCGGAAGCATCACCAACTGATCCGCGCCGCCAAGAAAACTGCATTCAAGGACCGGCTGGACAACAACGCACACAACTGCAAGGAACTCTTCAACATCGTGAAAGAGCTCTCCAACCCCAACGCCGGAAACAACGACATCACCCCTTCGCAAGACCTCTGCAACTCCCTTGCCTCCTACTTCCACAACAAGATCGTGGACATACACAACAGCTTCAGCACCCAACCGACGCACGCCACGACCACAGCCAAGCCGCCCACCGCCGCCCTCCGAGCCTGGACTCCGATCAGCACCTAAGACACCGTCCGCATGATGAACTCCGTCCACTCCGGATCTCCGACCGACCCCTGCTCTTACCACGTCTTCAACAAGGCCGACGCTGTCATCGCACCCCACCTGCGGGACATCATCAACACCTCCTTCGACACCGCCACCTTCCCCGAGAGCTGGAAGCACGCCGAACTCAGCGCTCTTCTCAAGAAACCTACAGCAGACCCCACCGAACTCAAGAATTACCGCCCAATCTCGCTCCTCCCGTTTCCTGCCAAAGTCATCGAGAAGACCGTCAACAAACAGCTGGCCGCCTTCCTCGAGACGAACGGATCCCTCGACCCCTCGCAGTCCGGCTTCCGAGCCAACCACAGCACCGAGACCGCCCTCATCGCCGCCACCGACGACATCCGAGCCCTGATGGACAACGGAGAAACAGCGGCCCTCATCCTCCTAGACCTCTCCGCGGCCTTCGACACTGTCTGCCACCGCACCCTAGTGCAACGCCTCAGCAACGTCGGAATCCAGGAGAAGGCACTGGAATGGATTGTCTCCTTCCTCGACGGAAGAACACAGAGAGTCCGCCTACCACCGTACAAGTCAGAAGCCACCGAAGTCATCTGCGGCGTCCCTCAAGGATCCTCGCTGAGCCCTACCCTCTTCAACGTCTACATGAGCCCCCTCGCGGCCATCGCACGCCAACACAACCTCAACATAATCTCCTACGCCGACGACACCCAGCTGATCCTCTCCCTGACCAACGACCCCACCGCCGCCAGAGCCAACCTGCACGAAGGGATGAAGGAGGTAGCCGAGTGGATGACGACCAGCCGCCTGAAACTGAACTCAGACAAGACGGAGGTCCTCATCCTGGGCTCCACGCCCACCGCCTGGGATGACTCCTGGTGGCCCCCCGCCCTGGGCACCGCACCCAAACCGACTAACCACGCACGCAACCTGGGCTTCATCCTGGACTCCTCCCTCTCCATGACCAAGCAAGTCAACGCCCTCTCCTCGGCTTGCTTCAACATCCTGCGCATGCTACGGAAGATCTTCTGGTGGATCCCCACGGAGACCAGGAAGACCGTCACCCAGGCCCTCGTCACCAGCCGACTGGACTACGGCAACGCCCTCTACGCCGGAACCACCGCCAAGCTCCAGAAGAGACTTCAGCGGATCCAGAACGCCTCAGCCAGACTCATCCTCGACATCCCACGTAACTGCCACATCTCCGGACACCTGAGAGACCTGCATTGGCTCCCCGTCAACAAAAGAATCACCTTCCGTCTCCTCACCCACGCACACAAAGCCCTACACGATCAAGGCCCGAGCTACCTCAACAACCGAATCAACTTCTACGCTCCCAAACGCCACCTCCGATCAACCAGCCACGCCCTCGCCGCCGTCCCACGCATCCGTAGAGCGACAACAGGAGGAAGGTCCTTCTCCTACCTGGCCGCCAAGACCTGGAACTCCCTCCCGACCGACCTGCGCCTGACCCAAGACCACCTCTCCTTCAGGAAGAAGCTCAAGACCTGGCTGTTCGAGCAGTAACGGCACCCCCCCCCCTAAGCGCCTTGAGACCCTACGGGTATGTAGTGCGCTCTATAAATGTCTTTGATTGATTGATTGATTGAGATCACCTCACATTTCTGACGCAGGCCCTGCTGTGCGGCTCCAAGATCCGACGCATCGTGGGACTTTAGCTGGAGAGACAAATGCAATGCCGTTGCCGTTGCCGCCGCCGTATCGAGAACCTTCACATCCCCAATCCCCATGCATCGCACCAGTGCGCCAAGTCTACATCAATGCCAGGACTGCAGTAAGAAACCGACTCATCACCTCCCCGCAAAGTAAGAAATTGATGCATCACCTCCCCGTCAGTAAGGAATCAACGCATCACCCCCCTTCCGTGTCAGTAAGGAACCCACACATCACCTTCCCTGCGGCTGTTTTTGCTTATGATTTTGTAGACTTCCAGGTACTTTATGTTGAAAGTGTCACAGCTATAGTTTGCTATGGACAGAACTGTTTTTACCTTCTAAAAGTCATATTTTGAATATTGTATTGTGTTTTTTTGTCGCTTTGGTCTTGTTTGTTTTAGATAAAGATTACTTATTTTTCTAAACTGGTGTCGTGTCCATTTGTAGTGTTTTCACTGTATTACTGAATGTGTGCACAAATGCTTTACACACTGCCTCTGATATAAGCCTGTCTGCTCGTGCCAAGTGGTTGAGCAGGGGTTATTTTAGAAGTATATCCCCCTTACCCTGACTAGGAAGAAGGTTCCCTACTTGGACAAAGGTGCAAACCATTGTCAACTAAAGACCCATATTTCTAACATGCTCCATGCGAAAACCTCTCATTTGTGCCTGATGTCTCAGTCCCACATGTATCAGACTATGGTGTTCAAGTTCGGCAAGGGATGCCTTACTGACACCTTGTCACCTAGCATTACCCGGTGCTTAACTATTCTGCTTTACGTTTAATAAAATCTTGTTTAGGGCACCATTTTCAGTAACCCGCTTTCAAGCACTTTATAGCAAAAGAAGCAGAGATAGCTGGGAGAACTACGTCCATAATCTATATTAACATCTGCATTGCTTACTAATAACTTGAATAGCCTTCAGTTATTCTTGTAGGCAATATAGCCGCGACTTGACTTCAACAAATTGCTTAGTGTTAACTCTATAATATAGCAAACATTACAGTAGAAAATCAAATAAATCACACTCAGAGTAAGGAACATGAATTCCAAGGTGGCTGGTTATTTTTCCCAACTACCCTCTCCCCCTTCCCTTGAGATCCAGTGCCAGAACTAATTGTAGACTAATAGAGAAGGCTAAGGCGCCATAAAACGCAGTGAAAATGCCAGTCTAGTTTTCATTTATTACATTATGATGGGCTTGCAATGCAGTATGACAAATTAATTCTGAACTACATAGAAAATAGAAAGTTTTAGATGCCGATTTTTTAATACCATGTTGACAAATGGAAGGCAGTATGTTTTCCTAGCTATGCCCTTAATCTGCCTTCTTCAATTTGTAGAGTGTATACGTACAATCCAATGATATCGAAATATTTCCATCCTGAAGGCTGCTATCCGAACTTTCAACCCATTGCTAAATTCCCAGCAAGCACGATCATGTAATCTTTTCTTTGTATCAGTAGCCAATTCTGTCATTTTCATTGGCTGACATCGGAGTGGTAAACTGAAGCTGTTGATGCATTTGAGGTTTTCTGCATGTTCTCTTTCTGGGTTCTTATTGCTGCTCCTTTTGTAGATATTTTCTCTGCAAACCACAAATGGACACGACACACATTATAAATGTACATTTATAAATGTAAAGTCTTGCATTTGGTTGTTTCTCAAATTTGATTTCATAGACAACTCTCTTAGAATTGTCAGCTCTCAATGCTGTGCAGGCACTGCTTTACTGGCATAATTTATTAGTAATTCTGCATTACAAGTTTCATGCCAAATTACTAAATTCCTCTAATTCTTCTGGCAGAATTAAAAAATCCACCCACCCGTAACCAGCCCCAGTGCTTAGAGTGCCTCCAGTCAGGACGCTAGAAAGGAGATGTCAATTGTCCCAAGAAGAAGAGCGCCACTGGTAGGCCCAAAAGAAGGTACTGCCAGTGTAGTGCTGGGGGAGGAGATTGTCCCAGTTACTTTTGGGAACAGTGAAGAGATAACCCTAGTGTCTCTGCATGCTTAGGAAATAGCATCCAAAGCTCACATGCCTGATAACGCAGGCAGTAGCTTACCATCAATGGACAGAGGGTGGAGGCTCTGCGAAACACAGAAACCATTATGACTGCTATCAGATGCCATCTGGTGTTTGGAGAGAAGGGTGTCCTTGATGTAATCCACCAGGTTGTAACTTCTAATAACCAAGTGAGTGACTACCTTATCCTGTAGTGGGGTACAGCCTTTGGCTTACTAAAAGTGCCTCAGAGTCCAGCTATGCCTGTTGGCTGTCTGCTAGGGAAAGACCTGAGCAAAAAATCGGAGGTAAAGCTCAGGTTACACTTTAAAATGTTGGGATTGCTTGAGTGGGTGCTCATGACCACATGGTCCATAGCAACTTATGAAGTTTGTCAGACGAACCTGGATCCTGAAACATTGACCCAGGCACCTGCCAAAAAGAGAAGGGATAGGGGCATGGAGGCAGTGTCTGATAGAGAAACCGCCTGATAGAGGCACCAACGTCATGTCAGTGTTCTTGAAGACCATGTGGATTCAGTGTGTGGCTCAATATACGTTCTCCACACTGTACCATCTACAGACTAATGGTCTTACTGAGACTTTTAACATGACCTTGAATGTCATGATCATGGGCCTTTCTGAGTCCCTAAGACATAAGTAGGGTGTCTAGTTGCCATGCCTTTTGTTCACATATAGGAAGGCACCCCAGAATGGAGTGAACTTTATCCCCTTTGAACCTCTGTTTAGGCACCTGGTGTGAGGACCTCTCAGTCTTGTGAAAGAAGGGTCAGAGAAGCACACAGGAAATCTTCCTAAGATGTTGATTATATGTTTGCCATCAGATTGAAGATGGGGCACTACATAAAAGAGGCCACTGTAAATGTAGAGGCTTTCCAGAAAATTATATGACCAGATGCCTCCTCTGGTAGGATACCAACCTGGCCAGAAAATGTGGGTCATGGAGCCTGAAGCCCTTGAGGATTGGTGGACCAGGCCCTATGTCATGAAGGAGAAAGAGTGCGGTCAGCTAATTGGTTGACTTCCAGACAACAAAAAACCCCTTAAGGGTTCTGCATATCAACAGTTGGAAGCCGTACTATTAGAGGTCCGATATAACAATGCTCATGGTGACAGATGTTGTAGAGAAGGAGTAATGTGAGCCCCTCCCTGGTCAGTAGAGACAGTAATCCTCTCCCCCAAACTGACAGAAGCAGAAGGTGACCAAATGGACTGTGCCCAGTTGCTAAGACGTTTTACCTCATTGTCACTAACTCCAAGGCTCACCAATCAATGTACCCATGCAATTGATATCTGGGACAGCATGTCTGTGAAAACCAGGATTTACAAGCTGTCTGATTAGGTAAGAGCCAGCATAAAGGATGAGGAGCCCAGGATGTTGGATCTAAGGGAGATTGAGTTCTCCAGTAATTCTAGGTCCAGTCCAGTAGTACTGGTAATATAGACTTCCCCACCAGAAACCACCCAGAATTACAGTTATGTGTGGACTGCAGAGGCATCCAACTGAGTCATAAAAAGTGATGCACACCCCATCCCTAGAGCTGATTAGCTAATTGACAGTTGCTCAATTACTCAGTACCTTTGACTTGGCATCAAGGTACACACAGTGTGCCCTAAAAGAGGAAGCCAAGGATAGGTCAGCATTCTCCACACCAGAAGGGCACTTTTAATTCAGAGTTATGCCTTTGGGCTTGAAGAATGCCTCTGCCACCTTCCAAAGGTTGGTCCACCATGTCCTGTCTGGGTTGAAGAACTTCAGTGCTGCTATCTGGATGGCTTTGTTGTCTTCAGCTCCATCTAGGAAGACCACCTCATCCACCTGAAGGAAGTACCACAGACCTACAACAGGCAGGTCTGACTATCAAGGTCTGTAAGTGCCAGATAGGGCAGGGCTCTGTCATGTACCTGGATAAGCTAGTTGGTGGAGGACATGTACAGCCTCCCCAGACAAAGATTCAAACCATCCTGGCTTGGGAGCTTTCCAAGACAAAGGCCCAGGTGAAAGACATTTTAGGTCCTACTAGATACCACAGGAGATTAGTAAAGGGTATGGCACCATTGTTTTCCCCTGACTGAGCTGACTTCCAAAAAGCATCTCAGGCACGTGATCTGGACAGAGGTGTGTCAAAAAGATTTTAACACCTAGAAGAAGGCCATGTGCACGGCACCAGTACTCAAGGCACCTGACTTTAGTGAGGAATTTGCTGTGCAGACATATGTTTCAGTGCATGACATGGGGGCTCTATTCTTACAGCTCAATGAGGAAGGCCTAGACCAATCAGTACCATTCATCAGTAGACAGCTACTACTTAGAGCGCAATTGTGGAGTGGAATGTAAAGAAAGGCATTCTATTTGACCTGGGCTTTGATAAAAATGAAGACTACACCGTTTTGGGACTCATGTCCGGGTTCACACATACCATAGGCCACTGAGGTGACTAATCCAAATGCGGGGTGAAAATCCGAAACGTTTGAGATGGTCCATATTTCTATAGGGTAAGGACGTCTCAGTGGAGCACCACCTGGGACTAACCATGCTAATGATGGTCTTTTAAGGTTTTTCCAGCTTAGCAACGAGAACACCCATGGAGATAGGTAGTTCTTCCGGCCTTCTATTGGGCTGGGGGGCGCTGTGTAGGAAATAACCATCTTATGGGTGATGTACCCCCAGAGTTCTGCCTTAACTATTTTGCTGAATGTGGAACACTTTGTAATTTACCCTTGCAAACCAGGCATAAAGTACCTGTGATCCTACTTTCAACATGGGCATACTGGAATCCACCTGATTGGAATATTGAGCTTACCTTTAAGTCCCTAGTATATGGTACAAAATGTACCCAGGGTCGATGCTGTCAGTGTGATCTGTATTGTTTGAATTGTTTGACTTGCGATGTGTGTGTGTCGGTGTATATTACAGGAAGAGAAAGGATTCATAACCCTACATTATAGCCCTATAATTTTAGTGAAAATTCAGGCGCATATGGGCAAACATATGTATGTACTATGACTTTCTAGAACACGGGTACTCATAGTACGGCCCGCGGGCCGCTGGTGGCCCGCCCGGCCTTCATTGGCGGACCGCGGACCTTGTTGCCATACGAGTCATACACATACATACAGTATGCCAGTTCCTTCCTGTAAACAGAGAAGATGGCCGCAGGAGCATACGTAGTGAATATTGACAACGTTTGCTCCTGCGACCATCTTCTCTGCTTATGCTTGCCTCTGATTGGCCTGAGCCTCTGACACGTCACACACGGCACCCGGCGCGAAGCACAGGCCCTTTAAAAGTCAGCTGTAACTAGCGCTTTTACAGCTGACTTTTAAAGGACCTTTTAAGAAGCTTCCTGTGTCCATGGTGACGACGTTGACGTACTCGCAGCCCGCAGCCCCAGAGAATCTTCACTGCAGCCGGAAAATCTTCAGCATCACTTTAGCTGCAGGTATGTGTAACCGCGGGCAGTACTTGGGTCGTAACTGAATATAAAATGTATTTTGCTGCTTGTGAAGCACCGACACGGCTTGGAGCTTTGTGATTGTAATGAAGATGCAGGAGTCGGAATTAAAGTAGAGTATTCTTTAATAACTCGAAGAGCAGGCCAGCATACAAACAGTCCTCCTCAAGTCCTCTAACTGTCTCAATACAAATGAATACATTCCGTAATGACCTAACACGTTCTACTAAGAACACTCAGCTGACATCATACAGAATTAAGAACTTAGAACACGCTAAGAATGTAAACACAACACATCCCCATTTTTCCCAAACAAAAAAAATGAAGGCTAAAAAAAACATAAAAAATAATAAACATAAAAACCAACTTAAAAACACTAACATTCCCTAACAGTTAACATCATAAAAAAAAAAAATAGATATGAACATTAAATAACATAAGCGACACTAAACCTACTTATTGGTGACAATGTAATCTTTTAACCAAGAAGGCACCACCCTCTTCCTTGACGAACGACGATGAGAAATTGATTCATCAATAGGAGAAAAAGAGTCAGAAACAGTAAAATCCGAGGTTACAGAGCCTTGTGCAGAAACCCCAGTGTTAACATTAACATCAGACATGGTAGTATTTGAACAATTGTCCTGAGTATAGACGGAAGGAACTTCTCCAGAATTACAATCATCTAAATCATCAGGCATCCAATTATAATTAGCAAGGTCATTCTTGCACTTGGCAACTCTGGTTAAATTCCAAACCCTACCATCACTAACCCTCACAGAGTTAAGTAGAACTTCAATCACTTTAATGGGTTCAGAGAATTGAGAAACTCCCTTTTGAACCTTGAACGGTTTTTTAATACGTACCCAATCACCTACATCAATGACAACTTCTTTAGCACAATGTTTCATGTCATAATAAGCCTTGTTCCTATCATGCACCCGTTCCATACGAGCACTCACTTCTTCCCTAGACCAAGGTTGCACCTCACTCGAAAATAACCACGTGGGAATAGCCTTAGACCTAGGATTTCTCCCTTTCATAAGTATAAAGGGAGAATATCCAGTAGAGTCATTTACAGTAATTCGATAATTCCACACTGTTTTCCCTACTTGAGTTGGCCAGTCAAGATTACTCTTCAGTGAAAGTTGAATAGTGTTTTTAAGAACCCTGTTGAATCTTTCAACCATTCCATTGCCACTAGGGTTATAAAGTGAAGTAGTTTTATGTGTAATGCCTAATTTTTTGAAATACATGGTAGCTTTTAAAGATAAAAACTGTACCCCATTATCAGTGAGTATATATGAAGGAATACCCTCAATCACAAATGTTTCATCCAAAAATAGTAGAACTGACTCTGTATCTGCACTTTCCACAATTTTAACAACCGGCCACCTAGAAAATAAGTCAATAAGGACAAGCAAATAACAATGAGAACCATCTCTATTACTAATAGGTCCCATGATGTCAACTGCAATGCACTCCCACGGGTTTTTAGGTACAAAACCCGTAGCCATTGGAGGACGAAAAGTTTGCAAAATTTTATCCGAAGAAGCACAGATGGTGCAATCTCTTACTACCCTTTCAATGTGAGAGTCAAAGTTTGGCCACCAAAACAATCTTTTAACCAGTGACTTCGTCCTAACAATTCCTGGATGACCTTCGTGACATAAATCTACAATTCCTTTACGCAAGTTGCCCGGTGGAATTATCCTTTCCCCCCTCAGAAGAGAATTATGAGAAATAGACAACTCAGACCTAACCTCCCAATACGGTCTATAGTCTGCATTCAATAATTTTTTATCCTTAGGCCAGCCATTAGTGATAAAAGAAATTACTGCTTGGAGAATGTTGTCATCCAAATACTGCTTATCCCACTCTCCTCTATCAATAGCAGAAAAACCCTGATCTTGTACAAAGGCAATATGTAATTCATTCCATCCATTGTTTTCACATTGTTCCAACAATAAGGGCATTCTTGATAAAAAATCTGCAACCACATTACTTTTGCCAGGTACATAAACCACCTTATACAAAAAATTTTGCATTCTCATAGAGATCCTAGCTAACCTTGCGGAAGCAGTGATAGCACCTTCTGTAGTTAAGATCTTAATCAAAGGCTTGTGGTCACATCGAAGAACACATGGTTTCCCCCAAATAAAAGATTTGAAATGCTCTAACGCCCGTGCACACGCTAACGCTTCTCTTTCTATTATTGGATATTTCTCCTCACAAGGTGACAATGACCTGGATGCGTAAGCTATAATTTTGTCCTTGCCCTGATTGTCAACCTGAGATAAAACAGCTCCAAGGCCCCGGTTACTAGCATCTGTAGTAACTACACTATTTAACGAAGGATCAAAACTATGAAGTGCAGTAGCTTTTGCTATGGCTTCTTTAATGGTCTTAAAATCAGTGTCACAATCTTGTGACCACACAAAGGTACTGTTTTTTTTTAAAAGTTGGTGAATATTGTATGTTTTTGTTGCAAAATTTGACACATATTTCGAACAAAACTCTGCCATGCCTAAAAAGGATCTAACATCGTCCTTATTGGACGGTGTAGGAGCTTCAACAATGGCAGAAACTAAAGAAGGTTTAGGTTTCACCCCTTCTTCATCAATAATATGACCTAAATAGGTTACACTTTTTTGTGCAAATTTACACTTCGAATGCTCCACCGTAAGACCATTACTTTGCAGAATGCTTAACACTTTTTTTAACCTAGCCATATGCTCTTCCTCATCACAGCCAGAAACAAGAATGTCATCTTGAAAAAACATAACACCATGTTCCTCCTTGAAAAGATGGTACATCAACCGTTGAAAAACAGCAGCGGCTGAGGCCAAACCGAAAGGCATGCGTTTATATTGAAAACACCCGAAGGGGGTGATAAAGGATGTAAGTTTCATTGATTCTGGGGACAAGGAGATCTGATGATACGCTGATGACAGATCTATGGTCGAAAACCACTTTGCATTGTTTAAATTAGCAACCATTTCATTAATTTTTGGTAACGGAAACCTGTCTACCACAATATTGCTGTTCAGGTACCTCAAATCCACACAGAGCCGAATTTTTCCGTTACTACGTCTCGCTACGACGATCGGAGAAACCCAGTCTGAGGCCTCAATTGGTTCGATAATATTATTAGACACCAATTTATCCAATTCCTTACTAACTTCCTCCCTAACCAAAATAGGAATATTCCTGCATTTGTGTACTTTGGGAGACGCATCCTGTTTTAGAATTATTTTGTGCTCAAATTTTCTAAGATTACCTAGAGCACTACTAAAATCGTTCGGAAATTCCTTTAAAATTTCCTTACTCACTGTCATACTGTCATCAACAACCAACACTTGTTCACTACTGTTGGGTTCCAAAATTATATGTAATTGTTTTTGGTCAAACCATCCGAGAACTGGTGGTCCCTTTTTTGCAATATATAATTTCCCTCTGCACTCTCTTCCTTTGAATTTAAAAACAAACCAACGATAACCCAGAAGATCAATGGTTTCACCACCATACCCTTCAGGGTGAATGTCAGGTTCCAATAACTGTGAACCCACCTTCTGTATAAAAGAAGTTTTCCATAATTCTTCATTAATGATTGTGAAAGGTGAGCCTGAGTCTGCGTAGATTTTGATATCTACCCCACCAATATCCATCCAACACATTGGTTTGTTTACCATAGTTCCCTCATCAATATTTAGTACTAATTTATCATGTAAATTCATGACCAAATCCCCCTCATCACCATTTCCTTCAGTCTCACTAGCACCTTGATAGCTTTCATCTGAGTTGTTGACAAACCTTACACTGTTTTTACGTCTTCTACAGGCTTTAGCAAAATGACCTTTAAGTCCACAATTAGTACATTTGAATTTAAGTGCAGGGCACATTTTGTTATCTGCTAAATGTTCCAAACTGTTGCATCTATAACATTTAGGTTTAGATGCATTAGGAGGTGCATATTTAGTAAAAGCAGGTTTAAAATTCGAATTACTTTTCTTTTTTTCACTCACATTAACCTTACTTACTACATCAGCAATACTATTATCTTGTTTGAGAACAGTAGCACATCTGCCCGAAATTTCTGCTTTGCGCACAATTGCCCGAATATCATCCAACGGTGCGTCACCATTAATCCATAGTCTATCTTGTATTGTGGGGTTAAAGGCATGCATTACTATTTGGTCCCTTATTAGATCTTCTTGTAACACCCCAAATTTGCAATCTAAAACCATTTTTTTTAAATCCGCTAAGTAATGATCAATACTTTCGTCTTTAGTTTGCTTCCTAGAAAAGAATTTATACCTCGTAACGCCAATGCAGACCTTGGGCGCAAAATAGGTATCCAAATGTAGTAAGGTCAAAGCATATACATTCATATCACCTGGAAAACAAGGTTTAGACATTCCTTCATACACTTTTAACCCAACTGGACCCAATGCATGTAACAGTAATCTTTTCTTTTGCGCATGAGACATTTTCCCTTCTTCATCCAATGCATCAATGTAATTGCAAAAGTAAGGTTTCCACTCCAACCATTTCAAAGGAGGTTCTGTTCCTGAAACCCAAAATGCTTGTGGGGCCGTAATATTATAATTGGGCTGACTCATAATGTGTAAGTTATTACTTGCTTAGTCTCAAAACTTTTAAAATTGTATATAATACTCCTCGTTGAAATCCGGTTAGATTACCGGCAAGTACGTACGCTGTTTGTGCTGGAGTAATTGTAACCGAATATCCTTGAAGCAACCAAAAAAAAATTATATAAAAAAATCCTCTAAACTGGATCTACCACGCTTTTGATTCAGTGCAAACGTAGCGTAGACTTCTAATTCCTCATCGCACTGTGTTAAAAGTGTTGAAACACTGCTCTGCGCGTTATTCCTTTGTTCTGCCACGGAGTGAGGGTATCCTAGCAACGCGTACACAGGGTTACGCACGCACGTTGCTATGACGCTTCCACGCTCGGTGATGATCGCGCACACAATGCAGGCAGCAAGATGCGCGCTCGAGACACCGCAATGGCGAAGACGAGCTCGAGACTCAACGGACTCAGGTAGGTTCTCACGTCAATTACTTGACTTCCTTCGTTTTACTTCGAAGATTCAGCTCCGTTGTCCGCTCTGCTCGCTCCGGTTCCCTTAAATCCTCCGATGCTCCCGGACAGCATAAGTTCGTAACATCAGATCCAGCTTGACAATTTCCTTAATTGTGCTTCCAAGGTTAACGTGGGTTCATCCGCTCTTCGAAACTCGTCGCCAGTGTAATGAAGATGCAGGAGTCGGAATTAAAGTAGAGTATTCTTTAATAACTCGAAGAGCAGGCCAGCATACAAACAGTCCTCCTCAAGTCCTCTAACTGTCTCAATACAAATGAATACATTCCGTAATGACCTAACACGTTCTACTAAGAACACTCAGCTGACATCATACAGAATTAAAAACTAAGAACACGCTAAGAATGTAAACACAACAGTGATGGAAAACAAACATTAACATTTCATGTTTGTGCCCGCTTCTGTTGTGTAAAGGTCATACTGTCGAGGGCAGTCACTGAAATGCAACCGGCAGTCTCATAATGTGGCGGATGCATCATGGCAGGTTATATCTGGCTGTAAGTAACAAGCAAATGTCTAGACTAGAGCCCCACAGCTCCTGGAAACTGGTTGCTTGTAGCTCGTCAAACATCCGGCAGTTCAGTCATGGTGCAGTATTTATTTTAGGACTAACTTCCTCTGAAAACTACTGTTTGTGAATAGGACAAACAGATATTGATGCAGAGAACGTCTTAGCCCCAAACCCAAGTTTATGCACATCCCTCAGTTGCTTGCCAGCTAGTTTTGCCCTACACATAAATGACAAGCCACACATACCTTTGTTATCCTCAATGTGCACTGGCTCTGCTGTTTGGGGGGGGGGGGGGCATATGTGTGTTTGTGTTTCTATGCCCGCAGTGCAAACATGTTATTGAATCACAACCCCGAGGCACGTTATTGAAAGACCCGCATGTTTTGGCAGTTACTTTTATCAGACATCATACCGGTAATTTTTGTAGGCAGATGTCATTTTATATTTGCAAAATTGCCAAATGGCAGACAGCATTAAGAATAGGAGCGTATTATGTTGTTCAATGCAGTGCGGAAAATTCTAATGCGCCTGCCATATGCATCTGAATATTAGATTAACTTCTATTTTTTTTCATGTTGAAATCATTATTGAGATCAGATATGGCGTTTTTAGTGGTTAATAGCCCTTTTCTCATTCCTAACATGAAAAGGACATTGACGCATTACCTTTGTTTCCCTGCAAATGCATTTTGAAAACCCTGCTACATTGCAAAACAATTGCTTTAGCTCGGCTGATGTAGGAGACGGTTATCTGAAAAGGTTTGTATTTCTGTCACTGATGTTCTGTCCCTGAAAAGCAGCGAGTTCTTACAAAAATGGAAGAAGTGACTGCAAATGTTGCAGAGTGAAAATGTCTGGTGTCATGAGCCATCCAGAACTGTCTGTGGCATGATCTTTTCTAGATCAACAAACTGCATTCTTACACCCGTGTTTGCCAGAGGACCTCAGTTTGTCAGCATTAATGTGAGCAAGCATAGGTGATAAATGGTGAGAATTTTTTACTTGGAAGTCGTGCGTGGTGTGTCTTGTACTCTCATGTCCTAAGTCCAGGGCCTTAAGGGGGATGAAAAAAACTAGGGGGTCTCTCAAAGGGGCGTGGCCTATGTCTTTCCATCTCTGTTCGCTGTTACCAGTATTGCCATGTTATAAGCCAGGCATGCATTCAACACGTCCCTTACGTGTAACAGACTGCGCTGCCTCTTGTTGTGAAAGGGGAAGTTGCTGCAGAATAAAAGAATGGAAAATTGCCTACTTTAATGCTTCTTCTCGGCCACCGCAGCGTCTTCTCGCCCCGAAGCCTCTTCTCTTACTGAGGCTCCTTCTTCACCATTTGGATTTGTCCAGCAGCAGCTCCATCACCACATCTGCCTCCATCTCCACGACCAGCTTGATTTCCATCACCCTGCAGCACCAGCTCCACCCGCAGGTTGATCTTCGCACCCGAGAGGTAAGGATCCTATTTTAGTAGGCAATGTGATGGTCTCTTATCTGTTTCTCCAAGTGTCTCGTCCTTACTTTCCCTGACTCTTTCACCCTGCACTTTTCCCAAGACTCTCATCATCTCTCTTTCTCCCCACCTGTCTCACATGTCATTGTAATAATGTTAGATCAAAACAGGAACTCACATATGAGAAATGGGAGTGGTGTCACAGACATTACTTGCAGTAATATTAGTGAGCTGCTGCTGTGTTACAATATTGAAAACACTGTTACTAGCCATGATTATAAAATGTAAACACATTTAGAATTTAGGCGAGTGCAGCTGTGCACTTTCAGTGACTGGGCCAAAGACGGCAGCAAGCTCTCAATTCATTGCAATCTTGCCAAGGCCAGACCTTTTGGCTTTGCTAATGCTTGCTTTGGCTGGTTAGCGATTGTATCCAAAGGTTCTGAAGCTTTTGTTTTCCTCTTATTTCTGGTAGGGGCTGTGTCACAGTTTAGTTGTTTGTGAGAAGGGGCTTTTCTTCTCCCCACAGTTTATTTTTTTTTAACTAATAGGACTTCTCTCTTTTCTTTGTGACGTGAATTGTCCTTGATTGATGGGTGCATTTTGGTTGATCCTGTTTTAAGGTAGCTTTGTGCGTGACCTTGAATGTTTTATGGATTAAAGTCGTAGCAGCTTTGCCTTGCATCCTTGATTTTACTTTCAGCTAGATGGAGATATTTAAGAATGCAGCAAATCAGCTGGCATAGAGGGCAAAGTTGAGCTACAATGTTTTATTAAAATTGTCAGATTAAGCAGCAGATGATGAATTATGTGTCACATATGGCAGGGCCATATTTATGTGGAAAACATTTGCAAAGTAGGGTATTTTCCCATTCATGTTTTAACTGCTCTTGTGGAAAAAGGGATGAGAAGTATTGATGACAGAAACTGCATGCGACGGATACAAATGGCTTGTGAATCCACTTTTAAGCGTAATTGGAACATTTCTGTGATTGGAAACATATTCCACTTTGTGAATGTATTTTAATGTCAAGAACTCATATTAAACCTCAAATAAACATGTGTATCCATTGGTTGAATTACATAACGTAATAAGCTGAAACTGGGCAATGAAATGCCAAACAAATACTACAAATTGGGATGTTTTGCTCTTTCTGGGCACACCTGACTGCCCACTGGCCCAATCTTCTGGTTATTCCCGCACTCTGATTCTCCGCCCGCTCTACTAAACCCCACCTGAAACCTGGCCCCTCCCCTCACCCATCCCCTCACTACAGGCCTGACCATTGTATCTGAGCCTTTCAGATTCCTTTAGTTTGACAGCTGCTCCACACCAAATAGCGCTGTCCAGATTAGCTCCTTCCATATGTGTTTCTACTCTGTATCCTTGTACTGTGTGCATGCCGGGCCTGGTGGCGCAGTGGACTAATGCGTCCACTGCAGGGGCCTGTGTTCTACCTCATGGTCGCCGGTTCAAATCCTGGCAGGTTGTGCCTTTCATCAATCTGAGGTCGATAAAATGAGGTGGGTAGCAATAAACATCTGTTATTCAGCGCCAAGATACCTATGGGTGAACTTGTGCTTGTATATACATGTGTGTGCATGCCATTTATTTCAAATCCCTATTGAGTGACAGATTTCCTGCATAAACCACTGGCTTTAGGAAAGCCTCCTGTTTTTCATTTACAGGTTTACCCATTACTTTGTATGTTTAAACAAAACCTTACTTTGGTGTTGCTCACAGATCTGTTGCGAGAAGTGGTGTTGGTCCATCAGTCATGACGTGGTGTCTGTCCAGCGGTCGTGACGCAGTGTCGGTCCATCGGTCGTGGGGCGTGTCGGTCCATCGGTCGTGTCAGTCCATCGGTCGAGGGGCGGTGTCGGTCCATTGGTCGTCCGGTGGAAAATCAGATTCCTGGTCCTTGTTACTTGTTGCATAGTAAAAAACTAGCTGGAGAGCTCCGCAATGGCCTACAGTCCAGTTTCCAAGCCTTGCAAATGACCCAGATTGATACAGAGTGAACGCAGGACCTTCCAGGAAGTATGAGAAGAAGAGTACTTGTTTGTAGAATGTACAAAAGAAAAAGCCACCTGTTTGCTTTGCAAAGAGAAAGTAAATGTTCTTAAGAGGTATAACCTGGAACGGCACTACAAAAGGCGGCACTCTGGATACACTGCGAACTTCCCACTGAACTCAAAACTGCGTTCTGCAAAAGTGGCATAGTTGAAGCAAGCTCTTCTTTCCCAGCAGAAGATCTTCCTTTGCCAGATGAAGGAATCTGAGGCTGCAACAGAAGCGTCTTTCAAAATATGCTACTTGCTTGCCAAAAATAAAAAAACATTCTCAGATGCAGAGCTGGTGAAGCAATGTTTACTTTCAGCAGCCGAAATTTTATTTGACAACTACACTAATAAAGCCAGCATTTTAAAGGAAAGCGGTGCATTGCAGCTATTGGATTCCACGTGTGCACGCAGAATAGAGGCAATGGGACAAAACATCCAGGAGCAGGTGATCAAAGCAGTGAGAGAGTCACCGTTCTTCAGCATTGCCATGGATGAGTCCACAGACATAGGCGATGTGGCCCAGTTATTAGTTTGGGTGAGGTATCTGGACCAAAGAAGAGCTCCTGTGCCTCCTACCACTGCAAGGGCACACAAGAGGAGAAGATATACTGGACAGCATGTGCAACTACTTTAAAACAAATGACATACCACTGAACACTCTTGTCAGAATAACAACGGATGGGGCTCCTGCCATGGTAGGCCATGACAGAGGCTTTGTATCTATGCTTAAAAAGAAGCTCATAGGACAGACTGTGATAGACTACCACTGCATTATTCACCAGGAGTATTGTGTGCAAAATTAAAGCATGGAGAACTGAATAATGTCCTAAAAGGTGCAGTGAAAATTGTTACATTTATCCGTGCCAAAGATCTGAACCATAGACTTTTTAAAGCAATGCTGCAGGAATCTGAAGCGAAATATACCGACGTCTTGATGCACACTGACGTGCGTTGGCTAAGCAAAGGGAAGGTTCTGCAGCGGTTCATCGCATTGCTTCCTCAAATTGAACTCTTTGTGAACAGTAGAGGCCAATCGTTCCCAGAACTAACGGATGTGAAATGGCTTATTATACTCAATTTTCTTTCAGATATATTCACACATTTTAATGCTCTCAATTTGACCCTGCAAGGTAAACAACAGCTTGTGTGCTCTCTCATGAATGGTATTTATGCTTTTGAAAGTAAGCTTGTGCTATTCAAAGAACAACTGGATGATAGTGACTTCACCCACTTCCCAAAACTGTTGGCTGTGATGCGGAGGTTTCCAGATGCACAAGAAATTTCAAAGGAGATCAAACGACGATTTTCTCAGTTCAGAGCCCTCACCCCTCTGTTCAGGCTGGTTGAAAACCCCTGGATGGTGAGTGCGCGAAATCTTGATTGTGTTGCCCTTATTGGCATGGAAAGGGCTCAAGCAGAAATAGAGCTCATTGACATGCAGCACAATTCAGCCCTCGAAGCATCTTTTTTTGGGCACGCACCAGAAGAATTCTGGAAAATTATGCCCCCTGACAAGTTTCCTCTTCTTTTTACAGTGGCCCAGAAGGTAAATTTTTATGTTTGGGTCAACATATGCTTGCGAATGTTACTTTTTCCACAATGGGACTGTTGAAGAGCAAACTCATAAATAAGCTTACAGACATACATCTGGAGCAGCTCTTAAGGCTTGCCATTTCCAACTTGGTACCAGATTACAGAAAACTAATTGGTGACATGATATGTAAAATAAGTTCGTAGTGTTTGTCTTTACCATACCTATTTTTTGGACTCTGAAGCCTGTGCTGCACTGGGCATGTGCTGAATATCCGGTTACTGCAAATTGCCATGCAATCCCACTTAAGATTGTGTTACAAAGAAGAAATGTATGTAGGCCAATTGATGTAAAGCAGGATAGTAGATTTATTCATCAAGTTACTTCCTTGTTGGTTGGTTACAGGAAACAAGATAGATACATATTAGGCCCCACCAGGAGCAGCCTCCTTCCTGCTCAGCCTATCCATTTTAACTGACACTCTCTCCAACTCAAACACTCCAAACATTCCGATGACATCACTGATGGCTGAGCAGCAAGGCAGAGGACATCAATAGGGAGAATGCATTAAACAAGTAACACATTACAACAGATTGCTATTGTCTGCTAATAAAACATATTATAAACATGTGCTCCATGTAGTTACATCTGCTTTGGAAATACAGCATTGTCTAGTAATGTTTTGAAACTGCAGTGATTTTTCCCCCCTCTAGCCCCGACCCATTGACCCCGCCCCCAATGACCCCGCCCCCACCGGTGCGGCCCTCGGCCACAAACCCCACTTTAAATTTGGCCCCCGAGAGAAAGTTTGTGAGTACCCATGCTCTAGAACACTGCTGCCACCAGGCTGTAAGTGTCAATGTCCTCAAGCAGACCTATTTTTTCAGAGTAACCAGTAAGATTCACAGTAACAAAAGTCACTTGAAAAATAATGAAACCACAGGTAAACGTTCCCATGTTTGCAAGTTACCTCAGTGTTGTGCATCTCATTTCATCTGGTTATAATAGAATAATCAATATTAAGATTTCCTCCAGTTTGTAACATCATTAAGTCATGTGTTTGGTACTCTGAAATGAAAACATTTCAAATTGTAACTAAGCATGTTCTCATTTATTTTCAAATGAAATATGTAATGGAGTTCTACAGTGCTTTATGTGGATTGCAACAGATGGAGGGGCTCTAAAATGCCTGTGGCCCCAGAAATGTATCTAAAAAACCTACATAAGTGATGTGTTTTTCTTTACGAAACGTGATGTCTAATACAAGCAAAATAGAATTCTGTGATTGACAAATTCCCAAATAAATTGACACCAGAAAAAAATAAACAAAATCAGCAAGCAACAAGATTATTTATACAGCACCATTATCGAGATTTATACACAATAAAACAGTGGACATTGTATTTTTTAAAACAAGCGTGACGGTATAACATGCTAATTAATCTGGAATGATGTGGTATTGTAGGCCTTGATTCACACAACTGATATATGACAGTCTCCCCATATTGCTTCATTCCTGGGTCACAAAAGGACATCTCTTTTCTTGCAGCGCCTGCAGCATGTGATAGGCAGGCTATCAAAATTCGTTTTTCAGCCTGCAGAGGACAGCAATATAAATCTCCTTGGTTAAATGTCTTTTTTTAGGTTGAGCATTCGAGACCTCTTGTATGTACTTTAGTATATACCTACATTTATACTTATATATACTTATATGTGGGCTTACTGCCCGCCCACTGCTTTCATTTGTCTGTTTTAGTGTCCTTTAAAAATACATGCTTGCTAGTGGTCAATCCTTCCTCTTGTCCCTCCTTTTTTTACCATTTCCTCCCACAGGAGCAGAGACTAACTATTGTTTAGGTATGCTCATTTGGCGGACTATTTTATTTTTTTGTTTCCTGCTCTCCTGTCCTTCACCCCACCTGCCACTCTCCCACTTCCTCCCATGTGCGCCTGCCCCACCTACCCCTGCCTTGCTGTGTGTTTAGTGCATAAAATTAATGTTGATTTTACCCTTCTTCTCGTCTCCCTGTGGCTCCTCTTTTCACCTGATCTCAGAAATCAAGTACTGTTGCGCTGAATTTAGGGACATGTGCTTCTTTTTGCCTTTGAAATGCTCTAAGCGCACAGAGCTCACGAGCTGCAGGCACTACGGGCCCGATTCACAGAACTAACTTAAGACAAAATCCTAAACTTACTACCATTTTGGTATTCACAGAAGGCACTTACTCATTTTGGTATTCACAGAAGGCACTTACTCATTTCGGTATTCACAGAAGTTAGGAGTCCTAACTTTAGGACTCCTAAATGCCTTCTGTGAATACCGAAAGTCTTAAAATTAGGATTTTTCTCAGTTTAGTAGTAGTATAGTTAGGACTCCTAACTTTAGGACTCCTAAATGCCTTCTGTGAATACCGAAAGTCTTAAAATTAGGATTTTTCTCCCTTTAGTAGTAGTAAAGTTAGGACTCCTAACTTTAGGACTCCTAAATGCCTTCTGTGAATACCGAAAGCCCTAAAATTAGGATTTTTCTCAGTTTAGTAGTAGTAAAGTTAGGAGTCCTAACTTTAGATCTCCTAAACTGAGAAAAATCCTAATTTTAAGACTTTCGGTATTCACAGAAGGCATTTAGGAGTCCTAAAGTTAGGACTCCTAACTTCTGTGAATACCGAAGTGAGTAAGTGTCTTCTGTGAATACCAAAATGAGTAAGTGCCTTCTGTGAATACGAAAATGGTAGTAAGTTTAGGATTTTGTCTTAAATTAGTTCTGTGAATCGGGCCCTACATGTCCCATCATGCCAAGCGCTGTCTCACTGCTTGATGTCACCACCAGGCAGGGGCCCTGCCTTGCTGTCTTGTTCTTTCTATGCCTACAATTCATGTTACAGTCCCAATGTGGTGGGTTCGTGCAAAAGCATCCCCTCCACCGAGCTGCTGCTGTCAACTAACAAATACATCTTCGCCCCCAATATTCCAGCATTTCACTGCCCCGTTCTGCATTTTCAGTTCATTGGGATAATGCTTTTGGCTAAAAAACAAAGATCCAGGTCTATAAAATGTGATGTATTTGTTTATTTATTTATTCACGTATTTATGTATAGTTTTGTACACTTCTGACGCAGTGGGTGACAGAGCCATAGTTGAATCTACCTGGAATTTAGCACAGTAGGCGTGACATGCCAGTTCCCAAATCTACTCTTCCTGTTCTAAGATTTCCCCAGTTACTTAGCGCCAGTAGGTGTGTATCACTGCATATTGTCAAACTATATACGTAACAGCAATCTCACACATACATCAGGAATACCCCTTTGGTAACCCGAGATTAACATTGTGCAATGCGGTAGATGCAATTCAGGTCCAATTCAAATATATGAGAAATTATTAAACCAGTGCTACCAAACACAGGTAATACAGGGTGCATACGCCGACACAACAACCATGTATGTCCTATTCAAGTCGTTGAATTGAATTCATTTAATCCCTGCAGAATCTGGTAGCACAAGGTGCACACACAATCATTGGGAAAGCTAGTAGTTTTGTATTAATTTTTAACAGTGTAAGTAAGCTACAATATCCCATATATTTCCAGCATCTCAGTGATGTGCCCTAAAGTAGACTATATTATTGATCTCAACAGCTCTTGCCACCAAGGCACACCATGCACTAACATCGCACAGCAAGCCTCTCCTGGCCTAAATTACCTGTAATCATTAGGAAAATAGCTTCTTATTCTCCCTAACAGATGTGCAAGCAAGTGGTAAATGTCCTCCAGCAGACCACTGACTTCAAAATCGCAGTCACAGCTCACTGAACTTAACACCACCCAACTCCACACAGAGCAGCACATAGTACAGAGAACATATTGTCACAATGTGACTTAGACCCTTGCCTCTCATCGGATGCCTGGGATTGCGTGCTGTAGCACCCATAGATATCCTAGAATGCTATAAGGCAAGTCAATACTAATGGCTGACAAGCCACTACAAAAACCAGCAGCATAGCAAGTGTATATTTGCCAGTCTCCACCCCCCTCTATTACTTGAGGGCTGACTTGTTGATGTTTTCTGGTGCCCTTGTGCCAGGAGGGTGCTTTTCTGAGATGGCTTAAATTGTTACCATGTTCTTTGATTAGTTCAACTGAGTTTAGCTGGAGCAGTCCTCCAGAAAACTGACAGGCCTAACCTCAGGTGAATGGTTGGCCTCCACAAATATGAGTAACTCTTGCCTCGTGCAAAGATTGACAATGTCTATGGCAGCTGTATGTTAAGGGATATGTGTTAAATTGAATTGTGCCTTATGAGAGTCTTAAAAATCTGCCAGATGTAGATAAGAACGTCTGATTTAGGTTGGGCAAAGGCCCTCTGTGACTTTAACAGGTTAGACACTGAGAAAGTACAATCTGTTTTAAAGAAGTTTACTTAGAACCAGAAGTTAGCAAGCACACCCATAACGATTGTGACCACTGATACAGAAATATATGTCCAAAGAAGACATGGCCAAATGGATAATTTTATCAGCCTTTCTGCAGAACTCTGCTGGTGAGTCTACCTACATGTGCCAGTGGTTTGGCAAGTTCTGACGAGTCTCAGTTCTCGAGGGCCAGAGCCAAGTCAGATTTCCAGGCTATCCACAAGCAATGAATTGACATGCTATACTCCACTTGGAATCATTTACATTGGCAGTAATTATTCTGAAGCTGTGTCATGGGTGTGGCTCTGTAGGACCAGCGTCATAGATACTTCCATTTATAGTATGTCAACTATGGTTCCCTGAAGAAAAAATAACTTGGTCAATCTTTTAAAGTGAAATCTGAGACCAGTCATCCTTCTTCATAGTAGGTGTGCGGTGCGGTGAGAGAAGACGCTAAGGAGCTATGCTGCCCCGGCTGTTTTCCGGCACCCACACAGTCCTTCACGGTCTTTCATGGAACTGTATTCTCTGGCACTGGAGAGGGTGCAGGGCTTGAAAGTCGGCTCCGGTTCTTCATATCCCCCACAGCTGACCGCTGCTGAGTGCAGAGGTTTCGCCTCTCTTCGTCTTTACGGCAGTTGCAGAGTGAAGGTTCTTTGTGCTTTGCAGGCAGAGAGGCGGATAAGTGCAGCGAAGTACAGAGAAGTGCAGCGGTGTGGCTCTAACAAGCAGGCTGGGCTGCGAAAATACGGGAGAGTGCTGCATGAGAATTTTTCAAGTATTGTAACCCAAGAAAATCAAGTGTGGACTATGGCAGGAGAGAGGTAGGAGGGCGGCATAACCGGTGAGCCTAATACTGATTGAAAAGTAAGACCTTATCTCACTCACCTTGCACTGTTCACCGGGTTCACCATGGGGCGTGTTATTTGACTTTGGCAGGCTGATCTTTTGCCAGTCTGCCGCTGGGGTGCTGAACGCTGCCGGACCTTGGAGGCAGCACAACTCACCCGGTTCTCTCGCCGTACCATTGCCGAGGCTGATACGGTCATCAGGGACTGCATTGACCATCGTCCCCTGGGCAGCGCACACTGCTATCGTCACCACAGAGCGCTTAAAACATCGCGGCGTGGCGCCTCCAGTAGCCAGCAGGAGGCAGGGCTGGGGCTGTAACATCGCCACGTACATATCTGATTACTCCGTTTTGGTGACTACAAACCGCTAGAAAAGGCAGGTGAGGAAAACTGGATGCCCGCAAAAGGAAGTAAAATTGGTGACTCAAATCATTTGGGTTATTTTGATTTGCAATTTGCCCTCTTTTCAAAACAGTACATTGCGGTTAAACTTATACATCCAGAGGGTTGTTGACCTGGCTATCTATTACTGTGCAGTTCAAGGCCGACACTGTTGGGATTCTGGTCCCCGAATCGCGATGACTAAAGAGAGAATCAAACCAGACAATGTGGGAGGGAGCCTAAAAGGGACACTGGATGCTTTCTTTATCAGGGCAGAATCAGCTTTGGACCAAGAAATTAGTTCTGCCAAAAGAAGACTTTCCTTGGACCCCAACACAGCCCAGAAAAGATTGTCCATGGGGGGTTTAGCCAAGACAGAGAATCCGAAGGCTGTTACCCCGAAAAATTTAGACATTATTATTACTTCCCACAGATCGGCAGAGAAAGCCTGCGCTGAGGCAGGAGTAACTATGTCACCTACCAAGGAAATGACATCTGTAATTGTAATAAATGGAGTGGAGGAGGGAGAATCAGGCCAATCCATGTTGGCATCTACGTCATCATCAAGGGGGGAAGGAGCGGGGGAAGAGGGGGCGGAGAGGGCAGAAGCACCAGAGCCCTGTGGGCTGCCACCTATGGAACCCGCAGATGTTGTAAGACGATTCAAAAGGGCGCGCTTAGATCAACAAATGTCTGGTAGAGATGTCATGCTCGTAAGTGTCGCCTCAGCCAAGAGCACACGAGGGGGAGGGCGAGGGGAAGGACGAAATAAGACTACCAGAAATGTGAATAAGAAAGAACCATCAAAGGAGGATAGGCCCAAAGGGACCCCAGAAGCCACAGGCTTCTCACAGTGTTCTAAATGCAGAGGGATGGATTTGGGCAATGAGGAGGACTCACCATTATGGCTAAGACTGGAATTATTAATCACTAACCAACTAGCACCCCTCTACACAAAAATTAACGCGCTCAAAGAAAATATGGCCAGATTGGCAGCACAGTGGACGGGCCCATCCACATCAGTCACTCCCCGACCTATAGCAGCTCAGGATATGGACACCCGAGGTAGTGAGGGTACGGGAGGAGTAACACAGGGGGACCTACCGCAGAGAGAGAGGAATAGTACCCACTCAGGTAGTGCGCAAGCAGAACACCCGGGGACTGGTAGAAACGAAGACACCAGAAGGAAGGAGAGAGTTCTGCCCACTAGGAAGGAAGGGCATATGATGCCACAACAAAGTGGGACAACAGGAAAGAGGGCTCAGGGGGCCAGGGGGGATGGGACTGGTGCAATTGTAGTGAATGAGCCAGTAGGGAACGAGTTTGTCAAGGGCACGACGAATCTGCCTGTTATGGATCTTCCTCCCGCCACGAGCCCTTATATAATAGTTCTGACAGGGGTTCCTGCTTCTACTGAAATTTGTGAAGAAACACCCAGGTGTTAATCAACAAGGCAGAACATTGGTTAAGTAAAAACACACATTTTAAACTGGAGCACTATAGACAAATCTTAATGGCAAGAAGGGTGTCCTGGATAGGCCGGAGCAGAAAGTGTTTTGAAGGAGACACAGTGATCGTACATTTTAGATCACCAGGGCTGGTACAGGACCTCCTTGCCTATTCCCGGGTGGCCTCAGGGGGGAGAATGAACCATTCATCCAAATGTTACCGCTGGTTTTCTTTTATAGGGACCCATGGACAAGTTCCCGAAGAGAGGTCGATAGGCAAACGTATAGTGGGGTGATTGGAAATGGGCCCTTGTCTCTTACAAAAAATCGTTTTGCTCCTCTGGCAAATAGCCGGGGATTAGAAGACATTGATTGACATGAACGGAGCTCTCGTCGCGGCGACGCCCCCGCCGAAGCGATTGCCCCACGCATATATTCTAGTGGAGGCCTCCCAGTAACCCCAGAATGTACACAAACACCCGTTCCCATGGAAAGTGATATGGTTAGCTGTCCTAAAAAGGACAATGGCCAGACTGTAGGAGCCCACTTGACTACCCACGGCTGCCAGACATTGCCGAGCACAAGTACCATGACCCAATGCACTATAAAAGTTTTATCATGGAACGTAGCGGGGCTGTCAGCAAAACTAAAAAATTATGAATGGGTGGCTTATATAAAAAGGTTCCATGTCATATGTTTACAAGAGACATGGGAATGGAACAGAGACCAGCTAGCTCTTGAAGGCTTTAAGATGTTCTTTGTACAGGCAAGGAAAGGGCGGTCAGGAAGAGCTAAGGGCGGGCTGATGATCTATGCGGATTTAAAACTGAAAGGGACATGGGTAGACCTGAGCTGGAACTCTAATGTTGTACAAGGGCTAAAACTATGTATGACGGGCCAGAACATATTATTCGTGAACTTTTATAATGCTATAGTTCCAGGGTCACCACTCATAAATTTTAGAGAATTGGGGAAAAGGCTGGAGGGAGAGACTGATCAAGAGGGATGCAAGTACAAATGGGTGCTCGCAGGTGATTTTAATTGTCACCTTTGCCCAAATGTGAAAAATACACGGGGTGTCTGGTACTCCTGTCCGTTGGAAGAGGGCCCACATTTAGAACACACTGCAGAGGGAAAAGAGCTCAATAAGGTGCTGGAAAGGCATGATCTCCAACACACTATGGATTTAATAAATGGAGATGATGAAGGGCGGATAAACCCAACTTTTAAAGGAAGAGGCTGTGATTCAGTCATTGATTTTATTATTGTATCTCCCATGATGAAGCAGGAGAATTTTCAACTCTACATCTCTGTCCATATACAGAACCAAAATAAATCTCTAAACCTCTTTTTACAGTGGTCATCCCCAGATGCTCAACTGCACCAACTTAAACAGTTTACTATTTAATGAATTAGGTAGAATTAATTTGTCAGCTCTCTGCAATGATCCATCTTCTACCGACAACTCAGAATTAACTTTGACAAAACCATGAAGTTCCTCTCTAAAATCTATCTCTCCAGGCTGTTGAGATGTGATGACAGCCTTGACCTGCTGTAACAAGGTATAATTTTCCATTTCCTTGATCCATTCTTCTTCACTTGTACCACCATTACAATACTCTGGTCACAAAACATTCTAAGTTTTCTTTTGAATCCTCATCGAGATCAGCTCCAAATCCATCATCAATATTTAAATACTGTCTGCCCTTTTGCTCTCAGGTATATAGAAAATATTGAAAATGTACTCAATCAATTTGGTGCTCAATCTAAGTATTCTGGCAGTAGCCGTTGACGAGTGAATACTGGCCCCACTCAAAATTCATAACAATGGTATGTTGTCAGTTCACAACATAAACTTCGTTCCCCAAATTTAGTTCCTGACTGTACTCACCATCCAAAAACAAGCTAATAGTTCCTCATCAATTAAGGTCCACATCTCAGTACGCTCCATTCATATGCTAACATGGATTCTTTGTCTCCTCCATTCGGCTCATCATTGCCCCTATGCCCTTGTCGCTAGCATCAACTGTAATACAGATTTTCTTATGTGGATCACACCTGCTGAGTATGGGAGCACCAATCATCTCTTTTATTATACATTCAATAGTGTTTTCTTGTTCCTTGCCTCCAACAAAACACTTCTCTTTTTAATAACAACTTCGTAAGAGGCTCAAATGTATCTACAAAACTTCAAATACATTTGAATAAACTTGCACAGTCCTATGAATGGAAGTACTTCTTCCTATCTGATGAGCTTCTACATTTTGGCATTGGCTTCTGATATAGTCTCCTTTGGCTTGATATTGTCTGGTGTCAACATATGAGCCAAATTCCTCAAACTTAAACCACAACTTCACAGAATTTCCAAGGCTTCTCTTTGCCTACTTTCATGTTTAAGTGTCTCATAAATCAATATATCGTCTTGAAAAATGCAAGTTCCCATGGTAACCTTAAAAAGGGTGGACATCATTCACAGAGCAATTGCTGCTGCTGCTGATGTCAGTCCATGGGTAACTGTTAGATCTGCCAGCCTAAGGGTGGTCTTTTCACCAAACCTTTTGCCTTCACCGCTCCAATTGGACTGATTTCGGTTGTGTTGGCCTTAGGACTCGGTACACCTTACCACTGCTAACCAATGCTTGTGCTCACTCCCGTAAACATGGTAAAATTGGCTTGCATCTGATGGGCGCATTTAATTTACGGATGAGTCCCTAGGCTGGTAAATTAAATGCTACTTTTGGGCAGGGCCGGACTGGGAACCGAAACCGACCCTGGCGAACTGCTCGGCCGGCCCTCCTGGAGGTAAGCTTAGGGAGCGGCCGAGACGATATTGCCGACCCCCGGTAACAAAAACGGCCTCCATGGGCCGAGAACCGGCCCCCACCCTAGCGGTTCACCGGGTAAACTCCCGGTGCCCGCTACAGCCAGTCCGGCCCTGCTTGTGGGCCTACTAAACATATTGTGCCACCCACTTGAGTAGCCCTTAAAACATGTCCCAGGTCTGCCACTGCAGCCTGTTGGCAGATTTAAACAACCAATTCAACTTGGGGAAATAACTCGCTCTCTAAACCTTAAACTCCTTTTTGTATTACATATAAGTCACCCTTGAAGGCAGCTAATAGGGCAGGGTGCATTGTAATTAAAAAGTTGGACACGTACCTTTAAGTTGCAAGTTTTAGATGTGCGGGTGGTGAAAACTCACAAATTCATTTTTCACTACTGTGAGGCCTACCTCTCCCATAGGGTAGCATTGGGATACCTTATTACATTTAAGAAATGATAACATTTGATTAGGAGCAGGTAAGAAAGCCATATTTGATACCTGTCTGAGGAATTGTAATTTAAAGAGCTCTTTCATGGTAAAGTCGGGTGGTAAATCACAATTCTGAAAATGCCACTTTTAGAAAGTTGTCCTAAACATTTGATGCCTCCAGCCTGTTTCTGGGTCACAAGTCTGGGTGAAGTTGGCAGTTCGCCTTTGTGTATTCCTCCCAGGCAGCCACAGAATAGAGGGACTAGGTGTGTCTGGATGGGCCATCTCAGACATGATGGGGGTCAGAGCTGTGCTCAGCCCCACTTGCACTTGAAAGGTCTGTGCTCAGCTCTCACCCAAATAACCTCACACTAGCCTTTTGTGCCTGCAGACAGTCTGGGACCAGGGCAGGAAGGCAGGGACTTCCAGACACTTCTGTGAGAAAAAGGCCCCAGAGGTTTCTGCCAATTCAAAAGAGGCCCCACCTATAAAAACAGGACCCCAGACCACCTCTTCAGTACACTTTCTGGACTTGCCGAAGGCCTCTCAGATGACTGCCTTTTTCTGTGGCCTGCTGTGTTCTTTAGAAGGACTGCTTTGCTGCACCAAGAATGACTGTTATGCTGCCTGAAACATGCCTGCGCATCAGGGGTCTTTTGTGCTGCTTGAATCCGGCTTTTCTACTTGAACCTAGGACTACCAGAGTGACTTCACGGGCAGGTTGTGTGGCCTCCTGATCAGAGCTTCAGGGACAGAAAAAAGATCCAGCCATCTTGAGCTTGCACCTGGACACTACCTGAGTGAACCCTGTCTCTCCAAGTGGTGCCTTTCCAGTCCTGGACCCTTTGAAGGGGTGCTACAGGTGCCCCAATCCAAAACTTGTGAAATGTTTTCACAAAAGGTGCTCTGAGACTGAGAGGAGACCGGGACCTACCTGATTGTTGATCCACCAAAATTAAGTTGTTAATGTTCTCAACCAGTATATAACTGTCATATTTCACTCAACACACATTAACCCCTTTATCCGCATTTCTTCCCATTCTGGCAAATGGTCCTATAAGTCACATTTGCTGCACGCCTTGTTGATGGTAAGACAGATTTTGAAACTTGCGACATGTCTTGTAGCTCCACATCTATAGCAAGCATTGTTTACAGCTTTTTGACATTCTCCTTGTGTTGTCTGGTTTTGGTTTCACTCCTTTCTGAAGGTCTAATTATAACTACAGATGTATTGTCACAATGATTATTCTCCCTAACATCTCCTTGGGAATGCTGTATGCTATTACCAATCTTAACTGCTTCTTGTAACAACATGTCCTTGCTTGACAATAGTCTTTCTTGGATTTACTTAGCATAGTACTTTACAACTAATTGGTCTTTGATAAAAGATTTTGCTAATTAGCCAAACTGCTGTTAAGCCTCTCCATATGGCTATGTAAGTATCCATAGGTTCATCAGCTAAATTGTCCCCTCAAGGAAAACATACATCTCCTCTACTCAAGATGTCTTGAGTTGCAAATTGTTTTTCAAAATCCTTTCACTGCTACCTTATTTTCATCCAGAACCTGCCCTTCAACATCTACAGTTTCAAGAAGATGTGCAAACACACTCTGCCCTTCTATTCTCAAAGACTGCTAACAAATATACCACTCTCTTTTTAAATAGATTGCCATCGTCAGCCCCCCAATATTCATGGAAACCACAATACAATTCTTTTCAATGCCTTGGCGGTTCACAGAGACTTGTAGAAAAAGGCGGTGGCTGTGTCATAGTATCAATTTTCTGTGCACGTTGTTTAACAATATAGTAATAACAATGAAAAAAATACTGTTTAGCTAGCATTTCTCTTTAGGAGCAAGGTAGGAAAATAAAGTACACATATTAAGCAGTGCTGACCTGGGTTTAACTCTCAGCGTGTTTCCTGTAGCTTAAGTGTTGTTTATTAGGAAGTCCAAAAAGCACTATAGGCAATCACAATAGAAGCACTTCTTGTACATAAATCCAGATATTGTTTCTGTACTGTGTGCAAATAAATCAAGGACTCCACACAGAGTTATAATTCACAATACTTTGTGATCATTCTAAACATGAATAAATCCTTGCATGTGCAACACACTCCACACTTGGTCACAAATCTTAACAGCCCCAGTTCCAAATTGTCAGTTGCAGTATGCAGAACTTAGAAGTTCTGCCTAGTGAGTGATAGTGGGAGGTCAAATGTTTGCCCAGGGAGGCTGAGACAAACTGAACTACATTTCCAGCTAAAAGGGGCAAGTTGCTAATTGGGCATCAGGTATTACCCAATCATTAAACAGGTCGCAGAACAAGAAAGGTCATCAAGCTTCCATTGAGTCATCCCTTGTTGCTAAAGGATACCAGCTCCACAAGCATGAATATGTAACAACGAGCTTCTCCCACAGCTTTGTATTCACATTTGGGTGCTAATCTGTAATCCCACATGAACAGCTCTGTTTAACAAGGACATGGGTGATGCTAGTCAAGGTCCTAATCGCAAGTATTAAAAAGATGCTTCCAGTGGTTCAGGGTTAAAACTTCTTCCATCTGGACTCACAGTGCATTGGCAACAACCACCTCATGACTCCTTTATCTGTTCATGTCCCAGCATTTGCCAAATACCAAGGTCCAGCAGTGGTAAACACTAGACTCTTAAGTAAACATAGAGACACAGCACGACTAGGGCAGGACTGGCTGTAGTGGGCACCAAGTGGGCCGGATGGGTGAGGCCGGATTTGGACAGGTGGGAGCCGGTTTTGCAGCGGTGCCAAAAGCAGCAGTGTTTGCTATTGGCACCCCCCTTACCCAGGGATGGGCTCCCTTCCCAGTACGGCCCTGAGCAGGAGACACACTCACAAGACCACAACCCGAGAAAAGACATATATGACACAATGCTCAGCTGTGGCAGACGTTGTCTCACTTAGAGCAGGGCAGGTCTTGTTCTTTCTGGGAAAGTTTCTTAATGAGAAACATAATTTTTTATGATCCACTTCAGATATTGTATGTTATGTTATGTTAGTAAGATTTAGAGAGCACGTGAATACCCGGAGGTGTCTTGGCATGTGATTGCGGTAAGCCCAGCCCCACGAGAAGAGTCCAACCTCTGTGTTAGTTGCTCTTGTAATCTGCCTAGTAACAGTCTATAAATAGCTCATTTGTCCATCTGGCGCATGCCCAGACTTGACCACATCTGTTATCAGTTAGCCTTGCTTGACCATGTTTTCGCGGGCTCAAGGAGTGCGTTAGCTCCGCCCACATATTGATTCAGTATCGAAAATGACCATAAATGGTAATGTTCTTCGGCCTCATGTTGTATCCACCCACTTATGAGCCCCTCTATTGTGTATAAAAGGGGACCATGTACGTAAGTTCTTTGTGCTACTCCATGCAATACTGAAGAGTGTTGTGTGGATTGTAGGACCACCCTTAAGGGTTAATAAATGCTGTCTTTGTACTTTGCAGTTTCCGTGCCAACTTCCTTGTAGATTCCATTACAGGAGAGCGAACCCTTGTGTCCTGCGGGCCTAGCTGGGGCCTGTATTCATCAATTGGCGCCCGTCACGTGGGGCTCATCGGCGACTCGGATGCTCGAAGGACTGGTCGCGACGAAGGTGAGGAATTTGGCCGGGGACGTGATCACTGCCAGCGGCGTCTTAGCCCTGGCATCCCGAGGTTTTTCTTCCTTCCCTTCCGAGCTGACCGTCTGGGTGGCGCCGGTCCTCGACTGAGACCTCTCCTGTCGGTCTGGCCGTGAAAGCCGTTTGGGCGATTGTGGAGCTTGGCAGTTGGAATCTGGACTCTTGATTGGTAAGAACCGGTGTACGGTACTTGCTCCGAGTTTTTGAAGCCTGATCTGGCTATTTGAGTTTGATTTGTGATGACTAGTCATATTTTGTATTTGTCTTTGTGAATATATATGCGTTGCAACACATATAGGCAGGTAATGTGGAGAGATTTCTCCGGAGCTGTGTAACTTTGAACGGCGCAACGATTAAGTGCCATTTTTCTATAATATTGCATATTTTGCATTATTTCTGAGCATGCCTGCTTTCAGCGCACTCCGTAAGTGGTGTTGCTGTTTTGGGAACCGGTTGAACCTCGAGGAATCTGCTCCAGCTCCCCCAGAGGGGACTCCTAATAGGGATATGTATGTGAAGCATGGTCTTTCTTCCATAATGTACAGCACAGTATGGAGGAAATATACAAAAAAAGATCCTGAGTTGCGATGGCCTTTGTATGGATCGTTTGATATACGTAAGATTGAGTATGTGGAACAGTGTATGTGTAAGCGGCGTGCTCGTCAGGATATGTTTGAGTGTGTACGGTTGTGGGTGAAGGAGGTGCGTGAGCGAGAGAAGCGCGAGAAAGCGCTGTTTGATAAGGAACAACGGAAGAATGATCATGTGCGAGCACAGGAAGCGAAGCGTCGGGAGGACAGAGAGCAGACGGACAGGCAAGAGAAGGAGCGTAGGCTACAAGTTTCGGGTCAATACGCTGTTCGGCAGCCACTTTATCCTGTCCTTAATAATCCTGATGATGATTTTTATTTACTAGATCGTTCTCCGCCCCCTTATGTCGGCGCATCTGCTCCGAGGCCGCAAGATTCTGTCCCGGGTCCGGGTAAGGTAGATACGCGGTCCATGTTATCAGCCGAACAAATGGCTGAGCTTCGGCAATTTTCCTTCCGTGCACTTAAGGGCAAGATATCCATAGAGGAATTATTCCATACTTGGGGGCCGTGGCAGGAGAGAGATAAATTGTATTTTCTGGGTCACTTCGCGGAGGAAGTGATTGATGCTTTCCGGAAACGTTCTGGTGTTTTTGAGCCCGACGAAGTGTCATCGGATGCTAAAGCATTGCGTAATGGTGTTTTCTCTTTTTCTAAGGCTCCAGATACGGCTCGGCGGCTGTTCGCCTTGCGGGACGAGGTGCTGGTCTTTAAAGAGAAAGCGCGCCAGCGAGCAGGGGAGGAGAAGCAGTCGGATTCGTGCACAACAGAGGGCCATTCATCCACCTCCCAGTCAGATAAGGATGACATAGTGCATGTTAAACCAATGCGAGAGGCGGCGCCTTTGTATGTTCCTCCTAAAGGAGCGGGGACTAGCTCGGACATTACCTCCGCCGATGCTAAGGGATATTTTGTGTATAATTGGGTTTACACTCCATGGCATAGGGCTGATGTTATGGCATTGAAGAATGCGCTGCCCGACCCCCGCAAGAATCCAGCGGCCTTCTATGAAGAAGTTGAGGGGGCCTTGAATTCTTGCGTTATGACTTTGGCAGATATAGATTTGTTCTTTGGGCTTATTCTACCACCAGATATGTGGCGATCTGTGCGAAAGGTAGATGATGCCGCCACTTTTAAGGCTCGATGGTCTGAACTGGAGGATGAGGATAGGGAGAGGAAGCCTGCGCAGAAACCGCCCCAGAATATTTTAGATCTCCCTGCTGCTATTGTGGCTAAGTTGAAGACAATTATCCCCCCTAAAAAGATTGACTGGAATATGTTAGCAGCATGTAAACAGAAAGTTGACGAGTCAGTTGCGGACTTCTTTACGCGCTTTGAGGAGACGTTTCATGATTTTAGTGGACAGTCGCTTACCGACGATACGGGACGCCACCTTTTTTGCGGATAAATATGTGGCTAATCTGCTGCCGGCAGTTGCGGCCCGTCTAAAAGCGAGTGAAAGTTCTTGGTCCTCCGCTACACCGACGGCCCTCCTGACTATCGCCCAGTATTATGAGCGTCAGGAGCAAGAAGCAAAGGGCCAGGAGGAGAAGAAGTCGAAAGATTTGAAAACAAAGGTGATGTTGGCGCAAGTCTATGGCCCGCCTCGACGGGGTAGTAATAGAGGTAGGGGAGGATCTTATGGTCCTCCCTCGGGCCGATCTGATTTGAATAGGAACCAATGTGCGTATTGTAAGCAATCGGGTCATTGGGCTAGGGACTGCCCGGTGTTGCATGCATCGCGTCATGGGCATACCCACGGTGGCCCCCGAGGTAGAGGGGGTTTCTCGAACTTTCGAGGGAATTCTAACGAACAGGCTCGTTTTGATTCTGCTGGGCAGCACCGAGATAGATCAAATGTTTTCGATCGCCAGCATCAGTATCAAGCGTCAGGGATTGACCGGTCGGGGTACCATGACTCTCAGCATGCATAGGAATGCGTTGGATGGGGGTTAGAATCAGTTGAGGTGCCGGTCGATCAGAAGGGCCCTTATGTATCGGCTGAGGTTTTGGGCTCTACTGATCAGTTCCTAGTGGATACAGGAGCGACACGTAGTGCGCTATCTAAGCAATTGGTTCCGGGGGCTCCCCCATCCGGCTTAATGGTCACATCGGTAGGGTTTGACGGTACACTCTCCCGAAGCCCTCTTTCACAGCCCCTCATGTTTAAGGTTGATTCCTTTTCTGCACCCTGTCCGTTTCTGCTTGCCCCGTACACACCGGACAATATTATGGGTCTTGATATGTTAAAGCATTTTAGGGCTACTATCCGCTGCTCCCCTGCTGGGGTGCGGGTAATATTGAATGACAATTACCCCCGATCTGAACGGATGTGTGCGATGTCAGAGGATGCGCTGTTATCTACCCTCCCTCGTGCTTTGTGGGCAACTTCGGATACTGATGTAGGACAAATGGTGATTCCACCGGTCCACATTAGCGTCCAGGAGGGGGCGGTGTTACCACGCCTCCCACAGTACCGTATTTCCCAGGAGGGTGAGGAGGCTCTCATACAGATAGTGCAGGATTTGATAACGGTTGGGGTAGTCGAGGAAGTCCCCTATAACATTTGTAACAGTCCGATTCTTCCCATACTGAAAAAGGATACGGATGCCAGAGTTTATCGGTTTATAATTGATTTGAGAGAAGTGAACAAGATCGTGATACCTCAATACCCAGTGGTTTCCGATATCACGACGTTGCTTACCTTGGTCCCGCCTACGGCGACCATGTTCTCAGTGATTGATTTGAAAAATGCCTTCTTTTCCATTCCCATTCACCCTGATAGCCGATATCTTTTTGGGTTTACATTAAATAATAGATCTTATCGTTTTTGTAGGATTCCCCAGGGCTACACAGAAAGCCCTAGCATTTACAGTCAGGCTTTGAAAAGACAATTGGATTCTTTTGTTCTGCTCGAGGGGGTCGCCCTTATTCAATATGTTGATGACATCTTGCTGGCGGCTGACACCCTGGAGTTGTGTGAAAAAAGTACGTTATCCTTACTTTCCTTTCTAGCGTCCCACAATCATAAGGTATCTAGGAAGAAATTGCAATTCTGTAGACCAAAGGTGACTTATTTGGGTCACCTTTTGTCTAAGGAGGGACGTGCACTCACACCGGATCGTATCCAAGTAATTTTGGATACACCGAGACCGTCCACACAGAAGGATGTGCGTGCATTTTTGGGCCTTGTTTCTTTTTGTAGACAGTGGATACTGGGGTTTTCGCACATAGCTAAGCCATTGTTAGCCCTCTTGACAAAGGACACGCCTATTCCAATCCCTTGGTCAGACGAGTGTGATACTGCTTTTCAGCAACTACGACAGGCCCTTTGTTCAGCACCAGTGTTAGGGACCCCTGATTATGCAAAACCCTTTTCGTTGTATGTGCATGAGAAAGATGATGTGCATTGTCAGTTTTAGTACAGATGCACGGCGATAAGCAGCGCCCATGTGCATATTTTTCGGCTGTACTTGATCCTGTCGCCCGAGCATTACCAGGGTGTTTTCGCTCGGTTGCGGCGACAGCTGTGTCAATACGCCAAAGCGAGGGAATTGTGTTATCTCATAAGCTGTTGGTATTAGTCCCCCATGCTGTTGATGCCCTGCTTAATCAAACAAAGATGCAGCAGTTGACCAGTGCCCGTTTAACGGGATATGAGTTGACGCTTTTGGCTCCTCATATTACGTTGAAAAGGTGCGTAACGTTAAACCCGGCAACATTGTTGCCATACCCCGAAACCCAGCCTGAGGCGCGGAAAGCGCATGATTGTATTCTCGTGACTGAGGAACAAACAAAGGGTCGTATTTATCTCCAGGATACGCCCTTTCCAGATGTAGATGGAGAACTGTGGGTGGATGGATCCTGTCTGAAGCTACCAGATGGTACGACTTCAGCAGCATATGCAATTACCACATTACACACGATAGTGGAGACAGCACGCATACCACAGAAATCAGCTCAAGCAGCGGAACTGATAGCATTAACACGAGCATGTGAGCTCAGTACAGGACTATGTGTGAATGTTTATACAGATAGCCGCTATGCCTTCGGAGTAGCGCATGACTTCGGCCTACTCTGGAAGGAGAGAGGGTTTTTAACGTCACATGGAGTACAGATAATGCATGGAGAGTTAGTTCATAATCTTTTAACTGCATTGACATACCCAAAGAAAATTGCCATCGTTAAGTGTAGCGCCCATAGGAAAGTGGTTGATAAAGTTGGAGAAGGGAATGCGTTAGCGGATCGAGTAGCACGGGAGACTGCGATGCAGCCCGGTACTACTGCCATGTATGTAGTGAAGTCACAGGTGGAGAGATGGCATGATGCGAAGGAGGAAGTGCGAGAAATGCAAAGGACCGCTTCTGACAAAGAGCGGGAACAATGGGCTAGCGAGGGAGAACTGGATGACGAGGGCTGCTGGAGAAATAAACAGATGGATAGATGGAAATTACCCACGGCCTTTGTACAACCTATGGTTCAGATGGCACATGGGCTAGCACATGTTGGAGCTTCCGCAATTGTAAAATTGCTTACCCAAGTCTGGGAGCATCCAGAGATTGCTAGCACAGCAAAGAGGGTGGTGCAGACCTGTATGATCTGCCTGAGGTACAACCCAGGAAAGGGTACTCGAACTCCAGCAGGAGGATTTGTGACACCCACTGCACCCTTTGAGGTTCTGCAGATGGATTACATCCAGCTGGAGCGCTGTAACAATCTGAAGTATGTTCTAGTAGTGGTTTGCGCCTTCAGCAAATGGGTTGAAGCGTACCCTACGAAAGACAATACTGCAATGACTACTGCGAAGCTGCTGCTGAAAGAGTTCTTCCCTCGATATGGCGTCTGTAGACTTCTGTGGAGTGATAATGGCCCTCACTTTGTAGCGGATGTTATAAAGTATGTCTTGAAGGGCCTAGGCATCACTCAGAAGTTCCACGCCGTGTTTCACCCTCAGTCTGCAGGCCTAGTTGAGAAGTATAATGGTACACTGAAGCTTAAGATCGCCAAAATTCAAGCTTCGACGTCTTTGACTTGGCCAAACGCTCTGCCACTGGCGTTATTGTCAATTAGATCAGTACCGCACTCTCGAACTGGCCTTACACCATATGAGGTTGTTTTCGGACGCCCAATGAATATTTGGGGTCCGCCAAAACCTAAGGCTGTGCATGATGTACCTTGTGTGATGATGAGTGATTATCTGGCACAGTTAACGGATAACTTGGTTTCTATTCATCAACAGGTCCGGGAGGCGCTCCCTGATCGGTCTACCGGCGAAGGACATGGTCTCCGGCCTGGTGACCATGTCATGGTGAAAGTCTTCGACAGAACGAACAGTTTGGAGCCGAGATGGGTGGGCCCTGAGCAGGTCCTCCTCGCAACGAGGACGGCTGTGCGAGTCTCCAACCGAAAGAATTGGATCCACTCTCTGCACTGTAGGAAGGTGCCGCCCGGATTGGTAGAACCTGCCGTGCTGACCGATCAACGAGAAATTTTGGCTGCAGAGACAGGCCGTGCTGCGGAGCCAAATGCCACTGAGGAGCTTTTTCTGGACCACGCGACTCCTGGAGGAAGGCGATATCATCTTCGACCAAGGAAGTGAGTTTTCCAGTACCGGGACATACTGTCAGAACGGCCCTTGGGTTAGTGAAACGGAGAGCCGATGAGGCAAGGGGGGGGGATCAGCCCTGCATTAGTGTAGCGACACCCGTCTTGGCCCGCTGGTGAAGAAATCAACCGCTGCCCAAGGGGAAGAGTTCTGACAGACTTTTAGTTTCAGGAAGATATTGGGTTTTTATTTTTGTTTTGATATGGAGAAAAAGAAAATCCTTTGTGCATTAGGGTTCATGTTGACAGTAGCCATTGTTGGGATAACCACATGGTTCGTGGAGGATGTAACTCCCGCTCGGAAGATTCTTGTGTTGACAACTCCGGTGCCTGAGGAGCACTACTTTTATACATTACCGTATCAAGAGTTGAAGCATCGACAATCTTACTTGAATAACACTTTCATCCAGATGCTGCATCATACCCACGTTGCTACGAATGCTACGAACTGTTGGATATGTGGGATGATGCCAGCTCATCAGAAGAAAGGAGGAACGCCATTTATACCACTTCCTTTCTCTCATAATGGCTCTTGTAGAGCATGGTATACTTTGCTTTTTGCCACTCGGAAACCGACAGTGGGACGATTGCTCTTCAGACTCAATAAAGAATGCCATCAAGACAAAAATGGGTATCCACAAGCGAATGGGACAATTTGGGAGTGGGAAGAGTACCGACCAGACAATGAATCCATTCCCTACATCTTCACGAACACAAGAGACACTGTGGGAAAGGATAAATTTGTGATTCAAGTAGCACAAGCTCAGGCGGACCTGTGTGTCCAGAGTGTGGGTTTCATCCCTGTTGGTGTTAGTGATTGCATTACTGTTTTGAATATTGATGGGTTGAACAATAGTACCTTCTTAGCCTCCCATAATACGTACTTTGTGTGTGGAAATAAAGGTTATTACCGTCTGCCGGCTGGGTGGTCTGGGGTATGCTATGTATCATTTCTTTTACCTCCTGTATTCCTAGCTCCCGCATCTTATCATAAGGATCTGAAATTATTGAATAATGTGACTGTAAATAGGTATAAACGTACTTTATCAATTGACGATGTAGATCAGACTGACACCAGTCTGCAGCAGTATATTGATTTTAACTTAGGACTGTTTTTCTTTGTTGGAGCTGCCCTGAACAGTAGGAAGATCCGAAGATTAACAAGAGTGGTAGAAGCTGTGACAAATCAGACTGCTGCTGCTCTTGGGAATCTTACGGAGGAATTGCAGATTACTAGAATTGTTGCATTACAGAATCGTATGGTATTAGACGTTATGCTAGCTGACAGAGGAGGAGCATGTAAAATTATTGGAAGTAGCTGTTGTGTGTTTATCCCTGATCATACGCCATCAGTTTATAATGCCATCAATAAACTGCATAAAATTGCAGCTGAGATCCATACAGAAAACGGCACTTGGTCCTTTTCTGGATGGTTTTGGGCGTTAATTACCGCCTGGGGATGGAAGGTTCTAACTGGTCTCTGCATTATTGTAGCGGTTCTGTTTTCGTGCTGTATCTGCGTTCAATGTGGTCCCTTGCTCTGCTCATTATGTGTATCATTCTGTATCCCTGATAAGAAAGCTATTGCCGATGTTGTTCACCAGAAACGTTTAGCAAAAGAAGTTGAAGAAATGATGACAATTGACATATATGATGATTATCCTAACAAACCGGATGTCTTCAGTAAATGCTGAAAGGGTCGTCTGTTGTAAATTGAAACAACGATGTGATTAAGCATTTACTAAAGACATTAATCCCCCTTTTATAGATCGTGTTTTCTCTGTTATGTTGACCGAAGCTTGGACTCCATTTTGTATTGTCATGCTTCCACGTGTTCCCCACGAGAAGAGTCCAACCTCTGTGTTAGTTGCTCTTGTAATCTGCCTAGTAACAGTCTATAAATAGCTCATTTGTCCATCTGGCGCATGCCCAGACTTGACCACATCTGTTATCAGTTAGCCTTGCTTGACCATGTTTTCGCGGGCTCAAGGAGTGCGTTAGCTCCGCCCACATATTGATTCAGTATCGAAAATGACCATAAATGGTAATGTTCTTCGGCCTCATGTTGTATCCACCCACTTATGAGCCCCTCTATTGTGTATAAAAGGGGACCATGTACGTAAGTTCTTTGTGCTACTCCATGCAATACTGAAGAGTGTTGTGTGGATTGTAGGACCACCCTTAAGGGTTAATAAATGCTGTCTTTGTACTTTGCAGTTTCCGTGCCAACTTCCTTGTAGATTCCATTACAGGAGAGCGAACCCTTGTGTCCTGCGGGCCTAGCTGGGGCCTGTATTCATCACCTTCAAGAAGATGGTGAGGGAGCTTGCATTTCTGAGCTCCGTTGGGAGCATGTTCCAGGGTTTTGCGGTGCCACAGGAGAAACTTTGGCCGCCCCAATATGAGGACTGTATTCTCAGAACTTTCATAAGTCTAGCACCTGTGGTGCGTAGCTGTCTGGACGGTTCATAGCAGGCAAAGAGATTCCTCAGAAAAATAGGTCCTGTATTGCTCAATGCCTTGTATGCTAGGCACAGTGACTTGAATTTAATCCGTTGTGCCACCGGAAGCCAGTGGAGTTTACGAATTTCCTTGGCTACTGATTCATGCTTTGGGATGTTCAGCAGAAGTCTTGCAGTAGCATTTTGAACTGTCTGAAGCTTTTTTTGATATTGCTTCTGCATGCTCAGGTAGAGCCCATTGCAGAAATCCAGTTTTGACTGAATCAGTGTGGTTACGACCGTCTTTCTAGATTCAGTGGGGATGTAAGATAAAATCTTCAAAAAATGAGAGGCAGAAACGATGGCATTTGTCTGATAGGATAGTGTTAGTTTATTATCAATCATAACTCCCAGATTTTTAACCTTCAGAATTGGTTTTGGCAGTTTACCCATCTCTGCCGGCCACCAGAGGTTATCCCATCTGGGTTGCAGATTACTGAAGACTACTACCTCGGTCTTCTCAGAGTTAAGCTAAAGACAGTGTTTTCCCATCCAACTGTTTATTTCCCTCATACAATTTTGAAACTGTAAAGTGGGGAAGGCTTGATGTTTGTTCGCTGCCATCACTATCTGGGTGTCATCGGCGTAGGACGTGAGACTAAAGCCCAACTCTCAGATCAGAGAGGCGAGTTCAGATACGTACACGTTAAAAAGGGATGGACTTAGAGATGATCCCTGTGGGACTCCGCATGGGAGGGACATACGGATCCGATTTATACTTGTCCAACATCACTGTTTGTCTCTTTTCTGTTCCTGTAGAACTGGTGGTACCAACAATACATGCCATCATTCATAAAAGACGTTTATCAATTTGTCATGAATAGATATATATTTCATATGGCGGACAACAATAGTTGGTTCCTAAGCATAAATGGTAGTACAACATAATATTTTAAGCTACACACTTTGTTGCAATAAACAGCAAATATACCTGTGACTCTATGTTGAAGAAAACCTTGAAAGACGTAGATTAACACAATAACTAAGTGCTTAATATTTTTGTGCCATTTACAAGTCTGTGCCAAACACAATCTCTCCATTTTGTTCAGGATTCAGGATGCTTTTCATTCTGTTTAGTCGCTGAAATTCTTCCTTAATTTCAAGAAAAGATTTGTTCTTGGTCTCCGGAATAATGAAGAAAATAAATGTTGCTGCTAGGGAACACTCGACAAAGAAGACAAGGAAACAGTAGTGGTTTAGTCCATTCTAAAAAGAGAAAAGATTTAATATTTCATTAGACTTAAGTGTGCATACACCGTTCATCAAGACAGTAGTTTGTAGATACCTACAAATGTCAGCCAATCTCACAAAGTTTAAATAATGCTCTTCAAACCCCAACTGAGGTCTCCAAACCTCATTCATTCAATCTCCTGCCTTAGAACACACTCTCCAGCATGTTAAGAATAGGTATTTAGATAAATGCTTTGGAAGTGTTTGATAGAAGTATGGTACTGTCAGGCAGTTGTAATTCCTTTTCTGCATGTTTGAATGAATTAATGAATAAAATACTACTTTCATAGCACTAACCGCTGCTTCATAGAAGTGTCCTGGTGCTAACCAGTAGGATAATTATTGATCAACAATTAACTTTGCTTAAAAAGGAAAGTCTTCATGTCCTTTTTGTACCAAGATTTGGTAACCATTTTTCTACGCATCAAGGGCAGGCATAGCTTATCCGTCAAACATGAGAAGATGTATCCCCTATTGGTATCTCGCTTAACTCTTGGTATAGCTAGAAGCTACTTATTGCAGGACCACAAGTCTCTCTTTGGCCTATACCAGCTTAATCTCTGGTGAAGAAAGAGCAGGCCTTTCTGTTGTACAGCTCTAAAGATGATTAACACAGATTTGAAAATGATCCATGTTTCTGTTGTCAGCCAGTGCAACTGCATGAGTCTCAGAGGGTGTCTTTCAAGAGACTTAGAATGAGCTGAGCAGCAGCATTTTTTATAATCTGTAGTTTGTGGAGAGATTTATAAGAAATGCCGAAAAAAGAGAGTTGAAATAGTCTAGCCGGAAGGTCACAAGGGCTTGTCTAATTAATCTCCTGGTATTCACTGATAAACATTTTAGAAGCTTAAATAGAGATTTTAAAAGTCTAAAACATAATCTAATGTTATCCCGAATATGGGATTTAAAGGAAAGATCTGAATCAAATTTTACCCCAAGTTTCTGGGGGTGGGGGGGGGGGGATTTGGGGAATCCACAGAGAATGTGGCCAAAGACAGTTCTGATCAAAAAGAGAGGGGTTACCAAAATCCGATACCTCTGACTTATCAGTATTAAGTTTCAAGCAATTTAACTCCATCCAGTTTGCAACTACCTTTAGGCAGCCCTAAAAATGCATTTCTAGTGATCTGTGAAATTGGCTGAAACTAGAGTAACACTTGTGTGTCATCAGCATACAATATGAGCTTAAAGCCCTATGGTTCAATCACCTTTGCTATAGATATGTTGAAAAGAGTACGCTTACCAACAGTTTCTTGGCACTTATAGAACTAGAATGGTTGAAAACCTAACTAGAAGTCCCTTAATGCAATAAGCCTGTTTAAATAACAATGTTTTTAGCAATCAGCAAAAAGTCCATTGTCCTTCTCCAGCCAAATTCTATCTGGTAAAGCATTCAATGTAGATAGGGCAACTACAAAGAAGCTACGGCCTCCTGCCCTATATTTACACAATTTAGGAATTACCAGCCAGTTTGCCTCGTTGGATCTCAGAATATTAGAAGGTATGCCCTTATTTACTGTTTATGCCAAGAAGATATTGCCAGTGTTGTATAGACTCTTGGGGACCGATTCACAGAACTAACTTAAGATATCCTAAACGTACTACCATTTTGGTATTCACAGAAGACACTTACTCAATTTGGTATTCACAGAAGGCACTTACTCATTTTGGTATTCACAGAAGTTAGGAGTCCTAACTTTAGGACTCCTAAATGCCTTCTGTGAATACCGAAAGTCTTAAAGTTTTTTCAGTTTAGGAGTCCTAAAGTTAGGAGTCCTAACTTTACTACTCCTAAACTGTGAAAAATCCTAACTTTAAGACTTTCGGTATTCACAGAAAGCAATTAGGAGTCCTAAAGTTAGGAGTCCTAACTTTACTGCTCCTAAACTGAGAAAAATCCTAACTTTAAGACTTTCGGTATTCACAGAAAGCATTTAGGAGTCCTAAAGTTAGGAGTCCTAACTTTACTACTCCTAAACTGAGAAAAATCCTAATTTTAAGACTTTCGGTATTCACAGAAGGCATTTAGGAGTCCTAAAGTTAGGACTCCTAACTTCTGTGAATACCGAAATGAGTAAGTGCCTTCTGTGAATACCAAAATGAGTAAGTGCCTTCTGTGAATACCAAAATGGTAGTAAGTTTAGGATTTTGTCTTAAGTTAGTTCTGTGAATCGGGCCCTTGAACACCATGCAGCACACCTTAAATCAAATACACTCCTGCATTGGAAGCTAAGGCTACTGTCTAAGCAATGGCATAGAATGTGAATACCGAGGAAGGAGAAAAGTCAAATGTGCTGATTTATTCTGGATAATCTGAAGCTTATGCAGGGCATTGTGGGGAAGACCCGCATAGACCTAATTAACATAATTAAGTTTTGAATTGATAGCTGAAGTTACAATTAACTTCCTTGCTTCAAAAGACAGCAAATGTGCAATCTTCCTCAGAGTTTTTCACAAAAAGAGCATTTTTTACACTGAAGCCCCTACTTGGGATTTTAATGATAGGTTTCCATCTATCACTACCCCAAAACTCCAAGCAAGGGAAACTGGAGCGGGTGTTGGACCAAGATCTATTGGCTAGAAATTGGCCCTCCAAAGATTAGTCCTATTATTCAGACTACTTTAGTTTTATCAGTATTTAACTTCCACTGAGTTCTAGCCATCCAGATCCAACTAGCTATAAATCTCATATTGTTTGAAACTTTTCATATGATGCTGGGGTACTAACCATGTGAAATAATAGTTGAAATATTAGTTGAAAATCATCCCAGTAATTATAAACGCTACATCCTGATGTTGTTACTGCCACTCTTAGTGATTTCATGTACCAATTAAACAAGTGAGTTGACAGGTAGGAGCCCTGTGAGACTCCACATTGAGGTCCACTTGCTTTGGAGATGTAACTTCCAAGTTTCACTGACTGTGTGCAACCTTGTATAAAGGACTTGACCCACTCAAGGGATTTGCCCTACAACCATGCCTCTGTTACACAGTCAATCAAAATTGTACGATCAACAGTGTCAAAAGCAGCAGAAAGATCTAAAAAGAACCAAGGACACAGTCCTTCCATGAAGCTCTTCTCATCTTAATTCGTCCATAGCTGCTGTTTTCACCGACTCTGTACTGTGAGCAAGTCGAAAACCTGCTTGCAGTAGGGGAAGGAAGGTAGTTGTCTGTTAGGACGTAACGAGGTTGGACAGTAGTTTTTCAAAACTATTGTAATGTTTCTCTGCTTCTTAAGCAGAGGAATCGCTTCTGCATGCTTAAAGCCTCCAGTACAGATCCCTGCTGCAGCAACGTATTAATTAATGTTAATGACGGGATATTTATTGCAATAGGCATTTGTTTTAGAATGGCTGGTGGACAAGTAGCCTTATGAGATCCTGATTTAAGCATATTAAGTTGTTGTTTTAATTTATCCTCCCATTTGACAGGGAAGCTGGGCATCCCCATTGTACACAAAAGCACCCTTCGCCTCCCCACCTACACAGACGACCTCTTGACCAACATGGAGCACCTCCACTTCCAGGTCCAAACCAACCCGATCACCACCCTCCATTGCACCCTCATCTACAGACCCCTGGACCCTGCCCACCCCTCAGCGATTCCATCATCGACTTCATCGCGTGCCACGCTCTCGCCTCCACAGACTACATCCTCCTTGGCGACCTCAACTTCCACCTCGACAACCCCAATGACAAAAACACCTTGTCCCAAAAACTAGCCACCATTGGGCTCAAACAACTGGTCAACTCCCCAACCCACTCAACGGGGCACATGCTTGACCTCATCTTCTCCACCAGCGACAACATCACCTTCAGCCACACCACCAAGCTCCTGTGGCCCGACCGCTGCTGCGTCCACTTCCAGTTCACCAAACCCACCGTACACCACCACGCCTACCTCTACCCTCAAAGAAGTTGGAACAAGGTCACCGAAGAACAGCTCACTACCTCCCTCAGCAAAACCCCTCCAGCGACATCTGCAGATGCCAACACCACTGCACGCAACCTCCACTGATAGATCTCCGACTGCGCCGACACTTTGGCTCCCTGATGAAAGACCCAAGCAAGTAACACTCCAAAAAAGCCAGATGGTTGCCTCCCGCCCTTCATGAGTCCAGATGCACATGTAGACGGCTCGAGAAGAGATGGAGTAGCAGCAAGACCTTCAGGACCGCTGTCACCGCACACCACCATCTCATCAGAACAACGATGAAAGCGGAGCTACAAGAAAGGATCATCACCATTGCACTCAACAGAAAGGAACTTTTCACCGTGGTCAAATAATTTATCAGACCCAGCACAGAGACAGCAGACCCCCCCCAAAAACCTCTGAAATAACCTTAGCACCTACTTCCTCTGCAAGATCAAGGAGATATATGACAGCTTCAACAGCCGTGATACTCAAGACCCTTCAAACTCACCCGCAACCACCATACCCTACAACACCGGACCCCAACAGACCCTACTCAGCTGGACCCCCCTCACCGCAGACGACACTCTAAAGATCATGAAGAGCATCCACCCCGGAGCACCCTTGGACCCCTGCCTGCATCACATCTTCAACAGAGCAGGCATTACCATCGACCTAGAACTCTGCCGCACCATCAACTCTGCCACCTTCTCGGAAGACTGGAAACACGCATAGATCAACCCCTTGCTAAAGAAACCCTCAGCTGACCCGACAGACCTCAAGACCTCAAGAATTTCAGACCCATTTCTCTCCTTCAATGCCCAACTTTCCGAGTTCATTGAAGCGAACACATCCTGGACCTCTCCCAATCTTGCTGCCAAAGCAACCACAGCACCAAGACCGCCCTCTACGCCGCCACAGATGACAGAGTGCCCTCCTCAACTGAGGCGGAACTGCAGCCCTCATCCTCCTGGACCTCTTGACCATCTTCAGTACCGTCTCTCACCACGCCCTAGGCACAAGACTCCATGACGCCGGCATCCGCGACAAAGCCCTGGAATGGATCCGCACCTTCCTCACCGGCCGAACACAGAGTCAGACTACCTCCGTTTCTCTCGGAACCCACAGAGCTCAGTTGTGGAGTACCTCAAGGCTCCTCCCTGAGGCCCACGCTTTTCAACATTTACATAGCCCTGCTTGCAGCCATCCTCAGGAACCACGGATTCCACATTGTCTCCTATGCCGACGACACCCAGCTGATTCTCTCCCTCACCAACGAACCTACAGTCGCCAAGAACAACTTTCATGACGGGATGAAGGCTGTCGCCACCTGGATGAAGCAGCTGCCTCAAGCTCCACCCAGGAAAGACCAAAGTCTTCATCATGGGCTCCACCCCATCTCCCTGGGACGACTCCTGGTGGCCTACAGCACTTGGAGCCTCCCCCACACCCACAGACCACAAGCGGCACTTCTGCATCATCCTGGACTCCTCGCTCACAAAGAACTACCAGATCAATGCTGTCTCATCATCCTGCTTCCACACACTATGCCTGCTTTGAAAGATCTTCAAACGGGATCCCCACCGAGTCCAGAAAGATGGTCACCCATGCACTCATCAGCAGCAAAATATACAACGACAATGCACTCTACGCCGGCATCACCCAAAAACTCCTCAAGAAACTGCAGAACACTCATAACGCCTGCCAGACTCATCCTCAACATCCCCCCACCACAGCCACATCACCAGCCACCTCAGAGATCTCCATTGGCTCCCAGTCAACAAAAGATCACCTTCAAGCTCCTCACACATGCCTACAAAGCCCTACATGACACAGGATCTGCGTGCCTCAACTACTGCCTCACATTCCACATACCCATCAGAGACCTCCACTCCACCCAAATGGCCCTGGCTACCGTCCCACGTATCCATATCCGCAAGACCACAGCCGAAGGAAGATCCTTCTCCTACCTCGCAGCAAAGACCTGGAACGCCCTTTCTCTCCACCTCAGGCAATGGCCATCACTGCCTTAAATCAGGACCTCAAGACCTGGTTCTTCAATTAAACCAAAGCACCTTCGATGGACCAGCAGCTCCCCCCCAGCGCCTTGAGACCCTTACAGGTGAGTAGTCATGCTTTACAAGCCATTGATTTATTGGTTGATTGATTTACTTTGTATTCAACTTGTCCCTTGCTATATTGTGTTTCAAATTCTTCTAGATAATTTCTGCACCACGAACGTTCAGTCTGGTGCAGTTTAAGTTTGGCCTCATGCAAATCTTTGTTGAACCATGGAGTCTGTTTAGCTCTCTTGGTTATGTGCAGGACCACTGGATTTATGTGATTGTGTAGCCACGGCGTTTTTTGCATATTTGTAGTTTTCCGACATTTCACTCTACCAAGGAAGCCCCCTATGAGTTAATTTTGAGGTCTGGGAGAAAGGGGGCAACAACCATCATAAATCAACACAGAGAGCTCCCACTGGAACTATATTGCTTTTATGTAGGCTGACTACAGCTCTATGGGGCTACTCGCAATGAGTACATAATGAACATAAAAAAAAAAATTATACGTAAAATATATTTGTTAGAAATCATTATTTCATCATTTATATCAAAAAGAGTAAAAAACATTAATTTTGTCTGTAGTTTTCTTCCATATTTTATAATATAAATAGTCAACAATTTCTACAGAAAGTCACCATGCGCATTGTTTTTTTACATGGACAATGCTATCTGTGTCATTCAGATACATATGTGAAACCCCTATAAATTGACCACACTTGCATACTGGCCTCTCACACCAACATACATACTCACTCATTCAATACACCATGTCCTACCCTCCCAAGATTGCATACAGTATAATGGTCACCATAAAGACAGATGTACTACAGTCTCCGTAACAGTGTTGTGGGTTGGGTATCACACATCTAGGTCAACGCACATTTCGGTGGGTATTATTACTTTTAACCACCTTCTTCTTCCGCGATTAGCCCCATACAGCGGTAGTCAGCTTATATAAAAGCAATATAGGTCCAGTGGGAGCTCTATGAGTTGATTTATGATTGCTAATTTCCAACATTTCCACATAAGCCATCATCTGCTGCATAATCTGCAGATGTTAATAATAAAAATGTTTTAAGCTCAGATTGTTTAAAAGTTACTGAAAATGCAGCGATGCTTTTTTGCCACACAATGAAAGGCCCTTTGCAAAGGTTGACTGGTCACCTCTCTGTTGCTTATTTCTATATTTGGGAGTTAAACTGTACTAATGAGGTGCAACCAATGCCCAGACACTGTTAGCGGGTGTAAAAATTACAAAATTATGAAGTAATACTATAACGAAATGCGCAGCATTATGCCGCATTATTTGGCTTTTCTTGTTGCATGATGTATTCAACCCTTCCGCATAATTCCTCAATCCTCTGCCACATAATTCCAGTTGCCCTGGTTATGCATTGTCTTTGCAGTGGGGCGAATCTGTCCTCGGCTACTGTTAGCCAATTAGTATATTCACTTTTGGCCTCTGAGATTGAATCGCCTAATATCGGAGTTGCCTGGGTACTCATAGTTTCCATCTCTTTGATAACTTGCGTCCTTTTACTAATATTAAAGAATTCCATAAGTTAGTTATATGAGTGTTACAAGAAAGGAATAGAGAATTTAATAATATAATGGTTTGACCAAATATATGGTTGTTTATTTAAGTCCATAATTTCTAAACGTAATGTCCAAACTAGATCACACGAATGGCCTTTAATATGGATAGGAGTATCTATTTGTTGCTGAAAGAGAAAGGAAATCAAGGACTCTATAAAATCCTTGCAATTGCTATCTAGATTCTGTATCTAATCAAAAATGAAGTCTCCAATAATCATTCATTTTCAAAATTAGGTAGATAAGGGACATATTGTGCTTCAAACATTTGTTTGCTAAAACCTGTCATATACTGTGGTGGCTGATACACAAGTAAACAGGCTAAAGTGCTGTTTTTTTACTTTCATTTTAAACAATAAGAGATCCACATTTTCAATTAGTTTACAGTGCAGTTGACAAATGTGCAGATATTTGTGTACAATAGCAGCCACACCTCCACCTAATGTTTGTGTCTGCCCTATTCTTGTACAGGAGAAAATAACCGTCTGGGATTGCTTCTATTACTTTAGGCCTGGAATACTCCATTAACCAAGACTCATTAACCAAGACTAAATGTTGTATCCTGGTTTCAATGCGTTCATGCTCTTCCAGTGAGTTCCTCCTAGAATGATGTAATGTGGAATGTTGGAGGTCAGAGACTACAATTGGAGAAGGGCTGAACAGCATGCTGGCTGCTCCTGGTGGCCTGGACTGAACATCTGGACATGTAACTTGTACAATAAATACTCATGAAATATCCATACCTGTCTGGACCAAGTTACTACATTTTTATGGCGGCGAGTTGTCTCAAAGAACCTGCGTGTGTACCTTTCAAGACCTCAATTTTCAAGAAGGAGTATCTGGGATCCTCACGTCAAGGTGAAGCAATCACTGTACATACAGCTGCGCACATTCATCATTACTGGCACCACAGCCCCACCAGTGACCCTGCCATCGGTCGCCCTCCACACAATAATTCCAGATAATCTCAGTTTCAAGCTACAACTGCAGCTCAACCGCAGCTCAATGAACTATTTGCTGTTCCACAGCGTCTTAACATTTTCTACTGGAGCTCTAAGCTCAGCATGCCAGCCTCTCGACAAACAAGCGGTTAACCTCTCAACAAACGAGGACCAACGTCACTACCCACAAGGAAAAGTCTTACTATGTGTTTATACACCGCATGGGTGCATCTGTCTGCTTTGCATTTTCTTAAATACAAAAACTGCTCGCAGGACTGAGGGTAGTCATTCACAACGCTGGTGTTTCTTATGGGGTAGTGTGATGACCGTTTGGCGTATGATGGTCTTTTTGGGGTACGATTGTCTCTCGGCCATCCACTCAATTTTTGCTGTTGTGGATTTATGGGGGTAAGTCTTTTTAATTAATATTTGGGCCCCCAGCTGTTCCTTCGACGCTTGGCAGTTCAACCGTCGCCTTCAAATTTGAAATAGACCGGGCACAAGCCACCGACAGAGCACGGAATCTCACCTGCATTGTGGTTACGCGCTGATGGCTCGTGGATCCTTTGGTGTCGGTGCTGTCAGTCTAGCGCTGCGGAAAGGATGCACTCATGAACAGATGTGCTGTGAGCCATCCGGCGGGCTGTCTGCAACACGCGCCGCCATTTTGAATTTGTCATGACTCTGCATTAGTTCCTACATGTTTTGCCAAACACGTCATTTCTTGCCTGTCTTAATAAAGTTTCATCCAGGTCTGTTGGGAACCGGTCACAACGCGGAGTTTGTTTGGTTCTGTTTGTTGAGGATTCGACTACGGGGGACTCCCTATTCTTTTTCACCTTGGCTGCATCGAGTTTGAAGTCAATGCGGTCGGACTGGCGGTGGCATCATTGTCGAGGTTAATTGTTTCCGATGCTGTCACACTGAGGGTACTCACTTACTTTATTTTTGGTGGGCCATCTGTCTGTTTCTACGTCTGATACTCAATGTGTCCTGTCCCAGTCACACGCCGTTTGAGGACCACGCCGTTTTCTTTTTGGAAACATGTATCGCCTCAGCCAGTTTTTCAAGTCTATCGTTGCAGCTTCAGTCTCTGCTTGGTCACACTTGTTCATGTAATTCTGTGTGTCTTCAGTAATTTACGAGGCATTTGTTTGACTAAGTTTTACTGATTTACAGAGCTCATTTACTCTTGGTCTTACATGTATGCACAGTTTGTTTGCTCAGAACCTTTTATTTTAAACAGTTTTAGATGTCCACGCATACTCAAACATTGTTTTTAATACATAATTTTCTCCACAGTAATTGGAAGTCATAGTAAGACCACCTGTAGAGTTTTCCTTTCAGTTTTTGGGTTTCCATTTGAGAAGGTGCATTACTTGACCCTTCTAGGTTTGTCCATAGGGTTTGTTTCACTTATTCACCTGTCTAGGGGCTCTGTTACTTTATGCACAGTACACTTGTCCACTGATCTGTGTTTTGTTGCTACGTTCAAGGGAATTATGCATCTAGGTTTCAGTCTTGTTTGCTTCCCCGTCACTAAAGTGCACAACTACAAATCTTCACAGGAGGTTGTCGTGTCTCATTCTGTTACCCCACACAGTATGTATCTTACTTGATTTACGCCCATTCTTACAGTGCACAATGTTTTACCTCCACACGAGGTGTGTCACACGAGTTTTCATCCCGTCGCTACAGTGCACTACCTGTGCACAACGTTTTACCTCCACTCGAGGTGATTCGCATGGGTCCTATTCCCTTTGCTCAGTGCATGTTGTCTGTACCTCTCCACGAGGTGTGTCTTTACACATGGTGCACATGTGACCTCAATTTGATGTGTGTGTGTTCACGTACTTACTCACATTCATTTATACTCTTTTCTCTCAGTGCACAATTTACCTTTCTTAAGGTGTGTAGTGTGAGTTGTATTCTGTTTCTAATAGTGCACAACATTTTAATCTCTACTCGAGATTCCCTTTGCATATTCGAATTGTTACCTTTTTTGGGTGTGTAGTTAGGGTTCTGGTACCATTTCTACAGTGCATGGGTTACGCCACACTGGGTGTTTGTGTTTTTTTTTTTACTTTATGCTTCTTGTCTCGCCTTTAACTGTTTCACCCAGTGCCCTTTACTATTTATTATTTATTCTTCATTATGCGATGGAGTAGTATATGTTATCTTGTATCTCTCTTCTTCTCCGTCTTCTTGTTTCCTTCTGCTCTGACTTGCTTCTTGCATACCTTTCTGACCAGTAGGTGTGCACAGGGTAGTCAATCTCTTATATTATTTATAGAAAGGAGGACGGGTTATGGTTTATGCTTATCTGTTTGCTCTAATTTCTATTGTTGTTTCCTTTCATTCTCCTACTGCTCTTCTTGTCTCTCCCTGGCTCTCTCTACTCTCTTCCGCTCATCTAGCTTCTGTTTTCTCCCATATCCGCTATGGTGTTTTTTTCTGTTTTTCTTTTTGGAAGAAAGGAGGATATGTTGTATCCTGGTTTCAATGTGTTCATGCTCTTCCAGTGAGTTCCTCCTAGAATGATGTAATGTGGAATGTTGGCGGTCAGAGACTACAATTGAAGAAGGGCTGAGCAGCATGCTAGCTGTTCCTGGTGGGTTTAGTCATGGACTGAACATCTGGACATGTACCTTGTACAATAAATACTCATAATATATCCATACCTGTCTGGACCAAGTTACTGCACTAAACCATCTAAAACCAATGTCGGAAATACCTTTAGTTCCCAGACATTCTAATCAAATGTTTTCAGATCTGGTGCCGCAAGCTGCAGACAGTCTAGGAGAATGACCACAGCTTTATTAGCCTCATCCAGTTTCAATTTGACAAATTCAAACACTTCCGATAATGCGACCTCAGTACTATGCCCAGGTCGGAAACCAACCTTGTTCGCACGAAACTCTTGTTGCCTTCCAAAAGTTCCATCATTTGTTTTATTGACCATCTTTTTAAGGACCTTGACCATCATCAGAAGCAAAGAGATGGTTCTGAGTTTTTTAAGGTTAGAAATATATGCCCTTTTTTGCTTGCTTCCAACAGCAAGAAACATGACTGGAGTGTAATGATTGATTAAATAAATTATGAATGTCATTTTTAAAGATTAAGGCAACATTACTTAACATCCACGGAAGGCAGGGGTCTAAAGACGACCCAGACAAGACCACTAAAATGCAGCTTAAGTATCTTCGAAATTGTACCACATGGGTATAAAACTGCTACCGCCTGGATATATGTTTCCTAGAACAAATTAAACAACTTCGACTGACATAATGTGTCATGCACCAGACTGCAACCTATCTTTCTGGATTTGACAGTCATTATAATGCATGCCCACTACATGTCAGTGCTGTCTCTTAGGCTGCTGTTTGCCTTCTCAAAGGGAAAATGGAGTTGGCGCAGTCTCCCAAATAAGAGACACCTGGTGACTACGGTTTTGAACCTACTGCCTGCCACATTTTTCTAATTATAAATAAAAGTCACATGTGTTATTTGATCTTATTCATAAAATTACTTAGCATATTTATTGGAAATAGCTGACAAAAGCTCGCATATAAAGATTAATACCAAGCAGGTCTTAACAGAATGATACTGAGAAAACAGACAAAAGCAAAAAAATTATTTTAAAGAAAAAAAAAAGGTAAATTCATGCCACAAGGGAAAGAAAAAAGCATTTCTTGTTAAATTATTGTTTAATAGAAAAAAGTAAATACATACCACTATGAAAGGCATAAGCATCCCTATTATGAAAGAACTGATGCCTCCCACACTCCATCCAATCATTAGAGCTGCTGGGCGTGAAGGCTGTGTGAACAGTTCAGTCATCAAAGTGGCTGTAACACCACCTAGAAACGTAGATAAAATGACAACCTCAGAAATGGATTTCTACTACAGCTGTTAAATATTCTTCGTTTTTTCATGTAAATGGTTTATTAATATTAATGAAATATATTTAAATCAGAGGCACACATACATATTAGTTTACTGAAATAAAACACAATTAAAGAGGAGTTATATATTGTAAATTAGCATCAAACACCCTAAGAAATTCGTAAATCATGGTTAGGACCACCAGCCAAAACTTGCACAACCCACATGCAAACCATAACTCCAACACCAAATTCAGTCCTCATGACCTCAACCCCTTGGTGTGACAGATGACATTACAACTGTTTTAGATAATCTTTAAATTAGATTATATTTCACATTACTCTTAACACTATGAAAGCAATGACTATGAATGTATTATTGTGTTTGTAGTTCGAGTATGTATGGTTATTTATTTACACTGTGCTTTTATGTTGGTGATGGAGCAAGGACTCGTCTATGTGAGACTTTCTCGAATTCAATTCACTCGTTTAACTTATTAATTTACTAACATGAAATTATTAATTGTGTTTGTGATTAATCTTTGCACATTTGAGTTATATAAATAAGACAGTGAAGCTTGCCTATGTGTTTACTAACCATTAATACGGATAGCGGACTAAAAGCGCGGCTCGAACAGGGAAAACTTTATTGCGCATGCGTCAATTGCATCTACGTAATGCGACATGTAATGAGTTTGGAGGGAACTTCTCGCGTATGAGCAGTAAGCACTAACATGGTGTCTTCAAGACCCACATGCATGGCACCTGCTTTGCTATTTAGAAAACTATTTATTACTAAAGAGCTAATGCAGGGAAAGTATTAATGAATAAAGGGAAATAGAGTAGATGTAGGTGGTATACAGTGAAATCATTTATTTCTTGAATTAATATTCTCCTTTTTGACCTTTTCTTAGTTTGTATTTTGGGCCTTCTTTGCCACAACTCGAGTACTTGAGTGAACACCGTCTACTTCCCCTGAAAGGATGATCCCATGATTGGACCACATCCAAGGCCATCGACCGCTAAACCCTGGGAACCATGGATGTCAGAAGCGCAGAAACCGAAGACATATGAATATTATTATAAAAAATGTATCAACTGTGAATAAACTCGGGTGGGAATAAAATAAAATGCCTACTAATAAAGGGGATGGGTTTGGGAACAAAGAAAATTATATGCCATCAGTGTGTGATGACCAAAACGCCCCTTGCCTGTCCAATCAGAAATCGCATTTTTGTGATATTGCAACTTTAGGGGGTGGTACATGAATCCCAAAAGGTATAACTAAGGTAGTTTAGTTAATTGGGTGTGTGTGATCCTGAGAGAATGTGAGAGGGAAGATGCTGTTGGAATTATCAACGATGCTGAGATGCTGAAGAAGATTCAATAAACACTTAAAGAAATGTATTAGAAAGAAGATTGCGGAAGAATCTCGAGGAGGGAGAGAGTGTCAGAGAGGGGTGCGTCGAGCCGTCGGTTCTATTGAGGTCTACTGTCCTGTCCTAATTCCTGTCCTGAAGCCTTTGTCCCCTGATCTTACCCTTACTATCCCTTTGGCCAGGGGTTGGTCTTCACACCATCTGTGGTAACTATACGATTTGTATATTATTTTATGTACTGCTGTCTCTAGCCTCTTTTTTCTGAGCAACGTCAATCTGATGAATTCGTGAGAGTGTTTAAATTGATTGAATCTTCCTTCCTAAATGATTGAAGGTGTCTGTGGTGTATTTTGAAGGATTCACTCACATTTAAATTTTAGATCAAGGTTTTGAAAACTTTCTGAGTCTGTGTTTATTGTTTTTGATGAATTGTTTGCAAGTTTGGATATGTGCATCGTCACCATCAACTAGTTCCAACAAATTTGGTTCATCGACCAAATGGAAATAACTTATTGATCAGTGATAAACAAACACCCCCAGCAGTTAGCCAAGTGAATTAAAGTGTATGTAACATTGATGGGCCCAGGTGAATATATGGTGTTGGAGTATCTGTCATTGGTGCGCCGCTGGATCAGTTTTCTGGTAGCAGAGTTATGGTTATTATTGACTAGTTTGGTGATGAATAGTGATTATTGATCATTGATTATTGATTAATAATTTATTTTGTCTGGAACACGGGTATAGTGATACCTGGAACTCCGGGGAAGGAATAGCGGGTGGTGGAAGTAGCCACACTGCTCTGAGCTTAATCATCTGTTGGAATAGCACTGAGAAGCTATGCAGGGCTGGCAGTGTTAAATTAGGGACTATATCGTCTAAAAGTGCGAGTGATTGAAAGCAAAGAGTTCGCTGGTGAAACTTTAGTCATTATATCACCTAGAAAGGGTAACACTGAAGGAGTAGCAGGTTCTTCCGAGCTAGAGTGACAGCAAAAGAGTTCGCTGGTGAAAGTTTGGTCTTACATAACCTGGAAAGGGTAACACCGAAGGAGTAGCAGTTTCTTCTGAGCTCGAGTGAAGAGTAAACGGAAGACTTTACTCGATGAAGAGTAAGCGTAAAGTTTTACTCGCAGTGTATGAAGAGTAAACGGAAGTTCTTACTTTGTGAAGAGTAAGCGGAATGTGTTACTCGCATTGAAAATAAATCTATCCTTTGTTTAGTGGAACAGGCAGAGCAGTGAATGGTTTTATGTTGTTACTAACAAAGAATTTAATGAAAGTAGTTAGAAAGTTTTCACATTACCTTGTGAAGGAAGGGTCAGTCGCCGGAGTTAGACTGACGTCACAGGGTGCTACGCTGGGATTGGTGGAAACAGCGGGCATGTGTGACAAATAAGTTTGTAAAGGAGGGGTCAGTAGTAAGGAGTGATACTAACATCACAAAAAGCTGCGCTGGGATTGGTCAAACCACGAGTGTGAGCCTGAGTCTGATTGGATTGGGAAATTAGAAGTTGCATTAGGATTGGATGCGAGATTGGGAAAAGGCTATTACAGGAAATTGCCCAGACAGGATATTTCTAGGATTTCCAGAATACAACTTTGTACATAGATATTTACCCAAAATGTATGGGGAAGAGAGAAAATTGTCATTGATAAAAATAATTTAAAATTTCTTCAAGAAAGACAAGCCCATATTGACTAGAGAGGGGATTTTTATCCCTCCACCAAAAACATCTGCTTCATTTTTGATGATGGAGAGAGGTTATCGTACCTGTGTATGGTTGGAGAATTGGGTAGTTACACCAAAGGTGATGGAGTCTTGGCTTTCCCAGAATATGGTACATTTAATGGGAGAGTTCTTCAGAATTTGAGAATGAGAATGAATGATTTAGATCCAAGACCTACATTAACTCAGTATGAAGCTTTAGAAGAATGGGAGACATATGAGAGAGAGAAGCACGGAAGAGGGAGAATGAAAGGATTTTTCCCCAGATATATGAATGGATACGAGAAGATCAGATGAAACAATGGAGAAGAGCAATGGTATCAGAAGGGTTATATCCAGTGTTGACGGCTGAAGAGCAGACAGGAAGCAAGTGTAGAGAGAAATCCAAGCACCCGAGTGTGACCGGGTATGGTGAATCGGAAGATGAGTTATTAGAGGATATCTTAACTAAAAATCCTCCTCCATATCAGGAAGGACTCAATAGAATAGTCATTCCAAGTGCCCCAGTATTAGGAACGCCTTTACTTCCACAGATTTTACATGATAACATGACAAATAGAGTACTCCAAGAAAAAGAAATTGAGGCTCTGAACAAAAAGAGAGAAGAATTGATACAGAAAATAAATCAATTGAAATTGCCCGCAGATGCCTTGTAACCATAGGTCCTGTTATACCATTATTCGGGAATAAAGTGAATGTCCAAAATTCTCAAACTGTACCTGCCCCAATGAACAACCCCAGAACAGAAATAATAATTGCGGAAGATCAAGCCAGTGAGTGCAGTTCAGTCATTTCATTAATGGATTTCCCTAAAGGAGAGCCAGTAATTGGAACTCCAAAAAGAAGTTTACCTGATCATGGAAGGGAGAGAGGGACAGTAGCCCCTCCAATCACTAAAAGAACAACAGCGGTTCCTCCGGAAGATTTGGAACCGTGGTCACAGAGAATAGAAAGATCTAGTTCAGTCCCAAAGATTTTAGACATTTATAGATTGAAAGTGGAATTAGAGGAAATGATTGCTGAAAATGCGAGATTAGGAAGGTTGAATGATTACAATGAAGAAGAATTGTTGTTTGTCTGTAGGAGTATTACGCGAAATGCAAAAGTATATCATAAAAAATTGATGGAAATGGTTGCAGAGATTGGAATAGATATAGGGAAATCTAAGTCGTTTCAAAAACCCTATTGAGTGGAATTCACAGACAAGGATTTGGAAAACATGAATGTGATAGAAAATTACAAGTAAAAGAATTAATGAACATTTTGCAGAAGTGGGGAGATATGGACAAGTGGAAAACTAGGTGAACAAAAAAGAAAGAGGAAGCAAAGGCTAGGAAAGCGTCAACATCTGTTTTCTTATTGAAAGACACAGAGAAGGCAGAGAGGTTGTGTCCCATGAGAGAAGTACCTGTTGGTGGATATGTTCATGTCCCATGGAGTAGACAGGATATTTTGTCATTTACAAATGATTTTCCGAAATTGAGAGAAAAACCAGTGGAGTGGTATAAGCAGGTTGAGAGGTTTGTGAAGGTGTCAAAGGTTTTGTTGAAGGACCTGGATGGTTTGTTTGACATTGTGGTACCTGCAAATTTGTGGACAGAATGTAAAATTACAATCAATTGGCCAAGTGAGGAGTATCCAAGAGATGCTAAAACAGGAGCACCCTCAGAGGATGTGATTACTTTCTTATTTTTTTTTAAACTGTTTTTATTTATAAAAGGTGCATCAGAGCAAAGCAATATACAATCCTATTGATATATCCATTAAATAAACAGAACATTGGCATCATCACATTCCACACATTGGGCAAAGATTACATCAGTTCGCTACCTCTGGGAGGCCCCCGTATATCGATACAATACATCTCTGAACCTAAACAGTACATACCATGATTGAAGGCTGCGCTCAGGCCACCGAAACACCACTGTGTTAAATCGCCGGCGAGAGGGACCCAGGTTCAACTGTGAGGCTGGCCATCAGTGTTTGTCTCTCACGCCTTAATTCCACCGATGGGGAGACGCAGATGTCTCCCGGTGTTTATTCCATATTCCCCATTTATGATCCCATTTCTTGGGGAATCCCCGTCCCTTGAATACCGTTTTCTCAGCTATCATTGCACAATCCATGTCTTTTCCCCAGTCTTTTACCTGTGGGCTAGCGGCCACCCCCCATTTCTGTGCTATGTTGCGCTTTGCGATAATCCAACCCTTCGCGGCTCATGCCTGCTCCATCTGGGTGAGGTCAGTGGCCTCCCATATGTTGAGGAGGCAGAGCTTGGGAGAGGGTCTCAGGAGTTAGTCACATGTCCTGGCCATTTGGCGTGTCACCTTTTCCCAATAGTTCTGTATGTGTGGGCACTCCCAGAGTATGTGTGTAAAAGTCCCGATTTGGTTACAGTGTCAGAGACAGAGTGGGTCTGGTCGCCTATCCAGTTGAAACAATAGCTTAGCATCAAAGTATACTCGGTGCAGTATTTTAAGCTGGATGAAGTGGAGACGCATAGGGATTGCTACTTCTCTGGGAGAGGCGAGGGCGTCTCTCCAGTCTTCATCTGCTATATCTCCCAGGTCAGCCTCCCACTTCTGCGTAGTTATTGCATAGGATCAGTACGATTATTTACCAGTTTTTTATATTTTAAAGAAATGGCCTTGTGTTTCATTGGATCTAATAACAACCAATCCTCCAATGGGGAAGAATCAGGAAGAGGAGTTCCCTTCGGTAGGGCAGTGGAGATAGCTTGTCTGATTTGGAGATATCAAAAGGTCTCCGAAGGTGCTAGGTGGTATTTGATCTGGAGGTCAGCAAACATGGCCAGTTTCCCTTTTACCCACATATCCCCAACTACAGAAATCCCGATAGTGTCCCACTTATTGAACCCGGGGCAATTGCTGAGACAACCCAAGATATCAGGTTCCCATAGCGGAGTTGCTTTTGTTAGATGGTTCTGCCACGCCAGTGTTCTCGTGAGTCGGTGCCATACTTCAACGGTGCAGGCCATGGGACCTGTCAGGTTAAGCCTCCTGGGATTAGTATACCACGCCCTATTGTAGCCACCCCGTCCCAAGAGCCAGTGTCGGTGTGGAAATTGGGATCGTCATGTGGGCCGAACACCCAACTATTGATTGCCATCAGTTGGGAAGCCTGGTAGTAGAGTCGTATATCTGGCAACCCGATACCGGTGAGTTTGCTCATAGCGATACGTGGCGGGCGGTCTTCCCACAATAATCCCCGTACCACACTGTCAATTTGGGCAAAATAGGAGTCTGGGATTGGGTATGGAGCATTTTGGAGTGCATACAGGAGGCGCGGGTGCGCAAGCATCTTGAATAGGCCCTCACGTCCCAGGAGGGTGAGGGGGAGAGATCATCAGTGCCAGGCGTCTGATTTTAGACGTTGGAGGGGCTCCAGTAGGCTCCGCTCTAAAAAAGTAGTAGCATTTGTGGTTACAAACACGCCCAAATATCGAAAGCCTTGAGTCGCCACCGGTATCTTGTAACCCCGTGGGCTGGGTTGGGGATTGCCCCACAGTGCATACATCTGGGATTTGGACCAGTTTATCTGATACCCCGAATGCGCTCCAAATATATGAAATATATGGAGGACCCTTCGCAGCGAATGTGCTGGAGAGGCTAGATAAAGGAGAATATCATCGGCATATAGGGAAATGCGACCTTCATGAGCATTCGTCCATTTGAGTCCCCATATATCGGGGTCTCCCCTAATCCAGACGGCCAGCGGTTCCAATACTAAGGCGAACAGGAGTGGGGATAACGGGCAACCCTGTCTCGTGCCTCGTTGGAGAGGAGAGGTGGCGGATCGATGAGTATTGACGGTGACGTGTGCAGTGGGTTGTGTGTACAGTAGCCTGAACCAGCCAATCAGCTTGGGACCAAATCCTATGCAACTCAACACGGCGAAGAGGAAGTCCCATTCAATGGTATCAAATGCCATTGTGGCGTCTAAGGATAGCAGGATTGCTTCCTCCTCAATGGTACCAAGTCTGCCCAGGGCCCCGTGTACCCGGGGCAAGTTTATGGCCGTATTTCTACCTGGCATAAAGCCAGATGGGTCGGGTGAACTAGATCGGTGATATAAGGGAGGAGTCGATTAGCCAGAAGCTTGGCAAGGATTTTAGCTTCAACTGCGAGGAGGGATATGAGGCGGTACGATTTGCATTCTTCTGCGGGCTTATTAGGCTTGTGTATAACCACTATAGCTGCATTGCGTATATTGGCAGAGAGGATCCCCAACTGATAGCATTCCCTATACAGGCTCAAAAGATGGGGCGCTAGTTTATCAGACTTGGGTTTGAAAAGCTCAATGGGGAGTCCATTTGGACCCATCGCTTTGTCGGAGCGGACTGCCGTTATGGCCTTTTGAATTTCCGTCACGGTAATTTACGCCTCTAAGGCGTCCCTATCCTGCGGGGAGATGCACACCATGTTGACTGTGGCAAGGAGATCAGCTGGTAGTGGGGCTTGGGAAGCCTCAGGGGCCCTGTAGACTTCTTTGAAATAAGAGGCAAAAGTATCCACGATTTCCTGAGGATCAGTGAGGAGTGTGCCTGCCTGCTCCTTACGCTCCAGCCATGCCAGGAGTTTGCCTGTGCGCTCACCCTGTTCATAGATGTGATGTCGGGTAGATAAGGAGCGCATGGTTGCCTCCTCCAAAATGAGTTGTCTATAATCTTGTCGCTTTATTTTGAGATTGTGTTGAACAGTGGGATCGGGGGCCTGCGAGAGGGCCACCCCCAGGGCCAATATGTCAGTTTCCATTTTGACCACCCTCGAAAGCGTTTGGCCCGATGCCTCACCATTAATGACAGTGCCCTTCCCTTGATAACCGCCCCAAATGCCCCCCATAACGTCACCGCTGAGGTCACAGACCCCATGTTTTCTGCAAAATAGTATTCGGTGTCTTGTAGGAGCGTCTCTTTAATGTGAGGTATTTTAAGCACCCACGGCTGTATCATTATTGGGCCAGGTCGTCTGGCACGTTGTATGCCAAAAGTCGTGAAGAGAGGGGAGTGATCGGAAATTCCTCGTGCCAGACATTGGACATCATTAAAAGTGTGTATGTCTTGAGAATGGGTAAACATGTAGTCAATTAGGGATTGACTGCCATGTACTGCCGATTGAAAGGTGTAGTGTGTGAGAGAGTTTAGTTTAAGTTTATTATGTTTTGGCTCTCAAAGAGGGCCACATAAAATAAAGACACAATTATACAACAATACTTACAATAAAATCACAGACAAACAGTTGAGAAGAAGGTACATCATATACACTGGTCAGACAATTGACAGATATTTCTCTATATTTCATTCAATGAATATTTAAAAAACCTTTAAAAAAGTTAAAAACTTTAAAACAGAACATTTCATTTGGAGGACAGTAAAGTGCATGAAAAAAAGTGTTTACATTTAAAATTCCTAATTGTAAACAAATAGGTTTCAACCATTTATAACGCAATGGGCGTAAAGCAGGACAGATAAACAGAACGTGATTACGATCCTGTACAGCATTATGACAAAGATTACATATAGGAGATACACCATACCATTTAGCTAAAAGTGGATTTAGTGAAAGCAAATCTTGTCTTAACAGGTACCATAACCTACGGACTCTGTGGGGGATATTCCATGTGAGGTATTGTTGTGGCAGCTTTAATGTATATGTGTTTAAAAGAAGTTGCCTTTCCGATTTTCCTTGTTGGGCAATCATATCCAATTTATAACTGAGCTCCCAAGATGCATTTTTTAATTTAGACTTTAGTTCAGAGGGAGTAAGTAGGAACAGAGTACTTACATCCAACTCTAACAGAATTACTGCTTCTCTAAAGTTTTTTACTAACAGGGAAAACTCATTGAAATTGCCCAGAAGCTCATTTTTTATGGCTTCCCGTAAGGAATCCTTTTTACCTCTAGCTATGCAAGCTACCCACCTTACCAGAGCTATCAGCCCCTGTACCCAACAACTTCGGAGTCCGAACTCCAATCTACATGAGGATACAGAACAAGCTGTATTAATGGAAGTAATTCTTCTTAATATCTTTCCTTCCATTCTATGTAAAAATCCCCAGTGTTTTAACTCTACTAATTCTAACCCATACAATAAAGTTGCAGGGATCTTTGCCCTAAATACCTCCATAAATAGTGTAAGGTGTCTCTTCCCTGTAGCCTTGTACAAGGAGCATAATCCCATACCATGGGCTAATGCTTTACGCGAGTTATAATCTGTATGGAGTTTCTCACTTAAGTTTGCCGAGATTATTTTACCCAAAAAGGTGTAGGTTTTTACCACCTCTAACTTATGTCCGCCTATGGCCCATCCATAATTTACAGACCTACATTTTTTCTTTCCAAAAATACACATGATTTTACTTTTCGAAGCATTAATCTTCATGAAATTTGCTTCTGCAAATTGATTTAATGCACATAAGCGGTTAGACAAGCCCTTCGGAGTTAAATCTAATATGAGGATATCATCTGCATACATTAAAATTGATACAGGAGATCCTCCAATTATCGGGGCTATCCCACCGCACACTGAAATGGAAGAAGGAAGGTCTGCCGTATAGAGAGAAAACAATATAGGGGCCAATATGCACCCTTGTTTCAGCCCATTAGGTGAGGGAATAGATTGAGACAAACCTCTTTCTCCACCTTGTAATACCTTACACCACGTGTTCGAGTGAAGGGCTTTTACAAGTTCGAGTAAATATAACGGCATCCCTAGAATAGCGAGTTTTCTCCACAGGGTTGGTCGGTCGACCTTATCAAACGCTGTGGAGAAATCAATGAATGCCGCATATATTCCACCACCGCGAACACGTACATATTTATCGACAATCACCTGTAATGCTGTTAAGTTATCAAGTGTACCATGCTCTTTACGAAATCCAGTTTGTTCCAAAGGTAGGATGTCATTCGCTTCCATCCATTCAGAGATTAAAATCAAAAGACATTTTGCAAAAATTTTCCCTATCGAATCTAAAAGAGCAATTAAACGATAGTTCCCAGGGCTATCCCTCTCTCCTTTTTTGAATATCGGGATTAATATACTTCCCCTCCAAGAATTAGGGACTGATCTCTGTAAAAAGCACGCACGGAATACTGGAAGGAGAATCCTACTCCAGGATATAACGTCTTGCTTTATTATAGACATGGGCAGCTCATCCGGGCCCATAGCTCCGGACGCACTCATACTCTTTATCACCGAAGCGATCGTTTTCTCAGATGGGAGCTCTATATTAGGCTGACTATTTAGGGCTGAATCCCAGCTGTCCCCCTCTACATTATTAGAAGCATACAAACTGGATATAAATGATATCCAGACATTTTCAGCAATAGAGATAGGGATAGGGGAAGTTCTTACCCCACATCCTTTCCCTATTAGGGTCCAGAATTCTCTAGATTTATTAAAGGCCGATGCCTCTCTTAACCTGATCCAGAGAGAATCTTCTTTTTCTCTTTTTAATTTGATTCTAAGTCTAGCTCTCCTTCTTCTTAATAAGGCTATCTTATACTCATTTTCCTTAGTTCTACTAATGAACTGTTGCCTTACGAGTTTATTTATTTCCTTTTTTAGGGGTAATAATAAACTAGGAGGGAGATATGGCTTTTTAGGTTTACTTAATTTCCTAGCTCTCATGGTAAGGGTTTCCTTAAGAGTTTCAAAACATGAAAATTCCCTACCCTGCCAATCATCTAGTTCAAGTAAGGTTTGGGCGAGAATATTTTGTACATCTTTCATAGTGGAAGGGTCCCAGAAACACCTTCCAGACTTGCAATGAATAGAAACACCTTTATTAATTATAGACCATGATTCAGTATCTGGGGTTTGTATTGAAACTATTATATTAATCACATTATGATCGCTCAAACAAGATTGAGAGACCACCATGTCCTGAACATAAGAAAATGAATCATAATCCGTAATTACATAGTCCAAGATAGATTCACCCCTAAAGGAATTATGTGTAAACTTAGCCGGAGTGTCAGAGGGCATCCTACCATTTACAATTAACCCCTCTACATAGCTAAGTTCTTCAAGTAATATCTTTCCTCTTTTGTTAGTTTTCATTTTACTAGGAAAGATTGCTTGGGGTATATTGTATGCTTCTTCCTTAAATTTACTTCTAAACATGTCTATACTCGAAGTGGACACTTTACTATTTAGGTCACCCATAAGTAAAATATATGGGGGGTGATCGAGCTCTAGTAGTTGTTTGACATAAGAAAACATTCGCTTCAGAACGGTATTAAAAATCTCTTCAGGTGGTATATATGCATTAAGAATTACAAGAGAGGACCGTCTACCTGTGGACACTAGATTATTAATAGTAATTGATTGAAAAAGATTACTAGTGTCCTTATAATGGGAAAATTGCCATTGTAATGTGTTTGATAAAAAACAGGCTATTCCTCCTTTCGCGTGCCCTTTTGTTGATGGTGTGGCAGGGGCCTCAAATACAAAATAATTTTTCCCCCCATAAAGAGAATCTTTGCACCATGTTTCCTGAATACATAGCACATCTGCATTCAGAGAGAACAGATAATCAAACTTCTGAGGACAATTATGTAATCCTGCAGCATTCCAGGATATGATTTTTAATTGACTGTTAAAGATGTAAAAGCGGTCTTCAGTTGTTCGATGTGTTACTGGATAAAACTCCAGGAAGCCAATTCCAGTGTTGATTATCTTCTGTCATGGAAATAAGTAGATTTTCAGGGGGAGAAGGTACCTGAGAGACCATATGCTTTCCTCTAGAAACCCGTATCTTTAGATCTTTATTTTGAATGGTTGGGTCTTCTTGCCCAAATCCCAGCTCAGAAGCTCCTTTTCTAAAGAGCATATGATTTCCATTATTAATAAAGGGCAGCACATCAATCCCTCTACGTTGAAATGATTCCGCTTGTTGGAGGACAAGATTCGCAATAATTTTTGAACAAAATTTTACCCTTACGCGCGGACCATTATCAAACCCCATTATGGAAACCAAATCAATGTCGCTTGACAAAATAAGTTTTAAACATTCAATGTCCTTGAAGGAATTCAGCAACCATGATCTGTTCATATTAAGGTCTAAATCGAATAAGGGGAGAAAATCCAGTAACAAAGTATCCACACATGGGTTGGAAGTTTTTAGTGTTACAGTAGATGAATTAGTGGTCACATGCGCTAAAGGCCAAAAAGTAGATGCCGATGGGTTAAGTGCTATTTTTTCAATAGGCATATTACTTGTAACTTCATCCCTTGGTTCAAGAGGTTCTATCCCACCAGCCTCAGAACAAAGGGGTCCTCCATCCAAAGTGCTGACACCAGGGGGGCCTTCAGCTAAAGGATCGGTGAGGCCACCAGCAACCTCTATAGATGAAGTCTCCTGTATTAAACTATCTGAAGTTTCTATAACATCAGTTACTTCTGTATTTACATGCTTTTGAAAAATAATTTTCCTCTGTCTTTTCTTCTTATATTTGCGAACTGGTTTCCTATTTTTCCCTTTAATCTTTCTGCTTTTTTCTATTACTGTCCCAGTAGTCACCACAGTACCTTCAGGTTCTTTTTTATCCTGGATAAAAATAGGAAAAAATTCGCTTCCAGCGGTTGGGTTAACCACTGCCGATTGTTCTTCCTTCAAGATCGGTTCTAATTCTTTCCTCAAAGATGCAGAGATTGGTAGAGAAGAGGTTGAGGGCTCATGAATATCTACTTTTAATACCAACCCCGCAGAAACATTTTTTCTTAATGCAATGGTACTATCAATAACGTTCTGGACAACAGGTTCGATAGGAAAAATAGACCTGTTCACAGCATTTTTGGCAGTTAATACTTTCAATATTTCAGTAACTGAATCCATAATACAGTCAGTGCTCCCAACAAATTTATTCAATAAACCTAATATGGAGGTCAGCAGATGCTCAAGTGCTATCAGAGAATCAGAAATTGGTTTTTCATTTTTTATATATTCAGGTGCAGTAAGAGAGCAGATACCTGATAGGTTAAGTTGAGGAGATTTCAAATCGCTCTGCAGTGAAAAAATATAATTAGATGTCATAGAGGGGGTGCTACTATAAAGCCGTAATCCTGAAGGCGTTGCTCCATTTAAGGAAATACAAGGATCAGGCTGTTTCACAACCCTCTCACCCATATAGCGACCACACAATTCTAGATCAATACTAGACGGAATAGAGATTTCTTTTATATCCTCCACCTTCTCTTCTGTGACCTTAGGAGTATTATACTAAAAGCCTTTCAAATCTGCCTTCAGTAAGACTGAATTTTCTCCTTTAGGAGGACATGCTAGGATGTCTACATCTTTAGTCAGGAGTAAGGTGGGAGAAACTTTTTCCGTAGCTGACCTAGAGTTAGTGTCGAAGGCTGCTTCTAACTGCGGTTCCGTCGTAGTTATTGTCTCATTGTCAGTAGTGACTGGAACTTCCATATGTTTATTCTCTGGATTTTCCCATAATTTAAACAACTGCATCTGTCCCTTCAATTGTAGACTATGTTCAAAATTATTCCTCAGGGGGTTGGACCTAGTTTTAATACATGATCTCCCCCCTAAGACTCTTCCAGAGCATAGTTTTTTGGCTGTCATTTTGTATCAAATAAAAAGATAAAAACAAAAACTAATACACAATAAATTAACCAATGATATGCTAAGAATCAACAGTCAATGTATAGTTTATATATGCGACCAGTCAATAGTTGTATAGTTGTATCACCCTCACCGTTTTATCGCCTTCAATAGCTATGGAGAATGTACATGCGGTGAGCAGCAATATGGAAATAACGGGGCCCTGCCCGGCCAACCTCGGCCACTGAGGGCCACAGAGGGCCCGCCCTTTGCCCGGGCTTAGCCCGGCGTCCGCCCGCGCGCGTCCCGCGACGCGGGAGGTGTGCTTGTTTTTATGGGACCTCCGGGCGCGTGATTAGCGTCACCTGCTCCTGGGGCTGGGGATTCTGGGGGCTGAAGTTTTTCTCCTCTCGGCGGCCGCGTAGTCAGCAAAGCGGCGGCGGGAGAAATAAGAGCCAGCAGCAACCACAGGACAAGCAGGGAGAGCAGGTAACTATCTGCAGGGTTCCATTTTTCGTAATCAGCTCAGGGCAACACCCGCTCCCCCGGAGGTGTGCTTGTTTTTATGGGACCTCCGGGCGCGTGATTAGCGTCACCTGCTCCTGGGGCTGGGGATTCTGGGGGCTGAAGTTTTTCTCCTCTCGGCGGCCGCGTAGTCAGCAAAGCGGCGGCGGGAGAAATAAGAGCCAGCAGCAACCACAGGACAAGCAGGGAGAGCAGGTAACTATCTGCAGGGTTCCAATTTTCGTAATCAGCTCAGGGCAACACCCGCTCCCCCGGAGGTGTGCTTGTTTTTATGGGACCTCCGGGCGCGTGATTAGCGTCACCTGCTCCTGGGGCTGGGGATTCTGGGAGCTGAAGTTTTTCTCCTCTCGGCGGCCGCGTAGTCAGCAAAGCGGCGGCGGGAGAAATAAGAGCCAGCAGCAACCACAGGACAAGCAGGGAGAGCAGGTAACTATCTGCAGGGTTCCAATTTTCGTAATCAGCTCAGGGCAACCTGTAGTGTGTGTGTAAAGGGTTCAGCCACCTGCATATGCCCACCATACCCAGGGCGTTAGTGAATTCCTGGAGCTGCGAGCCTCGTGACCGGTCTTTTTGGGGTGGAAGTCGATCCCTTGAACCATCCATCGCTAAATTAAAGTCACCCCCTAGTATCAACGTCTTCAGTGGTAGTTCCAATAACAACATCCCTACGTCACGGAGAGTCAATTGCTGTAATCCTGGGGGGGATAGACTGAGACTATATTCAGGGTACGTCCCTCCCATCTGCCCGTTACGGCTGAGTATCTGCCCAGAGTGTCTGTCCAGGTGTTATGTGTAATATAAGGGCAACCCTTTCGGAGAAGGACCCCCCCACCCCTCTGCATCCCGACAAGAATCCTGAATGTACCACCATACTGTATCCCTTCCTATTCAGGGCCATGCATGAGTTTCCAACCAAATGCGTCTCTTGAAGCAGTACCAGATCAAGACCTTGCCTTTTAACATAGCGTAAGACAATACCTCGCTTGATCCCGTCCCCCAGACCATTGACATTCCAAGTGGCCACTCTAAGACCTATACCAGGTGCCATTGAACTCCCTTGGAGGAGAAGTCGGATCGTCAGACAGGCCCATCCAGGAAGGGTACCAAGAGTCCCCCCACCTGTTATAACGTGGATCAATGAGTCGCCAGAGATAGCTGCGAGAATGTCCACATGTACAGCAGATTGTAGGACCACGCATGATGTCAGAATACCAAGTATTGCAATGCACCAAAGCAAAAAATGAAAAAAACACATTTAACAAACCCCCCTCCCCACCCAAACTGGATCCCCCCCACCCTGCCTCCCTGCACAGCAAGCCTGAAACTGCCCGCCCCCCCCCCAACTTGCAGAGTACCTGTCGCCCACCTTTGTCAACTTCGGGAACGTGAGCAACCCCACTCCCTTGGACCACATTCACAATTCCTAGAACTCGCCCCGGCCACTAGGTCCTTCAGGCATAACTTAAATAATACAGTGTTTTAGGGGCACACTAGCAAATGTTAAGCAAAAATCATAAGTATACTATGTTACCTACAGTTCAAAATTGTAAGGACATAAAAAATTATTACAAATGAGGTCACAATTATATCCAAGTAAGCAGAAGAGAACAGAGGGTCATCAACTAATCTATCATTGTAGAGCAGTGTTCAGAATCACCCAGGGGGACCCTGAGAGTCTGAATCAGAGTGTGTAGGGGAGCGCCTCTGCTGGCTTGAGACTTGAGCAGTTTCTTGCCAATGGTCCGCCAGCCGTCAAGCCATTTCCAGGCATCCTCTGGTCTTGTGAAGAACCACAGTTTGCCGCCAGATTTGACTCAGAGTTTTGCTGGGAACATCATGGCGTATTTGATCTTCTGGTCACTGAGGGCCCTTTTCACTTCCAGGAAACTACGTCTTTGCTTCTGGACCCTCAAGGTGAAATCCGGAAAGAATGTGACCCGGCTGTTGTCGACTGTCAATGGGGGGGCCGCTCGAGCGGTCTGAAGGATCACATCGCGGTCACGTAAGTTAAATATACGGGCCAGGAGCGGTCGGGGGAGAGCACCCGGCTTTGGCCTACCTCCGGGCACACGATGGGCTCGCTCGATAGAAAAACACTTGGATAGGCCACACGGCTGAAGCTGTTTTAAGATTAGTTCTTCCACAAATAGGTCCGCTGCTTGCCCCTCTGCCCGCTCCGGAACACCAAGAATACAAACGTTGTTTCACCTCATCCTGCCTTTGTGGTCGTCTAGTTGTTGAGTCATTGCGTCATGAGAGGTGCGTAGGTTGGAAACCTGTCTCTTGAGGAGGGCGGTGTCAGTCCCCAGGTCTGCAGTCGTGGTCTCGATAGAACTTACACGCTCCACCATCCGCCTCATGTCTTCCCTAATCAGGTCACCTCCGTGGCGACTGTATCAATCCGAGTTTCGAGAGAAGCACGTACTGCAGTGATAGCTGCAAGGAGGTCTTTGTTTGTGGGTTCGGTAATTTTACTTTGGGCTGTGGCCGCTCCCCGGTCCTCTTCTTGATGCTTCTGCCACGCAAACTTGTCTAGTTTGGCCTGCGTCACTGTTCGTCCGCTGCGGCCCGTCGCCATGTCTTCTCCATCAGGGGACAGTAGGGGAGGATCTGGCTGCACCCGTTACTCACCGCCACCTGTGGTGTACTCCTCCACCCGGCCTGTTGGGATTGGCGGGTGAAACCCTAACTCCCGCTTCAACGCTGACCCCGTCGGTGCTCAGAGGAGGCGTGGGGGACCCAGAATAATAACCTGTATGCGATTTCAAGGGGCTCAGTGTTGGGCCGTATGCCCTGGGCCAGATGAACTCATCTCTTGTCAGATATGGTGGAAACTACTGAGCGGTATGGCCCCAGGTACAGTTAGGGTGGCAGTCCGAGACGTGGCCGTAGGGAGCCTCTGCGTCTCAACCATTCTGTGTTGAGGCCCACTCCGCGGCTTGTCAATCGTCAGAGCTCCCCCCGTTGGCCCTTTATGGCCACTGGACTATATCGACCACTGGATGAAAAAAAGGTCCGAGGTCCTCTTGGCGCCACTGGCCCGCACCTGCAGGTGGGAGAAATCAGCACAGGCCACCAGCCGGAGTCCGCGGCTCCCGCAATACCTCAGTGCACCTCAACGTCTTTCTCGCTCCCCCTCGGCATCACTGACCTCCCCGGGGCTCACACGAGTCGGCAAGCGGGCGACAGGTCGTCACCTCGGCCCTCTGGTCCACCCGACTCACTATATAGGCACACGAAGGAAGGATCGCAGCGAGGATCAGAGGCCCCTGTGAAGCGAGCCTCGATGCAGGAGCCCCCGTCACAGTGCAAATGGTGGCTCCGGAGCGGGGAGTCCACCTCAGTCAGCATCTGGGCTCCACTAACCTTTCGGCTTTACCCCACAGGCTGGGATACTGGTTGATGTCTGTGTTTTATGCCGGTGGGGATGTCATCGCCCGCCAGTTCCCTCCTGCAGTTCCGCTTGTGGCCCAGGCTGCAGCCGTGGTGTCGCGTGATGTCCTTCCGCCGTGAAGCATCACTCTCCCCCGGCGCGATCTCTGTAGGCGGAGCGTGCGACGATAGGAGCCTCGCCCAGCTTCTTTCGAATCTGCTCAAACTTCGTCTGCTGCTCAAACTGGAACTGTAAGTTGCATTAGACCCCTCAGGTAACAAATTCGGCCAGGGCTGATGAATTTAGACAGATTTGTCGGGAGTGGCTCATCGGAGCTTGGTTACCGTGCGGCCATTCCCGTCGGCAGTTGGCCACACCCCCATAAGTGATTACTTTCTTAAAAGGAAAATTTCCCCCAAAAGAGACAGATTAGGTTAAAATAGACAGGACAACTCAAGAATCAAATGAGTCTGTACATGCATATTATGAGAGGCTATTACAGGTGTTCAAGCAGTACAGCGGCTTTGAGAATATTGGTGATAAGGACAGGTGACATTTTGTGAATCGGTTTGTGTATGGCTTGAAACCAGAGATTAGTCAGATGATTCAACAGCATATGCTTTTGCTGGCAGAGCAAAAGCATTGATGATATTTTGAAATATGCCAAATATTTTGGCAATGATATTGAAGCCAGACATAAAAAGCTGAAAGAGCAGATGATGTGGGCACAAGTGAAATTAGCAGAGCAGCAGGAATTACAATTAAATACAGAAACTGATAAGGGGTTGAACCAGAGTGATCAAGGAATGAATGGTGGTAAAATGAGAGGGCGAATGAATAGAGAGGATGGGGAAAAAAATGTTTCCATGTCACGGATGTGGAAAGCTTGGACACTGGAGAAATAAGTTCCGAATATTCAGAATAATAATGGGCCAAATCAAAATTTAAACCCACAGATTGAAGGGGTTGTGAATCAGCCATCGCAGGTAGTTAATCCACAGTATCAGTTGCCTCCAGCTCCTATGCCAAACTTTGTGAACCCTCAAAAGCACCACACGGACGCCCGATTTCCAGGCGGAACTGGTAAGAAAAATTCTGTGATTTCACAATATCGTTTGAAAAAATACATACAGTGACTCAGATGATTGACGGTGCCTGAGAGGGCAGGAAGAGGTGTGCATACTTGGCGCATCCTTGCCGGTAGAGCAGTCAGGTCCATTTATTGATGGGAAAGTGGAAGGTAATGATATGACTTTTCTTTTGGATACTGGTGCTGCCCGTTCTACTGTGAGAACAGCAGACATCCCAAACCTACCCCTCTCGGGAGATAGTATCCAGGTCGTTTGTGTTTTGAACCAACAAATTAGAACCCCACTTACAAGGCCAATGGAGATGCATATTGGTAACTTCAAAGATATGCATCAATTTATTGTATGTGATTCTAGTCCTGTGAATTTATTAGGTAGAGACCTACTGTGCAGGATGAACTGCACAATCTACTGCACACCGGATGGTGTTGCTTTCCAAACCCCTGATGAAGATATTGTCTATAAGATTATGTTAGAAAAGCAAGGTACTGAAGTGTATGACATGTTTTCTCTAATGACCTCAGATGAATTACCAGAAGAGCTAAGAACTACAGTGAACCCAGAGGTGTGGGACTTTACAGGAAAAGAAATTGGATTGAAGGCCAATGTAGATCCTGTGAAAGTAACTGTGAGAGAAGGTGCAGTCTATCCCAACACCTGACAATACAAAATGAGTCCAGATGTAAAAGCAGGATTTGCTTTAGAAATAGAACGACTGATTGAACAAGGCATTTTAAAAGAAATAATGAGTAGCCCTTGTAATTCGCCCATAATAGGAATTAAAAAGCCTAACGGAAAATACAGAGTAGTGCAGGATTTGCAGAAGATAAATAAAATTGTAGTGCCTTGTTGTCCAGTAGTACCAAACCCTGCAGTGATTTTATATCAGATACCCTGGAATGCAGGCTGATTTGCAGTAATTGATTTATGCCATGCCTTTTTCTCTATTCCTTTGCATCCAGATAGTCAATATCTCTTTACCTTCAAGTTTGATGACCGTATCTTGGTATGGTGCCGAGTTCCTCAAGGGCATACAGAGAGTCCCTCAAGCTTTAACCAGATCTTGAAAAAGTGTTTGGAAACACTAGTCATGCCTCGAAAGTCAGTCCTGGTGCAGTATATTGATGACCTATTAGTCGCATCAAGGACACGTGAGGACTTTGTCACTGACTCAATTGCATTGTTAAACCATTTGGCAGAAGGAGGACACAAAGTATCACCAGAAAAATTTCAGTTTTGTAAACAAGGAATAAAATACTTAGGTCACACCTTAGAAAGAGGAGTCAGAAAAGTAACTACAGAAAGAATAAAAATAATAAAACAAATGTCACTACCTCACACTCAAAGAGAAATTAGAATGTTTTTGGGAGTAGTTGGATATTGTAGACAATGGGTTATGGAGTTTTCCTTGTTGGCAAAACCATTCATCCAGATGACCCGAAAATGTGCAAGTGACCCAATTGTTTGGACTGATGATTGTCTTTGTGAGGCCCCTGCTTTAGGCATGCCTGACTACACCAAAGAATTCGCACTGTTCTGTTGTGAAAGAGAAAATTGTGCACTTCTAGTTTTGACCCAAAGACATGGATTAGGCAGACATCCAGTAGCTTATTTTTCTGCTACTTTACACCCTGTAGCTTCAGCTCTACCCGGCTGTCTAAAGGCAGTTGCTGCTACTTGTATGAGCTTGGAATAAAGCAAACCTATTGTGATGAGAGATACAGTTAAAGTTTTCGTCCCACACTCAGTTGAGATTCTTTTAACCAGAACTCGAACTCAGCACCTTACCCCTAGTTGGATGACTAAGTATGAAAGAATGATATTGGGAGCAGAAAACGTGACAGTAGTGAGATATTAAACCCCGCAACTTTACCGCCAAATCCCACTTGTGAAGAGGTGATGGATGAGATAGATCATGACTGCTTAGATGTGACAGAGCTGTGTACAAAGCCCCGACCTGACATCAGAGAAGAGCCCCTGAAAGACCCAGATCATGAGCTATTGGTAGATGGCTCGTGTCTGAGAATTGAGGGAAGAGTACTTAATGCTGCCTATGAGGTTTGTACAATTTCAGGTGTAATTGAAGCATCCCATTTACCCGGAGTAAAGTCTGCAAAAGTACCTGAATTGATGTCTTTGATTAAAGCATGCAAATTTGGGAGAATTTGGAGGGTAACCATATTTACTGACAGTCAATATGGTTTTGGAATTGTGCACGACTATAGCCAGATTTGGCTGCAGAGGGGATTTCTGACTTCTTCAGGATCTCCAATAAGAAATGGGAAAATTGTGAAAGAGCTATTGGAAGCAATTCAGTTGCCAAACGAAGTAGTAGGGGTGAAGTGTCATGCTCACCAGTCAGGAAATGACTATGTGACAGCCGGTAACAGATATGCTGACCAAATTGCTAAATATTGTGCAAAAACTAATATGGCACTGAATCGAAAAATTGAAACAAGTGAAAACAGATGCAAACTTATGTTTTTCTCAGCTCCAGAAACATGGGAAGAGGTAAGGCAGTTACAGGATGAAGTTGAGGTGAGCGAAAAGGAAATCTGGTTAAGGGCAGGTTGCACCCAAAGAGTACAGGACGAGGGGTGGGTGTACCCTGACGGTAGACCAGCTATGACAGACTGTTTACTCTCACCAATGGCCCGATTGTATCATGGTGACACACATGTAGGCAGGGATGCCATGATTAGACTTTTTAGACAAAATTGGTATAATCCAAAGTTCAGGGTGGTCGCTGAGAGCCTTTGCCAGAGATGCTTAATTTGTCAAAACCCAGGCAGGAAAACAGTAGTCAGTTGGGGAAAAATTGGAAAGACTGAAGGACCATTCATGAGACTACAAATAGATTTCATTGAGTTGCCTCCATGTAAAGGCCTGAAGTATGTCCTTGTTATAGTGTGTTTGTTCTCACGATGGGTGGAAGCATATCCCACTAGGAGGAATGATGGTCTCACAGTCGCTAAGCTACTGTTGAGTGAACTTATCCCACATTTCGGTTTCCAAGTCACTTTGGAATCAGATAGAGGACCTCATTTTAACAATGAGGTAATTCGATTAATCTGTGAAGCATTCAAAATTGATCAGGAACTGCACTGTTCATACCACCCAGAGGATTCTAGAGTGGTTGAACAAATGAATGGCACAATCGAAACTGGCTAAAGTATGTGCATCTCCATCATTGTCATGGCCTGACGCATTGACTCTTGTGTTGATGGGACTCCGAAGTATTCCTGATAGGAAAACTGAATTAAGTCCCCATGAAATCATCATGGGAAGGGCAATGAGACAAGCATTCATTCCTGGAAATAAATTGATGAGTATAAATGATGATTTGGTATTGGACTATTGCAAAGGATTGGCTGACCTAGTGCGTTCTGTCTCCCACCAGGTTGGAGAAGATGCTTTTGCCAGGCAGCCTACGCCTGAATCCCGGAAATTGGGTGGTAGTGAAGAAACACGCCAGGAAAACGTGCTTAGCACCGAGGTGGGATGATCCTCGTCAAGTCATACTGGTTACTACCACTGCAGTAAAGTGTGCAGGATTACCCAATTGGATTCATGCAAGTCATACCAAACGGGTACCTGCCCCTTCTGAGACTGAACAACTGACTGAGACAGTTGAAGTGGCTGAAGTTTGTGAAGTTGAAGAATCAAGAGAATTGGATTCTGAAATATTAGACTTAGAACAACCGAGCACAAGTCAGGAGGGATGGATACCAGAATTTGATATACCTGAAGTAATTGTCCAAACAAGAAGCAGAACAAGATTAGACAGACAGGACGATAGTGTGGACCAGATAGGTGTAGAAGAACATGCTAAGGAAGAAGAGAACAAAGCAAATACAGAAACTGAGCAGGAACAATCAGGGCAAGAAGAACATACTCAGGTAAATGAAACTGAAATTATTTCCAATCCTGAGGAGGGACAGATATGAGAAGAAGAACATGATTGGGCAGCAGGTAAGCAAATTGCAATAAGACCTAATCAGGACCAGTTATGAAAAGAAGAACAAGTTTGGGAAGAAGAAGGGCAAACTATACACAGTCCCAAACAAGGCCAGTCAGAGGAAGAAGAACACGTTCAGGCGGATGAGAAAATAAGCAAAAGACCTGAACAGGAACAGATAGAAAGTAAATCAACTGAGACAGAACAGGTCGTGCCAAACCTCTGTAATAATAAAACAACCCTGAATAAAGACCAAGAGGGTGAAAGTGCAGTACAAATAAAAAGAGCCAGAAAGCGTGACAACTGGTCAGCAGGAGGAGGGAAGAGGCTGAAATATATTCTGAAAAGAATAATTGAAAAACCAGAACAAGTAAATGAGATCTCAAGTCAAACCCAGACAAGACAAAAGAAAGAGAGAAACTTACAAAGGAAGAATTTGAGAATCTGGACATAAAAGAGGAATCTGAAAATCAGAATCCTACACCAGAGAAAGAAAACGAGGGAGATTTCATTAAAATTAAATTCTGAAAATTCTGGTGCTAAAGTAAGAGGAGAAATTATCCTCTCAGATTAAAATGGCAAGAAACAGAGTTACTGAGTAACCGAAACGAAATTGTGTACAAAAATGTTGTAAAGCATTCATATGTAGTATTATAATAGTGATACTAATATGGTTAGTTTTAACAGTAGCTGTTCCATTACATATGACAACAAACAAGAAGAATGACACAGGTACTAATGAGAACACAGCTACATATAAAAGAGATAGGGAAGAATTACAAGCAGCAGATGAGACAGATTTCCATCATACAGTGACAGATAATAAATGTCTTCACAAAGTTATTAATAGAATATGTTGACACAATGGAAGTTAGTGATTGTTATGTTTGTATGCAGTTACCAGCGTCGGTGTCAGAAGGGGTCACCTACCATCACATTCCTTTGACATATGGTATATCATGTAGTGTATTAGCAAGTCTGTTTTACGCAACTGGGAAGTTACAATATTATTATTCAAACTTAGATGTAGTATTTTCAGAACTTCCTATTCGAAGGGACATTAATCCAGTACTTAGTGCTCAGAGTGCACAGTTCATGGGTGAATTTTTCCTGACAATGAAGTCTATAGATGTAGTTAAAGCACACGAAAACAATTTAACATGCACGTTGCGTGAAGAAGAAAATATATTCCCAAATTTAGTTTAGGAAAGAAGGCAGAATTTCCAAAAGAAAGCTGTTGAACAGAAAACTCATGTTCCCACATGGGCAGAAAGGGAGGGAATTTATACCGCTGGCAAGGCACATGCAGCGATGTCCCAGGACATTGTAAAGAAAGGGAAAATCTGCATTAATAGATTAAAGACAGATTACAATAACATATGCATTAGTTCAAGTGAATGTGAACATAACTTCCTAATCTTGGGAGGTTGGGGATTTAACGGGGGAACTCTTTCTGTATTTCCTGGGATTCATTATGTCTTAGGTAACAATGCTTACTTTAAGCTACCTGCACAATGGTATGGAAGCTGCTACCTGGGGATTGTATTTCCAAAAATATATCATATAAAAAGAATTACTGGAAGCAATGAAAATTCTAATGTACTAACACACACAAGGAGAGCTAGTTTTTCAGAAATTGTAGGTGATATATTTAGTGCAATAATACCTTCAGTGGGAGTCTTATTAAATTCACATAGAATTTGTCAATTATTAACAGTAGTTGATCGTCTATCGACTGATACTACTGGTCGTTTCTTGATGCTTAATACAGAAATGGTTGCAATCAGATCATGGTTTTACACAATCGTCTTGCACTTGACATTTTACTAGCAAAAGAGGGCGGAGTCTGTGGAATTTTGAAAGTTCAACATTGTTGCACTTACATTCCTGACAAAAGTAAGGAAATTAAGGGGTACATAAAGAATATTATGAAATTTCATGAAATTTTGAAACCACTAGAGGTTGACAGCATGTGGGAAAGACTAACAAAAGGTGTCACTTCAATAGGGACTTAGTTTACAAATTTAGGGAAAGGTCTTTTAGGTCAAATAATTTTGCCCCTAGTGGGCGTGACATTAATAGCAATAATAATAATGATTTGGTACAAGTGTTGTAGAAGTAGATGAAAATATAAAGTACATGAAAAAGGCAAGGAAAAGAAAGAGGGAAAATGATGAAATAGAAATGGAAGAAATGAAAGGCACATTTTACAAAGACATGAAATATTTCGATAAAAATGAGAAAGAAGGGAAAGTGGAAACAGAATTGGAACATAGAGAATACTAAAGTTGGTATCTGATTTAGGTGGGTAGTTTATGATGGCATAAGATGCCATCAGAGAGGGGATTGATGGAGAAAGAACTCGTTTATGTGAGACTTGCTCGAATTCAATTCACTCATTTAACTTATTAATTTACTAACATGAAATTATTAATTGTGTTTGTGATTAATCTTTGCACATTTCAGTTACATATATAAGACAGTGAAGCTTGCCTATTTGTTTACTAACCATTAATATGGATAGCGGACTAAAAGCGCGGCTGTAAAAGGGAAACTTTACTGCGCACGCGTCAATTGCATCTACTTAATGTGACGTGTAATAGCTTTGGAGGGAACTTCTTGTGCATGAGCAGTAAGCTCTAACATGGCGTCTTCAAGACCCACTTTCATGGAACCTGCTTTGCTATTTAGAAAACGCTTTATTGCTAAAGAGCTAATACAGGGAAAATATTAATGAATAAAGGGAAATAGAGTACTTGTAGGTGGTATACAGTGAAATCATTTATTTCTAGAATTAATATTCTCCTTATTGACCTTTTATTAGTTCATATTTTGGGCCTTCTTGCCACAACTCGAGTACTTGAGTGAACACCGTCTACGCATGTGTGACCTCTACTTCCCCTGAAAGGATGATCCCATGATTGGACCACATCCAAGGCCATCGACCGCTAATCCCTGGGAACCACGGATGTCAGAAGTGCAGAAACCAAAGACACATGAATATTATTATTAAAAATGTATCAACTGTGAATAAACTCGGGTGGGAATAAAATAAAATGCATACTAATAAAGGGATGGGTTTCGGAACAAAGAAAATGCTATGCCATCATGGTGTGATGAACAAAACGCCCCTTGCCTGTCCAATCAGAAATCAAATTTTTGCGATATTGCAGCTTTCGGGGGTGGTACATGAATCCCAAAAGATACAACTAAGGTAGTTTAGTTAATTGGGTGTGTGTGATCCTGAGTAAATGCTGAGAGGAAAGATGCTGTCGGAATTATCGATGATGCTGAAGAAGATTCAATAAAGACGTAAAGAAATGTATTAGAAAGAAGATCGCAGAAGAATCTCGAGGAGGGAGAGAGTGTCAGAGAGGGGTGCAGTGATTCGTCGGTTCTAGTGCGGTCTACTGTCCTGTCCTAATTCCTGTCCTGAAGCCTTTGTCGCCTGATCTTTCCCAGGGGACCCTTACCAGCCCTTTGGCCAAGGGGTTGGTCTTCACACCATCTGTGGTAACTATATGATTCGTATATTATTTTATGTACTGCTGTCTCTATCCTTTCTTTTCTGAGCAACAGTCAATTTGATGAATTCGTGAGAGTGTTTAAATTGATTGAATCTTCCTTCCTAAATGATTAAAGGGGTCCGTGGTGTATTTTGAATGGTTCACTCACATTTAAACTTTAGATAAAAGTTTTGAAAACTTTCTGAGTCTGTGTTTATTATTTTTGATGAATTATTTGCAAGTTTGGATATGTGCATCGTCACCATCAACTAGTTCCAACTAATTTGGTTTATCGACCAAATGGAAAGAACTTATTGATCAGTGATAAACAAACACCCCCCTGCGGTAAGCCAAGTGAATTAAAGTGTATGTAACATTGATGGGCCCAGGTGAATATATGGTGTTAGAGTATCTTTTGTTGGTGAGCTGCTGGGTCATTGGTATTAATATTGTTAAGGCATAAGCTTTGAATTTGGTGTGCAAGTTGTGGTTCAGTCTTAATTCACAACCTTAACTACACTTTAACTGTAGTTTTTAAATGAATTTCTTTGTATATTGAAACATATGTTTAAGGTGTTATAAACAAAGCTAAACATAACTTAATTTTTAACTTTTGTTGTTCTACTGTTTTTTTATCCTATCTAACACATTCACTGGACAGCCAGTTCCTGATTGCACAAGGCATTTGGCCATGCGCAGCAAGAATTGGCAGCAGGCTGTGGTTGAGGCTGGCAGCCATCCTGGGCAGATAGCCATTTGGAGTGTACAACTGTACTGCACTAAATTATTTTATTAATTTTTCTTCTTCCTATTTTCACGAATCATAAGACACCCCAGGAAATTTCTACGGGACCTACGGAGGAGAAAGATGTTTGGATTTTACATTACAAAATATAATTTTAACATTTATTTTAATTCCAAGGCATTGCTTTGGGGTTCCACCACTAGGGCCTGGGTGTCAGAGTAGGCTCTCTTTGCACCCTATGCCCTTTTTGTTTTCATTTTTACCAACAGAGTGCTCGGTGTACCATGATGGGTAATGCCAGCCACAACGGAAATTTTTCAGTAATGACAAGCCAATCGGGGTGTAGTGGATTTGCGATTCTGAAGTGGTCAAAAACAACAAAACTTCCCTGGTTCAATGACCTGCCTTTAGTTTTATAAATTGGATTCGCAAGTCTGTAAAAGCACAACAAAATACCGATCCAGATACATCTGTCTTAGTTTTACCCTTTCAAGCCCATCCAACAAAAAAATAGCACTAATTTCAGAAAAAATACTTACCATTCGGACATTGTTTTTGTATCAGAGACCTAGGAATCCTATTGGCGTTAAAATGGGAAATGTCCTATTTTGACCCCCTTTTTTTGGCCCCGCTTGACTAGCATGACCCTCCTCAGGTCACAGATGCTAGCGAGGGGCATGCCAGGCCTGAAACGCATGTCATTCTTGGAATTATCTGCTGCTTGAACAGATTACTTGGCTTGAATTTAAAACACATGATTGCACATTTTACCCATTATGTGTTTTTTTATCCAAATAATTTATTTTGGGGTGGTTAGTTTGGAAAAGTTGTTTTCAACAAAGTACACCTAATAACTGGCACAGAGTGGAATTATATTCTCTGAGTTTACCTTTCATGAATAAATTGTGATACTGCAATGGACAATGGTGACCACCAATACATTTAATACATTTATATGATTAGGTGGCTGCAGTCTTCTCCAGCTAATTATGGACATATGACATTTGACAATTTAGGACGCATAAGCATGTTGTTTTAGCTGAAATGGATGAAAGTACTACTGACCGAGAGTATGCTGCATAATCTGCCTTTCTTTCTGCTTACTTTATATAACATTGTCACATCATACTAGTGGCCCTGACAGTGGTAAAGCTCTGGAGAGAGATTATCTACCTATCTATATATGTGTGAATTTATATTGCCTATTGGAGGTCGCCAGTAGGTAGTTATAGTTATGACCTTGTTTCTATTCAAAAAGCATTTTTTTTGCCAATATCTTTAGCGCCGTTTGACGAATCTAGGTGAAATTTTCAAAACTAATGGGTCGGTCAGGTCAGCTCCAGTGTTGAAAACTCGGGACGATTCGTCAAGTGGGACCGAGAAAAAGGGGGGTCCCAAAATGTGTTTTCTCCATGTTAATTTTCATAGGAGCCGGCTACTGTTTGAACTGCTAAATGGAATTATACCAAATTTGACAAAAAGGTAGCTCTTGGTCCAGAAAGCCCTCTTTTTGTTAAATGGTGTAAATCTGTTCAGTAAAACCAGAAAGACGGTAGTAGTGTTTAAATGATCGCACATCAGTAATCAGTATATAATCAGACTGGGCAATGTGAAAGGATTAACAATTGTCTTAGTAAACACCAGCACAAACAAATTACGAAATGGTGCCACTAGGGGTTACAAATATACCCTACTACCTTGGGTACATAGACACAAAGATCACGTAAAGCCGTGACTGTGTGATAAAATGAACAATACAAGTACCCCGGCACTCACACGTAATAATTCTTTTGCTTTAAACCTGTTAAGCAAAGAACCTTATTTAGATATAACACTGATTATAAACAGAGAAGGATTCATGCAAAAAGGTTATGTGTTTAATTTTTGTCAAAGCATAAAATATGGACAAAACATTTTGACAATATAATTTTGAAATACAAAAGACCAAATAGACCCCTTAGTTGGACAAAAGTTTGACAATTGTAGAATCAATTATGAAGGGTGTCTGAGGCTCTATGGTCTTGATCCCAAGAATGCAACAGCCGACATGTGTTTCGTCACATCAGTGACTTCCTCAAGGCTGTAAAAATAATGACATGATCTCACATTTTGTGCATGTTGAATTATCTCCATATGAAAAAAGTTACTTTTGTGATGTATACGGAAATGAATTAGTGCCAAGAAAAAGAAAGTTCTGAACTGAATATAGATAAAGGTAATAGTGAAAATATTACCAAGAACAGAAACAGGAACAAAAAATACGAAAAAAGATGAGAAAGAACCACCAGAGTGCCAAATGTCGTCAAAAGATTCGAGTCAGTGGACTCAAAATAAGTGATGACGAATAAGAATGAAATGTGAAGCAAAGACCCACTACCAAGTAATATGTAGCCAATCCCAAATTGACATTGTGCAGGCTAATACTATACTTGAGATTGTGAATAGTAGAACCCAATATTACTGACCTTAAAACAAGGAAAGGATGTATACAGCAGAATAGATATCTCTGCATTTAGATATTTGATGCTTAGCAAGATTCTAAGATATAAGCGTCCAGGAAAAGAAAAGAAAAAACAAATATTTTGGTGAGCAGTTTTGACAGTTTCTATATCCAAAGTGTGAATATTATTTAAAAGACACCGGCTGCTCACTTATAATTTATGTAGGCAAAGCTTGCCTATCCGATGACCTCACAAGACTGGCAATCATCTATTGGATGATGCCGGGATATATTGACAAACGATCCTGGTGAACAGAAGAAACAAACTATGTAAGGATTGGAAATGCCGTCCCAATATTCTCAGTGCATTGGTATAACATCCTCACAAACTTACTAAAAGTTGGTTATGTTCTTATTTGGAAACAAATATAATAATCCTCCTAATTCCGTATTTCGCGCTTCAAAGGAGACATCATCCCTGTTGTGAATTCATTGTTCAAACAGTACTAGGTGTCAATTGTGCCCTTAATTCTGTAATGATATCAGAAAGGCAATGATTACAAAATTATGAAATGTTAATGTGAGATTGATCTTATTATATCTCAATATAACTTGCTTAATTAACATTTGATGGGAATGTCCAAAATGTGTAGATCCTGTATGGGCTTTGATAGGCCCCTGTAAAAACAATATAAGGATAAGTAATTAAATTAAGATTTGAAGATAAGAAACAATCTCATTAAGAGAAATAGAAACCAAAAAGAAGTATACACTTTAATTAAAACCAAACATTCCAAAACCTGGTTCGATGGAGACACCTATAATTAGGCACCTTCAGACTAAGCACAACATGAGGGGGTAGTTTTTCTAATTGACATGAAAAACCGAAAGTCGGCAATGGGTGCGCCGAGGACAGCGGAGGCCATCGCCCGTCCAACAGCATTGAATAACTAAATAACATTATGTACAATGTGCACGACCTCGCTTATACAAAATCAAGGCAAGCAGGCTCGTCTATCCCTGTCTATGTCGGTATGACACATTTTAATCTAGCTGTTTATCTGGAGACAATAGAAACATTGTGTTGGATTTACTAGACTGTAATCTCAAATAATCTAGGATATTGTAATGCACATACAGTTTCTTGTAAACTCTGCAAAATATGCAAGTGTGGTCAATGTCTTTTTCAAGTCCTATACATTTTGCCAATGTTTAAAACTGAAACAGTTGCGTGGTTTGCCGAAACACATTCCTAGCATGGTACAAAGAAGAATAGTCGCAATATTCCATGGATATGTGAACAGTATGTCAACTAGACCACAGATTTGTTTAAACATATTTCCCATCACTTAAGAAAAACATGTAATTCCTTATCAAAATTGAGGCACAGCTCCACAGCCCTCAATTTAATGATCCACTGTGCTTCTGTTCTTCTTAGTGATAGTGTTCTATCACCCCCTTGAGGGCTAATTTGTATGTGCGCAATCCCATGAAATCTTATCTTTCTAATATCTTCCAAGGTGTGACTCTGATTTAAATGAACAGCAAAAGGGTAGCTGCAATTGTTGTTTCTTACTGCCCTTATGTGTTCCTGTATTCGCTCTCTTAGCGGGCGGATAGTACTGCCTATATATATCAGTCCACAGCAACAGATGATACAATAAACTACATAGTTGGTATTGCAGTTAATGAATTGTTTAATATTATATCTATTAGCTGTGTTGTATTGGAAGTTAGTAATCTTGTTTTCCGCAAAGTGACAAATATTGCAACCAGCACATTTAAAAAAGCCCAAAGGCTTAGGTGGTAACCAGGTGGTTCCTTGTTTCTTGGGGGGCAATTAACTAGGACTTAAGAGTTCCCTCAACGTAGTGCCTCTTCTATGTTGTACTGTTGGTTTTTGTGCAATATGTTTTTCTACTGATTTGTCCAATTTTAAAATGTGCCAATGTTTCAGAAGAATGTTATAGATTTGGTGACTGTGTGTGTTGTAGTCTGTCACCATAGCGATTTTACGTTCTTTTTTATTTTGTCTGCTTTTATTGCTTGATTTCAATAAGCACGTTCTTGTTTTCTTCTCTACTTTGTTTTTAGCACAATTTAATGTCATTTGCGAATAGCCTCTACTTTTGAATCTAGCCTCCAATTTTTCCAGTTCTATGAGGAAAACTGAATCCTCGCTACAAATTCTTTTAAGTCTCGTCATCTCCCCATAGGGAATCGCATTTATTTGAGACTTAGGATGGGCACTACTTCCGTGCAACATAGAATTACAGGCTGTCGGTTTCCTAAACAATCTGGATACAATCCTATTTGACTTAATGTACAAAATGACATCTAGGAATTCCATTTCTAGTTTGCTAATTTTGTGGATGAATTTTAAGTTGTATGAGTTGTTATTGAGATGTTGAAACAAGTCAAGAATACATGATTCACTGCCTGACCAGATGATAAAAATATCATCTATGTAGCTGCCCCAATACATAATGGGTTCAGTGAGGCTCGTATCCGCCATTTTCCATAGATGTTGTTGTTCAAATATGCCCATATAGAGATTGGCATAGGACAGTGAAAATTTTGATCCCATGGCAACTCCTACGTCTTGCCTGTACCAAGTGTCTTGGTGCAGGAATACATTATTTTCCAAGGTCAGACGTGTTAGTTCTAATAACATCTGATTGTGTTCATAGAAAGTGGTGTCTCTACATGCCAAACATTCTGCCAAAGCCTGTATACCCTTCTCCAGAGGTATACAGGTATATAAGGAGCAGAAGTCTATTGTTACAAAAGAGAGGTCCTGGGTCCATTCTACATCTTCTAGTTTACTCAGGAGATCCCCGGGTGTCCCTAATGTAAGATGGCAGATTGTGTACTAGGGGTTGTAGAAAAACATCTAGGTATTCCGAAATGTGCTCCGTCGGGGAAACGATACCCGAAACTATTTGGCCGGCCCTGTGGAAAAACTCTTGGTTTATGTATTTTAGGTAAAATATATAAACAAGGTGACCTTGGTGTTGGATTATAGAGATATCTAAATTCTATCTCTGTAATTTGACCCTTTTCCCGCCAGCCCGTGAGTTTAGTATGTAACAGGGGATGTAATGGCTTTAAGGGGGTTGCCTTTCAATTGGATGTACGATCGATCATCAATTAGTTGTCTTTCAATTTCTTTGACATAGTCCATGTTTCTCATAATGACTATATTGCCTCCCTTGTCTGCTTCCTTATAGATCACATCAGGTTGAGCAGCTAAGCCCTTCAGAGCTTTGTTTTCCTCCTTGGTTAGGTTATAGTTGATGTGGCCACGGTTTGAATTAAATCTATCCTCCAATTTATAAAGATCAGATGTAACTGCTTTATAGAAGGTGTCAACTAAATTGTCAGTTTGTAATGTTGGAATAAACACAGATTTTTGCTTGAGGCCACTGTCAACATTTGGATCTGGCATAATATCTAGATCTGAAAGGACATCAGTCATAGACGGTGGTATATCAGAGTAATCATCTAGAGATAGTAACAAATGTATATCCTGTATCTCTTTTATTGTTTTGTTACAAGGAGTAGACATGACATTTTTGGAATACAGAGGTACAGGCTGATTTTCAAAAAATTTCTTTAGCTTTAAATGGCGAACAAATTTGAACAGATCCACATGTATCCCCGTGAAATCTGGTAACTTCGTGGGACAAAAACTAAGCCCTTTGTTAAGTACATTCATATCATTTTCAGAAAGAGTAAGATCAGACAAATTTACGACAGAAATGTTTTCTTCATTGGTGGTACAGAAAGTTTGTCCTAACCTTTGAGGTGGACTCAGTTCTTCAGATTCCGTGAGACCGATCGAGTCATGGCCCCTGTCCTTACATTTTCGTTTTGCCCGCCCCCTCCTGGTTTTCTTGTATTGGATTGACCATAATTGTTCCAATTGCCCTTTCGGAATCTTGCCATTTCTTCTAAAAAAGAAGAAGAATTGGCTTTAGAAGATGGACCCGCAATTGGAGATTCTGTATCTTCCTCATTGGTGATCTCACTGTGTATACTAGAAACATCTGACTCACTAGTAGATGGCATAATATTGGGTATATTACTATTCTTTACAGACACAGTCTGTTTTGGTTGGGTGTCGTCAAATTTTTTAGCAAAAGTGAAGACTCTTCCACTTTTGTAGTCATTTTCATCTCTCTTCAGTTTCCGCATGTTCTTTTCTTTGATATAAAGTTGATGTGCACTTAGTATTCCTTTTAGAATTTTGTAATTCTTTGATGTGGCTTCTTCTAAATTAAGACTTTTGATTTCTGACTCTAACTTTTCTATTTCTCGTAATAGGATTTCCCTTTTCTGTCAGCATGTCTTATTAGTATGTCCATCATATTGTAAGATGATGAACATATTAGATCTTCCCATTCCTTTAATAGGTCTGAGTCCAGATCTTCGAATGTAGGGAAAATTATGATCCGTAGGCCACATGGGACCTGCTTGATATCTATGTATCTTTTCAGTATGGTGGAATCCCACCAACGGGAAATTTCCTGTTTCCGTACTCGTTCAAGTTTACTGCATCTTTGTTTGAGACCTTCTTGTTCGGTAATTGGACTCTTTTTGGGAACCCTCTCTGTGGGACCAGTGAAAAGTTCCTGGAGTAAGAGATTTCTCTCATCATCAAAGGTATCCATTGTCAGAAGTGGCAATGGGAGAATTAATCTTAGAAAGCTTGTTAACTATATTATTTAATCTCCTCAATCTGAAGAACTGAGTGCCAACATCCACATAGATTGGCAAAACCAGAAAGACTGTAGTAGTGTTTAAATGATCGCACATCAGTAATCAGTATATAATCAGACTGGGCAATGTGAAAGGATTAACAATTGTCTTAGTAAACACCAGCACAAACAAATTACGAAATGGTGCCACTAGGGGTTACAAATATACCCTACTACCTTGGGTACATAGACACAAAGATCACGTAAAGCCGTGACTGTGTGATAAAATGAACAATACAAGTACCCCGGCACTCACACATAATAATTCTTTTGCTTTAAACCTGTTAAGCAAAAAACCTTATTTAGATATAACACTGATTATAAACAGGGATGGATTCATACAAAAAGGTTATGTGTTTAATTTTTGTCAAAGTATAAAATATGGACAAAACATTTTGACAATATAACAATATAATTTTGAAATACAAAAGACCAAATAGACCCCTTAGTTGGACAAAAGTTTGACAATTGTAGAATCAATTATGAAGGGTGTCTGAGGCTCTATGGTCTTGATCCCAAGAATGCAACAGCCGACACGTGTTTTGTCACATCAGTGACTTCCTCAAGGCTGTAAAAATAATTACATGATCTCACATTTTGTGCATGTTGAATTATCTCCATATGAAAAAAGTTACTTTTGTGATGTATACGGAAATGAATTAGTGCCAAGAAAAAGAAAGTTCTGAACTAAATATAGATAAAGGTAATAGTGAAAATATTACTAAGAACAGAAACAGGTACAAAAAACACGAAAAAAGATGAGAAAGAACCACCAGAGTGCCAAATGTCGTCAAAAGAATAGAGTCAGTGGACTCAAAATAAGTGATGACGAATAAGAATGAAATGTGGAGCAAAGACCCACTACCAAGTAATATGTAGCCAATCCCAAATTCACATTGTGCAGGCTAATACTATACTTGAGATTGTGAATAGTAGAACCCAATATTACTGACCTTAAAACAAGAAAAGGATGTATACAGCAGTATAGATATCTCTGCATTTAGATATTTGATGCTTAGAACGGTCACAGGACAAGCAAGATTCTAAGATATAAGCGTCCAGGAAAAGAAAAGAAAAAACAAATATTTTGGTGAGCAGTTTTGACTGTTTCTATATCCAAAGTGTGAATATTATTTAAAAGACACCGGCTGCTCACTTATAATTTATGTAGGCAAAGCTTGCCTATCCGATGACCTCACAAGACTGGCAATCATCTATTGGATGATGCCGGGATATATTGACAAACTATCCTGGTGAACAGAAGAAACAAACTATGTAAGGATTGGAAATCCGTCCCAATATTCTCAGTGCATTGGTATAACATCCTAACAAACTTACTAAAAGTTGGTTATGTTCTTATTTGGAAACGAATATAATAATCCTCCTAATTCCGTACTTCGCTCTTCAAAGGAGACATCATCCCTGTTGGGAATTCATTGTTCAAACAGTTCTAGGTGTCAATTGTGCCCTCAATTCTGTAATGATATCAGAAAGGCTATGATTACAAAATTATGAAATGTTAATGTGAGATTAATTTAATAAAACCTTAATGCTGCCTCCTGCAACAATGTTTACCCAAATCGATAGGCCGTCCGAAGGTCGACCACATTTAGGGATTGGGGCTCCAATGTTGTAACATTCAAAACCATCAATATGTAAATCTTGGGTGGCCCATGTCTCTTGAAACATGAGGATGTCCTGTTGTGTCACCAGTTTTAGCCAGTCAGGTTGGTGTATTTTTGACTGTAAACTGGCCACGTTCCAGCTTAATATCCACAAATCTGAATTGGCGAGAACCTTGGTTGGAGCGTCATGGCCATGAATCTCGATTGCAGATGTAAGAGATACAAACATATGGTCAGCGCTGTAATACTCCAATGGTGACGGCAGTCAATCTTGGGTGTCCAGGTGAGACAGAGGCAGAAACCTGTTATGTACAGTCGGGAAAGGAGGCTCATTTATGGAAGGACCAAAGCTCGGTTTATAAAAATAGCCCAACGGTAGTGACCAAATGTTGGTACAGTTGGTTGTTGTGGTCTCATGAGCTCTCAATAAGGATCTTACCATAGATGGTCTGCGGAAGTTGGTCACAATACAGTCTCCTTATATATTCTTTGGAGAGACACCAACCCACCCTACTCTAAGTACCATAATGATCTCACTCATATCTGACGTATTGAACCTCCTATTCTTTGATAGCCAGTCCACGCATTTATTACGCTGATGGACGCAGGTTTCACTCTGTTCCCTCTTATGGGTTGGTACTCCTGCCAACAGTAGCACATAGGGGCAAGCAACCGGTGGTAGTCCCAAAACATCTAAGTTGGGCCTAGGGTGGTTCGTGCTCAGGACGTTAAATGCATTACAAATAGGTTTGCCTGGCTTTCACTTTGGTTGCTCGCCAACCGATCCATTAGTAAGATCAGACATTTGATAAAGGGCCACGTTTGGGGCTGACTCATCTGCAGATGAATGGCCATTATTGTTAGGGAAATTAGGTGCTACATTCACCTTAGGTTAAAAGCACTCCCTGGCTTGTCTGCATGTTCTGCACGAGCTACCAGCCAAGGGGCCAGTGGGGAGAGAGGTAGCCGTAGCAGTAAGACGGGGGTTGACAATAAGAGGAATGCTAGGGATGGAAGTAGACCCCTCCCCGGGGCAACCATGATTTGTGCTGTTTCTAGCGGTTGACTAAACTTATTCATGAGTGTGTCCAAATGATCTAAGTGTTCCCAAAGAGATGTGAATTTCATATCTAACAACTCATTGATTCATGTGGACACTGTATTAATAACAATGTTAGTAAAGGTATCCCCAAAACCCCCATAGTCAGTTGCAACAGATGCCAACTCATTCTGTGTGCAGTATGAATGGCGCGACTTCCCATTTTGTGCTGCATCTGAAATGCTGGCACTCGAAGATGACTGTATCCATGCAGACAAGCAAGTGCGAGAAGAACCGGTGCAAGGAGTTTGTTTCCTTTTGGAACAAACAGGCTTCCCACTCTTCCTCTTACGTTTCACGGCTGGGATAGTCGCAATTGTTGGGGTGCCCAAGGTTGACTGAGTCTCAGCTATGTCATGCCCACTTGTGCTCCCACTAGGGAGCGATGTGTTATTGGGGCCAGGCCTCTGATGCTGGGGGGTGCACAATACAGTAACAGGTTCAGGCGCAGGATCAGTTGTGACCCATCTAGTATAAAGACTGTTCGGTAGACCCTCACTTCCCAGGGACAGTCAGCGCTCCGTCAATTCGATCTCGCCAGATACAATACTAACCATCCTTTCTAGCATACTGTCAATACTGCCTGTGATTTGGCGCGCAGACGATAACCCGGTGCTTTTCCCCATAATAGATGCTCGGGTCAGTTCTTTACCAGGTCTAATAATTCTACCAGTTCTGATAATGTTAATGCTGGCAAACACTCACCTCGGATCTCTTGATAAAAATTACTTGAAAGAGGGGTGGCCCAGCCCAGCCTCTTCCAGCCACTGATGGGCGCAGACGGGCTCGTCCATGGCCCACCGTGGGAGCCCCAAGCAGCTTTTTAGCACCTCCTGGTGCGATGTAAGGGTGTGTGCGGCTCCTGCCGCGGTGTCCAGAGGGGGCTGTGGTCCCCACCAGCCAATAGTGCTGGTGCAGAGTGCGGGACAAATGCAATGTTAGGCTCCCATGCCGTGGGAGCCCCAAGCAGCTTTTCAGCACCTCCTCGTGTGACATGACGTAAGGGCGTGTGCAGCTCCTGCCGTGGTGTCCGGTGGGGGCTTTGTTCCCCTCCAGCCAAAAGTGCTGGTGCAGAGTGCAGGCTGAATGCAATGATGGGCTCCCGTCAGATATCCATATATCTCAAGTCTGCGATCTGATTGGCTGCCAACAGTTCCAAACAGGAAGTGTTTATTTATTTTATTTGCTTATTTAGAATTTTTTTATATAATGCGAACATGACCACCGAGGATATCAGAGCGCTTTACAGTTTATGCATCAAGAAGAGTACAAGCAAACAAACAGAATCAACAAAGCAAAAAATTCACAGTCACGTAATGTCCTACATTCTCGTGAGCCAGGCAGCTGGGCCACAAATCAATGCCTATGGCCTCAGAGTCCAATGGAGAAGCCTGACTGAGACAGAAATTTCTCCATCAAGAGCCCTTTGACTTCTTTTTTGAAGAGGGCAGTTGAAGGGTTCACCCTGACTTCGGGGGGTGAGGAAGTTCCAGATCCATGGAGCCATATCTGAGAAGGCTTGATTGTAGGTCTTTTTTTCTTGAATTTTTGTGGTTTGAGCAAAAGGGTGCTAGCGCTTCTGTAGGCTCTTGAACCACATGAAATCTCAAGCTTCTGAGCGAGGTAAAGCGGGGTCTTGAAGTGGATGGCTTTGTGTGCCATGCATGCAATTTTTAACTGTATCCGAGCTTCATAAGGAAGCCAATTCAGGGCCAGCAAGTCCAGAGAAATATGGTTGTATTTTTTAGTGACAGTTATGAGCCTAGCAGCCGAATTGAGGGAAACCCTAAGAGGGACCGTCTTCACTCTGGGCAAGCCGCACAGCATTGCACTAACATAATCCAGCTTTGAGATCACTAATGCTTGCACTGCAACCTTTAGGTAATGAGCAGGGAGATAAAGTTTGAGTCTTCTTATGATGCTGTGTTGGACGTTCGCTCCCTTGGTGAGGGAACTAATGTGCTTCTGCATGTTCAGACTATTGTCTAATATAATAACCAGAGAGGATGCCGAATCAACGAGGTGAGGTCTACAAATTAAGAGCAGTAAGCTGATTCAACCATTGTTCCATGACCTGAGATTGTTTGAGGGGTGAGATTAGGAGGAATTCCGTTTTTAGAGCATTAAGCTTCAGGTGGTTTCATGTCAGCCAGCTTTGTGTTTCCAGCAGGACTGAGTTGAGGTAATGAATGTTCTTGGGGGAGGCAATCTTTATGGAAAGTTGGGTATCATCCACATACATGTGATAGTGAATGCTGGATGATTTCAGAATTTCTGTCAGAGGCTCCATGAACAGGTTAAAGAGCATGGGCGAAAGCGCAGGACCCTGGGGAACCCCCAGAGTGACCGGTGCAGGATGGGACAGGGTTTGGTTCACCTGGAAGCTTTGGGATCTATTCTGAAGGAACAAAGAGAACCAATTTAGAACAGGCCCAGACAGCCCCATCCTGTGTTCCAGGAGGTCAATTAGGTTATCGTGTTTGACAGTATTGAATGCTGATGAAAGGTCAAGAAGGATCAATAGGCATGACTCATTATGGTCCAACATTCTTAGTGCATCATCAACAGTGTGCGTTAGCGCAGACTCTGTACTATGGCCCAGGCGGAATCCAGATTGGCATTGGTACAGGAGTTGGATGGTCGATGTGATTACAGAGTTGTGCGAGCACACATTTCTCCAGGAGCTTGGCCAAGGTGGCGATGTTAGAGATTGGGCGAAAGTTATGAAGATCCGCGGGATCAGCAGAAGATTTCTTCAGAATCGGGGTAACTTGACCCAATTTTAGGCAATCCAGAATAGCACCTTGTCGAAGTGATGCATTGACGATCGTAGTCCAAAGTGTTAGTAAGGAGGATCTAACTTCCAGGAAAAGGTTCGATGGCAGAGGGTCATTGTAGTGATTGGAAGGTTTCAAAGTCAACAGGATTTTGAGTATAGTGCATTCTTCCAAGGTTTGGAACAGACTCCAGGAAGCATTGTTTTTGGGGAGGTAGGGCAGCGCAGGGTCAGTAGTGTCCCACCCTGGGGGACGTAGGGTGTTCAGTGGACTAATCAACAGGTGATCAAAGGCAGAGCGTAATTCAATTTCAATCTTAATACTCTTATCCGTGAAGAAATCAGCGAATTCTTCACAATTCGGCAATGTCCCTTGACCCAGTGACGAGAGATTTGGATGACTAGTAGCTTGGGACTTGATGAGTTCGAACAGTTTTTTTAAAACTTTTTTTTTGCTTGCTCTAGTTGAGCACCACCTCTCTTGAGGCCAGTGAGGTGCTTCGGGCCATACGTTCGAGGGACGTGGATGTACACGAAAGTCCCCCACCTGCCTAGGACTCTCCGTTGAGAATCGCAAATTGCTGTGAGGAACCACGCGGTCTACGTGTTGAGGGTAGAAGCAGATGTGAAAGCTAATGAACCGACTTGGTGTAACATTTTACTGCTGTCCAAGATAACACTGAGAGTAGGGACATGAACAAAGAAGGACTAGAGTGAAGAAATCAATTCCAACCAAATCCTTGCTCTGGAGTCACCTGATCCGACGAAATCACATTATTTTTCTTAATTTAGTAAGAAATCCATGTATAACACTGTATTCCAAAGAGTCATAAAATATGACAGCCGTGTAGACAGACCAACTCTTTGTGAACAGCACCACACTGAGGTGAACATTACAAAAACGTGTGAAAACAATTTCCTGGAATATGTCTTTTGCTGTTTGATCAAGACTATTTGACTTGCCCTCCTAGTCACGATAAGGGTGATATTTTTATCTAGCGACAAAACCCAGGTTATCTGTCATTATTACCTAATCCGCTATCCTTGATTTATCGACAAGGGAAAGATGAGAGGCCAGTGAACGCTGTAGAAATGTATACCTTTTGGGCACTGGTACATTTTGCATGTGAGTGCATGGATAGTACCTCAGTGAATGGTTGAGTGCTACGGTAGTGCCCAAGTGAGTTGATGAGTACATGGGTAGTACCTGGGTGATTGAATGAGTGCATGGGTAGTGCCTGAGTGCATGGATGAGTGCAAGCATAGTGCCTGGCTCATTGGATGAGTGCATGGGTACCGCCTGGGTGATTGAATGAGTGCATGGGTAGTGCCTGAGTGAATAGTTGACTGTAATAGTAGTGCCTGGGTGAATGGTTGAATGTAATAGTAGTGCCTGGGTGATTGGATGGCTGCACGACTAGGGCGTGTGTGATTGCATGAGTGCATGCTTAGTGCCTGGTTGATTGGATGAGTGCATGGGTATTGCCTCAGTAAATGAATCATGAGGAATACATACACCTTCTTCTACAGAAACTTAGAGTGCTTGCAGTCTAAATCACAGGTACTCTACTAGTTCTAGGTTTCTTTTTATGTATCATATCACTAGGAAAAGCACAGACACACGCATTGAAGTCTTCAGGAACATGGTGAGACTTACAACAGTGACATCACAAGGGTCGCTATTTTATATTTGGCTAGGCCCAACATTCTGAGCAGTCGGTGAATAGTGAAGCTGCCAGAGAAAAGTGAGGTTTAAGACATGTTGGCAGAGGGATTAAGGATCTGTCTACTTCGTTTGAGTCTCTGTAAAGGTACACTTGAAGTAGGCCGTATAAATGTAGGTGTCGGCTTGCAATGGAAAGTGCAATCTGTCAAGTTTAAAGGTCTGCATGCTCTCGTGATTCAGGTACGTGTCTACTTGTACATGTATTCTGACACGTGCTGTGCGACTGAAGATGCTAACTTAAAAAACTGGTAGCTTCTCATACAGGTGCACAAATCTTCCCAGTTTCGCTTCATTATTCAGTCGCAGCTGTCTCTGTAAAGGTACACTTGATGTAGGCCGTATAAATGTAGGTGTCTGCTTGCAATGGGAAGTGCACTATGTCAAGTTTAAAGGTCTGCGTACTACACCATTCAGTCGCAGAAGCAAAGATCTGTTATCGATGCACGTGTCACAGAAGTCTTACTACAGCATTTGGTCACTAAAGTCTATATCATTTACCTAGGTAGCGATCATAGAACCGTTAGAATATAGAGTTAAAAATCTGAGTGCATTGTACAATGAGCAAAAAGTAATGCATACATCCTCTTGTACAGAAATTTTGAAAATGAAATTGTACAGTAATTTATAAAAGGTTTCTCCGAGACTGTCAACCGTTTACAGCTTTGCTAATGGACACAGTAAGGTATCCTACATATTTACTTGTTGAGAAGATAATGCCAATGTAATTAATTGTAAGCAACTGCTTATTGGTTATTATGAATATTAATATATCATTAATCTAAAATTATTAATTGATGTAACAAACTCTTGAAACTATTCTTAGTTTGTTAGATATTTACTTTATTTCGAAATAAAAATTGAAGATGGCAAGAAAACATGAAAAGAGAAGAGAACAAAAAAAACAGTACTACTTAAAGAAATATGGAAATAGCAAATTAGACAAAGTGAAAAAGTTTATACAGGAAAAATCTTCTAGTAAGAGAACCAAACATTTTCTTAAAACAGTTTTACAGAGATTGAAAAATGTCAAACATTTTGAAAAGAAAAAAATGTTTTACGACAAATCACAAGGAAAACAAGTATTGTCATAGTAACATAACATAATTTTAGGGGAAACAATTCATATTACAAGAAGGCAAAAAGAGCATAAGGATAAAAGAAGAAGAATGTTTAGAGGTAGAGTAATTCAAAATGTTAAAAATATAAAGAAGGTCAGCAACTTTTAAGAAAAAGCAACAGATTGTAAGTGTAGTAGATAGAGCTTTCAAATTGAAACGAAAATTATTCCTATTAATATTGAAGAGAATGAGGACCTTGGATAAAATAATGGTGTTTATGAAGAACAAAAGCATAAAAACGAGTGGTTAATAGAAGTAACTTTTGTAAAACCTTTACTAGTAAATGGAAGCACACATCCAGTTTTGAGTCTTTCATTAATAAAGATATTTTCAAGAGAACATATTAGTACATACAGTTGATATTTATTTTATTATTTTATTTTATAGTTTTATAGAGCGCGAACCAGACCCGTGAGGGTATCAGAGCGCTTTACAGTAATAAGGGTGGTGTACAAAGCGGTGGGAAGGGAGGGAACAATTGGGTAAAATGAAGATGAATGATGTAACGAAGAACACGTAGTCAAAGTTATTTTGAAAATGTGGAATGCAAACATGGATATTCAGTATGTTGTAGATAATTGAATTGCTGTTGCTCGTTATGTTACATCATATATTACAAAATCTGAAAAGACAGAGAAAGAAATGTGGGAAGAAAGTTCAGCAAAAAAGAGTCTTAGCAAGGAATTGTACAGCTTCAGTTTGAAAATGCTTTCCCATACAGAGATTGGATCCTATGAATGTTCGGATCTCTTGAGCTCAGCCAGTTAATATTCAAAGTAAAGAGAAATTATTTGGATAAGTCTAGGACTTGCCTCCACACATAATAGAGTATTCAAATCTTTACAAGAAATTGAATACTTAGTACAGTATGCGCCAGAAAGTTCTGTTATTGTCAAAACTAATATTTTGGCATCTGAATTTCTCTGGTTTTGTACGAGTGAAATTTCAGCCTAACTATAACGTTCCTGTTATCTGTGTTTTTCAGTGTATATCTAAGGTTTCTTAAATGCTAATTTCTATCTATTACGTACCTTTTCAGTGAATATATATACACTCTCCAGAGCTTTACCATTGTCAGTGCCACTAGGATGATGTGAAGACTGATTTTGGACCTTCCCAAATTTAATTCAATCTCTGCTGCCATTGGAAAACTGCATTGGCTTCCAACAGAGAAGCAAATATTGTTTAAGGCTCTATGTATTGTTCATACGGCACTTCATAATGTCTTTCTGTCTCTCCCTCAATATATATAGAAAGAGGTTTCAGCCCCTTCTTTCAACCCAGGGATTAGTGGTTGGTAGCCTTAGTCTCTCTCCATCTCTATTCTTCTGTACATGACTGGTGGGATTGAAGTTTTTCTCCTACCTCCTTATGGAAGGGCCACCTGCCCCTTTTTTCTGCTTGGCATTCACAGCTGTGGGAACCAAGGCTGCTCAATGGTGGTCTGCATCACCCTCCACTCTCCCAGCTAAGTATCTTGCCGGGATGCACTGCCGGCCTTTTTCCTTCCAGGTGTAATTCTTTTCCCAACTCTTTCTCCCACAACAGTAAGTAATATTTGTGGAGGTTTGCTGACTTAATTGATTCTTTAGTGTCTTAGTTCAGTACCAATAAGGGCCACCCTACCATCCGTGAAAGTCATTGTATGCATAACTTATTGTGCACTGTAGCTCTTAACGGGTAGCACATTGACAGTTAATGGTCCATCTCTCAGTGTAGTCTCTTCGTGAACCAGATCTACTGTTTCACATCCCACTCAAAAAGAAGGGTACTAAAACTACCATAATACCATGACATACTTGCAGCTACTGCATCATTACAGAAGATAGAAATCAGTTTTCAGGTAGCGGCCTAGTCTCTAGCATGTAAATGTAAGCTGCAAAAGTGAAAGTAGATGATCAAATGGAAATTGGCAAGTGGGTGTTTCAATTAAGATGTTGGTAGGTCATGCCAAGAATGAAAGAAGATAACTAGCAATCCTCCCTGCAAAAGGGACATTTTAGGCATAAGAAGGGTCTGGGTGATCGAAGAACATCAGCACCCCTTCTAGGAACTGGGGTTCTATCAGACAAGCTGATTCTCATCATAAAGTGAAATGCATAGTTATTAAAGGAAAATGCTGGCAGCAAATAAAGGAGGTTCAGCAAAGCAAGAGATGGTAAGGGAATGTGAAGCAATGACAAACTCGCTCAATAAGTATGAACAAACTTCCTGTCCTCTGGACATAACATGTTTAGGAAATTGCCATTGGTTTTTGACATACAGATGGTGATTTCTTATTGATGTAGTGAGCCACAGAATGTATAGGAGAGTCACCATCAATAACTCAGCAATCCTAGGTCAGGCAGTGTAGCAAGTATCTACAATCTTTCAGCAGTCTAATGTTTCTTTTTTTTCTACTCATATGCACAATATAGAGTTGTTATTAATACAACTAATGCCTCACAATATTAAAGCTTGGAGGTTGCAGTGACACTTCCCCATAGTACATTTTTAGTTGTGCTTGGATATCTTTAGAATTCCTGACGATGATGAAAACAATTAGATAACAAATGAATAACGGTGGATAGGAAAACAACTTCTTTCACGTGTATTATTACTACTGATGCTCTCTACTGTAGCAAATGTAGGTCTTACTTAAACTTACTGATTCACAAGTCAAGGTAAGATATATTCTTAAAAGGAATGGAGATGGACCTAGGAAATCAATTTATCTAACAGGAGGGCTAACTCATCAGACTAGTATTGGGGTTCATCCACGATTTAGCCTCCTTTAAGGTTAAAGAATTTAATCATATGAATTGGTGTAGGAAATTATCATTACTATGTAACTCCTCAGCACACCTTTAATGAAAAGACAGCTACATCTGAAATATTTAATGAATAATAGCATAACTTGTGTAGAGACATTGTATAAACATACCTGGTCCTAATCCAAAGCTTACGATAAATGCAAATATAGCTGCCATGCTTAGATACGGCATCCAAGAAGAAACGTCCTGAAATGACACACTGCATGAATCTCAGGTCTATGAAAATGGCATAAAGTTTTACAGTATCATATAGCTCAAGGGTAGAAAACATTTATGATATGTGCTGATATCATGATTATAAGTAGTCATCAATAAATGGAAAGGTTTCATGAATTAAAAAATATAAAGTTTTTAGCCATAATAAATTATCCTTAAAAATGGCTTACACATATTTTATGGCGCTCTATTGGGAGACTACACAAATAGCTCACTGAAATGTACATCACAGCCTACTCATTTCTAGTTGTCTGCCAAAAGGCTAGTTTAACCTCTAATTCAAAAATAACTATGTGTTATTACTTCCGAGAAAGAGAAATATAAATGTATTGACCTTTGGCTTTAAGATACATGTGACAATAGTTATTTTAATTTCTCAATTGTAACTTGCTTACACCTATGGGCATATGTGATTTTGAAAGATAATGCATATTACCTTTTTATTTTGAAATTACCTAGACTTTCTTCATGATGCTTTCACTCGCTACACCACTCGTATCTTTCAAGGTCCCTATTTTTGTAAGAAAAGAGTAACTATGTTGACAGTAAAGGAGAAGTTTACGAAATAGAAACACCCATAAGGAGATAGTAGAGACAATTTCAAAATGTATACATTTACGTAGATCCAATCAATATGACTGAGTATATCTATCTTTCGGCAACTTCAGTAGCATCTATATTATTTGATACATATTTATTTTACTAAGAGAAAGTACATCATTTCTGTAAAATGGTTTCAGTAAAGGTTATTGAAATGCTTAGTCTTAATCATTTAAATAGTCGTAGGCTTTCTTGGCTATTTCATCTTATATTAATTGTATCTATCAATAATACAACTATTGACTTACTTATGGGTGATGTATCAAATAGATAATCATCAAAAATACTCCAAATTATATTTTCCATCCTGATTGCATTAGGCTTGTTGATATTGCCCATGCCTTTTCTATTCATGATCAGATGAAAAGGGTTTTGTTTTGCTCCCCCCCCCCCCCGCCACCAATGTTTTTTTGTATACATGACAGGGAAAGTGTCTTGAATGTTATAATGGATGAAGTGTCCAATCCTCTATAATTGTAATTAATATCTTAGCATATATTATAAATATATAGCAAAACCATTGTTTTTTATTCTTTATATTCCTAACTTGAGTCTTTTCTTAACTACTGCTTGCAAGGATGTCCCTTTATATGCAGCGTGGCTATTCCATCATTATGGTATGCAGGTGAAGCAGTCTTAATGGCCTGGACAATTAATGCACTGTTTATATTAGTTGTGTCCTTTGTGGAATTCATGGCCAGTCTTCACTTATCAACCATTTTTATTAAATCCCATATTATGGCCCTTAGACTGCGGGAGCAAACACTTAACTAATGTACACAATTTTTCAAATCTGGTAGTCACGTTTGACTCCTCGGGCTCATGGACTCACATATTTCATCCAGCTTTTTAAAACTATGTAGGGTGATTGATGCACTTCTGAACCTTCTATGGCCAACTGGTCGCAAGGCCTTGACTCGCTTCTGACTATATTCAAGCTTCAGTGCAACCCAATCATAGACGTTGGAAGTAGGGGTGCTGGAGCACCCAAATAAATGATCATACTGGAGTTCAGAAGGTGAATGAGCAATAAAATGCCTTTACATTTTGTGTTTATCTTGTCACATTTGCTCTGCATTCAAAGACAAATGTCAAACGTCAGAATATGTCTTCTTACAAATTGATGCCTGTCATGGAGTGTACTTTTATTTCTCTGACTGCAAAGTGAGAGGATGTTGTAAACGTGTTCTAGGTGACAATCCTGCTCGGTTACAAGAAACAAATGGAAAGGCTGTAGGATGTCACAGCATTTAAATATCCGGAAATAAACTATACATATATTTCAAATTATGTCAGCAATTAGGCAAGAACACATCAAACACTTTTTTTGAAATTCTGAAGTGTGAGACAAAAAAAGATTTTAGGAGGAGCAAAACAAATCAAGGCACCTTACTTGGTGATTCTCCAAAGATACAATTTGCTGAAACCTGATTTCCACAAATTATTGTTTTTGCGCTATATAACTTTACCCATGCAAATTTAGTGACTGTTTCAACCAAAAAATGTTCCGTGTATATAAATGACAGTGTGCTACTTCACCACTGCTACAGAAACCACAAGTCACAAATTAGAAAGTGCTGCTGGTGTAAGTGCCGGGAGTGGCCCTGTTATACTGCCCGTATTTGACATGCGTGTGCCCTCCAGCGGGCAGGTGCTCACCATTCTGCCAGTCTCGAGGTATGTACTCACCACTCTGCTAGGTGTGGGGCAGGTACAAACCACTCTACATGGTGCAGGGCAGATACTCATTACTCTGCCAGTCGTGGGGCAGGCACTCACCACTCTGCATAGTTGTATTCACCTCTCTGCCATTCTTAGGGCAGGTATAATTCCTAAGGCCCCGATTCAGAGAACTAATTTAAGACAAAATCCTAAACTTACTACCATTTTGGTATTCACAGAATGCACTTACTACTTCTGGTATTCACAGAATGCACTTACTACTTTTGGCATTCACAGAATGAACTTTCTACTTTTGGTATTCACAGAATGGACTTACGACTACTAACTTTACGTCCGCACTCGGGCCGGAATTTCCGCTCCTGGAGTGGGAATTGCACTCCTGGAGGGGGAATTCCGCTCCCGGGCCGGAATCACCGCCTACAGCCCGGAATCTCCGATTCCGGGCAGGAATACACGAACTGTGGCCGTTGATCATTTTAGCCAAGGGTAAACACCTGTCCAAGTGCCTACCATCCCCCACCATGCATCAGATGACACACTGCAGCCAATCCTAGCCCTGCAGCATGTATAAATGCAGAGCAGACACACACAAACCCTTTCAACATGTCACTGAATGTGTTTGTTGCACTGCCCCTTGCCAAACTACTTGAGGAGGAGGAGGAGAGCAGAGAGGATCTTCAGACAGAGGATCAACCTATTTGGAATGTCCAGCCAAGATGTAAGGGCCAGGTACCGTTTCCCACCAGAAGTCATCTTGGTTATGGTATGTGAGTGGGAGCAGGAACTTGACTCTGTGACCTGCTGCTCACATGCAATACCAGCATATCTCAAGATCCTTTCTGCTCTCCATTTCTTTGCCACTGGGTCTTTTCCAAGGGTCTCCAGTGACCATGTGGGCATTTCCCAGACGAGCCAGTCGCGGTGCCTGCATCAGGTACTGAGATGCATCACTGCTAGAGCCCACAACCACATACAAATACCACATACACTGGCCATGAGACAAAGGGCAGCATGAGATTTCTATCTCATTGCACAATTCCCACGTGTGCTGGGTGCAATTGATTGTACCCATGTGGACCTTCAACTACCCTGCCGCATTGCACACATCTTCTGCAACAGACACCGATGGTATTCCATCAATGTGCAAGCTGTCTGTGATGCCAGTGGGAGGTTCATTAATGTGCATGCAGTGTTCCCAGGCAGTACCCATGACAGCTTCATATTCTGCATGTTACCTCTTGCCCGGTGGATGGCTGCGGGAGAATTTGGCAACATGTGGCTACTGGGTAAGTACAAAGCACTAAAAATGAGGGATATGTGTTATTGGAATGTCTGAATGCCCGCCAACATTAACCATTGTACAATAAGAATCATAAAGCTACATACATGGCCCAACAGACACTGCATGTACTAAAGTATAGATCGTGTCCTGTGTAAATCAAAGAGGGAAATGTAACCAACTGCCTTTTCTTCACTCCTCAGGCGATACTGGCTATGCACTTTCTCCACATCTCCTCACCCCTTACAGGCGTTCAAACACTGTACCGCAGTGTAGGTACAATAGTGCACACATACGTACTCGAGCCATCATAGAGCGCACTTTTGGTCTGTTGAAGTTGCGATTCAGATGTCTCGAACGTACAGGGGGTGTGCTGCTGTACTCCCCAGAAGTCGTGTGCAAGATCATATTAGCCTGTTGTGTTTTGCACAACACTGCTTTAACGCATGGCTTACACATACCTCTGGAACCTCGGCTAGCTCAGAATCTGGGAAACCGGGCCATTGCACATAACCGAGGTCAGGGCATGCAAGTACGTGATCAGCTCGTTGCCACGTTTTTCACATGAGCAACCTGTAGTGTCATGGACAAAATGTGGTTTGCTGTCTGTTGTCAATAATGAAACTTGGATGTACATGACTGTGTCAATAAATTCCATCCTGAGACGACTTTGCAAGCCACACTAACTGCATGCAAATCACAGCTGCTGACAGTAGTCAAAAGGTGGAGCGTGCCTGAGGTCATGTGCCCATGTCAGCGATCAGTGTAGTGGATGTCCCTAAAAACAACTATTCACGCAGATGACAAACGATACATGTCCTGAGAGACCTACCTAGACCTTATGAAGATGGGTCACTTAATCACAAAAGGCCATAACCATTGCATACTCAGGCCTCTGCCCTCAACAGATTTGACTCCCCCACAAATGATGGGCCCAGAACGTGAGTGATGATGTCATGGGTGAATCAGGCACCATGTGTCTGTGATATATCCACACTGCTCCACCCTAATGTTACGTAACACATCACACAACTCTGGTAATGAGCACTCAATATGGACTACATGTACCATAATGCAAAGTAGGAGAAAATGAAACTGGTGTTTGATGTTGTCAGCCCCCCGTCCGTGCAGAAATGTCATTAAATGATCTGCTCCCCATTTCGTTACATATTCATGATTCTCACCTGCACTGTCATTTCAGTTTTTTCCACAACAGAGCAGCAGGATGGCAGTGGATTTGATTACTGATTGTGGATGGATCAGGATGAAAACAAAATGGCTGCCAACTATTTCCTGTGATGTATTTCCTGCCTCCCACTTCCTGTAAAACATTTCCTGTATGAAATAATGTGTTCCGGGTCATTTTCGGAGTTTACGTCCCGAAAACGTAAGTTCCGATTTCGAAGCATAATGCGCGTGTGTGGACCCGCCGCTCCGGAACCGGAAACTACGTTTTCGGGCCATTAACTCCGAAAATGACCCGGAATACATTATTTCCTTCAGGAATTGTTATACAGGAAGTGTGAGGCAGGAAATACGCCACAGGAAGTTGTTGACAGCCATTTTGTGTTCATTCTGAGTCATCCTCTATCACAGATCAGATCCTCTGACATCCTGCTGCTCTCATCTTATTTATTTGCCCCAAAATGGCTGAGGGTTATGAAGAGAAGGCACCCCCTTTCACTGAAAGTGAATTAGACATCTTAGCTGAGGGGGTGCTGTCCAAATATCCTCAGCTATATGTGGACCCAGAACACTAGCTGAGCAATGCAGCCCAGGCCAGGCTATGGGCCAACATCGTGAAGCGCTGCAGTGCAGTGGGAGTCCACACCAGGAATGCTAGGGCATGCCGCAAGCGCTGGGAGGACCTAAAACACCGGTCCCGGCACAAGGCTAAGGAGTTGGTGGGCCTGTCTTCCCAGCACCATGTGCATCATCCTCGCCTCTCCCCACTGTACAGGAGGGTCCTGCGAGCAGCTTGGCCGACCCTCCATGCTCAGCTGGAGGAGCATGAGCAACAGGGACCTGGTAAGTGCATCATATGCAATATGTGTCTGGGAGTATGATGTGAGTGAAACAGGGCTGTAACATTGTGTGTCCCATGTCTCCATTCACCGATTCCGTGTCCATGCAGCAGTCACCAAGATTAAAAAGGCACACTGTAGCATATGGACTGTACAGGGCAGAGTGCATTTTGGGAGTTGTAGTTTCTTCATGACAACTGGGTAAATGTGCCACACTTGTGCAGTCATATTGAAATCTGCTCTGCCAGCACCACTACCATTGAACCAAGGAAATCATAACTGATGTGTGCATTGGATGAGCAATGGTACAGAAACTGCCCAGTGTGCACATGGCAGGCCAAAGGGTATTGGATGCTGTGACTTGCATTGCATTTGTAGAGTTTGGGTTCCAATTGAGACAGATCATCATGTTCCATGGAGTCAAGACAGACTTTGAGATACTTGCATCACAGTGTTTCTAAATTTGCAAGGTGTGTCCACTGATAGACGTCTCACCCTCAGTGGCCTGTATGACATTTCACATGTACAGGTAGCTGTCACAACGACCCACCACTGTTCACCGGTGTACTGCACTGCCTTACCAGTCACCAAAGCCAATATGTGGCACTGGATTGTCAGATTATATGTGGGGGCAGCAAAAGGATGGACTCACAATGTAGCTAAAGAAATAGCCCAGACCCTATATGGCTGTGTGACCCACATTCGGCATTTGTCTTGTCCCATACAATGCTAAAAAGCAGATGACATATGTCCAGACGCTAAATAGCTGCGACTCCATATCAATGGCCAAATTCAATTAAATCTGGACTCTTCATGTTCTCATTTGGTGGACTGGTTTTGGAACCTGCACATGTAGCAGTAACAGGACACACAGAGCACAAGAATGCCAAGGTTGAGGGTTGGCCAATACAGTGGTGTAAGCCACAAACATTCACGTGAGATGCCCATGTCAGACTCAATTCAGTAAATGACAGTGAACATACACGCAATGTAAGTTTATAAACACTGACAACTGTAGAGTGTGATCGGAGGAAAACAAAGTCTGACCTTGGCTCATCTATGTATGTGTCTCGTCCTGCATGAAACAACCACCACATCAGGATTTTGCTTACATTTCAACAGGCACAGCTGGCCAAATGGAAGAACAGCAGGAGGCCATCAGTGTTCTGGCGGCTACGCCCTCTTTCCACCAGCGAGGAAGAAGAGGATGAGGAGGGACCCTCAACATCAGGAGGCAAGGGGATTGTGCCCACCCGGACTGACAAGGAACACAACTCTGATGCTATGTCCTGGGTGGCGGCTGTGGACATTGAAGGTGGGGAAAGAACCCAACACCTCTGCCCATGATGTGGTGGAGAGCTACTCTCCCCCAGACTCTTCACCTGTGGGTCCTGAAGGGGTGTTCCCGGGGCAGGCCAATACCCAATCTGGGCCTGCCATCAGCCCCTCCCTACCTATGGAGTCCCCCATTCCATTGGGGGCTCCAGCTGCATCCCCTGCAACCAGTCCCCCTCCTCATAGCTGCCAGCTCGAACACAACATTGGCTCCGGACCTGAGGCACCACATCCCTCCTGTCCTCCCCAGGCCTCTCCCTTTGTTGTTCCTCCTGTGGCTGTGCCAGGGGACTTGAGGTGGATATGTGAGGGTCAGCCAGACATGTCCGCTCGCATCATGCTACATGTGTGTCTGGAGATACGCATGATGCGAGAGGACATTGTCCGATCTCTGGCCACCCTCACCACCAGTGTCAATTCCATGGCCACAGCCATGTTGTCTGTTGTCTCCCAAATCCCTTCCCATACCACCGTCAATGTCTCCCCCTGTCCGTTGCCCCACACTGTTTCCCCCCGTACTCCTTTTGTGTCACGAACCCATGTGGTGACTGTTCTTGCACCAGCCAGCCGTGTGCCTGCATCGGACACTGAGGATCTGGACTTTGTGGTAGTAGAGGATGACCAGAAGGACACTTGACTTTTTGACTGAGACGTCACCCAAAAACAATTATTTCATTTTCCCCTTGTAAATAGACTGGTTTCCCTGACGCTCCCTGACGTGTTATATTTTTGTTGCCCCACCCCAATCCAAATTCCCTTCTCCATCTGCATTAAGATCATCATTTGTTTTCCTTTCTCCCTTCCAAACGGACGGTTGTTCTTCTGTTTATACATAAGTATCTTTGAGGAATTCTACTTACTTTAACTTGTTTGACTTCATTTTGAATGTCTAGTTCAGAATATGGACACATATTTGGTGAGTCATCTGTTATGCACATAATGGCTTGTTGCAATGATGGGCTACACTTGTAACTGTGTCTCACACACACACATACCTCCTCACATCTCTAGGCCACCTACATCGTTATACAGGACATGATACACAACAGAATCTTACTTTTGTAGATCTTTATTTTTTCTATATTCACGTGGTCAATTTGTCTTGAGGTCACTGGCGATCATGCTTGCGACATCACAATTTTAGAGGTGATGATCGCTGTGAGGGGTCAGGTCGGGCTTGTCGCCTACGTGTAGGTGGGTGTTGTGTTGTCAATGTGCCTGTACAGGGTGATCTACATGTGCAGTGGGAGATTGTGTATGCACATTTGGTGTTTGTGCCTGGACAAGGGCTGGTTGTGCACGTGGTGGGAGTGCCTGTACAGGGGTTGGTGGTGGTTGTGCAGGTGCTGGCAGTGCCTGTACAGGGGTTGATGGTGGTTGTGCAGGTGGAGGCAGTGCCTGTACAGGGGTTGGTGGTGGTTGTGCAGCTGGTGGCATTGCCTGTACAGGGGTTGGTGGTGGTTGTGCAGGTGGCGGGAGTGCCTGTACAGGGGTTGGTGGTGGTTGTGCAGGTGGTGTGAGTGCCTGTGCAGGTGTTGGTGGTGGTTGTGCAGGTGGTGGGAGTGCCTGGTCAGGGCGCCGGTGTGGATGTATCCCTTTGCTGTAGTGCTGTGCAGTTGGTGGTACAGGTGTGAGGATGTGCTGTCCTGCAGGCAGATATGATGGGTCCCCTCCCTGCGTTGACCGTGAAGGTAGAATTTGGATCACTTTCAGCATGCCCTCCATCATCTTCATGGCCAAGGCATGGTGCCTTGCACTCTCTTCCCTTTGGATGGATATCATGTCTCTCATATTCCTGGACATGTCCTGCCAAGTTCTATCCATCCTATCCAAAACTTGGCTCAGCCTGTCCACTACCTGAGGGAATTGGACCATGTTCAGCAGGGACTCAGACATGTTTGACAGGGTAGCCCCTATGGCACGAATGTCCTGCCTCACATCTGTCTGCTGCTGGAAGAAGTCCTGCTCCCACTGGCCACCATAGCCAGGTGCAGGCCCTCTCTGCAGGAGTCTGCCATGGATGGGATGAGTAGGTCCCACAGCAGGTGAGGGGGTGGCAGGTGGAAGCCTGTGGCAGGAGAATGGTGCCCAGGGGATACCTGCACCACAACAGGGCCGGTACTTCCCCCAGATGGTGGAGAGGATGGCAGGGATACACTGTATAGGGAAGAGCGGGTAGGGGAACCACCATATCGGTCCTGGATGTGAGGGCTGTGAGGGATTGATGTCTGTGTTGGGATGCGTGGGAGCTGTGGCTGGTTTGCTCTATGCTGGGGACAGGCAATTGTTTATTTGGGAGGAGGCTGACGAACGTTGCTTGGCGGAGGATGTGATGCCGTGACTGATTTTGGCAATCTGGCAAGATAGCTCTCATTGGCATCAGAATCGTCATCCCCGGAGTGGATGGACATGTAGTCATCATCATCCACCAAGTCGACGTCCTCAGGAACTTCCTCCTCCTCCTCTTGAGCAGTACTTGCTGCCTCTGATTCCCTGACGGCCCTCACTGGTCGTAGGTCTGTCATCCTCATCCTCAGTATCCCCTGGAACACAGAGGTTGCAACCGTATTAGTGATTGACCTGGTATTACATGTGGTGCAACTCAAGGGTTGTATTAACTGTACTTTGCATCAACAGATGAGGATCATGTGACCTGGTTAGGGTACCACCACAAATGACAGCTCACACCATAGCACTGAGGTGTTACACGGAGATGTACATGATACAAGCAAACTCACCAGCTCCAGCTACAACTTTCTATCCCTTCGCGTTCCCCACTGGTGTCACCTGCTGAACCTGTCTCCTCGTAGACATAGCTGTCCCCGATCCAGCAGCTGTAGAGGGAAGTGACAACATTCTCAATGATCTGCATCACTAATTGACAGACAGGCACATGACACTCCTGCTTTGTATTTCACTTTGCAAACAACAACTGCTGATTCCATGCAGAAGGGGATCTTGATCTCTGTCATGGCTTAGTAATCTAAGCTAGTGACACACTTCATGCCAGAATTACCTGAAGGGCAGGGGCGCAAGGGTTTCACGGCTGCAGCCAGGATGTCATGCATTCCCCAGGATGGTGTCCGCTCAGTGGTTTCATCCTGTCAGCAGCTGTGATGAGACATACATGTCCATATTTTAGTACAACAGATGGTAGCTATGAGCCATTTGCGGATAATCCAGGACAATGTGCAGCATGTTTACCTCATAGACTTTACATGTGGGCACCTGCTCACATGCAGCATTTGCCAGCTGTTACCTCCACGCAGCACTGGCATCAATGAGATGACACAGCAACAGACAAACTTGTATGAGAAGGTTACTGATATTTCAAGGAAGGGGATAAATGACCCGGACTCCTCCGTATTACACTGATTTCACCGTTACCATTAAAACTAACATTTTTCATGAGTGTAATGTTGTCTGTTGACAAGTCAGAAAGGAGTTCATGTGTGAGATGTGCGGTAGTCAGGGACATGATGTTCCTCATTTGTGCTTCCCTACCCATGAAGTCACGCAGCTCATTTTTGAATGAGAGAACACAGATTTCTTATGTCCATCCTTTGAATGTCCTCTCTTTGCATACACTATTTACATTATCATGGTACTACTTAGCTGACAACGGATGGTGTCTTGTACAGCAGACATCCAAACCTCATATATCAAACACTCACCTATACATGTGAATACGGTAGAAGAGGAGGCAAGCAGAATGCAACAATTGGTTATGATCACACATTGTGGATGAGCTGAGAAGCTTTGATGCTTTCCGCCTGCACTGGATTAGCGTGTTGCTCTTCAGCCAAGTTATTTTGCAGGTGTAACTGCATGAAGATTCACCTTAGCAGCCCCTACACCCATCTCAAAGGTACACAACTGGCATCAGTGTGGGCCTCAGGCATACCAATTTCATTATGATTTAACCATCTATATTTTGGTAGGGATTTTTCCTATAATTGAATTACAAGCCTGTTGCTTTTTGGTCACTTCATATGATACATTGTACTATTGTATGTCCATTCTGCACTCACTTGACATACATTTTGTGTCATCCTTTCATTAGCCACCAGGGTCTGATCTGGTATATGTGCCATATGTGAGCATATTGTGATGCAGGACAGTGGTGTATAACACATACAACATACGGTGGAGGTGAAAGGCACATTTAATGAGCATTCAGCCTGAATTAATCTTGGGTTTACTTACCTTGGCCCAGCACCGGAACAGTGTGTGGTCCCTGAACAGATGTCACAGCCAACCTTGTAGCAGAAGTCAGTGTGTGTCTTTGATTCTGGGAGGACCTCATTGTACCTACAATGATAAGTGTGTTTTGCAACTTTACATTTCTGCAGCCACATGTGATGCACTCAATTTCTGGCACAAAGCATGAGCACAAGCAGTTGTGGGCACCACCGTTGCAGAAGTGTGTTATACTTATTATCATGAGTGAGCCCACATATAACTTAGAATGGGCCCATTGCCTAGATGCAACCTATATCACAATGACATGACTACGAATCCTGAGATAAGGTCCACTATTGTGTTTTGTTGATGGCCAACAAAAAAGCCAGCCAATGTAAGAAGTACATGACCAGTTGTGTGGACTGGGCAATTTAATGTATATTGGAAACATTCGAAGTTGGACAGTGGATGCATTGTCAATACTACTGACACTGGTATCTCACTTCTTGTTCATCATTACCATATTTGTGCAAATTGGATTTCTTTATTAGGTCTACAGACACTATTACAATATAGTGGGGACACTCTTTTAACTAGTTGTGGTACTCGACTACAGGATTGGATTCCCAGGTCTGGGACTGTTGGTGAAATACATGTTATGTTCCACAATTACAAAGGTATGATGAGCCAAGACATGTTATATTTTGTCTTTCGCTGTTCACAAATGTCATTTGCTAAAGGTGAATGTCCACTGACAACTCCAATAGTAATGAAGCTATTTTTTCATCTCTGGTTGACTTTCATATGTGGGCACTATATGTCCCTGTGTCGTCTCCTGACAATGTATGCATTTTAACCATCTCCTGGCCAGTTTGACTTACCAGTTAGTGAGGGTGGTATGCCTTTCTCTGTACGATGTTGATTCCTCCCAGTAGATGCAGGGACCTCTGCTACTGCAGTTGTCTGTGCTCTGGCTGAATGTGTCAATGGGTGAGAAGAGAGAAAAGTAACTAAATGGGAAATATGCTTGTGGAACTTCTCAGGTATTTCCCCATATCTTCTGTATGCTAACAGTGTTGTGAAGTACTGCCGCAGACAGGGCAGGTAGGAGCAGTGGTGCATTGGGGATGTAATGGCGTGGCAGGGTGGGAAATAAACAACAGAATATATGTATGACATATTTTGATCTGATGATTCTCTCACCTTCTGCTTTGTGATTTAGGCTTGGACAGAGTGATTTACTTCTTGGATAATTTTTGCCAGGTTTACAAGCCCCTTGAAAAACATTTACACCACCGTTGCATCACTTCTGTGACACAGTGGTGGTGTAAAACAAGCGACACATTTCTACTTATTCACAACGTGACGCATCTATGGGGATGCGTCACGTTGTGAAGCCATGCGCAACATTAAACCTGCGTCAGCTTTGATGTAGGCAGGGAGGGCGTTCCTTTGGGATATGCCTCGTAAAAGTGATGCAGTGAAATCTACAAGATTTCACGGAGTCACTTTTCAGAGGCCACTGTGACACAACCTTACGCCTGCTTGAAGCAGATGTAAGGAGTGGCACAGCACGTTAGGTATGGGCGGTCCATGGACATTGTTTGAGTTGTGTCGCACTTGCGACACGACTCCAGAAAAGCACCCCCCTAATGCCATCAGATGCAACACACATCTGTCTATCCCTGCGCCACAGTGCACCGCATTGTAAATGTGACGCATCCGTGGTGGCGCAAGGGTTGAATTGCATGTCGCATTGTTACTGGCGCATCCCTGCTAATATTTGTCAATTGCTACTTAGCAGGGTTGTGTATATACGGCAGCAGTACTGTGCCCATGTTTTCAAAAGTGGGGGAGGGATTTGCCATTTCTAATGCAAAGGATTCTGGGACTTGTGGTGCTACATACAGAGGGTGACACATGAGTCTCTGACTGACTATATTTTTATATACACTTTGGACAACTTCCTTACTCTCTTACAGTGCAACATAGACAGTTTTTTCATGCACTTTTTCTTTTCATCCCATTTACCTGGTACCACGTAGAGGATGTCACTAACAGGCAGCCCATGGACCAAGTGGGGGTGTATTGTGGTAAGGATATCCTCCTCCAGTGGGGTGAGACGGAAGCGGGGTCCAGAGTATGCAGCAGGGAGGATCCTGTTTAATTTGATCCTGGAGTACTTCTCCATCACTCTCTGCCTTTCATCCTGCCACTTCTTCTTGATGTCCTGGACTGTGCGCCTCTCCTCCCCCAATGCTGTGAGAGCAGTGGCTAATTGCTGCCATAGGGCTTCCTTCTGTGTGCCACTGGTGCAGTTGGGTGGGAGTCCATATAGGCGTTTGTGATGCCTCACTATATGCTCCACAAGCATGGTGATCTCCTCTGCAGTGAAGTTCTTCTTCCTCCTCATTAGTTCCATTTTTCTCTGACGATGTCAGCGTTGTGAACACGAACTCTCTGTAGCCAAACCTGTTCCTTCAATGTGTGCTGCTTTTATATGTTTTGTGGTGCTGGTCAATTAGTGTTAATTGGCTTCAGCTGGAGCATGGTGGGGGATGGTAGGCACTTGCAACATCATTGCGAAATGGAGCTATTGACTGCAGTGTGTCAGCTGATCCATGGTGGGGGATGGTGGGCACTTGGACAGGTGTTTACCCCTGGCTAAAATGATCAACGGCCACAGTTCGTGTATTCCGGCCCGGAATCAGAGATTCCGGGCCGTAGGCGGAGATTCCGGCCCGGGAGCGGAATTCCAGCTCCGGGTGCGAAATTCCCGCTCTGGGAGCGGAAATTCCGGCCCAAGTGCGGACGTAAAGTTAGGAGTCGTAAGTCCATTCTGTGAATACCAAAAGTAGTACGTTCATTCTGTGAATGACAAAAGTAGTAAGGGCATTCTGTGAATACCAAAATGGTAGTAAGTTTAGGATTTTGTCTTAAGTTAGTTCTGTGAATCGGGCCACAGTGCTGACTGTTTGTACATACCAGAAGCAGGTTGCCCTGCCCCCTCAACTTTCTTTCTGCTTGCATAGGAAAATACAAACATATATTTGGGAAAATGATGGCCATGTGTCTGTAATGCATACATCGCTGCAGAGTTCAGAGTATCGTGTTACCCAGTAAAGGCTTTCAGAAGGGCCATTTGTCAGGGCCTTCCAGTAAAATGCAGCTCAGACAGAGAGCAAGTGGCATGTTATGAAATTAGTGTTGTGTGAGGAGAAAAGCCAGATTGATAGCCAATCTTAAATTGTCAGAAACAGCTCATATTTTTTTTCATTTAGCATGACTTTTTTCCCCAAAGGTAGTTTAAATTAGGCCTGGGCATGAAACTCCGCTCTGCTTGCGGAGTTTTTCTGCTCCGGGTAGAGCACTGAGTTCCCAAAAAACAATTTTTTGTAAAACTTTTTTATCAGGTTTTCAGCTTACATAAAGATGTACCGTACATTAATGCTGTATATATATGCACATCACGGACAAGTATCTCACATATTTCAAATAGTCGTATTACAATCTAGTATCTACTGCAGCTCACACCAGATTTTTAACGATTACTTGTTGATGGAACACAAATCTGCACTATATTTGGGACACAGTTCAATGAGGCCGTGTCGCATCCCCTGTTGGCTCATCAATCAGGTCGTGCAGGCCAAGAGGAAGGGACTTCATTTCATCATTTGTCATGCATTTCCTCCCAGACAGAGGGGTTCTCCCATGCACGCCCAGGTGAGGCATTAAAGTCCAGAGCACAGAGGTTCAGACTGGTTGGTCCCTTAAATAATTCACCAGGGGTTCCCAGATGTCTCTCGGGCGAGATGAGGTCGGAAGATGTTCTGCATTAGTCATAAGCTGATCTTTACAATAATCAAGGTCCTTCAGCCAGTCCTTGAATTTGGGGGCTCGCCCTCTTCCCCATCTGCATGCCACCCTACGTTTAGCCAATAACAGTCCCATTGCTACGAATCGCCTGTATAGTGCTTGTATGTCAGCTGTGTGGCCTAGGGGGGACACAGGGAGGGGGTACCTATAATTTGGGACAGGGCAGCAATCACCTCATGCCAATACCCATGAATGACAGGGCATTGCCAAGCAAGGTGCAAGAAGTCCGCACCCGCCTGTCGACATCTCTCACAACGATCGTCATGTCTCAATTTGTACTTGTGCAGTCGCGTGGGTGTATAATAAGTTCGGTGTAGATATTTGAAATGTATTATTCATAAGAGACTGCTTGCTGTGATAGCTTCCATCTGTATGCAGCAATATGTCCACTGCTTGTCTGTCAGGGGTGATTCCAAGTCAAGATCCCATGCCTCTCTGGCCTCTTATTTTGGCTGTGTCCTCTCAAGTAATGCAGCCTGATATACTCTAGATACTGCGAGCGCTGGTCCTGCCATTTTAAGTAGGGTGTGTAGTGCTTCTAAAGTAGGAGGTTCCTGAGGTAATCCTGGGACGTGTGCTCTAATTTCATGTTTCAATTGTTTGTATAGAAATGGCACCAGAGGGGTGACATTGTCCTCAGTAAGCAGTTCCCGTCACTCCCCGAACGCCCCCTCCCCCAGTAAAGGTCACCCCAGCAGTTTAGGTTCCTTCTGTGGAGCATCTCGTGGCACACAGCCTTGTGGGTGACCGGTACATGTGCAAGGTATGGGAGTGGTATGAGAGGGGAATACAGTATTGATTTTTCCGCTGTTCTGCCTAGGCGTTTCCATGCATGATTCGTGTAAGTTACCGTATGATGCGTCACCCAGGGACTCGTTACCCAGAAAGGAGGTTGTGGGTACGGGGTCATGTATCCCTGCTCGATGGCCAAATGTGGCATGGATGGTGGTGGCTGGAGCAAATATGTTGCGTAATGGGCCTGAGCCCTCAGAAAGTATAGCTCCATATCTGGGGCCTCAGATCCCCCGGTTGAGAATGGTTGTGTCATGGTGCACCAGCCAATGTTAGCCTGATGAACAGAGGGTGTTGAGGAAGGGGTGCCCTGTATTATAGGGTATATTAATGAATAAATACAGCAATTTAGGAAGTATAATCATTTTCATGAGGGCCACCCTTCCAGCAGGGAAAATGGCATCATGATCCAACGGGACACCCAGTTGGTAATGGTGTCGATGGCAGTGCCATAGTTCATGCAAAGCATTTATTCCTTAGTTCTGGTGATTGCCACGCCCAGATATCTTATTTTGGTTTTGTACCATTTCAAGGGGAAATCAGGGGTGAATTGAACTGCGTTGGGCGTAAGCGGAAAGATCTGAGATTTACTCCAAATAATCCCTATCCCTGAGAATGAACCAAATCTGATGAATTCGCACAGGATCGGGTTGAGGCTAGTCTTTGGCTCCCGTAAGTAAAGAGTGACATCCTCAGAATACAGCGATATTAGTATCTGTTATGTGGGATATGGTATGGCATACTGAGGAAATATGAATTTTTATGATCAATTGTGTCCCCTATCTTAGACCCCAACGGCTCCATGTACATGCTACAAGTACATGTATGTTCCCTCCACTTCAAGCTATGAAGACGCAAATACAATTGTGTCCAACGTCAACATGTCCTCTTTCAGATCCGCCCTGAATGGGTCGAATATTCCGTTCCTAAGTATGCTTTGCCACCGTCTTTATATGGTATACTTTTCACGTTTTCCAGCTCTGGCAAGGTAGGCCCTGAATTCTGCCATCGAGCCTTTTCCTGCTTCTGCCTCTGAATGCTCCAGCCTGGACCTGTATCTGTATCCATGAACTTTGTCCTACTCCCTGCGCGGCTAACGGTGCCCGGCCCGGCCTGTTGCCTGCCAAGACTGTATTCAGCCTTCAAGTTATCTGCTCCGCTCCTCGAGAAATGCATTCCTGTCTAGTAGTTTAGGTAAACATTCTTCCAGCTACAGAGCAAAGGGCCCGGCCTCATTGTCTCCGTGCAAGTAATTCATGACTTTCGTTACCATGGTAGGCCCATGCCCCCTCGCATCTCATGTAGACACTTAGACGCTTATACACGCACTAGTAGTTAGTATAGGATAGCCTCTGCCTGAGAGACCTTCCCTTCCAGATAATATAGTTCCTTAAACACAAGATATTAGATACAATTTGGAATTAGGTTGTCCTGACATCCCAGACTTCTGTCTCCTCATGTAGGGCTAAATGTCAAGTTCCCTTCACCCTCTAGTTACACGTCAATCACACGTCATGCGGCTGCGCGCGCATCTCTGCCATATATTTCTGCTGACATTGCAGGATTCTCTTATGGATCCACCCACCTGTGTCATCATCATAATGACGTTTCTAGTATACGCCTTTATGCACGCCTATTGTAACGCCTTTTTTATTACGTATGTGTATTCTTATCTTTCCTATCAGCTGTTACGCCTCCTGCATCCGTCTTTACTGTAATGCATTTACTATATATATTATAGCCTGTCAATAATGTATTGCCGATCCCTTCCTGAACCTTCGTGGTGACGGAACCCGATTGCCTGGTTCGAACCATAATTCCTTTGTAAGGAATAAATTCCCTTTTATAACCTCAAATACCACGGATTCTGCCTCTTATTTTTACTGAGTTATTCTTATTGAATTTTACCGCATAAATTAAGTCTAGGTAATTTAAATTTACCACATAATTGGCGCCCGAACAGGGACACCTCTCACACCCCACGCGCCGGAGGTGCGTTGCAGACCCGGTCTCCTGCCACAGCCGGACGGACAACTACGCGTACCCGCAGGATTTCCTGTATCTCCCTCAGGCCAACGGGGGCGACTGAGGCTGCGATCAACACCCAGACGAGGCGGTGAGGAGTGCGGAGAATCCCGACCAGAGCCTAGCTGAGAGAGCAAGATCCGAGGTATACAGAGGCCCACCAGATTCCGAAGTTCCGAAGTATCTATGTCACGAGTCGAGTCGAGTCCAGTTTGGTCCAGTCCAGTCCAGTTTCCGAGGCCTTCCGTTCCGTGCTTCCCGGTGAGTACCGTTGCTAGGGACGCATTTAGACGTGCACATTAGTTTGTGCCGGTCAAGACGGGTTTGGGTACACAGATCCGGTCTGCACTGTTTCAGCAGTGTATCTGTACTGTTTAGCAGTACATCCAGTATATTTAGTATTATGCAGTTAACTAGTTTTATTCTAATTATTATTGTTCGTTCTAAAATGTTTTGATATGTTTTAAATGTCGTGGTATGAGTGATTGTTCGATCTTCATTTCTGTGTTTCTTGTATTAATTGTGTTCAAGTCCGAGTAAGACCAAAGTAGCGAGGTTCAAGATGCCGCTATTCTCGAAATTAAGACAGATAAAAACTAGAAAAGGGATACTCGAGGAAGCTGTTCCCATTCCACCTAGGGACACTCCAGGGTACTTTATGTACCATAAACATGGCCTAGATGCCGTATTATATCTTGATTTATGGGTGGACTACACCAAGGATTTAGCAGAGAGTCAGAGATGGCCCGCTGCTGGGACATGGGATGCAGATTGCATCATGAGAGTAGAAGAAGTATTATGGAAAAAGAAAGCCAGACAGTCACAGAAAGATGCCATTGAATTATGGCGTAAAGAATCGCATAGACGCGCAGAGAAAGCGCTCAGAAAAGAAGAGAAAAGTAGAGAGAATTCAGACAAAGCCCGAGAAAACCTATTAATTGACGAAGGTATCCGAGTAAAAACAGAACAAGTAGACAGACAACGAAACACTCTTATGAATGGTATGTATCCTCTTCTGGCCGAGGGTTTGCCTAAGGCCACCCGGGAGGTACCAAAAGATCTGCCACCTCCATTACTCCCGATTAAAGTACATCCCAAGACCGCAAAGGACATTTTCCTTTCTTCTTATTTAGACGATGCAGCCCCCGAATATGTTAATGTTGCGCATCAACGCGCATCACCTGTTGACGACGCTCAACCCCAAGATCATCTGCCCCCACCTCCGCAGCAACAAACTCCTCCTCACGTTCAAAACGTTCCACCTGTTTCTACAGTCCTTCCCGCATCTACACTCTCTACCCTACATCCAACAAATCCTTTTGGACTTGGCACCTCAGGAGGTGCGACAGGAGGTGCGACAGGAGGTTTTTCCACGCCACCGCCAGCACCTAGATTGACTTATAGGGATTTAGCACACCAGCGTACACCCCAAACAGCTAATGACAAAATATTTAATGAGCCTCTTGCAGATTGTAGATATGATCCAGTGCCCGGTAAACACGACAGAATGTTGCTATCATCAGTACGTTTACGACGAGTTTCGACCTATCTAATGACGCTACCAGGAATGATTGGTCATCTAGACAAAATATATCACTTTATCCAAACAGGGGAAGGTCCTGAAAGTATTGGCGAGGCCATGGAATACCAGAAAGTGGACATGCAAAAATTATTGTTACGCTTCTTCATAAACTGCCTGATCAGAAACAGAGATAGGCCTGAGGTAGATCCGGAGGAAATGCAAGTACTTACCAGATGGGGTCAGAATATAGCAGACGGAAAACATGATAAACAGAAGAGTATAGAAGTTATGCACCGAAAGATCAGAAAAGAAGTAGAACGAATACATGAAAGAAGATTAGAAGCAGATAAAACTGAATCAGAGGGAGAGGAGGAGGAACAGTCAGAAATGACAACAGGACAATTAGAATTACCAGCTAGAGAAACGATAGCTTATGTAGGAAAAGGAAGATCTTTTAATAAAACAATACGTCCGATACGTCCAGAATGTAACAGAATTTTTCAAACAGCTATCTCAAATCCAAGGACCCCTGAACACTTATTCCAGGCTACTGATAAAATACTCCGAGAACGAAGGGGGTACCATGTGCTCGATTCTATGGATGAACAAGAATTAGCCAGGTCAGCAGTACAATGGGCTGACAGTTCTGAGAAATACAGTGATGATGCGCTAGCACACACGTTTCTGAATCTCACACCAGACGAACAGCGTTTAGCTAGTATATACATGATACAACATCTCCTTATATTATATAAAGGCCAACACTCCGATCCTGGTCCCCTACCTGATATACTGATAGAACTACTCCTGAATAAATGGAGAGGTCTAGGTACCGATCTAATTAAAGTAATTCTAGAATACCGACACAGATATAGTGCCTTTTTGTGTCCAGAACATGATCCAGCTCCCTCCATGGAAAGAAAAACGTATTACATAGACAGACAGAATCCCTTACGCGAAGTACACCCAGTTAGGAATGATGATAATACTTTTAGACGCGTGTTCGTGTACACGCCTATAACTAAAATAGAACTATTGGAAATGAAAAAATTAGTGCCCAGCCATGACAAAGATCCAGCAGGTTTTCACCGTGAACTAAAGGACATGTTACTCATGGGTGATTATACCTATCCTGACATTATGAAAATATTGAAAGTATTATTGCCTGCCGGTATTTATGAGAAACTCAAAGAAAAAGAGTGGGAGGTGGGAGAACAAAAGATTGATTGGACCGCATTAGAAAACGAAGAAAATGCCCGTACTGCAGGCGTAGGGCTTGGGGACAAAACTAAAGCATTACCAGGATTATTAGTACAAGTATTGCCACGTTTATTAATTACGAAAAAGGAAGACTGGGGAGCAATCTCAGCCTGTAAACAGAAACCCGATGAAGACACTAGTGATTTCTATTCCCGATTTGAAAAATGTTTTGGTATTAATAGCGGCCTAAAAGCAAATAGCGAGTCATATCCACATCTCTTTGTAACAAAACTAGTCGAGAATTCCCTGCCCCAGGTTAAGAACAGAGTATTGAAAGTTGAGAGCACTTGGCAAGCTAACACTCCTTCACAAATGTTACAAATGTTACAGTATCACCAGAATAGAATTAGAGAAGAACAAGACCACGAACAAAGACGTATGAAAGACACGAAAATGAAAATGCTCGTTGCTCAGTCAGTTCCAGCTGACGGTCATAAAAAGGGTGCGACACAGTCCAGTAATTCAGCGGTTCCTGTAAAAGGGACATGCAACTATTGTAAACAGCCAGGTCATTATATAAACGATTGTGCAGTTCTGAAACATAATATCTCTACGGGTAAAACCAAGGAGAGACCACGACCGCCTAGACAGGATCAGATCCAACAACAAGCACCTCAGCATGTACAACCTATGCCGGTTCCACAACAGACCGTAGCGGTACCACAGCCACAGCCTATTGCCGCAACACAAAACACGACACATCAGATGTACCAGTATGCACAAAATGACTATCCAGATTATCAGCGATACACATGAAATAGCCTAGAGAGGGAAGTTGGCTTACCCCTTATTGAGGTTCCCGTAGATCAAGAGGGTCCTTATGTACAGAGTCAAGTATTAGGGAAAGACAGAAAGTTTCTACTTGATACAGGGGCAAGCAGAACAACTATAAGTCACGACGAGGTTCCAGGGGCACCCCTCTCAGGCTCACAGAATATTTCCCTTGGATTTTCAGGAAAGCCTACTATTAACGAAGTATCGCAACCGCTTCCACTTACAGTTGGTCCATTGACACGGACTACAGATCTATTGCTTACAAAATCATGTCCAGAAAACTTGTTAGGTATAAAGACATTGAAAGCTCTAGGAGCTATAATATGTTGTTCTCCGGACGGAGTACGACTATTTTTGCGTGACTTTAAAGGTCACTACGTGTCAAGAGACATGGATCACCGGTTACAGAATCTACCTGCACATTTATGGGCACAAGGCCCCACTGATGTAGGTTGTATGCACATTACACCATATCGAGTCACACTCAAAGCAGGAGTGGTATTACCACGAATGTGACAATACAAGTTACCTCCAGATGCTGTAGTGGCTTTACTGCAAATCATTGACGAGCTCATTGCACAAGGAGTGGTTGTGGAAACCGACTCCAATGTATGTAATTCTCCGATCATTCCGATTCTTAAACGAACTGATCCAAAAGCACCCCCAGTATATCGATTAGTTATTGATCTGCGCGAATTGAATAAATGCATTGTACCACAATATCCCGTGGTCCCAGATATCTCTTCATTACTGACAGCTATTGATTCAGAAGCAACGTTCTTTACTGTAATCGACCTCAAGAACGCCTTCTTTAGCGTACCAATCGATCCGGAAAGCCAATATTTGTTCGGATTTAGTTTAAATGGACGAAGCTTTAAATTTGCACGCGCACCTCAAGGATTCACAGAAAGCCCTAGCATCTACAGCCAAGCACTGAAAAGACAACTTGACAGTATCCACATGCCTGTTAACACTGCACTGCTTCAGTATGTCGATGATCTGCTGATCACCGCCCGAAGCAAACCCGAATGTGAAAAAGCATCACTGACGGTTTTACATTTTCTGGCCGACAAGGGGCACAAGGTGTCCCCTTCGAAGCTGCAATTCTGTGTTCAGCAAGTTGTGTACCTTGGGCACTTGCTGTCCAAGGGGGGGAGACAGCTCACACCTGACCGCATCCAGTTAATTGTAAACATGCCACCACCCAAGACACAAAAGGAGGTACGGGCCTTCATAGGCCTCACTTCGTACTGTAGGCAGTGGATCCCCCAATATGCATTTCTAGCAAAACCACTCATTCAGTTGACAACCCAGGAGGCAGCGACATCGACTGTCCTCCCTTGGACTCCAGAACATACACAAGCTTTTGAAGACTTAAAGAAAGCCTTATGCCAAGCACCTGTTTTAGCGACACCATGTTACAGTAAGCCTTTTACACTTTTTGTTACAGAACGTGAAGGTACTGCCTTGTCAGTACTCACTCAGGAACAGGCAGGATCACACAAGCCGTGTGCTTACTTTTCTAGCACATTAGATCCAGTAGCCCAGGCTCTTCCTGCGTGCCTGAAATCAGTCGCAGCGACAGCTCTAGCGATCAGACAAAGCGATTCCATAGTATTAGGACATCAATTGACAGTACAAGTACCACACGCAGTAGAGGTTCTCTTGAACCGGACACAAACACAACACTTGACTATAGCACGACTGACGGGTTATGAACTAACATTGTTCCAGCCACACATAGAAATCAGACGTTGTAGTACATTAAATCCTGCCACACTTTTGCCATTAAGTGGAACAGACCCATTGGCACATGATTGTATTGAAGTCATTACTATTACGACAAAACCCAGACAAGACTTGACAGATGTCCCATTACCAGACCCAGACCTGACACTTTATGTGGATGGGTCATGCATGAGAACAAGTACAGGAGAATTAGTGGCCGCTTACGCAGTCACGACAGACACTGAAGTCATTGAAACAAATTGTATTAACACTTTGTCAGCTCAAGCAGCAGAGCTCATCGCTCTGACACAAGCCTGTATTCAAGCCAAAAATAGAAAAGTTAACATATACACAGATTCACGTTATGCATTCGGAGTTGTACACGACTTCGGAGTCCTTTGGCGAGAGAGAGGTTATTTGACTTCTCACGGTGCCAACATTCAACACGGTCACCTCATTCAAGCTCTGTTAGATGCAATACATCTACCTACTTCGATATCTATCATGAAGTGTAAGGCCCATACAAAAGTCACCGATATTATTTCCCAGGGTAACGACCTAGCAGACCGAACAGCTAAGCAAACAGCACAGAATAGGACTCATGCAACTGACTTGACAAAGACAATAGATCCGACACACTGCATGACAGTTAAGGATCCCGCCCTTGATGTAATTGACATACAGACACATGCTACACCAGAGGAAATAAAGAAATGGACTGAATTAGGAGGGATCCAAACAGATCAGGGATGGATGACGAAGGGAAAATCTACATGGTTTCTCCCCGACTCAATGGTTCAAGTTATCATTAACACAATACATAGTCCAGCACATTTAGGAGAAAAAGCTATGTTAGACAGTATTCAAAACATCTGGTTTAATAAACACTTACGAGCTGCAGCCAAACAGAAAGTCCGAACTTGTATGATTTGTTGTCAGTTCAACCCAGGTAAAGGCGTACCTGTAGAGCAGGGTGGATTTCAACCTCCCGATCACCCTTTTGAAGTCCTCCAGATGGATTATATCCAGATGGAACGTTGTCGAGGATTCAAATATGTCCTCGTAGTTGTATGCGCTCTTTCCCGTTGGACAGAGGCATATCCCGTCTCAGATTACACTGCCCCGACTACTGCCAAACAGTTAGTTCGTGAATTCTTCCCACGGTATGGTTTGCCCCGTATCGTGTACTCAGATAACGGCCAGCCGTTCTCATCCGAGCTAATGAAACACATTTCACTCTTGTTAGGCTATCAATGGAAATTCCACTGTGTCCGACATCCCGAGGCAGCAGGTCTCGTGGAGCGTCATAATCAGACTCTGAAAACTTTCTAAAATATGCAGAGAGAAAGGCGTCGACTGGATAGTAGCCTTACCAGTTGCACTATTTTACATGAGAATGGTAGCACATTCTCGCACAGGGCTATCCCCGTACGAGGTGGTCTTCGGTAGGCCACCAAATATGTGGGGGACGCCTATACCTCGTAAAATCACTGATGTTGATTGTAATATGCTGACAGATTACCTTGCTTCCTTGATGTCTGCACTACAATCTTGCCGTTCACAGGTAGCTGCAGCCTTTCCCGACAACACCGAGGTGAAGCCCCATGAAGTGGTTCCTGGAAACTTTGTTTTCATAAGAAATTTCGACAGGAGGAGCCCGTTGGAGCCTCGCTGGCAAACGCCAAAACTGGTACTTCTGACCACGAGGACAGCAGTGAAGGTCGAGGGTCGCAAGGGTTGGCTACACTCGAGCCATATCAAGAAATTTCATGGACCACTCTCTGATCTGAACTCTCAGCCCTGCCCCCTTCCACAGACTGATTCAAAACTCCCCCTGGTCGAGAACACTGTTTCTCAAAACTATAAACTGAAACTAAGGTCTAGCAAGTCAGACAATTCGATTGTTTAAGTCCTCTCCAAGGTGAATCGGTTGAATTAGTCTCTGACATGTATCCTCTAGACCGAAATCGAGAGAGAGATAGACAGAAACAGCTCAAGAAACGTGCATATTGTAAATCACTTCATAGTCACTGTATAGTGACACTGTTGATTATGTTTTTTCTAAGTCTTTTGATTATTGCTGCAAGTATACTGTTGCGCATGTACTATCCTATTTTCAAGCGTGCTCATTCTGCTTACAATGTTACTGCCGAACATTCTTTTAGTGAATTACCTCCACATGAGTTGTCCTACAGATTTGCGCTGCGCAACAACACATTCATTAGTATGTTACATCATTCCCATCAGACCAGCAATACTACAAATTGTTGGATATGTGGCCGACTCCCTCCCTATCAGAAATACAAAGGAGTTCTGCCTCTCTTTCCGTACCCGTTCACACACAATGGTTCCTGTGGAGCATGGTTTAGTTTGATTAATTCTTTAGATTCAAACACTGTAGTTTTCCAGAGCAACTGGGTATGGGGAAACCTGAACTTAGTTTTGCTTAAAGTCTGCTATCCTAACAAGGAGGGACTTCCCAAAAGAACAGGAACTGACCTAGAAAATGAAGTATATGGATTAGGTAATTTTACACTTAACCTCATGATTCTGAATGTTGAATCTGAAACTGCACTAGTCTTGCCTGCCATGTCCGTATTTCCAGTTAAAGGTGAATTCTGTGTAAGAAAGAATGGTTCAGTACACCTGGGTCATAGTAAATGTATTACTGTGATCGAATTCAGTGATAAAGGCAAGTCTACATTTAGAGCTTCCCGTCATTCCTACTTCATATGTGGTCATACCGCATATATACGTTTACCTCTAGATCGGGATGGTACCTGTTACATTGCATTCCTTCTGCCACCTGTTTTCCTAGCCCCTCCTGATTATCATAGAAATACCCATTTAGTACACAATAGACCCCAGAGAGATATCCCGATTGTTGACTACACTGAAACAGCATGGGAACAATATACAGATTTCAATAAAGGATTCTTTCCCTACATAGGTGTTGTCACTAATAGTAAACTGATACGTAGATTAACCAGAACCCTTGAAGCAGTAGTGAATGAAACTACTTCCGCCCTAGGCAACTTAACAGAGGAGCAGTCTGCGATGCGGATTGTTGTTCTTCAAAATCGTCTTGTCCTTGACGTCATCCTAGCCGATAGGGGCGGAGCCTGTAGGGTCATCGGATCAAGTTGCTGTGTTTTCATTCCAGAAAACGCGCCATCAGTATACAAAGCCATAACTCGTCTTCACAAGATTGTAAGCCAGATACACCAGAATCCAGGCACCTGGACTTGGTCCGGTTGGCTCTGGAGCGTGTTGTCAGCCTGGGGATGGAAAGTCCTATCCTTCCTAGGTATTGGCCTTCTCATAGTATTCAGTTGTTGCCTGTGTCTACAATGTGGACCAGCGATTTGCGGCCTGTGTGCCACATCATGTATTCCACGTTCAAGTCCTCGTTCAAAATCCCGGAAGAAGAAAGAAGAGCAAATGATGTTACATGAACAGATTGATGGATTCCTGAAGATCGATATTTCATGAAGGGTCCGTAGGGGACAAGGAGGGAATGAGGAAATATGAATTTTTATGATCAATTGTGTCCCCTATCTTAGACCCCAACGGCTCCATGTACATGCTACAAGTACATGTATGTTCCCTCCACTTCAAGCTATGAAGACGCAAATACAATTGTGTCCAACGTCAACATGTCCTCTTTCAGATCCGCCCTGAATGGGTCGAATATTCCGTTCCTAAGTATGCTTTGCCACCGTCTTTATATGGTATACTTTTCACGTTTTCCAGCTCTGGCAAGGTAGGCCCTGAATTCTGCCATCGAGCCTTTTCCTGCTTCTGCCTCTGAATGCTCCAGCCTGGACCTGTATCTGTATCCATGAACTTTGTCCTACTCCCTGCGCGGCTAACGGTGCCCGGCCCGGCCTGTTGCCTGCCAAGACTGTATTCAGCCTTCAAGTTATCTGCTCCGCTCCTCGAGAAATGCATTCCTGTCTAGTAGTTTAGGTAAACATTCTTCCAGCTACAGAGCAAAGGGCCCGGCCTCATTGTCTCCGTGCAAGTAATTCATGACTTTCGTTACCATGGTAGGCCCATGCCCCCTCGCATCTCATGTAGACACTTAGACGCTTATACACGCACTAGTAGTTAGTATAGGATAGCCTCTGCCTGAGAGACCTTCCCTTCCAGATAATATAGTTCCTTAAACACAAGATATTAGATACGATTTGGAATTAGGTTGTCCTGACATCCCAGACTTCTGTCTCCTCATGTAGGGCTAAATGTCAAGTTCCCTTCACCCTCTAGTTACACGTCAATCACACGTCATGCGGCTGCGCGCGCATCTCTGCCATATATTTCTGCTGACATTGCAGGATTCTCTTATGGATCCACCCACCTGTGTCATCATCATAATGACGTTTCTAGTATACGCCTTTATGCACGCCTATTGTAACGCCTTTTTTATTACGTATGTGTATTCTTATCTTTCCTATCAGCTGTTACGCCTCCTGCATCCGTCTTTACTGTAATGCATTTACTATATATATTATAGCCTGTCAATAATGTATTGCCGATCCCTTCCTGAACCTTCGTGGTGACGGAACCCGATTGCCTGGTTCGAACCATAATTCCTTTGTAAGGAATAAATTCCCTTTTATAACCTCAAATACCACGGATTCTGCCTCTTATTTTTACTGAGTTATTCTTATTGAATTTTACCGCATAAATTAAGTCTAGGTAATTTAAATTTACCACAATACTCCATGTGGTGTTGTCGTATTTTGGCCGCGAGGTGTTCTATAGCAAGGGCAAATAGCAACGGGGAAAAGGGGCATCCTTGTTGTGCGCCTCGCATGATTGGGATTAGAGGGGAGTATAGACCATTCATCTGTATAATAGCCTCAGGTTGGGCGTACAACAGCATTACCCATGCCAGAAATGGATGGGGGAGATCCATTCTTCCCAGAATTGCAAACATGTAGTCCCATTCCAGGGAATCAAAAGCTTTTGTGGCATCTAAGAATATACCTACTGCACTAGTCTCTGGATCTATGTCGTGGAGCAACGCAAATGTTGTGCGCAGTTTATGGGATGTGACCCTGCAGGGGATGAAGCCTCCCTGATCTGGGAGGACCAGTCCCTCCATCAGCAACGTCAACCTATTTGCAACAACTTTAGCTAGGATCTTGGTGTCGCAGTTGATGAGCGACAGAGGCCTGTAGGCCTCGCAGCTGCTGGCCTCTGTTCGGCTTGAGTAAGGATATGATCATGGCCTGTCACATGGTCATAGGTAAAGTCCCACTGTCTCTGATCTCCTCAAATAGCTTTTTAAGGAATGGAGCAAATTTTTCTATACAGCATTTATAAAAGTCCACCGGTAGGCCATCGGGTCCCGGGGCCTTACCGGATCGCAGACCCATTATTGCGGGCCAGATCTCGTCCTCCTCGAGATCAGTAGAAAATAATTCTGTACGTGAATCGATAATCCACCCAAGGGCAGTGTCTTCAAAGTAGGCAGCTATGGCAGGAGGGACTCTTTTACGTGTGTGATAGAGTTTAGAATAATAGATAGCAAAAATATTAAGAATCTCCTGTGACTCAATGTGCCTGCTTACTGTCTAATCTATTATTTCCAAAATTTGATTAGCGAATCTAGGGGGTCTGATTGCTTTGGACAGGGCTCTACCTGGGCATTCACCCTCGCCATAAGATCTGGCCACGTGATATTTGGAGCGAAATTTGAATTCTCGGTCCGCCTCCTTGGTGTACTTCATTAGTAGTTATTTAAGCTGTGCCCTCTGTTGTGGGGTGGGGGTGGAAGCCAGGAGCTCCTCTGTTTTTTTAATGACCCTCTCTAGCCTAGTTAAGGTTCCCCTGATGGACTTCAGGATCCCTCCACTTTTGGCTATACACGACCCTCTAATAGTGACCTTGAAGCTCTCCCATACACATGCCAGTGGTGAGACACTGTCTTGATTGCGGGGTAAGAACTCGAGGATTTCCTGAAGTATTTCTTCACGAAAGATGCTATCTAGCAGAGCTGTGGGCTGGAGTCTCCAGGAACAGTATGGAGATTTGTTGCCCAGCGGGGCCAGTCTCCTGAGAATGGGGAAATGATCTGAAAAGGTTCATGCCAGGTGTGTCACGCTTTGGAGCCACGTGTTAAGACCTCTCGACATCAACCATAGATCTATATGGGACCAACTGGAGTGCACGCTGGGAAGGTTCCTTTCCTGCATGATGGGTGTAGGGTCCTCCAGGCATCGAAGAGTTGATGACCCGTCATGATGCCTGTGAGGTGCTTGGTTGCCTGTGGGTGTGAGACTGAGGTGTTGTGGGAGTGGCCAGCATGTGGGTATAATGTTAAATTAAAGTCCCCTTCCCATACAATATAGGTGGACCCTATTTCCAGGATGTGGCCCCACAGCATGTCAAAATAACAGGCATTGTTGATGTTTGGAGCATAGCAGCTTACCAGGGTCACTGTATGTCCAGCCCATCTGCCCCACATCACACTGTACCTGCCCTGAGTTTCCTGCAGTTTGCCCAGTGGACAGTATCTCAAACTAGCTTTAATAAGGATGACAGTACCCCTAGCATACATTGAGTAGAAAGAGTAGCAACTGTGAGCCGCCCATTTCTTCCCGAAGGTGGGCGTTACCTTAGGGTCTAGATGTATTTCTTGTAGCATGGCCACCTATATTTGGTGTCTGTCTAAGTATCCTAAGATCTGTCTTCACTTGCGGTGGTCGCGAAGTCCTCGCACATGCCACGTCATGAAATTGTAACTGGGGACCTTACCTATTACTGATATCTCCCGACCTCTCCCACCTCCCCTAGTGCTGGATAAATCCGTGTGATCTGTCATAGTGATTTTGTATGGATCACTCCTTATACATTCACAGTTGTGTGTGCTTAATTCTTGCCCATGCAGTGTTATCATGTGTAACACCCGAAAAACCAACTCACCCCCCTCCCACAACCATGGCCCAAACCCGTGGGAGAATGGTGTCCCTCCCCCACCCCGCTTTTCTTTCAGCCATACATATTATTTTTAATTGAAAGCTGCCACTTCCCATAGGATATGTTACTTAACAAACATGAACCAATGTGCCAGAAGTGGGACTCATTACATCTTAAGGCTGGCAATAACAGTGTAATCAAAAATGTGGCGATTAATGCACTAATTACAACAGAATACATCATTTGGGGAATTCCCGCAGGGGGAATGCACCAAGGAGGCCGTAAGCACACCTCGCAGGAGCGAGGGTGCCCAGGTTTACAGTTATTTGTGGCAAAGTCTTTAGTCCTGTCCCTGCCTCCTTTGTAGGTTTCAGCAGGGTCGTCGTCTGACCATGTCTATCTTGACCCACTCATATTAATTGAATGTTCAGCAAGGAGATATAGAATGTGTAGTCTTACCGGTGTTGTCAGTTACCATTACCACACATATGTCGGGCTTTAATCCACTTCAGGATCCGGTGATGGTCGTCGGGAGCCAGGATTGTTGCTTTGTTTCGCCGGCGAGTGTTTCTCTGTGTCCTTCAGAAAATCCTGGGCTTGTTGCGGGCTGTTAAAGATGTGGGTCTTTCCACAATAGGGGATTCACAGTCCGGCGGGGTAGAGCATTGCGTATTGTATGTTGGCTTGCTGGAGCTGCCACTTGATCGGTTCTAACTTCCTGCACGCTTCTTGCACCACCATGGTAAAGTCTGGGAAGATTGAGAGTTTGTTCCCTTCGTAGGTTAGGTCTTGCTTTTCCCTAGCCAGTCTTAGGATCGTGTTGCGGTCCTTATATTTGAGCAGTATGGGCTGGGGAGGAGCGCCCGGTGGTGGACTGGCTGCGAGTGATCGATGGGCCCTTTCAACCACCATAACCTTAGAAAGCACCTCCATGCTGAATAGACCGAGCAGTAGTCGCTTCACAGAGTCTTCCATGTGGCCTGTAGCGGTGGACTCTGGGATGCCCATTATGCGCACGTTATTTCTTCGTGAGCATGTCTCCAAGTCTTCATTCTTAGCTGCAATGATTTTTAACATTTATCCATTTCTTGGAGGCGTCCGCAGTTATCAGAAGTCGAGTCCTCCAGAGCAGCTATGCGTTGCTCTGCTTCATTGATGCGGCCATCATGTTTATCCAGGCGATGCTATCCATGCGCATGGTCATGGTGTCTATCTTGGTCTCAATGGAGTTGAGGATTTGGCACATTGTCCGAAGAAGTTCTTTTATATCTGTGTCCTGTGTTTCATTTGAAGCTGTGCTTTCTTCTTTCTGGCGTAAGTCTGTGTCCTTAGCCATGTTGGCGTTATTTTTGTGGGCTGGGAATTAGAGTTTGGCCTGCTTTCCGTCAGTACATCCCATGATTCATGGCTTCTTCGCAGGCTGGGGGTACTGCGGTCAATGCCATTTGACTTTTAGGGTCCTCAAACCGCTGCGGTTCAGCCAGTGCTGTTATGTGTCTTCACACAGGTGTAGGCGATAATGGCAGCCACTCTGCGGCCCAGTTCTTCTCTTCATCCTGTTTAGCTTCATGGTCTGCGGGAGGCATGAATGTGCTGTGCTACAGGGCTCCCTACATGAGGGGGGGTGGGAGCTTTCTTCCCAAAATTCCCGCCAACTGTTTCACGGCAGTGGGGCCTCTGTATGGGCTTTGATGGGGCTGCTTTCACAAGTCACTGCTCAATGTCCAGCTGCTATATGGGTCTCATGGCGCCCAGCCCACGGCACGCTCCAGCAAGGCGCCAGCCATCCCAGACCACTGGAGTGCATCCAGGCCGGGCCCCGGACATCTCAGCAACCGCTTTCTGCTCTGGAGCAACCCACTGTATCAGTCAGAGGTCGCGATCTTTCTGGGGGAAGACAGCGCGGGCAAGGCCCAGTCAGGAACCAGCGCTGGCTCAAGGCCTGCCTTCTGCCGTCACAGCAGAGTTCAGCGGCCCCCGGTCTCAGCGCTCGGCTGGCCCCCCACCTTCCAGCACTGCGGTGAGTGAGCGCCGGCCCCCGTCAGCGGCGATCCTGGGGATCTTCCCGCAGCTATGCTGGGCTGCAGTTCAGGGTGATAGGGACTCAGTTAGTGCACTCCTCCCGTCACCATCTTGGGCCACCCGAGGCCGCAGACACGGGACTCGCTGTGTCGAATGCTCAGAAAGGCAGATTGCAGTTCTCCAGGCGGCACGCCATCTCTGCAGTGGGTCACGCACGGCATCTCATATGTGTGGGCAATTTTTGCCAGGTTAAGAGGGAGGATTATGTTGGATTATGTTCCCGGGCTAACAGCCTAACAGGAGTGTAGCCATCTTGTTCACCGGCTCTCTAGCACCCCCAAAAACGTTTTTTCCCAGCTAAAGCTCACCAACTTTAAGTTGGCGAGCAAGGAAAGTCTTACTCCAGACCACCTTGCAGTTGTGGATGGTCGCCACGGCTCGCGTTGAGAAACCTTCCATTCGTGTTGAGGGCGCTACCACTCGAGTGGAACATCTATTCGAGCAGCAGAAATGAGCAGGGCCCTCTTGCCCTGCATGGGGTGCCATTTGTGCTGACTTTATAGGGTGGGACAAACACCCAGTGCTAAAAATCAACACAAACGGCACAACATAACGTACTCCACTGCTTGCATAACTCCACGTAGTGCAGCAGAGGTTTGTGGTCACTTAGATCTCCGCCCACACCTAGTTTAAATAAATGAAGAACGCACACGTTTACTTTTTTGCCTCATGAGTTTCATGGATTCAGACAGAATCATAGAATGTTGAACCTACTTTGAGACTCCAGCCTAGCTCCCCAGTTCAACAGGTGGCAGTTCTGGTTATATTACATGCCTTCCCTTCTCTGCTACAATATTCTCTCCCTCACATTTGCCTCCCATTTCGCCTATCAACCATTCGGCCGCCCGCCCGCCTACCCCAAAAATTGCTTTCGGGCCAGCCTCCCTTTTTAGGCACTTTTGCTTATTCCCACTGATAGATGTCACATTTCATCCCTCAAATTTTGCCTTTCTGTGACCCCCTATCTCCTGTTACACCCTTCGGTTTTCACGATCGTTATCCTGCACGTTCCTCCACACATTGCTGCTGTTATATTGCTTGTAATTTTACTTGTGCACTGGTGTAAAACAGGTACAAAAAAGCAAAGCCAGTACATTTAGCTTAGGGCGAAACATATTGGCATTGCCAATGCCTGTGTCACTTTGTGCTCGCACGCACTTAATACTTGAGTTTAGAAGTTCCGGCTCACCACTTTTAAAATCCACCAGCTGCCACTGATTTGGAGGGGGAGATAAATGACTGCAACTGAATGGATGTGTTTTTTATATATAGGTAAGATACAATTAACCTCATCCTGGCCACAAACCATCAGAGTACTGTTCAATGGGATGCAATTATCTGAAGGTATTACAGAGAACGCTGAAGAGCAGAGAGGGGTGAGGATCAACATGAAGGCTAAAGAGTCTGAAGAGATGATGCATGAAAAGAAAACTCTTCAGCTTCTTGAAGAAGTACAAGAGGGTGGATGTCTGTCAGATCCATACTGGGTTGCAGTTCTTGAGGCACAATAAAAGAAAGCTTGATCTCTTGTCTTCTGCTTCATGCACTTCTTGTCCCACGGTTGGTGATGTTGCTGCTGAGAGAGTTGCAGTAGCACTTGTTGTGGGTGATCAGAGAGGACAGGGTCCTCCTGTGACCTGCTTTGTAGATGATACAGCAGATCCTGAATGTGATGCATGCCAACTAGGGAGTCAATAGAGTTTGCTGAGGGCAGCCATGTTCTGACCTTTTTTTTTTAAATTAATTTATTTATCAGCTTGAAACACATGAGTACAGAGTTACACATGTGAACCCAGCCAGTTATACAACGTCTATATAATATACAAGTGTTTTTTTTTAGAAGTACAACAGCAAGCATAAACTTATCCCCTCTCCCACCATCAACCGAACTGCAATCCCTGTTGTTAGACACATAGCAACTTACACTTCACAGTTGTGGCACCTTGCACGAGTAGTAGCAAGCCATATGATCTTTTTTAACGTACACAGTAATGCATTATACCTGCTGCAAGTCAGGGTTCCAAAGTATATGGTTAGCAGAGCCCAAAAGTCCTTAGGCCTAGAAGCTGCAGGCAATTCTTCCGCATATGTCCCCAACTGCTCTTTACAGTAAATTAAATCCTGAACCCACTTTTGAACAGTTGGGGTGGTTCTGGTACCCCAGCATTGTGCCACTGCCTGCTTGGCAAACAGGGTTGAGATTGCGACAATTCGCCTGTTGCATGGCCTAAGCTTCTTAACCAACCCCAGCAAACATAATTCCGGATTACATGCCACATTTTCTAAAACCACCTCAGTAAGCACTCTGTAACTTGATTCCAAAATGTATATATTTAGGCGCAGTTCCATGCGAGATGCATAAAGTCTGCGTCATCCTGCCCACATCTTGTACATCTAGCAGTTTCCCTCAGGCCGAACTTTCACAATTGGCTTGGTGTATAATATAGCTGGTGCAGATACTTGAAATGAATGATGCGGACATTACAGTTTGCCATCAGTCTGCCAGTCAGTTCGCAGCAGAACTTCCACTGTTCCAGTGACATTGGGGACCCTAGCACTACATTCCATTTATTAAGTGAAGGAGGTTCAATTAATTTCATTCTCTCTCATAGACGTGCTGTACAGTTTTGTTATCAAACCTCTATTTTCCTCCCCATCCAGTACCACCTGCAGTGCTTTAAATGCTTTTGGCTCTGCTGGAAAGTCAGGTAAAATAGACATGACCGCCTGCCGTACCCTAATATATGTGAAGCCCAGCATTATACTGTAGTCCCGCCCAGCTTGCAAGTCCGAAAGCAACCTGAACGGGCCATTCTTGTATAGATCTCCCAGCTGCCTAACCCCTGCCGCCTTTAGTGCCCTCAAAGCCGCCTGCTCCTGGGTCACAGAAATATCCAGATGTGTAGCAATCGGTAGCGCTGGGGCGTATAATTGGTCCAGTCGCGCCTGCTTAGCCAAAGTCTTCCATGCCCAAGCAGTGCATTTAACAGAGTTAATTTCAGTTCTCGGACCACCCCCCTCCCGACAGTGCCGCTGCCACCAAAGAGACTGGGTGCCTTGTGTCTTCTTCAACCGCAGCATGCGGTAGGAACCGCTGCAGGAAGTACCAATAATGCACAAACTACACCTAATCACATAAATAGTATAACCGCATATCGGGTGCTTCAAAACCTCCTCGATCAAAAGGCTGCATAAGTGTGTCCCAGCTACATCTCGGTTTCTTTCCACCCCAAACTAGAGACAGTAGAGCCGTCTGAAGCGTATTAAATAGTGCAATATTGAGTCAGATAGGGATATTGACAAACAAATAGAGGGGCATCCCTGCCTTGTGCCTCTCTTTATTGGAAATGCATTTGAAACCCAGCCATTAACTTGCTCACTGGCCTCCGGCTCAGCATATAATAATAATTTAACCAATTCAAGGAAGAACAGTGGCATACCCATTCTTAGCAGGACAGTAAACATATATTCCCACTGCAAGGAGTCAAATGCTTTTGCTACATCAAGCAGCACTGCCAATGCCTGAAAATCCGACTCGAAGTAGTGCAAAGCTGCAAAAATAGTACGCAGGTTATGCGTCGTAGATCTCTTGGGCACAAACCCCGACTGGTCCAGGAGAATTCATTTGGGCACCAAAGGCTTTAACCTATTGGCAATAATTTTCGCTAAAATCTTAGCGTCTATATTTATGAGGGATAAAAGTCTGTATGATTCACACCTATTTGCCACTTTGTCTGGTTTCAGCAGTGTAACAATAAGTGCTTCCTTTAGAGTGGGAGGTGTTTCATATGCCTCTGCAAGGACATCCAATAGTCTAGGTGCTAGTTCTTCTATATACGCCTCGTGGAACTCACTCGGGAGCCCATCAAGGCCAGCTGACTTGCATTTGGGGAGGGACATTGTAGCTATTTTTACATCTTCCACATCAAAGGGTTGCATAAGGTATTTCCTTTCACCCTCTGAAAGCCACCCAAGTGCGATATCATCCAGATATGCACATATATCAGCTTCAGACACCTGTGCCCTGTCGACCATAAGGTTCAGAGTAGAAGTCCAGCACTACACTACTAATCTCTGACGTATTGTGTTGCGCCACCTCCTTCCTGTCTAGCAATTCAGTTATGTTTTCCTGGCTCCTTGGCATAGCTATCTTCTGGGTCAATGAATGGCTAGGCCTGCCTTCCTCCCCATAGTACCTCGCTATACTCCTCCTAGATCTATGCACCAATTCCTGATCTACTATTTGGTTGTGTTCAGTCACAAGGTCCCTTATTGTGGCCAGTGTTTCTTATGCAGGGTTCTGCTCATACTCCCGTTCCAGAGCTAAGATCTGTGTCACCAGCTTGCTGATTCTACGCCCTAAGTCCTTCCAGACACCCGCCTGTGCACTTATACATTCCCCTCGGATTGTAACTTTAAATCCCTCCCATAGCATCTCTGCACTATCCACTGAGCCCTCTTTGTCCATGTAATAGTTTCTGATCGCATTTCCAATGGTGCTCTTGAAAACTGGGTCTGCCAAGGAAGCCTACTGCAATCTCCACATAAAAGTCAGTCAGGGACCTGCAGCTCAAGGAGTACAGGGGAATGAACCGAGAGCGTCTTAGCCAAATGACTAATATGGACTGCCCATGTGCATGCCACTTCGGACACGAGCCAAAAGTCCAAGTTAGACGATGACCCGTGCACTGATGAAATAAAGGTGCTCTCCCTTGTCCCTGGGTGGCTCGATCTCCATATATCTTGAATATCCCCTGCTCCCATCAATCCGAAGAAAGTGTCTGATGCCTGCTTGCCTCGTGCTTCTGCACTATACGACCTGTCCATGTTCACATCTAGACAAATGTTAAAGTCTCCTACCCATAATTTCTCCACAGGAGGAGATATAGAGACACGACGCCAAACATCAGTAAAAAAAGCGGGGTCATCCACATTTGGGCCATATATCTTCACCAGCAGTACCATCACACCGCCCAGTTTGCCCAGGATTATCACCACCCTGCCCTGCTCATCTTTCTCTGGGCTAATCATAGTGAATGGCACAGCTTTCTTGACAAGAATCATCACCCCTCTGGAATAGGTGGAGTAGAAGACAGCCACACGCACCCCAGCCCAGTGTGTTCCCACATTTTTCTCAGAGATCTTCGTTAGGTGGGTTTCCGGTAGGAAAGTGACCTGAACATCAAACCTGTCCAGATACGCTAAAACAGATTTAATTTTCTCGGGGCTGTTAAGTACGCGTACATTCAATGTGAAAAATTCTGTATTACTACCCATACCTGCTGCACATCATGACACAATTTCCATGGTTAACCCCTTCTTGACAAGTCAGCTGCAGTGTTTCAGAAGCTATGCCTTGCAGAATTTCAAGTCCCCACTCCCCTCCCCCCACCATCCCTCCACCCACTTCAGTACCCCCAACTTCCTAAAGCCATCCCTGTTTAGAGAAAACAATCCCCCCCGAATACAGAATAACATTTGAAACATATGGGGTACTCTCATGAGGGGAGCGCCAGAGTGCTACTAGCCTCCCACAGAAGCAGGAGATGGCTGATCAGGTCTACATCAAATGCAATAGTGTCACACACATATTCGAGGACCCCTGTGTGCCTAGCTAGATTCCATTTTAATTTACACCCAAACATCCCAGAACAGCAATGGGAAAAGTCTAAGCAATTTTCAACTGCCCCAAGCTATATACTCCTATAAGTATAGGTCACATCCCATATCAAGCCTTGAGCGTATATATTACTGTTCCTCTTTGTCTGGATCATTGGAGGATTCACACTGTCTCCTTTTCAGCTTTTTGGCATGGTCAAGCGCAGCCTTTGGGTTAGTGAAGATTTTAAAGTCACCCTTCTGGCCAATTCTGAGGCGGGCGGGGTATAGCATGGCGTATGGAATGCCCTCCGATTGCAACAATTTCTTCACAGTACCAAATTCTTTTCTTGCTGCCTGCACTGCAACCGTAAAGTCCGGGAAGAAGGCCAGTGTGTTCTGAAATTCAATTGTACCCCTTTCTCTCACCATCCGCAGAATGGTGTTGCGGTCCCTATAGTTTAAAAGTCTGGCGATGATGGGGCGCGGCATCGCCCCATGGACTGGTCACGCTGCCAAGGAGCGATGGGCACGCTCGACGATCAGCATAGGGGACAGATTCTCAGGGCCAAAGATATCTCTAATCACTGTCTCCACATAGGTCTCCATTTTGCCTGTGTTTGTCGACTCAGGAAGGCCAGTAACTCTAAGGTTGTTCCATCTGGATCTAACTTCTAAGTCTTCATTCTTTGCCTCTATGAGTGCCAATACTTTCGCCATATTTAAGGCTTTGCTGGAGGCCCGCTAAGACTATCCTCAGTGTTAGAACCCTCTGCTCAACCTCCCCTATTCTTGTGTTTGGTTTCTCTAACCTTGCAAACATGTGGTCCATTCTTTGGTTCAACGCATCTATCTTTACGTCTATGGATTGTAAACTGCACTGCATTGCCAGAAGTGTCGCTTCGAGCGAAGGGGCAGCATCTCCCAGTGCGTCTGCCTCCGAGTCTGATGCTGCCTTTGACTGTGTCCTGCTAGGCTTCTGTATTTCAAATGTAAGGAGAAGTTGAGATTTGGCTGCTTTCCCCATTATCCGTACCAGGCACGGAGGAGCTGCAGCTCCGTAATACTGCCACTACTTTACTACAATGAGTCTGCACTATTCAAGCCTCCACCGGACAGTTTCGCACTTGTAGTCAGTTGCGTGAGTACAGGCTCTCGGTTGTTTACCCCGCCCCTCTTGACCAACATCTCTTTGAGTAGCCTTTTGTTGAGTAGCCCTTTGTGGGATGGTGCCTTCTGTAATTTATTACTAAGCAGTGGCAGGATTTTCAATACTGTAGCCCAGATTTACTGGCTGCATGCACCGTGTCCATGAAGTAATTGCTTGGTCCCCTGTAGGCTTTGTTGTCAGTTTATTGCATTATGGCCCGGCCCCCCGCTGCCCCAGCGCTCTTTTACTTGCGCCACAGCAGAAATTGCTCAAGGGCACCCCTCAGCGCAACACGATGTTATGGGACTGCATAGACGTCAGCATACACACTCCACAAGCTGCCATCCGCCCCAGAAGGCCGCAGGGCCCTCCTCGCCGCCCTCGCCTGCCAGCAGCTTGTAGACCGCAGCCGCAGGCACAGGTCAGGCCACACTCCCACTCACCATGCTTATCTCCGGTCGCTCTCCGGATCTCGTAGGGGCCAATGGCCGGACAGTTCTGTTACCCACTGAACTCCACTCTCAGCAATGGCACCAGTGCGAGCACAGCAGGCTGCCAGGGTTCTCTCCACACAGGCGCTATCCGTATCTCTCCAGGCAGCTCTCTTTGTGGCGGCACAGAAGGATGGGTCCCAGTAAGTTTCTGGCCTTTTCGTATTTAGTTGTGGCAGGTTCCACTTGCACACACCGCTTTCACCGGTAGCTTATTTCCCCTCAGTTCATCAGCCGCTCGATCACTCTCTCTTCCAGGCAGGAATGGCTGCCATTTTACCCTCCCTCAGTCGGGCTCCGTCACTTCAAATGTAAGTTTTTCCCCCTGCACAGCTGTTGTTCAGTGCCACTGCGCAGCTCTGGGATGCCTAGCAGCTCAGTACGTCCCCTTTTTCAGCATAGATGCAGCATATTTCGGGCGGATTATGGTCGGATTTCGGATCAGTCTGGCAGAGCCGCACTACAGCACAGCCATTTTGCCGTGCGCCCTCTAGCGCCCCTCCATGTTCTGACCTTACTTGTTCATAAAATGTTCTCATTAGATGAGATGCACCTGATTTAATTGATTACAAAGATATGCCTTGTCTGTACATGAGTATAATGCCTTGCTAAAGCAATGAGATGTGTGAGTAACTAGAAGATTCCATGTTCTGATTGTCTTCAGAACTGACTCCGCTTTTCAGACTTCCTCAGTCAACTTAGCGAATACCAGATAGTTCATCAGCATTTGATACTGTTAAACACGATAACCTAATTGACCTCTTGGAGAATAGGATGGGGTTGTCTGGGCCTGTACTAAACTGGTTCTCCTCATCCCTCCACAATAGAACAGGGGCGGCAACCATAAAAATATCCGCACATACAAAACTTTGCAATGCGAGAACTTTTGATTCCTGTCCGAGATTGCAGTTCATCATAGAGCATAACATTCAGCATAGCAAAACAGCAGTGTGCAGTGCATGCCCACATATCCATCAATACTATAATATAACATAGCCTGACATAATTCAACATACTGTAACATAGCAGTGCTACATGGCCAAATCTGTGCAGAATAACTGCGTACACGCACACACAAACCCCCTCATGGTGTAACTTAATATAAACTCGTGCAATTTTGCAGAACGAATGTCAGCATAACATAACAGCAAAAGGCATAGTTATAAGAGCGCAGCTTAACACGATAGGCGACTGTTCCTTATATTCACACTTACCTACATCTATAACACAGCGAACTCACATAACCTACCTAACATAGAGTAACATGGCAGCACAAATAGTAGCATTAGATAAGAGTTCACAATAGCTGTACTAGTTGATGCTGTAGCATTGCATAAATGCATAGGGCAACAAAGCGCACAGAGGATTAGTAATTTTTAGTCATGAAAGCAAACTACCAAATATGTAACATACGCAACTGAATTATATTTTAGGCGCTTACTGCTCAAGACGAGATTGGGCCCCCCTGCGTCCAAACTTCTTCTCTACCTCGCTCCTTTCGTATTCTCTCTGCCCTTCTGCCCTGCACCTCATATTCATCGGCTTCTGTTTGCCTCGCTTCCTCTCCATGTGCGTCTTTGTGTCTTTCTAGAAGTGGGGTACCAGAGTGTCACGAGCCCTAATTCAAACAAGGAAAACAAATGCTCTCCCCATCTTCTGGCACAACAGTAAAATACAGCCACATTTGGGGTGCATTGTGCCCTTCACACCTCTTGCCCCAGTGCCAGTTTACCTGCTACAAGAATTGTACGTACGTCGAGCGTTCTACTTCCCCACACCGACCCCACATCTAGTTGCTTTTATCAACCTAGTTACCTCGTTTTTTCTCTAGCTCACTACCTTTCTCCTTCACTATCTTTTTAGCCATTGTCTCTCCCTCACCGTTCTCTGCCTAGCTGCTTCGCTACCTTATTACATGACTCAGGGTCAATAATGCATGCCACAGGCACCTGCGCAGTGCCGGGGTCTGCCCCTGCTCAGGAGATGGCATAGAGAGGAGGCCAGCCTTTGTGAATATATGAACGAAGTCTACTTCTGCAATGCATGGCGGCCTATTATATCAAAATGAGTTTCTTTTTTTATATACATCACGAATTTGGCCCAAGGGCATTTCAACGCTTTCCACGTGCACCAGGTTACATTACTAAATGTACGCACAATTTTATTAATTTTACTATTTTTATTGGCACGAGGAGATTAAGTAATTTGCCCAGAACCACAGGAAGTTGAGCCGAAGCTTCGACTCAAACCTAGTTCCCCAGTTCGGAAGTCTGGCTGTTAGGCCACATATCCCCCCTTGATACTTGATGCCCCGTCATTTGTTCTGTAGGCAGATGGCACGATTCACAAAGCTATTTGCGCATTGAATTTACAGGTGAAAATCTGAGCTTAAAAAAGTTCCAGGAGAGCACTGCTAGGATTTTCAAAGGGTGACTGAGTTCAGTTGAGAACCGAAACAGAAAACTGCAGGATTGCAATGACCACGAGCACTCCCAGGGCCCGGTTACAGGTGACCCGCGTCGAATGCAATAATCTGGCCTGGAGGTGTTCGGAATGTTCCTAAAGCGGTAATTACCACACACTCGGAGTCTTTGGGGAATAACCTGCGGATGTTGGTGCTTACAACAGCCAAGCCCTCAGCTCTCAGTAAATACAAGGCCTTTTCCCTTGGTAACTCCCAGCAGGTTTGACCTGCCGAAGCGTAACCAAGGGCGCGGTCTTTACCGCACCTCGAATTAGCAACACAATAAGCACCATTTATAAGAGTCAGCTCAAAAGGGGTTTTGCACAAGGTTTGCAGTGGTCAGTCACTCATACCATTATCTAGCCTTCAGGAGACAACGCACAAGGGGAAAAAATTAAACAATTAAGCTCCCGACATCACCTTTACTCCCAGCCCTCATCTTGACCAGCTGATGAGCACACCGCACATGCAGGGACAGCATTGATGCTGTGACGTATGTAAAGTACAGAACATGCTCGTGCCTTGAAAACTGAGACGAAGTGAAACACCACCACGGCACACTAGGCATGCTCACCGCGTCGTGCACCTCTGCCACACGTAATGGCTAAAATATTCACAAAAGTTAAATGTGCACTCAGTTGCGGCTTGCCGGGGGGGGGGGGGGGGGGAGTGGCAGCCGGGTGGAGGGGGAAGTTTTAAAATAAATTTTAAAAAATCCTACCTGAGAGCAGGTCTGCCGTCCACGCCGCCTCGGGTCAGTTGGCGCCTACAGCAGGTGTGGTGAGTCCATTGGGGCGTTAGGGCGTAGCCCCCCCGCCCGCAGCTCCCTCGGCGTCTTTGAACTTAAGTAAACTGAATCAGAAAAGCGTTCTCATATAAGCGCACACCTGTCTACATCTTAGACAAATGATCCATCCACTTGTCAGCATTTCCAAATAGCTAATGGCCAGTTGGCCACAAAGATTCAGCCATTATTTATGCACCCAGACCTGACTTCATCATCATTAATTCCATGACATTAGTGACTCACTCACCGTCTGGTCCGGTCCGTCTTAGAGACCAACACTGGTTGTGACTTTGCCTCCAGGCGTGCATGGAACTTATGACCAACAGCTTGGCCCTCAGTCCCACTCCCGTGACACCTGAGATAATCTAGATGCTGCTCCCTTGCTGTTTATGTTGGGAAACAGCATGAGAGCAGCGCAATGATTGGCTCATCAGGCTAACACAGTCTGTAGAAGACTTGGGGGCTGTGGCAGCAATCAGCCAGACTCCTACATTGCAGCGGTAGGCGAGGGTTTAAGTGCACATGTCGGGCTGGTCAGAGCAAGGCACCTGTCAAACCCGCCATGCGCACATCACTACAAGGAGCCTGATAATCATCAAGCTTCCAGTTCCACCCTCCCTCGCATGTTAGCCTGCCGCACTGTCCTTTAATTAAAGAAGAAAAACTTTGGGGCATATGTACAAGCCCCAATTGCCACCACAACGTCACCTATAGTGACGTTGTGTGACTTGTGGTGGCAATAGGGGCTGCGCCTTATGTACTTGGCAGCATTAAGCCACTTAATGTGGCTTAACTCTGCCTCGTACATAAGGCCCTCTTTCACACTATGGTTAGCGTGATAAGGGTAGGCAGTGGGTATTGCGGTGGGCGTTCCACCGCAACACCCATTCATTTTGACTCTGCTCCCTATGTACAAGGGAGGCAGCGCCAAAATTAAGACCAGATAAAAACTGGTCTTAAAATGGCAAAACAAGGAAAAATGCATTATTTCTCCTCGTTTTTGCTTTTCCCATGTGTGCTGCCTTGTGCATTTGGTTAGTCAGATTATCAAACTGCAAACTAATGTTTTGTTATTGACTCCAGACAAATACATAAAACAAAGATAATTTGGATCCAGCTTATATAATTGGATCGATAGATAAACTCTAATATAACAACCATTTTGTTGTTGTGATTGTTATTTGATGTACAATGTGTAAAATGTGAATACGTAATTATGTATTTAAAAAGTGGTAATGTTATCCAAATATGTGAATGAATTTACATCAACAGTGTTCTTCAGTTTTTAAATAAAGTTCTTCATGGTATTATATGTAATTTATATATGTGTATTCCTGGTATGGGAATTTGGCGGTTACTATATATATGCACTTTTAGCTGTTTCTGTGATTTTGAGGTTCGTTTGTGTGGTTCATTCATAGTTGTGATTCGGCTAAAGTTTATTATTAAATATTATTTTTGACCATAATTGACATTCTTTCAACGTGAGACACCTACATTTTATGCAAGAATAATGAATAATTATTGGCTAGTTGTACATGGCTATTGTCAATTTACCATGATTTTGAATTAAAGAAATCTTGACACTTAAACAGAATGATTAGAAAGACATAAATATTTTTAACGAAGAAATGCTCCTAAATATTGTAAGTTGAGCATTATTTTCAAAATGCTAACATATTGCACTTTTAAAATAGATTCATATGCAGATTGTTTATTCAATTTTATTGTTAGTATTGCAAACACCAGGAAGAATGTGAATGTGTAGATAAAAATCACAAGATTTGTTTTAGATAATACTTGTAAAAAATATATTCAAAGAAATATTTCTTGATTAAATGTTTTTTTTTAGAGTTTTATGTAGCGCAAACTAGACCCAAAGATATCATGTATCAGAGCACTTTACATGAGCACCAGTTTCATTAGCGACAGACATATTAATTTATTGTTAGGCATGGGGAGATTGATTTGCCCAGAATTACAGGATGTTGAGCGTCATTGCCGAAGCTCGAACCCAGTTCCCCAGCTTCGAGGTCGACCGCTCTAGCCATAAAGCTACATCCTCTCCCTGTAAAAGGTTTGAAATCAAGCTTGCCAGTTATACTGTAGTATTTGATCATTAAAACAAAAGCATTAATTTTTAATATTAACCCCTTTGGTGCTCATGACAGAATGGCTTCGTCATGAGCACCAGTGCTTGTGTGCTCATGACGGAACCGTTCTGTCATGCACACACAAGCACAAAATCCCTCTTCTGCAGACTGCAGAGGGATTTTCTTTTTCTTATTTTTACCTCAGGAGGTGGGAAGAGCTTCCCCAACCACCAGAGGCTTTTTTTTCATTTGTAATGATGATCGCAAGCATGGCGCACTTACGTCATTACATATGAAACTGAAACTGAAATGAGCCGATCGGCTAATTTCTGTGTGCTGTGTCAGCCCCCGAGCACCCAATCACCTGGGAGAGGTATTGTTGGAAAGGGGAGAATCTCACCTTTCTAATGGTACCCTTCCCTGGTGGATTTCTGCTTGGGGATCATCCCAGGAGGGCGATCCCCAGACAGGGATCCACCCACTAGGCACCAGGGAGGGGGGAGCGGCCCCTTAGGCAAGGGCCTTTGCTACCCCAATAAAGATTTGGCATAATCAGTCTTTCTGTCCCCCCTGGGTGTTGAGGGGGGCAGAAAGCACTCAAGACACCAGGGATTATTTTTTTATAGCTCAGGGTTGGGGGCTGCCCAGATTGAGCATGCCAATGCCCCCACACTCCCGCCCCAAAAAAATGCAAAAGTCTTTCTGCCCCTCCAGGAGGCAGATGGGGGCAGTAGCCCCATATCTGTTCCCCGGGAGGACAGACAGAAAACCCACTAGGCACCGGTGATTAGGGTTTTTTTATACGTAAGGGTGGGGGCTTTTCCACAATGGGTTTGCCAATGCCCCAACCCAAAAAAATTGCCACAGTCTTTCTGTCCCGAGAGGCAGATGGGGCAATAGTCCCTTATCTGCCCCCCAGGGTTCACAGTTCAGGGGTGGGGGTATTGGACATCCAGTGAAACCTAGAAAACCTAGACATTTCTGAAAACTAGACACCTGGGGGAGTCCAGGGAGGCATGGCTTGCGTGGATCCCTCAACATTTTCCTACCCAAAATCCCTTGCATACCTCAAATTTAGCAGATTTCTTTTTCTCACATTTCTGTGTAAGAACGTTGTGGGAACACTGGGCTGACACACATTTCCTACCACCCAGCATTCCCCCAGGTCTCCCGATAAAAAGTGTATATTTGTGGGGATATTCCAGTATCTTAGCCCCTTTGTAATAATGCAGTGGTTTGGCCAAGTCTATCTCCCAAGTAGTCCAGAGAGAAGCACTGTATTGGTCCCCATGTTGCAAAAAGGCTCTGTACACCCATTTTGCCGCTAGTCTCTGCTGTGTGAAGCATCTGGTATATATAATTTGTTTAGAGACTGCCTAATATATTCTTGGGTGAGGAGTTGACCTGGTAGGATGGCCATAGACTGCTATAAGCACCAGGAAGTCTGGCAACTCACTGTTAACAACAGATCATCCAATGATGAAAGTCCTGTGGTCTTCCACTGGTGGAGTTGTACTGAACATACCCAATCAGTGTAAATGGGGAGGCCATGTAGGGGGATAGTGTGGGCAAAGGGTGTCACCACTCTAGTAAGCTTACAGATTCTGGTGAGACAGCACAGGACTGTGTGAAACAGCCCTGTGAGGTGTGGATTGGAATGAGTGGTGGGGAATTATATAGTAAGCCATCTTTAAAGTCATTGAAAGCAAACACCATCTCAGACAGGAATCATCACGATAGCCATCAAGCCACCTATTTAAGCTGTGAGACAAAATAATAGCATTCGAAGTTTGGAACAGCTAGGGCACAAGCCACCACAGATAAAGTCAGAGTTGAAAGACCTACTTGGCATCACTCTGTTCCAAAAATCAGTGCAACAAGGGCTGTGCTGAGGTGTCTGAACAAGGAACAATGGATGAGCAGTGGGAGATTCACAAAACAGTACAATAAATGAGGCAGCACTATCATCTTTACCAGAGCTATGCTCACCATAACCGACAGAGGAACAAAGGGCCAAAAGGTAAACTAGGCTCAGGGGGCCTTAACCGCTCGGCCCAGGTTTCCAAACTACAAATTCACAGGGGAATAATGGATGTTTATCCCCAAGTATAGAAATGTGACGAACTCACAACCCAATCTGGGGTCCAACTGTATATGAAGGGGAAACTTATAATGCTCACGTTGGGGGAAAATAAAGGTCTTGGCCCTGTTCATGCGGATGACTGAAATCGCGCAGAGTCTTACATGTTCAACAGAATGTCATCAGCATAGAGAGACACAGCATGGATAATGCAGCCAATCACTAAACCTTATTCCGCTCCAAGAAGATGCATGTAAACTAAGAAAAACAACGGATGGGTCCAGAAAGCCAATTGTCCCATGTGTGGAGCTTGAACAACCCACAGATTCATAGGTTCACCATCCAGATGGGCCTTCGCCTTTGCAAAACAGTTCTCAATGTCAGCCCTAACCTCCTACATCTGTAAAGGAACACCTGCCCAGATCCACAGTAAAACCCCTGAGTGCAGGTCGAGAAGCCAGTGCCAGAGACCTGACCTTGCTACCTTGATTGCAATTTGAAAACCTCAGAAGCTGTCATATGTATCTCCTGTAAGACGTTGAGCTGAGCCTTCCAAAGAGTCAGGGCCACAAGTACAAGTATAGCTTTTGCGGTAAGTTCATATTCCTGAAATTCCATTAAATTAAATTAAATTAAATTAAATTATAAGAGGCAGTGAACTAGATAGACAGAGAGTGATTGCGCACGAACTTGAGGAACAATGGCATAGTACACCTTAGGTAAGAAGAAGCAAAGCATTGTGGTGTACTGGAACAAACTTTGCAAACAAACTGTAAATACATGTGAAATGTAGTCATGACAGATCCTCAACTTATCTGCCTACAAAAACAAAGAGAAAGCCAAATTGAAAATGGAAGGGTTTAAAAAACAGTGACTCTTGGGTTTCCCAAGCAAGAAAGGGCTAAGGAATGGAAAAAGGGGTTGTAACCACTACAAATAGGGTGTCTCAACCTGCTGATCGACAAGGGTAACACAGTGATCAGTACAAGCAAACAATTATGAACTCCAAGTCAGACCCCGGGTCATAGCACAATAAAAGAAGAAATCAGTAGCATTTAGCATTTCAGTGAAACCCATAACGTCCACCACAGAGTGCATACACAAGAGTGATAGGATACAGTACTGCAATGAACATAGCCCAAATCTCTGAGAAGTCAAAGGATATCATTGACGGATAGCGATATAAACACCAAAGGTGTTATGGAGTCGTAACCAAGTTCATCAGACAACTGGTCATCGCCAGAGGCATTGGAGTCAGAAGAAAGCTGGTGTGGTGTCACCGAGAAATCATGCAAGAAAGCTTCTGTGGCTACCTCCTCCTGCTGCTCCTTCCACCTTCGGGCATGAATAGGACCATGCTGCTCAAGCCATGGCAACGCACCCTTTGCATAGTGGCCGAGACCTGGTCCATTTTAGGAGCGCAAGCTGAAGGGCAGCAGGACCAACCTCAAGAGCCACTGTCAAAGGCATCCGCCCAGTCCCATGCCACCACTGTTTGAGTAAAGAATTGTGATCATTGACCGTCTCAGATCTGTAGCTTCGCTGGGAAAAGAAGAGTATATTTAAGTCCCATATCTTGTAGTTTCTTTTTGACTTGGATGAAGGAAGCCTGTTGGCATTGGACCACCAAAGTGTAACCCGGAAAGAACATCACTCTTGTATTGTTCCGTAAGATTGAGTCTCTTCCCCGGGCTGCCAATGAGATAGCATCACAGTCTTGGTTATTCAGGATCTGTACTACCATGGGCCTGGGCAGTGCCCTCAGTGTGGGCACCACTCTGGGACCATGTGTGCTTGTTTGTAAATAAAATGAGGGCAGAGTGTTTTGGGGGACATGTCCTTTTTCAGCCAGTTCTTCAGGAAAGTTATAGGGTCTCCAATTTTGCCCCTTCAGGCAAACCAGCAGTGTGGATGTTATTACGGCTGGGAAGTCCATCAGCATCTTCCAGTCTGTTTTCATCAGTGAGCTACCACTGCAGAATTTCTTCTGTTCTGTTATGATAGGTCTTGGGTGCAAAGACAGAGCTCATTATCAGCCAAATCTCTTTCATTGATATTTTCTGACAAATTATGCTGATTTTCTCAAAGAATAGCAAAGTCAATTATCAGGGAATCAAACATGGCCTTAAAGGCCTTTTGAGAGTCTGCTATTGCCACCAATATGGTGTCAAGTTTGTATGTAGGAGTTCCCAGCACTGGTAAGAGGGAGTTGCAGCCAGATGGGTATTAGATTTCATGTGGTCCTGTCAAGGTGAGTTGAGAGCTACCAGGGTCTGTGAGGTCTGGGCCGGTTTCACAGGAGGTTTATCTACATGAGATCTCCATGTGTCTCTGGACTTGCCTATTTGACAGAAAGATAGCAAGTGAAAAACAGAAGGTAATCAATAAGTGGGAGTCCAGAGGCTCGGATACCAGCCTGATGCGAGGCCCGTCTCGCCCAAAGATGACTGCCAATGTTATAGCCAGTATGGGGGCAAAAGTAGCCTCAAAGCCAAAGCAGTTCTCTCAGAATCATGGAATTGTGAACTGATTCTGGTACTCGATGTAAGGCAGGGCGGTGAGTGAACTAGAAGAGTTTGCGATGTTGGGAGGAGTGCAACCCTCGGGTACGATGCCAGCAGTGTAGCGGCAACAAGAGTCAATATGATGACCGTGTGCCTCTGTGTTTCCTAAGTTGGCGGCCAGCAGTGTAGATGCAACAAGAGTCGGTATAATGACTACATGGATCTGTGTTCCCCAGGCACAACCTCTGCAGCCAGCACAAGTCTAGGCTTCCTCCTGGGGCACCTCATGTATCTCCAATGGTGTCTTGTTGAGACTAATAACCTCTATGCATGGATGTGAGCGAGGCAATAGGAATCAGGCCTCAGTGTCAAAGTCCCAGGGCAGCGCGAGTTTTTGTGCATTGAACGTAGGGGGGAGAATGGCCTACCCCGTCAGGCACCAATTACCTCGGGGACCCCAATGCTGGCCCATGTGGGGCCCCAGGAGTCTCCCCTCTGCGGTGGATGGTAGTGTGGAGTCAACAAGGCCTACAAAAGGGCCGCAGTTGGGTCCAAGTCCCCTGACACCCACCCATGGCACTGCATGAAGCAGTAATCACCAGAGCTGCCAAATCAGGAAGAAGGAATGCATTTCCCCATGCAAGGCATTAGGCACTGGGACTGGGCTGGGGGAGCCTGGCAAAATTCCAAAGTAAAGGTCTTGGCAATATGGACCCCCCATTTAAAGCTCCTCGCATGGATGGTGCCGGCTGACAGTGACCACCACATCTGTATCTGGGGTCTTTTTAAGCATTTGAGTCAAGGTACTATAGTCAGTTACATAAAAACGTAATCTAAATATTTCTATAAATAAGACTATATTTTGATATAAACATCAATAAAATATTATTTACAGCGTGTGACTTGACTGCCAAGCATGGAGCAGCATTGTAGGAGAGCTTGGGCTCTCTGCTCCCCAGGGGAAAGGCTGATTGTAGTGGGAGCTCCCCTACATTACAGCTTCATGCTTAGCTGTCAAGCCACACCCTGTAAATAAGACTTTATTGATGTTTTTATAAAAATATAGTGATATTTATAGAAATGTTTGGTTTCATTTTTTAAGTAACTGACTATAGTAGCTTGACTCAAATGCTAAAAATTGTTCATTAATATATGTGAGCATTGGTACTTTCAGTTTGTGACCTAACCATATCACAGACATTAGTGAAATAGCATTTTGGGGTGATATATGTCTGATATATGTAGGAAGGGAATTCTTACATTACTCTTTTTTAAATAGCACATAGGTATACACATAATAGTTGAAGGGAGCACCTATATAATAAGGAATACATGAATACCATTGACTGACATACACATTGTGTTTCTTCTCTTTCATGTTACCAGCATGACATATAATCAGCCTTGAGAAAGTCCATTGTTGGATGAAACGTGTTGGCTCAACCATCCGTATTTTATATGATAGTGTGAAAACAATAAATGCAACTACTTCCACCACTTCTTTTGTGTTCCAGATTACTTGTTCGGAGAGGATAAAATAAGGACTGATGCATTTGACTGCTGGCAAAGATATTATATTTGTCACAACACCATATGCAAAAATACGACTATGAGTGCTCCAATACTATTATGTCTATTGTAATATGGGAGAGATAATCCATGGGTTTATGTTACTCTGTTTATTGACATCATGCAACAGATGTCCTATATTGTATGAGCACTAATGCTTGTTCAAAAAGAATTGTATCTTACTTGTTGGGACGTGAAACAGTAGTACCATAGTTGCCTAGCTTTTTGTACGAGTGTTACCTATCTAGAAGAAAAACATCGTAAAAATTGGGCTTGGAAAAATATTGAAAGTGTAGAGAGCTCCAGAAGACTGGATGTAACCCGGTTTTGGTATTCGACCTGCACCCCATCATGGTCGGCCTAAATGTAGCCTTAGGTCCTGGTGTTAAACTAACATTGGTAATGATGTTTTTGAAAATGAAGGTCCATTAATAAATAAAAAATGTATATCCTTTCAACATTAAGGTTTAGAAGCATTTTATATATGTTTACAACTTGTATTATTTTGAAAGAGATATATGTAACATACAATACATTTTCATATGTTATTCACATTCATTTCAGCTTTAAAAAAAAAATGCAGAATACTCCTTACCTTCGATTTTCTGGTGGGTTGCCTTGCTTCTCTTCCAGCATTGTCAGATACAGGCCGATGCCTTGTAGCAACAGCAACATGTTTGTGAATTTTAGATGTATTTGTTGTGCCATGCTTTACCCTATTTATACTTTGTTCCTGCTGTCTCCCGTGTGGAGGTGGCTCTGCCATAGCTACATCATCGAACAGCCACATTCAAACAGGGCGGGCAGAGCTATGGCTGAGCTAACTTCATCTGTTGTGTTTGGCTGATAACTCCATTGACAGAGGAAGAAAAATGTGTCAGAGGCAGCAGAAGTTTGATCGAGTGTCATCCATCAAACCACCAACTCTAAATAGTGTGACCAGAATTCCATTGTTGAGAATGGCTTTACATGGAAATTTCAACAGAAATACTTCATCTGTCAAACTCTAAATCACCCGCAAAGGCTTAAACAACTCTTTATATTATATGCATTTGCTAGATAATATTTGGTAGTTGAACTTGGCTACAAACCTGAAATATCAGTGTGACTGTTTCTACGAGGCACCAAAATGCCATTAAGGTATATCCTCCAATAATGAGAATCCTTCTTCCTGTATATTCTATTAAGATACCCTGAAATCAGAAAGAAAAAGTGTATTTTTTAAAAACCTTTACGCATCCTTTAATCCACTGATCATGACCATGTCTGTTTGTATTCTTGTTGGTCTTGCTTGGAATCACACATTGCAATCACACATTGTACCCCATTGGATAATATTGTATCATATGTTTAGTTTTTAGATGAAAATTCAGACAGAACACAATATTATGAATATCATGACTAGCATGCAGACATACTCGAATTGTACTTAATTGGAAGGCCCACCCCCCTCTGGGCAGCATCATGGGCAGACATCAATGTCATCTTCGAAGAATTGTATTTCTCCACTATGTAATGCTCATTTAGGCATGGGTTCTACTTCAATCTTAAAACTGTGCTATATTTTTAAACATCATTACCACATACATGGCTTTGACTTATGGTAAGACAATCTCATTATTAGCGCAAACTGAACTCTTGTGAACCAACTGAGAATTTGACAATGAAGTTCCTGTTTTTTAAGACCCAAGTGGGTCTCCTGTTGGTTTAAAAAAATGATTTCTAGATCCAAACAACAATCATGATTTACAAAGTTAAATTTATTTAGGAAATTCATTAACCGATGTCAAAAAATCTTTGGTCCTAGGTGTTTATTTCCGTGGAATAAATAAGGGTTAGAAATAGGCAAAGGCGAAAACAGTATGCGCGGGTCATGAAAAAGAAAGAAAAAAATGCTGTGGGTGTTGAGGAGCAAATGTCATCCTAGTTCCCATCTTTTAGATTTTTAAGTGCATGTGTGAAGGGAATAGCTCCTTATTTCATGCAGGTGCAAGAAAAAGAGCTCCTCCAGAGGAAGACTATTTTCATATTGTGGAGATGCAATGGCTGTAAAAAGGACAAAATGCACTTCAACCCCAATGCTAAGTGAAGAGATAGTCTGCAAGTACAGATTCTGTGTATTAACAGAAAAGGTTAAATCTAAAAAAAGTAGACCAAAGTTTGTGAAATTTAGAATTGCTAATTTGTTAGCAAATTAGGAATCTTGTTTCAAACATTTCTCATACATATGGTTCACTTTGCATAACCTATCGATAGGTGACTTGCCTCAGGGTCTGGCTGAAGAGGGTAAAATCCTCCGCCGGATGTTACCTTCTTAGGGGTTCGGGGTGTTACAGGAATAACAACTGTAATTATGTCCGCTGCTTTCCAGGGAACAATGAAGCGTTTCTTACTGACTCTTTACAGTGAGATGTGAAGTTGCAATTCTTTTTTCAGGATATTGCATACTTTTCTGAATTATTTATTTCTCGTCAGGTCACATTGATTTAAAAATGTTTCTGCAAAATCTTTTTAGTGAGAAACTTACCTGCTAAAAGTCAATTTGAATTATTTTCATTAGAAAAATAATTAAGCACATCATTTTTCATTATCTTGCCAAAACAAATCTTCAAAATATATTTTGTGGTATTCGTAAAACACCTCTGCACATTAGAAGAGAATTCAAAACTTTTCATTTTATCATGTAGCACAATTTGACTTAAGTATTATAGTCACCTTTGGTGCCACATCTTGAAACGTTTTTTGTTGATTTCATTCAAAATATGTCCCGAGATGAGGTTTTCTAAACCCTCTGGCAAAAGCGCAGCCTCAATGCCAACCTACCAATTTGAGAAGGTAACCTGGTAGATTGTAACCTCCTAGTCACCAGAGCATAATTTTAGGATGGTGGATTCCGCAGCGATCATTCCAATAAGACTCACAGGAATATTTGTTGTTATTGGGTTTCACAACTTTTTCACAATTAACCAACACACAAGAATACACACTATGAGTATTATTTTTATGTTTTCAGTAAAATCATGTTCTTATGAAAATCAGTTGTATAGTTGTAATTATAAATATAAACATAAAAGTGTCAATGAAGGTGAAGAATAAGCAACATTTCAAAGGAAAAAGAAGTTCCCTTGTATGGTTGTCCTATCCCTCCGTGGATGCCTTCAGCAAAGCTGTCTTAACACTAAAAGAGTCTGTATGAGTTTCTAAGGTGGCCTTCTTCCAGAATACCTTGGCGAACAACAGACATGTTGTTTGGTATTGAGAAGGTTGTTCTACGCTTAGCACTTTGTGGCTTCCCCAGCAGATGGATGACTATAGCCTTAATGAAGGATGTTTACAGCAGTGATTGCTTTAATCAAGTATCCCAAGTAGCCCAAAAATGTCCTCTCTGCCTTATGTTTGTCTGTACCGAGGTTAAATACGCTTTTTTGAAAAGGGCAGGCCTCATATTGAATGATGGCAAATAGCAGAATTCCATAAGACATTGTAAATCATGGGAATACATACATCATTATTTATTGCACTATCAAACTATAATAAATCGAATGCATGTTGCACATGTACAAACAATTCTAAATGTAGCATGCATTCATAAATGAGAAATGTGCACTCAATAAAATAAATATATGACAAGAATGAGATGCAATGGGTGGGCGAGCAGAAGGAGAAAACTTGAAGATGACATCACTGTTATCTTACCCCACTATCTATATGAGTTAGTTGCTGTCTATGACTAGTTTGGGGTATCTTGATCTTTTAGATTAAAGAAATGCGTTTAACCTGTCAGCCTTAGGGCGGTCTTCTCCCAAATGTTTTTTCTTCGCTCCTCCTAATTTTGATGAATTTGTTTTCACTGGCCCTAGGACTCTGTGCACTTTGCCACTCCTTACCAGTGCTAAAGTGCTTGTGCTCTCTCATTTAAACATGTTAAAATTGATTTATACTAGATTGGCATATTTAATCTACTTATAAGTCCCTTTTAGACTGGTATACCATATACCTAGGGCCTGTAAATGTAATGCTACCAGTAGACCTGCAGCACTTATTCTGCCATCCACTTAAGTAGCCCTTTAATCATGTCCCAGGCTTGCCATTGCAGCCTGCATGCAGTTTTAAACAGCTAATTCGACTTCGCAAGATAACCCCCTTTCCAGTATTAAATTCCCATCTTATTGAATATAAATCACCCCTGAGGTAGGCCTTTGGCACCCCATAGTACAAGATACATTGTAAACAAAAGGTGGGACATGTACTTGTATGTTTTATGTGTGCTGATGGTGTAAAAACCTTCACATTTGTTTTTCCACTACTGTGAGCCCTACCTCTCCCATAGGATAGCATCGAGTTGCCTTATGATATTTAACAAGTGCTAACTGTAGTAATGTACTTTGTCAATTACTGTTATAGGCTGTTCTTTATGTCAGCAGCATTTTCTGTTGGAATGTTGCCTGTTGCTAAGGTTATGGAATGTCAATGAACAAGCTCACAGTTGGAGCTGAGCTGCACGGAGCCTGGTGGAGTCCCTGCTGTTGTGGGCTCCGCAACCATGTAGCTACAAATAAATCTACTTAACTTCACCCTGCTTGCAGCGTCATCACTACAGAATTTTGGCGACGATCCTGTCTACATGGTGATGACCTGCATGCACTACTATTTCTACAGTTTTTCCCCGCCACATGGGAACACCTCTACACCCAACTGTGGTATGGTGCATGACTTTGTTTCATTCGACCTCAGCCGAAAAGTGCTTTGATATTGCGTTTTATTTGTTTCTCGCATTCCTTTTCATTGAAAGGCTGGCCTGCATACTCGTTCCTCGCTCCACACATTGAACACCTCACGCTAAGGCCTGTGATCGTTCCCAGTGACGTTGCCTTAGCGATGGCAGCTTGTTCATCCCTTCTTTGATCGTCACGCTTCACGTAACGTCCTCACGTTACAGCGGCCATTTTAACAGGTTGGGATAACCTGCACCGCATTTCTCCTTCTTGATGTTGTTTGATGATGACACGCACATCTCTAAGCTGGTGTGTGCATTCAACTCTTTTCTAGTATCGGCTAACTGTTAAACATCATGTCAAAACTTTTACGAGTTGGCAGAATCTCCACCACTCCTACAAGTTTATTCTATGATGACACGCACATCCAAATTTGGCTACATTCAATGGTGCATGTTTTTTTAAAATCTTTTCAGCTTACATCAACCTGGAAAGTTCCGATTTTAAAATGTGAGGTATTTTTTTTACATAACTTATTATTCGTGTGTTTCTCTGTGACACACACCCCTCATGTGCTCACTTTATATTTTCTGTGACACACCTTGACTTTGCACTGTGTTTATTTGTGTGTCACACGGTGATAAACACACCTACCTCTTCGGCATCCTATTTCCTCTTCAATTTTGTTTATGGCTACATATTAACCTTTTTATATCTAAGCTACAGTTATAATGTGCACCATGCAAGCTGTGAATCCCCCACCAGCATTTTTAAACACTCCAGGTGAACCACATGTTGGATGGGAAATATGATATGACACATTTGAAAACATATTTAGGGGCAATAGGGGCATCCAGATTTAGTGCGGACAGGGAAAAATGTCTGCTACTTCATTCACTTGGGTTTGAAGGTAGATCCATCTTTAAGCTTTTACCCAATTTGACCCTAAAGACAGTGATGGTATAGATGAATACGTGAAGCAGTGCTCAAACTCAAGAATAGGTTTTATAAACAGCCAAGCCTCATGGTACTCAGACACTAATTCTTTAAAAGAAAACAGAGTGAAGAAGAGGATGTGCACTCATACATATCAGTATTGCTGAGGCTGGCTGCTGTCTGCAAATATGAAAATTTCACTGATCAACTTATAAGAGACCAATTTGTTTGCCAATGCAAGCACAAACACATAAGACAACAATTGTTCAGTTTGGGTGATCTGTCTTTAGACAAAACTATTAAGATTGTTTACAGCATTGAAATCTCTATGTTCTCTTTGAAGGAGTTAGATGACAAGAGCACTGAGTGTGTTAATGTTGTAAGTACTGGAAATCACTTGTTAAATCAAGAAACATAAGGTCTAATGTTGTTCCCAAAGTTGTAAAACCTGAAGGTCAAACTGGAAGTACTTCAAACATGTGCTATTAACGTAACTTGCAATTACTGCAAGAAGGAGGGCCATTTAGCTAAAATTTGTTTAAAATAAATGGAAAGCCATGTTTCCATCGGTGTTTGGTGACACCCTTGAAAAGATTAAAGGTTTCAAAAACTAAATTGTGGATAAAGATGGTGCCACACCTATCAAACACAAACTCAGGGGTGTGCCACATAGTGTAAAGACTGACCTAGAAAAGGAATTCAAGGATTTGTGTGCGAAAGGAGTTATTGAGCCTACGGAATCCTCATTGTGGCTTTCTCCATTGGTAGTAGCCCACAAGAGGAGTGGTCAACTCAGAGTTTGTGTTGATTTGAGGTCTTTAAACAAAGAGATATGGGCAGATTTGCATCCTTTGCCCAAGATCAGTGACCTCTTTGCTTCTACCAGAGGAGCGAAATTCTTCTCAAAACTCGACTTGGCCAGTGCCTACCACCAAGTCGATCTCCATCCTGAGTCCAGACATCTTACAGCTTTCGTGTCTCCACTGGATACTTATCACTGCATGCCGTTTGGGTTGGCATCGGTGGCCTTTGTCTTTCAGAGAGTTATGAATAACATCCTTAAAGAGATAGATGGCGTTCTTGTTTTCCAAGATTACGTTTTTATTGTTGCTAAAGATTCATCCTCCCATGATCACACTCTTCCCAAAGTGTTGACATTGTTCATGGAACATGGCGTTGTCCTGAAGTCGGAGAAGTGTGAGTTCTTTTGTGAGAAAGTGGAGTACTTGTGGCATGTTGTTTCTCACGAAGGTGTCAGCCCCAAACCTTGATTACTGGAGGCTATTACCAATGCCCCAGCTTCTTCTGATAAACGTGGTGTCCAGTCTCTTTTGGGGTTGTGTGAATATTACTCCAGATTCATCCCTTCCACTATTGTCTCAAAAAGGAGGTGCTGTTTCACTAGGGAAGTGATTGCGTGCAAGCGTTTGACCATATGAAAACCTTTGCTAAAACATTACAAGGCCCTCAAACCGTTAGACCCTAGCCATACTTGCTGTGTGACGGTTGATGCCAGTCAGGTGGGTTTGGGGGCTGTGTTGACACAGACAGTGTGAGGTGTTGAGTATATCATTGGGTTTGCCTGTGTTGAGAGCTGCTGAAATCCCATACTCTGTTATCGAAAAGAAACTTTTAGCTTGCTGTTGGGCAATTGAGAAGTTTCGCCCCTATATCTGGGGAAGCGTTTTTTTTTTTTTTTTACACACTGACCAGAAGCATCTAGTAAATGTTTTGGGGGAGAACATGGGAAAATACTGCACACCAAGGATATTGAGGATGGTTACAAAACTTTTACAGTATCAGTTTGATGTTAAGCATTTTTCTGGGAGGAGAAACTGCAGAGCAGATTTTCTTTCCCGTTTCCCTGTGTGAAACGACGAACATGATGAAATCCAATTTAAGGATCTGATTGATGAAGACTGTGAAGATTGCCTTGGTTCTGCATTAGATATTCCAGTGTTGAGGATGTGCTCTGAAGAAGAATGGGGAGCCGCATTTCTTAATGATTCTGTGTTACAAGATGTGTGTGCTTTGGTGAAGAAGGGATGGCCAAGGGAGAAGGTTTTATCTCCTCTCCTACAACCGTTTTGCAAGGTGGAGAGTGAAATCTCTTTGGAGGATGGTCTGCTCTTGAGAGGAGACAAGCTCATTCCACCACATGTTTTCAGAGTAGACATAATAAGGAGGGCTCATGAAGGACAACTATGGGCCACGCTCACCAAACGGCTCGTCCGGGACACCTTTTGGTGGCCTGGAATGGACACAGAAGTCGATGAGCTGGTCAGTGAGTGTTGTGTGTGTGGAGCGACGGACACGAGTCTTAAGGTGTTTACTCCTCCTATGCTTCCCCTTAAATGCCCTGAAGGTCCATGGTTAAAGGGGGGAATTGATGTCATGGGACCGTATGATACTTTGTCAGAGCACTCTAAATATATTTTGGTTCTCGTAAGATATGCTTCCAAGTGTCCTGAAATCAAACTTGTCAAGTATGCCAACTCCAAGGTAATCCTTGAGTTCCTCAAGGAGGTGTTCATGAGGGAAGGGTTTCCGGAGTTGTCGTTTCTGAGAATGATAAACAGTTTGTGAGCAGTGATTTTCAGTCCTTCTTGGAGCTCTCTAGAGTCAAACATTTGAGGAGTTCCCTTTATCATCCCAAGCTAAAGATCTTGTCGAGAGGATGAAATGTGTAGTAGGGGAGTGTGTCAAGTGGGCCAGACAATCATGATGTCAGTCAAGCCCTCAGCAGTATGATTTGGTTCTACAGGACCACACCTCATTCTTCTACTAAAATATCACCATTCAAACCCATGAGGGGGAGAAAGGCGTGCACAACTTTCAGGCCTGGATCGATGTCAAGGTTGTTGAAGTCTGATTCTGATGTGATGAAGTTGATGTCTATTGCAAAGGAGAACATGTATGTGACCCAAACCAAACAGAAAGAATGGTTTGATGCGAAGGAAGGAGTTAAGATTTCGTTTCTAAATGTTGGAGACATGGTTAAAATTAAGTCCAAGAGCATGTGAAGAAAGGTGAAAGCAAGTATAGTAAGCCTGTTAAAGTTGTGAAAATGATGGGTAATGCCATACAAGTTGAGAGAGGGCATTGGTGGAATTTGGCAAAAGTCTCCAAAGTTCAAAATCTCGAGGTCCTTGGATGCTATGATCAAGGTCGTTCCAAAATTTGTTTGGCTCCGCATCAGTTGAACTTGAGGAGGAGTGATAGGACATGTACTAAACCTGTTAGATTAGGGTAATTCTTAGGTCATTGTGTTTTTGTTTTTTTTACATTTGTTTTCTTGTTTTTTTTGTTGTGGAAGAAGGGAAGGTATGTAGTAATGTACTGTGTAAATTATAGTTATAGAGGCTGTTCTTTAAGGCAGCAGCATTTTCTGTTGGAAAGCTGCCTGTTGCTCAGGTTATGGAATGTCAATGAATAAGCTCACAGTTAGAGCTGAGCTGCACTGTGCCGGGTGGAGTCCCCGCTGTTGTGGGCTCCACAACCATGTAGCTAGAAATAAATCTACTTAACTTCATCCTGCTTGCAACATCATTACTACACTAACATTTGATTGGGAACAGCAACATATTTTGTGTTTAGTGTCTGGGAAATTGTCAATAAAAATCCTCTTTAATGGTAACGTTGAATTTTAAGTTACAATTTTGAAAATGCCACTTTTGGAAAGTTGAAGCATACCACCACACTAGGGCAACCCAGTAACCTTCCAGAGGAATGGGTTAAATATAAACACACACAGGAATCCCCAGAAGGAAAAAAAATTCATAAGATGCTTTGTTTGCAAAATAGCAGTAAGAATATCTGCTAATCTTACTATATGCAAAAGATCGCTAGTACAAAATAGATTTTATCAGATATAAGAAGTACTTCTATATATAATGAATATCAAACACAATTTAATAATAAAATAACATTGAGCACAGTTCACGAGCATAGAGTCAAAACAATTATGTTGTGAGTCCCAAAATAGTTTGATCCCAGGTGCCGTGGGGATCAACCAATATTAGTTGTCCCCCTTATAGTCCCAAGTTCTTTGGAGGCTGGGGATTTAAATCTCCTTATGACTCTGCACTTGTGTTATTTTCGTTCACATCTTGGTTTCTATGGTGGGGAACCTCTTCTTTTCCTTCTTTGGCTTGGTTTATTGGAGTACGTGTTTATAGCAATTATTTTATTGTAGGTTCGATCGTTGAGCAAGGGTCTATATGATACCCAACACTTCGTCCTGAGGATGATCCCGTCGTCTGGTCAGACACTTGGGGACCGAAACGCCGATGCAGTGATCACCACATTTATCCAATCATAAGGGGATTTAAATCCTCAGCCTCCAAAGAACTTTTAATGGACTATAAAGGGGACTACATGTGTTGGGTTATCCCCATAGCACCTTGGATCAACCTTTTTTGGGATGTACAAGTAATGATCTTAGTTGAAACATATGATAGTGTGACCCATGGATATAATTGTTTTGAAACTATGTTCATGAACCTCGCTCATTTTAATTTTCTTAATAAATTGTGTTTGATAGTCATTATATAGAGAAGTATGCCTTATATCAGATACAATCGATTTTTCACTTGCTATTTTCTGCATATACTAAGATTAGCTGCTATTCTTACTGCTATTTCGCAAACAAAGCATTTTTGGAAATATTTCTCCCTCAGGGATTTCCTGTGCGTGTTGACTTTTGGAAAGCTGTCATTTTCCTTTCCTAAACTATTTGGTGACTGCAGTCTATCCTATGACGCATGTCTGGGTGTAGTTTGCAGTTGGACTTTGTTTATTTCTCCAAGGAACCCACATAATAGAGGGATTATGTTAGACCTGGCGGTTTCGGGTTGGCTAAGGCTTGCGCCAAAGCCAGGCAGAAACCACCACTCTAGTCAGGGCAAGGAAGTTACACGCCAAAGATAACCCCTGCTCACCCCCTTGGTAGCTTGGCACGAGCAGTCAGGCTTATCTCTGAGGCAATGTGTAAAGCGTTTGCGCGCGCACCCAGCAACAACACCCAAGGCCCACCACAAAGGAAACTCCACACAAGGTATTCTATAAAAATAACCTTTGTATTATACACAACACATTAGATAAAAATACACACTTTACAATGTGCCAACAGGCACGGGCAGAATTTACAAGGGATTATGTACAAGACAGGGCCACCTGGACCACTGTCAGGAATTAGCACTTTTTAGATATTTAGCACACAAAATATATAAAATCACTGTAGCACAAAAATAATATGTATAGCACACAACCAGTACTTACTGGTATCGGGGAAGTACCACCTACGTAACCCTAACTACTTTAGGAGACTGTCACGCAGGGAACTAGAACCTCACTAGCACCACCTGTACTAGGAGAAAGCAACAACCACCTACGTATCACAATACCTGTAGGGGTAATAGAACGTTACACATGATGCATCACATTCAGAGGTGTATGGAAGGAAAAACACATGATGCCTAAAAACATTCAGAGGTGTAAAAGCAATGGCACATGACGCATCAAAACACATTCAGAGGTGCAAGGAAGGAACACACATGATGCATAAAACATTCAGAGGTGTAAAAGCAATGGCACATGATGCATCAACACACATTCAGAGGTGCAAGTAGGAACACAATTGCGCAAAACTCCTATGCCACCACCTGTGGCAGTCCCTGGGCCAACTGGCCTGGAAGGGGCTAGGACGCCCTGCGTTCAACAAGGCAGGGGCAAGGCTGCGCAGGAGGCGCAGTCCAAAGCTCCGAGGGCCCCAACCTAAACGATGCAGCTGCCCACTAAGTGCTGGGCAGCTGGAGAAAGCAAACGTGGGCACCACTGTGCCTGGGAAACAACTCTTGTCGCTCCCGTGGAGCCTCCCTGGGCTCTAAAACAACGAACCGCCCTCTAGAGCCTCAACCGGCTCTGCACTGATACTGTACTGCAACGTTGGAGCCTCGCTGGGCTCGGAAACACTGCCCCCGTGTTCGGGGTCACTCGTGGGAGTCTCACCGGACTCGGTCAAATACTGCCACCACGTTAGAGCCACACGGGGCTCGAGGCACACTGTGGACCTGTTGGAGCGCCACGCGCTCAGAACGACAATGTCCCCCACGTTGGAGCGTCTAGCGCTCTAGACACTCAGGCTCCCCTCTGTTGGAGAGCGGAGCGGCTCTCAGCAACCCCGGGCCCGCGCCGGAGGCGGGGGCTTCTTACAAAAGGAGCCGGTCTGGGACCGGCACCCACGATACTCGGGCAGAGTCCCCAAGCCCTTCCCCACTCACCGGGCCGTCCTCGGGGGACTCCGCTTCTGTTGGCCGCGCTTCCTGGTCGCCGGAGCCCGGGGTGGGCTCCCGCCTGCTCCCTTCCTCAGCGCGACGTCTCTCGGGGCCGGGGAATACGTGCGTCACACCCCCTCCCGCTGAACCAATCACAGCGCGGCAGGGGGATGACGCGACCGGGAACTCCGGGCTGCAGCGGTGATCGTTTCCGCGATAAGAGGGGTGGGCTCCCTCCGTAAATGCAATCCTCGGCGGGGTAGGCACCCGCCGCAGCGATACGCAAATAAGCGGGGTGGGCACCCGCAAGCCGAATCAAAGCGCTTCACAGCGCTACAAGGTGAGCCAGCGCTCGCAGCGCTACAAAGGATCCTCAGAGCGCTCCCAGGCTCTGAGAGACAGCCAGTCCAGGAAAACAGCGCGCCCAGCGCTATAAAGTCCAGAAAGCGCTCCCAGGCGCTACAAGCAATGTTTCAGCAACAAAAAGGTCCTCCAGAGAGCAGGGGGCAAAGGCTGGGCCCAGAGCCAGCTCACAGGGCCCTCCAGCAGGGAGGCAGTCCCCAGTGGCGGTCTCTCCTGGCGCCCAGCAGCAGCAGGCCCCCCCTCAAGTGGATCCTGCAAGAGAACAACTTCTGTGGGGACACAGCCCCTTTTTATACAGTACAAGGCTTTGTCTAAGGTGCAGGGAAGGGGCGAACCAGTTCCAGCAGGTTCCTGAGCACTTTGTTTTGCTCAGCCCCTCTCCCTATTCACTGGCAGGGCTAGGGTCATTAGACGCACCACAGGGGCCGGCGCCAGCATTGTGTGGGGGAAGCCCTGTCCTATTCAGGACCCAGGTACACTCCTCCCCAGCCATTAACATGCTAACTCCCCATTCACCACTGGGTGACTCCTCCTGACTCTGGGGAATTCCCTAGTCCGTCACCTGACCTCACCAGCCAATCGCCAGACAAGCCACACATTTCAGACTGCACACTGAAGTGCCCACTTCTAGAAGTGGCACTTCCACACCAGGTACATGCACGCCGCACACATCAACGCGCAGCATTCACTCCCACGAGTCCGCACATACCAAACACGGGCCTGCACACCCCACGCATCAGGAACTACCGGGACACATACATTCCCCCATGCATTCCTATGGGCGGGCAGGCCAACCTCACAACACGCACGCACTTTACCCTGGGACACAGCGGTAAAGTGCGCAGAAGTCAATAAAATCACTACCCCAGTCACAGTATTAAGCAAAAAGTTTCGGGGTGAACCGGCCAGAAGGGCCAAGTCCAACACAACCCCCTTCCAGCCAAAACGCAGGGTAGACCAATCACCACCGTGATGGACTTCCCTGCTTGGGGCGATAGAACACGGACGCGGGCCCGCCACTGCCGGGACACCCTCCTGTTCTACGCCACGGTGAACCCCTGGGGTTTCTTCTCAAACCACTCTCCGGACCAACTGGGCTACCCCACTGGTACTCCCAAGCTGTCCGCGGCCAAGACCAGGCCCTAGGCCACCCAGGTGCCACTGGTCCTTGCCTAACCACAGAGTGGGGGGTAGTAACCCCTGGCACATAGCAGCCATTCTCCACTCTACCCCTCATCAGGGCAGTTCTAAACTGCCACTGATCCTCCAGCCTAGGGCCCGTACCCTCAGGCTGACCAGAAGTCACGGGTGAGGCTCTCCTCCCCCTACCTCTTCTCCTAGGGTTCCGCCCTCTCCTCCTCTGAGAGGCACCCTCGTAACATACCTCACAAACCAGCTCAGGACCCCTCCCTGAGAACTGGTCTACCAACCTAGGGTTTAACCCCTCAGGTTGCACCGGGGTCAGAGGTGGGCTCTCCCACCCTCTGCACCCCCTTCCAGAGTCCTGCTCCCTACCAACTGGGGCGGTCCCTCTGGAAGAAGAACCGGTCAGGACACTGGTTACAGTAGTCAGACCCTTCTGGTCAGGCTGCTCCTGAACCTGGCCTTCCAACCTCCGGTCTAAAACCTTCGGTGGAATAATTGCCTGGCACTCCAGGACTTCTGGGGATTTACACACCATCCCCCCGAGAGTAACATATGCCTCATATGTTGCATGACCGTCTGCCTGGCGCAGATCTCCCGTCCCCTGTCCACCTGACAGTGCGTGAAGATCCCCCAGGCCAGACGTGTAGTCGCCATGGTCACTTCTAGGAGACTCAGCCCTCCCGGCTGGTCTCTGACCCACTGGCTCCTCCACCGGGGAACACAGCCCCATGCCACTCCTCTCGCTGGACTTCTGTACCCTCCCTACTGGAGCGGTACTGCCCGACACTAGGACCACAGGAGCCCTGCTTACAGGCGCTCCAGGTCCTCTACTCACTAGGTGATCCTCCTCAAATGGGCTAACAGGACAGCCTAGGTCCCCAACTTGGTGTTCCCTCCTGAAACCACCCAAGTCCTGAGGCAGGGTTTCGTACGTCCGGGGACCCTCGGTCACCCACTTACTCCCGCTCCACTGAGCCAGGCCGTAAGCCCCTACACCCTCCTCGCTACCCTGGGACCTAGCTGGGCTACACGGAGCCTCTTCCACCACGCTGGGCTGGAAGGTACCTGAACCACAACTTGAGTCACTAGTGTGGGAAGAACTATCCCATTCCTCATCATAACTGGGGGCCTGTTCCCATCGGTCTGCTTCCGCTGCCAGCTCCCACGGATCAGTGTGCCCCCATGCTAACAGGTGTTGGCGCAACTCGGGATAAAAACTACTGGATAGCTGCTCTCTGACGAGTAGATCATATAGTTTTTCAAAATCCTCCTTCGTGCTACCCCATACCCAATCAAACAGTGCATCCTCGCATTCCTCCACAAACTTCTCCCAAGACTGGTGAGTAGGGGTGGGCGGAATTTGCGGAATTAACCTTCGCAAATTATCGCGAGAATGTTTAAAATTATCGCAAACAAGCAGAAATATCGCGAAGATGCGGAAGTTTTTTTCCGGCATGTTCGCGCGATTTTCTGCATGGTTGCGGGTCGCCAACTTACCCATGTGGCTGCTTGCGGGCGCGGCCATCTTGTTTTGAGTTGTTCTCGCGGTGCATGATCGCGAGAAGAAAGACGTGATCGCGCGACGCATGACGTCACTGCGGGCGCGAACTGTCGCGAGACAGCGCAAATGGCTAAAAACAATACAACATCTCATGGAGAACGCGACCGGATCAAGAAAACTTGTCGGCGAACGCAGGGATTCAGGTAAGGCGATCGCGCGCGCGCGAGAATGTATCATTTTACAGCGCGAGCAAGAAACAAATTATCGCCAAGCTGCGGAAACCGGAATTTTTGACATTTTCGCGCTCTCCGCGGAACGCAAAAATGTCAAATTATCGCAATTTCCGCGAACGGAACGAAATTTTTGCCCAGGCCTACTGGTGAGGCAGCTTCTTCCTGCCCCTGAACTTCAACCTACATTCCTCCTCCCGGGAACTAGGTACCATACTGGGGGAACTGGGAATGGGACTCTCAGCACTGGTCTCTCTATTGCTGCCACCACTGGACTCAACCCTCCCTGGGGAGCCCAGAAAACTACCACTGCGCTCTGGGGACAACTTACCCTCTAGAGCTAATCTCTCCCTGGCGAAGGCCCTCTCAGCCTCCGCCATCCTCTCCTGCGCTAAGACCCTCTCGGTCTCCAGCTTTTTCTCTGCCATAGTCAGCTGCGCCATCCCCCGGGCATGCTCCAACCTGAGCTTCTCCATGGCCAGCTGATGCTCCCTCTCTTCCCTCCTATCTACCCACTCCTCTGGGAACAGGGAAAGGGATGGGGTGCTGCTCCTGACACTGGACCCAGCAAGGGACTCCCTATCTATGGGGTCTTCACTCTCTACTGGCGTCCCTGTCAGGTAACCTTCCTCCTCCTCAGATTCCTCAGGGCTCCCCTCAGACCCACCACCCTCTCGGCGTGCGGCCCGGGCCCTATCTTCCTCGCTGCGCTCCCGCTCCCACTCCTCCTTTTGCCAAAGGATCAGGTTGTCCCTCAGTTTGGACTGGGTATCTGACTCACCCACCTCTATGTCCCTCTCCTCACAGAACCTTACCAGCTCCAACCTACTGTACCTGAACAGACTACAGAAGTTAAAAGCAGGCTCCATTTTGGCGGACGTTCTTGAGAAGAGTTTAACACAAGGAACCTGGGGGTCGGAGCTACACAGGAGTACACAATTCACAAAAGGTTTCAGTGAGCTCTCTATCCTGGAGAACTCACACTCACTGTCTAATGCCCCACACACCATCCACACACAACCCTCCCCTCGGACTGGTAAGGCAGTTTCTACCACCCCTGATCCCTCAACCTGACCACCACGTGACACAGGTACCAAACTCTGGGCGCAGGGCGGGGGACAAATGTACTGGACACAATTACACAATGATACCTTAAGGGGAAATAAAGGAACTTCAAAAACAATAATCCCTAATATGTGATTTATCTAATGCAGAGTTTTGCAGTGTAGCCAGTCGCTGCTGCGGTACAGCGCAAACGCAAGTCCAAATCCTACCGCTGCCACCAATGTTAGACCTGGCGGTTTCGGGTTGGCTAAGGCTTGCGCCAAAGCCAGGCAGAAACCACCACTCTAGTCAGGGCAAGGAAGTTACACGCCAAAGATAACCCCTGCTCACCCCCTTGGTAGCTTGGCACGAGCAGTCAGGCTTATCTCTGAGGCAATGTGTAAAGCGTTTGCGCGCGCACCCAGCAACAACACCCAAGGCCCACCACAAAGGAAACTCCACACAAGGTATTCTATAAAAATAACCTTTGTATTATACACAACACATTAGATAAAAATACACACTTTACAATGTGCCAACAGGCACGGGCAGAATTTACAAGGGATTATGTACAAGACAGGGCCACCTGGACCACTGTCAGGAATTAGCACTTTTTAGATATTTAGCACACAAAATATATAAAATCACTGTAGCACAAAAATAATATGTATAGCACACAACCAGTACTTACTGGTATCGGGGAAGTACCACCTACGTAACCCTAACTACTTTAGGAGACTGTCACGCAGGGAACTAGAACCTCACTAGCACCACCTGTACTAGGAGAAAGCAACAACCACCTACGTATCACAATACCTGTAGGGGTAATAGAACGTTACACATGATGCATCACATTCAGAGGTGTATGGAAGGAAAAACACATGATGCCTAAAAACATTCAGAGGTGTAAAAGCAATGGCACATGACGCATCAAAACACATTCAGAGGTGCAAGGAAGGAACACACATGATGCATAAAACATTCAGAGGTGTAAAAGCAATGGCACATGATGCATCAACACACATTCAGAGGTGCAAGTAGGAACACAATTGCGCAAAACTCCTATGCCACCACCTGTGGCAGTCCCTGGGCCAACTGGCCTGGAAGGGGCTAGGACGCCCTGCGTTCAACAAGGCAGGGGCAAGGCTGCGCAGGAGGCGCAGTCCAAAGCTCCGAGGGCCCCAACCTAAACGATGCAGCTGCCCACTAAGTGCTGGGCAGCTGGAGAAAGCAAACGTGGGCACCACTGTGCCTGGGAAACAACTCTTGTCGCTCCCGTGGAGCCTCCCTGGGCTCTAAAACAACGAACCGCCCTCTAGAGCCTCAACCGGGTCTGCACTGATACTGTACTGCAACGTTGGAGCCTCGCTGGGCTCGGAAACACTGCCCCCGTGTTCGGGGTCACTCGTGGGAGTCTCACCGGACTCGGTCAAATACTGCCACCACGTCAGAGCCACACGGGGCTCGAGGCACACTGTGGACCTGTTGGAGCGCCACGCGCTCAGAACGACAATGTCCCCCACGTTGGAGCGTCTAGCGCTCTAGACACTCAGGCTCCCCTCTGTTGGAGAGCGGAGCGGCTCTCAGCAACCCCGGGCCCGCGCCGGAGGCGGGGGCTTCTTACAAAAGGAGCCGGTCTGGGACCGGCACCCACGATACTCGGGCAGAGTCCCCAAGCCCTTCCCCACTCACCGGGCCGTCCTCGCGGGACTCCGCTTCTGTTGGCCGCGCTTCCTGGTCGCCGGAGCCCGGGGTGGGCTCCCGCCTGCTCCCTTCCTCAGCGCGACGTCTCTCGGGGCCGGGGAATACGTGCGTCACACCCCCTCCCGCTGAACCAATCACAGCGCGGCAGGGGGATGACGCGACCGGGAACTCCGGGCTGCAGCGGTGATCGTTTCCGCGATAAGAGGGGTGGGCTCCCTCCGTAAATGCAATCCTCGGCGGGGTAGGCACCCGCCGCAGCGATACGCAAATAAGCGGGGTGGGCACCCGCAAGCCGAATCAAAGCGCTTCACAGCGCTACAAGGTGAGCCAGCGCTCGCAGCGCTACAAAGGATCCTCAGAGCGCTCCCAGGCTCTGAGAGACAGCCAGTCCAGGAAAACAGCGCGCCCAGCGCTATAAAGTCCAGAAAGCGCTCCCAGGCGCTACAAGCAATGTTTCAGCAACAAAAAGGTCCTCCAGAGAGCAGGGGGCAAAGGCTGGGCCCAGAGCCAGCTCACAGGGCCCTCCAGCAGGGAGGCAGTCCCCAGTGGCGGTCTCTCCTGGCGCCCAGCAGCAGCAGGCCCCCCCTCAAGTGGATCCTGCAAGAGAACAACTTCTGTGGGGACACAGCCCCTTTTTATACAGTACAAGGCTTTGTCTAAGGTGCAGGGAAGGGGCGAACCAGTTCCAGCAGGTTCCTGAGCACTTTGTTTTGCTCAGCCCCTCTCCCTATTCACTGGCAGGGCTAGGGTCATTAGACGCACCACAGGGGCCGGCGCCAGCATTGTGTGGGGGAAGCCCTGTCCTATTCAGGACCCAGGTACACTCCTCCCCAGCCATTAACATGCTAACTCCCCATTCACCACTGGGTGACTCCTCCTGACTCTGGGGAATTCCCTAGTCCGTCACCTGACCTCACCAGCCAATCGCCAGACAAGCCACACATTTCAGACTGCACACTGAAGTGCCCACTTCTAGAAGTGGCACTTCCACACCAGGTACATGCACGCCGCACACATCAACGCGCAGCATTCACTCCCACGAGTCCGCACATACCAAACACGGGCCTGCACACCCCACGCATCAGGAACTACCGGGACACATACATTCCCCCATGCATTCCTATGGGCGGGCAGGCCAACCTCACAACACGCACGCACTTTACCCTGGGACACAGCGGTAAAGTGCGCAGAAGTCAATAAAATCACTACCCCAGTCACAGTATTAAGCAAAAAGTTTCGGGGTGAACCGGCCAGAAGGGCCAAGTCCAACAGATTACATGTGCCTGGATGGGCCATCAACTGGCAGAATGGGGAGAGCTGGGCACATCCCCACTTGCAACTGAAAAGGCTGTGCCCTGCCTTCACACAAAGGACTTCTCACCCCTGCATTGTTCATGCAGCCAGCTTGGAACCAGGTCAAGGGAGTCAGAAAACTTGCCACACTTCAAAGGGAATTCGCTTGAAACTTCTCCTACTTAAAAGAAGGCACCATGTATGAAAATGGGACCCTCAGACCCACTTTTTAGTATACCTTTTGACCTGTGGAAGACTCAGAAGGACTGCTGTGCTGCTTTGCAAGAAGGGCTGCTACTCTGCTACCCTGTTGCCTTGCTGCTTGCTGCCTGAGTGAAAAACTGGACTGCATCTTGAACACAGGGCCACCAGAGTGAATCCAAGGGCTAGTTGTCTGGCCTCCTGATCAGAATCTCAGGGGTAGAATAGGCTTTAACCCAGCACCTGAACTTTGTCTGCTGTCCCCAAGTGTTGCCACCCCATTCCTGGACCCTTGGAAATGGTCCTGAAGGTACTCTGCCCCAGTACTTAATTTGTAAAACAGTGAATGCTGGTGCTCAAAGTTTAGCTCAAAAGCTTGTAGGCAGCAGTATGAACATCTGGGATGCCGCATATCAATGCTGTGTACTCTTAACTCCATATCATGCCTATTTCATTCATCAACAGACGCCCCCTTCCCTTAAAAAATGCTTCTTTTTTTTATTACTGCTTTCTTCCTTTGTCACTGTTTTCCATCCTTCTCGTTATTTCCCCATTTTGAGTTTTCTCTTTCTTCTTTGGGTGAAAGTTTGTCGAAGAAAACTAGGTAGCGGTCCCCATAACTAAGAGTCAGTGGGCTCGACCTGCAACAGCCAGTTCAAATTAAGCCCTGAGAAAGCATATGTAATCTAGCTTTCTGTCGTGTTCAGAGTCAAACTTCCCAACTAGGTTTAGGCTATACATACACCGGTACATACATTCATTTAAACCAAGAATGTGCCTGTGCTCACAGGGTTAACACATATAAACTTATCTGTAGAGTAAGAGCCGGTTAGCATATAATGAATAAGTATGTGAAAGCCATACATTGTAATACAGTAGAGATGGCAGAAATTGCAGGCACTAGAAAGAGTACCTGCACTTTCTGAAATTAAAGATGGAGACATTTCAGTAACTCACTATGGCTGCAGTTCCAGCCAGATTAGAAGCATTGTACAAAGGCACCAGAGATGACTGCAGTCTCACTTAGCAAAGGTGGCTGCACTCAGAGGCGCTAGAGATCCCTTCACAGTCAAAGAAGACAAGATAAGCAGATGAGCTAAAATGAGGGTGAACGCTTGGGTGAAGCGACAAATTAGGGAGCTCGTGGTGATGAAGCCCAATCTCCACAATGGGAGCTCCGCTACTCTGAAGTAACCCTGGGCATAGTTTGTGAAGTAGTGCTATGCGTAGCTACGCGAAGTGCACTTCGCACTACGCAAGCTACACGTAGCTTCGCAAACTGCGTTGTGCACTGTGCAAGATGCTGTTCGCACTTATTGCACAGTGCCGGATGCTTGTCCGCACTGTGCAATCAGTGCAAACTGCATCTTGCACAGTGCAAGCGGTCGTTTTCTGCCGCTCAAGTAGATTTCTACTCGAGTGGCAGCTTTCTCAACGCGGACTGGTAGTTTCTCATGGCGAGCAGTCGCGAGCATACACGATCAGTCGCAATGAGAAACCTGACCTCCCCGCGTTGAGAAGCTCGCCGGGAGGTTTATTTTCCATGCTCGCGATTGGCAACTTGATGTTGCTGATCGCGAACGAGGAAAAAGTCTTGGCGGGATGTCATTTTGCTTGCTCGCGGTCGCCAACTTGGCGTTGAGGACTGCGAGCAAGCAAAAAATGACCGCTGCACTATGCTACGCGTGTTTGCACTGTGCTATGTGCAATTTGCGTAGTGCGAAGTAGCGCAAACTTCGCAAACTACGCAAGCGTAGCGTAGTGCTTTGCCCAGGCTTACTCTGAAGATAACCGGCACCAGATAAATATCAGTGCAGAACTTATGCAGGTCCATTGCGAGGGAAAAGAAGGCAAATCTACTGGAGAAAATGTGGGAAAGCAGCGAAAGGGTCAGCAAGATGCTCTGAAACACACATTTTGTCAATGATTCAAATAAAACTACAACAGGCCGATTCTGAACAGGGCTGCACTTCGTCTTGGGCCCAGACCACAAGCATGCAAAAGACAAAATGAGTTATGTATGGCCTGCTTCAACTGGATTAAGTTCAGTACATGCCATCTGTTAAAAAAGTATGCCACGCACTTTTAATTTACTCAGATGTCACATTAAATTTGTCCCGAGATTTGAACTTTCTCAGCATGCCTTGCCACCAGCTCACCCATCAACCTGCCCTAAACCATATTTATACAATGGGAATGACATTTTGTGAAACACAGGCGTGCACTACTGACATCACAAACCTGATGCAGTCATCATCTCTGGACCTGAATGAACCATCCTCTGGAGACATCCAGACTGAAGGAGATCAGGAGAAGTACATTTATTTTTAATAACAACTAGGCCCACTGCCCAAGGGGAAACATTATATAGACCCGGCCCTGGTAAATAGGTGCTGGTGCTAAGCACCAGAAACCACTGGCACAAGTTAAGCACTGCCCCTAGCAGTGGTCTAAGCAGAGTCGACGCAGAGTGTCGCATTTCCTCACAGAACTCCGCATTGAAACAACAGCATAATGCATCCCCAACACAGAACTTCGAGTCACAGCTCTGCAGCTCATTAGAACCGACACTGCGTGATGCAGGACTTCGCATTGGTCCTCCTCAGCTGATCTGAATAACTGTTGCATGATGCTGGGCCTCAATCAGCAGCCCGCAGCTCCTCAGAATTGCAGCTGCGCAATGCATCTCCACCAAGGACCGCAGCTCCTCAGAATTGCAGCTGCGCAATGCATCTCCACCAAGGACTATGAATAGACTTCCGTAGCCCATTGGATCCACTGCTTCATGGCACATCTTCGACACAAGGTCTCGCATCACTGCTGCTATGCAGTGCATCCTTGATGTGGGTCTTTGCCTCGCTCCGCAACCAGAATTTAAGGAATTTAAAATGTAAGGATTTAAAGTTCAGCGGGTCTAACTTTTTTTTAGGCACTATTTTCACTTAAATCTTTAAAATTACATATCTCTGGTTTTACTAATTGAATTTTGTGTCGCGATCAGCAACATTATTTAAATAATGTATTAAAATGTACTCTATTTTTCTAAGTAGGTGTAGGGTTTTTCTTGAATTGTTTTGTCACTTTATTACTGTTTGGGTGCTGCATAACTTCTTTAAACATTGCCTCTAAGTTAAGCCTGACTGCTTTTATGCCATGCTACCGGAGGGTAAAGAACAGGTTAATGTAGTGACTATTTTGTGGTTCATCTTGACCAGGATTGTGGCTGTTGCTTAAAAATGGTTCACCTCCCATTCAACAAACAACCTAGTTTCTCACAAAATGCATATTTCAACTTCAAAGCGTGGGTGCAGTGCTCTTCAACAATTTCTTTATGGTATAATCCTTCATTTAATTTGTTTTTTAAAACTGTCAAAATGCCTGCTTTTTTAATGAGCATTTCAGAAAAATAGCTCTTTCCTTGTTCCCTCCATTCACTAATTTTTGTGGAAATAAAGGCATCTTAAACGTAGGAATGAAGTCTTGGTTAGGGATAAAATTGCCTTAACTTTTCCTCAAATCTTTACAAAATCCACAAAAATACTAACCTGCACTTTAAGAGTTTCAGTATTTAACAAATAAATGAATTAGGGCATATTAGTAGATCATAATCCGAAATACTTTCAATAAACATAATTAATGTGTCTGGGGACTTGATGATAATGACTGCTCCATTGCAAACCTCAGGATGTAATAAGCATTTTGCCTGGTAACTTAGTTTTACCACATCATTTCCTTCCCTATTTTTTGCCATATATTTTGAGAAGATCAGATACATTCATGGTCTGCAGCAGCCAGCTGTACCTGTGGATTTTAGGTTAATGTAAATGTTTCCATTCAGATAATCCACCAAACTGATAATTACTTACACAACTTATCGAAGCAATTAATTCAAAAGCTCCTGCACCAACGACAGCATAAGGAATATTTTGTTCAGGAAGTCCAGCATTGGAAAATATAGAGGTTGCGTAGAAGTAAATCTGCAAAGGCAATTTGGAGCAATATTAAACCGAGCATCCCTCTTAGAATATCTAGTTCTATTTGACGCTGTTAAAAAACATCTCAGCTAACCTTCAAAGTTTTTAAGAATTTTGATAGTAAACGCTCAAGATTTTTCACTTACCTGTAACTTTAATTCATATTCCAAATGCCCACAAATGAAACGATCATGACTTCAGCCTTGATGTGATAAATGTATTTAGAAATGTCATTAATGATCTGTGAATAATGTATTATCTTTTGGTTTGGGTATTTTTTGTTATTTAATGACTCGATTTTAGTTGTTCCTTATTGGTAAAAATACTAAGAGGTCATAAACATTGCATTCGGTGAGCGATTTATGGTTTGCATGGCTGCTTTGAGAGCTATGGATTGCTGAGCTAACCATAACAGGCACATTTCAGTTGGAGTTCAGTTTTAATTTGCAACCATAAGAGTACTTACATGTCTTTGTTTCCCAGACAATTTCAAAAGGTTGTTTTAATGCATGTTAGGGTGTTAGAAGTATTCCTAACCACTTTAACTGTATGTTTTTCAAAGCATTTCTGAAGTATTCTTTTCACTGCTGCACATGACCTTCGACTGTGTGCAGCAGAGGTAAATCCTCTCGTGAGCAGCTGTGCACCACAGTGCACCTAACCAAGGGGGGTAGCAAACCGGAGTCAGCTTGCTCTTCAACAATGAATCCTCCTCCCATCCTTCATGAAAACAGGGGTCAACAGGAGGGCGTGCCTTGAGCCGCCACCAAGATGGCCGCACCCGGCTGAGGTTCCGTGCATCGGGCGTAACCTTCATAAGTGCAGGAGCCGTTCTTCTGATCCCAGGGAGATGAAAATTATCGGCCATTGAGGAGCGAGCGCGGGGGCTCAGGTATCTGTTTTTCTTTTTCAAATTTAAGCTACCTATCGATCTGTTCCCGCCGCGCTGCGCACCCCGCAGAAATATCAACAGCGCCGACCATTTTGTTTTTGGCAGGACGCTGCATTATTCTTTGATTTTTTCCGTGTCGCTGGAGGTGCAGCGCGGGCGCGCCTTGCAATTTGTGCCTTTGACTGCATATGGAGGAGGACGCAGCTTAATTAGGGATTTCTGCCCTTCAACAATATCTTTTTAATTGAGGAAGTCCTTTTTCTTTGGTTCTACACAACGGTGAGGAGACTCTTTTGCTTCTGTCATGCCACACCTCTGGAATTGTATCTTCTAAATATTCCTATACCATCTGTGTGTTCGGTTCTTCAATTTTGCAGGCTTGCGCATTCTGAGCCAAGTTGTCATGCTATTTATGTCTTCTCTATCAATTTGCGGATTCATTTTACTGCATGGAGGTTGCCACTAAGTCTTGAAAGAGGGTATTAAATTTGTTCTCTGTTTGGGTGCGAGTAGAATTTGACGTCCCACTCCATACGTGGTGAGGCGAAGACTGGAGGAGCTGCTATACGGCTGCTTTTAGCTGCCTCTTACTGGTATCTTATTTTACTCACAAACATTGCTTATCTTCTGTATATTTCAATACACCATTACATATACCCATATGGATCCTGCTTCCTCCTTTGGTCAGAAAGCTACTTCATCAAATATGTCTTCTCTTCGTAAGGATATCAATCCCATCCTAAACATCACAAGAAGGAACCTAACTCGCCTACCAAGTCTCCACTACCCATCACACTGGAAGATCTCATGGAAGGGATAAAGATGATTAAACCTTTTGTTATTGAAACCAACGCCTCCCTTCAGAGGCTGGATGAAAAATGGTCGAACTTGGATTCAAGCTTGTCGGTGGTGGAACATAAGATCAGTGATGTGATCCCTCAGGTTGCGGCCATGTTTAAAGAGATTGCTCTCCTCAAGATGCAAATGGAGGACTTCGAAAATCATAATAGACGCAACAACCTTCAAATTTATGGCATTCCTGAGGGTGATGAAGGGTCTGACATGCTCGCCTTCTTAAAGATTCACATTCCCAAAGTTGTTGGTCTCAAGGATGGTTCTAATCTTAATCTGCAGTGTGCTCACCGCATTGGTCCTAAAACCGGAGGTTCATCTTCTTCATCGTCAGTGAATCATCCCAGAAGGATACTCGTTTTAATTTTGGAACATACTGATTTGTTAATGGTCCTTTCAGCAGCAAAACAAAGAAAGCAGATGTTATGGTCTGGTCACAAAGTTTTCTTTTCTTAGGATGTTGCACGCGCTACTGCAGCTCGTCGCAAGGAATTTCTTTCTCTTCGACCGGCTCTTTGCTTAATGCCAAATACGGCCTGGTACATCCATGCTTCTTCAAAGTTATATATAAGGAAAGGTCCTACTCCTTTGATCGTCCTTAAGATCTAAGACAATTTCTTTCTCGTCATAAAGGGGACGAGATGGACTTTTGAGGGACTTGATCAACTTTGTCATTTCTGCTTTGTATTATGTTCTATGAGTTCATTTTTTCTAATTCACTGTTCTGAATATATTGGATGTCTTTCATTGTTGTTGGTTTTAGTTTGTTGCTGTTGTTATTTTTAGATTAATGTGGCTTGTTTGTCATCCATGTTGGCAATCTCATATTATTGTTCTCTTGTCTCTCTCCACAGATGTTCTCTCCTCCTGTACAGACCCATTCACCAGATGTTTCCCTCTTTCCTACCTTTCCACCTTAATCCTAATGTTCGCAGTTATTCTCATGTTGGTAAGTGTTTAGTACTCCTTCACTTATCTTTGTTTCGGTTGCTTGCCTGTTTTACGTTTATTGATTCAGGTTTGATTTGTAGTTAATCTCTCCTGTTGTGTCATCTCTTGTCGGCTCCTTGTTTTTGAATTTATTTTTTCTAGTTTTTAGTTCCAGTTGTTCTCGGTTGTGCTGGCTGGCTTGGCCGTCTGCCTTTCCTCTGCGGCTTCCCGTTTCCTCATGCTATTGTTTTTCTTGATTGAAGTACCCCGGCTTCTCGTCAACCTTTTTATGTCTATTACTTACTTCCTTTACTTTTTCTCTCTCTCCTTTCATTTCCTTATGATTTTCTTTTTTCATATTTTTTCCATTGTCCTCTGACTCTGAATTTTTATTTCCCTTCAACACATCATTCTTATTTATTTTAATCTCTCTTTATATTTTACTTTGTCATCATTTTACTACTAATTTCTCTCATTGCTCTCCACTGTTTATTCTTTGGCTCTCTACATTACAAGTTTACATGTGTTTATTCTACAGTAATACAAATTATAAGTTGTCTCAGCTGTTGCTAAAAGTTAACTTTTGCTCATATTGTTGCTTAATGTTGTTTCTCTCTGGTTATCATGACTGATAATGTTCGCATTGTTTCATGAAACATTAAGGGACTACGAACCCTGTTAAGAAACAGAGGGTTCTCACTCATTTGTCTAGGCTGCAATGTAAGATAGCAATGCTCCAAGAGACTCATCTTACTGAAAATTAGATGAATTATCTTAAAAGGCAATGGGTAGGCCATGTTTTTTGCTCTCCCTCCAAAGATAGAAAGAATGAAGTGATTACTTTATTTAATAAATCTCTTTCTCTTGTTGTGGAGAGGGAGGAGAGGGATGTTGATAGCAGATGGCTCCTTTTACATCTTATTTTAAATGGTTCCCCTATCACTCTTCTTAACATTTATGGCACTACTGGCATTGATGTACAATTTTGGAAAGATATGTCACACACCCTTCATTCATGTCCTGACACCAGTTTACTAGTGGGTGGGGATTGCAATCAGGTCATGACCCTTTCACGGATAGGAAGTCCACTGCTAGGTACTTTCCCAACAAAATGTAAAAATTCATTCGAGGGGTTTGGTTGGTTCATGGAGAATACAGTTTCTATTCTCCTACTCACAAATCTTCCTCTAGAATAGATGATATTTTCTTGAATCCTCATCTCCTTCCTAATTTAACACACACCGATATTGGGCCCATTCTTATTTCCGATCATGCCCCAGTTTTGATTAGTCTGGATCTCCCCTCTCAATCCTCCAAATCACGCAGATAGCTCTTCAATAATTGTTTACTCAAGGATCATAAGTTTCTAGAATGTTTTAAAGAGTTCTCCGGTTATTCCTTTCCCCACTATATGGGACGCCTTTAAGGCAACAGCTAGAGGATTCATTATTGACCATGTTGCGGCGAAAAAGAAACAGTGTAGGAACACTTCCGCTTCTCTGTTAGCATCTATTAAACATCTCGAACACGCCTACTTTACTTCCAATAATGAGGATACCTTAAAAAAGTTAATTCAAGCTAATTTGTCTAATAAGAAATCAACTGAGGAGGCTTCTGGCACTTTACTCAAAGTTAACTCAAAATTCTATGGGGGTCACAACAGAGCTGGCGAACTACTGGCAAATTATTTAAAGGTGAAATCCCAACGTTCTAAGGTAGTCAAAATTACTGATAATGGTGGTGTTGAACATTTAAAAGAGGATGAAATATTAAATTGTTTCACCGAATTTTACAAGACACTATACACACCGGAATGCTCTCCTTCCGAAAAGGCATTAGATTCTTTTTTTGATGCACTCTCTCCACGTTCCTCCTCGCTTCCTGATTGCTCTATATTAGAAGGGGATCTTTCCCTCTCTGAACTTAAGTCTGCCCTAGCCCAATTACCAAAGGATAAATCCCCTGGTCCGGACGGCTTCACTGCCGAATTTTATTTTTGTTTCTCCCAATTTTTACTTCCTCACCTTTTATCTTTATTCCAACATTTTTTGTCTTATAAAGAGGCTCGTGGTTCTTTTCTCGAAGCTAAGATTTGTCTAATTCCTAAGAAAGGCAAGGATCCTTCTTTTTGTGCTAATTATCGCCCTATTTCGTTAATTAATTTAGACTGTAAGATTTTCGTTAAGGTCCTTGCTCTTCGTATTAATAACGTAATTCCCGATTTAATAGGTTATGAGCAAATAGGTTTTGTCAAAGGCAGAACGATTGCGGATAATTCTAGAACCTTTTGAACATTATACATCTTGCCTCTAAGAGCTCTACTCCGTTCGCAGCTATCACCCTAGATGCGGAGAAAGCTTTCAACCGTGTTCATTGGCTTTTTATGATGCATGCTCTTAAGTGGCATGGATACGGCCCTGTTATTTTATCCCTTATTAGTTTTTTGTATCCCTCCCCTACCACTTTGGTCTTTGTAAATGGTTTTCAATCCAATAGTTTTACTCTCCAACGAGGCACTCATCAAGGTTGTCCCGTCTCCTTTGCTTTTCATTATGTCTCTTGAGCCTTTTCTTCATTCCCTTCGGAACTCTCCTGCCTTTCAAGGTTTTACTCATAAATCTATTGAAGTCATGTTCACTGCTGATGCCGATGATATTTTGCTATATGTGTCTGATCCTTCTACCTCTTTACCCGCCTTTATTGATCTTTTGTCTTCGTATGCCGTCATTTCTGGATACAAGTTAAATTTTTCCAAGTCTGAAATTCTTCCGTTAAATAAACATTGCCTTAGAAGTATGTTTGAAGGGACAAACTTTAATTTAAATACTAACTGCATTACTTGTCTAGGGATTAAATATTCTTCTTCAATTGCTAGGACAGTTAACTTAACTTGGATGATGTTTTAACAAAAATTCCTGATATGACAGAGAAAGGGTCCCCTTTATTTCTGTCCAGGTGGGGTAGGTTGGATACCTCCAAGATGATGATGCTTCCAGTAGTTAATTTTTACCTTTCCATGTTACCGGTAAGACTCCCTTCAAATTTTTTAAGAATCTTAATAGTATCCTGAGCAAGTTCCTCTGGAATAATCGGAAAGCTCGTATCTCTCTTTCTGCTTTGTCTGCTCCTAAAGACAGCGGTGGGGTTAATTTTCCCATTTTTCACCAATATCATTCCTCATTCCTAATTTGACAAGTTTTGCCCTATCTTTCCTCTTCATATGAGCCTTCCTTATCAGTATGGAATAAATTGGAGGAATCCGTTATTCATTCACTCACCTTCTCCTCATTAGCCAACCTTGTTCACTCTCCTCGCTCGTTCAAATCTCTTACTATCCCATATCTTATATCTACTCTTTATCCGATTCTTATTAACTCGCGTTCTACACTTCTTTTTTTTTTGGATTCCTCTATCTGGCATAATAAAATCCATTAAAATTTCTAATCGTACTATCTTCTGGAAAGATTGGACTATCAAAGGGATCATACAGGTTAAACACTTAAAGCATAATAAGCAGCTTTTATATTTTCATGAATTCCAATCGAAATATAAGTTACTCGTCACGTCTCTTTCTAAGTTTGACTCTTTGAAACTGATCATAATTCAACAGCTTTCTCTTCTCTCTGATATCTTCACTTGACTATTCTATTGAATCATTACCTACTTCCCCTTCTGTCCGGGACTCTTATATTTACAAATACCTCTTTTTTTCTCTACCTACTCGCCCCAAAAGCAAGATTGAACTTTATGGGAAACAGACTTGCAACATACTTTTTCTACACACACATGGAACTCCATTTGGGCTTGGATTCACCACACTTCATGCAATGCCAGTACCACTCAAACACTTTAATATTTTTATCAGAGATTATTTTTAACCCCATTAGCTCTTTCTAAATTCAGCCATGACTCCTGGCACATATCTTCTCTGCCCCAACATTTCCATTTTTTGGACAAAAGTATGCAAGTCACTTGCCTCTATTTGCTCCACTAATTTCCCTTTTGATATTCATTCCATATTTTTGGGTAGTTCTTCTATACGCTGGTTGGGTGTTCGTAAACTTGGCTCATTTAATGATTTATCCATTGTTGTTGCCTTTCAGGTTATAACTTCAAATTGGAAGGATGCCTCCAAAGTCTTCTTTTCCACCTGGTGGAATCTTTTATGTCATCATCACAGATAGAGCTTTGGTAACCACCTCTCAGCAGCTTATTCGTATAGAGGCCTTCTGGTCTCTTCTCACTAATTATATTTCTTCCTCTGCATTGCATGCCAAGGGCAGTAACTTTGTTTTTCAGCCGCTGTGAGTGCTGCGCTTATTCCTTTCTTTTTCTCTTTACAATGTTCATTTTATATGATTGTTTATTGCAAATTGCATTTTTGTGCCATTAGTCATTGGAAAGTTTTATCAGTTTATATGATAGGATTGCTGATACTTTTCTCTTTCATCTCCTTTCCTCCTTTCCTTTTCCCCTCTTCTCTCCTCCCTTCTTCTCTTTTTGTTTCCTACTCCTTCTCTCTTTCCTTCCTTTTCTGGTCTTGAAACTCAAAAGCAAAAATGCTCATTTTATTATGGTACTCTATGATTTTATCTTCCTCTTAATATTGGTTTTCAACCTCGTAGTTGTATGATGTCTTAGGTTTTTTACCATTTGATTTTCACTTTTTATTCGTCGTTATTCTATGGATTTGTACTTCATGCTCTTTATTATATTTCTGTACCATGCTTTCTCTATCTAGTTCAATAAAGCTTTCTAAACTAAAAACAGGGGTTAACACTCTAGAGCTTTGATTGTGAATTTTATTGCCAGTCTTCCATGAAGCGTTACGGTCACATAGCGGGGTGCCATTTTGCATGTCATTATAAAGTGCACATGTGATATAAAATTCAAAGACACTAAAGAAATACTTAGGAAGTACTCAATGCATTTCAATAATAAAGTACTCATTGGTGTTTACACATAAAAAGAAGATTAAATAGAAACATTGTTTTTCAAACTCATGTTACAATTCCACCTGAATCCTTATTAGTTTGACCTCGCCATTAATTATTATCAGTTTTGTTGGCATTAGGTTAACTCAAAATGTCAATAACTACATCACAACCAGACAGTTATATAATTACACTAACAGTATAGGAAGCCACTGGTGGGCTTATCAATCCAGGTGAAAGCTGAACATTTATGCTCCAAAAGCAAACCAAATTTCTCGCACTAATGAGCCCATAGATATACATTGTTAAGCTCTTTTCGTAACACCCAAATGACCCCATTACACCATCTCAGTGGCATCAGAATATTATGAAAAAGTCCCTAATTCTGAAAGAGGGATTCAAGGGCATTTTAGATGTGTGTGCAAATCTTCTTCCTTGTTAAGACCACCCAGGGTCTTGCTGTTAAGCTCCACAATCTACTTTGACTCTAACTTTCTTAACTCCTTCTGTCTCTTACCTCCTTCATGGTTCGTAAGCATAGAGTCGATTACAAAGAACTGCCAAACCTTGTCATTAATGCTGTACAGCTACTCAAAATGCGTGTCTCCGGGTAGTTCTTATCCTTGTCCATAATTGCCCTCAAATGCAACAAAACTATCTTGTAAACCTTTGGGAAGGTGCTTCCCACATATAACAGCCTACATTGGCATATTAGGACATATATAGCAAGTTCAGACTTATAGTGGTATGCTCTTCAGATTTTCATGGGAATTCTACATAACAGAGAGGCAATTTCTGTTTTGTTTTTTCCACATTGGCAGGTCTTACATTTCATAAAGCCTTGTCTACTTCCTAACTACATTTGTTTCACCATTTTTCTTTTGTTTTGGGCCGGACCTAACTAGGTTATCCCTCATTCTTTTGCCATTCTGAAAGTTATCCCAAGTTTATTAGGAACATTTTTACCAAATATATGGGTTTGTTTTTGATAATAGGCCAGTGTTTGAGGATGATTCTTCGATCATCCTCGACCATAGTATATGTAGGAATGAGACTATTCTGATGTTGTTTGCCTGTCTCTTTAGGCTTGCTCCTGAAAAGCTGTGTCTCTATACTTTCCTGATTTGCCCTATTCGTAGCGGCCAATACTCTTTCTTTTGAGTAACCTCTCTGTATGAAACTTCTGATCAATTCCGCTAGCACTTTGATCTGCTCTATCACCTCACGCAATTCATCCTCATACCAAAATTCTCCTTGTATTGTACACCAAATTGAAATTTCTCTAGATAGAAGCTACTAGTGTGAAGGGTGGTACTGACTGCAGTATGTTTTCTGTATAAGTTGGATTCAATCTTGTTATTTTTAACATACACTGTGATATCCAAAAAGAGTACCTCTGTTTCACTTACTCATGCTGGTGAAATGCCTCCTCAGAAAATGCTGGGCGCTGTTCGTAAACCCCCTCCAGATGACGAATAGGTTATCTTTGTAATGTGCCCGCATTATAAGATGCTCTGACCAATCATCATAATGTTAGCTTTAGAGCAACTGCTCCTCTCACATTGCTGGGGGTGAAGCAGGTGCCCATCGCTGTTTCTGTTGAAACAATTCCATATTGAACAAAAAGAAATTTAGTTCAGCACCATACTCCTTTTCTTTCCTTGTGTAGTTATTGCTAAGACCAGATTTCCATGCAAAATGGATTTTTTTATTTGCTAATAACTTTGGCACCATTTGAAATATTTTCACAAAACTTTCCTAAAAGGGCTCATCCACCTCAGCTCCGTCCTTGAAAGTTTTGGGGTGAGCCATCAAATGGGGCCTGAGAAAAAGGTGATCCCAAAATGCATTCTTTCCATGCAGAAAGATATATATTCACCCAAAAAGTGTGTTTTGTGATTTTGGTGTGAATCAATGTAGTAGTTCTTAAAAAATGAGGGATCTAAATGAATTGCTAAATGCAGGAGCACTGCAGGACCAGCAGATCAAAATTTAAAATCTGATTGGCTGCCTCACATCAACAAAAACGTTTGGCAGCCATTTAGTACTCGGGGCTTAGTCACCGTGTCCTGACAAAAAAGAAAAATAATAGATACCCTAACCCCCCCTAGGCCTTGTGGGGGTGTACCAGAAGGACCCTCCAGGGCCAAAAATTCATTTTATTTGGTGGTACCGCTGTACCACAGTAGTACCATGGTAGGGCAGTACATTTTTCTTTTTCAAGTTGGACGGACCCCTGCCCTTTTAAGTTTGTAGCTCCTAAAGCGGGCCTATGCCACGGCCCTGGGAGGTTGCCACATTTTCTTTTTTAAATGTACAGGGAACTGGGTGCACGTGACTACCTCCCCAAGCCCTGTATTGGTCCCGGGGACCACACCCCCGGGCCTGACAGCAATATATGTTTTAAGTAAATTGTGGAGGGGGCCTGTGTGTAGCCCCGCTGCCAGAGTCACACAGTGGCTTCGCCTGGGCAGAATTTCAATTAATTAGAATAATTTAGGTAATTCCATGTTGCTTTTTGATGTAGAATTACAGAAAATAATGTGATTATTCCTGCTCATATAATAAGGAGTATTTTTGGAGAAGAATCCTACTACAAGAGTATATTTAGTGAGGGGGCGCTCATGCTTGCCATTCGTGTTCCACTGTATTTAACAATATGCATCCTTGCAGCCATTCTGGATGTGATGGTCCATTTTGCGCTGAGAAAATACCGGGAGTAAGTTGGAGAGAAAATCCAACCCCAAGAGCACATTTAGCAAGCACGAACATTTGCTCGCTGTTCATGTTCTGTTGCGAGTAGCACTGTTTCCTAGCACAAAATGCATCTTTGCATCCATTTTGGGAGTTAGAGGGCTCTTTACATGAGAAAATGGCAACAAGTGAAGAATTACTCTTGTAGTTTAATTCTGCGTAATCTGGCGGAAATCTTAGGCAATTCCACGTGATTACACTACACGGAAATATGTAAGTTACACCTACCCCTAATATTGGTCCTGAGGACCCCATGCACGAGGACCAACACCCAATATTGCTTCCGTCTCAGGTGAAGTACAAAAGCATAAAACAACATTCCTGCATGCCAGAGAGTGGGAAGTGAAGAGTAAATATACTCCCACAAAGAAATCAGAAATTAAGCTTTTGCCAAGCAGGAGCACTTTCACTGTTGTCAACTCCCATCAGCACCAAGAAAGGATTCTGGCTGGGGAGCCAGCAGGGCAGCATGGGCCTTGGGCATCCCGTACCAGCTCCCACATGATGTCAAGTTGTGGTTGCCCCAGTTGCGATCAGGCCACCTACCAAACCAAAAACCAAAATGGCAAGCAGCTCAGAAGTGGGCTCCCCATGGTGCCATTGGAAACAAAAAAGATAGGCTGTTGATGTCTCATGAGGGACCAGATCTGCCAGAAATGTAAAATATATATTATATATATATATATATATATATATCACAACCAAACCCGATCTTCATAAAATCGGACACCGACACAGGAGATGCTGTTAGCCATCCGGCTAGGGTTTATTCTTCTTTTAGCAACGCGTTTCGGCACAACTGCCTTGCTCACACCAATATATATATATACTTTTTTAAAATTGTTTTAAACAAGCTTGCGCAGGGAATTATGTTGTGGTCCGGGGAGGGAGCAGTAAATAAATAACGAACAACCTTGCACATGTTTTTAAATGTTGTCATGGTGCCCCAAGGAGGGAAGGGGCACAACTAACAATTTATAAGAGTGTTGTGGGAGGTTGAAAAGAGCAAAACAGCCCCCCAAGAAAGTTTACAAAAAAATGTAAGTCTCTTGGGTATTTGAGTGCATGACTTAACAAGAGCTTACCATAATTTTTTAAGCACTCTGAGTTGGAGCTGTATGTGCTTCAGCTAGAGTGGAGGGAGCCTTGATGTTTGTTCTATGGCTGCATTTTGTGACCTGAATAGTGTTAAAGAAAGACAAAAATACACATATATGGTTGCTTAGAATAAAAATGCTTTATTTTAAATATTTCTGTGACAATGTGTGTATTTATAAGAAATACTTTGGAATATGGTTATTCATAAAATATTGTATTGACTTTTTGGCAAAGAAAACAGGTCAGTTTCATATATATGCACAATATGTAGTACATTTTCTGGCAGTATTATTTTTACGTATTCGAATAGAAGCAGGCTCTTTAAGACATCTGCAAATTATGTGGAAGTGCAGTAAATATTTAATCAAGCAGTAAACAGTGCAGTCTAGCTGGGAACAGGGCTCTTGCTTCAACTCTCCAATATATAACATTGCTTCTCGTTGCCACCAGAACCTTCTTCCTCACATCAGGACGTGAGCTGCCTAGAATCACTGCCAAGATCTCAAATCTCAAATCAAGGGCTCGCAGAGATAATATATTTATAACTGGACTTCAGGAGTCTACCAACTTGGGGAAACCTAATCATTCATAGATGCCCTCCTATCAGTATTACAGTGGGAGCTTTCCATTTTGACATTTGAAGGAGTCCCAAGATCACTGAGTCCCAGCCCGTCAACTGGTGCCCCCTCATCTGATCATTGCCCGAATATTAAACTACCTCAACCAGGACACTGCACTAATGCTGGTGAGAGAGAAAGGTCCATTAACATATCAAGAAACTCCTCAGCCCAGATTTCACAATCATGGTACAAGAGGCTTAAAGGTCATTTATGGAAGTGAAGAAGATCCTGAGGGATAAGAAAATGAAATATGCCCTCCTCTCTCTAGCCAAATTGCATACCCAACATAAAGACTGAGTACATTTTTACACCAATCCTAAGGAAGCCCGGAGTTCACCAAAAAGGCGGATACCATGGGAACTGGAAAGACACTGAGCAACTAATTGATGATCAGCAGACTGATGAAGAGAATCTTTTGCTGACCTAGAGACATGACAAAGATGATTTGACCACATGAGCCTGCACCAGCTGTTTAATTGTATGATCAGTATGCCAGCCGCTATGTGTGAATTACTGCTGTATCCGTATTTCATATGTAATTTGAAATTCTCTCCCAATGCAGTATGTCTCGAGGTATCACTTGCCATGATAACTATGCAATCAAGTTAAGGCTTGCTCTTTATCTTCTACCGCCTAACTAGTATTAGTGGGAACCACAGCGACTAGACCTGAGAGTGGCTGCCACAAGCTCTCTTCTGATTGATGCGCTTTAACCTTTTATCAGGGTGGATGGAATATATGGGGAAGCAGATGTACTGAATGTTGGGGTGATCACTGTTTATACAGAGGTTTTACTAATACTGGGATTGAGACAATGTTGGACACTGGTCATTGCACTTATCCACATTTAGTGACAGATGTTAATGCCCTTCTACCTGCCTTGATTAATAATTTCCTTTGCTGAGTAATGGGCATGGTTAAGATAGTGACATTGGCTATTCAAGGGTTGAGTAGTCCTAAGAAGAGACAAAAGGTTGTGTTACACCTAGAAAGACATTCCAATTTCAATGCTGCACGAGATGCATCTGTGAGCAGCTGAGATCTATACATTTGCTAGATCATGAGGCCAAAGAGTATACACTCCTTCTTACAGCACATATACCAGGGGAGTCACTTTACAGGTAAAAAAGAACTTATGCTTAAAGCTGATCCACCTTCGCAGGGTAGATATACATATTTAGCTGGCACACTGCAGGACATACTAGTTATGCTGATGTATATCTATGCCCCCAATGTAGGTTGCCTGAATTCTTTAATGAAATAATGCAATTGTGCAGACAAAACAATGTGATATGGGGGAGGGGGAATTTAATTTGACTCCGAACAAGATAGTAATATTTGCAACTGTTTTTAATCATCCACAGTCGTCAAAGTTGTAGAAACACTTGATTGAAGCGATTAGGTGACATTTTGAAGGAAGAATTGGGGGAGGAGTGGGCCTTTTCATTTTACTCCATGGTACATGTTAAACACTCATATCAATATCTGGCTGTACTCAGTGGAGGTGTTACTGTGGGTGGTAGACATCTTTAATCTGCCAAAACCCTCTTTGACCACCCCTGTTTACTCTTACACGCGAGCTCCTAGACATTGGACTGAAGCTTCCCAAATGGCATCCTCAGAGATTTGGCATTCTGAGTAGAACTCCAAATTCCCATACCTGTTTTTTTTAGAATAGGTTTAGTTGAATTGTTTGCTGCTGTGTGGGAAATGTTCAAAGTATTCATCCTGGGGACGGCGCTGAGTAAATATGTGAGCGTTTTCAAGACAAAATGGATGCAGTTAGCCAAAGCACTTAGAAAAACAATACGAGAATGGCCCCAATCCGCAGACACTACTAGAGTGGCGCAAGGCCCTACAATCATTTCAGGAGTTTGCAGTCTAAAGACACAGTAGCTCAAAACTATGGGGAAGGTAAATGGCCAAGCAAAAACCTCTCCTGGCTACTGTAAAAGGCACATCTGCATAATACCACTCACACCATTAAACCTGACACAAGAGACTCAGTGGGGGGCACTGCAGCAATTGTACAGAGATTCCAGGCCTTCTACACATATGTATATATCAGTAGAGGTACTGCCAAAAACCTGCAGAACTATCTTGAAGATATTGCTCTTGCATGGATTGAGGCTAGGGCCAGAGAATACTTTCTTGAACTAAGCGATTCACAAAAGATAACATTGGCGATCAAGAGCCTCAAGGGAGGGAAAGCCCCTGGAACTGATGGCCATACACTAGTGTTCTATAAAACGTTCAAGGTGATACTGGCACCATTACTGGCAGACGTGTACCAAGTGGCAGTGATTAGACCCGACTACTAGAGAAGAGGTAATTTTCCACCATACTAAAACCTGGTAGGGATGAACAAGATTGCATACCTCTCTTGTTACTGAACTAGGATAATAAAATGCTTGCACATATTACTGCAAATAGACTTGCACCACTGATGAAAGTGCTTGTGCCACCATAGCAATACAGATTTATATCACAGAGGGCAACAGTTAACAACCTTAGAACTCTATTTGCTGTCATGCCTTAAGTCAGACCTGATGTAAGGGCCATTTCAGTCCAATTGGATGCTGAAAGGTGCTCGCTTTGCTTGAATGGCCCATCCTTTTTGCGGTCTTACCTAAACTTGACATTCCCATACACTACGATGAACACATTGGAAAGGCACGACTGTACTTGCTGCACGTTCCGATCACCAATAATCATAATCTACCCCTAATGCTCGATAGAGATGTGATATGCAAATTGCATGGAGCTGGACTGGTGATGAAAGAATAATTTTTTTGTGGGTGGTAGATTTCTCACTCTCTAAGGATGGAAGAGCTTTGACAGGTACAGACCACTTTCATGTCCTACGTTACTGACATGCTGCATCAATGGCGTCACCCTCCTTCTTAGAGGAACCACCTAAATTTCCTCCTCTCTCTCAACCAGTCAGGAGAAATGATGGGTGTCTAGACTATATACACTAGACACAGAAGCAAATAATTTTCTCATAAGGCACTTGAAAAATGGAGGAATTACTTGGGGATTGATATCAACCTGGAAGTGTGAAAAAATGGGTGTAGCCAAATTAAACTAATATCTATTAACTATAGACACAAGTTACCACATTTTAAATTTCTTAACAGATTGTATTGTTCTCCCAGTTATTTGCACCGGATAGACCTGAATAAATCAGCGCAATGCTCATGATGTAAGTGTGATCCCACACTTTTTTTTTAACTCTGGCATGGGCATGCCAACCTATTAGGATGTTACTGGTGTTAGCCCTGGCATCCTTGGCTTGGTTTACCCTAACTTTGTACCTTTAGATCTCCTGTTTTAATTCTGACTTAGTTTTTGCTGGCCTTTGGACTCCTCACAGTTTACCACTGCTAACCAGTTCTCGAGTGCTTGTGCTCTTTTTCTAAAGCATAGCAATATTGGATGAAACTCATTAGTATATTTACTTTACTTAGAAGTCCCGGAACTGGTAAATTAAATGCTACCACTGGGCCAGCCACACTAGTTGTGCCGCCTACTTAAGCAGCCCTATCAACATGTCTCAGGCCTGTCATTGCAGCGCCTGTATGTGCGGTTTTAACCTGACATGTCGACCTGGTGAAATTAACATTTTGCCAGACCCAAATCTTCCTTTTTAATACATGTAACTCACACCTATGGTTGACCCTAAACAGCCCCAAGGACCGGGTGCAGTGTATTGGACATGTACTTTTAAATTTTACATCTCCTGGCAGTGAAAAATTCTTGCATTTGTTTTTCAATACTGCAAGGCCTATCGTCATAGGATAACATTGGAGTTGCCTTATTACATTTTATAAGTGTGGTTTCCAAATGAAAACAGATAACTGGTCCATGTTTGTTGTTTCTGGAACTCTAATTTAAAATCCTAACTTAAGGTTAAGTTGATATAAATTCTCAAAATGCCACTTTTAGAAAGTTAAACCAAAAGGGGAAGTTGACAGGGCATGCCCAGACGTGGGTCCTTTGCTCACTTTGCCGCTTCACCAGCATCCAGCCCACCAACCCATCTACTAAAGAACCCAGCCACCTCAGATGCATCCTTCTCAACACCCGCTCTGCACGCAAACACGCCATGGAACTCTGGGACCTACTGGACTCCAACACCCCAGACGTCGCATTCCTGACGGAGACCTGGCTGAACCCCTCCGCGGCACCCGACATCGCCATAGCCATCCCGGAAGGCTATTAGATCAGCCGCAGGGACCGCACCAATGGAGTAAGAGGAGGAATCACCATCGTCCACAGGAACTCTCTCAAAGTCTCAACCAACACCGACGACACCCTCAGCACTGCCGAACAGCTGCACTTCCAGATCCACAACGATCCCAACACCACCCTCAGAGGAACCCTCATCTACAGACCCCCAGGACCATGAGCACAGATCAGCAACTCCATCACCGACCTCGTCAGCACACACGCCCTCGCCTCCATGGACTACATCCTCCTCGGGGACCTGAACTTCCACCTCGAGAACAACAACGACACCAACTCCTCCACCCTGATCGACAACCTCACCAACCTCGGACTCAGACAACTCGTCACTACACCCACCCACTCCGCCAGCCACACGCTTGACCCCATCTTCTCCGCAAGCTCCCACGTCTCCTTCAACCACACCACCGAGGTCCACTGGACCAATCACCACGGCATCCACTTCTCCTTCCGGAAACCCACCATGCACCACCGCGCCCAACAGATGCCACGTCGCTGCTGGAGCAAAGTCACCGAAGACCAGCTTTCCACCTCTCTTGCCCGGAACCCACCTGCAGATCCGACCGACCCGACACCGCCGCCCGCAACCTCAAACAGTGGATCAATGACTGCGCCAACACCCTCGCCCCCCTCAAGAAGCACTCCAAAACCCACACTAGCAAGAAAGCCAGCTGGTTCACCGAAGACCTCCAGGCCTCCAAGCGAACCTGCCATAAACTGGAAAAAACCTGGATCCGTGAACGAACACCAGAAACCTACACCGCCCACAAGAATGCCACCCACAGACACCACCACCTCATCAGATCCGCCAAAAGGACCTCCTTCAAAGACCGCCTAGACAACAACACACACAACAGCTAAGAGCTCTTCATCATCGTGAAGGAACTCTCCAACCCCAGCTCCAACCCCAACGACATCCCACCTTCAAAAGACCTGTGCGACTCGCTGGCCACCTTCTTTCATCGTAAGATCACGGACATCCACGACAGCTTCAACACCGTCACCACCCCGGCAACCACTGAGACCCCCGATCCCACGACCACCACACGCACCAACCGCCTGATCTCCTGGACCAACATCAACGACGACTACACCATCAAGATCATGAACACCGTCCAATCCGGATCCCCGGACTACCCCTGCCCACACCACATCTTCAACAAAGCCAGCAGCACCATCGCACCCCATCTCCGGAAAACCATCAACATCTCCTTCGAGACAACGACCTTCCCGGAGAGCTGGAAACACGCAGAGATCAACGCCTTACTCAAGAAACCCAAGGCGAACCCTGAGGACCTCAAGAACTTCCGACCCATCTCCCTGTTCCCGTTCCCGGCGAAGATCATCGAAAAGGCAGTCCACAAACAACTGACCAGCTTCCTCAAGGAGAACAGCATCCTGGACCCGTCCCAGTCCGGGTTCTGCAGCAACCACAGCACCGGAACTGCCCTCATCGCCGCCACCGATGACATCAGGTCCCTGCTAAACAACGGAGAAACTGCGGCCCTCATCCTCCTGGACCTGTCAGCCACCTTCGACGCGGTCTGCCACCGCACACTACGAACACGCCTCTACGACGCCGGAATCCAAGAGAAAGCCCTGGACTGGACCTCCTCCTTCCTCTCCTGCAGAACACAGAGCGTCCGCCTCCCCCCTTCCGCTCCAAAGCCACCGAGATCATCTGCGGCGTACCCCAAGGCTCATCCCTCAGCCCAACGTTGTTCAACGTCTACATGGCACCACTCGCCCACATCGCACGACGGCACGACCTCAACATCATCTCCTACGCCGATAACACCCATCTGATCCTCTCCCTCACCAAGGACCCCCACACCACCAAAAGCAACCTCCACGAAGGAATGAAGGCCGTTGCCGACTGGATGAGGAACAGCCGACTGAAGCTGAACTCGGACAAGACGGAGGTCCTCATTCTCGGGTCCACCCCCTCAGCCTGGGACAACTGCTGGTGGCCAACTGCACTAGGAATACCCCCAACACCCACCGACCACGCATGCAACCTAGGGGTCATCCTCTACTCTACCCTCTCCATGACGAAGCTGGTCAACACCATCTCCTACTCCTGCTTCAACACCCTCCGCATGCTTCGCAGGATATTCAAGTGGCTCCCCACCGAAACAAGAAGGATGGTCACCCAGGCCCTCGTCAGCAGTAGACAGGACTACGGAAATGCACTCTACGCAGGAGCCCCGGCCAAACTCCTGAAATAGCTTCAACACATCCAGAACGGCTCCGCACACCTGATCCTCGAAATCTCTCGCCGCAGCCACATCACACCCCACCTGAGAGACCGACACTGGCTCCCTGTCAACAAGAGGATAACCTTCAAACTCCTCACCCATGCACACAAGGCAACTCACAACACCGGACTAACGTACCTCAACAGCCGACTCAGCCTCTACACCCCCACCCGCCAGCTCCGCTCCGCAGACCTCGCCCTCGCCACCGTCCCCAGCATCCGAAGAGTGACCGCTGGTGGCAGATCATTCTCCCACCTCGCCGCCAAGACTTGGAACACCCTCCCCATTCACCTGCGGCAGACCGAAGACCTTCTGACCTTCAGAAGACTTCTCAAGACCTGGCTCTTCGAACAGTAGCAGCTTCCCCCCCACCAGCGCCTTGAGACCCTTGCGGGTATGTAGTGCGCTTTACAAATACCATGTTTGATTGATTGATTACCACTGGATTCAAGCTAGCCTGGCTGATGACGGCTGATTAGCCAGACACCGGTCCAGGATGCTTGTTTCCAGTCAATGGAATACATGGCTTGGCAGTTCGGGCTGGACTGTTCCCATGAGGCACAGGGTCAGACTGATTTGCATATGGCCATGTCTGAACTGGGGTGGTGGAGTGAGCTAAAGAATGATGATGGATTAAACCCAGATCAGTTGACTGGGGGTGAGTGCTTGCAATGTTCAACACTCCGTCCATCATCCCCATTGGTTTTGCTTTGTTCGCCCTAAGTTGGCAGGGTATGTCCAGATGTGGGTCCCTTGCTCACTTTGCCACTGGATTCAAGCTAGCCTAGCTGATGATGGCTGATTAGCCAGAAACCAGCCCCAGGATGCTTGTTTCCGGTCCAGGGAAGACATGACTTGGCAGTCCGGGCTGGACTGTTCCCATGAGGCACAGGGTCAGACTGATTTGCATATGGCCATGTCTGAACTGGGGTGGCGGAGTGAGCTAAAGAATGATGATGGATTAAACCCAGATCAGTTGACTGGGGGTGAGTGCTTGCAATGTTCAACACTCCGTCCATCATCCCCTTTGGTTTTGCTTTTTTCACCCTAAGTTGGCAGGGTATGCCCAGACGTGGGTCCCTTGCTCACTTTGCCACTGGATTCAAGCTAGCCTGGCTGATGACGGCTGATTAGCCAGAAACCGGTCCCAGGATGCTTGTTTCAGGTCCAGGGAAGACATGGCTTGGGAGTTCGGGCTGGACTGTTCCCATGAGGCACAGGGTCAGACTGATTTGCATATGGCCATGTCTGAACTAGGGTGGCGGAGTGAGCTAAAGAATGATGATGGATTAAACCCAGATCAGTTGACTGGGGGTGAGTGCTTGCAATGTTCAACACTCTGTCCATCATCCCCTTTGGTTTTGCTTTGTTTGCCCTAAGTTGGCAGGGTATGCCCAGACGTGGGTCCCTTGCTCGCTTTGCCACTGGATTCAATCTAGCCGGGCTGATGAGATGACGGCTGATTAGCCAGAAACTGGTCCCAGGATGCTTGTTTCCGGTCCAGGGAAGACATGGCTTGGCAGTTCGGGCTGGACTGTTCCCATGAGGCACAGAGTCAGACTGATTTGCATATGGCCATGTCTGAACTGGGGTGGCGGAGTGAGCTAAAGAATGATGATGGATTAAACCCAGATCAGTTGACTGGGGGTGAGTGCTTGCAATGTTCAACACTCTGTCCATCATCCCTTTTGGTTTTACTTTTAGAAAGTTGCCATTTTCTTGCCATGGCCATTTGGTACCTGCAGCCTGTCCCTGGTCACATGGCTGGGTGTAGGTGGCAGCTGAGCTTTGTGCATTCCTCAAAGACAGCCACGTATAATGGATGCTTAGGTGTGACTGACAGGGCCACCACTGGGAGGAACTGTGCCCATCCTCACTTAAACCTGAATAGCATGTGTCCTGTCTCCACACAAAGGGATGCATACACTTTGAAGTTAGTTTGGAGCCAGGGCAGAGAAGGCATGCCTTTAGAAGGCACTTCCCACTTCAAAGGCATAAATGTGCATAAAAGAAGGACCTCAGACATCACCACTTCAGTACACTTCTGGATCGGTGGATACTCTGCCAGGAAGAAGGACTGATGTGCTGCTGAAGGACTGTCAATCTGCTTGACTGCTGCTCTGAAGGAACTGCTGCCCTGCTGCTTGCTGCCCTCTTGCCTGGGTGAGACGGACTAGACCTCTTGAACCCAGAACACAGAGTGGCTCCAGGGACTAGTTGGCTGGCCTCCTGATCTGAAGCCTCAGACACATAACAGGCTTCCAACACCCCTGCAAAACTGATAATGGGTAGTGATGGTTCACTTGGGCCGAACTACTATTTGGCATGTGCCCATATATGTTTTAATATGGTTTAAGCACAATGAAATTTAGGATGTGGTGCTAATAGTTACAGATACACAATACTGCCCAAAATGTATCCAGTACTTTGGTGAAAAACACCTCTGTTAGCATGCAAAGATTATGTACCAAAGCACTCAATGTCGATAAGCCAGTATTCTTGTTGTCATGCATAATATTGCCGAACATTTCTCAACTTTAGAAGACAGGAGTCACAGATCTGTATAATTAGTTTTGTATTGTGGTCCAAGATACAGCCGACACGTGTTTTGTCACACAGGTGACTTCTTCAAGGCTGTAATCACATATACATTTAAATGAGTATATCATGAATACTGACATGTAGATTTTATACAAATCTTCGCACAATTCACTGTGTAATGATATCTTATTTCAGTGAGAGAGTCACCGGGAACCAAATCACAGAACCTCCAAGCAAGAGTAAGTGATCCAAAGTGCGAACATGCAGGAAACGTATCCGAAAAAGCTAAAAGAGAGTTTCCCCAAGATAAATGCTTCGTGATTAACTTGATATGAAAAAGTAAAAGTTGGTAGATGGATTGACATTAAGAGAAGCAAGAAGAATTGGAATGTCCATCACTAAGTAAAAAATAAAGTATAGTGACCCTGTAAAGATTTGAACAGAATGTGTTAGGATGACTGACCTAAAAAATGAAAGTCTGTTGTCACCGTCCCGTGGGTCAACAGGTCTGTCAAGAGAGTCAAACCTTGAATGTACAAATAGACAGGAAAGCAAAAATAAACGGATAATGAGTAATAATACACAACCCATCGGAAAACAATCTGAATGTTGATAGTGAAGAAAAATTCAGAACTAATGTTACACTCACAGTCAGGTTCTGAGTCAAGTTGGTGACCCAGATCAGCAAAACGTGTTTCGGTCTCCTATATACTGCTGTGATCTAGTCTTCCGTCTGTCAATTGTCACTTATGTCTAGAGGGACATATGATAGCTGTAGTAAGGTTAAACAGTTCAGAATCTAATGGTAGATAAACTACTACTGTAAGTATACATGTTACTCGAAGTAATACACTCACAGCAAAGTTAATGATCTCTACTTTCAAAGAGATATCCATAAAGGTGTTGTTTTGTCTTCTAGAATGAATAATACGGTAATCCCCAAAATTTCAGGGGGGATTCTGTGGGTATAGTCTCACCAACGACCTGTTCGGCCCTATTAAAGAAAATTCAATTCACATGATGTGGATAACGAGCTACAAGTAAGGAAGGACTGATAATCCAAGCAACATAAGCCCACCTGAAGCTGTCTGTACAACAACCCTGCACCTGGGGTCTGCCATCTGTGAGTCTACCCTGCCGAGTGCTGTCACCTCAGTCCTGAACCCTTGGAAGTGGGCCTAAAGTGCTTGCCAGCAGAACCAATGCACCTCCTCTGCTGGGCGGCGCATTTACAAGCAGAACTGATGCTTCGCCTCTGCTGCGTGGATTGGACCCATCGCAAAGACCTGCATCGCTTCCGTAGCCCTTGGAACCATTGCAATTCCCTGATGGTGCGGTACATCACAGACCCAGGTCCTTGCCTTGCTCGCCAAAGGCAGCCCCAACTACACAGTCAAACGCCGCATCACAGCCTCACAGCTCCTCAGAACTAATGCGTTGTCAGCTGCGCGCTGCAACTAATGCAGGTCGAGTCCTTCTCACTCCAAGGCAAGATCCTGAAGGCCAACACAGTAAAGCAGTTCAGCAAAGTGGCAGTCACTCCTGGCACAACATCCTCCTCAGGATGACCCATCAGTGTGCAGTTGCCACTCATTCACACCTCCCCTTCCTTTGTGTGTGGCTGTCTAGAGGAAATGCAGGAAGTCAGCTGTCACCCACCCCTTTCAGGCATTCCTGACACAGATAGAAGACACCAAATGGCTAAAGTAAGAAAATGCAAACTTTCTAAAAGGTTCATTTTCAGAATTGCAATTAAAAAATCAACTTCAACATCAGGTGTGCTTTTAGATTGTGATTCCAGACATACCAAATTTAAGGGTCCATCTTTTTTGATTTGGAAATGACACTTGTCTTTGTTTTGCTGGTACAATTCCTCAGTGGACGATATTCTTCTGATTATGAGCAATTGTGAATACGGTAAATGTTGCTTCAAACTCATTTGATGGAAACTTCTAAAATGAAGAAAGTTGTTTCTGTCTGTGGTTTTGGTGTACACCGATATGATAAGTTTATGTTCCACGATCCTAATTTCTACATCAAGAAAGGCAATCTTATGTTTATCCATGGTATGTGTAAATTGAATGCGGTCATCTACTTGGTTCAGTGCATGAATTTCCCTAAGTAACTCATTCTCTGGACCTTTCCAAATTAGAAATATATCACTGATATATCTTTATTGTTTTGATTTGACGCATTTCAACTCTAAGGTTTCTAAGAGCACGTATTTTTGTTTACAGGGACAAACCCCTGAAGAAGGACTAGTCCCGAAATGCATTGGGGATTAATACACCTGTGATCCTATGAGTGTACTTCATAAATAATTTTAAATTCGAATGCTGATCATTTGATTTAATAAATCTACTTACGAAATTGTTTAACATTGGAATAAATAGTCATCCATGAACATCAAAATTTTGATCACTTTTATTTGAAGACAAATTTGTTTCATACTGGAGTGCTGTGGGATGTTCCTTCCAGTGGCGAAGGGCTTTGGATGTACATTTATACTTACAACTCTCTGATCAGGAGGCGGTTTCCCACAGCACCCGGAGTGGTTTAATAATTGAGAAATTTGGTTACCACGATTACACACTGGAGTGCGACCACTATTACAATTGAGAGTAGCTTCAATATAATGGGTTCAACATTTAGTGGCTCCTGGGGTAAGTGAAAACATAGAAGCAAACTGGTCCAGCAACTGGTGGTATTCTCTCTGTTGATCTAGGGTTAGTGTAGGGGATAAGCTTACATCTTCTACAGACCCACCCTGCTCCTCGGCAAAAAAGGAGGTTTGGGAGAGGTTCACACTCCTCTTCCATCACATCATCAGTAACCAAGAGCATGGTAAACTCAGACCTCTCGAAGTGGGGCTTGAAGCGATTGACACGAAGGACCCTTAAAGGGTCCCTGGGAGTTTTGAGATCCACCAAGTAGGCGACATCATTCTTGTGCTCATTCACCTCATCATAAGGCCCAGACCAACTGTCTAGAAGGGCCCTCGGCTCCACCGGCTCCATAACCCACACTTTTTGATCCGGCTTTAACTCAGCAAAGTAGTGTTCTACTCAGACCTGCATTTCATGTCCTCCTGGCTAGCTTCCAGATTCTCCTGTGCGAGTTTCCAGAAGCAGGCTGTCTGGTTTCGTCACTCCAGCATGTAGCAAACTACATCCTGGGATGGCTTCTTGGGAGCTTGATTTCAGCCATCCATAACCAAACTGAGAGGTCCTTTCACAGGGTGCCTGTACAAAAGCTTAAAAGTGCTGAAGGTAGCCTCATTCTGTGGTACCTCCCTGTAGGCGAACAAAACAAACAGCAGGATGACGTCCCACTTACGCCTCCTGTGTTCAGAAAGAACCATAATCATACCTTTTAGGGTTTGATTGTATCTTTGGGTGGTAAGCCATGGAGAACGTTTTGGTTACCCCACACTCCTTCCACATGGCCTTCATGTATCCATGCATAAGGTTGGTACCGCTGTCAGATACCACTTCCTTGGGAAAACCCATGCAGGTAAAGATCTCCATCAGTGCCCTGGCCACGGCGGACACATAGCTTCCGGGTACAGAGTGGCATGGTCCACCACGACCAGAGCGATTCTGTTGCCCATGGCTGTCTTGAGATCCAGAGGCCCCACAATGTTGATGCCAACCCACTCAAAAGGGGTGCTAATGACAGGAAAAGTTTGAGGGGGGGCTTGCACTTCACCCCTGAATTGCCACTTGCCTGGCAGATAGGACAGGACCTACAGAATGTGTGGTACTGTAAATTTCGGAACCATGTTGGTAGCATGGTCCTACCATGCCGATTCTGGTATCAGCGAACCACAAATGACTAATGTGGTATGTATGAGTGTTTTCGTCATGTTTCCCCGATGAATTCACCGCGTATATGTATACTACATATACAACCCTCGGGTTCCATTTTAGAATGGTAACCATTTTGTGGTTGCCCTCACATAGGCTGCGCATTAAGACCATGTCAAGGCCTAATGGACACGCAATCCTCCTGTGACTTCTTTGTGACCTGTGAAAACTGACTCCGCTGCCCGAGGTCAGTCCTGTCCGGCCGGTTCCTTTTACTGCGGCCAATTGGGATTAGCATCAGGGCCCGACACATCATAAAGTCGTGAATCCCACACGAACCCTGACTAATCTCTTTCACACCTGACTCTGTTTCCTACTTTATGGCTTGTTTCACGAGAAGGAGGTGCCCGTTTTATTGGGGTCTGCTGATATCTGATGAGGGTTCTGAGCCTCGCTGGGTAAATAATTATGGGCTGTCCGAGCTGAAATGTGGGATTATCATCATGACTTTGCTCTTTCTTTGAAGCGAAAATATGTGAATGACCACTTGTAAAATAGGGGCGGTGTTGCCCAGAGCGTAATATTCTGTATATAAGAAAAGACTGTTTTTTAGTTCAGGGCAGTCTCCTGAGAACATACACCGTGCTGTACTTCTCGGATACCTGTGTTTGGTCTGCAGCCAGTAAATACGATCTTTGACTTCACCTAGAAGACTCTGTGTTTCTGTGGTCTGAAACAGGAAGAACTCGAAGTCTTCGGGTGTGTCCCCTGGCACCGTTGGGTTGGTTCTGAAAAACCCAGTACTTCAAATGCACCTGAGACCTTCTGCATTTGAGGCCAATAAAAGTGGATGCCAAGCCAGTCAGAGGTCTTGTTTTGCCCCAAATTACCTGCTAGTGGCACATCATGAGTCAGACCCAGAAGGAAGGCCCTGAAGCACTGGGGTACCACTAAAACAAGTGTTGCACCAGGCTCAGAACCCTTAGGCTCACTATACAGGTGATCATTCTCCCAGTAAATCAGGTGATTGCCAGAGGCGTCACAGCTGCCTGGGTCTCGCCTGCCGCCGAAGACCCACAAGAATAGGGTACTCCCTCTGTGACTTGTAGAACTCCTCTCTGGTGGCACCTCCTTCCTGCTGCAAGTTGGACAGCTCAGGTAGGTTCCCTCAGCCTCTTCCAAGGTCGTGGGAGTTTCAGGAGCGGGTTTCCAGCACCCCTTGCCATTCCTCTTTTTGGCAGGCAACTGGGCTATTCTTTTCAGCCAAACACCTGTACGTTGGGTGTACAGCTGACTTTTTTGCTTACTGGTGAAGGACTTCTCACATCAGTATTCCATTTCCTACTCGTATCAGCACTTTATATATTTCTATTTTTATTTATCTGCATTCTCACAGCCATACAGTAATTCGTTACTGGCTGTTTTATACCCTTAACATATACATTGGGTGCACGTTCAACCTACTTGCGTACAAGTGTTGGACATTTTATACCAGTATTGCATTTAACCTATTCGTATTATGATCGAGTATTCTCTTCCATTAATCTTACTTAATTTATCTCTATTCGCAGGACCTCTTTGTCAGCCTTTTAGTTCATTGTACAAGTGACCGCTATCTTATTTCATATGGCGTCTGCGTTCCAACATGGCGGCCGTTCTCGGCACCTAGTTATTGTCAGTGCAGACGACAGGTGTCCCTCTTCACTGCTAGCTTCGCGGCGCCTCTAAACATAGCTCTCAGTGCACGAGATACTCCGCAGAACACCAGAGACTCGTTCTGGGAGGAGATGTGTTCACGTTTATCGGTTAGTGGGGAGGATACGGTTTCTTGATACCACAGTTAAGCAATGGGAATATTTTGTACAATAGAAGGTTGCAGTGCACATTTGGGTAACGGTTCCAATATTGAGGTTTAGAGTGAATAGTGTTCATGTTTTGCGACTTTTACAGTTAATATAATCTGAGGGCTTTAGTACATGACCGCATTTTGATGTAAGGTTTTGTATCTACAGGGACAGTGATCACCTACTACTAAATACAATCAACAACTGGACTTTTTTTGTGGAGGTAAGCGTGAGCATGCACATTTGACTACACTGGCTGGGCAGTGTATTGGTGAGGCATTTACTCCACATCTTGGGATTTTTTTGCAGGTTGCATTATTGACTGTCATTTTATATATGGATCCTACATTGTGTGGGATCTCTAGAGGTAGAATTGGACACATGACCACCACTTTATTGCATTTTTGAAAACACTGGGTGTATTAAAATAATGCTAGTCACAGTAAGGTCATCAGTGCATGCTTGGTAAATAGCATGCATACCGTGGATATTACCAGTACATACCCACAGGCTTATATTGATCAATAGAAGCATGAATCATGAAATGGCATGATAATCTTAAGGGTTCAAGTGGACCTCTAATACAGGAATGATTGTTTGGGCGATTGAGCAGTTCTATGTTTCTAGTTTGGTGCCCTTTAGAAAACCCCTTGCTTTTGTTTTTGTACCCCTCCTTCTTCTGGTGAGGACCCTGCCTACCCTTGTGGTGATCCCCCACAGATACCATCTTATGGACCCTGGTGCTGACCCCAATGTCTGCCTCCTTAGCAAGCTCCATGTGGTCAGAGAGCTTACCATCAATCAAGTGCTGGCACAGATCTGTAAAACAGAGACTAAACATGTGTTCCTTCGCAACCAATAGATCATTTATAGACTGTGGCAAATCACCCGCAAGGCCCTGGAGAAGAATTTTGCTGCATGGTGGCGCGATCATTAGAATAACCAGGTCTTGAGTTGCAACCTGAATAGCTAGAGCAACAGCGCAGTTCTGAGATGCAGGGGGAGGTTGTTCCATGACTTGCCCGCCAGGTGCAAGAATGAGCACCTTCCGCTGTTGACTCGGCAGATCCGAGGGGAGCCTATGAGGGATAGGGAAGCTGATCAGTAGTGTCTAGTCAGTTGGTGGAAAGTCAGGCATTTGTTGATGTAGGCAGCACCTTTGTTGTACAGGGCCTTGTAGGTGTGGGTAAGCATCTTGAACTGTCATCTCTTCTGAATCGGGAGCCTGTGTAGTTACTTGAGATGGAATGATGTGGGTCCTTCTGGGGAAGTTGAGGATGAGTCTTGCTGCTGAGTTTTGAACTGTCTGAAGCTTCTTCATTATGTGTGCCATAATTCCCACAGTGTTTTTCCGAAGCCCAGTCTGCATGCAAAGGGTGTGAAAGCAGGCAGCAGAGGCTGCGTTCATCTATTTCTTCATGGATAGCTTACTGTCCAGGAGGATGCCTACGTTGCGGATTTGGTCTGTCGGGGTGGGCGGTGGTCCAAGTTCCGTATGTCACAATCTGTCATTCCATGGGGAGGTGTTATTCCCAAAGACTAGGACTTCTGTCTTGTCCTTGTTGCGCATTAGATATGAATGAGGGGAGGAGGACGGCTGCCATGTTTGTGAAGCTGAAGATTTTTAATATTGACCAAAGAGTTAAGTTGACCTTCACACAAAATTGAGAAATAATATAAGATTGGACCCAATCAAACTGATCGGATGTGAATTAGAGTATGTGAGATAAGCACCCTCCTGGAAGGTTTTTAATATTGACAGAAGAAAAAAACCTGTTCTCCAGACAAGATTGAAAAATAATATAGGACTGGACTTAACCAAACAAATTACATGTGAAATAGAGCATGTAAGAAAAGTATTCTCTTGGTCACCACACTGTGGATACCTATAAGGTGATTCTGTGTTTAATTAGACTTTGGGAAAAATTAATTTATCCTGAAGAAGATGGCCTTATATATGAAGATCCCAATGAAACGCGTCACTGCATAATTAAAACCAAATCTGGAAGACATTGAGGAACACCGTAAATACTAATGTTTCATGATACTATGTGAAATGGACAATGATCTAAAAAAGATTGGTTACCATAAAAGACATATGTGATTGTCTGTTGTATTTTCCCTGTCTATTTTTATGTGTTTTTGTATTTTTATAATTTACAAAAGAGAATGTGGTTTATCCTGTCTTTCTTGAAAAAGGAATTATTGTAATTAAATTGTAATGGTTTAATATAGAATAGGATCGAGACAATATATTGTTTAGATTTTTAAATCATTGATTAAGAAATGAGATTGGATATATAAATAGGATACTAAAAGAACAAATGTTTTTTTATAAAAAACATATAGGTGTGGAATTGACCTCAATGCTATCGGGGGTGAATGAGAAGTGTGTAATGAAACCAAGTAAAGGTGTAGAGTGTGATTGAAATTGCATTTACAAGCCCAATAGGAATTTTATTTTTGACTTTTCATATTGAGTTTGAGACAGTTGTCCTTCATCTAGTCTGCAATGTTTCTCATGCGTCTATGGAAGTTGACTTTGGTAGTGGAGGGATCTTCCGATAGTGAGGGGATAAGCTGGGTGTCGTCGGTGTACGAGATGATGTTGATTCCGTGTGATCTGACGATTTCAGCCAGTGGGGTCATGTAGGTGTTGAAGAGGGTGGGGGCTGAGGGATGATCCTTGGGAAGCTCAGGAGATAATCTTCTTGGGCTCTGAATTGAACTGTGCTAGGCAGATCTTCTGGGTTCTGCGGAGGAGGTACGAGATGATCCATCTGAGGGCGTCTCCCTGGATCCCTATGTGTTGAAGTCTCTTGATGAGGATGTGGTGGGAGATGGTGTTGAACATGTCCTTCACCTCGCATATTCAACAGGTAGCTGGTTGCTGTCTAGGCAAGTTGAGGAATCTTCGGAAGATTCTGCGACTTCTACCAGAGAGTTGCCGAAAAACAGTAATCCATGCTACAGTAACATCAAGACTGGATTACGCTAACGGCCTCTATCTGGGCTTACCAAAGTACCTAACTCAGCGATTGCAAATGGTCCAGAATGAGGCTGCGAGACTGTTAATGCGTATTCCATTCAAGCATTCAGTCTCTCCGCACCTTCTCTCACTTCACTGGCTACCTGTAGCCAGCAGGATCAAATTTAAGGCACTCACGCTGGCCTTTAGATCTTTGTATGGCACCTGCCCAAACTACCTGAGAGTTGCCGAGATACACCCAGGCCCGTTCCCTTCGCTCCAACTGCCGCGTTCAGTTAGCAGTTCCACGAATAAAAAGGGCTCGGCTGGGAGGAAGAACCTTCTCGGCCAATGTGGCGGCGCTATAGAATTCCCTGCCCCCAAAGCTTCAGCCGGCCCCCTCCGAATCTTGCTTTAAGCAGATGTTGAAGACTTGGCACTTCACCAAACCACGCTAATTGCTTAAAATCGGTATCTGTATCTACGCCTGCTCCTAGCGCCGGGACACCTCCTTGTGAGGTAGCTGTTCGCGCTCTAGAAAATGCTGTATTATTATTATTATTCATGGCAGACAGGTCTAGGAGGATGAGGGCCGGTTAAGGAGGGCTCCGATATTGTCGGTTTTTGCAATCAGGGCTGTCTTGGTGCTGTGGTTAGCTCTAATTCTGGATTGGGAGTGGTCCAGGAGGTTGTGGTCTTCTAGGTGTTGGGTGAGTTTTTGGTTGATCGCTTTCTCTAGGACTTTTGCTGGGTAGGGAGAAGAGAGATGGGCCAATTCTTTGGTTCAGTTGGGTTGGCTGACGATTCCTTCTGGAGGGTACTCACTTCGGCATGTTTCCAGTCTTCAGGGAAGGTGACTGCAGTGATGGAGGTGTTGAGGATCTTCCTTAGCTCATCGCTAATTGGCTTGCTTCCGAGGTTGAAGGCATGTTGTGGACATGGGTCCGTCGGTGCTCCCAAGTGTACAGAGTTCATGATGGAGATAGTGCCTTGCGTGGTGAGGGGGTTCCAGTGGGTGAGCAGGTATTTCAGGGATTGAGCACAAGGTTGTGAACTGGTTGAAGCTGGTCGCAGTCGAGGGTTGGTGAAGAGTTCCTTTCTGTGGTTTGTGCTGGCTTCAATGCAGTCTGCCAGGGCATTCTTTTTGGTTTTGTTCACGAGGTGGTGGTATTCGTTGAGTGCGGTCCTTAAATCTGTGCGGTCTTCTGTTTTTTTGCTGGTGCGCCACTTCCTTTCTAGTTGCATACAGCTGCATTTGGAAGAGAACAGTTCTTCGGTGAATCAGCAGGCACTTTTCGTCAGTCCTTTGATTTTGGCCATTTTGGCTGGGGCTGACAAATTCTGCTTGTCCTGGTTCTTGTGTGGGTTTTGGGGGGTGGAAGAGGAGAGTGTCATTCCACTGGTCGTCTGATACTTTTTTCCAGTCTCTGCTCATGGATCTGGGGGTGTGGTCTTTCAGTGGGTGGGTACTGCGACGATGAAGTGGACGCTATAGTGGTCAGCCTAGGGGAGTTGGTTGGTGTGGCTGTATCTGACACGCACGCTGGGGGTGAAGCTTTTATCCAGCAGTGTGGGTGGGATCAGAGAAAATCTGCATGAGGCAGATGTTACTTATGCTCAACAAGAAGTTGGTGTTGTGGGCGTCATTGGGGCTGTCGAGGTGGAAATTGAGGTCCCGAAGTAAGATGATGTTCAGGATGTCATTGCAGTAACAGGGGTGGAGTCCTGGAGGTCTGTTGGCAAGGTTGCCCCTGATGGTGCTTTTTCCATCTGTGTGAAGTTGGAAGTTGAACTGTTTCATTATTCATTATTGGGGTTGAATCATCTAGGGAAGTAGCACAGCAGAAGGTGTCCTTATAGAAGATGTCAAGCCCACCTCTGTGTTGGTCTCGTTGTGTTATCTTGCAATGTCTGGTGCCAAGGTGGGGTTAACCCAAGTTTGCATGAGGAAGATGGTTTCCGGGGTGAGGGATGAGATAGTGTCCAAGATCTCAATGGAGTGTTTACCTAGTGAATGTGTGTTGAGTAGAATGCTTTGGAGTTGTGATGTGGTGGTCTCGGTCGACGTGGCTGATGTGGCCGCATTTGCAGTGTCTCTGGTGTTGTTGTTAGTTTTGGTGCTGAAGGTGAGGTGGCAATGTCTGCAGGAGAACGGTCCTTTGTTGGTACACAGCGACATGCAGCAGCAGTGGGTGTTAGTGCAGTGGGTCTTGGGTTCAGGACTCTGAGGTCTGTGGCAGTGTAGGCCGTGGGGGTAAAAGATCCAGGGGTCCTGGCACTGGGTGTGGTCCAGGCAACCATGGGCACAGAGAACTTGCCCTTCAGCACCTCGGGGGTGGACCCACTGAGCTCGGCCTCTGCGCAGCTATGCAGCACCCTCCATAAATTCTGCGAGGTGAGAGGGGCCAGCAGGGAGGCAGTAGGGTGGGAGAAGCAAAAGGCAGGAGAATCAGCAGCAGCAACGCAAAGATAAAATCTAATTACCAAACGGTTGCTATGACAACAGAGAAATAAAATGGCAAAATGAAGGCAAAAACAGACACAATAACAGGGCAGAAAAACAGAACAACGGCAATGCCCTAAACAGCAAAAACACGGGAATACCTGCACCAGAATCGAACCAGGGCTCTGGGGTTCGGGGAACTGCGTCGCAGTACCTAGGCAGCAGGGGAGAGGTCACCTTGGCCACGGAAAGAACTGCCCCAAGCCAAGTAGTGGCCGAACTGCAATCAAGTTATACAGCCCCTGGTAATACTTAACATCACTGCGCTTCACCTAACCATACTGTGCCTTGCAAAAAGAAGAATCCACACAATCCACCAAGGTCTGTGGGGATAGTTTGACATGGGCCCTGAACCTCTGCATGTGCTTTTCTGGAGTCAAATCATACTTCCTGATTAGGGATTTTTTCATGGAGACATAACTCATCCTATCACTCCCACCTGAAGCCAGGAGGGTGTCCCTCCCCTCAGTAGGGATGTGCTTCCACAGACTAGCCCCCCCAACCCCATTTGGGGATCTTGTGCATCTACAAAGCAATCTCATATGCCTCTAACTAGCTGTCTATGTCATCTGCCAATCCATAGTCAGGCACCAGGTCCTTAGGTATGAGTACTCTTTAGTCAGAAAACATTGACAAAATGCTGCCACCATCCTGGCTGAACTCAGCTCTCCTGGCCTTTATGTGCTGCTCTTTAAGGCTTCTCTCATGAACCAAATGCTCCACAGTAATTTCCTCCTCCATTGTGAGCTTAGTCAGCTCCACTTTTAATTTTCTCAGGTTCCACTGGGGACAGTCTTCTGGATGATACATTGCTCCCTGCCCTGGTGGGAACCACTGCTCCTGATGCAGTCCTACATTTTCCAGAGAATGCTGGTCCAGCTCCTCATCACCATACAGTTCCTCATCCTTCTCTTCTGAGGAAACAGGTACTGCACCATGAGCTTCTATCCAGGCCCTCTGCACCTTTTACAGTTTAAACTTCCTGGGTGGAGCTGTAAAAGGTAAAGCCCTTTGCAGAAATCCTTGAGTTGGGCCACAGAGTAGGCCTCTGCAATACATTTCTGCAGGTGCAGATTCTGCTTCTCCAGACAGAGACATGATTTTTAAAACAATTTCAAATGCCAGTCAGGGAGAAGTAAAAAAGATTTGAATTGGTCTGAGATATGGATAGCAGTATGCAGCAATCATTGCATGTACTGCACAAATACAAGTCCTATCCTCTCCATTGATCACCAATGTTAGACATTAGGCTTCTGGTTAGCAGAGGTGTGCACCCTGTCCACGTAGGAACCACAATCCTAATGAGGGTAAGTCAGTACCACACTCTAAATTAGCCTGTGCTCACCTTGTGCTAGCTTGGCACAGAGCAGTTAGGCTTACCTAAGAGGCCGTGTGAAGAGCATTTGTGCACATAACACAGTGAAAACACCCAAAAGGAACTCCACACCAGTTTAGAAAATTAATCAATATTTTTATACTGTAAAACAGGACCAAAATGACCAATAATCCAATGTGTAGAAGAAAGTTATGAATTTGGAAAGAATAAACTGTTTTGTATTGCTTGGAAACAAATAGCGCCAACTGGGGCTATCTGACCAGGGCAAATCCAAACGTTCAGGCAGACCTCAATGGAGCATGGTTCAGATACAGGGACCAGCCATGGCTCGCTGAACAGAGGCAAAACATGGTATCAATACCCAGGAGAACATCAGACCAGGAGGAAACATTACCAATGGGGGCCACAAGCATTTTAGAAATAAATTAATACAACACCAACACAGAAGAAATACCCATTTTTAATCTATCACAACATCTGCTTACTCCTGCAGAAATGTTAATTTTTTAATAAAGGCCTATCCTTTGTTATTACCGAAAGGACCCGTTTTTTCACCCAGAAAACTGAGCTATTTACATTTTTTCATAAATTAAGATTACAACTTTTCTTTATGGACAAAATACCTCCCAAACAAGATTCTGTCACAGGTCTTAAACCACCTTCCACTTTTTACTCTACCAACTCCATGATGCCACCTGAATTATTAACCTTTGAAAAGGTAATTCTTCAGGGCAGAGACAATTTAAAATCAGCCAGATGCTTTACCCCTTACAATATCTGCCTGGTGGAAAGGAAAGCTCTCAAAGGCCTAAAAAATGACAAAAAAATAATTTTAAAAACAGCAGACAAAGGGGGAGATATTGTTATTCAGGATCGGACTTATTATGACTCTGAGCTTAAAAAAGAAAATCACAGACATTACAAAAAACTGCATTCCAATCCCCTTACTATGATAAGAAATGAGGGTTACGACTGAGGGCAAAGAACAGGGCTACATAACCAAAAAAGAGATTGAATACCTCAATATGGAAACCCTGAGCATTCCGGTTATCTACACCCTCTCTAAATTTCATAACAATGCCACAACCCCTCCAGGTCATCCCATCCTATCTGGGTGTGGTTCGGTCTTAAAACCGTTTGGACGTTACACTGATTTTTTGTTCAAGGACTTTGTCCCCATTCAAGAGACTTATGTGAGGGACAGCAAGTTCATGATTTATCTAATTGAGAACATGCCTTTTGATACAGCAACAGATTGGCTAGCTGCTCTAAATATATCATCATATGTCCAACCAGTTTCATTATCTCTCTCCTAAGGATTGCATTACAACACAAATACTTTATGTCTGATGGTGAATTCTTCCAGTAATGCTCTGGAACTTCGATTGGAGTAGTTTTTGCTCTGAAATCAGGGCAAAATCTACATAGACTATATAGAACAAACATATGCACCCTCCCAACGCTACATTGAAGATATTTTTCTGATTTGGTCTGGTCCAGAATGTAACTTTCCTGATTTTATAGTATATCTGAATGGAGTCCAATAACACTTGCCCTTCATTTCCACCATACACAAAACAGAAATAGCTTTTCTAGATCTAACTATTAAACATGAGGAAGTCCAACTATATACCAGTCTCCACAGAAAACCTACAGAAAGAAATACTCTCTTAGCCTATAATAGCAATCCACCTAGAGCTCTGAGAGGTGGCATACCAGTTCATTTGGTCAATTCTTACGTCTCCATAGGAATTGTTCCCGCAAGGAAGACTGCATGAAAGAAGCTGAAATCTTCGGACCAAATTGATTACTAGAGGATACCCCAGAAGAATAGTAAGGAATGCCCTTAAGCGTGCATGGTTCTGCCCCAGAGAGGAATTGCTTAGTATGAGAAATAAAACCCCTCTAGAAAAATGTATTTGTGTAACCACGTTGGCAACCATACAAATAAGATCTGCAACTTGATCCCAAAAAACTGGCATTTGATTGAAAGTATTGATCCCACTATAGAAGCCCCCATATTTGCTTATAAACATGACAAAACTATTGAAGATCATATGGTATACTCCTCCACACAACAGTGTACAATTGGCAAACCTAGTACTCTAGAAACAAAGTATGGTCTTCCCCCAGTGAAGGGTCATTTCTGTTGTAACAACTGCATTGCCTGTACTTTCCCCTTTGACACAAACATGTTTGAACATGGTAATAATAAGGAAGAATTGATTTTTTTTTAGAACTGCAATTCGTGCAATGTGGTATCCTGTATTTGGTGTTACCGTATATTGGGCAAACATCACAACCCATCAAGACGCACATTTGCCAACACCGGAGCAAAATAGGATGTATATGCTTGAATGCACCTTTGGCTGCTCACTACATTGAAAACAAGCATTGGCATAGCCAATAGGTCTCGCTTTTGGGATATTATAAGTATTTAGTTATGCAGCACAATATCTTTTGTCCAACAACATCCACTGTTGCATGGTTAAACACTTATAAGGTCCCAAAGGCGAGACCTATTGGCTATGCCAATGCTTGTTTATTTACTTAAGAGCCTGCTGTTGCATTGCGGTAAATAATTATTGTGCTTATGGGGAGGAGACATAACATATAGTGTTGCGAGGGCTTGGCTTGGAGCAGGATGAAGGCGCTATAGGAGCCAGACAAAGTGTAGCTGGGAAAGACAGATCAGCTGAAGGAGTGAGTGTACGACAGCAAGAAAAGGAGGGAGAAGAATAAACTAATGCGATAGGAATCAGAGCAGCTAAGCTTAGGTTTACCATAGTGAAAACTGAGTTATTGTTCTGAGCTTATGTTTGCCATGGTGAAGTCTGTTATTGTTCTGAATCAGTTGATACAATTGACCCAACAAGCCTAAAAACAATGTTTTCAAAATAATATAAAAAACATAACAGAGGTCTGGGCGCATGGGCGTAGGAAGTGTGGGGGACGCGGGGGATATATCCCCCCCAGATTTTGGAGTGGGGGGGACACGGGGGACAAGGGTGGGGGGTCGAGGGGACAAAGGAATTTCCCCTCTCCCTTCTGTTATCGCAGGGCCATTAGCACGCGAAAGCGCTACCTAATGGCCCTGCACTTGACCTGCCTGGAGTCAGAGGCCACCCACCCTCTGCCTTTTGTTATGCTGCAGGAAGGCTCAGCCGTTCTGGGAAGGGCAGAGAACGGAGAAAAAATAAACGCTGTCTCTTTTCCTTCATGGCAAGGACCGTGTCCACTACTCCTGATCTGCCTCTGGCGGCTGCCCTCCTCTCTTTATTCCTCCATCTCTTTCTGTCTCTGTCTCGCTCCTGCTTACGTGCTGATTTCAAGAGGCAGCTCTTAAGGTACTCTCTCTTGCCTCTCCTTTTCTTTATTTGTTCCCCTGTGAAATTGATCCAAAAAAGGCTGAACACTTTGGCTGTAAATGTCCTCATTTTCTGACCGTTTTCTATTGAAAAGAAAAACCTCGGAATGGAGAGAAAAAATAGTTAAATACCTTAATAAAGCAATACAGAGTGGACAGCAGACAGGCCAGACTGTTATTTACACCCACACACATTAGCGCCACTTTACAGAGTTTGCCAGTGAAAGCGCTACTTTCTTTTTATCTTCTTTCTTTGAACAACATTGTTTTCCCAGGGTGGGTAAGTGCGCCATTCCTAAAGGGACTGCAATACCTGGTTGATGGGTAGAGTGGAAACGTTTAATATGATCGTTTTCAACTTTTTAATTATTTTAGCTTATAAAATGCGGCTCTGTGTTTGGGGATGTGGTCTTTTTTAAACCAAACTGCATACATTTGGAAAGGATATAAGCAATGGACATTGAAAGGGGTCCCTTCCTGGTCCTGTAGCCATGTCTTGAACTTTTCAGGCAAAATCACTTACTGATTTCTGAATAATGAGTTCAAAACCGTTAAGGTAACCATGTTTTTTTCTGATTACAGTTCACATGCTTTGCTTATTCTTGCATTCCCTATGAGTGTTTGCTTTTTCCAGGGTGTTATTCATTTTTTTTCAGGCAGCATTTTACTGTTGTCTAGTGCATAATTTGAATTTAGTCGCAGCACAATTGAGTTGTGCTGAAGGCAGTGCGAGTTTCTCTCAGTGGGGCAGTGTAGTGTTCAGTGTGGGAGAGAATGTGGCACTCTGGCCAGAGCTGCTGAATTTGGAACTGGAGAACCATGTTCAGACCTTCATGACCAGTTCACCATACCACACTCCTGACAGAGCTTATTCCGATGCTACACCTTAGAAGGCCCGATAGACCTTAGAAGCCCAGGTGTCTTAGCACCCGCAGGTGGACCTGTCCACCACAATCCATACTGCAGTTCACTTCCAGTCTTACGGGCAGGCATATGAAGAAGCACATCCTAGATCGATAGTGAATCTGTCACTGAGGTCACAAGACCCTTGAGGCCAGTCCACCTCACCCATTGGTACCTCCATTGGCCTTTTTCCAGCACTAGCAGTGCAACTTGCCAGGGGTTGGCAATGTAGGATTTGCATGCACACCAAAATTAGGGGGTGATTATAATGGCAGTGGGACCGCCACGTCACCCCGTCGGTGGCGGTCCCACCGCCATTGGTGACTGCAGCACCGGAAAGACCAACCACCACGCACCCGACGGGCTTCTTGAGCCCGCCGGTGTGGTGGAGGGGCTAGTGGTTCCTACAATGCTGGTGGTGCCTACCATGCACCGCAGCAGAGATTACGATGTCCCTTACCCGCCAGCTTATCAATGGCGGTTCACCTGCCATGGAAATGCTGGCGAAAGGGACATTGGGGGCCCGTAGCAGGCCCCTTTACCCCTGGCCCCCAGACATGGGTCCTGGGGGGCATCTATGATGCCTCACAACATATCACGGTTCCTTTTTTTTTTTTTACTTTGCGGCGGATGATGCAGCCAATAGCACCTGCTGCAATGTAAAAGATAGGCACTGCGAACACCGTAGTGGCAGTCGCATTGTAATGCCTATTGTGGGACCTCCACCTTGGAGGCCAGCGGTCCCATTCCCCGATTCGATGGTGGTGGTACTGAAGTCTGCCTGCCATCGTAGTCAGCCCCTAAGTTTGCATTTTATGAATATGATTCAGCGGGAAATAAATTGATGTTTGCAATTTAATTGACTTTGGTTGGCCTCTTATCTATGAGATTTCCCTGTTGAATGTGCCTTTACATTATACATTTTCGGTTGTATTAATTGATTGCATACTATACTCTCCTACAGGCATTAACTTGAGTGTCTGGGACCAATTGTTTTCTTAGGAATTGTTTTCTTTACTAACCTTTACAAAGGGCCCTAAACTTCACAGCAACACAAGTGACATTTCTTTTAGTAATTTGGGATCCGTTTGAGCTACAAAATTGTTTTGGAGGTAATCATTAGATTATGCAGCAGATGATGTATTATGTGGTAAATATGATACAGCCATAGTTAAGTGGAAAGCATGTTTTCACTTAATTTTGCCCCAACATTGTAGTTGATCAATTTGTAAGTTCCCCAAACCCAAAAGTCGAGTTTGGGCACAATTTGCATTTTAAAAGCAGCCCTATAACACAGGGCTACTTTTAAACTGACCTCAGGCTTCAGCAGTGCACACATGCAAGCGCAGAAAGGGCTGCTGGCCTCTAAACTGCCATGCCTTATTATATTCTAGGGACTTAAAAGTAGTTCTAATCCCCCTGCCCTAGTATGTACTAGGGCCTTATAGGAGAGGTCATGCAAATCATAGGGGTACCCTAACCCATAGTGCACCCTAGTGTATGTAGGTGTTTTCACTGTATTTTTAAGTGCCTCTTTCAGAATAGCACTGGCTGTTTAGGCAGAGGCCAGGGTCAGTCAGTCAGGTACCACCAGTACCAGTCAGCAAAAAGTTGGGGAGTGCCCAGGGTGGCTTTGCAACACTAGAGAAACACAAACTCAGAATGTAAAACATAACACCATGGTTTGGGGGTTCTCTTCAATAATCAGAATTGATTTCTATCCTAATGAACCCATTTTCCAACATTTGGATAGGGAAAGACTGGGGAAAAATCATAACGTTCTAATCTATACATTGAAGTTTTTATGCAGCTCTTTGATGACGGTTAATAGCTCACTGTTCAATGTTAGGATTTTAACTTATAAACTTCAAATACCAAAAGAATATCTCAGACAAAAGCAGTAACTCACTGACCTTTTGAATTAAAACTTTCACTAGACAAGCCTTCGATCTCTCTCAAAAAAAGAACATTAATCACCAAAGTTATCTTCACATTTTTATTGTTGCCTGAAAATTGCTGGAGACCAGGAATGCAGCAGCAGGTACTTTTCAAACCATAATGCACTTGCAAACACAACGCCCCCACCCTAAGTCAGCGGCCTTTGTTTGCTTTGTGCATTAAGATGCAAGATTCATATATATGTTTTTTTTAAACATTTGGTCTCATTACTATATGAATGTAAATAACAATAAAGCATACATGCAAACTGTGACTACATGCCTGCTTTTCTCAATATTTCACTTCGAAAGTATGCAATTGTATTTGTTTAACGGGCGGTGATTTGTATAGGGTCACTGGAAAGTGCACAAGGTTGTCCCTGTCCCCCCCAGAATTTTAGTGTCTCCTACGCCCCTGTCTGGGCGATGCAACCGGAAGCAGGCTTGCAAGCAAATTGGATGAAACAACAACAAAGGGAAAAGTCACAAGAAACAAAAAACAGTCCCCACACCATGAGACTTTCGGCGTAGTAGCTCTCCATCCCAATTTACTTACGAAAGAGGAGAGCAGCATTTTAAAAAAGTTGCAGAAAAAAGGCTGACACCAGCAGCCAGGCGCAGATTTTCCTCATGTTCCATGCTGCTTGCTATACAGCACGCACACTGTAAAAAAGGCCACTAGAGTGGGTGCCTGCTTTTGCCTGGGGGGACCATAGAGTGCGTGCTGCTACGGGAGCACTTTAGTCGGTCCCTACTTGTGTCCTGGGGCACTGTAAAATGCACGCTCGATCGGAGCAAAGGAATGGACAAAAGAATGCTAAAAAATAAAGCGCCGCGTCCCTGAAGCAGGCGCCGCACTCAGCTTTTGTCAATGTTCACTCCCCAGTTTTGCAGGACTGCTTGTGGACTGTAAATTAGTTGCTCAAGAACTCTCATGGAAGCGTAAGGCACACCTATGCAGCCAATAGAAAAACACTGATGCCAAAATATTCCCCAGGCTAAACCAACGGGTGAATGACAATATCAGCAAGCCAATGGCTGGAGGTATGAAAGCAAATAAGTCCCTAGCTTAGAGAGATGGGCCCCAACCCCCTTAAGGTGTAGAATACAATATGTTCACCATGAATAGCGCAAGCACAAAACACAGAACACCTAAAAAAGAAAGGGGACCGAGGATAAAAGTAACACACAAATTCGTCCTCATTCTATGATTCCTGGTCCCCGGTCCTCAACAATTTTCTCCTCTGGCCACAGAATAGAGGCATTCTTTACAGATATATGAGGAGTAAATTCTGGAAGACAGTACTTTGAGACCCTAATAAGGTACAGTTGGTACGCTATATAAATGCATTGAAACTAGTCAGTATGTCAGTTCTGACATACTTGACTCACCAAAAGTGACATGTACAAGTACTGATTGGGAAGCCTGAAGTGTGAAACAAAACAACAATGAATGTATTTAATGCCACTTAACCATTTATGAAGGTAGACATGCAACATTTTTTTTAAAACACGGGCGGTATTGGTGGACGCCAGGATTCAAAAACGTGTTAGTGTATGATGCACCTTTCCGAGGGCATTCTGGAGCTAATACGTCTGTGCAGCAGTACTGAGAAGCACATCAAAAAGCCAACACTTCCGGGGGGAGACGCGCGAGCGCGCGAAACAAGATGGCCGCCGTGTAGAGAGCTCCGGCGTTTTTTCGCCCGTTTTTCGTTAAAAACGACGATTCCTGTCAGTTTTTTACCGCAAATGAGGTCGCTTGAATGCTGAGCATCTTACCTGTCGATTGCTGAGCTTTTCTTTGAATTTGGGCGCTGTTTGAGGCGTTTTCCAGTGTCCAGCCTCTGCCTCCAGCTCTCCCTTCAGGTATTCCCAGCTTTGTCTGTCAGGGGGCGGAGCAAGCATTCAGGAAAGGGCCTGGCTTGGGCCTAGCCACTCCCATAGCCTGTTATAGCTGCTGCACCAGCTTTAATAAGGATATTCTTACTGCTGCAGTATTCTTTTCCTTCATTTTTTCTGCGTTGTTGCTGTTATTTTTGCAATTTTGATATTTTATTTTATTGTTATTATTATTATCCTACTTTTGCTACCAAATCAACATGGATAATAAAAATATTCATCCTAAAAGAAAGCAGCAGGTTTCACCTCCGCCAATTAAATCAAAGGCGGTAGAGTCAACAGAACCTTCATTATCCTTAATTTTGGAGGAAATTCAAGCGCTTCGTGTTAACACAGATGCTATTGCCTCAGAGATTAAAAATGTTCGAAAGGAAATGGCGAGTATGTCAATGAAAATATCTGATAATGCAATTAAAATACACGATAATAAGGCTAAGCTTGAGACTTTCACTCCTCTTGTAGCTAAAATATCTCCTTTGTCTACCCGGCTCCTAGAGATGGAAAATCGTAACAGACAATACAATTTACGCATTTTTAATTTACCAGAGGATGTGGAGAGTGGCAACTGTAGGTTGTATTTGGAAAATTTGATTCCTGGGCTTCTACAAATTAAATTTCCAGAAAAATTTGAGATTGACAAGGCCCATAGAATCCCTTCACATCGCAATCCTCAACATACCAAACCTCGTCAAATGATTTTCAAAGTCCTCAGACATCATCATTTGGTTTTGATTTGAAAGGCAGCACGAGAGATTCCTTCCTTAATGGTCAATGGGAATAAAAATTTTATTCATCAAGACTTTGCCAAGGAAACAGTCTCAATCCGCAAGGAATTTTCTACTCTTCGGCCTCAACTGCGAAGTCTTGGATTCAAATATGGTCTTTTTGACCCTTCAACAATGCGTATCTGGAAAGACAATCTGTCAAAATCTTTTCAACGTCCTGAGGACTTGCGTCAGTTTTTGGATCAACGTTCACAGCAATCCATGGATACTCATGACTCTAATACCTGATTATAGCTAACTTCCTTTTTGTTTTCTGACAGGTTAATGAACCATTACTACATTGGGCTCCAACGGTTAGGTCATGCTTGTTGAGCGTATGTGCGTCTCATCTTTGATATTTTTGTACCCTGTTTGTCGTTTTCTCCTTTTTTTAATTTTTTCACCTCCTTTTACTTGTTCTGGAGCTACTATTTTCTCTCATTATTGTTCTCCTTCTTTTCTTTTTCTCCTCTTCTTGATTTTTTCTTCTTTCTCTCTTCATTATGGCTAATATCCACAATATTAAAGTTGTTTCACTAAATGTTAAAGGTTTACGTCATCCAGTTAAGCGTACAAAAATCTTAGATTATTTAGGTAGTTGTAAGGCAGATATTTGTTTTCTTCAAGAGACTCATATAGATGACAACATCTTAAATTATATGAAAAAGAAATGGGTAGATACTATTGTTTCATCACCTGCAATTGGTAAAAAAAATGGGGTGGCTATTTTTGTTGCGAAACATTGATAGACTTCTCTCCAAATTTCTCTGGAATAATAAATCAACTCGTATTGGTTATAAAAAATTAAAAGTACCTAAATGCAATGCTGGATTTGGTTTGCCTGACTTTTTTCTATATCACAAAGCATTTATACTGAAACAAAGTTCCATATGGTTTTCTCCTTCCTCTTTAAAGAACCAACCTACATGGTTTCATATAGAGCAGTCTCTTGTGGATCCTTTTCCATTGACCACCTTGCTAACAATGTCCAATAGGTCAATATATGTGCATAAATCGGTTATTATTAAATCCACTAAACTCATTTTTAATGACCTGGATTCAATCTTTTTGATCCCTATGACTCATACTGAAGATATGTCATTGTGGCATAGTAATGTGATTAAATTGAATAGAAATGTTACTTTTTGGAATGCTTGGATTAAAGCTGGTATCTTTTATCTTAAAGATATCTATTTTGACAATGTTTTTATTTCTTTTGAAGCTTTACAAATGAAATTTAATTTACCTCAATCTGATTTTATTAAATATGAATCGTTATGTAATTCAATTTTAGACTCCTTCCCTCATGGTATTCCATTTAATGTTAAAGCAGATTTAGCACTATATATTCGAACTATCTCTACGTCATCACATACTGTCTCTATTTTATATAAAAAATTATCTAATTCTATAGGAAACAATCTAAATATTATTTCAACATTTTGGAATGATGAGCTTTCCCTTTCTTTGTCCAACGATACATGGACGACTGTTTGGCTTAATAGTATTTCAGGATGGCTGCCTGTTTCACTTTACCAAACCAATTCTTATATTTTATTTAATTGTTTATGGACCCCAGTGCGTTTATTTCGTGCTAAGCTGATGCAAGACGACATTTGTTGGCATTGTAAATTACTCCCTGGTTCACTACGACATATGCTTTTTGAATGTCCATTAATTTTTAAATTTTGGTCTGATGTTTGGGGTATTATTCAACAAATATTTCATATTCATGATGTTATTTCTTACAAAATATTAATATGTAAAGCTGTTGATCTTACGCATAACTTAACTGAATTAGAAGGTAAACTGTTTAACTTCCTAATATAAGCTGCTTTAAAGTCCATTACATTTTGCTGGAAGGATATTTCGTCTTTATCGGTTCATGCTTGGTGGTCATGGGTCATTTTTACAAGAAGAGGTGCTCAATTATCCCTGAAAGGGATCAATCACAATTCTAATTTGTTTCACTCGTTTTGGTTACCCATAGATGTATACTTATCTTTATAATTGTATATGTATACTTGATTCACCGTTTTACAGTCATTCTATTTAACGCCTTATATGATGAATGTAGCTCCTTTTTCTAATAAGTTGACAATGCAATTTTTCATGGCTCCCTCCCTGCCCTTCTTTTTAGTTTATCTCCCTTCCTTCTAATTGATTATATATACATCTTTAACTATTGTATTTAGAATTGCTTTTAGAAATGTTTTATTTTATATAGGTATTTTCGCTTGTGATAAATTTTTTCTGTATTGTCTGTATTTGTTCATTCTTATGGAAAATCTAATAAAACATTTTGAACTCAAAAAAAAGCCAACACTTCCTTACTCCAAATCCAAGGGCTAGAATTAAATATTCAAGAGCAATAATTTGTTTTTCAATGTACTCGTGCAAGGAAAACAGCGGACCTAATGTGGGAACTTTCAGTCCCATTTTGCAATTAATTGAAAACAGATTAGGACGAGGCCTCTGGGGAGCCCTGTCAGGCTGGGAGCTGGTGCGAGAGAAGAGCGAGGTGAAAGGCTCATGGAGGCCTGACAGATTTACAACGCTCAAGGCAATTAACGGGCACTCCATGAAAATGAATGCGTTTCGCTGATAGTGCTCGCAGTTTTCTTAGTCACATATTGATAATAAAAGACACTATAAAAGCGTGACTTTCGGCAGGGAAGGGAGAAATAAACAGAGCAAAACATCCCAGAATGTTGCAAGTTGCAAATTGAGGTGATACAAAGCTTGAAGTTAAGTACTATATAGAACACAGATTTGCAAACATACACACAGCCATCAGTCACAACAAGACCGGGAGCGAGCAGCAGCCCTGAAGAGAGCCCCGTGCTCAGGTTAAAAGTTTAAATAAATGCAGAAACATAAAGCGCAGTGTCCCTGAAGCGAGTGCCGTGCTTGTAGCATCGCGCTACAAAGAATTACAGACACTTCTTGGTGTACCACAGGAGCTTTATTCCTTCACATGTTATCTCTACCTTGTCCCTACTCTAACTGCCCCTATCCTGTCATGACTCCTCCTCTTCCTTACTCCACCCGGGCTCCGCCCTCCCCGACTACTAGGCTGCTAACTCCATTACATCTCCCCCTTTCTTAATAAAACAAACAATCAACAGTGTTTCAGTCCATTTCTACTATGAGTCTCTTGGGTGGCTGGATTGCACGACGTGGCCATAGTGACATGTTCCCAGTGGGCACCCTCGGCACTGACTCACTCAGCTGACCTCTGCCTCCAGTGTCACTAAGGTCAGGTTCTTCACGTGCAGGCGTGATAGTCGGGTTTATCCCTGGTCCTTTCGGGTCTCGCGGACACCTCTTGAAATGGGAGACATTTCTGGTGATCCTACGCTGTTCAGATTCCGCTGTCAGCATAGTGCCCTTCTGTAGGGTAACTACCAATGGCTCATCACGGAAGCGGGAATCAGTCTTTTTCTGTTGCTCTTGTTTGAAGAACACATGATCCCCTTCATGCAAGGACGGAGACCTCGCTCTTCTCTTAGCATCAGCATGCGATTTCATTCTGTCCTTGTTGTCGCCACCATTTCCTGATGGATGAGATTTGGGGATACCGCTTGCAAGGCGCCTTCCCATGTCAGGATGCGATTTCTAGGGGTGGGCGGAATTTGCGGAATTAACCTTCGCAAATTATCGCGAGAATGTTTAAAATTATCGCAAACAAGCAGAAATATCGCGAAGATGCGGAAGTTTTTTTCCGGCATGTTCGCGCGATTTTCTGCATGGTTGCGGGTCGCCAACTTACCCATGTGGCTGCTTGCGGGCGCGGCCATCTTGTTTTGAGTTGTTCTCGCGGTGCATGATCGCGAGAAGAAAGACGTGATCGCGCGACGCATGACGTCACTGCGGGCGCGAACTGTCGCGAGACAGCGCAAATGGCTAAAAACAATACAACATCTCATGGAGAACGCGACCGGATCAAGAAAACTTGTCGGCGAACGCAGGGATTCAGGTAAGGCGATCGCGCGCGCGCGAGAATGTATCATTTTACAGCGCGAGCAAGAAACAAATTATCGCCAAGCTGCGGAAACCGGAATTTTTGACATTTTCGCGCTCTCCGCGGAACGCAAAAATGTCAAATTATCGCAATTTCCGCGAACGGAACGAAATTTTTGCCCAGGCCTAGCGATTTCTCATTGGCCGCCCTAGCAAGAGGGTTGCAGGGCATTGTCCGGTTGTTGAGTGGGTTGTTGTCCGGTACGCTCTGAGAACTTCAGTCAGGGCTGCCTGTAATTCTTTCTTCTCAGCGGTCGCTTGCTGAAATGTCTTTTTGATCGTGGCCATAAATCTCTCAATGGTGCCATTTGCTTGGGGCCAGAGTGGCGTGACCTTTCTGTGTTTGAAGTCCATATGTTTCGCAAAGGCACTGAATTCGTGTCCATTGAATGGGGGGCCATTGTCCGTTTTGACTTCTTTGGGGACACCCCATGTTGCAAATACTTTGTCTAACACTTTGAGAGTGCAAGAGGCGCTGGTAGATGAGATCATTTGTGCGATGGGAAATCGTGAATATTCGTCGATTATGGCAACCACGTATTTGCCAGACTGTAGTGGCCCATAAAAGTCCATGGCAACTTCTTGCCATACTCCACTGGGTAAGGTGGTCATTTGGAGTGGTGCCGGTGGATTGCTTTTGCTGGTCAGCTGACAGAGGGGGCAGTCCTTTAGCGTGGACTCCACCATTTGATCCAGGAAGGGGAACCAGACGCGTTCCCGTAGAGCCCGCTTCGTGGATACTACTCCTCTGTGGCCTTCATGGGCCAGGTTGATGACTCCCTGCCGTAGTTGACTGGGGATGACGAGTCGTTGACCTCTTAGAATGACTCCATCAGTGGTGACCGACAGTTCATCACAGACGTGCCGGAATGCCTGAATCTCTTTCCGGATTGTCGAATCTGTGTCTTCTTCTTGCGGGTTATGTCTCCATCTATTAGTTTGAATCCGGTGTAGTACCATTTGCAAGATGGCGTCTTGGGCGGTGACCTCCCGAATGACATCCATGGGAATGGCAGGTGGCAATGCTCGGTCAGCCACAAAGTGAATATATTCCTCAGCAATCGATGGTTTCGATTCTGAGGATGGCTGAGGGCGGCGGGACATGTAGTCAGCCGGGTTCTCCGCCTTCACCGGTTTATGAACAATCGTGAAAGTGTACTCCTGAAGTCAGAGACCCCATCTCTCAATTCTCGGAGGCATCTTGGATTTAGGATTGCCGTAGATGGTGATCAGCGCCTGATGATCCGTGATCAAGGTAAAGTGCTTGCCATATATAAAAACATGAAAGTGTTCGCATGCCCACACTACAGCAAGACTTTCCTTCTCTGGCTGTGAGTACTTCTTCTGGGGATCCGACAGGCTGCGGCTGGCATATGCGACGATCCGCCTCTGGTCAGAATCATTATCATATTGAGCCAGGATGGCCCCCAATCCAACAGGGCTGGCATCAACAGTGATCTCCGTTTTCCGTCGAGGATTGAAGTAAGAGAGACTGTCGGCCGATTCCACCGCACGCTTGATTTTCGTGAACGCCCTCTCACACTCAGGGGTCCAGTCAAACGGTTGACCAAGCTTGGTAAGGATCCGAAGGGGGTGACTGATAGTCGCGTAGTCCCGGATGTAACGGGCACAGTAACTGGCCATCCCTAAGAAAGACCTCAAGTCATTGACATCCTGCGGGCTGTTGGTGTTGTTCAAGGTCGCAATCTTGTCCGGGTCAGGCTTCATGCCCTCGTCGGAGAAGATATGTCCGAAGAATCTCAGAGTGGCCTTGTGGAACTCACATTTCTCTTTGTTCAGCGTCAAATTTGCATCCAGCAGGGCATGGCAAACGCGATCAAGAGCGATGTCGTGCTCACTAACATCAGACCCATAGACCACGATGTCGTCGCTGTAATTCAACGTGTTAGGAATTTGCTGAATGATCTGGCGGATAGCTTCCTGGAACATTTCCGCGGCAGACGAGACACCAAAGCTCAGCCGCTTGTACCTGAAAAGTCCTAGGTGTGTTGCAAACGTGGTGATGTAACGAGACTTGGTGTCCAGTTCTAACTGGTGATAACCTTTGTTCAGGTCCAGCTTCGAGAAGACCCTTGCGCCATTCAGGGCAGCGATCATATCGCTCAGATGTTATCCAGGGTGTCTCTCTCTTTCGATTGTGGTATTGGGTAAGCGCATGTCAACGCACAGTCTCACCTTGTTGGGAGTCCCTTTTTTCGGTACGATGACCAGTGGCGGCTGGTGACTTTTCAAAGTGGGGGGGCGTAAAAGTTGGGGGGTGAGTTTGCCTTAGCAAGTGAGCCCAACTGAAAAATGCAACAAAAACGTAGACAACATATAGCGTGCACATGACAACTGACTTGCCTCTTAGTTAATTAATTTCATTGTTGTAAGAGGGCAGCTGTATGTTTCTTGTAAGTTTATGCTTCCATCTTTAACTTTTAATAAATGTGACTCAACACAATGATATAATATTAATAATTCTGATGTACTAAGGTGCAAAGCCTCCGCACGTTATAAAATACACTTTTTTGTACTTTGAAGAGGCTACATGGCATGCGTTGGATGATTTGCATTGCACTGTAATGTTCATTTATTTCCAGGATTAATCCTTCAGTGTGCTTTGCAAACAATCTGTTACACATTGTTAGAAGAAGTACAGGCCAAAGAGTACAAGAATGTGTGGAGCATTAGAGACCCATTAGTAGGACCCAAATACACCACTAAACAAGTAGGCCCATATGGTTAATCCGGTTTCTAGGCATCTTTGGCTCATAGTCTGAAAGTGAGCAGTGTGAACATATTAAAAGGAAACACTTATTCAAACAATTCAACCGTGTGAGGACCAGCTTTGCAACAGCCACCTGCGAGAGTGTCACGTTTAGTGCAGACTGGGCTAAAATATTAACAAAGACATTTATAGAGCATTTCAGTGCCTCTTCGAATACTTCAGAGCTGTGGATTTACAATGACTGTCGTAAGTAAACTATAGATAATTTAGCCCATTTCTTTAAAGTCCAGAAGTAAACTAGCTTTTTGGTACTCAGCATATTACTTCACTATTACATGGCGGCTTGTACTCCGTTATGCTGCACGCTTTATTTACTGCCCCAATGCCTGCGATGCTTTTTTTTAGTGCCCCTGGGCCTCACATACCTAGCAGACAAGAACCTTGTGATGTGCTGACTCACTTTAGCGGCTGCCAGTCGCAGTGCTTGGCGTACAAAAGCAGTAGCATCCAGCTCGTGTCGTGAGAGAGTGTGTATGTAATAAGAAGCAAATGTGCCCACGATGGTGACACACGGATCCCGACTGACTCGCAATTTGCAAGGGCCGAGAGAGCACATACTTGGCAGACGACACACCCGAGTAGTTATCATCCTTAGAAGACGAATTACACACTGAAAGTGGCTATAACTCTGCACTCTTTGTAAATCGCCCCCACTGCGTTCTCTCCAATGGAAGTAATACAAACTACACATCAGTTTATGCACAATACCCATGCCTACCCACCAGGATGCTTGCTTCTCTAACCAGCACACTTACTTGCGTTACGCAAGTTGTAATTGTGAAAGTTTAAACCGAGGCAGCAGGAGACAAGGGGAGGGAGGCGTCTGATGGACAGAAAAGAAACGTAAAACACAAGAGAAACTGAGAAAATACACACAGAAATGTCCAGGGGAGAAACGGAATGATTTACTCTGACATGCCTCGCACCGGAAGCCGTCCCAGTAGTGACGCTCCAGCGAAGATCCACTTACCAAGACATCGATCATCTCTGCTCAAGAAACAACACATCCGAGTCTGTGGCGTGTGAGAGGCTGGAGGGAGAGTGTGATGCAGTGCGGGGCTGTGACTGTGGCCGGTGCCGATGTCCGTCCTGAGCAATGCACTAGCTCCCGCCTCCCAGTCCCATCCATTGTCCAATCAGGAGACCTGGGACTGGCGCGAAGGAAAGGGGCGTGCTCCGGTGTGGCCACCCACTGCCCTGCCCCTTGCCATTGATTTCAGTGGCGCTATGCTGAAGACGCCTGGGGCGCAGCACAGGCGCCCCATTTGAAACCAGGCATTTTCCGCTTTCTTTGGCTACTCCCTTCATGTTGACATCACTCTTTCCACATGTGCTTCCAGGGCGAGCAATATTCCTCGCCCCGGCCAGCACATGCAAGCAGGAGGTCTCGGACCTGCTGTGACCTCGTCGTCGTCCGTGCCATGAAGAAAAAAAGTCAGAGTGAGTCAGACAATTTCATTTATTTGTATTATTGTCTATTGTTTGTGTTTGTGATCGACAGTGACACATGGGGCAGAGACTGAGAGCACTTCTTTTGACTGAGGCTGCTGCATTGCGTGTGGGGTCTTTCCCCGATCCTCGTCCAGAGGCTGGTGGGGCAAAACCCCATTCGCCCCTATGCACCAGCCGCCACTGACGATGACCACGGCGACACCCACGGTGTCGGGCCATCCGTGCGCTCGATGATGTCCGCGGAAAGCAGTTCCTGAAGTTCCTCCTCGACGGGACTTTGAAGATGATAGGGAACACGTCGTGGGTGCTGCGCAACGGGTTTGACCTGTTCATTGATGTGTAGCCGAATTTGACAACCTCTCAGCTTGCCTAAGCCTTGAAAGAGTTCGGGAAACTTACTGACGTAATCCTGTGTGTTGTTGACTTTGAATAAAATTTCCACCAGACGAAGCCGCACTGCCGTGGGGAGGCTAAGAAGGCAGTCGGCTTCAGGCCCTTTGATGACATGTATGACCGCCTGTATGGTGATGTCGCCATGAGTGAGCGTTGTGTGGAATTTACCCAGACAGGGGAGCGGTTTGTTGGCCATCCACGTGAAAACGCGGTCCGGTGCAAAAGTCAGTGGGGGTTTTGGGACCATTTTGTCATGCTCCGTAACTGGAATATAGTTTAGCGAAGCACCGCTATCCATGACAAATTTAGTGTTGTGATTCCCCACTTTAATGTATTGTCGCGGATATTTTTTCAGTTGATCGGGGTCCGCAATCATGTTCAAGTATTCCACAGTGTAAGTCGAATCTCTGGAGGATGATGAGCTCGAGTCTCGAGATGGGGATCGGCGTTCCCAACATGACCTGCGTGATTCCCGGCTAGAATGTGATGAGCCTGGGGACCGCACGAGCTCTCCTTGAACGGCTCGTATGTGATGTTGCCGAGTGTTTGAGCGGGACGATCTCGTTGTTTCACCTCGCCTGTTTCTGTGATAGTCCCCACACATTGCTTCGAAGTGGTTGGACCGTCCACATTTCCTGCATCGTTGACCCATGGCCGGACAGGTGTCCACATGAGGGTAGTCACGTACACACCGATAACATCGCTTAGTCCTTTCTGTCTTTCGGTCTCTTCGCCCGAGCTCCCTTCTCCCGTACTCCGGACGCCGTTGGCGAGACGACGTGCTGTGTCTCCATTTGTTCTCCAGCGAATATTTCCTTCTACTACTAGAGTGTTCTTGCACGCGGTGTGCTTGCTCATGACTGACGATGTGGCCTGTTTCAATGGTGGCAGCGTGTTCCTCCGCTTGGTCATATATGCGGGTCATTTCTTCAATCTCTTCTAATTCATGGGGTTTCCTCAGTAGCCGTCTCCTGAGTGTTTCTGAATGGCAACCGGTTATGACTTGCGATTTGATGGCAGCGTCAGGCGAGAAGTTTTCAAACTCGCAGTATCTCGACAGCCGTTGTAACCGGGTGATGAATGCACTCATTGCCTCCTCTTTCCCTTGGCGTGCTTGGTGGAATGCATGGCGCTCATAATCTACGTTTCTTTTATGAAGGAACTTTTTGTTCAGTGCCTCACGCACTTTGTCATACGTCCCCGTTTCAGCAGGCGAAAGATCCTTGATGATTTTGCTTATTTCCCAGCCTGCCAGGTTGCGGAGGGCAATTAACTTCTCTTTGTCTTCCGTCACCTTGGATCCCTCAATATAATCTTCGAAATCTTCCAACCATTCTTGCCACTTGGGGCCCATGCTCCCTCCTGTGGTCACTGTCAGGGGTTCCGGGGCTCGCAGATGTGATCCTCCCACGACAGTAGGAGTCGCCATAATGTCGTTTGTTTATTCTCACCCTTATGTAGGTGCCCGTGTCTTTATCTGTTCACGTCAATGCTTGCTTATTTGTACTTGACAATGCTTGTTTATTTGCACTCGACAATGCTTGTTTACTTCCTCTTGCCAATGCTTGTTTATTTGCGCTTGACAATGCTTGTTTGTTTGCACTTAACAATGCTTGTTTACTTCTTCTTGCCAATGCTTGTTTATTTGCACTTGACAAGGCTTGCTTATTTGCTGGGTGCCTGACTTGCCGCTCTGCAACACTCAAGGGGTCTGTCTTGAAAGCCGCCTGACTCCAAGATGGCCGCCGTCACTACACACGCACGAGGCTTTCTCTCCTGGCTCATTCAGTCCTTTCCATGCTGGACTCACCGGCGGGCAGCTTCAAGGGTGGCACTCCTCAGGCCCTGCTTTTCCTCAGCGGCGACAGCTATCAGGTGAGGTCGGGGTGGGCTCCCGCCTTATTCTGCAGCTTCCTGCTTTTCCCTCGCGACAGCATGCCAAAGCTCACGCATCGGGCGTGAGGTCTGCCGGCATCGACGGGCTTTCAGCTCCTATTTCAACGCGCTCACCGGCGCTCGCTGGCAGGCTTTCAGAGACAGCGTCTCCGATGTTGGGGCACTTCTCTCTCCGCTCTTGGGCACAAGGCAGGGTCGGGGTGGGCTCCCGACTTCTGCAAACACTAGCGTCATTCAAGACACACGCATCTAGCGTGAGTCGCGCTTCGGAGCGATCGGCTTCGTCACTTCAGGCCAGTCCACTCTTGTTCCTGTGGCTGCTACCGGCTCCTCGACGATCTCTGGGGCTCCGTGGTCAGTGGGGCTTGCTCATCCCACCCTCGTCGCCAGTTGTAGCATCGCGCTACAAAGAATTACAGACACTTCTTGGTGTACCACAGGAGCTTTATTCCTTCACATGTTATCTCTACCTTGTCCCTACTCTAACTGCCCCTATCCTGTCATGACTCCTCCTCTTCCTTACACCACCCGGGCTCTGCCCTCCCCGACTACTAGGCTGCTAACTCCATTACATCGCTCCTCTTTAATGTTGAAAAAAACAATGCAACTCAGCTCGGCAATAGTGAAAGCAAGGAATGCGGCTGTTTACAGGAAACAGTGCCGGACACGCGGCCACAACGTGAAGGAAGCAGCATACAGGCAAGCACGGCATTTTTTATTTATTTATGAAACGGGGCGCGTGCGAGTGCAGTGTCTTTTGGAGGCGGGGGGTTAATAAGAAGGCAGCATACAGGCAAGCATGGCGTTTATTTTTTTTTTTATAAAACCGGACACCTGAAATACCCAACTTGAAAAGCACTCACACAGTAAGGCGGTGTATCGGTAACTTATTCTTAAACTTGCTGGCGTTTCACACAGCCAATGTCATTAAGAACGTAAGTCTGCTGGTAGAGTTACCGGCTGTTGCGCATTTTGTTACACACTGTGAAAGTGTGGGGGGGGGCGCGTGCGAGTGAAGTGTGTTCTGGAGGTGGGGGTTAATAAGACGGCAGCATACAGGCAAGTAATCTTACCTTGTTGTTGGCGCGCTCGTCCGTTTTGTACGCTGCAAGCCGTTAACGCACAGCAAGCATTGTGAATCACATATACGGAAGACAAAATAAGATGTCAAGGATTTGAAAAGCAGGCGTTTTTTGTGCGTCAATATTAGTGAATAAGGGTTGTATGCGGGTGCTTAGCGTGTTGAAGGGTGGGCCGGTGATAGGCCTGGGCTAAAATTCCGTTCCGCTTGCGGAAATTGCGATAATTTGACATTTTCGCATTCCGCGGAGAGCGCGAAAATGTCAAAATTTCCGCAATCCGCATTTTACCAGAAATTTTTGGCTTGCTCGCGCTGTAAAATAATACATTCTCGCGTGCACGCGATCGCCTTACCTGAATCCCCGCCTTCGCCGACAAGTTTTCCCGATCCGGTCGCGTTCTCCACTAGATGTTGGATTGTTGGTAGCCATTTGCGCTGTCTCACGACAGTTCGCGCCCGCAGTAACGTCATTCGTCGCGCGATCACGTCTTTCTACTCGCGATCATGCACCGCGAGACAAGTGAAAACAAGATGGCCGCGCCCGCGAGCAACCGCATGGGTAAGTTGGCGAGCCGCGACCACGCAGAAAATACCGCGAACGAGCAGGAAAAAAACTTCCGCATCTTCGCGATATTTCCGCGTGTTGGCGGAGATCTATAAAATTTTCGCGATAATTTGCGAAAGTGAATTTCGCAAATTCCGCCCACCCCTAGCCGGTGAGCATAACGTGAATAACAAGGAGGGAGTGCAAATAATGAAAGCGAAACGGCTACAAGTTAGCGCGCGCCATGCAAAGGCAGGAAGCTGACAAGGAGGGAGTGGTAGAAGGGAGGGAGTAAGGGAGAGCCTTCACACGCGCAATAAAAGCAGCCAAATGGCAGCTGTGCACAATGGCAGCTGTGCATGTGGCACACACTCTTGTGCGCGTTCTAGCAAGCTGGTGGCCGGCAAAGTAGCACTTTTCAAAGCAGCTACTAAATGTCTCGCCAGAACAGTGCATGCACTGGCTCAGACGAGACCGAAAAACCACACAGCGGAAGATCTACAATGGCAGGTCATTGACATGGCTGTCATTCCAAACAGAAGATGGATAGAACGGGTCAACTCGCTTACTCATGGACTAACACTTCATGAATGGTGTGGTTTGTTGCCACCCTAATTAACTAACTCTGCAAATCATTAACAGTCTCTGAGAAGTAATGAATTCTAGCTGGGAAATCCAGGTTATAACAAAGAGATATAATTGCATCAACTCTTTTTGAGTTCTAGCTGTGAATTCCAGGTTATAACCAAGGGATATAATTGCATGCACTTTTTTTTTTTAATTCACAACAGTTCTTTCATTATTATTTCAATTGTTCAATTTATATATAATGTTTCTAGAATTTGTCCTTATAGAAAGAGACAACATACTTCTTTAAACGGAGATTGCGTTTACAATAGGAATTCAACAAAGTTATTTCATTATTAATTAAATTGTTCCATTTTTAGATAACGTTTCCTGCCCTGATGGAACGAAATAACAAACTTCCCAAACGGAGACTGTTTTGGCTCACTCAATTGAGCACAGAGCGGCACGATGCTCGCGCGCTCTTCTCTGTTACCGGCAAGGTCTAGTCACGTCCTGCAACTCCGTTCTACATTTAGTTACGGGAGCTGCGGATGTACCCTTGTCATTAGAAAGACGGAGGCAGACTGAAGCGGTCCTCTACAAAGCGGCATACTTAACAGCACGCTGCAAGGCTGATTAGGGTGGCCCACTTCCTCTGATGAAAACTAAATGAGTCATCCTTCACCTTGGGTAAGAGCTGTGTTCGCTTCTATACTGGCAATTTTTAATCCTAATTTTCAGTACTATAAGCACTCGACCGCCGCATTTTCCTCTAACACATTTTCTTTTGCATTTATAGAAGAAACTTGTCAACATGGATTGTTGTGTCCTATTTCCATACTAATTACGGCTGTGTGCAACTGATACATGCCGGAAAGACTCTCAGACCCCCTCCCACTTACAGGGGTGAGTAATTACAACCATCACATCTTGACAGCTCCTTAAATGGATCCAACAAATCCCACCTATTTACTATGTATATTTCTCTCTCCTATCAAACAGTGCCCCGCTTGGCCCCGTGTGAGTAATTACCCCCTCTTAATGCTCTTTTTTCAGTCACTTCCTATATTGGTGTGCACTTCACCACTCTGACAGGATATTGCTATAGATTGAGGTAATTGATTCATCACAGGATTACCTTTTCCGTAGTTTTTTAGTTTTTCAGTTGACTGAACCATTCTCTTGTTTATTAAATTTCAGGTGTCCATCATTGTTAGGTCCTGATGAGACCCCTTGATTGAGGGGTTGAAACGCTGTTGACAAGCACTTAGAATGAACCATTGTACCCAGAGTTCACCAATGTTTCAGAAGGCTGTGAACAATTATTGAAACTTTAATGTATGTCACAACGTGTCACTTTGATATATAGGTTCTAAGTTCACTTGGGACACCAAACACTTCTTTCCTGATTCTGCATCAAGTTTGACATAAATAGTATTGCGTTTTATTCTTTGGGCTCGGTGATTCTTCTTCTCTTTCGGTGCATCTTTACCCATGACTATTGCCATTGTGCTTAACTGCTGTTAAGTATTCCATGTTTTGTCCACAGGTACCATTGTTCCTTGATATATAATAGATACCCTGGTTACTTGTGAGTAGGGTGGTCCTTGTTGTTCCTGAACTCACCAGTTCGTGCAACAGCGGCGATGAGTTGGTGTCGAAGGAAATGTGCTGGTTCCGATCAGCGCAACGTTGTTGATCCATGGAATTTTCTGAGTTGCAGCACTGAAAACTCACTTCCAAGGGCCCAGGATTGGGTTTGCACCACTTTGCAGAGCAGGAGTCACAGAAGGCAAATACCAGGTGCTGGTTATTGGCTGCAGGGAGAAGAGTTTGATATCACTGCGACTTCAAAATCAGGAAGCAAGCCCTTGGAGATACTTTGGTTCTGGGATGTAGAGATGCAGGTCCAGTCCTTCTCACTCCCCAGGCAAGAGGCAGCAGGTCAACACAGCAAAGCAATTCAGCAAAGTGGCAGCCTCACCTTGCAGCACAGCAGTCCTTCTTCATGGAAGAATGTCCTCAATTACAGAAGTGTTCTGTTTTGGTGGTGTCAGAGGCCCAGTACTTATACCCAGTTTGGGCCTTTGTCATGGGGGAGACTTTCTTTCCTGTCCTGGCTCCAGACTCACAACAAGAGGGCATGTAACCCTTTGTGTGGGGACAGGACACAGCCCTTTCAGGTGTGTCTTCTTCTTTCTCTGATCCTGCTGCTCAACATGACTAATCAGCATGTAGATGGCCATTCAGTCACACCTATCCTACCTATGGTTTCTTTGTGTGTAGCTGTCTAGAGGAAATGCAGGAAGTCAGCTGTCACCCACACCCAACGGGTATTCCAGGGACAGGCAGAAGGCACCAAATGGTTATAGCAAGAAAATGCAAACTTTCTAAAAGTGCGAATGTCAGAATTGCAATTTAAAAATTAACTTCACCATAAGTTGTCTTTTTAGATTGTGATTCCAGAGGCACCAAATGTGGGGGTGCTATTTTTTCCAATTGGAAATTAAACCTATAAACTGTAATAAGACAATCCCAATGTTAACCTAATGGAGAGATAGGCCTTGCAGTAGTGAAAAAGGAATTTAAGAGTAAACATGTAAACTGGAAAGCACATGCTCTACTTTTTAAATTCACTGCACCCTGTCAATGGGCTATCCAGGGCCTACCTTAGGGTTGACCGATATGTAATAAAACAGAAGGTTTTGGCTTGAAAAGTAGATTATCTTGCCAGGTCGAAATGGCAGTTTAAAACCGCACATACAGGCTCTGCAGTGGCAGGCCTGAGACACATTTAAATGGCTTCTTAAGCGGGTGGCAAACTCATTGCATTTGATTTACAGGCCCTGGGCACATAGTGTACTTCATTAGGGACTTATAAGTTAAATCAAATTCCCCAATTGTGGATAAATAAATGTTACCATGTTTTAGGTATAGGGCACATGCACTTTAGCACTGATTAGCAGTGGTAAAGTGCCCAGACTCATAAAGCCAGCAGAATCAAAGTCATCAAAACAGTCAAAAACAAGAGGTCAAAAAGACAAAAAGTCAGAGGAAATCACACCAAGAATGCCAGGTCTAACATGTGTCCTCCCTGTGGAAAGTGGGAAGAGCTACCTGACCCCTTGGGAGTTCTCTTCACTAAGGCAGACAAACCTATAGAGATCATCAACATTGGTGTAGTCTATGCCAGAACTGTGTTCCACCGTAAAGTCCATTCCCTGTAGGGAGATGGAATACGTGAACAGTTTTGGCATCTCAGACCTCATTTGCATTAACCATCTGAGGGTTCTCTGGTCTGTCTGAACCCAGAAGTGAGGGCCAAACAGGTATGGCATTAAATTCTTCAGTGCCCAACCCACAGAAAAGCCTTCTCTTTCTATGGCACTCCACATCTTTTCCCTGGGAAGTAACATTCTACTGGTGAAGCCTACAGGTTGATTCAGACCCTTTTTGTTCAGCTATGAGAGCACAGACCCTATGACATGCGTTGAGGCATCTGTCTTCACCCCAAATTATTAGGAGAAATCAAGGACCTTTGGCACATGTGCTGTGAACATGGCACCTTTCAGGGTGTTAAAAGCTTTCTGGCATACCTCTGTCCTGACGTGGCTGCTTCTTGGAAGTCAGTTCCATCAAGGGGTTAACAATGGTACCATATCACTTCATGCATCTCCTGTAATAGCCAGTGAGGCATAAGAAGGCTCTCACATATGTCTTGGTCTTGTGTGGGGGGGGGTTCCCAAGCTAGAATGGTTTAATCTTTTGCCTGAAGGGCTGCACCTTGCCATCCCCTACTTGGAGTCCCAAGTAAATCACAGAGCCCTGCCCTATCTGGCACTTACTGGCCTTGATAGTCAGGCCTGCACTGTGCAGAACCTGAAGTACTTGCTAGAGGTGGCTCAAGTGGTCCTCCCAACTAGAACTGAAGACAACAATGCCATCTAGGCTGGTGGCACTGAAGTTCTCCAACCCAACCAGGACCTGGTTGACTAACCTCTGGAAATGTGGCAGGGGCGGTTTTCAACCGAAGAGGCATGACCTGGAAGTGCCCTTCCAGTGTTGATAATGCTACCCTCTCTTTGGCCCCCTCAGTCAAGGCAAACAGCCAGTATCCAGATGTTAAGTCAAACTTACTAAGGGACTTAGCAGCTCCAAGCCGAACTATGAGTTCATCAGCTCTGAGGAAGGGGTGTGCGTCAGTCTTGGTGCCCTTATTGAGCCCACGTTATTATACACAAAATCCAAGTTCAGGTGTGACACCTGGCGGGGCAGACTTAGGGACCAACACCACTGGGCTTGTCCAAGGGCTGTTAGAGAGCTCAATAACCCTCCACCAGCAACTTAGAGATTTCATCTTTGATGCTAGCTCTCACTTTGTCAGATAACGTGTGTGTTAGAACTGGGGGTCTCTAGTCGGCTGAGGTAGGTACCTTAGGCCAAATAGGGACCCTTGCTTTTAAGTCAGGGAAAGGAAGGACACCTTCTCAGATCGCCCTTGCTCACCTCCTCGGTAGTTTGGCACGAGCAGACAGGCTTATCTCCAAGGCAAATGTGTAAAGTATTTGCAACCCCGCTCTCAGTAACCCAATGATGACACCACAAATGGACTCCACACGAGTTTCATAAAGAACAAGTATATGTTTATATAACAAGATATACGATGAGACCACACACTATAAAAATCCAACAAATGCTTATTTGTAATATTTCACCTGGCTGGTTATTAGGCCAGCAAGCCCTTGTAGGTTCTTGCAGTATCAATGAGCAATTCTAGACGATCCAATGCAGTCCTAATGCAATGCTATGCAGTTTGTAATGCAAGAATCAGGCACTTTGTAATGCAACAATGATGCAGTTCGTTATGCAACAATCAGGTAGTTCGTACTGCCAAAATAATGCAATTTGGAATGTAACAATCAGGCAGTCCATTATGCAAAAATAATGCAATGCGTAATGAACAATCAGGCAGTCTGTTATGCAGAAATAATGCAATGCGTAATGCAAAAATCAGACAGTTTGCAATACCAAAATGATGTAATGCGTAATGCAACAATCAGGTAGTTCGTTATGCAGAAATAATGCAATGTGTAATGCAACAATCAGGCAGTTCGTAATACCAAAATGATGTAATGCGTAATGCAGCAATCAGCAGTTCTTAATGCCAAAATAATGTACTCCGGCACTGATCACAGTGCTCAGGACAGTCTCTATGCCACTCCTGCTGACTTGCGGTCAGCTACTACCAAAATATGCCCCCAACACGGGTATGGTGGAAAACAAAGTGCAGCTCCACACTCCGACACTGGTAATGACACTCCTCATCAAGTACGGGCCGCAATACGGACTTCAGCGGAGGATCGCGCTGTGAGAATTGGAAAGGCCGCAAGCTTTTCTCTTCGAGCCCGCACCTCTCCCCAGGCGGCGACACATGCACCCTCGCTGAGTGTTACCTGGGGGTGCGACCTCGCTCTCCTCTCCTCGCGACTTGGGCCTCCGATGCGGCTTTGTTGATTTTGGGCAGTGGAACCCAACAAGGGGATGGCTCAAGGTCCCTCCTTGGCAAGGATGGGCTCGGACCGGTGGCACAGCTCCTCTGGGGATGCCGGTCTGAGCCGCTGGCAATGAGGAATATCTCTGGCTGCAACAGGGCACACGCACACAGCGTCCCTGGGACTCACTTGAGCTCCAGGTGTGCACGATCACAGGGCACTCCTCACGAAGGTTTCAGGCTGCACGAAGCACACGCACACAACATCGATGAGACTCACTTGGATTCCTGGTATGCACGATCACAGGATGATCCTCACAAAGGTCTCAGGCTGTACAAAGCACACGCACACAGCGTCGCTGAGACTCACTTGGATTCCTGGTGCACACGATCACCGGGCAATTTTTACGAGGGTCTCAGGCTGCAAAAAGCACCCGCACACAGCGTCGCTGAGACACACTAGAGTTCCGGGTGCACACGATCACATGGCAATCCTCACAAAGGTCTCAGGCTGCACAAAGCACACGCACACAGCGCTGCTGAGACTCACTTGGATTCCGGTTGGGCACATTCACAGGACGATCCTCACGAAGGTCTCAGGCTGCACAAAGCACACGCACACAGCGTCGCTGAGACTAACTTGGATTCCTGGTGCACACGATCACAGGCCAATTCTTATGCGGGTCTCAGGCTGCAAAAAGCACACGCACACAGCTTTGCTGAGACACACCTGGAAACTTTTGTGTTTCTGAGTCTCCACAACAGGTAGCCAGCTCTCCTCGGGCCCTTGGGGATGAGTTACTTCAGGACACAACACACAGCAAAGTCCTTTCAAGCAGGGGGATACAGCACACAGCAAAGTCCCTTTAGCCTCTCCTTGGTTAAATCAGCAAACTGCAGGCCAGCCCCAGGACACACAGCAAGGGTCAGTCCTTTCCTTCAGTCTCTTTAGCTGTTTCTTCCTTGGCAGAGGTTCCTCTTGACAATGAAGTAGTTTCAATCCTTTACATTCTTGATCTAGTTATACCCCTAATTGTCTTTGAAGTCTTTGTGTTCAGGGGGGCACTGACCCCTGTCCAAACCAGTTCTGGGTGCCTACCTGCCAGTGACACCTTCTTTCTTTGATAGTGGGGGTCTGGATCGTTAATCACTCTGCAGGAGATGGAGCCATTGTTTTATGGTGGTAGCCCAGGCCTCTTCACCTTCAGGGGCTACTTCTCACCCTAAACTCCAGATGTAGGTCAGCCTGTTGCTGTCTCACCTCCTCCCCTGGGTCAAAACATTCCCCAGAGCCTATCACATTCAAATACAGACAGTCAATCCACAACCAGGCAGAGACACACAGAAATGTTAAAACAGAAAACCCCAGCCACTTCTAAAAGAGTGGTTTCTAAACACACAATGCAAAAACCACCTTCACAAAAAGATGTGTAATTAAATTGTGAGTTCAGGCACACAAAACTTCATCTCTCCATCTTTAGCCTATGGGAAGATAGGCTGGAAACATATTACACAGCCTCCCCCATTCTGTCCTATGGGCAAGATGGCCTTTTAACAGTGAAAAACTAAATGGAGAGTATTTCACTGTCAGGACATGGTACACACCTTAGTACATGTCCTACCTTTCACATGCACTGCACCCTGCCCAGGGGGTACCCTGGACCTACCATAGGGGTGTCAGATGTGTATAGAAAGGGAAGGGTAATGTCTGGCAAGTTAGTGCACTTGTCAGAACAACATGGCAGTTTAACAAATTGCACACAGGCACTGCAATGGCAGGCCCGAGTTCCCTTTTTAAGGCTACTTGTGTGTGTGGCATAATTAGTGCTGCGGGCCCACTAGTAGCATTTGCATTACCAGTCCTGGCACACATAGTGCACTTTACTAGGGACTTTACTAGTAAGGCAAACATACCAATCATGGACAACCAATTACCATTACACTTTAACAGGGAACACTTGCACTTTGACACTGTTTAGCAGTGGCAAAGTGTCCAAAGTATCTAAGTTGGCAACACCATGCCAGAAAAAAAGGACTAGGGGGAAAGCAAAAGGTTTAGGGAACTTTAACCAAAAAAGGCCAAGTCATACAGTCTTAATACAGGCATACCTCTTTTGGGTCATCCGGGGAACAACCTTTACAACGCAACTTTTACAACGCACTACCTTTACAACGCATTTTTTACAACGCATAATCCATTACAACGCATGACATTACAACGCATGACACTACAACGCATTTTTAAAAACTACCTTTACAACGCATTCCATTACAACGCATACTACCATTACAACGCATACCATTACAACGCATAATATTACACTTCACTATCCAACACTTACCCTACTGTTGCACCCCCTGGAGTTAGAATAGTAATTTTGACCCCTATACTGTCCAACACTTACCCTACTGTTGCACCCCCTGGAGTTAGAATAGTAATTTTTACCCCTATACTATCCAACACTTACCCTACTGTTGCACCCCCTGGAGTTAGAATAGTAATTTTTACCCCTATACTATCCAACACTTACCCTACTGTTGCACCCCCTGGAGTTAGAATAGTAATTTTTACCCCTATACTATCCAACACTTACCCTACTGTTGCACCCCCTGGAGTTAGAATAGTAATTTTTACCCCTATACTATCCAACACTTACCCTACTGTTGCACCCCCTGGAGTTAGAATAGTAATTTTTACCCCTATACTATCCAACACTTACCCTACTGATGCACCCCCTGGAGTTAGAATAGTAATTTTCACCCCTATACTATCCAACACTTACCCTACTGTTGCACCCCCTGGAGTTAGAAAAGTAACTTTTACCCCTATACTATCTAATACTTACCTTAAATGCAATTTAATATTATGCGTTGTAATGGTATGCGTTGTAAAGGTATTATGCGTTGTAATGGAAATGCGTTGTAAAGGTAGTTTTTAAAAATGCGTTGTAGTGTCATGCGTTGTAATGTCATGCGTTGTAATGGATTATGCGTTGTAAAAAATGCGTTGTAAGTGCATGCGTTGTAAAAGTGTGCGTTGTAACGTCATACATCCGGGTCATCTAGATAGTCTTGGACCATCATCTGCACTCTCATTGGTGCTACCCCTTGCTGTGCCTGTGCCTCTGCACTTGACCTAAGTCCTGCTAAATAAAGCCAACCCATTGCAGAAGTTGGCAGCAAACTTGAAGCATTTTTTGCTGTGGTTTTGGAATAGCTAGTGATGGTGATGGCTGCTGCTCCAGAGACTGCAAGCCAAATGCACCACCCTGTGTGGCGGTGAATGCTTCAATTCAGAACTACTGCCCCTGCATAGAATTTGCAGTCTTTCTGCTTGATCATTTGCTTTACTGACGATCCAAGATTGGAACACTAAGATATCCATTTAAAAGAAATGAACGTGGCCAGAACTGTTTTGTATTGTGGATCTAGTATGTGGAACAGTCTTTGGAAAACACAATCTCTATTTGCAGCCTTTTATTCGTGTTCAAGTGTAGGATTAAGTTATCCACCAAAGAAGGTGCTTCTTCATTGACCTTAGTGAACGTTCGTTCCACCTTTTTCAACACATCCTGTAGCAGATGCAACAACAGTATTGCTTACCTCATTTTACTGCATTCTTTGCTATCTTCCCATGCCATAATCTCGAAAGGAACTTGCACTTATATCAGGCACATCAGTACCTCTCCTTTCTCCAACTCAATTGTCATTGCTTTATCTGTTGCATTCCCTCTTCTTTGAATTACATAATCGTTGATAGACCTGTACAGCTCAAACAGGCCTAACAGCATGTAGAAGATTGAGTTCTAATGTGTTGGCACCTTCTGTATGAGGGCTTTTACAGGTTGGCTACTAGCAAGCTGAAGGATCTTTAACTGTTTCCAGGCTTTGAATAAATTACTGAAATAAGTGCATATTTTCGTCAGGTAACCAGTATGTTGCAAATTACATCTTTTTTTCAGAATGTCCTGCTTAATTAGGTTGATGCAATACACTAAACACGGAACTCTGAAATAATCACCGTCAGCCATGGCTTTAACTATATAATTGCCAATAAAAGTGCCAACAATTCCAATTACAAGACCTCTGGTATAATCCGTTCGTAGACCTTGGTTTTAAACTCTTCCAAGTTGTTGGTAGCTGCAGGCAATTTCTCCATGATGAACATTACAACTGTTGCATGATGTGAATGCCCTGCAAAGCATCATTAGTGGGGAGACCAGCCTTTTCCTAACTTCTTGGAAAAAGATCCAGTGTGTAGTTATGCACATGTTCTTTTACTTGACAACTGTTCCACATGTCGGAACAGAGCTCTGCTTCATAGTGTTGTCCACCAACTGCCACACTTCATGATGCAGTACTGGCACAGTGACTCTGGCAAAATTGGTCTGGCTGGGAGCTTTGAATACTGCTTTCCGTTGTAGCACTAGGCTTTTTTGTGGTTCTCTTTCACCACCAGGAGCTATGTTTTTATGTACTCTTCCCACATGATTGAGTGTTTTTGTCTTCAAATGGTACAGTTGGCCTTCAGTACCTTAGTGCCACGAAGCTTACCACGATAAACTTTCTTGTGGCAAATGAAGCATATCGTGATGTTATCCTCATGGTGGTTAAGCATAAAGAAGTCCCAAACTGGAGAGACCTTTCTTATTGTGCCAAAGCCTGAAGAACTGGAGGTAAATCTAGGTGGTTTTGTGGTTTGCCTTTCTATAGAGTGTGCTGTGACTGCGGAAAGGGAGGTGGTGGGGTGGCTGCAGGTTTCCGGGGTCTTGCAAATATGAGAGCCGGTGGTATTGGCGGAGCCACATGCCCCTGAACAGGTTGAGTAGAGGTGATCTGTACCTCCTCTGTGCCCCTCTCCAGTTTAATGATCACTTGCTCATCATCCTCATCACCACCTGCCTCACTTGCAAGGCTTTCAGAAACCTTCATTTTCGCTTTTCTCTTGGACTCAGCAGGGGCCCAATCCATGTCCAAAAGATGGAGGAGCACTCTCTCTTTTCCTTGCTGGAGATTGTGAAGCTTATTTTGACAACAGTTTGCTCAGTAGGAACTTCAAACACCTGTTCTGCTTCTACTTCTGGAAGAACTGTTGCTGACTACGGCTCTTGTTTCCTGCAATATTTCAGTTAGCAGCTGAGAGAATTTCATTTCAGATTCACTGCTCTCCATGACTGCAGTCACTTCAGTGCAGAGAGATAAGATCTTAGGGTTTGGTGGTGGCAGTGCTATTGATACTGGAGTGATCATCTAAGCTGCTTTCTGCCCAGAGGAGGGTGCGGTAGGTGTGTCACATTTCCTGAAATATTCTGAGGAATTTATGCCAGTGGTGGCAACCAGCTTCTACTCCTCCCCACTGGCCCCTGTCTTTGAAGGAACCTCCTTCTTTGGGGCCATCTTTTTAGCACAAGCAGTTGGTGCTTTGAACTTGGAGAAGAAGCACTTAGCAGAAGAGAACTAAGGTGTCCCTGACAGCTGATTTCCCTCTCTGTATCAGTACTATGTGTGATGACTTGTGCACCTAAAAGCAAAGCAACTAAAAAAGTCAGTGAAACAAGGGGAATCAGGATCTAACTAATGTAACACAAGTGAAGTCATAGTCATCTCAAATGCTTAACAATAATGTACCCAAAACATGCATAAACTATTTTTCACATGACAGAGGATGCAAGACCTGGCTCTTCGACTGAACCTCCACACCCAGGCGGATCAGTAGCCCCCCTTGAGATCCTCACAGGTGAGCAGCTGCGCTATACAAACACTTGGTTGTTTGATTGATTGAGAGGAAAAATGTAATAAATACATTAAGTATTTGCTGGTGCTCCTCCAGGTACAATAATACTCTATCGGAGGCAGCGTGATATGGACAAAAATTGAAAACAATACAATAAGCATTTGCACGTGCCCAAGCATGCATCATGGGGAATCTATAGGAAGCAGGGGAAGGCAGGCAAAATAGAATAAATACATTAAATGATTGCTGGTGCCCCACCAGTGACCATGGGTACTCTATAGGAGTAAGGGAAAAGCAGGCAAAAATTGAAAGACTACATTAAATGTTTGCTGGTGCCCCACCAGGTCCCATGGGAACTCTATTGGGAAGCAGCGGGAGGCAGGCAAAAAATTAAACCAATACATTAAAGAATTGCCGGTGCACTTCAAGGGCCCACAGGACCCTATGGCAGGCAGGGTGAGACAGGCCCACATAAAAAAACAGTAAATAATTGATAGCGCTCCAGTAGTGCCCATGGAGACTCTGTGGGAAGCATGGGCAATATAGGCAAAAATAAAAAAAATACTATAAATAATTGCTGATTGCCCACCAGGGACCATGGAGACTCTATGGGAGGTAAATCAATCGGGTTTCTTATCCAGCTAGTCACCCATTAGGGTCTCAAGGCTCTGAGACCCTAAGGGGAAGCAGGCACAAATCAAAAAAGTATAAAAACGACAGCACTGTACTGCAATTATCCAAAAGTAAAAAGAAATATATCAAGAAAAAAGAGGAAAAAAGAATACAAAAATACTAGTCCTCTTCTATCGGTGTTCCAAAGAACAGCTTTTAAAATTTGAATAAAGGGATTAAGGCACACACTGGCTGCAGAAAATGTTGGAAACTGACTTACACACTATATGGCCCAGAAAAAAGAGACCTAGAAAACAAAGACAAATCACCACTAAACACACACACACTAACTGGTTCCACAAAATAGTAGTCGCTGCACTGCCAGCGAAGACGGAGATTTGAGATCAAAGATAAGATGGCCCAAAATAAAACCACACACACACACACACAGACACACACACAACCATACACACACACACACGCTACATAAAATGGCCACTGCCACATGGTCAGCAAATGAGGAGGCATGGAGAACAAAGAAGACAGTTACTCTGTCCTGCCTGAAGAACCTTTCCCCAACTAGTCAGAAAAAAACATCTTGCAGCATTGAAGGGAAAGGTTTGCAAAGATTTTATTTATCTAATGAGTCTGGGCCCACACATGCAATTGCCCTTCACAAACAGCCATCAAATTAGCAATGACAAAAACAACATTTTAATTAAGTTAAAAAATTCCTCAACCACAATATCAACCATGCCATACATAAAATAAAAACACACACAAATGGTGGGAAAAGGTGGAAGAAGGTAGCTTAGAACCAATGAAGAGGTTTACATGGGCCAGGACCTCAGGAGCTACCCCAACCCTAGCAGCAACTGACATTTAGAACCTCAAACATTTTTTAAAAAGCATATAGTACAGTCGCAGTAAGAAGTGAAAAATACATCTAAACTACACCCAAGTTCCTAGTGCAGGGCAGAATAGGCCCCAAACAGTAAAACAACATCACAGTAAACTGACAAACAAATCAGTATTAATTTCACAAAAACACACACAACAAAATGGAGAAAATGTATACATAACTCCAGGCCTCCGCCATCTAAAAGCACAAACATTAAAATTCCAACCCACCCACCAAGAAAGATACAAAATTAAAAATTAAAAAGGAAAAAAAACACTGGTTCATTTCCGTCCTCAAACAACAAACTTTTTTCAAAGTGCTGCATTTAACTTGATTTTCTCCAAAAAGTTAAGATTGCAATGGTATGGATGCAGAGAGAGTGCTGTTTTCCCCCCAAAATTCAATTCGAAAGTGACCAAGGGTTGGACAAAGCAGAGGGAGGAGTCTTCAGGTCATGAAGAGGAAGTTGCTGCTATGTGTACAGTAGCCTTCCAGTCTCTATGGCGCATCCTTCCTGTTTAAAAATAAAATAAATAAATAAATAAAAAGTGCATTTCACACAAAAAATACCCAAATTGTCGGCTGGGGTAAAATATTAACTCAAAAACACTTTTTGAGTTGATTTCCCTGCACTTGAAGTAAAAAAACTACCCGAAATGCTGACCGACGACAGCCTGTGTTAAAGAACTGCTGTTAAAGAACTGCTGCTGGCATTCTCCTAAAGGCCGCTGAACATTCACGTTCTCGCAATCTGTATTTTCCAGGAGAATCGGTTATGTGTAGTGGTGTTTCAGAGAAAAAATAGGAAATTATGCATCACAAGACTAACGCAGAATGAGCCAATTACTCCAATTACTCCAGTGAAATTAAAATTATGCCCGGCCTAGCCACAATCTTGCCATTCCTGGCATCATGGTATGCATCCCTTAAACGATGCTCACCATCTTTGCAATGTTGAAGCATTTGTGGCATGATGATAGCCATCATTTAGCAGTGAGCAACACTGGTATATGGTGGCAACTCCAGGTGTGTGATGGACAACCATGTGAGGGTCATCCTTACCATCTGCCACCCATTGCTGACACAAAGTATGGATATCACGGCATGTGAAGCTGAAAGTTAGCATGTGAAGGTGTGCAGGAAAATTTGGGATTGTCTCTGTCCACGTGGGATGGAAGTAAATGATTGTTTTTTTCAATCTGGCATATAAAAATGAAAAGAAATAACCCAAGCATTTGAGTAAATAATGTAGCAGCGACTACAAAGATAATCCTTCTGGAACATACCTAAGACCTAAAACTTTCCCCCAAAAATTGGTGTATTTCAAGTATCAAAACAACTTAATGCATTTCTAAAAGCTCAAATGAGTGGGGACTCTACTTCTGATGCTCGGGCTTTATTTTCCAGATGCAGGTGGTATTATTTGCTGCTATGGTAGATGTTTCTCAACTTATTTGGAGGAATTCCATGTTCTATGTGGACAGTTTTTTTTTTGCATTATCAACATTATATTACTACTGCTTGCGGCTTGTAGGATCCAGATAGCCTACTGGATATACCTGCTGTCTGAGTCTCTATTCAGAACTCGACTCAAGGTATAATTCTCTCCTATACCACCAGTTAATTTATCAACATTCACTTTTTGTTGTATCTCTTGCTTCATGTAAAGGACTCATGCCATGTGCACATTTTTAATAAATATATAAATAAAACACATTTTTAACCAGCATCTTTGAAAATGCTACTGTAAAAAGCACAGTTTGGCCTCAATTATTTCAACATAAGCTAGGAGGAAGCAGTCCAGCTCAGTCATTTGCTCGGTGCATTTTCTAGCAGGCATTAGTTCCAACATTCTGAAAGTTGACTCGCCGACACTGACCTAGAATTTCTTTTGACTAAAAGCAGTATCTCATTATAGTTCTTTTTTTTATTTTGTAATTAAATAAATCCTAACACATACCACAGGCCTTTTAATAGTTGTTGCTAAGCTAAAATTGCTCACATATACAATTTTTGTTCTGGGCAATGAGGTCACGTTACCTATACACTCTTAATAGCAATTTGGGTGTAAACCAGTGTTTCAGCCAAATCAGTATCATGAGGCATGTGGTTATAAGGAATACAGGTTACCTTATATTTCAGCATTTCACTCCAAGTACTATTCATCAAGGACAAACCTGGAGGCATCTGTACTACAAAAAAGTCCCGGAATTATGAAATCATATGGGCAAATAGGTGCAGTGATATCAATTTCCACATTATTCCCTATTTACAGGCATTCATTAAATCTTAACCCTTCTCGCCCTCTCCCGCCCCCATGCCCCTGCACCTGCATCCCAAGATTATTGTAAATTCCATGTGCAGAATAATAGCAATGGTTTTACCACATCACTTGGGATGTGACATCTGTATTTTATGAGATACTTACTGCAGTTGTTCCGCTGAGTTGACAAGCAGCATTAAGGACAAAAGTGGCAATGAGCTGCCATTTTATACTTGGATCTGTGAACATTTCCCATATTTTCTTTGTTTTCTCGCCATTTAATGCATACATTTCTTTCTTTATGTCATCCAACTCTGACGGGTCATTCACAGAACCATGGAATGTCTTCAATGCTAATTCAAGAAAAATAAATAGTTTAATCAATGATATCCATTATATGGGGTGACATGGCTATGTTTCTATTCAAACAACAACTTGGGTTTTGGCTCTAATCAGTAAGGCTGAGCCCTAATCATCAAATAAACAAAACATATGCCAGTACTGATCTGATTTTCAAATATTATTCAGTGAAAGCTACACGAAAAACAAACACTGTAGCCTCGAGGAAGTAAATTCCATTCCTTATTTAATGAATTTTTTTATTTTATTTTTAGATCATTCTCTTTTGAAAATATAGTTGCAGACATTTTAGAAAAAAGTGAAAACGCAGTGACAACAACAAATGTTAGAATACCTATTAACAATATTTACAATACTCTTCACGCCCAAACCACAGAGAACATAGATACACATTTAAGACATAGACACCACATGGACAAATTACTTCAAAAATGTCAAAAGACACAACACAACCACCCCGTTTAGAAGTGAGAAATATTGTCGAACTTCGTTCTCATATTTTAATGGAGGAGCCAAACTGTTAAATAATTATTATTAAACAACCTCTGTGCTAACCACAATATTATTCTAATAATTTCAGGGTTTAATTCTGAATGCACAGGGGTACAATTTTGTTAAACACATGTTTGGCGTTTACTGACTGATAGGAGTGGGAGGGAAGATGGCAGCCGGCTAGGACGCCAGGTCGGGAGCTCCGAGAGAACTGCCCTATGTGAGATCAACGAACAGGCTATATTTTCCCGTCTCTTTGCTGCGGAAGAAGATGTCTTGACACCGGGTGAAGTACACGAAAATCCAAAATATACTAACAGTTACGAGACCCCCCGCATGTAGTAGACGCACAATATGAAATATGTAAAGGCTCCGGATACAACATGCCACCGGAGGGATTAAATATACCCGCAGAAACCTACCGAGTCGGAAGATCGCAAAACAGGTGCCTGATTTTTCTTACACTGAACACTTTGTCTCGGCAGGTGAGGCAGGAGAAACGGGAGGAGCAGAAGTTTCCCCCTTCTACGAGTGTGTGGAGCGCTGCACAAAAAGCTCGCAAAGCCGTTCGGCAAGCTGCGTGCAGAGTGTCCTTTCCGTTCCGAGGCAGCGGGGGCAGTGACAGAACATTCCCAACAGCGGAAAGCAAGGCAGCGGAAGGCAAGGCAGGGTGTGAGTCATACTCAACCGGGAGGCGGCTGTGGCGCTCTACTAACAAGGTCAGACAATATCTGTGCAAAGGAGGATTTTCAAAACCTAACCCAGTACTAGTGGACCTGTGGGACTTGTGCCCTAAGCAGAATACGGACCAGGAAAGTTGGGTTACTGTGCAAAATATCCCAGAAATAAAAGTGTTTTGCTCGCTCACTAGTGTAATAAGGGAGATTTTCTGGACCCCAAGTGAGGGCGAAGAGATAAGCACAACCAATTCTCTTAAATCGGTCAGAGCATCGCTCTGGATGTTAAACCCAGGTACTACTGAAAGCAAAAGAAGTGAGGGAGAGGGGGTAAATTGCCTGGGATTTGCAAATACTGGAGGGCCAAGTGTACCTACTCAATTACAAGAGACACAATCTAAGACACAAGCCAAGGGAGTAATAACAAACATTGAGCATGAGAAAAGCAGGTCTACCTATTGTTTAAGAAATAGAGACTTTTTCCAAAACGCAACTCCAGTGGACCCTAAACAACACATTGCCCCTCGCAGTACGAAGAGAAACTCAAAAAAACAGGTTAAGCTGGACTCTAGTAGTTTCTACACGAAAGGGAGGATTCGAAAAGAATCAGGGAGTAGTGGAAATGCGGCACTCCCCCCCCCGTGTGACCCCCTCCCTTAGATCCTTCTTTAACATCCAAGAACAAAGCCAAAAGAGCGTGGTAAAAGGGACCAACTCCACGAAAATTGTGACAACTTCCCTGGCTTGCGTCCCTGTACTAACCGAGTCCCATACCAAATCTGTCATATCATCAGCCCCTTTAATGATGTCTGAGGTAATCTCTGACCCTATCACCTCGGCTATGCCAGCTCAGCCTAAATCAACAGTGGACTCTCAGCTGACTCCGGCAGACGATCAATTGAATCCACATCAGAGTGAGATTAGAGTCCCGGGGAACCAAACACAAATCTTGACCTTAGGTTTAAGTCCAACAGACCAGTTCCTTGAGAAGATGCTGGAGGAAATGAGGGCAAAATTTGCAATATCAGAGATAAATCAGGGAAAAATTCGTGAGGTATGTGAGGCCCTAGACACTAAGATGATTGCATTGAATGATCGGGTTACTGAAGTTGAAGCACCAGTTGAGGGACTATCCAAAAAAGTAGAACAAAATGAAAAAGACATAAGGGTTCTAAAAGAGAGGGAAAAAAGTACGAGTGACAAACTGGAATCTTTGGAAAATCAGGCGAGAAAAAACAACATACGAATATTAAATGTCCCTGAAGGAAAAGAAGGGGTAGATGTCAAGAAATTTATAGTTCAACTATTTGAGGAGCAATTCCCTTGGACCAAAGAAATAGGACTAGATGACGATATTCAAAGAGTCCACCGCGACCCCTTTGGCAGAAATAAAGAGAGGAAGAACCCAAGAAAAATCTTAGTAAATTTTAAAACCTATAACATCAAGGAAAGAATCCTGAGTGAAGCTTTAAAGAAAGGCCCTCATAAAAAAGATGATTGGACCTTCAGAATCAGATCAGATATCTCAAAATCTACCCAAAATAGACAATGGGAACTCGGTCAATACATGCAGGAACTAAAAGGTCTAGGAGCCTCAGTACAGATGAAGTTCCCGGCCAGCCTCAGAATTATGTGGCGAAATAAAATGCACAACATAAGGGACCCAGCTGAAGTCGCTCTTTTCGTCGAACAAATGAAAGACCAGGCAAAGAGTCAATCAGGGCCGTCTACAGGAGTTTGAATTATACTTATTACAGGAGTGTAGGGTTGCGGACTTAGTACTTGGTGATTTAGCCTAGTGATTGGGCATCTAAACATTTATTTAAAAAAAAATTTGGAATATATACAATCTGTATAAATCCAAAATATATGTATATACAAGGATGAGGAGAGCCCACATATACCAAAATGAAGAGAAGGGAAAAAAAAAAAAAAAAAAAAAAGCGGGCAGCCTTGGAGCTCAGAAGGGGCATTAATATACCCCAATACGATAGAGAGGGAGGCTTCCCCAGGGTGGGTTATGTATCATTCCAAAATATAAAAACTCAAAAAAAAATGCACAGGGGTGGGGAGCAATTTAGGGAAAAAATCAAAAAATATCCTCAGAATGCAGCAAAAATAGAAGAAAAAGCAACAATGGGAGTTATTGTGGACCACCTAGGACAAGTAAGAGAAAAGGGGGTAAAGCGGATTGTAAGATCAGGAGAGAGAAGAAATGTCAGGAAGAAACGTTAACATATTATCTTGGAATGTAAATGGTTTAAGGCTACCAAGTAGAAGGCGTCGAATTTTGGAATACTTAAGGGTATTAGATTGTGAGATCATAATCCTGCAAGAGACACATCTATTAAAAAAGGAATGGGACGACATTATAAAAAAAATGAGTTGGGTAGATTGCTATGTTTGTACAGATCAGGAGTGTGTCGTAAAAGGGGTAGCTATACTCTTTAAAAAATCAGTAAAAGCCCGAATCGAGAGAACTGAAGTTGATAAAAAAGGTAGATGGGCGATTGCTAGGGTCAGAATTCACAACACTCCATATACGATAGCTGGGTATTACGGGCCGAATCTAGATGACCCTACCTCGCTACAAAATTTATACACTCTTTTATTATCGTCAGTAACTCCAGTGGTCTTAGGAGGAGATTTTAACTTGATTCCAGACCCCAAGACAGATCGCCTGCCCCCAACGAAATACATAAATCTCCCAAAAATGAGGGAATGGTTACGAATCTACAGAAAAGATTTGGGGTTGGTGGACATCTGGAAGGAGAAAGGTGATAAAACTTACCCGTTTACGTTCAAAAATAAAAGACTGGGCCATCAATCCAGAATTGATTTTTTTCTTGTAGAAAAAACGATAGTATGTAAAATTATTAGGGTTGAGCATTTACCAGCCTTACTTTCAGATCATTCCGCTGTCCTACTCAAAACTCAATTGGGCATGGCACAGTCTAACATAAGATGGACGGTGGATCGAACCATATTCAATGACATACAAATCATTGAGAATCTAATTAAAGAGTCGGAGAACTTCTTTGAAAATAATAAAGAGGGAGTATCTCCTCAAACCACATGGGATGCATATAAGGCTGTTATTAGGGGGAAAATACTCAGTCTGGCCGCATATAAAACAAAAATATCAAAACAAGACATTAGTAGGTTGGAATCCGATATTAAAAATTTTGAGTTATTAATAGAAGCGGAGGTGGATCTGGAAAAAAAAAAGAAGTTGGAAGTAGACAAGTTGGCATACGAGGAAAGATTAACAGGAATTCTAGAAAGTAAGGTTAGAGAGAGATGGGAGGTAAGCAAGCTCACTCATTATGAATATGGGGAGAGCTGCAGTAAGTTGTTAGCATGGAAAACGAAGACCGATACCAATAGAAATAAAATTCTTAATATCTTACCACAAGACGGTACTGTCCTGTGTTCAGAAGAAGAGGTAATAATGAGAGAATTTGTAGACTTCTTTTCTTCACTGTACACTGAAGATACTGCTCTACCAATTGAGGACTTAGAAGAATACTTATCCAATTTGGAACTCTCTAAGCTAACTAATATGGAAAAAGAAGATCTGAATGCCCCATTCACTAAAGAGGAAGTAGAAGAAGTAATAAAGGGTCTGAAGAGAGGTAAATCAGCAGGTCCAGATGCCCTCCCTAATGAACTATATAGTAAACTTAGGGAGGTTATAGCTCCCCCGCTCACAATTTTGTTAAACACAATTTACTTGGAGAAGGGGAGACTCCCTGACTCTTGGAATGAAGCTACGATATGCATCCTGTTGAAACCCGGTAAAAATCCAGTTAAATGTGAATCCTACCGCCCTATAAGTTTACTCAATTGTGACTATAAGATCTATACACAAATATTAGCAAAGAGGCTCGGCAGGTTTGCAGGAAAACTGATAAAAGAAGATCAGAAAGGGTTTATAAGGGGTAGACATTTACAAGATCTTACACAGGAGCTTATCGGATCAATAGATATAGCTATAAGCGAAAAAATCCCACTGACAATAATAACATTGGATGCGGCCAAAGCATTTGATAGAGTTAATTGGGCTTTCTTGAATGCTACTTTAGCAAAATATAACCTGGGAGAAAATTTCCAGGGAGCAATCAAAGAAATTTATCGTGCACCAAAAGGTAAGGTCCTAATTAATGGGAATTTAACAGAAAACATCCCCATATTTAGAGGGACCCGTCAGGGATGTCCCTTGTCTCCCCTTCTTTTTAATTTATATATCGAGCCTCTGGCAAATAGGATCAGAGTCCACCCTGAAATAACACCTTTCAAATTTCAGACTTGGGAAAACAAAATAGCCTTATATGCAGACGATGTGATGATTTTCACGAGTAACTATATAGGTTCGGTTCAGGCAATATATGACACCTTAAGAAACTTTGGGAGGGTTTCAGGTTACCAAACTAACCAATCCAAAACTGAGTTAATGAGTTGGAACTCCCAGGTAGACAACACATACACCAGGGAGAAGATTAAATATTTGGGAATAGATCTGATTAAAAACCTAAACAAGATACCTGAGATAAATTTGGATAGAGTTACAGCTGACGTTAAAAAGTTATTGAAAGCATGGGGGGGTCTCCCTCTAACCTTCCTAGGCAGATATAATTAAGATGTCCATCCTCCCAAAATACACATTTCTATTTAGCGCAATCCCATTGGAATTTAAGAGAGAAACGTTAAAAAAAATACAAGGGGAATTAGCGAGTTTTATTTGGATGGCAAAAAGTACACGCATTGCCTGGAGAAAATTACGGAGAAGAAAAGCAGAAGGAGGAATTGCCAGCCCAGACCTAGTGGAATATTACAGAGCCTTTCAATTCAAGAGCGTGAGGGTTCTTCTAAACAATTATGATTTGTACCCGGAACATCTTAAAGTAATGACTAAAAATACTGGCCATTTTTTATTCAAATTTGGACACCCAAAATACTTCAAAAAAGTAAAGTTGAAGACTTTGAGAGCAGCAGCTAAGCTTTGGTATCAAATCAGGTGCACTCTAAATATTCCATACTATAGTGAGTTTGCGCCCATTTGGTATTCACCAGGAACACCGGAATGCCTCAAAGACAGTTTGGCTATACCTCTTAAATCTTCAGGTTTCCAAGTATGGGGCCAGTTATTGGTCGGTAACAGTATAATAGACTGGGAAACTCTGCTCCTGAACTCAAGTACAGCCCCATCAAAATTCAAATATTATCAGCTCACCAGCTGGGCGAAAACAGTGAAGGAGAAATTTTCCGGAAATAGGACCATGGAAACAATCATGATAAGAAATCCGCCCCAAAAAAAAGAAATAGCAACATGGTACTGGGCACTGGTAAAAGCAGGAGAGGACGAGTTTCTGATTCCCGATGAGATCTGGGGGAAAGACCTGCCGGCGCTGGATCTCCAAGACTTGTGGCAAGTATCAATGATCAAATGCTGGTCAATTGTGAAATCTGCCGCCTTAAAGAGAAATCATCTCTTTACATCCCATAGAGCATACTGGACGCCGAAGCGACTTTCTAACTTTGGTGGATCCGTTGCGAAGGCATGCCCTAAATGTGCTCTTCCGAGAGCAGATGATGTGCACATGTTTTGGCAATGTCCTCATATTGAAGGCTTCTAGCAGGAAGTGAGTAAAACCATAGATTTGGTATTAAGAAGACCAGTGAAAGTAAGTATAGACCTTGTTATTTTTGGGGTCAGAAGACAGGATTTGCTAATAACGTTAACTAAGAAGGAAGAGAATCTTTTGTTTATAATGATTTTACTTGCACGAAGTGAGCTCTGTTTAAAGTGGATAAGACCAGTCCCGCCCACACATCTGGAATGGGTGGCCTCAATTAACAAAATAAATAAATGGGATAGGAGAGGGAGGCCCAGTAAAAGGTATAAGTACTGGGAAATATGGGAAGCCTCTCAATTCGCAATCTAATTCAGTAATTTTATGTTACAATTAAGCTTTGACCCATTTAATTCCAATGATTATGCAATGGCAATAAAACCACAAGCATAATGCTTGTGTGAGTGATCAGAGTGGTCAGCTCCCCCAGCGCACATGGAAAAGTTTTGGAAGTGTTACGGACGAAAGGGGACCCTACTCTAAAAACTCTACAGAAGGTACTTCTCCAACGAATGGAGAAATGGGATGGTCTAGAAAATAGAGAATTGGGTTCCCGATAACTCCAGATACACTACATTGCTGTATGAGGAATAAAAAAATAAATAAAAAATAAATAAAAAAAATAAACACATGTTTGGCTAAACCTAAGGTTGATGCGGTTCGAACCCTGCACAATGTCTTGCGGTTCTCATCAGGACCAACAGGCTTCAAACACTTATTGAGATCAGCCGATCTCTTACAGGCCCATTCGCAAAAGACATCTCTGTTTGTTAAGTCTACAGAGTCCTCATGGTGGTCTGGTTCCCTTGTCACAGATGAGTGATTCTATTTATTGACGGGACCATAAGCTCCACTGTGACAATTTTTTCTTTATGGAATCTCTAATTAAGTGTATGGCAACGTTCTCGGAGCGTGATCTCTGGACGTGTCTCTTTCTTCCTAAGCGTTTCCACAGGGTCCAACTTAATAAACAGAGAGGTCATTTTTTATCCCAGGGACCCTTAGGACAGCCTTTTTAACATTCACTCACTTCCTTTCACTGCACTCTCACGGCACAATACCAGCTCCGCTGTATCCAGGCGTCGTAGCACACCCGAGGTGCATTCGGTGCCTTGGGTGGGGCCCGATGATGAAGCATGTCACCAACTAGGTTGGTGAGTGAGGGCCTTACTATAAACATAATGTGTTTCCTTTCCAAAACAAACATATGCTAGGAGCACCCACTCCAGAGCTAATTCTCTTTGATAAAAACAATCTATCATGTTCACCTGCCCTAAGTGCCTAACTATCTTTGAATCTATTATCCTGACTTTTTATTTGGCCATGGCATCGCATGTTGTGCAGCAGTAGGCCCAGAAAGGAAAATGGAGGTGGCAGGTGAATTACAATCCATTTATTTAGCTCCCTCAGCAATTAAATATAGTGGCCTACTCATATGGAGCTAGACTCTCGTACATCCATCCTCTGCCTTCAGGGCTTGTCCCTCTGTCCATTTTGGTCCCAGGCCCCAGCCAGAGAGTTCTGTCTCTCTAATGCCTAGACTGTTGACTAGGTTGCGGTCTACTCATGTCTGGTGACATTACATCCCTTCATCCCTTCTTAAATGTCTGCTACACTTCTTCGGTGAGTCTTTTAAGCTTCCTGCAGGTTCTTTTTCAGCTGTGTTTTCTAGGGTTGGCCCCCTCAGAAGTGTGTGGTTCCAGTATGTGTTTCTCTTCACTATTCCACTAAGTTACTGATGTAGTGCTTGGATTTACTTCTTTATCAGGGATCATGATACGGTCTTATGTGGAACATGTTCTGGTTATGTTGTTTCGGCAGTGGTGGTAAACATCATCCTCTTTCTTTCGAGCACTTGTAGGGGACAGGGATTGTACATGGAGTCCATCTTCTGGACCTATTGCTGTCTTACTAGCACCCAGTCACCTTTCTAGGAGTCTGAGCTCTTGTATGTCTTCTGGCATCTGCATGATCTTTCATCTTCTCCTTTGCTTTGGTGTTCTGAGTCCATATCTCTGTGGAAGTCTTAGTATTCTCTTGACTGTGGTTCCAGCTTGCAATTCTCAACCATACATGAGGGTGGCAGGACATTGTCCTGTGGTGCTATGTAGATTGTTTCTATATGCTCTTAGAGTCATGTTTGGGGCTTGCTTAAATATTAGGTGTCCATTTTCTGATTGCTGTACCACCTTCTTTAGAGCCTGCATGAATCACTCCATCTTATCATTAGCTTGTGGAAAGAGGCTCTTTGGTGTTTGAAATCTAGATGCGCTGCAATTCTGTAAATTCTTGCCCATTGAATTGGGGGTCCATTGTCTGCCATGACTATTTCTGTGGTATCAAAATCCACAAATATCTTATCCAGTTTTGGATATGCAATTTCACACTGGTAGGTGACATTTACTACGCAATGGAGAATCTTGAATTTTCATGCATCATCACCATCATGTATTTGCTCGGTTGTATTGGCCAAGACGTTGAGTGTGATGGTGTTCCAAACATCCTCTGGTAGAGAAGACATTTGAATTGAAGGTGGGTTTTACTTGTCACTCACAATTTGGCACTGGTGACTGTGGGAGCCGGCCTCGTGGCGTGGTCCTGTTTCCCCGCGCTAAGCCGCACGAGGTCCCATGCACATCGGGGCTCCTCCATTTTGGATTAAACGTCACTTCACGTGACCACCTGCGTGACCCTGCTCTACCCGGCCTCGGTCCCAGCGAGGCCCGCCATCGAGACGCCAACCCCTGGCCCGGGGGATACCACGTGATCCCTTCCCACTCCCGGCGGAGGGCAGTATCGATGGGACCCCCAACCGTCCTTCCACACCTAGGTGCGATCGCCCCACAGCTCTCTGGGGCCTGGCGCCTCTCCTGCTGGGCGTCTGGCCGCTCCCTACTCGGCCTCTCCGCCCCCCTCCGGGCGCCAGGGTCCGGACATCAAAGGGCTCCCGTCCTATATCTGGGGCGATCCGACAACAGGACAGTAGTTGTATCCTGGAGTCAAGAGCCCTGCTGATCGGATCGCGGCTGACCCTACGGAAGAAGACTCACCCTGAACCCACCACCTGAGCCCTGCTGACGACGTCGCGGCTCCACCGTGCTTAAAGACCTTCACGAACCTTTGGGGCCCTGCTGACGCTGTCGCGGCCCGACCTTGTTGAACATTACTATCAGAGCCCAGCTGACCTCGTCGCGGCTCGACCGAAGCGGACCTACCACCGGAGCCCTGCTGACTGCGTCGCGGCTCGACCTAAGCGGAACTGTCACCCGAGCCCTGCAGACACCGTCGCGGCTCCCCACGTCCGAGCCGCTCCGAGACCAGCACTCAAGGTCGGGCGCAGAGCCCTCCAGTACCTGGTTGGTACCAAGACTGTCCCGCTACCCTAATCCCCTAACAGACATTGAGACTCTTATAGGATCCCTCGATCCCACTGTAAATATTGCACATATTACTGCTGATAAAGAACCAAGTCACGCAACTGATATTGAGTCCTGTGTGGTGGTGTTACTGGGCCTAGTACGATCATAGGAGAAAGACCTCCCCGAGGGGGCTTCTCAGCGGCGCTCGGCTATAACCTTGCGGTAGGAAGGTGCCCCGGAATAGTCTCCCCGACTACCCGGTGGGCCTCCCTCCAACAGTGACATTCCTTGATTGTGTCCTCCACCAGTCCTGAGAACCATATACGATCTCATAGCGTAACACTCCCTGGTTTCCTTTGCGATTCTTTGCTGAAGCCTGCATGGGAATTATTATCTTGGTATCCCTCAGTATTATGCCTCTTGGAGTCATTGTCAATCCTTCTTGTATTTTTCAGAAGACTGATATGTTTTTGAGGTTCAATTTCTTCTTAAATCAGCTTTAATCCATGTGTCTAAATTGTCCTTTTTGTGTTCATCTCCCCACCGTCTGCCAGGGTACAGTCTGCTTGGGTGTTTTTTTCAATGTCTAAACAACATTATGGCAGTGCTGATTGACTCATTACAAAGTGTAGATATTCTTCGGCTGGTGTTGGTGTGCTTTTCTTGACAGTAAGTGGTTGGTGAAACGTAATCTGCTAGGTTGTTGTCTTTCCCTAGCTTGTGTCAGATAGAGTATGAGTATTCCTGTAAACAGGGTTTAGTGAAATTGACACTTGGCCAGATGTAGGATTAGAATGGCTTTTTGGAGTGCTTTGTTCACCTGCTTTAGCGCCCAGTCATGTTTTTCTGTTGTTTCTAACATCAAGATGTTGTCTCTGTAATTTACTGCATATACACCTAAACTGAGGACTTGTTATGTTATGTTATGTTATGTTAATGATATTTTTAAAGCGCAGTAGTTACCCGGGGGTGTCCTAGCGCTAGTTACAACTCCTTGGGGCAAGAAATTGAAGGAAAGAGTATTTATTTAGCAAAGAGCCAGGTTTTTAGGCCCTTCCTGAAAGTTAAGAGATCCATGGCATTTCTCAGGTGAAACGGCAAGTCGTTCCAGGCTTTTGCCGCACAGAGGGCAAAACCTCTACTACCCCACAAAGCTTTTAATATGCATGGCACTGAGACCAGTTTGGCACTCAGTGAGCGAAGTGTTCTTTTCGGTATGTACCAAGTGAACTGACGCCTGAGATATTCTGGCCCTATCCCTTGAAGTGCTTTAAAAACCAAACAGAGGGTTTTATATAGCACTCGATTCTTTACCGGGAGCCAGTGCGGTTTTTTTATTTCCTTGGATATGGGAGAGAACCTGGACGTGCCAGTAAGTAGCCTGGCGGCTGAGTTCTGCAGCAGTTGAAGCTTATTCAGGAATCTTTGTTGAATATTTAAGTAAAGACTGTTGCAGTAGTCCAGCCTCGACATTACCAGAGCAGTGACCACTGTTTGCCGGCTACCCGGCAAGAACGGCAATATTTTCCTGACTGTTCTAATCACATAAGCTGTTTTTGATTCCACTGAGTTTACTTGGTCACCAAAGGTAAGTCTCTCATCCACTGTTACTCCCAAGTTTATAACCTTTTTGAAGGCATAGGGAGAGTGCCCATCGAGTCCGGCCACCAGTTAGGTGTCCAGAAGTTGGTATCATTGCCAAACAGTATGACTTCGGTTTTGCCTGTATTGAGTTTTAGGCAATGGCTTGGAATATTTGTGCTGTTGTGATGGCACTCCAAATGGAGTTGTTTTTTAGTGAAATAACCCCAGGTGTGTGGTAAATGTGGTAACGTGGCTCAATTTTTCATGAAGTTCAAACTGGTGGTGTCCCTTGCTGAGTTCTAGCTTAAAAAATATTCCCACTGAGGAGTGGGATCATGTCTGACAGCTGTGTTGGTAAATGTTATGTCTACACATAGTCACATCTGACATTCATGTTGCGCTTAAGTACTATTGCTAAGGGAGATACCCATGGTGTTGGCCCTTGTTGATATCTGGTTGTGTGAGTTCTTGGAGTTCTTGCGCTGCTGTTTTTTTATTTTTTAGCTGAAATGGTATTCTTCAATGCTGCTGAGCCACAGGCTTGACCTATTTGTTTAGGTGTAGACGTACTGCAGAGTCTTTTTTCTTTCTTTTCTCAGATCCGTGAATCATTTTTGATGTTGTCTCTCTACGGGTGGTACCTCTTCTACCATGTACAGGACTGCAATTAGCTTGAGTTGTTCAGCGGTGAGTTAGGCTGTTATTATGAGTCTGGTGGTCCACGGTCTGCCATACTCACGGTGGAGGTCCCCCGACTGCCCTATTACTACTAGGCAGTCGGGCTGCTCTGGGACTGCCACAACCGTCATAACCGCCAGGGAACCACTGGTCCCTGGCAGTTGTATGGTAGTCCTGAGGTCGTAATATGATGTGTGAGTAAATGGCATCTTCATCTGTGAACTTGCTGAATTCACAGTACTTGACTAGTCAACATAAGCTTTTGATGAACCTGGCCATTGGGTCTCTTTTTTCTTGAGACAACATGAATGTGTACTGTTCACTGACATAGTCAATGGTCTACTTTGGTAGGAACTTTGCATCTTCCAAGAGGGAGTAGAGCTACTGGGCTCCAGTTTGTGTTTTTTTGACCTCCATGGTTTCGGCTCTCACCCGGCTTAAGCCATGCCCCCTTTAGAGGCGGGCTATTTAGCCATGTCAACTGCTTGGCTAGTCAGAGGGTGCACTGCTGGTGTGCCAAGGTGCACCTAGGGCAAGCCTGTCTGCCCCCGGAACAGCACCAGGGGCAGGCCCCTTGCTCGGTCCCAGCCAGCTCCCTTGCAATACACTTCTGAGTTAAGTAATTCAGACCCATTCACCTCCAATGACTGCTGTCAGACATCGAATCCAACACAAGCGAGACTCTGCTGCGGTGTGTGGGTCCATAGTTCAATCCCTGACGGAGCCCAATACATCAGGGAATAAGATCACATGGTCTCTGCATACAGGATACTTTTATTTTGTAAATGGCCTTTCACTAATTAAACATAAATTAGAAATACACGACTTTCTGACTGACTTACACACCTGATGCTATTTTTTTGTCTGAGACATGGCTGACGTAATGTTCAGCACCCAATGTACTCATGGCTATTCCCCAGGGATTTGTAATTATTAGACAAGACAGGCCTCTGCAAAGAGGTGACAAGATTGCAATTATTTTTCAACAATCCTGCCGCTGTTCCCTTTCAGGGGTAATAATTGCAGGAAGGAAGGCTGCGTTTTCCTCTCTGGAACTATCTAGCCACTTTACTTTAGCAGGATTTTTTTTTTTATCGCCCACCCGGCTCAGCTTCTAACTTCATAACCTCCTTAGCTAATATACTGCCGGTCTAAGTCATGAGGTACTCACATTTTACAGTTGTTGAAAATCTTAATCTCCATGTTGAGGAAGCTGATCATCAGGCAGCAGCCGCTCTGGTGGCCGATTTACAAGCTCTTTGGCTAGTTCAGTTGGTTCTTGTCCCTACCCTTATGATGGGACATATTTTGGACTACATCTTTTCCAACTTAACCAACCTGGTTGTGGATCCTCTCTTCCCTCTTCCATGGTCCGACCACTTTGCGGTACATGTTCAAATCTCCATGAGCACATCGCTGCCACCTTCTAACTCTGGTCATTCAGTTATGACATGGAGATTGGCAAAGGTGACCTCAACTGCATTTACCCAAGCCTTGGATATGAGCTGCCCTGTTCTGGAAGACTGTGTAGATGCAGCCAACTCTCAACTGGTAGAATGGATTAATGGGGCTTTGGATAAAATTGCACCAATGGCTGAGCGTGCCGTAAAAAGATTAAAATGCTCAGGGGATTAGTTTAAAGAGGAGCTGCTTGACTTGAAAAAAAGTGCAAACGGCTAGAATGTATTTGGCGCAAAAACATTGATCTTACCGACAAGGCCAACTGTCGGGCAGCCTTGAAGGACTAGCACAGGCGTATTAGGATCACGTGTCACACATTTTATGCAGGTGAGATAGAGATGGCCCAGGACCAGGGCTTAATTTGTGCCGGATCTTGCCGGTGCTTAGCACCGGCACTTTCTTATCAGGGCCGGGTCTACATTCTACACACCCATCTGCTACACGTGGTGGTCACACTCCACTTCTCCAGTCCCGAGCGAGAGTCCGTGTACCGGACTAGTAGTGGTGTTGCGGCCGGGCCTTGCGGCTGTTAGACAGAGCCGATTGAGCCAGTTACTTAGATTCCTGAAATCGAATCACACTTAAATGTTTATTGATGGCGTCCGCGGCCCGGGCCTTTAGTTTGGTGTTGCAGGTGGTGGGCGGGCCGTAGCCGTGGGACACACTAATTCATCATTGGGCGCTGGAATCCGGATTTTGGTTGTTGGGCAGATTTCTTTCCAATTGCCACACCCCAGCATACCCTCATTTGCTTACCCCACTCCACCGCGAGTCAGTCATCCGTTCAGCAGACAGTTACTAGCAGGCAGCAGCACCTCCAGGGCCCGCCTAACGGAACCACGAACCAGTCACAGTGCAGTTTCAGTTTGTGTCCGGCGGCCAAGCTACCAAGTACAGGTAAATTAATTATGCACGGACAGTATAACTTTAAGTAGTAGCCAGTGGTCATGTTCGACGATGCCAATAAAAGATTCATGAAATGAAATCACTGGATTAAATGTATTGATGGCGGCTGCCGCCCTGAGTTCTGTGTTGTGGGCGTGGGCGGGCCGGCGCCTTGGGACACACACTAATTCATTTATTTGTGCTGGATTCTGAATCAGGATTTTGGTTCTGCAGGGGGAGGCCACAGGGGCAGCAGGCAGCGTGCGCAGATTTTTTTTTCAAATTGTCACGCCCCAGCATACCCGCATGTGCGCACCCCACTCCACCGCGAGTCAGTCTTCCGTTCAACAGACAGTTACAAGCAGGCAGCAGCACCTCCAGGGACCCGCCTAACGGAACCAGTCAGTCAGTGGCAGTGCAGTTCAAGAGTACAGGTAAAATAAATTAATTAAGTACGGACACTGACAGTATAACTAAGTAGTAGTCATGATCGATGATGCCAATAATATGCCATGACATCATCACCATGCTTAACCAAAGCTTTTTTTTAGGAGTGGCGCGACCGAGGGTCTGGGTGGTCTGGTCATCGGAAGTCATGGATGCATTTATGTTAAAGGCGTGGCGTCCGCGGCCCTTTTGTGTTGTTGCCGGCCTGGATTTGGTTCTATGAATCTGTGGGGGATGGGGCTGTGCGTGGTAGCGTGGGCAGATTTTTTGAGATTGCACGCTCATTTGCTGCATCATGATTGCCACGCCCTAGCATACACCCGCACGCCACCACCGAGTCATCATGCTTCAGCGGCCGTGATTAAATTAAACAGGGCTGTAGTGGCGTGGTTTCAAAAGAACTGGCAACAAGAAACCGGAGCTTTTTGATTTTATTGCACATTTCTGAAAACTAGACACATTCAGTGCACAGAGGCTTGTAGAGGAGTCTGTCTCGATATAGATCCCAAACTTGGGACAAATATTTCGAAAGGATGCATGACTTATTCAGGGTCCCCTGCTCAGAGGCAGCACACCGAACTAGGAGGACGATATATTTGTATATATATTATGTAATTCTCTCTTCTTTTGTCATAATCATCTGTCGCGCACTCTCTTCCTCCTCCCCATCTTCTCATCCCCTCTTTCTCTCTCTGGTTTGATACACCCTCTTTCTGCGACCTTCCAGGACTTTGTTTGCTTTCTGCCTGTCCTAGGATGCTTTCCAACCCCTGCTCCCAGGTGATTTTAGTAGCAGGCACAGCCGCTGGCGATGCTAAAGTTCCCCTCGGACCCTAGTGTCCTCTGCGCACATCAATTTTTGGACATACCCAAATTTTGGCTGGAAAAATTAGGCGCTCGTCGCAGTGAATACTGAATTTCATCCCCCTGCCTAAGCAGGCTGGTTGTAATTGTGTGACTGTGTTTTGGGGGGACGGGGCAAGCTGTCGAACCTCCCAGCACACTCACTAGTATTCATTCAAACCTGCACTCTCACAGCCAGCATGCTCTCGCAGTGGTGGTGAAAACAATTTGGGTGGTAGAGCAGTACATGTTGCTTTGTTCTCACACCCAATGCTCTCTCACCAGGAGAGCTTTTACAGCAAAAGCATTTTCGGGCATCCAATATTATCACAACTTTGGAGTGCTCTTCACCCAGGACATCACTGTCCTACAACAACTAAACTTTCTCTCACTCAACATGCTCACAACTGCAGGCCCGGGACACACACTGACTGCTGCAGTACACTGCACTGCCTTAGGCTGCTGCGCAGCTTTATCAACTGATTAGGCCTGCCAGGCCCTGCCTCACCTGGTGCTGTTGGCTGTTGCATGCCAGAACTCACTGGCAGCATCTACTCCAAAGCATCCGCAACATCGTCCAGGTCGCGCTGGCTGGCACTCAGACTTTCACTTAGAACCAACTGTTCTAATCTTGAACCATTGAACGGCATGGCCGCTGTAGCGCGACGAAACAGGTTACAAGAAGTAACTTCAAACTCGTAACTGAAGAGAGAACATTGTGTGTTTTGATTACCCTATACGAAGGCATAATGTGCAGTGTAGTGGTGGAGTGACGGTTGAGCAGGTCACGTCACTGTGTGGTAGTAGTAGCATGTATGATGAGATGCACTGAGCGGCGGACACCGCCGCCGGCCACACACAGGCACATTGTACACAGGGTTTTCTTTTTACTGAAAACGTGCTGGAACCCCAGCTTGCAATACGCAGAGACTGCTGATGTTACTGATAGCTCGGGTCTATATAGCCTGCAAAGTGCAAAGGTTGGTACAAGATATGAGGGTCATAGGTGGTTCAGGTCCATCTTGAAGGGACTGCAAGACTCCCATCCCATGTTATCTATAGCACTACGGCAATAGCGTACGTTATACATAGCGCATGGCACCCATGGAATGCTGTTGATTCTACGTAAGGGCAGGCTGATTTTACTGTGTATGCATTGGGCATGGCATCGTCATTGCCATTGATGGAGCGGCAAGAGATTCTCCACTCTGTGCTGTGCACCATGTTACAGTACTGCCATGGTAGTGCAGAAGAAAGCATGCCTGTGTCACTAAGATGTCTTAAGTTTGGGACTTATTAGGTGCCAGGCTGAATTGTGGGTGCAGCTCCCCCCACATTATTAACGAGCTCCGCTAAGGAGGCACATGATCTTTCTTCATAATATTGAGATGCTCTGCTAAACAAGGCCCATATCTCTGTTCACATTATTACAATGCACTGTTTATCTGTATGTATATTTGTAAATACTGTGTAGAACTGTAGATATATAGGTAGGTCGGTCAGAATTTCCATAGGAAGAGCATTGTTGTTTCTTTAGTAATTCTGGTGGTGCTCAATGAAAATGCATGATGTTAATACACTTAGGACTAAGTCTCTTCTGACTTTTAGCAGTGCCAGTTGAAGATTTGGGTGGAGTTAATATAGTAAGTGGGCGGAGCCAGTGGAGGAAGTGGGTGGAGCCAGTGAAATGTAGGTGTGGCCTCCGACAAGCATTTCAGCACCTGCACTTCATATTTTACAAATTAAGCACTGCCTAGGACTCCTCTCGCAAACTCTTTTCGATAGTAAAATCACTTTCCTCTCTGGATCGTGTCTCGGCGTTGTTTCCTTTTAAGCTATGTGCATTGGCTACAGAATTTTTAACAAGGACCCACAATACCTCCTCTCTTGAGTCACATCCAACTCCCCAAGAAGAAATCTGAGGTCAACTGGGGCCTCTCTGGCCTTTATCCCCATCATTGAAAGGAATCACATCAGAGGATTCTCCTTTGACTCCCTGGCCGCTAAGATGTGGAATTTGCTTCCGCCTTTGTTTATGGGGTTCTCTCATTCTGGATCTCGGAATTGAAACCTTAGCGCTGGGACACTTCAATTGAAGTAACTAAGTGCTGTATAAGATACCTTATTATTATTATTATTTTTATTTTTTTTATCGATTCCCAGATGATTTTTTGGGTCTCCTTCCCAAAGTGGTTTTTGATTGTGGATATTATTTGCTTTTTATCTTTTTCTCCATAGGGTTCTATGAAATTATTGAAATCGTCAAGACAGTGCTGCCATTTCATTTTCAGTCCCATAGTGTTTTCTGAGGAGATATATAGCTGATCCTTAAATTGGAAATATGCTGCTAATCTTTTGCCTCATTTTTTTCTCAGACATCATTATTTTGCCTTTGTTTATGTCATTGGTTTCCTTCCTTTAATGTTGTTTTTACACAAAATCTGGTCTCACCTGTTTTTAAACTGACAGATTCACTGTCTTTGGTGGCCTCTTGACTCTAAGATGGCATCTTCACTTGTTTTCAATGAGGCACCTGACTTCAAAATGGTTGCCTCATTGGCCTTAATGGTTTCTAATGGGCTGCCTGGTTTAAAAATGACCACTTCATTGGGTCCAATTGGGAGGCGCCTATCTTCAATATAGCACCTAGAGCCTCTGCTCCCACTTCACATCAGTGCTTCTTGTTTTTTCTGCCAGATTCTCTATTTCCACATTGTAAGTATACTGTCCTCTTGGTTTGTTCACTAAAAGTTTGATTTTGGCTGCACTTAGTTTGTAGTGCTCTCAGGCTCATAGTTGCTTTCTCTTACGTGTTTCCCTTTGTCACTAGTGATTTGTCCTCCAGAGACAGGCTGGGAGACTCAGTGTGTGTCATGAAGTAGCCGGGTCGGAAATTTGATGTGGCACATGGGTTACAATTTGTTTATTTAGCTCCCTCACTCATTACATATAGTGGCCTACATGTACACAGCTAGCCACCCATATGTCCATACTCTGCCTTTGGGTCATGTTCCTGTGTCCTTTCCGGTCCCAGAGCCCAGATCAGGAAGTCCTGTTGCCATGATGCCTAAACTGCTATGTCGCAGTCGGTCCATGTCTGGCAACATTGCAACAAATGCCCTAGCCAAAGTACACATCTCATTAGGCCACTGCGGTTGTGCACTGCCCTATGTCTCAGAGTTACAAAACTAAAGGAAGGAGGTCAACCCTAATTAAAGATTTGAGTCTGGCAAGCGAATAAAATGCTTCACCTAAAATAATTACATTTTTTATTCAGATGTGGTTTACTGCTGAGCAAAATCAATCCAATTGTTTTCTACATAATGCCTATCACATAGACCGAGGACATAGACCCCTTTATGCATGTGCATATCACAGATGTTCATCATCTGTCATTTGTTACCTTTTATGCATTTTGTTTCCTCATGTCTGTCAATCAAGAGGTATCTTGGACTTTCAGGAAACCAGGGAAGAACCAGCAGCTGGGTGATTGCTGGAACGCTGCTTGTGCACACTAAGATGGGCCAGTACTCTTCTCCCCCAAGGAGTTCCCTGATGAAAAAATAATAAAGACTGTAGAAGTAAAAATACCAAATAACAACGACACTAAGCAAATTAGATAGTATTGTGTAAGGCAGTATCTTTCCTCATTATAGTCAGACACACAAAAGTTTTAAGACAGCTTCATAACTGATTCAAGACACACTTTCTATACAGAAGGGAATACATGTCCAACGAGGAGCACAGAGGTGCTAACGCCATTTCCTGGGGGTTGTTCATAAAGGTAAATTTACATGTCAGTAAATCTGCACATGTAAGTTTACTCTTAACTTTTGATTAACTTTACTACTATTGACTATTCGCCATTAAAAATGAGTAACTCAAAATTGTAGACTTACATGTACCCACCCCCTCAAATGGGGGGTGGAGTCAGCAATATTGTCAAATATGACTGAAGATTTCCTAATAATAGTGACTTTACTACCATATGTGACATTTCACATACTTGGTAGAGACCTTGGCAATAGGTAAGGGAATCCCCCTATGGTAATGTATAGGAAAATAGCTTATTTAAACTTTAAAAAGACAATTGCCTATATTACATTTTAATGTTAAATAATTTCATATATGTATTTTTTGAAACTCGATTTATTGGTTTTAAATGGTTTTATTACATGTAATAGCAGAGGGCAAGTCACTAAGGAGAGTCACTGTTCCTGAGATAAGCATTGGAAAAAGTTTTTTTTTATAGAAATGGAAAAGAGTCTGAGAGACCTTCACTTGTCATGCTTCATCACGGGGCGGAGCGCCTCGTCAGGCCAGCGCTGCAATGCCCTGTGGGTCCCCTGAAGGGTCCCTTTGTCAGAGATCTTTTTGTGATTTAGTCATATGGTGTGTGCGGGTTAATGTGCAGTGTTATATGAGAGGTGACAAAAATGACTAGAGGGTATCTAAGGTAGACTAATTTTATTGAGGGGGATCCCTCTGTAATAGTTTAAAAAAAAACAAAAGGTTGTGTTCTGCTTGAGGGTCGTTATGATCCTCAGTAGCTAGACAAGTGCAGAGTTTGTTTAAAAAGAGAATGGGCTCGACATGTTTCGCACTTTAGTGTGGTCTCAGGAGGAGATCCTTTGCGCTTCTTCGGGACCATAGGGAAGTGATTAGGTAATGGGAAAAAGGGGTTATGCGGTGGCCTTATTGAGTCAAGTCGTGCCACTCGGAGCACCCATGTAGTGGTCCTATCTAAAACGACAAAAAAGAAGGGAGAAGATAAGAGTGCAAAAATTCAGTGAAGCAGTACTATATTAATAAAGAGTGGTGGTCCCCATTGGTGGACCATGGTATCTTGGTATGAACAAAGCCCACAAGTCACTATTATCCACATGTGGATTTGGTATGCGCTCAGTAACGTGAATAAATAAAAGAATGGAAAGTCTAGAACGAACAAACAAGCAACATGAGGAATAAGCCATTAAATCATAATGAGTGCTCATGGTAGTCATGTTGCTGTAGGCTGCCCCATAGATATTAATATCGGCAAGGAGCAATCTCTGGTAGACAGTATATGGTCCAAAATGATCATATGGCGGCCATATAGCCTATTTTGGTGTTCATAGTCAGAAAAACGGTTACCATTGATGGCAAAACCTTTTGATCCACACCGTGATATCCAGGGTAACAGGGTGGGGGGAAAGGAAAAGGAGAGAGCGTTAAGCACCGCTTACCTTTTTAGTATAGGTAGATTACTCCATAAGTCATAGTGAGAGAGTGCTGGCCGTCACAATCTACATGAAAGAGTAAGTATTACTGTCACATAGTGGACTCATAGCAAATGCATGCGCAACAAGGAGGAGGGATAGTATTAAAAGTTTCAGAAGAGTGATAGTACTCACAGTATCATCTGAGGGCACAGATTCTTGAGCCTACCCGACCTCTTGCCTGCTTGGCGGTTGTTTGGTGAGATCCCTCTGGTTTTCATGTTCCGGCTGAAAGAGGAGAAGGTGGATGTGGCTACAGATGAGCGGGGTGTGACGGAGTAGTCATGTGCGGTGTAGCTATCAGTAAGGTAGCACCAGGGGTAACTGAAGGTGCCATCTTGGAGTGGTTTGGATTATCATGGGTCAATGAGAAAAAACTCATTGATCATCATAAATGTAGTTGTGCTATTGGGTATTGCTACTAGAGGTCATAGTGAAGTAGAGTGATGTGTAGCCCTCGTGTATGAGAGAGGAGTCTGAGGGTTCATCTATGAAGTTAGCGACTGTTGTTGTGGTGTGTCATATAGGGAAAGAGTTGTCATGATGTCGTGACGAGATTGCCTGAAGGTGGCCAGAATGATAATTACCCTGCAATTGGTGCAACATTCATTGTTGTAGGGACCAGTGCCTCTCTTGGTGGCCTTATGTTTGTTATACACACCGACCATTGTGTCTCTCTAAAATTCAATCATGATTGAGTGTATGTAGGAGATATATCAGTAAACTGGGGACTGGTGGATATGAGTGTTGTTGTATGTCCCTAAAGTGTATATGCACAGTATAGAGAATTACACCAGATAGATGATGGAGTGGCAGGAGATATTGATGAGTGTTAATCAAAGAGCACCAACAGGTTAGACTGAGAGTGTTGGTTCAATTTTGTAGTTCTATGCAAGGTATCTCGTCGTTAAGACTATTGATGTTTGAGTGCAAACGGAACACCCAACATTGTTCTTTTCGGAATAGGGTAGTTGTATTCCAAGATGTATTAGCCTACAGAATAGTCCATGTAAGTTTGTCTATGGTGTGGTGTGTCTCAATATAGTGGTTGCTCATTTTAGTTGTGCTGCGGCCACACTGGATATTGCTCTTATGTTCACTAATTCTGATTTTCACTGGTCTGCAGAGGACAATGCCATGCTCCACTCTTATAGATGTCTTTAATACTACAAATCTCAGCGACCATATTTTATATATGTATTTTACATGCAGGATTGTTTTTTAAAACGTTGCTGTACTATTAATTAATGTTATATAAATGTGTAATATATGTATGTATATAGAACTATAATTGTTTTATTAAATTAAAATGATATTTAGTTCTTATTTAGTTTACATTTCTAACATGAAATTAATTTTATAAATATTTTCAAAAAATCAGATTAGTCAATTTATTTTTAGATGATTTCTTATGAGATTCTATTTTAGTCCACACCTCCATTATTTTCTATGGGGGCTGTAGTAGAACCTGTGAGTGGCCACGGGTGATGCTGCACTTGCTCTAGATCTGAGCTTCAGTATATTTATGATGGTTTTGGGTCCGTTTTGGCTGTAGTAACTATCAAAGTACAGTTTGTGAATAAGATGGGTTTGCGGGTGAGGGCATATCCCTCCCTATACCTCTCCCTAGTTCTCCCTTAACCCCTCATTACTCCTCCCAAAACCATTCCTCTTTCATTGTAAGTATACACCTTTTTCCAGCCTCTTACCCCATCCCTCTCACATATACTACTGAAAAGTATACCTACGTATGTGGAGATCTCTGCAGTCAGGGCAGAGGTCTCCACACATAAAAGATAGGAGAAATGAAGGCATATATCTCTGTACTTAGGTTTGCAAATAGCATTTTGTGTATGTTAATACTACTATTGTAGTACTGCAAAATATGCTACAAAATGCAGTTTGTGAGTAGGTCCCACTGCCTCTAACTCTTCAGATGTCGGTTTGTAATTTCGCACTGAACACTTCCTCATACCACACTTCATGCATCACCATACATGTACTAACACAAGCCGCAATCCAAGCATCCATTCACTCCAAGCAGCAGAAAGGCAGAACACTGCAAGGCACCCAGATGGACATACAACACACCTCCCTCCTAACGCAACAAAGAATTTAGTAAGATAGATCACACTTTCTACACAACAACACACAAAACGAAGACCCCTTGAATCAACAGAGGGATCACTGCATTGTTGCCTTGATCTTATATTGGGGCATCATAGAACATGATGTAATTGGGGAATATGTATTCCCTATTAGACTATTCAGATTTTTTTTATCCAAAGCAATCTACTTCAAGCAAAAATAACATAAGGTGAAGCTTGCATAACTAGTAATTTGTGGCAAGAGAACAAGGAACCACAGCCTAGTCTAAGTACAGAAAAACGCTATTTGTAATACAAAATGTAGTATTCCAGCAAGTTCTTCCAAATACCATTGAATGGAACATTGACAATGGTACCACTGTAGAGGTTTGGAAGAAGGCCATGCGGAAGACCACTTTGATGGAAGGAAAAAAGATTGCTTGCATCAGAGTAGTGCATTAGTGTATGCCAGGGGTCTCCAAGCTTTTCTGTAGTTAGAGCTACTTCTGATCAGCGACAATCATTATGAGCTACTAAAAGCCAAGCAACTTGTGCATTTTTCTGAGAGACCCCCCACACCCAGCTTCATTGAAAGAGAATGCCACCCTCTCCAGAAATACTACAAGATTTTTTTTAAATGCCCTCATCCTCAAGTAGTGGCATGCCTCATCATTTGGTGTGCAGACCAACGCCTGGGTTGGAGCAAAGGGTAAGGGGGAAAGACAATACACACTTTTATAGGGATGCATTGTGCAGACCATGTCGTTAAAACTAGCTCAGGAACATCACTGGTTCCTCTTTAAAATTGGAACCCCTGGGCAGATTTAAAATAAAAACCAGTGAGGAATCTGGCATATTATTGCCACAACATTTTTCGTATACGTCAGAGAGACTTATCTCCCGCGTCCAGAAATGAAAAACAGACATACTTGCCAGTGTTTTCATTCTCCACTCTAGAAGTTGCCATGCAGGCACTTTCGGAATCGATAAACACATGCTGCCGCTTAACCGCTCAGGATTCAGGTTAAATACTGGAAACCAACCCCGCTCTGTACTTCCGAGATGCCTGGCGAGGGTAGGTCTTCCAGTGTGCGGATGCACAGGATTGTGTAAGTCAGTGCTTAATTTGTAAAATATGAAGTGCAGGTGCTGAAATGCTTGTCGGAGGCCACACCTACTTTTCGCTAGCTCCACCCACATCCTCCACTGGCTCCACCCACTTACTATATTAACTCCACCCAAATCTTCAACTGGCACTGCTAAAAGTCAGAAACGACTTAGTCCTAAGTGTATGAACATCATGCATTTTCATTGAGCACCACCAGAATTACTAAAGAAACAACAATGCCCTTCCTATGGAAATTCTGACCGACCTACCTATATATCTACAGTTCTACACAGTATTTACAAATATACATACAGATAAACAGTGCATTGTAATAATGTGAACAGAGATATGGGCCTTGTTTAGCAGAGCATCTCAATATTATGAAGAAAGATCATGTGCCTCCTTAGCGGAACTCGTTAATAATGTGGGGGGAGCTGCACCCACAATTCAGCCGGGCACCTAATAAGTCCCAAACTTAAGACATCTTAGTGACACAGGCATGCTTTCTTCAGCACTACCATGGCAGTACTGTAACATGGTGCACAGCACAGAGAGGAGAATCTCTTGCCGCTCCATCAATGGCAATGACGATGCCATGCCCAATGCATACACAGTAAAATCAGCCTGCCCTTACGTAGAATCAACAGCATTCCATGGGTGCCATGCGCTGTGTATAACGTACGCTACTGCCGTAGTGCTATAGATAACATGGGATGGGAGTCTTGCAGTCCTTTCAGGATGGACCTGAACCACCTATGACCCTCATATCTTGTACCAACCTTCGCACTTTGCAGGCTATATAGACCCGAGCTATCAGTAACATCAGCAGTCTCTGCGTATTGCAAGCTGGGGTTTCAGCACGTTTTCAGTAAAAAGAAAACCCTGTGTACAATGTGCTACTACTACCACACAGTGACGTGACCTGCTGCGACCGTCACTCCACCACCACACTGCACATTATGCCTTCGTAAAGGGTAATCAAAACACACAATGTTCTCTCTTCAGTTACAAGTTTGAAGTTACTTCTTGTAACCTGTTTCGTCATGTTACAGCGGCCGTGCCGTTCAATGGTTCAAGATTAGAACAGTTGGTTCTAAGTGAAAGTCTGAGTGCCAGCCAGCGCGACCCGGACGATGTTGCGGATGCATTGGAGTAGATGCTGCGCCAGTGAGTACTGGCAGGCAACAGCCGACAGCACCAGGTGAGACAGGGCCTGGCAGGCCTAATCAGTTAATAAAGCTGCGCAGCAGCCTAAGGCAGTGCAGTGCAGTGCAGCAGTCAGTGTGTGTCCCCGGCCTGCAGTTGTGAGCATGTTGAGTGAGAGAAAGTTTAGTTGTTGTAGGACAGTGATGTGCTGGGTGAAGAGCACTCCAAAGTTGTGATAATATTGGATGCCCGAAAATGCTTTTGCTGTAAAAGCTCTCCTGGTGAGAGAGCATTGGGTGTGAGAACAAAGCAACATGTACTGCTCTACCACCCAAATTGTTTTCACCACCACTGCGAGAGCATGCTAGCTGTGAGAGTGCAGGCTTGAATGAATACTAGTGAGTGTGCTGGGAGGTTCGACAGCTTGCCCCGTCCCCCCAACACACAGTCACACAATTACAACCAGCCTGCTTAGGCAGGGGGATGAAATTCAGTATTCCCTGCGAAGAGGGCCTAATTTTTCCAGCCAAAATTTGGGTATGTCCAAAAATTGATGTGCGCAGAGGACACTAGGGTCCGAGGGGAACTTTAGCATCGCCAGCGGCTGTGCCTGCTACTACAATCACCTGGGAGCAGGGGTTGGAAAGCATCCTAGGACAGGCAGAAAGCAAACAAAGTCCTGGAAGGTCGCAGGAAGAGGGTGTATCAAACCAGAGAGAGAAAGAGGGGATGAGAAGATGGGGAGGAGGAAGAGATTGCGCGACGGATGATTGTGACAAAAGAAGAGAGAATTACATAATATATATATATAAATATATCGTCCTCCTAGTTCGGTGTGCTGCCTCTGAGCAGGGGACCCTGAATAAGTCATGCATCCTTTCGAAATATTTGTCCCAAGTTGGGGATCTATATCGAGACAGACTCCTCTACAAGCCTCTGTGCACTGAATGTGTCTAGTTTTCAGAAATGTGCAATAAAATCAAAAAGCTCCGGTTTCTTGTTGCCAGTTCTTTTGAAACCACGCCACTCCAGCCCTGTTTAATTTAATCACGGCCGCTGAAGCACGATGACTCGGTGGTGGGGTGCGGGTGTATGCTAGGGCGTGGCAATCATCGTGCAGCAAATGCGCGTGCAATCTCAAAAAATCTGCCCACGCTACCACGCACAGCCCCATCCCCCACAGATTCATAGAACCAAACCCAGGCCGGCAACAACACAAAAGGGCCGCGGACGCCACACCTTTAAAATAAATGCATCCATGACTTCCGATGACCAGACCACCCAGACCCTCGGTTGCGCCACTCCCAAAAAAAAGCTTTGGTTTAGCATGGTGATGATGTCAAGGCATATTATTGGCATCATCGATCATGACAACTACTTAGTTATACTGTCAGTGTCCGTACTTAATTAATTTATTTTACCTGTACTCTTGAACTGCACTGCCACTGACTGACTGGTTCCGTTAAGCGGGTCCCTGGAGGTGCTGCTGCCTACTTGTAACTGTCTGTTGAACGGAAGACTGACTCGCGGTGGAGTAGGGTGCACACATGCGGGTATGCTGGGGCGTGACAATTTGAAAAAAAATCTGCGCACGCTGCCTGCTGCCCCTGTGGCCTCCCCCCTGCAGAACCAAAATCCTGATTCAGAATCCAGCACAAATAAATGAATTAGTGTGTGTCCCATGGTGCCGGCCCGGCCACGCCCACAACACAGAACTCAGGGCGGCAGCCGCCATCAATACATTTAATCCAGTGATTTCATTTCATGAATCTTTTATTGGCATCGTCGAACATGACCACTGGCTACTACATAAAGTTATACTGTCCGTGCATAATTAATTTACCTGTACTTGGTAGCTTGGTCGCCGGACACAAAATGAAACTGCACTGTGACTGGTTCGTGGTTCCATTAGGCGGGCCCCTGGAGGTGCTGCTGCCTGCTAGTAACTGTCTGTTGAACGGATGACTGACTCGCGGTGGAGTGGGGTGAGCGAATGAGGGTATGCTGGGGCGTGGCAATTGGAAAGAAATCTGTCCAACAACCAAAATCCAGATTCCAGCGCCCAATCATGAATTAGTGTGTCCCACGGCTCCGGCCCGCCCACTACCTGCAACACCGAACTAAGGGCCCGGGCCGCGGACGCCATCAATAAACATTTAAGTGTGATTCGATTTCAGGAATCTAAGTAACTGGCTCAACCGGCTCTGTCTAACAGCCGCAAGGCCCGGCCACAACACCACTACTAGTCTGTGACACGGACTCTCGCTCGGGACTGGAGAAGTGGAGTCTGACCACCACGTGTAGCAGATGGGTGTGTAGAATGTAGACCCGGCCTTGATAAGAAAGTGTCGGTGCTAAGCACCGGCAAGCTCCGGCACAAATTAAGCCCTGGTGTAAGTACGGCATAGCCGACTACACCAAATTGTGAATACACGGGTCTACTGACCTACATTATTGGTGTCTTTCAGCATGCAGCTCAGCGTGCCACTGCGCAAGACTCGAGAGGTCATGAGCAATACCCTAGTTGGGTAAGTTGTTACCAAAGTCAACGGAATGTGTTGGATTTTCAAAAATATATATTATGTCATATTTTTGGTGTTTTTTACTTTCACTTTTTTAATACATGAGACACATTTTGAGAGAAAGCACTAAAAAAATTACGCTAAGCATGCACTGGTGTCTCCTACTTTCTAAGTTACTGCCACAACTCAATGCAATTTGATGATGTTTGTCTCAATAGTACAGGTCACTGTCAGAAAAGTTTACGTTGATGCCCAGAGAGGTATACGTGATTGGAAGTGGACATTGGAATCTAAATCTATTAAAATATCAGTCACTAAGTAAATTAGGTAACATTGGCTCAGAAGAAAAGCCACTAGATCATCGATATGACTAAATTGAGCTTGAAACATGTTGACCATTGTCAATCTAAGATAATAAATTCTAGTAAACGGCCCCATGCATTTTAACATAGGAAGAAGGACTTGTGCATTAAAATTTCCTGAGGGGTACCCCTTGCCCTATTTTTAAACCTCACATCTGCCCCTACACATTGATTACACCAATATACATCTAGACCCACACACCCACACTTTACCAAATTGCTTTTTGAAAAGATCTTCAGCAAAGAGCCCCCACAGAGGGTGCCCGTCGGGCATTGCAGTGCCGGATCAATGTGGAGAAGAAGCCCAATGATGTAACATGGCACCTATCTAGGTGTTTGAGGGCATGTGTTCCTACATAGTCATGCTCCCTGCACACTCTGTGGAACTAGACCGACCTGAGTGGACAAACACATACCATTAGGAACTGCGTACCCTTCTGATTTTGTCCTGATTTAAAAAGTGTTTTGGGTGGTGATTCAATGTAAGCCAATAAGTGAAACTCACATTTTATGTCCTGATTAAAACATTACAAAAACCCTAGCTGTATAAAACCAAAATGAAAACAATTGCTTTCTGTATGTAATCCATCTAACAGATAATTACTTTAATGTTTGATGATTGAGAGTACTTTTGGGTCTTTGAACTAGTTACTTATGCATTATAATGCAAGTATTTCATAAAAGGCATAATGGTAACAAAACAGCAATAGCATGGGATGAAAGAAAACGACTCCTCTATGTGGATTATGGCGCTATCTTTGTATATTGGAAATAATTTTATACAGGTCTTATTATGCAGTCTGTCTTCTTACTGTTTATTCACAGCTCTTTATCAAACTACGTTTCCCACAATGCATTTCTTTTAAATCAGGAAATTACACTGTAAAGAGCAGCCAATACACTGAGGCTACATGAGGACTATTCTACATTGGCTCCTCCTCTTTTCTGGCTGTTTCAACAAAATTAAAGTGGTGGTGCTTTCTTTAAAGGACAGAGCTATTGCTGTATATATTTATATTTATTAGAGCACCCTTTTTTCCACTTTGTGTCAGGCATTGCTGTTTGTACTAGTTGTTAACCCCTTCGATGCTCATGACGGAATGGTTCCGTCATGAGCATCGGTGCTCCTGTGCTCATGACGGAACCATTCCGTCATGAGGACAGGGGCACAAAATCCCTCTGATGCAGACAGCAGAGGGATTTCTTTTTCTCCCCCAAAGCCTTGGGAGATGGGGAAGAGCTTCCCCAGCTCCCGAGGTCCCCCCCGCCGTTTCTGTGAACTGACGATCAGCTCACAAGTTGCGCTGATGTCATTTCACGGAAACCGAAACTGAAATGGGCCTTTAGGCTCATTTCAGTTTCCCTTTCTGCGTGCTCAGGGGGCTATCTTAGCCCACGGAGCATGTCGAAAGACGGGAGCGGTATCATTGGAAAGGGGAGAATCACCCCATAAACTAATGGGCATAATTCAGTCTTTCTGCTCCCCTGGGGGACTGATGGGGCAGTAGCCCCCGATCTACCCCTCCGGAGGGGCAGAAAGCCTACTAAACGCCAGGGATTTTTTTGGGCGTATTTGTTTTAGGGTGGGGGCTGTCCGAAATGGTCACGCCAATGCCTCCACCCCGCCACCATTACAGCCTTTTTTGCCCCCCTGGCGGGCAGATGGGGACTGTAGCCCCCATTTGCCCCCTCGGGGGGCAGAAAGCCCACTTGACGCCAGGGATTTTTTTTGCGCATTTGTTTTTAGGGTGGGAACTGCCCGAAACGGGCACGCCAATGCCCTCACCACCATTACAGCCTTTCTGCCCCCTGGGGTGCAGATGGGGACAGTAGCCCCCAAATGCCCCCTCCTGGGGGGAAAGAAAGCCCACTTGATGCCAGGGATTTTTTTTTGCACATTTGGTTTTAGGGTGGGGGCTGCCCAAAACGAGCGCGCCAATGCCCCCACCCCACCACCATTACAGCCTTTCTGTCCCCCCCTGGGGGCAGATGAGGGCAGTAGCCCCCAATCTGCCCCCGGGGGGGCAGAAACCCCACTAAACACCAGGGATATATTTTTCGCAATTATTTTTAGGGTGGGGGATTCATCATTTTTATCGGGACACCCATGGGAACGCTGGGTGGTAGGAAATTTGTGTCAGCCCGGTGATACCACAACTTTCCCACACAACAATGTGTGGAAAAAGTGTTTTTTTCGGCTAAATCTGAGGTTTGCAGGGGATTCTGGGTAAGAAAATGTTGAGGGGATCGATGCAAGCCATACCTCCCTAGCATCCCCTGGGTGTCTAGTTGTCAAAAATGTATAGGTTTGCTAGGTTTCCCTTAGTGCCAGCAGAGCTAGGGTTCAAAAACTACAGCTAGGCACTTTGCAAAAAAAGGGTCATTTTTCATTGTGAAAATGTGTTGTGTCCACCTTGCGTTTTGGGCCGTTTCCTGTCGCTGGCACTAGGCCTACCCACACAAGTGAGGTACCATTTTTCTTGGAAGACTTTGGGGAATGTGGGGAGGGTGGAATGTTGTGGATCCACGCAGATTCTAGAACTTTCCACCACAAAAATGTGAGGAAAATTTGTTTTTTTGACAATTTTTCAGGTTTGCAAGGGATTCTGGGTAATGGAACCTGGTGAAAGCCAGTCAAGTCACCCCCTTCTGGATTCCCCTGGGTGTCTAGTTTTCAAAAACGTATAGGTTTGCTAGGTTACCCTAGGTGCTGGCAGAGCTAGGGTTCAAAAACTACAGCTAGGCACTTTGCAAAAAAACTGTAATTTTTCGCAGGGAAAATGTGGCGTGTCCACCTTGAGTTTTGGGCCGTTTCCTGTTGCGGGCACTAGGCCTACCCACACAAGTGAGGTACCATTTTTCTTGGAAGACTTTGGTGAACGTGTGGAGCATAGAATTTTGTGGATCCAACCAGATTCCAGAACTTTCCACCACAGAAATGTTCGGAAAATATGTTTTTTTGACAATTGTTCAGGTTTGCAAGGGATTCTGGGGAACAGAACCTGGTGAGAGCCAGTCAAGTCACCCCATCCTGGATTCACCTGGGTGTCTACTTTAAAAAAATGTGTAGGTTTGCTAGGTTTCCCTAGGTGCCGGCAGAGCTAGGGTTCAAAACTACAGCTAGGCACTTTGCCAAAAAAGGGTCATTTTTCACTCTGAAAATGTGGTGTGTCCATCTTGCGTTTTTTGCAATTTCCTGACACGGGCACTAGGCCTACCCACACAAGTGAGGCACCATTTTTTCGGAAGACTTTGGGAAAAGCGGGGTGGGTCGAATTTTGTGGATCCACGCAGATTCCAGAACTTTCCACCCTAGAAATGTGAGGGAAATGTGTTTCTTTTGACAATTATTTAGGTTTGCAAGGGATTCTGGGTAACAGAACCTGGTGAGAGCCAGTCAAGTCACCCCATCCTGGATTCCCCTGGGTGTCTAGTTTTCAAAAATGAATAGGTTTGCTAGGTTTCTTATTGGACTTGGCCCTTTTTTGCAGGGTCATCCCTGAACTTTTTGCCTTCCTCCTGTATTTGTCTCACCTGTTTATGTTTGTTTTACGACTCTGGGCACTTTACCACTGCTGATCAGTGCTAAAGTGCATATGCTCACTATTGTAAATTGATGCATGGATTAGTGACTCCATGATTGGATTATTTGATTTACTGGTCAGACCCTAGTACAGTGCACCATGGGTCCCCAGTGCTTGTAAATCAAATGCTGCTAGTGGGCTTGCAGCACTGGTTGTGCCACCCACCAAAGCAGCCTGTAAAGTGTGCATTAGGCCTGCCATTGCAGAGCCTATGTGCAGTCTAGTACTGCCATGTTGACTGGCCAAGTGCACCCACTTGCCAGTCCCTAAACCTTCCCTTTTCTTTATATCAGACACCCCTATGAAGGCCCAAGGGCAGGGTGCATTGTAAGTATAAGATAAGACATGCCCTGGTGTGTGTGGCATGTCCTAATAGTGAATTACAACCATTTTCGTTTTTCACTATTGCAAGGCTACCTGTTCCCCATAGGCCAGAATGGGCAGTTTGATGATTACATCTTATAATCCTAACTGACTCAGGGAACAGGTGGAAAGTCGAGTTTAGTATGCCTGAACTCAGAATGATAAAATGCATCTTTTAGTGAAGTTGGTTTTAACATTCTGTGTTTGAAAATACCACTTTTAGAAGGTAGGTATTTTCTTGTCTAACCATCCAAGCCTGCCTCTGCTAGGTTGTGTATTCCTTGTCTGGAGTTTGAGTGACAGAGGCTGGGGGATTCTAGGAGACAGGGTGAGTCAGCACAGCACTGAATAGAGAGATCTGCATGTAGATGGGTGGGAGGAGTTGCACCTGGGACCTGAATAGGGCTGTTCCTTCCCTCCACAATGCTGGCTCCACCTCCTGTGGTGTGTCTGATGTCCCTGCCCTGCACTGTGAAAGGAAAGAATGAGTCATGTAAACAGAGTGCTCCAGGATTGACCAGAACTGGTTTGGACTAGGCAAAGGCCTCTATGCTTTCAGAGAACAAAGAGAAACTGGGTATAAAAAGGGGGACCCAGACCCCAGAACTTTAGATCACTGTTGGGAAACAAGAAGAAACCTTTGCTGAGGAGAGGAACCAGAGAGACTGAGGAGAGACTATATCTAAGCTTGAGGGATTGGCCTGCAGTGGTTGCCTGACTGCCAAAAAGAGGAGAAAGGAACTTTGTGTGTACTTTATTCAACTTGTGAAGGATATCCAAGGGCTTGAGAAAGAGCTTGACTCCTGCTGAAGTCTCAGGGACAACAGACTTCACCCACCAGCTCCCCAAGAGTTATTTGGAAGTGCCTGCAGTTGTGTTGGGCTTTCTGAGTGAGTGCGTGTCGCAAGGAGCTGGAAGCACGGCTCACAAAGGTGAACCGTGTCACCGAACTGCCACTGTTGCTTCACAACGCGAAAGTGCCTCGCATCACTGGAGAAGAGGATCGACGTCGCATCAGACACCGCTGCATCATCGGAGAAGCGTGTCACTGCCGCAGCCGCTGATGTCGCATCGCTGGGAAAGCGTGTCGCCGCTGCAGTTGTCGCATCGTTGCCAAAGCGCCTCGCATCGCCGGAGAAGAGGATCGGCGTCGCATCAGATGCTGCCGCATCACCAGGAAGCGTGTCACAGGGCCTGTCACGGCTCAGAAGAATCGTCGAGTCGCCGCACGGCCATCGGGCATGCACGCATCGTGTTGCATCAAGAAGAAGGCGGCATCTTTGTTTCATTGCACCGGATCGTCATCGCATCACGGCATTGCGGGTCGCATCACCACGAAAGCGCAGTAAGAAACCAATGCATCGCTTCCCCTCGCAGAGATGAACCAACGCATCCCCTACGCATCAGTAGGGACCCGACACATCACCATTCTTGCGTGTAAGGAACCGACGCATCACCTTCCCTGCACCACTTTCGTTGTATTGTGTTACGCATCCTAAGGTACATTGAACTCAAAGTGATGCATTTTACATCTCAAGACAACTAAGCTATTTTCTACCAAATTTAAAGTACTATATTGTGGATTTTTGTCGTTTGTGGTCTTGTATTAAGTCTATATAAAAGATACTTCTTTTTATATTACAACCTGTGTGGTGTCCATCTGTAGTATTGTCACTGGGTTACTGTATACGTTCACAAATGCTTTACACACTGCCTCTGAGATAAGCCTGTCTGCTCGTGCCAAGCTACCAAGGGTGTGAGCAGGGGTTATTTTAGGAGTGTACCCCCTTACCCTGACTAGAAGCAAGGGTCCCTATTTGGCCAAAGGTACCTACCTATGCCAACTAGAGACCCCCAGTTCTAAAATTTCCCTAGGTACCGGCAGAGCTAGGGCTAAAAAACTACAGCTTGATACTTTGCAAAAAAAGGGTAATTTTTCACTCTGAAAATGTGGTGTGTCCACGTTGCGTTTTGGGCCATTTCCTGTCGCGGGCACTATGCCCATCCACACAAATGAGGTACCATTTTTCTTGGAAGACTTTGGGGAACGCGGGGTGGGTGGAATTTTGTGGATCCACGCAGATTCCAGAACTTTCCAGCACAGAAATGTGAGGAAAATGTGTTTTTTTAAACAATTGTTTAGGTTTGCAAGGGATTCTGGGTAACAGAACCTGGTGAGAGCCAGGCAAGTCACCCCATCCTGGATTCCCCTGGGTGTCTAGTTTGAAAACATTTATAGGTTTGCTAGGTTTCCCTCGGTGCCTGCAGAGCTAGGGTTAAAAAATGACAGCTAGGCACTTTGCAAAAAAAGGGTCATTTTTCACTCTGAAAATGTGGTGTGTCCACCTTGCGTTTTGGGCTGTTTCCTGTTGTGGACACTAGGCCTACCCACACAAGTGAGGTACCATTTGTATCGGGAGACTTAGGGAAACTCAGAATTATAGAGCAACTGTTATTACCTATTGAGTTTTGATGCATTTATGCCTTCCAAATGAAAGACAATGTGTAAAAAAGAAGTCATTTTGAAAAATGACCTATCATTCTCATGCTAGTATGGGTACTCCCAATTTCGGAAATGTGCAAATATCTACTGTTTTTAAACTCTATATTTTGTTCCCATTTCAGAAATACGTACGTGTCAAGCATACCAATTGTTCCATGTATACATTTTCCCAAAATAATTGCTATATACCCGGTACATATTAATAAACCATTGCAAGATGCTGCTCAGTTATTGGCTCTGGGTTCGTCGGGTTCTTGGTCCTATATATCCCCACAACCAGAAAGGTCCAGCAAATGTAACGGTATATTGGTTTCATACAGCTGTCATAATTAGAAGAAGTTACAGGTGAAAACGTTGACACAAGTGGCTGTTTTTTTCAACTAATTTATAATTTTTCCTATATTTAACTGTTAGTTTATCTGAAGAAATCTTGAAGGATCTACACAAATGACCCCTTGCTGAATTCAGAATTATGTCTACTTTTTAAAAATGTATAGCTCTCTAGGATCCATTATTGCTTCCATATCCATTTGTACCGTTAATTCAAAGGAGGTTGAAAGCACAAAAAATAGCAAAAATAGGCCTTGTCCCAGAAAAATGCCAAAACTGTGTAAAAAAATGTGGTTTTCTGACAAAAGTCTGCTTGTCCCTGAAAGCTGGGAAGATGTTGATTTCAGCACCACAACCCCTTTTTTGATACCATTTGCAGGGAAAAAAACAGATGCTTTCATCTGGAGCACTTTTTCACCATCCCCTCCCCAATAGATTTTTGCGGTATTTGGCTAATTTCTGGGTCCCCTCTAAGGGAAACCACCAAACCTGGGTACCTTTAGAATCCTCATGATGTTGGAAAAAAAGGACGCAAATTTGGCGTAGATACCTTAGGTGGTCAAAAAGTTACAGGGGCCTAAGCGCGAACTCCCAAATCGCCAAAAAAAAGGCTTAGCACAGGGGAAAAAAGGCCTAGCAGCGAAGGGGATAAATATGGGATAATCGTTTCCCTTTGTTTATCTTCTTCTTCACGCTCAAGTTGGCAAGGTAATTTCTTGCTCAGACGTTCTTTTCGACTTGAGTAGCAGAGGAGGAATACGTTTGTTTGTATGTTTGATTTGCTCTTGACTTTGATCAGGGAGTTAAGATAATTGCTCTCCCAGGAGGCGTGTTTGTTCTACTCACGGAAGAGAGACCATTTTTACATTTAATTTGAGTGCCTTCTTTCTGTGTCCAGCTAGGAACATTGCTAGCAGGTCCTGAGAGTATTCTGAAGTGATTTGACAGTTTTTGCATATAAACTGTGAATGTTAGGATTATCCCATATGATAAATCTAAAAAAAAGAAGGCAAAGAAGTGGCATAAAAAAAGAGAAAAATCAACACAAGTGGGGGTTCGATAATTGCTGTATCTATACCTAAAGTGGCGGCCTCATCATTTAAAACAGTAACTTCTGATATTGGCCAATCTGTGGTTTCTGCCATATCAGGTTCCCTTGCAGAATTGGGGGTAAAAAACTGACATATCAAAATGTAGTAGTGTTAGGGACGCACAGTTGCGGTTCTGCTGCTAAAATTGGTGCGGACATCACTTCTTCTTGGAATGATTCATATCTGTATTCCATGACAGGTCAACTGAAGAGAGCATTGATTGAAGTCAACATGTTGATGAAAATGAAGGCAGTTATTGTGACATGTTGTATGACAATGCAAATTTATCTACTTCTAAGAAGGCTAAGGTTGATTTGACATGCACATTTTTTGTCGATGTTGAGGAAAACGCTATGTTCCACCCAGGCCTTCTCAAGCATCCAAACTCATCACAATGCTTTCCGCTCATGCTTACTGATAATTATGTTGAGGCGAAAGTTAAAGCACCAACAGACAGGACAACCAGGATAAAAATGAGAGCCCTATATTTCTACCAAGGCAGTCATGACACTAGTCCTGGACCCCAAAATAGCGACCTTTTTGAGCAAAAAGGGGACAGGCTCAAGAAAAGGAGTTGATAGAGCCTGGGATTCCTCTCAGAACAAGGTCTGTGATGTCCTGGGGCCCTTAACAAAGATTCTTGGTGCAGCTTAAGAGACCAAAGGCTCAGGTGATAGCTTGGACCCTGAAATATTATCTAACTCGGCTCAGAGGGCTTTATGTTTCCTTGGAAACACTAATGCAGGGAAGAGTTTGCTTCTTAGAACTGACCCCAAATTGGACAAGATGGCACGCTCAGAAGCTGGGAGTTCTACTTAGGGAAAACTTTTCAGGCATGATTATATCAAGCTCTTTCAGCCAACATGAGAGTCGTTGTGTTGGCCTCTCCTGGGGATGGAGGATCTAGGGATCGATTTGCCAGCCGAGCGACCTCCTATAGACAGAGCAGCTTCACCATACCAGTCTTCTTCTGCAAAGGAGGAGAGGTGGACGGTTTTACAAATTAGCCAGACAAAGAAGAGAAAGAGAACCCAGGGTAAGAGTTCTTACCTACCCTGTGCAAAAGTGGGTGGCAGGTGTGTCCTTTTTGTCAATAGTGGGAGGTCCTATTGCAGGACCCTTGGGTTCTTCAGATTGCAAGAGGGGTTCAAATAGACATTGTTGTATCCACTTAGGCACTCTTTCCAATGCTCTTTTCTCTGGAAGAGACGGATATAATATCCAAACAAGTCGAGAACCTCCTTTACAAGGATGGGATAGAAAAATGCAGGTTACACCCAAAGGCCTTCTCAGCAATACATTCTAGTCCAAAACAATTACCAAGAATTAAAATTTAAAATATCTAAACCAATTTGTAGTGTTCAGACATTTAAATATGGAGACTTTACCATGTTGTTGTCCCTATGCTGCCAGACAGAGACATCCATCTATAGGGGCTCCTAAACACTGAAGTGGTTACTGTTGGGGACTACTTAACATTCCATTTAACATTCCACAAAATGCCATTTGTAGAAAAATGCCTTTTGTATGGGCAACCCCATTTGTTATGTACAGATGCTGCTGTAATTTATGTTGCACACTTGGGCACTGCTAACCAAGCCCTAGTGTTTGTTCTATAATACCTAAAACATGTTGAAATTGGCTACTTTCCTGATTGGCATATTTAACTTACCTATATGTCCCTAGTATATGGAACAAAAGTTCATGGCCTGCAAGTTAAATGCCACTTGTGGACTGCAGCACCTATTGTGCAACTACTAAAGTGAAAATGCAAAACATGTCTCTAGACCTTCCCATACAGCTTGGCTATGTAGCTTTGAACCTCCAATTCAAACTGGCAAAATAAAGAGATGCCCCGAAATGCACTGGGCATCAAAAAGTGGAACCCACAAAACAAGCATTTCTGGATTGTTATATATGTTATATATAATTGAAATGCATAAGAATATGCAATGTAATTAAAGAAAGAGTTGTGTTTTCATATATTTGTTGAACAAAAACTATTAATAAAATCGAGTATTTGAAAGAATATAAGAAGAGTATTGGTATACATGGTGTAAAAGGAATATTAAATAATATAGCTGTGTTTCAGGTAAATTCTTACTTGAAAAGATTTTCAGATTATACGTATGGGTGACTGGCAGCATTCCGTTCCTGTGCAGCAGGCTCAGCAGTGTAGCTTGATTAAGAGACAGGGTAGGAAGAAGACAGGTGTGCCCAATTGTGACAATGCTTTATAAGATAAACATCTTGCCTTGCCTAAAACTTCCTTTTTAATAATTATAAGTCACCCCAGAGGTGGGCCCTAAGTACCATTGGGCAGGGTTCATGGTATTTAAAAAGTAGGGCATGTACATTCTATGCTTTGCATGTCCTAGCAGTGAAAAACCTCCAAAGTAATTTTTCCCTGTAGCGAGGCTGTCACTTCCATAGAAAGCACTGGGTTATATTATAAAACCTTATAATGTTTAACTTCAGTTTTGGAGTACCTAGAAAGATGATTCATGGACTCATTTTAATTGTAATCTGAAATACAATTTAATGGTCAAATCAGATTTTACATTACTATTTTGAAAATGACCCTTTTCGAAAGTAGATCATTTTTCTTCCTGAGCCAAATGTGCCTTTCTGCCAGTGTTCACTGTCACCCAGGAGCTGAAAGGCTGAATAGATCATTGATTACAAATGAAGTGGCTCCCAGAGCTGAGACAAAGGCAGAGGGCTGACCATCTCCTGACAGGATGGCTATTTGAACTGTGCCCAGAAACTTTATTAACTGCAAGGGATACTTAACCTCTCACCGGCTTAAATTACTTTACAAGCTTTTCACTATCAGGACATGTGAAACTAAAACCCCCCATATCCTACTATTTTAAAACAATGTGCACTGCCTTATGAGCCTTTAGGGTCTACCTTACGGGTGACTTCTAAGTGTTAAGAAGGAAGGTTTGGGCCTGGCAAAAAGTCCCAAACATGACTGCATTACGGCCTACTGTACTTAGTTTAGTTTAATTTAATTTTTGTTTGATATTGTGCCAATAAGGAGACACAAATATACAACACATAAATAACTTCATACATCTTTAAAAACTATTATGTGGCCTAAAACCTTTTGATATAAATTCATTATATTCTACGGCACTTGTAATACAGTGATGGGATAGCCGTCACATTTGATATGGAGAATTCCATCCATCAAACTCTAAATCAGGCCCTGTGTCCCCAACAATGGACATACTCTGCATACGTCAACATAATCTTGCATTGCTGCTGTTTTCACTACTAGTTTCAGGCTCCTCCACTTTTACATTATTGGTATTGCTGCCATTCAAGAAGATGGGTTTGGTGTTTATATCAGGATGCGCAAACACATGCCTCATTTGACTTAATCAGTTAACTATAATCTGTGAAAGCAACATTTACACCATAGCTGAATGAATTGTACAATAAACACACAAACAAACTGATTTAAAATGTTTTGGAAATATGCAAATGATTACATATCAATGCAAAAGTTTGAAGTATCTCACTATATTTGCTGATTGACCTTTTGATTACATGAACTCTACATATAAAAAAATCTATTTATTTACCTTCAACTTCAGAAACGTGTATATTTAATAACTGTCTCAAGATGTGTTCAACCAAAAAATGATCATTAATAACAGAATACTATAGTCCGTGAAAGCAGCATTTATATTATAACCGAATGGATTGTACAATACACACACAAATAACTGAATGAACAGTTCCAGTCTTCCTTCTCAGGCAACAAGGTAGGCTTCAAGCAGGAGGACTGTCCCCTGGGGAACAAAGCAGGCCTCAAGCAGCAGAGCAGTTCTCTGGGGAACAAGGCAGTCCTTCTTTTGTAATGTCCACATATACAGGAGTGTACCGAAGGCAGTCTCAGGAGGTCAAATATTAATGCCTGATGCCATTCTTGGTATGTGGGGGAACACCTTATCCTAGCCCCACATCTGGCTCTGGAAAGTTCTTCCCTACCCTTGTCAAGTCTCCAAACTCTCTCTCCGAGGTGACAATAGGCTGGTGTCAGGTTCCTTAGTGTTTCTAGAGGGAAGCCATTTGAAGTATAGGTGGGGCAAGGCACAGCTCCTCCAGTAGCCATCCTGGCAGCATGGCCCATCCTGTCCTCACCTAAGCCCCTTTTGTGTCACTTTCTGGAAGCAATACACAAACCCCAACAGTCATGTGAGCTAGGATACTGGCAGAAGGCACACATGTTTAGGACATGAAAATGCCACCTTTCTACAAGTGGCATGTTTAGAATTGTAGCTTAAAACCCACTTAACATTAAAAAGGGATTCAAATTACAATTTATTTGAGCCTAAACAGAACATATCTATACCTGGTCCCAATCTAAAGTTATCAATTGATAAATGTAATAAGGTAATCCAGTGTTAGTTAATAGGAGAGATAGGCTTTAGAGTACTGAAAAATGACTTCAGGAGATTTTCAAGCGCAGGACATGTAAAACTTAAATACACATATCCTGCTTCCTGCTTTTTAAATACAATGCACCCTGCCCTATGATCATTTAGGGCCTACCTTAGGGGTTGACTTCTAAGTCTCAAGAAGGAAGTTTTTTGCCTGGCAAGTGGTTCCAAACATTACCTCATTCCCGTCCACTGTACTTAGGTTAGTTTAATTATTTTTTTTTTTATATTGTGCCAAAAGTACAACATATATATATACACAACACATAAATAACTTCATACAATTTCCTAAACTATTATGTTGCCTAAAACCTTATTTCACTATATCCTATGGCACTTGTAACACAGTGGATGGGATAGCCGTCACATTTGAAATGGAGAATCCCATCCTCCAAACTCTAAATTGGGTCCTGCATCTCCAACAAAGGACAGTCTCTGGATCTGTCAATAAGAGATAGCACTGCAGCTGCTTTTACTACCAGTTTCTAGCTCCCCTACTTTTATATTATCGGTATTGCTGCCATTCTAGAAGATTGGGTCAGTGTTAATATCAACATGCACAAACACATGTCTCATTTGACTTAATCATTTAACTATAGACTGTGAAAGCAGCATTTACATCATGGCTGGATGAGTTGTACAATACACACACAAATGACTGAATTAACATGTTTTGGAAATAGTGCAAATATTTACATAGCAATAAAAAAGTTTGATGTATCACACTATATTTCCTGATTTACTTTTGTGATTCATTTACCTTCAGCTTCAGAAAAGTGAATATTTTCTAACTGCCCCAAGATATGTTCAACCAATAAATGATCATTAATAACAAAATACTGTACCTCAGGCCAATTATTTGTCCAGATATAATTCCTGTAGTCACAAATATAAAGCATCCTAAGACCATGGAACCCCTGAGGTGTTTCGGGGCAATCTCACTTAGGTATAAAGGTTGCACGACAAAACTGATACCTACAAACAAAAACATGACAATTTGGTAATTATCACTAGACAAAAGTTAAAAAGTTAAAAAACTTTAAATGTTGTGCAAATCTCAATGCAGCTGAAGACGTTTATGTGTGGGTTGGTTCCCAACCGATTAATATGGCTTGATTAAAGTAATTTGAAAAGAACATTTCACTGACAACAAAACGTGCCTGTTTTCTGCCACACTTTAGAGGGGAAAGCTGTGAATGTGTATAATGAAGTATGAAGCCACTTCCACTATGGTTATCTATACCATCCCACCATAACTCATCAGAAGGAAGCATTACATTATCCTGTTTAGCTGTGATATACATTAAAATTATGGGAAGCAGAGACAAAGGGGCCAGTTAGGATGTTGTGCGAAAACTTTACGCCCAACACCGCTTGGAATTCGGATCCAACTGACTCGCGGTCGGTGGTTCCATCTGACCAATTACGATGCGACCGAACACTGTTCGGTCGGATTCCCATTAATTCCTATGGGAGCCCATGTTCCGCTCGACAACGCAGTCTCCTATGGGGAAATAGGGTGTTTGCAGAAAATCCTGCACCCTGTCGCTAGCACCCAATGGTTCCTGCCACACAGTGCAGGGTTTTACAGGGGGGTCTCTTGGGTACCCCCGCAGCCCACAACCGGAAGCCGCAGGGTAAAGGGGGCCACTTCCGACAGCCTTTTCATGTCGGACAGGCCAACTCGGAAAGGCTGTTGGAAACCAACATCGTAATTGCTCAGTTGGAAACGCAGTCCATGGTGCTGTACAATGCGGTTCCGACCGACACAGATGCTCTGAGAGCCGTTAGGAACCGTTTCTGAAAGACTGTGCAGTGTACAATCTGACCGCAAATATCATAATTGGTTGGGCAGATTGTCAACCAACCGAGTCAGTCAGAAGTGTATAGACACGGTCGAGGAGATTTCGAATGTCAGAAGGAGGCTTTCCAGCAGTCATCGTAATCAGCTCCAAAGTGTTTTATCCCACACGTTATTCCTATGAAGAAATTCCTGATGACACAATGTTGGGAGTTGGGCTACCATATGTGTTCTTTTTATTTGGCATAGAGGCAATTAACTTATTTCTGGGGAGTTTTAAGTGCCCGGTGCCTTATGGTCAGAAGCCACTGTTTCTATATTTGAAGCTGAAAGGCCAATGCTGAAATTTCCACAATTTGGAAATCATACACAGTTTAAAAGCATATTAAGGGAAGCAAGTACCTATGTGCATTTGAAAATAATTTCTCAATGGTACAAAGCGCTTTCCCCCTGGAGAATCCCTTCCCAGGCAGCCCACCAAGTATGGGGGAGTTGAATCCCCTTTCCCACTCTGGAAAATAAATTTACTCGGGCCCTTTGCAGATGTAAATATCTAACCTTTTCCAGGGTTGGGGGTAGTTTTTGGGTCCTCATATAACTGTCACTCAAGTGCACCATTCATGCATGAGTTTAAAATAGAAACTATCAAAGAGAAAGAATGATGATATCAGCTTCAATTTCTGTCCCAGAATGAGGTTTCATGTTCTCAACTCACTTTTCTGCATAAAATCCCTGTGGGTCTGTTTATTCAACACATTATAAACACTGATAATTTTGCCCATATATACCAAAGCTGGAGACCCTAACAGTGCTTTCTGGGTATGGAAGTTATAGTACTAGTGAGGCCACAATGCCTCCAACAATGTGCATGACCCCCAAAACTTCAAATTCATGTATATATCAGCAGTTTATTACATCATGGAAAAGTCCTACTATATGGCAGGCAGAGCACTCTACATAAAGATGGTTTTGATGCGGTAAAAGACAGAGTTGTTTCAATGCAGTCATAGGTTTGAACATCTAAGGTTAAAAATACCTCCATAAAAATGTAATGTCGAGGGAATGTGAACGATTGTTACAGAATTACAATTCATACAATCAGCAATAATATGGATATAACTGAAAATATATAGTGAATTATACTCAAAATAGTTGCATGTGTTAAATACCATAGAATGGGTGATGTGTAACTGCAAGTGCCAGAATATAAGCCATATTTACATAAATGCTAGCCACAGCTCAAACAGACTAGGAATCAGTTTCAATCTGCACTTTACCCTATCAAGGAGTATCTATAGGAGGAAATAACACTGAAAGAAGAGGCTCTTCTAAATCTTTCTGAGCATTCCAAAGGATGATATGCTATTGCTCTCTACTAGAACTCTACCCGTGTAAGTCGATCTTGACTTCAAAGATCTAACCTACGCGATTCTTGTATAATGGTCATTGCTTATCATTTTGCATTATTCATACCTCATTGTCCCTTTAATTGGCAGAAGCTGGTTGCTGTGCAGTCTTCCTCTGCTCCTGCTAATGTTTGTTTATCTCCCTCAAGTGTACTCATGATCGCATATTTCCTACTCTTTTTAAATAGTTTGTTATCCCTGCAAAGTGTTCTCATGATCGCCTGTCCTGAATCTTGTAAATAACTTGTTCTCCTTATAAAGCGCTCTGATACCCTAACGGGTCACGTTTGCGCTCTATAAAATAAAACCCTAAATAAAAAAATGTAAAAAAAAATGAGAATGTTCACATGGTAGTGGAATGGAATGCCACACTCAGAAAGCACTTCTCAAGAAGGATTGCATAAGTGCTTCTGACTTTTAAAGATTAGTATTTCAAGGAGAGGGACGTTGGCTCTCTGAAGAGAGTGTTGAAGACTGAGATGACCAGCTCCTGGGTTAGATATTTTAGTGTCTCAGAGTGTAGTGCTTGTGAGATGGATTCTGGTTTGAAGATACTCCATGCCAGTTCATACAGATAAGAACTGTTGAGATGCAGGCAAACATTTCCCAGTCAGTGACCAAGCTGACAGCTGCATGAAGTGCTGCTTTGAGAAGGGTTAGGTGAATTTTGGGAATTCACAATAGTTGTGAGTTACTGTGGTCCAACCTTAAGAGCACAAGGGATGGAACTACTTCTCTGAAAGTCAGGTCTGCGGTGAAAGGCTACTTCTACACAGGAGTCTGAGATGAAACCATGAATATCTTCTTCCAGGGATTGGTAGGTAGAGGAGCAACATTTAGTGGCTCAGTAGTCAGTAAGAAGGAGGCAGTGAGGAGAAGCCACGAGTAAATCAAACCAGAAAGTACAGCCTTATTTAACGCTATATGAATGTTAATCATCTGGTCGAGTCTTCTTCACCATTTTTTGGAACTATTTTTTATGTTGGCTCATTGGCATCACAGCCTGCTTCGTCACTATTTTTATAAGTATTTTACATTTACATCACTGTTCTTTTAAATGCTACCCAGACCTAACTCTATTGAAAATATCTTTGGAATCTACTAACCAAGTCTTTGTCATGAGGTACAAATTAGGAAGGGCCCTTTTGAGAATTTAATGTGAGTTAAAAAGCAATGTATTCATTATTCTAAAGACAAGTGCATTTATAAGCAAGCATTGGATAATTGTGAGGACCTTTTGCGCATTTAACTGCTCTTCCACAAACGTCTTTTCAAGAAATCACATACCTGCATTTATGCCAATAAGGAATCTGCCAATGATCAGAAATTCAAACATTCCAGAAGGATAAGCGATTCCCATGAAACCTGTAGCAAGCAATGCTATTGAATTGTTCGTCAAAAGTGCTTCCTTTCTATAATAAAATAAACCATACTTGATGTGTTTGCCCACTTGCAATACATTTTTCCCAAGATGACAACATTATTTGTAAATACATTGACTGAATGCAATTGATGAATGTAAAGAATGTGCCTTTTTTGAATGGTCACCCCCTCAATATTTGGACTGATGCTGCTGATTTTCAGACTCTGTTGCACTGGGGCTCTGCCAACCAGACCCAGTGCATGTGCTCTGACCCACAAAACGTGGAGACAATTGGCTAATCCCTAATTGACATATTTAACTTATGTGTAAATACCTAGTATTAGGGACCCTACTATCCCATGTTATGTAGATTTGTAGAGCACACTATCACTTGAGAAGTGTATTCTGGCATTTAGCATGTGTGACCTAACCAAAACTAGGGCCTAGTGGAACTACTCGAATAGTCAGGTGTTCAGCTTCTTGCTGAATTCAACAAGCAAGGAGGAGGCTCTTATATGTAGTGGGAGGCCATTTCACACTTTAGGAGCAATGTAGGAGAAGGCTTGACCACTGGATCTGGTTTTCCATATGAGTGGCAGGGGCGTAACAGAGGCCCCTGCAGCCCCTGTGGAGCGGGGGGGCTCCTGTGAGAAGTTGGCCTGATATATGCTGTTCACTAGTTATAGTCGGCACCCTGTATCAATCCAAACAACCCCTTATGGTGCATAGGTCAAAGACAACCTTTATTGAAAGCTATCCTAGTGGTAGCTATGGAGAGCAGCCTTCAGGCTAAGTCTTGAAGGAATGTAAAGCAGCTTGTTTTACCAGTCTATAATCTCTTGAATGATCAAACAAAAGGACAACCACACCAGGTATATATTTAAAATATATGTATTTAAGATAAAACACACCCCTCTAGTCTCTTTATGAGACTGGAGTTTGAAGTACTTAATTTACAAGTTAGCAATCAACAGTAATAGCACAAATACACGCTTGGGCCCTAGGGGCGTACCAAACCATATACCAAAAAAGTGGTATAAGAACCACGACTGAGCTAGACACAAGGCCTAGAGCCTGTAGAAGTGCTTGGACCACAGGAACCACCCAAGGTAGTGACACAGGGGACCCACAGGGGATGCGTGCAGTGTGAGAACACAGCCGCAGATCGCCGTTTACTTCTATGGGGAATGTCGCGGTTGGACATTTAGAGTTTTAGGACACTTAGGAGATATCTACGAGCAAACCCTTTTGTACTTAGAGGTGTCTAGGGCCAACACCCACGGGAACACCGGAGTACTCGAGTTACCTCACCCAGGGAAGCTGGGTGCATAGGTGTCAAATGGTGTCGGGTCGCGTCGCTGTTTTCAATGGAAGCTGCTCAGGAAGTGCTGCTGCCGTGAAGAGGAGAAGTGTCCGGCGAGATTCAAGCCTGGATCTAGAATGGAAGGAACCTGAAAGCAGAGGGGACAGAGTCTGGGTCACTTACCAGTGACCAAGGGCAGGATAGACCAATGCCCACAGATGTCGGTTGCTTTAGGTGAGTTGATGGGTGTCTTGACTCTTCAGCCACGAGGTCCAGGAGGCGCCTATGACAGCAAGGAGCTGGATTCGAGCTGTCCCACGAAGTCTGTCGAGTACTGCGGTGTCGGCGACCAGATTGGACCCAACAAGCCTTGGCAACGGCAAGTCACTTGGAATCAGAGAAAGGACGTCGGTGCAGACCAGCAAGGTCTGGGGGACTCACCCAGCAAGGATAAGTTGGGGCACACCTGGAGCAACTAGGAAAGCCCAATCAGAAGAGGAGTTGCCGTCGTGGGGACCTACTAGCCAACGGGCTAGCAATTGTGATGGAGCCTCAAGCGGTCGCACTGGAAACTGGCCTACGGGTCACTTGTGGAGTGGAGGCCAGAAATCTTCAGTGCAGGAGGTGCTCAAGGCTGGGGCTACTCGGAGCCCAAAGCAAAACTCTGAGGAAGACCAGGAAGGTGTTGGAGCAGTAAAAGTTCACGGTGTCCAGGGGTCACAGTTCCACGTCACCCACGATAGCCACGGACCTCAGCTTTGCCTCAGGGTAGTCTCGAGGAAGTCTGGAAATCCACCTCTGGTGATGCAAAGACTTCAGCGTCTGGCGGGAGCTTCAGCGATGAAGACCAGTCAGTTGCTTCTTTTGTTGCCTGCCAAGCAGGGGAGTCACTCCTTGACCCCAAGGGAGATTTCTTCAGTCTTCTAAGCAAAGTAGAACGTCGAAGGTCCAGAATATATATTGCAGAGTTTCGTCCAGGGTAAAGTCGCAAGGACTGGGTTCCCATACTTATACAAAGTTTGGGGGTTGGACATACTCTAGTGACCCACATATGGGAGGGTTTGGAAAGAGGGGTGGTTACACCCATTTCCTTTGTCCAGTTTCATGCCAGAGCAGGGGCAGGTAGCCCCTGCAACCGGTTCGAACTGGACTATGCACAGGGACACCAAGTGTGCCCCCAGTGCAGGACTTCAAAGCACCAGAGAGTGCTCCCGCCCAGCCCCAATACACATCTGCCTGTCTGGGGAGGCGGTTACACCTCCCTGGGACAGGAAACCTATTGTCCAGGCCTCCCCTGCCGGAGATTCGGTCAGCAGCAGGAGGCCAGACCCGTGTCTGTGGCAGAGGCATCCATTTTGTGATGCCAGGGCTGTAGAAAGTCCTACCGGGTTAGACCAGTGTGAACATGTCTCTCCCTCTAGAAGGGTGGAATGCTACCCCTGCCGCCAGAACTGGCGGGGAGGTAGTATTCCAAAGTGTTTGACACCAAACACGACATGTTTCCGTGCAGACATCCCAAAGTTAGCATTTACCGCGAGGTTATAATGCACTTAAGAGTATATCGTCAGGCTGCACCACAAACAGCATCAAAGGAGGTACTCCGAGCGCTGCAGATGAGCTCTGCTCATGCAGGGGCACCCTCTCACATAAAAACCAAGCACTCTGCCTTCAGAATTGTTAAGGCCTGCCATAGGAGTGACTTATAGGTTTTATATGTGTGCAATGGTAGTGATATAGGTAGCCTATACCACTGTCAGGGGAGTAAGCACCACCTTACCCAGGCTGCAGTAGCAGACCTGTGGTGTCATTTTGGAGTGCTTCCCAGGGGTGGCATAATACATGCTTCAGCCCCTGGTAGGCCTCTGAGGTACCTATGCCCTAGGTACATAGTATACCATATACTAGGGGCTTATAAGGCACTCCAGAATCCAATTAGATATGTACCTAATGTACATGGAAACCATTTTAGAGAGGAAGCAGCTTCAGCTGGGGTCCTGATTAGCAGGGCCACAGCCAGACTAAGGTCGAAAAACAGTGAAACACCAGCAAAAAGTGGGGGTACCCATGTGAAGCAGACCCTACTCAACTACAGCCCCCACAGTTCCTTGTTTTGAAGGGGGCCCCCTCAGCCCTCAAGACATGCCGTTGCATGTTCGGCAGAATGCGTGTAGTGACATTGAATGAGAAACATTAAAAAGCTCGGAAAAGCCACTCTGCTTTCCCAAACAGAAAAAAACACACAGAAAAGCAACCCATGTGACATCGCTGGCAGACAAAGACCCAGCAAAAGGTACCCTATGTCCTCATGTCCATGGCAGAGGAGTAATGTAAGCCCCTGTGGCGTAGGGAGGGGGAACCCTTCAGTCGGGCCACATTAAGCCCATGACTAATGAATATCTGTGCAATCTGTCAGATGCCTGGGCCCCTCATGACATTTTGCAGGGAGAGGGCATCATTTTGAAAAATTCACTGCTTGTTGGAATCCCTGATGTCCTCAGGAAAGAAACAAAACACACAAGTAGCGCACAGACAGTCTAGCACAATGCTCAAAGGCGGAAGACTTTCGTCCCTCAAATATCCTGGAAAAAAAGGGCAACTCATAGTGCAGAATTTGACACAGTAAACCACTGCGGAAATGCATATGAATCATTCCTCCATCACAGGCCTTTGTGATTGCAGGTGTAGTCAGCGATGTTGGGCTCACATCAGACTGCTGTCCAGAAGGAGCTGCTTCTGGGACAGTACTTAGCTCCACCTCCCTCCTTGTGACTCTTCATGCAATGCGCATGCTATTTTTGGCAAATTTCTAGGCGACATAATTTGCACCTACCTGCAGGCAAAGTTGACAAAGTGTAAGCTGTCAAAATTGCAGGTGCTGTCTGAAGACTTTGTGGGATGGTGGCAGACAGCGGTCCCACGGACCCACTGCATGCTGTCCCCAAGGTTACAGTCCCAGAGAGCCACATCCTTGCATGGTGACCCCTGTCTCCACCAGGGTTTGAGGTCACCATTCAGACATTCTGTGAACTGGAATACTGGGACAGAGGTCTGCTGCCTCTTCCGGGCCCGCATCCAAGCATTTGCTAGTTTTCACATAGTCACAATCTGATTCCGGCCTCATTAATAGTGAGTTCAGGAGACATGTATTTTTGTGAAAAATGCCCTCTGTGGTGCTTGTCACTGTAAATGTGCTGCAAGAAGCCAGTTTTGTGCATCAGGCCCTAAGACTTCTCTAAATTACCTCTCTGATGCACCATATGATGAAGCAGCATTGCATGGAAGTTATAAGATGTATTCCTGTAATTTTCTTTTCAATTATTTCACATTTTTGAAACATGAAATGTATAAATTGATTGTATGATATGGGCTAGGAGGTTGTATTACAACTGTTTCAGCTAGAGGTTGTTGCGATTGTTGTGTTGGGAACTCTGGCCAATGTGCGGTGCCTTTTAAAGTCTCCATTTACCAGCATGTTCATTTGACATTTTTTTAGAACATTTTGTGGTTATGTGCAATTACTATGAGCCACTAAATTCTATTTTGTGTGCAAACCTGTTTGTGCAAAAAACAAGATTACTGTCTGTCCTCAGTTTGTGGGAGTTTGAACCCACAATTTGTGACAGAAAAAACTAATGTAAATAGCAGGAGCAAATTGTGCGTGAGTTGCCCGAATGTGCAGGAATGAGGAATACCAATTTGTGCTATTCTCTATTCCTGTGTAATTGTGCAGAGTTTGCACTACTAATTGGTGAACGTCATGCTATTGCTTGTTTGTGACTGCACAATTTGCAGCTGCAAAAGTGTTTCCCGTACGAAAAGGGCCTTAGGGGCGGATTTATAATTTTTAAGCACAATGCTGCATTGCTATGTTGTGTTTGCACATAAAAAGAAAAGGAGCACAGAGCTATTATTTATCAAAAATTTCCCACTGCTGCTTTCCACATACACAATTTTATGGAATGGCTAGAGTGCAGATGTGATATTTAAGACAATTCTCGTAAGGTGAGGTGCCCGAGGGAGCAGTTTTAACTTCTGCGGACATAGTGATTGAGCAAGTTTCGGCTGGAACAGAGTTCCTGTTTAGTGGCCCTAGTAACTGAAAGGAACGGGACCCGGATGCTTCACTGCGAGGTTTGGTCGTAACTCGGAAGATTCTGTTTGACTGTTGGTTGCGAGTAGGCATCTACCGACTCAGGATTACAGAGAGGTAGTTTGGGAGGAGTTATGTATGGATGTGAATACAAAGATGGGACCCTTTTTGTAGGTGAAAACCGGCCGGTAGAGGTACTGTGAGCTAGGTGGGTGTCTGGGGAGACTCAAGAGTGATCTTGTTATCTAGTGAGGGAGGACTTATTGGGGCAGACCCACTGCAGTACCCACTGGTGAGTTTTAAAGTAGGGAATTTTACTTTTAAGTTTACTTAGGAGGGAGCTAGCTGAATGTCTTGGCTTTTGGAAGGAAACGTATGTTAGAGCACGTTTCCTTCATATTCAGTATTAGAAATGTATTGGTTATGAAGGCACCCATGCTGTATGTAGGTACGTCAGTGGTGTAACAATAACCCCCGCAGCCACCTGGGGTGGGGTTGCGCCGAGCTACCTGGGGCCCCTTCCAGCATTGTGCATGGATGGCAGGCCCCTGCCTGAGAGCTCCTGACTGGGTCCGGAGCATGGGGGGCCCCCTCCTTGCACTTTGCAGGGGGGTCCCTCTCAAGGTGTGTTATGCCACTGATGAGTGGGATGTATGCAAGTAGGAGTCCGAATGAGTGGAGGTGTCTGGAAAGATTGTGAAAGCAGATGCAATTGTTGAGTTACTCTGGGCCAGAGTTATATAGTGCCTTGAGAGTGTGGGTGAATAGTTTAAATTGTGCTTGTTTGAGTATGGGGAGCCATTGGAGCTCCTTCAGGTGTGGTGTGATCCAAGTGCAGCTTGGGAGTTTGAGAAAGATTCTGGCTGCCAAGTTCTGAATGATCTATAGCCTTCTGGTGCTTTTTTTGTTGATCGCAGCATAGAGGGTGTTCACATAGTCCAGCTTGCTTATGACCAAGGCATGCGTGGAGGTTTTCCAGGTGCTTATTGGGTGCTATTTGAAAACCTTCCACAGCATCTTCAGCATACGGAAGCATGAGGCAATATCAGCATTGATTTGGGCAGTCATTTTGAGTGGGTGACAGTCTTAGCTCTCTTGGCCACTAGGTGACCTCCCAGGGAGAAGTGCTCTTCCCAAAAATCATTAATTGGGTCTTGTTGGTGTTAGCTTTACACAGCTGGTCTTCATCCAGTGGCCATCAGCCGTGCAGTCTTGCAGGCACTGAATTAGATCTGGGTAGTCTGTCCACCCTGTATACTCAGGGCCTGGAAGTTAAATGCCTCTAGTGGACTGTGGCACTTATTGTCCCACCACTAAAGTGATAAGTGAAAACATGACTCTGGGCCTGCCACTGCAGTCCAGCTAGACAGTTTAAAATTGCCATATCAGCCTTTTAAATCCATCCTTTTATAAGGCATAAATCTTTCTTTTTTACAGTAGTAAGTAATTCCTAAAGTAGACCTTACCAGTCCTAAGACAAGGTGCATAGTATTTAAAAGTAGGACATATGCATTTAATGTTTTTAAATATGCTTACAGTGAAAAGGGCCCCTGACCGTTTTTTTCACTAAAGCAAGGCTGTCAGTGGCATAGGAAACACTAGGTTACTTTATTACAAGTAATAAAATTAACTTCAGATTAGCACTAGCTAGAAACATATTTAAAAGATTCATTTATATAGGTAAACATAATCCAAATTAATGCCAGAGTTGAATTTTGCCTACCTATACTAAAAATAATTACTTTAGAAAGTTACTATTTTTCTGCCTAAAGCCTCTGGTAGTCTTTTCAAAGTTAATCCTTGACTGTCACTTGGCAGCCTGATGAGAGGTGTGAATGGCTCCAAAGAAAAAGATAAAAGGTCCTTGGGTTGTAGGAGGAGTGACCTCTACCTGACAGGATGGCCTGGTGGATGTGTCCACCACTGAACAAGCTTTGTTGGGGCATATCCCATCACAGGCAGATGTAACTCACACCTACGCCTGTCCCTTATATTGTCCAGGTATTCAGAGTGGCACCAATCACTATTTCAGCAACTAGTTTGCAGGAGGAGTTTACCATTTTCCTAAACACACCTCAGGGGTGTGCCCAGAGATCTGGCCAGAGTAAGAAAGGTTCTGCCGTGTTGGATTTTGGAAGACCATGGCACTGTCGAAATCTTCAGGGCCAATCCCCTAGAAAGTAATGTCAAAGTTGGTAGGGTTGGCCCTGGGAACTTTCTTTCTACTGTCAGTTAGTCTCCCCTACCCACAAGCCTTTGCCAGGCTTAAAAGTGAAATCCATGGGCACCATCTTCAGAACACATCTGGACCTCTGGTAGACAGACAAAAGTGTTCACCTGCTGTTTGACCAGTTGAGAGAAACCCCCAGGGCTGAGACTGCTCCCACTGGTAACCAGGACAGAAGGCTATTTCCAAGAGCTAGTTGGCTAGTCTGCTGTTAAGCTCCAGGTACAAGACATCCACAACTTAAAGAGTCCACCCGAACATTTCCGACTGGATTTGCCATGGGCCCTGCTGGTGGCTTCTGGGAGATTGAGTCCTAACCCATAAGTGGTGCCTAACCGATCTTTGACCCTTGGCTGATGTTGGAATGTAATCTGTCGTGCTTCAAAACTGAAAGACTAGACAACTAGGGTTCGATTACCAGTTTGGTGGTGTGGGAGCAGGCTGCCACAACGCCGATCCTACACCACCAAACAGGTCCACCGCCCACCCACCAGATTATGAGTGTTATTGTGATCTGGCGGGCAGGCCAGCAGCGTGGCGATCCTGCGACTGTGCAGTTTAAAGGCTCATATGTGAGCCTTAAACTGCATCGCTGTGGGACTGCCATTGCACGTTCTTGCATGGCATGGACTGTGCAGTCTCTGCCATGCAGGAATGGGGTACATGCACACAGAGTGTACACCTTGTGCCCCCCTGCATGTACCTGCATGTACCTCCATACACAGGGCCAAGAGGGGGTCCTGTGGGGACCCCTTTCTTTCCTCACCACCTGCAGTTTCATGGAGACTGCTAGCAGTGAGGAAAATTGTAATATTCTTGGTGGTGCCACAAGGCACCACCAAGCATATTGCGGCCCTTAGACCATTGCCAGGGAACTTTGATCCCTGGCGGTTGTGGCTGTGCCATAGTGGTCTGACCGCCCAAGTTGTAATCCGGCAGTCAGACCGCTGATGCAGTGGGTGCCAGACTGCCACCGCTGCGCCACTGTGGAAACTCATAATTAGGCCCTTAAAAACGTTTTGTGAACTTGTCTCCAAAAGGACCTGAGAGTGCTACCGGACCGCTGCTGAGCTGCAGTTGCTGACGTCAAACTGCCAGTCGGGCTGAACTTACTGGTTTGCCCCACCGAAAATATCTTCAATTCCATAAAAGTTTCTAAGTTCGAACGTAGAGGACTTCACAGGCACCAATGTCAAGCATGCTCCCCCCCACTCCACCCTTCCCAACGACGACACCTTCCAGGGCCCTGCCTTCAGGCTTCACCCACTCAGAGCTTTCCTGCCTTCAACATCAACATCAAGAGTATTGAGCATCCCTCTGGAGCCGAGGCTCACACCGAGCCAGCCGCTGTCGATGAGCCCTCCATCAGATCCAGCGTGCAACCCAACTCACCAACCACCTCGTCAACGAGATCTTTTTTCCAGTCAGAAGATAAACTTTCCACTAGGACAATCCCAGTACCTGTTCGGACCCATGCTCCATCACGGTAAGTCTTAACTTTTGACTTTGACCTGGTCTAGTGTGACCAGATACCTGGGTAGTCACTTTTTGGTGCTAGAATTATTAAACATTTCTAAAAATCATATCTCCAGTTCCCTACATCTGATTTTTGACATTTTGATGTCTATTTGTTCATTAAGATTTACTCTATTGTTATAAATTGGACTGGGATCCTTACCGTGTTGTGTTTTCTACTTTTTAACTGTTTTGCTCTGGATAAAAGCTTTACACATTTCTCCGAAGTTAAGCTTGACTGCTCTATGCTATAGCTATCAAGGGTTGAGGTCAGGTTTATATTATACAGACCTAACTGGACCACTAGCGTAATGAAACCTGAGGGGGCGGTGCCTGCAAACTATATGGAGGGCTCCCCCTGGATTCAGTCAGGAGCTGTCATGCCAGGGTACTGTGCTGAGGGGGTCCCCTGGAGCTCTGCCCCCCCACAACGCGGGGGCTGCAGAGGCATTTGTTACGCCACTGAACTGGACGTAGTAAGGAATAGTGTCCTTATTACTTGAAGAGGACTGCCATCCACTTCAACTAATAATCCACTTCTTTAATCATGAGTGAGAAAACTACTTTTTAGAATGTGTTTTGGAATACAGCTAACCATTTGTTTCACTTTTATTTATATGATATACGTTTTAACAGACTGTTGGATACAAGAGGAACCCACAGTTATAAGTAAGGTATGAGTGTTTCAGTTTGATGGTTCCCCAGATGTCATGCAAACACCAAATTGTGTCATTGTGGTCACATTCATGCATCCATTCATCCAGCCCCTCCCCTCAACTAACACAAGCAGGGTGACTGCAGTGGATCCCTTCACATTACTTCATACAGGCATGATGACCACATCTGTGCTTTGATGTATTTTAGGGGATTTGGCATGATAAAGAGAGATGGGAGACAGGGAGAAGGAAGGTTCTTAGAAGTGTGAAATATTACATGGAGGAACAATGTGTTATAAGGAAAGTAAAAACAAATAGGTTTATGTCTTGAATGTGAGATCCTAATGAAGTACGTCCAGTATCTGCATGCATGTTTTACAGTTCAGTTTAAAATACTTTAATTCGGCAACCAGTCCCATAAAAGTGTTTATAAATATATACAGTGCATAAATAGATAATTGAAGAGTTAAAACATTTAAAATGTTCAACCATGAATGTAATGTTTGTCCACAGAATCATAACCAGAGGATTGTATTCAGCCTAATTTGCTTATCAGTCAGGGCTTAACAGATTCTGCAGTGGTACTTCACGCACAACTGGAATACAAGCAATAACATCGGCCTATCACTGCACCGATTCAGTCTACCTTAGATGTTGCGTTTAGGTGGTATAAAAAAATCTAAATATATAATCATAAAAATGAATGCATAAAATACTATTGCAATCGCAGACAATTTTATCACAGCGGTCCTAGGAAAAATGTTTAACTTTAGCCGATTTCAAGCGGTGTTTGGCTTTTAACACCTGGCCTTTTAGGGCCTTACTTCTAATGATTCAAATACACCCCAAGACCTTAGCAGCAGGATCTAGAATCTGTTCTCAAAATCTTCAGACCAGATGTATAGCAGAGCATGCCCAATTGCCTGCAAACAAGCTTAATCCACCTTGAACGCAGACTAGAGTACGCATGACAAGCAAATAAGACACGTGCTATTGTTTCGTTTGCAGAATTGCAACCAGGGAAAAGAGTGGATGCAGCACTGTTCATTGTCCATTATTCAGATAATGTTTTTAGGTAGAGAAAGTCATGTTTAAATTGAATGTACAATTTTCTTTTCATAGGGGCTGTGAGAGTTGAATATAAGGTTGTACAATTTTCTTTCCAAAGGGGCTGTAACAGTTGAATATAAGGGGCTATTTTCTTTTGTTTTGCATTTCTTTGGAATGGAACTTTCAACAGATTGATATATTTTAGAAGGACACATTTGATTATGGAGTGGATGAGTTATTGTATAAATGCATCTATATATGTGATATCCAGTTCTGGATGAGGCCGATGCATTTAGAAGTCTTGAACGGGGTGACAATGAAGCAGAGTTGTGCATTGTTGGCATATTGCTGAATTTTGATTCTATTATCAATGAGTAGATCCCCAAGAGACTCCATGTAGTTTTTGAAGATGACTTCTACTGGAAGTTCAATGATGGATAGGTGCAAAGAATGTGGACATTGATGAGGAATTGAGTAGTTTATGGGCTGAGAGATGATTGATCTTAGTGCATAGCAGTGCTTATGAGTTATCAAAAGGAAAATAGTAAAGAGAACTGACTTACATCATCTTGAAGGCCAAAGAATCAGTTATTCAATCAGGGTTTTGTAGAACGCACTACTCACCTATTTGGGTCTCAAGGTGCTGAGGATTGGCTGTGAGCAGCTCCGTTGCGGTCATTCGAAGAGCCAGGTCTTGAGGTCCTTCCTGAATTAGTGCAGTGTCAGGCTTTGTCGGAGGTGAAGGAGGAGAGCATTCCAGGTCTTGGCTGCGAAGTAGGAGAAGGACCTTCTACCTGTTCTGGTCGTGTAGAAACGTGGGGCGGTGGCTAGAGAGTGGCCGGCTGAGTGGAGGTTTCTCCAGGCAGTATGGAATGAGATGCAGTCGTTGTGGTATTAAGGTTCGGTGTTGTGGAGGGCCTTGTAGGTGTGTATGAGCAACTTGAAAGTTATTCTTCTTTCGACGGGGAGCCAGTGGAGGTCAGAGAGGTGTTGGGTGATGTGGTTGTGCCGTGGGACTTCGAGGATTAGTCTGGCTCTGGCGTTCTGGAGTTTGCGGAGGAGTTTTTTGTTGATTCTGGTGTAGAGGGCATTGCCGTAGTCCTCTCTGCTGTTGACGAGTGCGTGAGTGACCACGTTCCTGGAGTCGGCGGATCCACTTGAATGTCATGCATAGTATGCGGAGGGTGCTGAAGCATGCAGAGGAGACGGCATTGAGAATCATATTTAAATAGTGCCTTATGCTTGGCTGACACACATGTACCTCAGTGGCAATAAGGGGTAATGAATCAGAGTTTGGAAAGGTAGAATAATGTTCAGATGGCTCCTTGGTGCTTTGTACAACTGATAACCAAGCTTTTGACCAGAGAGTTTGGCAGGGATTCAGCAGTAGGCAATTGGAGTAGAGAATTACATTTTGGTTGCTGAAAAATTGGAATATGGAATTTTTACAGGTGGAGAGCATTAAAGAACTTCAATGTCATGATGGAGTCAAATTGCACCTGTCAGAGAAGGAGAGGGTTTGACAGTATCCAGAGATAAGGAGAAATACATTGTGAGAAGAGAAGTGGCAGGCAGACATTGCTGCTAAATAAATTATTGTATTCTTGGATGATTTTTTCATGGGTGAAATAAAGTGTGCCACCCTGGAAATCAGACCTATATATTACAGCATTCCACATTAAAATGGGATGAAAATATTTCAGTGCTGGTAGTCTCGGACCTCATGGATCCATTGGTGGCTGGTTGCCATTAGTTTTTGTGGATGTTCACCCCAAAAAATAATGTAATTAACCAAAGGACACCAAAATGACAAAAATTCAATAAGGGTTTTGGAGAAATGAATTTTAGAATATTTGTGAGATATTGCCAAAATGCACAAAGCGCCAATGATAGTCTATGGTCGGTTAGATCAGAACCTAGGCACAATTTGAGACCAACCGTGATGGAGTGTGGGTCGGATACACCAACCAGGTTTGACCTAATTGGGAGTTTTACCTTGAGAATTAGAGCCCTATTTAGATCTTGGCTGATGGGTTACTCTATCACAACGGTGACGGATAGCCCATCCGCCGAAATATAAATCAGATTATATCCTATGGGATATTCATCATCATGTGATGACCCTTCCGCCAAAATCTAAATTTGGCCGTTAGTCTCTGAAATGAAAGTCAAACTCCTTCAGTGGGGCAAGGCTACAAGCTGTCTCCAAGGAAGTCCTCACAAAGTCAGCTAGACATTAGACAAGGTCTTACTGAAGTGGCTAGTTTTGGCAGGAAAGGTTTGAGCTGGAAAATGCTAGTTCTATGGCTGGGAAAGTCCTATCACTGTAACACACAGGGAGGAGTAGGGAAATGTAATCCAAACGTGGCACATGACTACGAGAAAAGTCAAAATATATGCATTATGGAGCATTGAAGCACCATTAGGTGCCAAAAGTCAAACACTAAACTTACGATGCATTATCTGGAAGAGCACCACACAACAAATTACCTAGCATGGGCCGTGCTAGACAAACCTAGGTTTAATCCGAACACGGGCAACAGATAAAGACTGCTTCTGATGAGAGAAAAGAAGTGGGTATACAGACTTAAGAGCCATGAGATTGGATAAAATGATGACATCCCATGGAACACCCTAGATAGGTCCGTATGAGGCCCGAGTTATTTCACATTGCCCACTACCCAGACTTTTCAGCCGTGTGCCCTAGGGAATAACAATTGTAACACACTCCCATATCCCACTGACCCCTAACAATACAGCCTGAAGTAAATCATTACCGATGCATATCCCCAAGCTTCAGCCCATAGTAGTGGTATTCAATGTGGGGCGTGGTCCCTTCCCATTATGTTTCCACCCTTTGAAGCTACACCCTTGTGAAAGCAATATATGAATTGCCCCCTATTGCTTTGTTAAACTTCACACTATGAGCTACTTTGTAAGACCTATCTCTCGAATAGACAATGTGGTAGAGTGCCCAAAATTGTGGTCCCGTGATTTAGTATCACATAGGGGCTTGCCATGAAACAGATCGGAGATCCCTGTCTACTGGGCCTGCTTACAGTCCGGCGCATGGTGGTGGTTATGTTAGACTCCAACGTCAGGTCAGTTACTTTGTGAAGAAGCCTATACTAAGAAAGTTGACCCAGTGCATTGAATAACATTGCGTTAGGATTGCAGGACTATCAGCAATGCGATGACGTCAGAATACGTCACGGCCACGTGACACAGACCCAGTCACGTGTCCAGTAATCCTCCAGTTATGAGGGGAGAAGAGAAGCAGCATTTCGCTATCTGCATGGCGAGAGCTGGATATTTTCCGGGCATAGACCTACCTTGATGAAGTAAGAAGTTGCAGGGGGGAGGCCTGTGGGATGGAACCATGACTAGAGGCCATTTTTCAGTAGCAGGGATGTCCCCAGCACAGGAGACCACATGAACACACGGGGGTACTTTTTCACCATTCATTGCTATCAGGCACCTCACGGTGTATTTTAAATTAGAACGAGGTATGTTCACAGACAGCCTCAACATACCACAGCCTCATCAGAATCGGGCATCACTTAAAGGCCTTTTACAACATAGAAGGCATCTTCATTTTATTCAATTCATGATATTGCTAATACAAACTACAAACTCCTTAATGTCCACATGATGTTTCATGCTACTGTTTAACCCCATTTGTCTATGTTTTTATTCTCCCCTAGCGTTTGACTACAGGGGGTCTTGCCCATTTTCTTGCCAGTTTTAGCATTGTAATAGATAGGAACTCGGAAACTTTGTTTTAATTGCGCAGCATGAGTGAGCTCAATGGATATGCATTTGACTTCGTTCTAGTAAAGTACGATTTCCTGAGATTGATTTTAGGTAAATTATCCCATGATTATATGGTGGGTCCTAAATTGGACATTAAGATAATATTCCATACCAATTCGGTCACAGTAAGCACCTAGGTGGTGCAAGTTCGCTTTGTGAGATGAGACTATATGAGAGGGAGCTTCGAGTGTCGGATCACAAACACCCGATAGGAACCCCTGTACGAGTACTTTTATTCCATTCTCTTTGTGCTTTCCCCTACAGATTATCGAGTGTGAGTTACTTAGGGACAATCTTTGCTTGGAAGTAACAAATTCCAACTCAGGTACAGAGGGTAACCCGCTTTTGGAATCCGAAGGGTCCTGAGGAATGGCGGTGTGACCTAACACTGTGGGCACTTAAAAAATGACAGAAACATGTCGACACTTTGGCAGTAAGGAGGGGTGAAGGAACTCCTTATCTTCTCCCATCACCACCTTTCTTCGCATTTTGTGTCCTAGCTGGTGGGTCCAGGAATAAATTGTCAAGAGGAGACACCACCGAACAAGTTCTAACCTTCACTGTACTTTACTTTCAGTGAACCCAACATATATATATTTTCATGTTTGTATTGTCTTCCCTTCCCTTTGCTCCACCCCAGGTGTTGGTCTGCCCAGGGGTGTATTGAAGCAAGTGAATGATGAAGCATGTCAGGATTTTGTGAGTGAGGGCAGTATTTTCTCACAGAGCACGTGCCACCTTTGGATTACATTTCCCTACTCTTTCGTTTGTCATAGTTATGTGATTTGGGGAGGTTGTAGTAGTGGAAATTTGTCTCTCCCCCCTTCTGAGTGTGTGAGATTCAGTTAGAGCTGCCGCTTAGCCGCAGGGGTAGTGTGTGCCATTGAGCTTTAAATATAGCAGGTTACGTTTTTACATTTTTCCATTTGTAATCCTAGCACTTATCTACAACTCTGATGCTGTGCTGTCCTGTATATTCTTAACTTACTTCGCTGGTTTTATTCATTGTGTTGTGTCCTCTTGGGTTTTGGCGCATTTTTCTCTCTTCTGCACTCCACGGACAGGCTGATCTACTTCAAGATGAGGCACCAGATATTCTCTTTCTTACTGAGACATGGCTAAACTGATAGCATGGAGGTGGAACTTGGCCTAGCCATGCCTCAAGGTTACAATATTGTGACACTCAACAGAGGGGCCCGGGGTGGTGGTACCGTAATCATCTTTAAAACTGGATACACTTGCACCCTAATCAAAGAGGCCCTGGTGGGCTGTGAGTGCGCATGGTTTAGGATTCGCCTCAATGCTATTTTTACGCTATCTGGGCTCTTAATTTATCGCCCTCCGGTGCCATCTAAGGAGTTCAGGAATGCACTTATTGAAACCGCTGGTATACTCGCCACCAGACCAGCCATTTCCAGTATTGTTGGAGACCTCAATTTACACTTGGATGCCAGTCATGACTGTGAAATCAGCAATTTTTTAGCTGATCTTTCTGTCCTGCAGCTAATCCAGCGTGTTCCGGGATGTACTCATTCTGCAGCACACTTACTGGGCCCTGTTCTCTCTAACTTGCCCACTCTCATAGTTAATCCACCTATTCCTATGAGCTGGTCCGACCAATATTTGGTAACCATGTCACTATTGGGAGTGGGTTTTCCTCAGGGTACAGCGCGTAAATCTGTCTTAAGGCGCCCCTGGCATAAACTCAGTTACAAGCAGTTTCACACTCTCCTCTTGAATCACGTGCCCAGCCTTCCCGATAATCCAGATATGGCGGGAAGTACCCTCTCGGAGTAGTTGACACACTCTCTTGACTCTCTCATTCCCGCCAGGTGGTCTCAGAGCCGTAATACCCAGTCCAGCCCGTGGTACAGTGACAACCTGGCCTCTATCCGGAAAAGCTGTAAAAGGCTGGAATGGGCATGGAGGTGGGACTATGACTGTATCCTGAAAACACAATATCGTGCAGCCATCAAGAAGTATCATAGACCCATCCAGAAGGAAAGAGCTACCTACTATGCCGATGAGATCAGACTCAGCAGTAATCCTGCTAAACGGGTCTTTTCTCTGCTCAAGGACCTTAAATCCTCAGGGCATCCTCAAGCCACCCCGCCTTCCTCTAATGGGCAATGTGAGAGCCTCACTGCCTTCTTTATTAAGAAGGTCGAGGACATCTATAAGACTTTCCCCCACACTGAGACTAGGGCGGCCCCTTCATGCAGTCCTGCGATGCCATGTAACTCTCTGTTTTTCCGGCGCTCTCCCAAGAAGTGATGCGCACGATTTGTAATAAACTCAAATCACGATCCCCTGCAGACCCTCTAAAACCAGACCAATTTCAGAAATGTTTACCTCAACTTCTCTCCCCCTTCTACAAACTCATCAATCTATCCCTGTCCTTTGCGTTCATTCCCACTGCATGGAAACATGCCAAGGTGTTTCCTCTGTTAAAGAAGCCCACACTGAATGCCTCCAAACCAGAGAGCTTACGCCCTATCTCCCTCCTCCCATTGGTCTCTAAGATCACCGAAGCCTACTTCAATGCTGTGCTCACAAAGTTTTTAGAAGATGATAGTCTGCTCGACCCATCCCAGAGCGACTTCCGCCCTCGTCATAGCACTGAGTCCGCCCTTCTGGCTGTAACAGAACATGTGAGGTGCACGCTAGATGTCATTCGCACCTCAGCTTTAATTTGACTGGATCTGAGTGCTGCGTTCAACACTGTCTCCCATCAGATCCTGGTGCAGCGCTTGGAGGACATTGGTGTCAGTTGTTCCCACCTTTGGCTGGCTCACCTCCTTTTTAGCAGAGTGTACTTTCCAGGCGTCCATCCCTCCCTTCTGCTCCCAGGTACATGCTGCCCACCAAGGGGTTCTCCAGGGTTCGGCTCTCAGCCCAACCCTTTTTAACATCTATATCCAACCTCTGGCAGCAGTAGCCAGGAACAGAGGGTTAGCTGTGGTATCCTATGTAGATGTCACACAGCTGGTGGTAGCAGGATCTAATGATTCTGGGCAGGATGCTCTTACGTTTAAGGAAGATGTAACAGCCAGTGAAGATTGGATGACGGGCAACTGTCTCCAACGTGATGCCAACAAATCGGAGTTCTTGTTGGTGGGCAAAGACAGCTATCTGTGGAATGATCATTGGTAACCATCCTCTCTGGGTCTGCAGCTGACTCCTAAACAGGCAGTTAAAAATCTGGGAGTCTGGATCGATTCTGCGGTTACTTTTCAGGCCCAGAGTAAGGTAGTAGCCGGGGTATGCTTCGGGCTCCTACGAGGGCTTAAAACTCTGCTGGGTTTCTTCGATCCTATCACCTGTCAGGTGATCATTCAGGCCACAGTACTCTCCAGACTGGATTATGCCAGTTCCCTATATATTGGGGCCAATAGTGCAGAGATACTACGTCTCCAAAGAGCACAAAATGCGGTGGCCCAGGCTCTCCTGGGCTGCCGAGAGCATGTTCCACCACTGGTTCCATCCGCAAATTACATTGGCTGCTGGTAGAGAAACGTATTCAATTTATGACCCTCAGTATCAGCCATAGAATCATGTTTCTCCAATCTCCCGCTATCTTGAACAGTCTCATGGGGCCCTACATACCCACTCGCCAGTTATTCTCCATGAACCAGCACCTGGATGCTATCCCCCATGTCAAGAGAGTATGGGCTGGTGGACGCTCCTTCCGCGTTCACGCTCCTAAGCTTTAGAACTCCCTTCCCGCACATATCAGAAACATCCAAAATCATTCTCTCTTCCGTAAAGCCATCAAAACTCCCCTTTTTCCCCGCATAACTGCTCTTTCTGTGTTTTTTGGTTTGCCGATGACAGTTGCATAACAGCGCTGGGACGTCCCATTGCTGGGGCAGCTGTGCACTCTACAAAATGCCATAACATAACATAGATCCATGACAGAAGATCAGGGTTTGTCATTTGGAGAAGATGCAGTAGCAGAAATATTGGCAGGGCCTTCACTGTTGGGAGACACCACAATCAATGAAGTCCTCGCACAAGACAAGGGCTGGGACACATTATTAGAACTGAAGAAAACTAATGTAAAAACAATATTGCACGAGGCAATTCTCACTGAATATCAGGGAAAATGCAGCACCACGGGGACTCCTGGTGACAAATTAACCTCTCATCTTCTTAGAGGATGCAGCTTTCCAACAAGAATGGGCCCTCATAGCCTGGAAGTGCACCAGGGACTGGTTAATTCTCATCATCAGTACAGCAAAAAGGCTGGCAGACACCCTGGTAATTCAGATACAGGCTAATGAACAGGGACTCAAAACCAATGTGTTTATAGACACATACAAACGTAAACTAGAAGAAGTCAACAATGAGTTAGGGGAATGTAAAGAATACCTTATGCAATCTAAGATCAACAAACTGCAAGAGGATCTTAAACTTTTCTCTAAAGAGATGGTCTACCCCTACACAAATGAAGAGTACATTCTACAGATACAGGCCAAGATGAAGAGAGGTTCACAATCAGGGAGGAAGGAACTGGATACTCAAAGTAGCAGCAGCGAGGGGAGTGAATATGAGTTTTCCCAGCGTAGAAGAGGGAGAGGAAGAGGATCCCAGAGGGGACCCCACCCCTTCTTTCCAGCACCCTTCCAGGGTTACTTAAACCAGGGATATGGATGGCCAGGAATGCTGTATCCGCATCAACAGGGTTTTCAGAATCCCCAAATCCCACAGCCACTATTCCCACAGCCACAAGCCACTTTTTTAGACAGAGGAAAGGGCAGAGGGAAACAAAGAGGACAACAGAGAGTCTCATGGGAGGACCTGGACCAACGAATAACCAGGAGCGTGGCACAGAACCAAACACCACGTACGAGCAGGGAGGTTCACTAGTAGTAAACCTATCCGAAACCCCTCTAAGCCCCTCACAGGAAAAACTCTTGAATAGAGGGCTTGGCTTCGTCCCCACCAACATGTTGAATAATTTTCCAATTTGTCAGGAATTCGCTGCTTTTTTAAGGAACATTAGACTAAGGGTCTTCTTTGAAGGCAAGGAGGAGAGGGCAGCACAATCCGGTGACACATTACTACACCTCAAGTCATCCTTCACCGCCCTCCCCCCCCCCCCCCCCAGATTGCATCACTACCTTTGGAAGTGGCTAACTTCGAACAGGGTGTAATCCACGATTTTGAAGCCCTAAGGAGGCCGGATGAGCGACTCTTCATGAACCTGAATAACATTGAAAAGGAAGTATTGCAAGAACTAAAAGAAAACCTTTCCCTTATAAACAAACCAGCGGACAAAGGGGGCACCATTGTCATTCTTGACAAGAAGACATACACGGGGAATGTCTGCGCCTCTTATCTGACCGAAGAAACTATCAAATCTTGAGGAAGGACCCCACCATGGAAATCGCAAAGGATATTACATCCCTTGTGGAAGAGGGCCTAACCCACAACCGGATCTCGGAACAGGAAGCTGACTACCTTTACAAGGACCCCATATTTTTACATACTCCCCAAAATAAATAAACCCTCATGTCCACCCCCAGGCAGGCCTGTTGTAGAAGGGATCTGATTTATTTTACAACCCTTATCCCAATTTTGTGATTTCTATCTGAAACCCCTAGTACAAAAGATGCAAGCCTATCTACAGGATACACAGGACATTCTGAACCTTATAGAGGATATTGAATTTGACCCCCCAAAGTGAGTTCTTGCTGGGCTTGGACATCGAGGCCCTATATTCGAACATCCCTCAAATAGAAACACTGAGGGTGGTGGAAGACACCCTGTTCGGAGAAGAGTAATTATACCAAACCCCAAGAACCTTCATCCTCAATTTGGCAGAAATTGCCCTTACCAGAAACTTTTTTGAATTCGAAGGCACCCTATACCTACAGAGCCACGGCACATCTATGGGGAGTACCTTCGCCCCGAGCCTGGTGGGACTGTACGTAGGAGCATTTGAGAATACTAACATCTACAACAAGGGGAAGCCATGATCACGTAATATCAGATTATGCCGTAGATTGATTGATGACATCCTGGAGATATGGAGGGGTGACGAACAGTTTGGCCATAGATCCTTAGAGTGGTTGAATAGTCACAACCCTTTGCTACATTTCATATCCACTGTGACTAGCACAGAACTACCATTTCTGGAGTTGGTGATAGAACCTAAAGATGGAAATCTCTCCACCCAGGTCTACCACAAACCCACGGACAACAACTCCCTACTCTCTTTTGAGAGTTTCCATCCTAAAGCCCTTAGGGAGAATTCACCAGTGGGGCAATTTTTCCGACTCCGGCAGAACTGCACAGACAGAATGACCTTCAACAAGGAAGCAGAGCTCCTGACAGAGTGGTTAAGAAAGCCAGAAAGAGAGCTGTCATCACGAATGGAGACAACCTGCTGGAAAAGGTGGAAAAACCAATGGTGACTACAACAGTCTGTTTTACCACTTTTAATACAGCCTCACACCATATAAATCGGTTAATACTAAAAATTGGCACATACTGAATTTGAATGGGCTTGATTTGGAGAAACCCCTATTCTCCTTTAAAAGAAGCGCAAACTTGAGAGATATTCTAGTCCACACACGATCTAGGATTACAAAATCTTGTGACACACAAGGTCCAAGGGCATTACCTCCTATCACGGGACATACTAGGTGTGGTTCATGCGATGTGTGTCACCTGACAAAGTATTCAAAGAGTGTAGCTGTGGGCCTGCAACATCCCTGGGAACAGAGAACTCATACTAATTGCAACTCAATTCAATTTCTTTATTCGATCTTCCGAAGCCAGATCATAAAAGGTACACATAGTGACAAAGAACATTATAATCAAAACTCGTTAAAGAAATTACAGTCACATATTCCATTTTAAATAAGTAAAACTGCAGGCAAAGACAATAATTTGACCGTAGCTAAAGTGGCAGTGCAACTAAACTAGATCCACAGTTAGCAGCGAGTATTAGACGTTAGCATTGTTATTAAATATTAAAATTAGTCTTATAAAAAGTAATAAAATTAGCAGCAAAAATTGGCATTTTAGCAGCAATACAAACACAATAAATACAGGGGCTACTAAAGTGCGTTGGTATTAAAACAACATGCTCCGACTTTCTTTTTGCTAAAGTGCACTTCAAAAAGCTCGCAACAGCAAAGCAAACATCACAGTCATTAATTTGCAAAAGATAATACAAGGCCTCTTTGCACTTAGAGAATATATATCTGTGCAAAAGGGGTAGTAAAAATCTCTTAGTAAATGGAAGATAAAATTGGCAAAAGAAATAAAATGTAGAATAGTTTGGCTCGAATGTTCATCACAAGGGCAGGTGGTAATAGTTTAAGGAGACTACTGGCCCAAAGGGAAACATATCAGCCAGTGAAATGACCCCAACCTAAATCTAGTCAGCAAATTCCTTTCATAAACATTAGTTGCATACAGTAGATATGGAGCAATTGAGGGAGATACTTGAATAAGGCAGTAATTTCTAACAGAGGGTTCAGACACTTTAGATAATTCCCTAGAGGATTCCTTGTGTTTTCGGAAGCTATCCATAACCCTCTGTCGATCCCCTTTGCCAAACAATTCTGGGTGCTCAATCAGTGAAGCACAATCAAGTTCCGTGAAGCAGGTTTTAATATATTGGAGCCAAGGAATAGAAAAGCCTTGGCCACAACTTAAACAGTCTCTAATGATAGCCCGGTTAAAATCATCTTCTTTGTTGGCCCAAATAGAACAACAGGGGGCTAAAGGGGCTGCATTTATGGTATCTTGGACATAATCATGCCCTGTCTCCAGATGGAGGGAAAAGTGCGGCGATGAGGGGGGAACACCTAAAACTCTATGGCAAAATCTATTCTCCTCAGTCTGCATAGTAAGTACATCCCGACAGCCCAAAGTACTCATCCCGCATGTTAAAATCAGAACACATTTACGGTTATAAACCTCTAAAATTGGGGCAGGGGGCTTTTTACCTATGGTCATTGAAAGAGAGAAAGTAGTCCCTACAGCTTGTGTGCATTAAGTTATTCTATTTTTTATACACGTGTGCCAGGTGCAACATTCATCACATTCCAAGCCTAGGTAAGGAAAGGAACTAATCCTCTCCAGATGTTTACCTTCTATGTTCAAACTGCGGGATTTAGTATTTTTGGAGCCACATATCATAGTGAAGGTTTTCTTGTAGTTTGGCTCCAGACCCAGGTTCTTCATAAAACTAACATAGCGAAAAGTTTTTTAAGACCATTCGCAGTCCTTGCCAAGAGAACTGCATCGTCCACATATAGTAGCTCTGGTAAAGCCTTTTTCTCCACTTGAGGAACATCAGCTCCAACCAAAACTAAAGTGTTCTCCAGATTGTTGGGATAAAGGAGAAATAGGATTGGGGCAAGGACGCAACCTTGGCACACCCCGCGCTTGATGCTGAATGGCTCTGAACATTCTCCAGCATTACCATACCTCACTGAAGCGGAAAGATCGTGATGGAGTGCTCAAGAAGGAGACCAGACCCGCGTCAACTCCCATATTTACTAGGATGTCCTACAACTTGGAGCAGGAAACCTAATCAAATGCACAGGTCAGATACATAAATGCCAGATGAGTGGAAGCCCCCTTCGAGTATTTGTATATTTTATTTATTTTTTTTAATCTTTATTTTCAAATAATCTTTCACAGCAAAAAATAAAATGAGCGGTACATTGTTTGAGAGCATATCATGTAGCAATTATCACAGGAATACAGTATAGCATATAGGACTTAGACACTACGGCAGGCATGATATCTACAGCAAGTTTACAGTTTGTCATCCTACCCTCTGTTTGCCCAATTTTTTTCCCCTTCGGACCACAACGGACTCTCGCTACACCACCTCTGCTTTATGGCATTCAGTACATTCAGAACCCACAATGTAATATTTAGCTAATACCTCGGATGGGCGTCTAATAGGGAGGTGGTGTACTGTTTGAAGACGTGTCCCATCACCCCACTCCCTCCGGAACTATGCCGCTTTCTACCTGGGAGGCAGTGGACTGGCGCATGATTGCAATATATGCCTTATATGGGCCCTAAATGTCCTTAGGACGTGACAAATTAGGCATAAGGTTAGCGTAGATCTCGCAGTTACCGTTGCAGTAAGCCAAGCTTCCTAGCCACCCCTGTAAGATTGGGGCAGTTCGCTAGCCCCATCAGAGCGCTACTTCCCGCTTAGCTAGCAGAAACCCAAGGGCTGCAAATCTCCTGATCATTTTAGGGAAGGTAACAGTGTACCCCAGGAGTGCTATCTCTAGCGTGGGGATAAGCGTCACGGCTGTCGTGGCACCCAGTGTTTTATGTATTTGCTCCCAATATGTCTGTAACTTGGGACAAGTCCATGTGAGATGTGCAAAGTCTGCATAGAGAGCTGAGCATTTCAGGCAATTGTGGGGGCGGGGTCTATTTTGTGTGCCATGGCTGGGGTGTGATAAAGTCAAAGAAGGAATTTGAAGTGTATAAGTTTGTGTTTACTATTAAGGGAGATTTCCCTTGTCACCTCCCAGCACTTTGTCCATTGTTCGTCCGTGATTGGACGGCCGAGGTCGCATTCTCATGTGGTGTGTACCCCATCGTCCCTCACCGGTCTCAGACTAGAACACGACTTGTATAATTTGGAAACGAGGTGAGTACCCGCCTCACTCTCGATTATCAATGTAAGTCGAACAAAAGGTTCAGGTGCAATGGGGTAAGTAGTCAATGTGGCTCGTAGAGCTAAACAAATTTATCACAATACGAAGTTATCCATAAAGGAGCTGTCATGAAACCGGGTGTCGTCTGCCACTGAAAAAACATGGTCATTTGGGTATAAGTCTCCTACCTTTGTAATGTTGAATTTGGCTAATGTGCGTTGCACAAGCATTTCTCCTGTAATAGGCAGCCAATGAGGGTTGGGTAGAGATAGAGCAGGAGAATATAATGTGGTGGCATCTAATAATCTCCGTAACCTGTCCCACGTCCAGCTTGGGGTGGAGACTGTTTGTATGTCATGTGGGTCTCTAGGAATGCCCTTCGGTAGCACTTTGGACAATTTTACGGGGAGCACAAGGTCTGCCTCTGGTCTCAGAAATGAAATTCTCGCATCCGGATGAAACCAGGCATATGCATAACTACTCTGGGCCACTAGATATTATAATTGGAGATCAGGAACTCCATATCCCCCCTATCACACGGGAGAGAAAGAATTTGCCAGCAGACGCGAGCTCTTTTTCCCCCATACCAATCGAATGAGGTGTGCACGTAGTGTTAAAAAAAAGTGAGGGGTATGGGGATATTATTACAAAGATAAAAAAAATTGGGGAGCACTATCTTTTTGAGAATAGCGACCCTGCCTGCCATAGATAATGGTAGACGTATCCAGTGGTCCACCTGCGCTTCTAAGGTGCTAACAGCATGTCCATAGTTTAAGCTGATGATGCTTGCAGTGTCTAAGTGCATGTGGATGCCTAAATATTTGACTGAATCATGGCACCATTCAAGGGGGAACTCACACTCCCATGGAGTCGTACTAGATGTTAACGGGAAGATTACTGATTTGTGCCAATTAATGCCCTGTCCAGAAAAGCAGCCGAATCTAAGTATTTCTCTGATGATTGCTTCAAGATTTTCTTGTGGGTGTCACACATAAAGAATAGTGTCGTCAGCATAAAGCGAAACTAAATGGGGCCCTGTGTTAAATTGTAATCCCCTATGTAGATGCCGTTCCTGGAAATGCCGGACCAGCGGATCCATAGCCAATATAAATAAGAGAGGGGAAAGCGGGCAACCCTGCAGAGTGCCACATGTCAAGGGTTGGGATAGCGTGCCATTTAAATGGAGTCTCGACGTGGGTCTGCTGTACAATAGAGCAGTAGTGGCCACAAAGCCTGCCGACATTCACATTTGGCGCATGACCGAAAGGAAAAAACGCCATTCTAAGGAATCAAAGGCCTTCTCAGCATCTAGTAGCACAGCTGTGGCAGGGACTTACGGGTCTATTCTATATATGACAGCGAATAGGGTCCTGAGATTCAGCGAAATGGAATGGTGTGGTACGAAGCCGGACTGTGCTGGGGAAACAATAAATTCCGTTAATTGAGATAGCCGGCTGGTGAGTACCTTAGCCAGTATTTTATAGTCCAGATTTAAGAGCGAGAGGGGCCTATAGGAGCTGCATAGAGATGGGTCTTTGCCCGGTTTGGGGAGCAGAATTATGACTGCTTCACGGAGTGTGGGGGGCAGAATTTGCCTCTCAGACGCTTCTGCGTAAACTTCTATTACCTGCGGCACAAGGATATCTTTGTAAGCCTTATAGAAGTCTCCTGTAAACCCATCCAGTCCAGAGGCCGAAGAGCCCTGAAGTGCATCTATCGCACCAAGAACCTCTGTTTCAGATATAGGCTCAGCTAATAAATCTAGCATGCATTTTTCCAAATAAACTAGCGCGATTTCAGATAGATAATCTTCCTGGTCTATGAGGTCACTCCCTACTTTAGAACTGTATAAGGACTTAAAATAATCCAAAAAGGTGTCATGAATCTTCGGAGTGGAGGAAAGCAGCTGATTGGAAGGTGTGCGCAGCTCGGTGATATAGGCCCTGCTGTATGGGGGGTGGAGCATTTGCGCCAACACTCTACCAGGTCTCTTGCCCTCTCTGTATCTTCTGGCGGATTGGTATTTGCCCAGGTATAATAATTCCCGTTCTGCGGTCTCACGAAAATCAACTAAAAGGGCTAACCGTCGCCCCTCAATTTCCGCAGTGGCATTACGTAGCATCTCAACTTCTAAAGCAAGTATGTCTCTTTCGATACGTGTGAGTGTTGTACGCAAGTCTTTCAACACGCCAGAGCGCTTGGCAATGCAGACACCCCTTATGTATGCCTTGAAGCCCTCCCACAAAACCGCCAAGGTGTCAACTGACCCGGTGTTAATGGTGAAATAGTCCTCTATGGCCTCACGAACCTCAGCATTAAAAACCTCACCTTGTCGGGCACTACTTGGGAACCGCCACTGCTGCTCAGCGCCTACAGGGCAAGGGACATTTAAATGGAGTATCACCGGGGAGTAATCCGAAAATGTTTGTGGTAGTGTCTCCAGGGCCCGGAACCAGCCAGTAATCAATCCTAGTCCATGTGTTATGGTAGCCTGAGTAATGAGTATATTCAGTGCTAGCGGGGTTGTGCTTTCGCCAAATATCTAACAGTGAGAGCTCCCTACAAATATCAAGTAAAGCGTGGCGTGCACATGGCTTGGAGTCAGGGTAGGAGGCTGTGCCATCCAATTTTAGATCCAGTAGAAAATTAAAGTCTCCCCCATTATAATTAGGCTAGGTTCTAGTTTCACTAAATGTGTATGTTAGGAGTTTTAAAAAATCAGGAGAGTCTATGTTCGGACCATAGATACATATCAAAGCAATATAATGACCCTTAAGTGTACCTGTGACAATGATGAAGTGGCCCTCACCATCCTCTACTACCGCGCTGAGGCTGAAAGGGATTCTCCTGTGAATAAGGAGGGCCAAGCCCCTAGCATAACTGCTATAGTTAGCGAAGTATCTGTGTGCTCCCCAACTAGCTGCCATGCGGGCCGCGTCTGTTTTGGGTAAATGCGTTTCCTGTAAGCAAGCAATGTCAGCATTAAATAATTGAGTACCTGTCGTTGCTTGCGGTTGTTATTGAGGCCCCGTACATTCCAGGACATTAGAGACAAACCAGAGGGACCTGTAGTATTACCCAGTTGTGCCATAATGAGAGTGCTTTGAGGAAGTAGTGAGGTAATTGCTAACTAAGAAAGTGCATTGTGACAGTGACCATTGCCTGCATAATGGAAAAAGCGTAAACTGTGCAAAGTTCCCTCCCACCACCATCCACACAGCCTCACCCCAACCCAAGTAAGAGTATCTGTATTTAGTCAAGATAAGATGGAGATTGAGGCACTGTTCGATTGTGCCAAGCCCCTAAAACCCATACTGACTTTAGGCCAGAATGTGATTGGCATTGATCCAGTCCAATAGGCGGTCTAGCACAACTCTCCCAATGACTTGACAGAGGAATCCAAAAGGGATATCAGGTGGTAGCATTTAGGATCGTGCACGTTTCCTCTTTTAAATACAGGCCCTATAATGGATAAACGACACAACTTTGGCACTCCCTCACTACACACCGAATTAAATACTGAAGTGAGCACTGGGGTCCAGAATACTGGGTCTTCCTTGAATAAATCCAGTTGAATACCATCCGGCCCCGGAGCCTTCTTACCTTTACTATTAACGATTGCTTTTACGACTTCCTCTTCATTAAAGATAAGGTTTGGGCATACTGGATTCAACTGTGCTGGGGCAGCACTAAAGTCGGTAGAGTACAGGCCAGCGTAATGCATCACCAAAGTCTCAACTGAAATATGGATGGTTACTTTATCGGCTGGCAGGGTGGAAAATAAGACAGACCGTACTGCTTTCCAGAAGGCTTGGGTGTCTTTAGAACGGCAACCACCCACTATTGATTCCCACTTCTCTTCCTTCAGGCCGACTTTCTTATATGAATAGCATGCTTATACAATTTCCTGCTTTCCTTAATCATAGTCGAGTCTCTAGGGTTATGATTTAAGGCCCTGCGTAGGGTTTTATTGGCTTCTCTGCAGGCATTATCAAACCATGAATGTACTTGTTGACGTGACTGGGAAATAGGTCTAGAAAGCAAAATTTTGATCTTATCTAAGAGAATTGCAAACCTAGATAAGATGCAGGCCGGAACACGTGGTAATCAATTACAGCTATGCACCAGAGCAGAAATATTAGATATCACCTGGAACATTATGCTGTTCATGTTCGCTGTAAACTATACCTCCCTGCGCCCTGCATCCTTAGTGGTTAATACCTGGGTAGGTAAAGGCTTGGGCTTTTGTCCCATATATGGTAGCATTATCTTTACACAGATGGGATAGTGGTCACTGTAGGGCTGAATGAGGACCTCATAGTCCTTAATGAGGGGAGACATGCTCCAGGTGGCAAATATAAAATGAATAGTGCTTCCTGCACCTCGTCGTATAAAGGTAGGAATATGTTGATCAGAAAATCTGGGAACTTTATTAACAATACTCCATTCTGTCAACTAAGAGAATAAAACCCGCCCCCTGGCATCCATCACGTTATGGTCCAGCTTGTGGAAAATTGGATCAAATGTAGTTGGAGAAAGAGGCGGTGGGTGTCCCAATTTTGCATTAAAGTCCCCCGCCACCAGCAACTTAAGGGGGCAATCCACTCAAGCCTCTCTCTCCACAAGCACAACAATTAGCCCAAATAGGCTTGAAAGTCACCTTTGGACGAAAAATGATTATTATAAAAGTTTACCAAATATAACTTATGAGTGTCTTTCCAAGTAAGACAAAAGGCCTACTCCTCACACTGTTCCTGAAATAACTGTACAGTCGAACCTGCAATGTCCACTTTTTACCAGGCCGACAGTCCCTCTTTAGCTCTGCCCGATGTAGAGGGAATAGCGGCAGTCTAAAACACATAAACCTGTCAAATACAATGCCCTTGCTCTCCCAAGTTTCTTGCATGAAAACTATATCGTAAGTCATAATGAAGGATCGACATTCATCTAATTAAATCTTTGAAGCTAGACCCACTATGTTCCAGCTCAAACATTTCAAGGATACATTGTCACTTGGAGCATCATCATAACATCTGCTCACACTGGCCCCTAAAGGGGAAGGGTTCTGTGAAGGGCCAATGGGCAATTGGACAACACAGGCTAAACTAGCTGGAACCTCCTCAATATTCGCAGTACAAGATCCTACACACAAATTATCATGGGAGAAGGTAATATTTGTTAGTACTGCGGAACTGAGGTTATACGGGGCCCCACCCTTCTCTATTGATCCTGAACCGTGGGCTGACAAATTCTGTCGGGGAGACGAGGGCATTTGGGCAACAGACACTGAATTATTAAATGTCCTGCCCACCTCCTGGGAACCGGAGCAGACAAGCTCCTCCATAAACTGTCAATCAATATCTTACAGCCCAACCAGTGGGGCAAATCTATTGGTCAATTGGAGTGATACTAGAGGGTGGGGTCTGGCTGACACAGAGGCACAGGGAACAAAACTACCAGGAGTACAGGATTGATTCGCAAGGTGCTGATAAAAAAAAACAAGTGGCACTATCTTAATAGGGCTGGTTTTAATCATTCCCATACTTGCTTTATACAATATTCCCTGGACAACCCTCGGGATATGGAAGTTAACCAAAATGACATCTACGCTGTTTCCATTACCCCCGCCCCCAATGCCCCCACCCATCTTGCCATCAAGATCTCTTTAGATATGTCCCACTTGCCAGAGACATTGTTATTCAGCCAATGGATGGATTTGTTCATTAGGCCCCTGGTGGGTTCAATATTGTCTTCTGTGAGCCTAGGGTTGTTTGTCAATGCAACAACATACGGGGCAGATGTTGGGGGAAGGTCTGTCACAGGTAAGAAGGCCTTGTTTGGGGTGCAGGCTAGCCGTTGTTTAGAAGGTTGGGTTACTGGAAAATTGTCATGTGGGTGTAATACAACCTTGCTCTGAACGGGGATAGTAGGTGTAAAATCAGAGGCCAAATACTGAGTACAAATGGAAGTCCTGGATACTAGTGGCTTCGCCAGTTTGGATTCAATTATCGCTAAATGTTCAAGGATAGGGCAAATCTTGGAGTCCGAGAGATCACCTAAACACTTGCTCAGTTTACACCAGGTATGTTGATTAACCACAACCGAACCCCCAAACAGGTCTTCATCTGCAGCCTTATTACGTGAGACAATTTTGCTGGTAGTGGCAGGATTTCTAGGTGCTATGTGTCTTTGTGCCTGCCTTTGTAGTGATGATTGTTATCTACCTATGTACAACGCTAAGTTAGCATAACCGCGTTTAAATGTTAGAAAACCATCTTGCCGCTTTTGCTGCTTTTGCACACGACACTGTAGTCACATGTTATTAGAATTGAGAAATGCTTACTCGACTTTGCTTGACATGAGATCTGTCTATTGTTAACATCTTGAACAGTGAATAGCGACCTTGGTCTGCACACAGTGTAACAGAAACAGTCTGGATCGCTAGACGGTGCATGTTGTTGAGTTCAGGTTGATCGGCCCACTAGTTTAGCCATAACACGCCCGCAGCTGCGAATACCTGAAAGTCGAATGCTTTTAATATTGCAGTGCTACATGTTTTCAACACATTCTGAAGAAGAGCGTTCCTAGGAGCAGAGCATAGCTGATCCTGCGATGTGAACTCTCTGAGCTGATCTATACGGTATGGGGTTCCCCATTCAAGCCTAGAGACCTTTATTTAGTCTAATAATACTATTAGTGTGTTAGAGAAAGGAAGGTGGCCTAGAGCCACTGTCATTTTAGTATGATTGCTCCTTTCATTTTCTATGGTATTGTAACTATGCTGATGGTTTTGATTTTAATCGTTTGTCTGCTTATGTTAGCCAAACTGCTGCATATTAGGACACGAGGTTTATAAAATAAACTCTTTAAACTTTTCCCGTGTCTCTGTTTATTCTGTTGTGGACTGGTACGAGAATAATTACGAAAAGGTGTTTCTAATTCCCACCATTCCTGAGAAGTCGCTTGTTCTGGGTTGTATACATTGGGACCGCCGAGCTAAATCTCGGATAACGAATGGGACACTGATGCTGGCCGGATAGGGGTTCTGGGTTCTGAGGTGAGTTTTTGGTACACCGCAATTCACTGAGGGCCTGGGTTCCTGCGCATAGTTCTGCGCATAAGCAGAATCCCTGCAACACCTTGATGTGTATTGCATGTCCGGCTCTGGAGTGACAGGGGCTGGGGAGGTTCAGTGGATCCAGAGGGGTTGGGTGAGTCAGTGCTAGACTGAATAGGCCCATCTGCATTTGGAGTAGTGAAAGGAGTAGCCCCTGACCCTGAATAGGTCTGTGTCTGCCTTGTACAATGCTGGCTACGTCCCCCTGTGGTGTGTCTGGGGCCAGAGCCTACACTAACAATGGGGACTGTTGTACTGGTTAAGTGCACCCCAGAACTGGTTTGGACTGGGTACCATCCCTGTGCCAGGCAGAACAAAGACTGACATGAGTATAAGTATTGGAGCTGTGACCCAATGATGGTGTGTACTGCTTTGTGCTTACTTCGGGCCGGCAGGCTGCTGGACTGCCAGTAGGAACTACCACCGGGGGACTGACCTGCTGCCCTGCTTGGCAGCTGAGGGATCTACTACTTTGCCCAGGAGACCCGGTGTGCTGGCCTGCCTGTGCACCTTTGTGGGAAAAAGTGCTGTTTGCTCCCTGCTGGTGTCTGTGGGTGAGAGACAGGTGGAGCGCTGCTCATTTCCCCTGCTTTTCTGGTGTTGCCGGGTAGAGTGGGTTGCTGGCTCCCCCCTCATGGAGAAGGCGCAGGGTTAATGGCCGGTACTAGCCCCGGAGACCGAGGTGCGGGCTCCTCAGCTGAGGCACTGTCGGTGGGAGCTTACCCCACATGTTTGTGCCAGGGGAAGGTGCGGTGACCGCGCGCCTGAAGCCTGTGAAGGGAACTCCACAAATGGACTTCTGAGCCCGAGATGGGGGCTCTGACCACAATACAAAACCGGAAGTCAGGCGCTCGTTGCCTGACCAGGGGCGAGGCTGACCCAGAGGAGAAGTCACTCACGAACGTGGCGCCAGAAGTCAGGCATGCTCATGCCTGGTGGAGGGCAGGGCTCCCATGTGCCGGTGGGAGCCCCGTGTGTGGTGCAACGCTCCGGGTTGGACAATCTCTGTGTTACAGAGGAGGAGGCAGAGCCTCGCAGGCTCCCTTTGGGAGCCCTCAAAGTCCCCGAAGAGAAGCCACGGTGAGTGGTGCTTGGACACGAACACTGTGGGTACCTATGGGTGCCGATATTACTGCGAGGGGGAGCCCCGGTTAGTGGGGTTCCCAAGGCACCCTATTGGTGCCTACTTGTGCCGGTTGCACACGAGAAGCCCCAGTGAGTAGGGCTGGGAGGGCACACTGTTGGTGCCTGCTTGTTGTGCTTACAAAGTGGAGTCCCGATGAGGGGGGCTCGCAAGGCACACTGTTGGTGCCGGTTGCGATTCATACAGCTGCACTGCCAGATCGCGGGCAGCTGCAACATGGGGGGAGCATTTTTGTGTCACTGAGAGACACGGGTGAGTTGTACCCTTGCCCCCATTTTTGGTTCCGCCCTTTGGGGCCCATTTCCTGCTGCATCGGCAGCTAGGTGGCTCAGACAAAAGCACGTGCTCAGAGAGCCCTGACTTTTGGACAGAGGGCAATATGGGACAGCCCAAGACGGGCCCCCGAGGAAGGCCAGTTAGCCTGGAAGTCATCTTGTGTTCTGGTTGGACGTAAGCCCTATGATGATGTGTTCACCTCATGAGTGTTACTGTGGTGCCCTGGTAATTGAGGATGTATGCCTAAGATGTGATGCACAATGTGTTTATGCCACCTGCAATGTTACCAGTAGTTACTGGTTTTGATTTTCACTACTTGTGTGTTCTAATGGTGATGACAGTGGCCTGGTTGGCCCTGTAATGTATATAATCCCCTGTAAAGTAATACCTAGTTCCAGGTGGCACTGTGTATATATGCGGTTGCGTCCTAATGTGATTTATGAGTAATACAAAGGCTATTTTTATATAACGTTGTGTGGAGTGTCTTTTGTGGTGTGCCTAGTGTGTCACTGCTGTATGAGTGTGTTGCGAAAACGCTTTACACATTGCCTCTGGGATAAGCCTAACTGCTCGTGCCAATCTACCAATGAGGTGAGCAGGGGTTATCTTCAGTGTGTAACTTCCTTGCTCCGACTAGAGTGGTGGTATTTGCCTGGCTTAGGCGCTTGCCCTAGCCAACCAGAAATCCCATTTCTAACACCCTCCCTTTACTCCACCCCAGGCGTTGGTCTGCACAGGGGTGTATTGAAGCAAGCCCAATGATGAAGCATGTCACAATTTTGTGAGTGAGGGCAGTATTTTCTCACAGAGCACGTGCCACCTTTGGATTACATTTTTCTACTCCTCTGTGTGTGTTATAGTTATGTGATTTGGGGAGGTCAGAGTAGTGGAATTTTGCTTCTCCCCCCGTCTGCAAGATAAAGTCCTAACGCTGGCCAGATACTTTTGTCACCTTCATCCGGTCAAGATTTTTACCCTTGTACTTAGGGGCTGATTTAACCCGTTCTTGCTCATGATGGCCTGGAGCCATTATGATGCACAGTGGGCGTGTGCTCATGACGGCTCCAGGCCGTCATGGCACCCACCTATGGGGGAAGCGCTGGCGCTCCACCTGTGGGATGCTGCTCGTCGTGTTTCTACCGGGGAAGGCAGGGGAAGCCCTTCCCCTGCCTCCCCCCGCCCCACCTCCGCGTCATCAATGACATCAGCGCGCGAGGCGCACTGAAGTCATTGGAGGTTTCCCTTTGTTCCCCGACGTGCAGGAAGCCAGGTACAGGTAATTTTTGTCACTGGGGAAGGGGGGGATTTCTCCAAAAGAGGCATCGGGGGAAAGGAAAGGGTTTACCTTTCCACCAATGTCTCTTTTGTGCATTACTGCTGCACGATCATGCGATCATGCAGTAGGAATGCCCACTAGCGCCAGGGATTTTTTATTTTTATTTAAAGGGGCAACACAGCATGCGGGGAGTGGCCCCTTAGGCAAGGGTCGCTCCCCTTATTGGAGCATAATTAAATAACTTTGTCTACCCCCCTGAGAGGGCAGATTTTTGTATAATTTAAAAAAAAAAAAGGCCCATTGGACCAAGAGTCCGTTTTGTGTGGGGAGTGGCCCCTTGGGCAAGGATCACTCCCTTTGGGGGTATGTTTATGGTTGTCTGCCCCCATGGGGAGCAGATCTTGACTTTGTATGTTATCTAGGGCCCACTAGGCCACCAGGTTTTTTTGGGGGAGCGTGACCCCTTGGGAAAGGGTTGCTTTCCCTTGGGGGGCTGTCTCTCCCCATATTTGGCCCACTAGACCACCAGGGATTTGTTTGTGGGGAGTGGCTCCTTGGGCAAAGGTCACTCCCCTTATGGGGGCAATGTTTTTTGGTTTTGTTTTTGGCTGTCTGCCCCCATGGGGGGGTAGATATTGCCTTTCTTTTTAATCTAGGGCCCACTAGGCCACCAGGGAATTGTTTTTGGGAGAGTGACCCCTTGGGCAAGGGTCGCTCTCCTTTGGGGGCTGTGTCTCCCTATGTTTGGCCCACTAGACCACCAGGGATTTGTTTGTGGGGAGTGGCCCCTTGGGCAAGGGTCACTCCCCTTCGGGGGCTATGTTTTTGGCTGTCTGCCCCCATTGGGAATGGGCAGATCTCACCTTTTTTTTTTAAATCTAGGGCCCACTAGGCCACCAGGGTTTTTTTGGGGGGGAGAGTGACCCCTTGGGCAAGGGTCGCTCCCCTTTATGGGAGGATGATTGTGGCCATTTCTGTCCTTTTTGGGTGGCAGATCAGCAGTATGTTTTTTAGGCCCATCTGCCCCAAGGGGGGCAGAAGCCACTAGACAACAAGAGTTTTACATTTTTTTAATTGGGGAGTGGCCTCAAGGGCAAGGGCTGCTCCCCTTTTGCAGGGGTGAATATTTTATTTATACTCTTAGGCCCACCTATCCCTTAGCTTAGCTGGTGGATTGTGTGTGCACTGGTGCATTATTTGAATATGTGATTGTAATGGTTTATTTTCTCCTTTTTATTCTAGTGCAAAGCTTTTGATTCCTGTTTGCGGTTTTGGCAGTGGTTGTTCTACAGTTTTGCGTTATTGCATTTATTTGGTAAGAAAAACATTTTTGTTGTGTTTACTCCAAATCAGTATTATTGTCATGCATTAATTAATTTTTTTGTAAGTGGTGTCATAATGGCAGCATATTTGTTAGTGTTAGGAGCATGAAATTCTTTGCGATGTGTTTTGCATTTTCTTATGTGTAATTTTTTTTCTTTTTCTTTTTTAGTTGGGATATTGTTGATCCTTACTGTGTCTTTGCAGAGTAGGTGGTGGTGAGTCTAGCTGCTTCTGTCAAGTGAGTGGTATAGTGTTGGAGTATATAGGTCTTTGTGATAAAGCTACATTTTGTTTATTGCTATTTTTACAAAGGGTTTGTTGTTGTTGACTTGTTTGACAAGTAACCTTTATTAGTAAGCATTATGCTAGCCGTAGAATGACTGCTCAGCAGGTGGTTGGTATGCTTCTTAAATCTTCCTCTGAGCAGGATTATGAGACTGACAGTGCGTCTGAGGGAGAGGAGGGAGGGGAAGATTCAGGCAGTGAGTTTTCTCTCCACATGGAATCATCAGATGATGAAGGTACTCTCAGTGCGGATGAAGCTACTCTCGGTGTGGATGAAGCTACTCTCAGTGCGGATGAAGTGCCTGTTTTAGAGGAGGATACTGCTGTGCCGATGGAGCAAGAGGCATCTGGATTGTAGCCTGAGGCTGCTAGGCTTCCTTCTGGAAGTGCTGGACTCTGGGTTGATCCAAACATGGTGCAGCCGGTGTTGCCTGCCTTTAGTGGTGATGCAGGGTTTAGAGTGGATTGTGACATTTTTTTGCCTATACAGTTTTTTCAGTTGTTTATGGATAATGTATTTTTGGGTGAGATTGTTAAGCAGACCAATTTGTATGCAGTTTTTGAGGGACAACAGTGACAAACTTAGGCCCCACTCTAGAGCTACCCGGTGGACTCCCACAAATCTGGAGGAGATGAAGAAGTTTTTGGCTTTGACTTTATTGATGGGTTTGATAAGGAAGCCGTCCATGGCTTCATATTGGTCTACCAGTCACTTGATGGCAACGGCCATATTTAGTTATGACTCGTGATGGTAATTTCCTTTTGCTTCGGATGTTGCATTTTGTTGATAATGCTTTGTGACCGTCTTTTTAAGATTCGGCCTGTTCTTGATCACTTTGTAGATCAATTTTCAGAGATCTATACTCCAGGGAAAGAAATATCTATTGATGAGTCTTTGGTCCTGTTCAAGGGCCGTTTGGTTTTTAGGCAGTACATTCCTAGCAAGGGGGCACTCTATGGAATTAAGCTGTATATGTTGTCTGAGAGTAGGATAGGATATGTTTTTACACTGGTAGGGATTCCACTATTGACCCCCCTGGTTGTCCGTCCACTTTTGAAGTTTCAGAGAAAATTGTGTGGGATCTTGCTAGAGGACTGTTTAACAGAGGTCCCTTGATAACTTCTACACTGATGTGCAATTGTTTAAGGAATTGTTCAAAGTGGACACTTTTGCTTGTGGCACAATCCCCTCTAACCGTAAAGGTTATCCAAAAGAGCTTGTTTGCAAAAAACTTCAGAGGGGTCAGTGCAGTTCCTTGAGTAGTGATGAACTACTAGCTGTGAAATTTGTGGACAGGAGGGATGTGTACATGCTGACTACCATCCATGATGAGAGTACTTCACCTGTGCCTCTTTGGGGTCAGATTGCTGAAGTGCGCAAACCTGTGTGCATTTTAGACTACAATAGCACATGGGTGGTGTTGATAGAGTAGATCAGAGGTTGGAACCTTACACTGCTATTCGTAATGCTTACGTTTGGTATAAGAAGTTGGACATCCATCTCTTCAATTTAGAAACTTTCAATGCTTTTGTTGTGTTCAAGGAGTGTTCTTCTGCGTCAAAGTTGACTTTTGTTCAGTTTCAGCAGTCTGTGATAGGCAGCCTTGATGTTGTGGAACAGGCAAGTGTTCCTAGAGTTGGAGTGGTGGAGGATGTGGCTCGATTGAAAGATCAAAACTTTCCTGATCACATTCCTTCCACACCCTCAAAAGACTTTCCCACTAGGGGATGTAGAGTCTGTTGACGAAGAGGTACGCGGAAGGAGACTCGTATGCACTGCCCCGAGTGTCCTTCTAACCCTGGGCTGTATTGTTTAAAATTCTTTGTTCTGTTTCAAGGATGGCATTAGTGCAATGTATTTAGTTTCAGATTTTCAGATTTGTATCTGTTTTCAATTTCTTTGTGTTTTCTTTTTTGTATAAAAAAATCCTAAATGTGATGGCGGTGTGTGTAGGCTGGCGCTTGGCTGGCGGTGTGTGTGGACTGGTGGTGTGCATGGACTGGCGCTTGGCTGGCGGTGTGTATGGACTGGCACTTGGCTGGCGGTGTGTGTGGACTGGCGCTTGGCTGGTGGTGTGCATGGACTGACGCTTGGCTGGCGGTGTGCGTGGACTGGCGCTTGGCTGGCGGTGTGCGTGGACTGGTGCTTGGCTGGTGGTGTGCATGGACTGGTGCTCTGCTGGAGGTGTGTGAGTAGTGACTTGCTGCTGGTCACTACACACACTGCTAGCCGAGCACCACTCCACGCAATCCATCAGCTTGTGTGGTTGCTGTGTCAGGAATGTGGGCGTTTGAAAGTGATGGGCCTGAAGTACTGGGTATTTTAGACCCAGCGGTGCAGGGGCACACACCCTATGACTTCTGGGTTCACCCTGTTCCAGACCTACAGAAACACAGAGTCTTCTGGGTGAAGTCAAAGATTCGTTTATTGGCTGCAGACCAATTACAGGTATCCTAGAAGTACAACAGCGTGTATGTTCTCAGGAGACTGCTGAAAATCATAGAAACGGACTTCATCTTAAATACAGTTTTCCCTGCCTCAAGCATACATTCCTAGGTTTTATGATACGGCAATATACAAGTGTACATTACAAAGAAAAGGCAGAGTCATGATGACCATCCCACATTCCAGTTCGGCCAGCCCACAATGATTTACACAGTAAGGTTCAGATCCCACATCGGATATCAATAGACCCCCCCAATAAACATGAGCATCTCCTGTTTTGGGAAACAAGTCATAAAGCAGGAACAAGCAGGTGTGAAAGAGATTACCCGGAGGCTTGTGTAGCATGAAAGGGTTTTATGACGGGTCAAGCCCTGATGCTAATCACAGGTGGACGGAGGAAGGGGAGCTCGTGAGACCAGTTTGACCCGGGGCAGCAGAGCCAGCTGCCCAGGTCACAGAGAAGTCAGAGGAGAAGCCCATGTACTGTGAGGCCCGTATTTACTCCATTATAGCCTATGTGAGGGCAATGACAAGATGGCCACTGCTTCCAAAATGGAACCCGCGTAGTGAAGCAGAATAACGTGTACACAGTGCATTCATAGCTAGAACGATATATAAAGCACTTGTACATACCGCATTAACCATTTGCGGTTTGCTAATACCAAGATAGGTAGGGGTAGGACCCTGTCCCCTACGCGGTCCCGAATATTAAAGTACGACAGGCCCTAGAACGGCGCTGTCTGCTGGTGTGAGTGTTGTAATGTGATGGGCCCGCGCCTGGTGGTGTGAATGGTTTTGTATGTGTCACACGTATGAAAAGTGTTTAAATGGCCTGTAAAGAGGTTGGTGACTTGTCGTGGCTTTACAGCTCACGAGCTGTGAGTCAATGGTTCAGTTTCTCGTCCTTTCAATTCTTAACAGTGCATTTCATTTTTGTGAAATCACTTGTTAATACAATTCTATATACTGAATCATCACTCACCCTCATGTCAAATCCAACCAGTATGTGTGTGTGCTTGAGGATTAGATGGCTCTGCAGTAATATTTGTCTTTTTTGTCTTTCTCAAGCAGGGTGTGCCTGGTCCCTTTTTGTGAATGTTGTAATGTGTTGGTTTCATGCCTGGTGGTGTGAATGGTCTTGAGTGTATCACGTATGAAAGGTGTGTGAATGACCTGTAAAGCGGTTGGGGCCTTGACGTGGCTTTACAGCTCACGAGCTGGTTCAGTTTTTTTGTCCTTTCAATTATTGACAGTGTATTTCATTTTTGTGAAATTTCTTGTTAATAAAATTGTATATACTGAACCACCACTCGCCATCGTGCCAAATCCAACCAGTATGTGTGTCTGCTTGAGGAATAGATGGCTGTGCAGTAATCTTTGTCTTTTTAGTCTCTTTGTCAAAGTGTACATTCCATCTAAGAATAACCTACCAACTGTAGATATTGTCGTAAACTAAACACCTATGGGAGTACATGGTGATGTCTCTCTTGTGGATCCCAACAAGTTATCTTATCCACTATGTCCTGCAAACCTCAAAATGTCTGTCACATTTTTCTTGCAATATTGTGCCAAAATTTTCACGCTGCAGAAATAAACAACAAATTATCTAAAAACGACTAGGTTTTGCAAGGGGGGTCACCTGGGTTTTTGGCCCTGTGCTTAGCGGCCATCTTGGGAAACCTACCAAACCCACACATTTTTGAAAACTAGACACCGGGGAATTTTAGGGAGGTATGGCTTGCGTGGATCCCCCAACGTTTCCTTACCCAGAATCCACTGCAAACCTCATATTTAGCTGAACAAATCACTTTTTTCACAAATTTTTTTGTGGGAAAGTTGTGGCATCACCGGGCTGACACAAGTTTCCTACCACCCAGCGTTCCCCTGGGTCTCCCTATAAAAACGGTGCCTCACTTGTGTGGGAGGCCCACGTACCAGCGAAAGGCAAGGTTCCAAAACTTAGTGAGGTGACAGAAAAATTGCCTATCTCAAAACACCCTGGTTTTGCAAAGGGGGGTTCCCTGGGTTTTTGGCCCGGTGCTCGGCGGCCACCTAGGGAAACCAACCAAACCCACACATTTCTGAAAACTAGACACCAGGGGGATTCCAGGGAGGTATGGCTTGCGTGGATCCCCCAACATTTCCTTACCTGAATCCCCTCCAAACTAAGAATGGGCGGAATTTGCGAAATTGACTTTCGCAAACTATCGCGAAATTGCGCAAAATCTACACGAGCATCCGGAACTTTTGCGAAGATGCGGAGATTGCTTTTTCTGCCCATTCGCAATGTGTTTTTGCGTGCTCACGGGGAAATATATCTCCAACTTGCCCATGCGGTCACTAATGGGCGCGGCCATCTTGCTCGCAATGCTTATTTCCTGTTCGCGATCGCAATGACGTGTTCGCGATCGCAAACTCTCGTGGGATAGCGCGACCGGCTACCAACAATTCAACATCTTGTGGTGCGCGCAAATGGATAGGAAAACTCGTCGGCGAACGCAGGGACCCGGTAAGTCGCGACTGCGCACGCGAGAACAAATTTTTAAAGCGCGAACAAGAAAAATACTTCAGTTTCGCTGCAGATTGCAAATGTTTTGACATTTTCGCGCTCTCCGCAGGACGCGAAAATGTCAAAATATCACAAATTCCACAAGCGGAACGAAATTTACCGCCCAGGCCTCCTGCAAACATCAAATTTAGCCTTAAAAAATCACTTTTTTGACACATTCTTGTGTGGGATAGTTGTGGCATCACCGGGCTGACACAAATTTCCTACCACCCAGCGTTCCCCCACGTCTCCCGATAAAAACCCGTTGAGGGCACTTGAGCCTCCTAGATGAGTGAGGCACTGTTTTTATCAGGAGACCCGGGAGAACACTGGGTGGTAGGACATTTTTGTCAGCCCGGTGATGCCACAACTTTCCCACACGAAAACGTGTGAAAAAAGTGATTTTTTCAGCTAAATTTGAGGTTTGCAGGGGATTCTGGATAAGGAAACGTTGGGGGATCCACGCAAACCATACCTCCCTGGAATTCCCCGGGTGTCTAGTTTTCAGAAATGTGTGGGTTTGGTAGGTTTCCCTAAGTGGCCGCTGAGAACCGGGCCAAAAACCCAGGGGACCCCCCTTGCAAAACCAGGTCGTTTTGAGATAGGCAATTTTGATGTTGCCTCACTATGTTTTGGGCCCTTGCCTGTCACAGGTACTTGGGCCTCCCATACGAGTGAGGCACCGTTTTTATCGGGAGACCCGGGGGAACGTTGGGTGGTAGGAAATTTGTGTCAGCCCGGTGATGCCACAACTTTCCCACACAAAAGGGGGGCGGAGCTTGCCCGCGCCGATGATGGCCGCCTAAGAGAAGGGTTCCGCACTATCAATGAACAATCCTCTGAATCATTACATTTGCTTTCCACAGCCCTATGTTGCTGAGCAGGTCCGCTACAGGAAGATCCCTCCAGATTACACCAAGATGGAGTGGACTTGAAGTGGCGACTGTGACCAAGCGACGTGCTAACTGGGCCGCAAATCCCCGGACTCCGGTGGATCGCCAGCCGGCCGGAAGTGCGACCTGGCTGGGTGCGGGCACCTACATCCGCTGATTGGAGCATCTGAGCAGTGCGCATTGTCCTCGCATACAGATACCGGCATCGGGACTGGGTGAACGCTGTGCGCAATAAGAGGTTAGTGGATGCGGCCCGCTGGTGGAGATGACTCGGGGACGAGGTGAGCGCGAAGAAGGAAACGTAATCCGACATGAGCTCCAGGACACGGGGCTCTGCTTCGCGGTCCACCCTCCAGCATAGCGCAACTGGCCCTGTTAGTGAAGAGGAGAACGAGGTACAACCTTTTCTATACAGTGCCCTGTGATCAGACTTTCATTGCAGGCTAGGCAGTAGGGATCGGCTTGCTCCCGGCCTGGCCTTTATGCCCTGGGAATACCTGACTCCAGGTGCTTGTTGTCTCTGTGTTACTGCCTTTGCTGCATGCCCCAGCTGCCGTGCACTTACTTTTTGCAGCTTATGGGCATGAAACTGTCCTGTTTTGACTGCCCAGGGTCTACTGTGCTCTGTAGCTGGGAGCGCATAGAGGAATCCTGGGGGAGCGCTAGCCTGCGTGGAGGCATGAGTGGAGCTGGCTGGAGTGTCCACTGCCACAGCGGTGCCTATTCTGACGGACCAGGCACCACAGAAATGGATGTCCAAGCTGAGCTACAGATCGTAAGTGAAGCACTGCAAGCTGAGTAAGAATAATGACCCCTTACAAAGGACTACTCCTGCCACAATCTGCGACTATACTAGTGGGGTCCGTGTTGACCTTAGTGGACTTGGGGAGTCCAGCAGCTATGGGCCGTACAGACAAAATGCAGCAAAGATTGACGTTTGAACAGCGTAAACCCAGAGATTGCGTGCTGTCAGCAGACGACAGAGGCAATGGTGGAGAGATGGAGCGGGAACCCCAAAATGGCGACATCAAGCCCATGCTGGCCTCGATGGAAAAGGGCCTACAAAACTCACTAATAGTTTTAGGTACGAAGATCGACCCGGAGAAGTAACCTACGGATTACGTGCCTGCCAGAATTGACACCTACTGCCAATATGGAAAAGTTAATCGAGAAATTATTGGTCACGCTGCTGGGCAGTGACACCTTCTCGTCTATGTTTGTGGTCGAGAGAGCATCGCTCCTTGGTCCTGCGCCCGACACCAGGAGCTCCTCCACATCCAATAATAGCAAAGTTACTAAATTACCACAACAGAGATGCAGCGTTGAGAGTTGCCAGGGAGAAACAGATTTTACACTATGAGGGATCTGTGCTTGCCTTATTTTCCGATTTCACCATGAAGTTCCAGGAGGCGCGTTGCCAGTTTGTCCTACTCAAGAAGCAGTTAAAGGAGAGGAACATCGCCTATGCAATGCTATATCCGGCTCGTCTGCGTGTCAATCGCCAAGGCAGGTCGCTAATTTTCACGGACCCTAAGGCCCTGCAAAAAGCAATTAAGGACTGGACCAGAGAGCAGCGGCACAGCCCGGACAGGGACGTCTTGCCTGGTGTGGTAGGAGGATCCTTGGATGAGCAGGACTGATCACTTGATTGATCACGACACAGATAAGACATATTCATTTGAGGGGGCCGTTGTTTGTAAATATCGCCTACTTGATAGTCCAGGCATCGGGAAGTACTGGGGGGTTGCCTGGGGTATTAGTTATTTCTTAAGGTAACTCAGCCATTATGAACACTCCTATCATCCCACACATTTTGACACTTTGGTGCACAGCTGAGGGGCGAACACGGTTACCTGATTGGCTGCACTGATGTGCTGTTCGTATTCTTTTAGCTAATGCGTTATACTGGCAAGTTGAAGTGCGCAGGGAGCCAACAACTGCCACCTGTTAGATCGATAGTACACTGTTGGCAACTTCCGCCTACGAGTGAATCCCACATTGGGGGGTTTGTTATTGTTGCTTTCTGGTGGGAGGGATTGTTGTATTTTTGGTTTGGACCAGCAGTATGCAGGTTTTGTTCAGTGGGGAATTCTGGCTATTTTTTCTTCAGGTCCTGGTTGGGGAGGCCTTGATGTGGGTGGTAGGTGGAGGGTTGTTGGGACTCGGACAATGTTATGCGCACGACATTAGACAATCTTACCTACTACTGTACCAAGCCACACTGTGATATGGCGACACTGAATAGTCCCAAGACACAAACAACGGATGACAGGCAGGATTCCAGGGTGGACACACTCAGCACACTCACATGGAATGTCTGGGGACGGAACGATCATAGAAAAGTTCGCAAAGTCCTTGCATATTTGAAGAGGCACTCCATAGATGTGGCCCTTCTGCAAGAAACACATCTACCACTTAATTCCCCTACGTTACGCTGCAGAGGCCTGCTTGGTAACATCCATGCTGCAGGCTTTACCACACACATGAGAGGTGTACTCACATGGGTCAATCCTAAATCAGCACTCACCATTACTCCGCTGGCTACTGATACGGAAGGCAGATATGTCATCACTAGGTGTAATGGGAAAGGCATGGATTTACTCATGGTGAACATATATGGCCCAAATTTTGATAACTCTGAGTTTTTTTCTGTGCTAGCCAACAGAGTGGGCAGCTATAGCGAGGGTGTCCAGCTGTGGGGGGGGGGGGTGATTTCAACCTGATTCGTGACCCTAGTTTGGATAGATCAGGGGGTCCTGCGTGGCGCACAACTGCGGCAGCCAAAGAGCTCGAATGTGCGTTAGTTAGGTTTGACTTAATCGACGTATGGCGTATGACGCATCCCCACACGGGTGGCTATACACACTACTCTGCGTATCATAACATACACACCCGTATAGACTATTGGCTTGCAGCCAGTTTGCACTGCGATACGGTTCGCACATGTCAGGTGCTACCACGTACACTCTCTGATCACTCACCGATCCTCTTAGTGCTGGACACGCCCTGCAGGTTTATTACCCCATTTACTTGGCGCTTCCCTCCCTACTCCCTACTCCCTACTAGATGCCGTATTTAAAGACGAACTGGGTGAGGCTATTGGGAATTTTTTTTTTAAGAATGTGGGCTCTGTTGACAACTATCAAATTGTCTGGGAAGCTTTCAAAGTCTATATTAGGGGGATCACTATATCAAAGCACTCGGAGGTCCTTCGATCCATACGCAACCACCTAACAGACCTAGAGGGGAAAATTAAGATCCTCGAATGTCATCTGTTGTCCGATGCGGATAATACAGTGGAGAGGGAGCTAGCAGAGTTACTGGGAGAATACAGTACAGCAGCGGACGATGAGATTATAAATCTGGGCAAATGCGCCACAGCCAGGGCATATGGTGAAAGTGAGAGGCTAGGATCAGTCCTAGCGCAGTTACTCAAGGAAAGAAGGGAAGCGTTGCAAACGGTGGAGGTTAGATCGGCTGAGGGCAGGATCTTGTCGGACGTTACAGAGGTTGCGGACAGATTCCGTCAATATTATTCTGAACTATACGCTTCCCGAAATGCAGCTGCGGACGAAGATATAATTGATTATTTGGTGCACATACAACTACCGTGGCTATCGAACACGCACAGGGAATTCCTTATGAGACCCATAGAGAGAGATGAAATACTGCTGGCATTATCTAGCATGCAAGCAGAGAGTGCCCCTGGGTCCGATGGCCTCACGGTTACATTCTATAGGACATTTATAGATTTACTGCTTTCCGCAGCTGGCCACGCTCTTAGACGACATGTGTGTTACAGGGACTATGCCACCCACCATGTCAGAAGCTGTGATAGTAGCTCTTCTAAAACCGGGTAAGCCCTCAGAGGAATGTGCCTCGTATTGTCCTCTGTCTCTGCTTAATGTGGACACAAAATTATTTGCAACCGACTAGTACCCATTTTAGTTTAACCGGAACAAGCGGGGTTTGTCCCTGGAAGGAACTTAACTTATAACTTACGCACTGTATTTGGCACCTTGCAACATATCAGACCGGAAACTCCGGTCATGGCGGTCTTCCTAGACATAGAGAAGGCATTTGACTCAGTAGAATGGCCGTTCATGACACAAGTACTGATTAGGATGGGAGTGGGCCCTGTCTTATTCCAGTTATTAGGCACCCTTTACAGCAAACCCATGACCAGAATAAAAATAGGCAACATAGTAACACACCCAATACTCATTTCCAGGGGCACACGACAAGGCTGCCCAATATCACCATTACTTTATGCAGTGGCAGAACCCATAGCCTGTGCGCTACAGGAATATCATCAGAATCGGGGTATATGCTTTCCATGATATAAAATTATAGTATCCACATACGCCGATGAGACACTCCTCTACGTTAGGCACCCTGAATCCAACCTCTCAGCAGTGCTCCGCGAGGTGGTGTGCTTTGGAGTACTGTCCGGTCTCCACGTTAACTGGCCGAAGTCCATCATTTTTCCACTGACACGAACGCTCCTTAATTCAACCTAGACTACCCTCTATTGTGCACCATGGAAGCAGTACGATATTTGGGTATTAAAATACACACGGATTCTGAGACGGTATTCAGGGAAAATTACGGGACGACCTTTAGCAAGTTAGAGGATGACGTTGAGAGATGGATTAAACTCCCCCTGTCCCTGCTCCGTAGAATATCCATCAGGAAAATGGTGGTGCTGCTGCGATTACTATTTTTATTCACCAATATTCCCATGGTACTCCAGCGAGCCTTCTTCCATCGCCTCACAACGCTGATGATTAGGTTAGCATGGGCTGGTAAGCAACCGCGAGTTAAGTGGCAAATACTGGTTTTGCCTTATTCTATGGGCGGCCAAGGTGCATCAGATTTCGATTTGTACTACAGAACAGCGCAGTGCTCACACGCTTACTATTGGATACATGGTCCCCCAGACATATCACATCTTCTAATTGAATCGGAGGTTGCAGCCCCGCACCCAATGCCTGTGATGCTGTTTCAAGCTGCTGATCGGAGGACATGTATCTTAGATTCTATCAATGCCACAACACATGCCTGGCACTACCTATTGCAGCAACAGGCTGGCGCGATCTTGTATTCACTGAAAGCCCTGCTAGAATGGTGCACATGGCTAACACTTTGCAGAGAAAGAGGGGTCATACAAGCACTTAATACCTTAGGAGTGCACACAGTAGGGGGACTGTTCAATGGGGGGGGCTCCAAAGTCTGGGATAATTTTAACTCCAAAGAACCGACACCTGCCACTTTGACATAATTCCATTTCCACAGAACTCGGACAACGATGAGAGAACTACTGGGGGATGAATACCTCGAACCACTGGAGCTATTAGTTTTAACATATATTATACGTGCAACATCCCCTAAGCGCATAGTAGCCACTCTTTACAATCTAGCCATGACATACAGAGAGAATCATTACACTAAAGCTCACTTGACATGGCAGCAAGATTTGAATATATGAATTGCTGATACTATGTGGACTTACTGCTGAACCAGTACCAAATGGATCTCACTTAATGGTAGGCACAGACTGGTACACTTCAAATACCTCAACCGGGTATATTACGCGCCGGAAAGGCTGCACAGATACGGATTACGGGACAACAAGACATATGACCGCTGCTATGCACAATTAGCAGACTTCCTTCATCTAGCATGGTCTTGCCCTGGCATTGCGGCTTTCTGGGTCTCAGTATTTAGAGAACTAGGTCAAATTACCAAGCTAACCCTAGAAGCCGACCCAACGCTAGCATTACTGGGTTATTCCAAACCAATTCCCAAAGGGGTCCGCCTATTGATAGATATGGGTATACTGATGGCTAAACGCAGGGTAGCGATCAACTGGTCTAGAGGTCCATTCCCTACAATCTCACAGTGGAAAAGTGACATGACATTCTGCCGCACACAGACTGAACTTTACAGCAAACTGCTCCTCCCTGGTAACAGGCTCAAAAACTTCTGGGAATTGTACTATACATACCAGCACATTACACCTAGTGGTAACAACGATACACCAGATTAATCCCAAGATTATTACACCTACACAGTCGATACCACTAACACTTACATTATGAACATGCATGTTTAATTCTTATGCTAGTTATGGTTTCAGAATGCAGGACTATAAGAAGAGCTTGCAGGAGCAGGGTAACATCAGAGGGAATGTCATGCTCATAATTGTATTTATTGGATTCCTGTGCCGTCAACAACTGTTGCCGCTTGATACATTTTAACAAAGTGTAATAAGTGTAGTGTAATATTATATTGCTGAGTCTCACTGTTCATTATTCTAAGAAAATCAATAAAATATATATTAAAAAATAAACTTTCCCACAAAAATGTGTGAAAAAAGTGTTTTTTTCTGCTAAATTTGAGGTTTGCAGGGAATTCTGGGTGAGGAAACGTTGGGGAATCGCCGCAAGCCATACCTCCCTGGAATCTCCCGGGTGTCTAGTTTTCAGAAATGTGTGGGTTTGGTAGGTTTCCCTAAGTGCCGGCAGAGCTAGGGTTCAAAAACTACAACTAGGCACTTTGCCAAAAAAGGGTCATTTTTCACTGTGAAATTGTGTTGTGTCCACGTTGCGTTTTGAGCAGTTTCCTGACGCGGGCACTAGGCCTACCCACACAAGTGAGGTGCCATTTTTCTCTGAAGACTTCGGAGAACGCGGGGTGGGTGGAATTTTGTGGATCCACGCTAATTCCCAAACTTTACACCACAGAAATGTGAGGAAAATGTGTTTTTTTGGGCAATTTTTTAGGTTTGCAAGGGATTCTGGGTAACAGAACCTGGTGACAGGCAGGCAAGTCACCCCATCCTGGATTCCCATGGGAGTCTAGTTTTCAAAAATGTATAGGTTTGCTAAGTTTCCTGTGGCATCGTAGAATGTTCCTCACGTTGCCAGGGGAAAAGTAATGTTTGTGATTGATAGGATGGAATGATGTTAGGAAGAGGAGCAGTTGAAGCCAGCCTGAGATGCTTGTAGGAGCTCCTGGTGGATGGGATCTTTTACTTGCAATAAACTTGAAGAACCTACATTTATCTCTGGCCTTAAGTACTTTATTACACTTGGCGACGCTGGATGGTTCAACTTCTAGGATTTATTGATTTATACAAGATCCCAACACTACTTTGTTTCAAAATGGATCAATTTTAAAGGAAATGAACTCTTTGATCGCGCTGCTCTACAGGTATGGCACAGTTTTAAAGCTCTCTCGATGTTTTGAATGGACTTTGTGGGCTTTGAGGCGTTGTTTCATGTTCCCAGTTTCAAAAGAAGCAAGCTATGAACTGTCCGCCTGCTTGGCTCGTTTGAAGGGAAATTGATTGCATCGTAGACTCAGCGTTTGTGTATTGTAGCCAGGAGTGGAGTGGCTTGAGGAACCTATGCACTGCGAGCATGTGCGCTTCTTTGGGTGTGCAGCAAGCTGATCGGAAGCGTTCTGCGCAGCAATTAATTTGAAAAGTCTACGAGTCTGACTGTGAGTCAAAGAAAGCTTAAAGGTATATTTGAATCAACGGCAGCAATTTGGCTCATCAAAAAAAAAAAAAAAGAAGAAGAGAAGGGAATCACATGGCATCTTTCAAGTCGGCGCCTCTCACCGTTTTCGAACGCCGACAGTGATCCGCCATTCTGCCATTCAGGTCTCGCGTTTGAGTGAGACTACGCGCACTAGCGCATTGTGTCACCAGCACTCCACACGCACTGCGCTGGTTGTCAAGGAGACCAGCGCGTTGCGTCACCAGCTCTCCACACGTACTACGCTGGTTGTCAAGGAAACCACAATAAACAAGTGGATTGCTGCTGGACGCATCGCGTCTTTCACGTCTTTCTACACGTGTTTGGCGTTGCTGGGCAACAAAGATGGACATCGGCAGCTCGTGATCGGCGGATATACGGGGAGAGAGGTACTTTTAACGGGCATGAGTAAAGGATTAGAAAGTGTACCTCCTAAGTGATACACACATTTTGCTACAAAATGAGACTTAATAACAGTACAGGTGCACACGTTTGTTACTGAACATTTTAAAAGAAAAGGAAAGGCGACAAAACATTTTTTTTCTTATTTCAACCTCGTAGTAACCAGTTTAGTGTTTAAAAAAAAAAAAAGGGGTAATTGTTAAATTTTCATTTGTCTCACATTTGCATTTTTTTTTTTTGAAAAGGTTCAATTTTATTTGGGGTAAAGTGTTCAAGTTAAAAGAATTACAATGCAAAATGTTACTGCACCTCCTTTCTTTCTGTCATCACCGGGAGATCCTCCCATAAAGTGGCAAAAATGGCGCAAAGTTTTTGAAAGGTACGCTAGAGTGTGTGGTGCGTCTTTAAGTGCAGAAAGGAAGACTGCCTTGTTATTGCATTGCCTAGGCTCAGAAGGACAGGAAGTCTTCGACCAACTTCCTGAACTGGTTGATCGTAACCTCAATGAGTACGAAATTTGCATTGCCATGTTAGATAAACATTTTTTACCCAAAGTTAGTACCATTTTGGAGAGATACCACTTTGGCAGAAGGTCCCAATTGGAAGATGAGAGTGTTGAGAACTACATCACCTCTCTCAGGAAATTGGCTTCCTCATGTAAATTTGCGGCAACACTCGACGAAAGAATAAGGGATCAATTCATGTTGGGTTGCAGCATTGAACGCGTCAGAGAGGAATTGTGGCAAAAAGATTAACCGAATTTGGAAGAGGTTATTGTAATTGCCAAGAGGATAGAACACTCTTTAAAATGCGTAGATGTCATAAAGAAAAATGGGGAAAGTAAAGAAAAAAACTCTGTTCAAACCGTCAAGACTACCCCTAGAGGAACTCTTGATCATAAAGAAACCCAGAAAAACGAAGCTTTAAAAGAAGCTCCTAAGAGATTTAATGTGTCTAATGTAAAATGTTTTCGTTGTGGGAAAAATGGTCACTTTACAAATGACAGGCAATGTCCAGGGTGGAAGGTCACATGTAGCAAATGGAAAAAGAATGGTCATTTCTCTGCTATGTGTAAAGGGAAAAATTACAAGGGGAAAGTAAGTGAAATATATTATGATGTAGATGATGATTATCAAGGCCAAGATGAAGTGGATTGTGGGCAAATTCAAGTACAGGTAGTACAAAATGGGGAAGGGGAAAATTGCCCCATAGATGAAATCCTAGTTGAAGGAAAGCCTACTAAAGTTCTTTTTGATTCGGGTGCAAAAATAACCATTATTTCCAGAGAGTTTTACAAAAAACATATTATGGGAAAGATAAAGGTTTTTCGTCCCGACATAAAACCTGTGGCCTATGGGGGTGAACCAATTAAACTTGTAGGGTACTTCTGGGTTTTAATTGACTACAAAGAAAGATTAGCCAGTGCAAAAATATACATCTCACAAAAGGGAGACAGCATTCTCAGTTGGTTCCACCAGAAGGACTTGGGGGTCATGTTAGACCCAAATTCCTCGCCCCCCGTTATTTTAAAAGATAATTTTGTGTCTAAGTCGGTATCTGTTGTTCAAGACTCTAATAGCAAGGAGTTTTCAGATGTTTTGAGGAACAGATTTCCAAATGTGTTTTCAAGTAAATTAGGTTGCCTCAAAGGGTACCTTCATCATATTAGAATGATTGACAATGCTAAACCCGTTTGCTGTAAAGTTAAGAATGTACCTGTTGCAGTTAGAGTTATGGTCAAAGTAGAATTGGAGCGACTCAAGGACGAAGGAGTAATTGAGGATGTAGAGGCGACTCAGTGGGTTGCTCCAGTCGTCGCAGCCAAGAAAGGTGATGGGTCTCTTCGTTTGTGTGTGGACCTTCGCGAATTAAATAAGAATGTAGTCACTGACCGATACCCTCTACCAAAGATAAACGACATGTTGATGTTCTTAAAAGGTGCAAAGGTTTTCAGTACCATTGACTTACGGTCAGCATACCACCAGATTAGATTAGATGATGTTTCTAAAGATCTAACGGCGTTTGTCACTCCTTTTGGCACGTTCAGGTTTGCTAGACTTCCTTTTGGGCTGGTATCAGCAGCCTCAGTTTTCCAAAGGGCACTGGAGAAGGTTTTAAAGGGTTTAACAGGTGTAAAGATTTATCAAGATGATATATTTATTTTTGGATGTGACACAAAAGAACACGATGACAGGTTATACAAGGTGTTGGACAGATTACAAGACTTCAACCTCATAGTTAAGATTGAAAAGTGTAAGTTCAGGAAAAGCTCAATTGAATATCTAGGGCACACCATCTCTCAAGGGGGGGTGTTACCAAAGGAGAGTTTGATTAATGCGATACAGAATCTAGCTGCACCTATGAGTAGAGAAGAACTTATGAGATCTTGGGTATGGCCGAATACTATAATAAGTTTATAAAGGGTTTCGCTTCATGTTGTGTGCTCATGAGGGCTTTACTACGCAAAGGTTGCGAATTCTTGTGGGATGCTGAATGTGAACAAGATTTTTATAACCTTAAAGAAAAGTTAAAATCTGCTCCCAAACTGTGTAGTTTTGACCCCGAGAAAAAGTCCATTTTGATCACAGATGCAAGTTTGAAGGGATTAGGAGCAGTTCTAGTACAAAAGGATCAGTCCCAAGAGCAAGTCATTCTTTTCTCATCCAGGAGTTTGCGAGAGGCTGAGTTTCGCTACTCTGTAATAGAGAGAGAAGCTTTGGCGGTATATTGGGCCATAAGCAAGTTAAACAATTTCTTGTGGGGTGCTACTTTTGAAGTCAGGTCTGATCATAAACCTTTGGTTGAAATTTTCAAGAACAAAGGGATTGACGCTGTTTCAGGTAGAATCACAAGATGGGTTGTGGGCTCCAAGATTACAATTTTGAGGTAAAGTATCTACCTGGGGTGGAAAACAAGGTAGCTGATGCTTTGTCCAGACTGGTTGTAAAAGATGACGTCAACGCTGACGATGACTGTGAACGAGACGACAAAATGGTTTGTCTGGTGGAAGATTCCACTATTGATAAGTACAGATGGCAAAAAGAAGCTCTTCAAGACCAAGTATTATCAAAGGTCTTAGAAGCCATTAACAGTGGTTGGAAGAAAAAACATAGAGATGACGTAGAATTAGAGAAGTTTTGGCATGTCAGAGACCAATTATCGGAACGTGATGGTCTACTTTTCAGGGGTTTGAGGCTCATTCCCCCAAGTAACGTTAGAGTAGATCTCATATCACTTGCACACGGTACACATCAGGGTATTTCTAAGACAAAAGAGAGACTTCGTCTCAATTATTGGTGGCCAGGGATGGATATACAGGTTGAAAGGAAAATAAGAGAATATGTGGAGTGTGCCCTGAGTGAGAGGGTAGCAAAGCCCAAGACACAACCCATGGGGATAAGGGAAAGACCTGATGCCCCTTGGAAAGAAGTGGGTTTAGATATTTTGGGCCCCATACAGTCAACGGGAACTGACTGGTATGTTTTCGTGTTAATTGATTTTTTCTCAAGGTGGCCTGAAATAGGAATTTCAAGAGGGGTTGAAACCAAACATGTGATAGGCTTCTTAAAGAAAATTTTCTCTAGAGAAGGAATACCTTCTAATATTTTAACGGATAATGGGGTGCAATTTGTATCCAGAGAAATGCAGACGTTTTTTGCAAAACAAGGTATCAAGCACAAAAAATCGTCATTGTATCACCCAGAAACCAATGGCATGGTTGAGAGGTTCAACCGTGTACTAAAAGAATCTATTAACATGGCAAGGTCAAGGGGTCTGGATTGGCGTAATCAAATTTGGGATAAGGTTGAAGCTTACAGGGTATCGCCCCACTCTGTCACGGATAGGACTCCTTTTGAATTATTCAGGGCCAGATGTCCCAATTCTCTGGTAGCTCCCCCATGGGTAAACAATATGCAACCTGAGTTAATCACTAAGAATGATAAGTCTAATTGGAGGGTGAAAGAATCAGAAAAAATTGTATCTAGGAAAGAGAATTTTGATGTGAGGAAATCTGTGAAGAGGACTGCTGTGAAGGTGGGGGATTGGGTTCTCATAAAGAACCCAATCAAAAAGAGATCTGGAGAACGATTTTTGAAACCCATTCAGGTAATAAAAGTGTTCAGTAATGCTATAAAAACTGCTGACCACCGCATTTGGAATTTGAACAGGGTGGTGGTGGTAAGGAAAGATATGTTGACTGGTCAAAAGTTGTCCGGTTGTGATGATGCAAGCAGAGCTCCCCAAAGCATTCGCAGATCCTCCAGAGTTCCCAAGCCTCCTATGTTTCTAAAAGATTTTGTTAAATAGGTTTTTGAACATTGTTATGTTGTAATATAGATTTGCACTCTTGGTGTAATTCATACACTTTCTTTGTAAAGGAAGGCGATGTGTGGCATCGTAGAATGTTCCTCACGTTGCCAGGGGAAAAGGAATGTTTGTGATGGATAGGATGGAATGATGTTAGGAAGAGGAGCAGTTGAAGCCAGCCTTAGATGCTTGCAGGAGCTCCTGGTGGATGGGATCTTTTACTTGCAATAAACTTGAAGAACCTACATTTATCTCTGGCCTTAAGTACTTTATTACATTTCCCTAGGTGCCAGCAGAGCTAGGGTTTAAAAACTACAGCTAGACACTTTGCCAAAAAAGGGTCATTTTCACTGTGAAATTGTGCTGTGTCCACGTTGCGTTTTGGGCCGTTTCCTGTCGCTGGCACTAGGCCTACACACACAAGTGAGGTACCATTTTTCTTGGAAGACTTTGGGGAACACGGGGTGAGTGGAAATTTGTGGATCCACACAGATTCCAGAACTTTCCACCACAGAAATGTGAGGAAAATTTGTTTTTTTGACAATTTTTAGGTTTGCAAGGGTTTCTGGGTAACAGAACCTGGTGGGAGGCAGTCACGTCACCCCATCCTGGATGTCTATTTTTCAAAAATGTATAGGTTTGATAGGTTTCCCTAGTAACCAGCAGAGCTAGAGTTCAAAAACTACAGCTAGGCACTTTGCCTAAAAATGGTCATTTTTCACTGTGAAATTGTGGTGTGTCCATGTTGCATTTTGCGCCGTTTCATGTCGCGGGCACTAGGCCTACCCACGTAAGTGAGGTACCATTTTTCTTGGAAGACTTTGGGGAATGCGGGGTGAGTGGAAATTTGTGGATCCACGCTAATTCCAGAACTTTCCACCACAGAAATGTGAGGAAAATGTGTTTTGTTTGTCAATTGTTTAGGTTTGCAAAGGATTCTGGGTAACAGAACCTGGTGAGAGGCAGTCAAATCACCCCATCCTGGAATCCCCTGGGTGTCTAGTTTTCAAAAATGTATAGGTTTGTTAGGTTTCCCTAGGTGTCAGCAGAACTAGGGTTAAAAAACTGCAGCTAAGCACTTTGCCAAAAAAGGGTCATTTTTCACTGTGAAATTGTGCTGTGTCCACGTTGCGTTTTGGGCCATTTCCTGTCACGGGCATTAGGCCTACCCACGCAAGTGAGGTACCATTTTTCTTGGAAGACTTTGGGGGACGCGGGGTGAGTGGAAATTTGTAGATCTACGCAGATTCCAGAACTTTCCACCACAGAAATGTGAGGAAAATGTGTTTATTTTGACAATTTTTTAGGTTTGTAAGGGATTCTGGTTAACGGAATCTGGTGGGAGGCAGTCAAGTCACCCCATCCTGGATTCCCCTGGGTGCCTATTTTAAAAAAATTTATAGGTTTGATAGGTTTCCCTAGGTGCCAGCAGAGCTAGGGTTCAAAACCTACAGCTAGGCACTTTGCCAAAAAAGGATAATTTTTCACTGTGAAATTGTGGTGTGTCCACGTTGGGTTTTTCGCCGTTTCCTGTCACGGGTATTTGGCCTACCCACGCAAGTGAGGTACCATTTTTCTCGGAAGACTTTGAGGAACGCGGGGTGGGTGGAAATTTGTGGATCCACGCAGATTTCAGAACTGTCCACAACAGAAATGTGAGGAAAATTAGTTTTTTTGGCCATTTTAGGTTTGCAAATGATTTTGGGTAACAGAACCTGGTGAGAGCCAGTCAAGTTACCCCATCCTGTGTTCCCCTTGGTGTCTAGTTTATAGGTTTGCTAGGTGTCCCTAGGTGCCGGCAGAGCTTGGGTTCAAAAACTACAGCTAGGCACTTTGCAAAGAAAGGGTAATTTTTCATTGTGAAAATGTGGTGTGTTCACGTTGTGTTCTGTGCCATTTCCTGTCGTGGGCACTATGCCTACCCACACAAATGAGGTACCATTTTTATTGGGAGACTTAGGGTAATTCAGATTTGTAAAGCAACTGTTATTACCTATTGACTTTCAATGCATTTCTGTGTAAAAAAGAAGTCATTTTGAAAAATGACCAATTCTTCTCATGCTAGTATGACTGTTCCCAATTTCGGAAATGTGGAAATATCTACTGTTTCTAAACTCTATGGTTTGTTCCCATTTCAGAAATACATAGGTGTCTTTCATACCAATTTTTCCATGTATACATTTTCCCAGAGTAAATGCGATATACTCGCTACATAATAAAAAACCATTGCAAGTCGCTGTTCAGTTTTTGGCTCTGGGTTCGTCGCGTTCTTGGTGAACCAACAAGTCCTATTCATCCCCACAACCTGTAAGGTCCCGCGGATGTAACGGTATATTGCTTTCAAAGAGCTGTCATAATTAGAAGAAGTTACAGGTGAAAACGTTGACACAAAAGGCTGTTTTTTTCAACTAATTTTCAATTTTTCCTATATTTAACTGTTAGTTTCTATAAAGAAACCTTGAAGGATCTACACAAATGACCCCTTGCTGAATTCAGAATTTTGTCTACTTTTGAAAAATGTATAGCTGTCCAGGATCCATTATAGCTTTCATACGCATTTCTATCATTAACTGGAAGGAGGTTGAAAGCACGAAAAATAGCAAAAATAGGCTATGTCCCAGAAAAATGCCAAAACTGTGTAAAAAATGTTGGTTTTCTGACAAAAGTCTGTCATTCCTTAAAAGCTAAGAAAATGCTGGTTTCAACCCCACAAACCCTTTTTTGATACCATTTGCAGGGAAAAACCCAGACACTTGCATTTGCAGCACTTTTTTCCAATTTTTCCCCAAATAACAAAAAAATTACTGTATTTTGGCTAATTTCTGGGCCCCCTCCAGGGGAATCCACAAACCCTGGGTACCTTTAGAATCCCCATCATGTTGGAAGAAAAGGACGCAAATTTGGCATGAATACCTTATGTGGTCAAAAAGGTTACAGGGACCTAAGCACGAACTACTCCAAATAGCCCAAAAAAGGCTTAGGGGATGGGGGGGGGGGGTGGGTATAATGCCTAGCAGCGAAGGAGTTAATAGTTAGCGGACAGATTGTACTCAGTCTGCCAGCCCATGGGCGTTGTAACCATTCACAGGAGCCGCCATCAAGACAAATCCTGAGAATGTATTTGAACTTTTCTGTATGGCTCAGTCAAACATGACAGAGCCGTACTGTAAAGTTTCAAAACTTTTTCATGGAAAAAAAAAAATCCCCAGAGTCATCACCCATGGTGAGGGGGTCATTTTTAGTTTTTTTACTGCCCCCTGCCTGGTGGTGATGGACAGTAACAAATGGCTATAAGTCTGCTCATCTCTATTGGGCAGGCAGAAATATAGCCAATACTTTCATGGTCCTTACTCCACCGTGTCAGCAGAAAGGTTTGGCAATGGCAGAGACAAAGTAGTCTCTGCCATTGCCAAACTATTGTCTGCCCGCATGTAAATTTGGCAGGCTTGGGTTTAAGACTTCCAGCCTTGGTATTTGGTGCACAGATGTTTAATTGCAGTGGCTGTAGGCTGAATAGCAGAGCTTCGTGCATCTGCACTCTTTCTTTTACAAATTAGCCCTGGCTTCTACTCTTGATACCAACAAGTTACACTACACTGCACAGGTATACTTGATGCAGTTGAGCACTCTATACAGCGGCGGCTGGCACAGGTAAATGTGGCGGCGGTGGCGGGCTTGAAGTCGACAGACGACGGAAGACGTCCTGCCCTGCCCCACCCCACCGCACTAACCTGAGTCGGCCTCCGCTGTCAGCACTATGGCCAGGCAGCTGGCGTGGGCCGCTCAGTAGGGTTTTCTCATTGCCCTGACCCCAGAGGGGAGCAACCTGCACTGAACGTGCAGCTGCACAGGGAGCCGCATGCCACTTGCGGCTGCTCAAGAGACCCCTGCAGAGCCATTACCTGTCACTCCTAGACTTAATCCTTTAGAGTCGGCTACAGGAGAGCTTAGAGCCTGACATCTCCTGCCTCCTCCGCTTCGTTGCAGGTACTGTACCAGATTGTGTGCTGGAACGCTCTTTACTCCAGGGTGGTGGGCATGGCGCAGTGTCGGGCTGACCTTTAGGGCAATTAGGCAGTGACTGCTTGACTGGTCTGACTGGGCAGTTTGTGGGTTGGTTTAAGAGCCAGATGGGCCAGATTTTACTGTTGATTTTCATGACATTCCCTCATTCATTGCCTTCACACAAACACAAATGCATGCAGTCTCCCATACCTAGCAACATTCCCATACAGTATGTCTTTACAAGCACAAAACTGCCTTGATTTGCAAATGTGGGCCACTGTTTAGCTATATGGTTTGCTCAAGGGACCCACTAGTATTTTTGTACCCAGGCGTATTTTTTGTCCCATTCAGACCCTGAGGATACAGCATGGTACTGTAAACTGAGAAAGTGTAAAAGACTGTTGATGGCTATGCCTTCCCAGGAGAAGTAACAGAGGGTAGAGGGCACTGTTGCAGGCATGCCTGATTCTAGAGGGTGTGCCAGGTGGGTCAGGCCCTCTTAGGATAGACCCATGGCCCACCCAAAACCCATGCACAAACAGAAAAACAGCTTGTGTTAATTTTCTTAATGGAAAAACAACATCACACAGGCCTGCAGCCTCGCTATGGAAGTATAATTGTGTAACTTTCATGCATAACGCCAATGTCTTGGGCTCTTTAAAAAAACATAAGTGAAACAGATCTTAATGCTGAAGTTCCTGCCCTAAAGTCTTTGGCTCAGCTGCTTCAATACTGCCCGCCTCTCTGCTGCTATGACTATGATTGTCTATTACACAATTGTACACCTGGGACTAACAGTGTTAGCACACCATTACACATCTTTGTATGGCATTTATAGAATGTTTTTCTCCCATTACCTGATCATTATTTTTTATATGTGTGTAATCCGGTGATTAATAGTGTTGGCAGGTTATGATCGTACTGTTACTGTTTACATTGCATGCTCTCCTCAATTAATGGATCCATACAGACTCGTTTTTAAGCGCTCTGAATCACACCATTATATTGCTCATGTCTTGAACCTATGTGTATCAGTTGCTCTTTTCTCACTTTTTGTACCCTACCTACCCCAACTACAAAGCACTCTGATACCCACCAGGGTCATGTCTCGCTATACAAAACTTTATAAATACTTTAAGAACCCGGGGACATGGATGAGGTCACTGGCGATGGTTGCTATTACTGTGAACATGTAAACAAAAGGGGTACCTGAGACACCCCCCCTTTATCAAGACCGCAAGCTTCTGTTACACAGTAATCAAGAGATGAAAACGATATTATGTCAGAAACAGTGTAAAGGACTTTGCCATTGCAAGAATAGTGAAAATGCGCATGTAATCAGAATATATGTCTTAGTATTGTTTTTTTTAATTTCATTTCTGGTGTGGCAGTATTCCTAATTTATAATCAGGGCCACTGGAATTCTGCAGCTGAGGAAGAAAAAAGTATGCAGCAGGGGTGACTAAATTAAGTGGGAAGAAAACTCAAATTACAAAGTGTAATGCTTCCCATTTTGTGATAAGATGATCAAAATAATTATTTTTAAGTGTTAACCCTGTCTTGGCAACGGCTACAACTCATTAGTGCAAGTTTAACACCAAAGTACAGCAATAGGAAACTGAAAGGTAACCAGTCAACCTTTGTGAAGGGCTTTGTATTGCACATTAACACATGCTGCTGCGCTTTTAGCACCATTTGATCCGTTTGAGCTAGAAACAAAATGTTTTTTGTTAATAATTTCAATTATAAAGCAGATGACGTATTATGTGACAAATGTGGCAAATGTATAATTATGTGGAATATGCTGCATCCAGAGAATCACCGAATTACAGTGTTCCTGCTTATGACACTATATTAAGCAAAAAAACACTGACCAATGCAAAGATGTTACTCAAGTGAAAAGAATTGTCAAGTGTTACTAATACAACAGAGGTAAAGAATGGGCGGAGCTGTGCAAGTGCCTATTATACAACAGGCACTTGCACAGCAACGAACAACGCAAACACGAGATGATGGATGGAGTACTGAAACCTTTCAGACACTCACCACGTCACAGATCTGGGTTGAATCCATCATTATTCTTTCGCTCACTTTGCCACCCAAGTTCAGACACAGCTATATGCAAATCAGTCTTGACCCTGTGCCTCATGGGAACAGTCTAGCCCGAACTGCCAAGCCATGTCTTCACTGGAACGGAAACAAGCATCCTGGGACCGGTTTCTGGGTACCACCCTTCATCTGCCAGGCTAGCTTGAACCCAGTGGCAAAGTTAGCAAGCGACCCACGTCTGGGTATACCCTGCCAACTCAGGGCGAACAAAGCAAACACGAGGAGATGATGGATGGAGTACAGAAACTTTTCAGACACTCACCCCCAGTCACAGATCTGGGTTGAATCCATCATTATTCTTTCGCTCACTTTGCCACCCCAGTTCACACACAACTATATGCAAAGCAGTCTTGACCCTGTTCCTCATGGGAACAGTCTAGCCCGAATCGGCTTGGACGAGGGGTAGGATTCTACGTGTCCTGGATCGAGGAAACACAACACTGCACTACTCGGTGTTGTAGTCCGGCCCTGATTCACTGGAGCCTCCAATGCACCACAACTGGGTGCCTTGGGTTCTTATCAACTAAGTAACCACTTATTAGGATGCTGTACAAGTGGTAAGTGCTACAGTAGCTGCTACCACTACCAGTAAGTGTGTGAACTTTAAGTTTGGTCCTGATGAATTGCGGTTGACCTAACTGGTGCAAGAAACATGTTGACCATTGTAGCGCAGACCTGACAACTTTACTTCAGGGACTCGCACCTTTTTGTTTTAATCAGGAGTGGGGCCTTCTTTATTAAACTTTTGTTATTTTGTACCCCTACTACTTGTTTTAAATCTCACTAGTACACACTTCACTTAGGGCCCTCACCCGCACTACACCAACCGGCATACAAGGAATAAAGATCTCCGCCAAAAGGCACCATCAAGGGCGCCGATCGGGTATTGCAGCGCCGCCTTGATTAGGAGCAGACCCGATGATGAAGCATGACATCTAGCTGGCTGGATGTGTGAGGGTGTTTTTTCCTGAAGGAGGAATTTCCTCCTGATTCCTCTGATTAACATAATACTGTAGGCCTCTTTTCTCCTCTCACCCTCTAGGAACAGCATACATCTCTATACTTATACTTGTTGTTGGGCTTTGTGTGCTGGACCTGTTCAAAATAGCCCGTTGTTCCTCCTATTAATGTATTCATTAGACCAGAAACAAGCATCCTGGGACCGGTTTCTGGGTAACACCCTTCATCAGCCATGTTAGCTTGAATCCATTGGCAAAGTGAGCCAGGGACCTACATCTGGGCATACCCTGCCAACTCAGGGCGAACAAAGCAAACACAAGGAGATGATGAACGGAGTACTGAAACTTTTCAGACACTCACCCCCAGTCACAGATCTGGGTCGAATCCATCATTATTCTTTCGCTCACTTTGCCACCCCAGTTCAGTCACAGCTGTATGCAAATCAGTCTTGATCCTGTGCCTCATGACAACAGTCTAGCCTGAACTGCCAAGCCATGTCTTCACTGGACCAGTAGCAAGCATCCTGGGACCGGTTTCTGGCCAACACCCTTCATCAGCCAGGCTAGCTTGAATCCAGTGGCAAAGTGAGCAAGGGACCCAGGCCTGGGCATACCCTGCCAACTCAGGGCGAACAAAGCAAACACAATATGATGGACGGAGTACTGAAACTTTTCAGACACTCACCCCCAGTCACAGATCTGGGTTAAATCCATAATTATTCTTCAGCTCACTTTGCCACCCCAGTTCAGACACATCTATATGCAAATCAGTCTTGACTCTGTGCCTCATGGGAACAGTCCAGCATGAACTGCCAAGCCATGTCTTCACTGGAACGGAGCAAGCATCCTGGGACCGGTTTCTGGGTAACACCCTTCATCAGCCAGGCTAGCTTGAATCCAGTGGCAAAGTGATCAAGGGACCCACGTCTGGGCATACCCTGCCAACTCAGGGCGAACAAAGCAAACACGAGATGATGGGCGGAGTACTGAAACTTTTCAGACACTCACCCTCAGTCACAGAACTTGGTTGTATCCATCATTAATTATTCTGTAGCTCACTTTACCACCCCAGTTGCTACAGCCAAGAACTACACCTTCAATATTACAATTAGATATATCTCAGGGGGTTTAGCCCTCCCGAATTCTGAAACATACTATCAGGCAGCATTGTAGTACCAATGCCACCCTCTAAATTCGAGAATTTTATTTTTAATATAAAGCTATCTGAAGGGGAACAAAACTACCAGTTTTCGGCGGGGCGTGGCTTGGACGCCGGACGAGATGGCCACCTAGAGGCTCCGCTCCGCCGCGCCGGGACATACTTTTGGTTTGTTGGTGCGTTTCCCGGCGGCTTTTCCAATGGAGCTTAACAGCACCCGGAATCGGAATGCTCGGACTCTCCGGTGAGCTGTTTTTTACATCTGAGCGCGTCGCGCTTGATTAATTTCTTGCCGACGCGCTCGTCTCCTCAGAGACGCCTGCCATCTTAGACGCGCGCTTTGTCAACAATGCATTTAAGCGCTGAGATGAATCCTGTCTACGTACCAGCCCCCCCTGCTTTCTGGGCCCTATGAACTTAGTTTATTGCTGCATCTTCGAAAAAAGGATCTTCCAGAAATTATAACCCCTGGTATATTGGAGTTTGTTTTCTTTTTTACACCGCTTCTCCTGGCTGACATAAATTGGTGCTTATACCTCACAAGGAATACCTGTCTTTTTGGAACTCTTTTTCTTTCTGCCTTCCTCCAGTGTTTATATAAGAAACAGTTTTTTTTTCTTTTTTTTTCTTTCTTGGAGGGTTGTTCACCACTGCATTCGTCTCTTTAGAGGCGTCCGCCATTTTATGTGCGTACCTCCTCAGCAATGAGTTTAACGCCCTGAAACTAATGCTGCCTATGCCTTCCTTCCTGCTGTTCCCTGTATACAGTGCTGCACTTGCTCAGGATCCTGGTTTCAGTGCAACTTGTTCTCTGTGAATGTCACATCTCACATCTCCTGACCTGTACGTAATTTGTACTTGCACTTAACATGGAATGACTGAACTTTTGGACCTGCTAGTGCTTATCCGCATCTTCTTGTCAATTATTTTTGGAAGACAATTTTTCTTGGAGGGTCTTTGTTTGTTTTACGGCACTTACTATAATTGTGAGGACAATCTGGTTCTATGGGTCTATTCTTTTGACTGCATTCCTCCAATAGTCAACCTTATTTGTCTTTCAATCTATGGTGGCCACGATTTTTCTTGGAGGGGCTTTGAAGACAGCTTATTAGACAGTTATTTTGGAAGATTTTCTGTTGTCTCTGTCTTCATTACAGGTGTTCAAGCTGCACTCTGACATCAGATATTTATGGGAAAGCTGCGCAAACCGAAGTTTGTTTTTGTTCCATCGAAGCATTCTTCGTCAGCCTCATCCTTACCCACTCCATCACTCGTCTCCTCTTCTAACATTGCTGAAATGGCTGGAATCGCCTCGAACCGTTCTTCTCCAACGCAACCTACTTCAAGCCAATCCTCTCTCCCTACTGCTTCTTCTAAACGCTTGAAACATGATCCTCCATCTCCAGACAAAACTCCACCTCCCATTTCTATGGAGTTGCTTTTGGAGGAGATACGTGCCTGGCGCCCGTTCGTGGAATAAACTAACAGCAAAATGCTGCTTTTTGAGGAGAGATGGTCTACTATGGAGGCCAGAGTGGCTTCGGTGGAGCAGCAGGTTTCAGAAATACAGGTTAATTCTCAACGTATTTCCTCTGTGGAAAAATCGGTCCTCGCCCTTCAGCAACATACTGAGGATTTAGAAAATAGAAATAGGAGGAATAACCTACGTATATATGGTTTACCGGAGTCCTTGGAAGGTGATGACCCTGTATCATTTTTTTCTTCCTTTCTTCAAAAACTTCTGCCATATACTACGTCTCTCAATATCCAAAGAGCGCACAGACTTGGTTCGCGTTTAACTTCGTTAGCAGCTCCAGCTAAACCACGTGGGGTCATCATCCTCTTTTTGAAATTTACGGATCTTCTCTCAGTCCTGTCTGCAGCGAGGTCTAAACGTCAAATTTCCTGGATGGGTCAGAAGGTGTTCTTCTCTCAAGGTGTCTCCAATGTTACTGCATCTAGAAGGAAAGAGTTCCTGAGTCTTCGTGCTCCTCTTCGATCTCTTGGTGCTAGATATGGTTTATTTCATCCATGTATCTTTAAAGTGACATACCAGAATCAGACTTGGTCCTTCCAAGATCCTGCCGATCTTAAAAACTATATTCATATCCATACTACCACTGGCATGGACACTAGTACTCCTCCTAATGGTTGATTGTTTAACTTTTCTTTTTTCCTTACAGGTTTCCTGTTAAATGGTTTTATATATTCTTCTTTCTATCTGTTATGCAATGGATAGGCCATTTTGCCTTGATACTACTTGATTAGATGTAACGCTGTTCCCTTTACTGTTTACCTCTTTTTGTATCTGTGCTTTGTAGACAATGTTAGCCTCTTATGTTATTGTCTCTCTTGTTATTTGTTCGCTGGTTGTATTTTTCCTTATTGATTATATTAATGTTATCTGATTTATTAATTCTGTTTACTCATGCAGATCTGTTTATGTCCTTACAAACCATATGGTTACCTCCCTATCTCCTTTTCGTCCTGGTGTGGTGGAGTCTTCTAGCCTTGGATGGATCGTCTTCTCGTGTGTCGCCATTACCCCGCTATTTCCTTCTTTGTTCCCCACAGGTATGTTATTTTCAGTCATCCTTTTTGGATATGTACTGTCTCTTCTACTATTTCTCCTTTTTCTCCCTATCCCTTTTTTTCCTTTTTTATCCAGATATCTTTCTCCTTTTTTTCATCTTAGTTTTCATCCTTTTTTTCTTACGCTTTTGCAATTCCTTCCTTTGGCTTTTCCTATTTACTACCTTCTTTTCTGTTATTTATTGGCATCTTCTTTCATCTTTGCATTATTGTACCTTTCGTTTCCTTTCAATTTTTACTGTCTTTACATTCAAAGTTATTTCATGGAACGTAAAAGGTTTAATTAATCCTATTAAACGACAGAGAATCCTTTCCCACCTTGCTTCATATAACTCTGATATAGTCTTTTTACAAGAAACTCATCTTACTGAAGCCGAATCACTTAAACTAAAAAGAAGCTGGGTGGGTACAGTTTTATTCTCTCCATCTCACAATAAAAAAACGGTGTCGCTATTCTTTGTCACAAGAAACTAAAATGTAAATGCATCTCACAAGAAAACGACAATGATGGGAGATGGGTGTTAGCTAAGTTGTTAATTAATTCTGTATCTTTAACTGTGTTTAATATCTATGGTCCTACACAACCTGATTCTTCTTTTTGGCCTTTGATCACACAAAAATGTATTCAATTTCAGGATGATTTGTTTATTCTGGGTGGTGATTGCAACCAGATTGAAAACCCGTTTCTTTGATCGTAAGTCAACAGTTCGCATTATACCTCACAAGACCCACAAAAATGTATTGACACTATCTCTCAAACACACCTCATTGACTCCTGGAGGCTTTCTCACCCTGACACTCTTGACTACTCTTTTTTTTCTCCTCCTCATGCATCTCTTTCTCGTCTAGACTACACCTTTCTTTCTCAATCTTTGTCGCAAAATCTACTGTCCTCTTCTATTGAACCCATAGTCATCTCGGACCATGCCCCAATTGTGACGGTTCTTGACCTGCTCCCTCCACATCCAAAATCCTCACGTTGGCGTTTTAATAGCTCTCATCTTCATGACCCTCTTTTTTCCGCCTCCTTTCGCTCCTTCGCTAATGAATTTTTTTCACTTAATTGAGATTCCAATATTTCTCCCCATCTTCTTTGGGACTCCTTTAAAGCAACAGCAAGAGGGTTCATTATTGATTTTGTCTGTAAAAAAAAGAAGGCTTTCCTTCAGAAACAGAAAAATATATTGGCCCATATTAAACTTTTGGAACATGAATTTTATATCTCCTCTAACAATACAATTTCACCAGAACTCATACGAGCTAAACTTGAGTTTAATAAAGCTACTACTGATAATGCATCATCAATACTGCTTCGCAGTAGTGCTCGCTATTATGGTGGTCGGAATAGAACGGGGAAACTCCTTGCGAATTATCTCAAAGTGCGCAAGGAATGTTCTCTTATAGACTCTATTTACTCTGCCGATAACTCTCTTCTACATAAAAATCAGGAAATACTTAATGAATTTCAACTTTTCTATCGAAATCATTATACACCAGAATCTCCTCCCACTCCTTCTCTCATTCAATCTTATTTTGAGAAACTTCCTACTCCTTCTACTTCCCATCTCAATTTTCTTGGTCTTGAAACTGATCTTTCCCTCAATGAACTCTCCAAAGCCTTAAATACTCTAACTAAAGGGAAATCACCAGGTCCAGATGGTTTTCCTTTTGAATTTTATATGCATTTTTCTGATCTCCTACTTCCTAAACTTTTAATTCTTTTCCAATCCTTTTATTCATCTGGCACAACTGCAGGCACTTTTCAGGAGGCCACTATCTGTCTCATTCCTAAAGCGGGTCGGGACCCCCAATTTTGTAAAAATTATCGTCTGATCTCTCTCGTCAATGAGGATTACAAATTATTTGCTAAACTGCTTGCTTTGCGCTTAGACCCCCTTATGCCTCACCTTATTGGTAAAGAACAATGTGGCTTTGTCAAGGGCAGACTTACCTCAGATAACTCTCGTCTTTTTCTTAATGTTTTAAATAAAAACCCCTCTCTTTCTATCCCTCTGGCTGCTATCTCTGTTGATGCAGAGAAAGCTTTTGAAAGAGTCGATTGGTCTTTCTTGTTTGAATCATTACGCTGGCATCGTTTTGGCCCTAAATTCAAATCGCTTATCTCCTTATTATATGCTGCCCCTAAGGCTGCGGTCCTGGTTAACGGTTATATATCATCTTATTTTTCTCTTCGCCGGGGTGTTCGTCAAGGTTGTCCTTTGTCCCCACTTCTTTTTGTTCTAACTCTTGAACCCTTTTTTACTTCTATTCGTAATAATAACTCCATCTCTGGTTTTCCTTATGGGGATCGCCAATTGAAACTTTCCGCATATGCAGATGATATCTTGTTATTTATTTCTGCTCCTGAAACCTCCTTCCCCCTTTATTACTTGAAATTAAGTCTTTTTCACTGGTTTCTGGATACAAAATTAACTCTGATAAGACTGAAATGTTTCCTCTTACAAAGTTCTGTCTTCCTCACTCCTTCTCTTCCACTGTGTTTGCTTGGAATAGTTCGAAAATTAAATACTTAGGTATATGGTTCTCAAAGTCTATTGCCTCCTCAATTAATCTTAATATGTCTGCAGCCCTATCTCGAATTGAAAAATCCTTATCTGCTTGGAATCCTCTCTTTCTTTCTTGGTGGGGGCGGTTGGATTCGATTAAAATGATGATTGCTCCAATTTTAATATATACTCTCTCTATGCTTCCAATTAATATTCCTGCTTTTTATTTTAAACGTATTAACTCGTGTCTCTCTAGGTTTCTTTGGAACAATAAAAAATCCAGAATTGCTTTAACATCTCTTCGAAAGCCAAAATCTAATGGTGGAGTTAATTTCCCAGACTTTCGTCTTTATCATAAATCCTTCTCACTTCGCCAAGCCTCAAGATGGCTCACACCAGACTCCTCTCCCTTTACTCCCCTTTGGCTTTCCATTGAATAAATATTACTGTTTCCCTTTTCCTTTAAGGAAATCATCCGTTTTTCCTCCAAAACTTCTTATACCTCTCTCCCCCTATTTAGACACATTTGTTCCCTCTTGAAATTCTTCCTGCCACCATGTCCCGTGAATCTTTCTTAGACACTCCCATTTGGCACAATTCGCTTATTCTTCTCAACAACAGACCCGTCTTTTGGAGCACATGGAGATTAAAAGGTATCCTATGGGTTAATCAGTTTTTCGATGGAATTTCTCCTTGTTCCTTTACCCAATTTCAGTCCTTATTTCATTGCCCTCGTTCCTTTTTTGCAGAAATGTACTAGTCTTATGGCTGTTATTCTTGAGACTTATTACTCTCTTCCCTCTTTATCTTCATCTCTTACTAAGACTTCTCTCCCCAACATACTTCTTACTCTTCCTAAAGCCTCCCTTATCTATAAATTTTTCTCAGCCCCTAATCCAGATCGTGTCAAATCTAAGCTGGAGCTTTCTTGGGAACTGGATTTGGGATGCAATTGGTCTGTCACATTTTGGGATAAACTTTGCTCCAGATCCTTAAAAATTTCTCGCTCTGCTTCTCTTACTCAATCTTTGTTTTTCCTTTATCATCGACTTTATCTTTCACCAGCCTCTTTATCACGTTTCTCTGCATCTTCTGACTCGAAATGTTGGACTTGTGGCTCTCCTAATGCTGACCTTTTTCATCTCTTTTTCTCTGTCCTACAGTTTCTGATTTCTGGAAGAAGGTTTGGTCATACATTGTTCGTCTATTTACAATTTCCATTCCTTACTCTATACCTCTCATCTTTGCAGGTAGTCTCTCCGACTCTTTAGACCTTTCTCCACATTGCCATGGTCTTTTTGATCTCTTGCTTGCTCCTGCTTTTCAACATATTTCTCTTAACTGGAAAAACCTCACAAAACTCTCTACACAATTTTGGTGGAATTCTTTATGTCATTTTCATAGACTTGATGTGGCTTTTGCCTCCTCTTGCAATCCAACCATCAATAGAGATCTCTTCTGGTTGCCCCTTACTACCTATTTGGATCGGATGGCCTTGAAGAACACTACACATATCAATTCTGAAAATTTTAAACCCCCTTGAAGGTTTGCATCTCTGTCCTTCATTATTATTATTATTATTTTTACTTGTACTTTCTTTCTTCTCACTTGGTTAAGATTTCTATGATCTTTTATGCTCGACAAAATGTATTGATCTATTTACAGTATTTTGTTAATATGTCATATGCCTTTTATTTTCATATTTCTTCCTTTATATTATAGATTTAATATTCCCCCTCCCCCTGCTACCCTTCTCCTACTTTCCCCTTCCTTTCTCTTCCCCCTCCTACATATACAAAATTCCACAAATTGCTTTTACTATTTGCTTTTTGATATCAGCCATTGTTCTTGATATGATATGCTATTTTAAAGTTTATTTGTTTATATGTAGCTGATATCTTGATGTACTATCAATTGGTTCAATAAAGCTTTTCAAACACAAAAAAAAACTACCAGTTTTCCTCCGCTCTCCTAACTTACTGAAAAAATAAAGGGACAAGACAATAATGGATTTAGTGCATCACATTCAAACTATTTTTAAAGTGAGCAAGTTTGCTGTATGTCATCCATTTATAAAAAATATCTGATTGCGATGGCTGGGGTCTTCAGTTTATGCAGGGATCCTAGATTTATGGAAGGAGGCAGTGTTTGAACGACTGGGGGACTTTTACAATCTATAAAACCTGATCCCCTCGGATTTGCTGGCCCCGCAGTTGGGTTCCAGGAATACAGCCCTTGGTTTTAATTATAACCAGGTAACCTTTTTTTAAGAGAAAATTATGTGATGGTGAAAATGTTGGCACTAAGGATTCTGTCACAATTATATGAGTATATATAATTTATTTGGAGTGGGCAATTGGTATTCTTTGCTACGCCAGACAGGGGAGCAAAAAGAGGTCGATACATTTTTGCTAAAACTGGAAAAAGAAACCGGATGCAGTCTTAAAAAAGTAGGGTGCAGAGGGCTACAAGCTGCCAATGATAAAAGGGTGGCTTTTTTTAAGATGGTTGACTTATTATACACTCACCAGAGCATTGTTTTAGCTGTCAGGATCTTGATCTTGAGACAGGGAATTGGAATCCTGTTTTCTTTCATTTACAACGATTTTGAGTAGAAGTCTTTGACGCTATTAATTTATTGCTATCAGTACAAATTATGCCTTCTTAAAGTTTGGTCCTATCCAGGTCCTCATTCGAGGTTTACCATCTGAAAAAATATCAGCAATACTTTGTCTCTATAGCCATACCAGTAGCCAGGTTGCTGATACTCCAGAAATCGAAATCGGATAAGATACCATTGATTCATTATTGGTATGAGAAGATGGCCAGGACTTATAATTGGGAAGAAGCATATGCTAATCGGCTAGGGGCCATCCATAAATTCAAAGCGATATGGTCAGGGTTTTTCTTAGCATTGGCGGCCAATGATTGATAAATAACACATTCCAATCCCCCTCTCTCTTACAAACGCCAAAATGATAGATGTATAAAAGTCTGCTACAGTAATGTAAAGATCTCCTCTAGTAGGCCCGTTGCAGTTTCATGGATAATTCACATCGCTGTTTTTGTGCACAATGCACTTTTTTTTGGGATGAATTATTTTTTTATAAGATTATAATAATAAGTAAATAGGTCTCTTGCAAGCGCACAAATGATAGATATAAAAAAGTCTGCTAGAATAACTTAAGTATCCCCTCTAGTAGGCCTGCTGCACTTTCAGACATAATTCAAATATCGCACAATGCACTTTTTTTTGGATGGGAGATTATATACAAAATTATATTAATATGTACATAGGATTCTTTTTAGGATATTATAATGGTTGTTTTAGAGGGTGATCCATAATTAATAAGCTACTATTTATGAATTTTGAATTTTCTTGTCCTGCCTGTAGCAATATTTATGTATCTCTGTCGCAATTTTAATAGAGTACTGTTTGCACAGTAGATATTTAGACTGCCATTATGGAGAATTCTACTGGAAGAAATGTTGATGACTATTACTCTTGCACTTTTATGAATTTGGAACCATGTTTTCATCTACTCAAATAAAAAATATAAATATTTTTTTAAAGGCAACCCACTACAAGAGCAATGTCAGCAAGGCTTTCAGTAAACCAGCATGCTCTTCAAGGTAAACAAGTACTGTGGGAACCTCTTTTAAGATTTACCACTCACCCACTAAGAGCAGAAGAGCACAGCCATCAACAACTTTGAGGACAAGATGAACAAAATCTAAAAACACTTTAACAACACTACTGCACCCATCATCACAGTGACAATCCTATGTCATAGCATGCAAAAATGGATCCCCCCGACAATCCTATCCCCACTGATTTGACAAAATAATAATTCCTCAATGCCCCATCATATGAAGATGACATTATCCAATCAACAATAGAAAACCCTGTGAGCATCAGCAAATCCTTCCTGGACCACCCCTCAAGACTGGAAATATTCTCTTCGTATTCCTGCTCGTACCCAAAAAAGCCTAACATGAACCACAATGACACTGCATGCTACTCTCCAATAAGTAACATACAATTCCTGGGCAATATCACTGAGAAGGCTGTAGACAGTGATCTATATGAGAGGATCGAGAGCAAAGTTTCCTGCAAAACTTTTGGACGACAGTGCAGTAAGGAGATGGCTTTCCTTCTGGTCTGTATGTTGGCACCATAGAGTTATTTGATTCTAAAGGCCTCATTCTTGTAAAAATGAACTATTGCTCCAGAAGTATGTGTGCTTCTGCCACTTTGCAGACGTCAACATGAGTATGATCAGGTAGAAAATATAGGTATTTGAGAAGGAACTCTACAGATCCTGGGTCCGTCCTCCAAATAAAATCCCTAAACATGTAATGTAATAGTTAAACCCTAGTGATACGCATACCTTAACCCCTTCAGTGCCCGCCCCTTTCCCCGCCCTGTGCCGGCCGTTTCATTAGCGGGCGGGGTTTATGACGAGCTGGTCTCGTCATGGGCACAGCGCAACCGCGGCCCATGACGAGACCAGCTCGTCATGGGCATTGAAGAGGTTAAGTGTTCTTTGCCCACCCATTACCTTACTGATCTCCTCAAAAGTAATTTGTTGCTTTTGCTATACTTGGGGATTTCAGGGCTGAGCACACCCCTAGGAACGCCCTGACACAGACTCATTAAGGTGAGCATAACTGAACCTGCAACACACATAGCAACTGGACATTCACAATTACAAAGTCCCATACACCAATTTCCAAGCCCTTTCCAATACTAAAATGGGTAGGTGATTGTCAGTGAATTGCCAGTGCAAAGACAACTGCTCCCAGTATTTGGATAACTGTGTTAGTGGGTGAAATTGTGTCAAAAACATATTACGATTTATCAGAACATATAAATATTGTTAAAGTCTGACACTGTATATTAAAAAAAACTATTTCTAGAACTCTTACCGGCCCAGTTTTGCTGCTAGAGCTCCTCCAACATTAGCCCCAACGAGGACACCAAGAGTAAATATGGAAACAATTACTGACCATAGAAGAGTCAACGTATTTTCATCCAACTCTTTTTGGTACCGGTCTTCCCATGTTTCATTTATAAATTTTTGAATGTACTAAACAAGAAAAGAACAAAGTTACTCACATCTAAATCAGATGATAAATCACCATGAAAGTAGTCTGCATTAACTCTCTAATCTATAGCGTAAAGTAGGCCTTGATTACATAGTATCTATTTTTGCTTTGGGCTTTCCTTAGAATCAGTGTGGAATTCACCAGACCAACACATGATAACAATATTGGTAAGCTTTAGCCTAAGTGTTGGTTTCTGTACCGTTGTTCTAGGCAGTTATGTCGGGGCATATTATCAAGAAACGGCGTTACAATTATCGCCGCTTTAGCGGCAGAAAACTGCCGCTCAAGCGGCGATAATGGGCATGATAATGTGCCCGTGAGAATTCCCATAGAATCCCATGTTCTGGTGTCAACATGGGCTTCTATTGGAATTCTCTGCAGCATATTATCAAGCCCATTATCGCCGCTTTAGCGGCAGTTTTCTTCTGCTAAAGCGACGAAAAATTTTACGCCGTGCTTGATAATATGCCCGTCAAGTTTTCTTTTTACTGTTCTGTGTCAGAAACAAAGAGGGAGGGAAAGGATGAGCTGGGTCTGTCCTCCAAATAAGATTTATAACACAAAACAAGAACCCAGCCATTCTGAGGAGTCAAACCCTCCTATTGAAAAAAACATTTTTGTTGTAAAACCTTCACCCATAAGGGTGACTGCTTGGTGGCATGCTTCATCATTGGGTCCATACCGTTCTGCAATGGAATCGGGCACGCTGAGACCTACGGGTTACGTGGGAGCAGTTTAAGTGACTATGCAATGACAAAAAGGATAATCTAGGAGGGAAGAGTGGGTGGGGGTGTTGTGAGCCGTAGTAACCCTGGTGGGTGAGGGTTTTAAAAAAACTATGTTTTTTTTTTAGGGAGGGTTAGACTTCTCAGAATAGCTGGGTTCTTTTAACTGTTCTTCATTTCTTTTTAGGGTACTGGCTACTGCCATACAAATGTACTAACCATGTTACTTGATGCAACACTTGTCGTGGTATTTATGATGGTTTCAATGTATCTTTATACTAATAAAGAACAATTACATAAAAGAACTAGAACTGACATACAAAAGCATAAAGAAATAGCGTACCTTTTTTAGTTGTGTATCAATATTTTTTGTAATGTATTTTCATTAGATACCTGTTCATATTTACCAATATATATTAGAGACATAGAAACAAAAATATAACAAACTATTAAACCCCATGGATAAAACTGTTAACAATCAGATGCATTTTTTGAAAACCTAGGCAAACAAGAAATATTCTTTAGATGTCTTCAGTGGAATCCCTACCTGCATTTCCTGACAATAGCCACCTCAGGGTCTAGCTAACAACTTGGGAGTTTAAAGCAGTAGTGGGCAATCCTTAAGGGAGGAAGGGCCGCACCACCACCTTTTTTCAAACATGAAGACTGTATGTCAGGCTGAGTAAAGGTCAGCCTGGAAGACACTCTTGATGTTCATGTCATGCAACCAGGCTCTCTACATGCTCTAACTGTGCAGGTGACTGGGTGCCTGAGATTAACTTTGCCGGTCTGAAGAATTCACAGCCATGTGGGCAAGACCTCCTCAGTCCAGCAAAGCATTCAGAGGTCCTCCCCCTCATAATGAGCAGGTGCGTTACAGAGAGATTTGGATCTGAGTGGTTCATTTTTAAGCCCGAAGGGCCCATGCCGACTGTACACCTGTGAGGCCTCCGTGATGTGTGAGGGACTGTCGAATCCTCTCATTTGCTGACCCATGACAAGGTCATCCACTAAGAAGAGGCGGCAGTCATAATCTTCTAGGAACCACTGTGGCTTCCCTTTCACTACCGAGATCATTTCTGCAGCCCGGAAAGTGTTTTAAAAAAATGTTGTGTGGGCATGCATGTATTAATGTATGTGTGTTTATGCGTGTGTGCTGTTAATGGGTGTGTGCATATATATGTGTTTGGGAATGTTGGGTGTAGGTGTGCACACTTGTGAACAGATGGATGTGTGTGAGTGTGCATGTAGATGTGTGTGTGCGAGCATGTGGGTGTATGTGTAGCCCAACCGCCACCCCTGCTCCAATTGACAGCCACAGCTGCTTTAAAGTGCTTTAATATTTTGAGTTCAGAATTGAAATATAACTTCAAGATTCCGTCCGGTTTGTGAAGGGTAATCATCTTAGATAAATAGGCTGGGCTTAGAGGTTCAGCCAGATTCTTTCCACTATTGAGTCAACTGACATGGGAAAATCGAGTAAAGTTGCCAATTTTTACTGTGAGCAGGTGAAAAACTACTGGGGTTGATTATGTGGGATTCTCAAATGTTCTGTGGATTTAATTGGTGTTCACATTGTTAGTCTTTAGAGCAAATACCTTTTGGACCCAGAGAGGTGTAGACCTCACTGTTCATTTTCCCTTTGCGTGCCTTTACGCTATACATTGTCCTGTTTTAGAGAAATTTTACTGAAGTCTCCACTATGTCGACACCTTCCTGCTTTTTCCAATTTAACTAGGTTTACCTGTCTTCCGGCTTTAATTTAGGACTAGCTTAGACGACTTTACATTTATTCATGCATAGATAGGAGGATCGATATCTTTACACTGATCATCAAATCCTAGTTTCATCTTTTGTATTGCTGCAACTAAATTTAATGTATGCCTTATGCTAGTGAGACTTAATTTCATCTGACGTTTCTGTTTACCAATGGTGATTTTGAATTTTTATAATATGTTCTTGAGATTCATTCAAATCAGTTAGGCTTTGAAGTTGTAATGAACTCATTTACCTTATCCATCAGTTTATGGTCTTCATTGTGTGGCCAAATGGGTTAAACCGTATTTGAGTTGTTGGAATAATTTAAACTCCTTTTTATCACAGTACTGGGTTTGATGTAATTACTTTGAAGAAAACAAACCCTTGGCACTATCATAATAAATTGAGGGATTGGAAGTGAGAATGTCTTCTTAATCCTGCTAATCAGATTTAAAACACATGATTTGCACAGCCCCAAAGTAATAACCCCATGCAGTGACAAAATGTGCAAAGACCGAAAGGGCAGAATTTCAATGTGCCCCAAGCACCAGAGATGCAAGTTCCACAACCCGGACACCACTGCAAAATGTGAGTGGCCCCATATTAAATTCTAACCAAGTTCCAAACGTGAATCAGAGTGACTTTCAGGAATAGTAACCTGACTTAACAGTGTCCCATGTTTGATAAAATCGGGAACTATGGCTCTTAACAGTCTGATTGATGATGCCTGAGAGGCGAGGAAGATTGCATTCTTGATGCAGTCTTGGAGGTAGAGCAGAGTGGTCCATTCGTAGATAGTGAGGTCAATGGCCACCCTGTAACATTTTTGATCAGCACTGGTGCTACCGGATCTACTGTTAAAACAGTAGCGGTTCCAAACCTGCCCCTCCCCGCAAAAATAATCCAAGTTTTAAAAGTCGCAAATAAATGAATGACTAGCCCCATAATGGAGAAAGTACCATTAAAAATAGGGTCATTTCAGGAGAATCAACAATTTGTAGTATGTGATTCGAGTCCTGTGAGTCTGTCGTGACGCGATTTGTTGTACGAGTTGAATTGATGTTGTTGTATATGCTTTATTTCAGCAACAAGTGTCATAAAAGCTGTAGGAAATTTTTTAATGATAAAAAGGAATACATATTAAACACATGGTACAGCAGCATGATAAAAGTGATATGCACAGGCAGTCCATAAAAGTACACTATTGCACCCCCATGGGGGATGAGGTTGCCGAAGATTACATTGTAAAAGCTATTATACAGTTCATCAGTAAAAACACAAATATTTTACAATAACAATAACGGAATAGTAGCAGCATAACAATCCCTCCTAAAGTGTTATAGGCCCAGTGTAAAACCCCCAGACACACCTTGTAGAAGTTGATTAGGCTCTCATTAGAATAACAACAGAGAGAACCGAATATAAAGTGCAAGTGCGTAAGCTGTGGACTTCATGAGCAGCTAAACGGCCGTCAACCACTATGGCAATTTCATCTTGGCTTCAGTTGGTGCAGTGTTAGGCCACTCTCGACAAGGCCTTTTGCCTAATTAGCCAAGCGTGGCTGAGGAATTTAGCTACACCACAAGCAAAAAGGGGTTTGGAGTCGGACCTGAGAATGCGCAGGGCAGCCAGATGGTCCTGTGTGCCCAACTGTCGGCATATTGGTTTTAGCCACTTAGACCTTGGAGCGTTGTATGCCGAACATGCAAACTCAACATATGCAACACTTTCCAACGGGGCCCTGCAGCATGGACATCTGTTTGGAGGAGTGCCATTTTGCAGTTGTCACACAGACAGGAAGTGTGCTGAACCTGAAATGAATGTACAACATTCTATCCCTCGGGACCTGGATTATATCTAAAGAAGGCTTTAGGCATCTGGTCTGCTTATGTAAATAAAATTCTGCTGTCAAACTGCCGACATTAGGTTTACAGATTTCCTGGCAGTCCACCCAATCCCAAAACAGCCGTTTAAGCTCCTCTTTGCTTGGTGGTTCCTGCCTATCCCAGTAAGCTTGAAGCCCCATAGCTGACAGTGTTTTCCTAATGTTTAAAATCCATCCTATTTTACGGCCAACATCTATTTGTGTGACCTCGGTAAGGGCTTCAGCGTAATTAGAGAGCTCAGGGGTCCGCCTTATGTGAGCTCAGAAGAGCAATGGGCACAGCCTTGCAGTATCCCCAATCGACCACCTGCCCATGTCGAGCATTAGAGGTTTGAGTGGAATGTTACGGGGCAACCATTTATTGTACACCAAATGGTGTGGAGTTCCAGACCCTTGATGTTGCCATTAAATTGGTCAATCAATCTTCAACAATTGAATTGTTCCCTATGATGACAAATGAAGGATTACCCCTAGATCCCAAAGACACGGTGAAGCCAAAAGTTTGGGATTTTTCAGGAAAGGACATTGGACTCATAAAATGAGTGGAGCCTGTCCATAATAAAAAAAAGCCCAATGTTGAGTACCCAAAAACCATGCAATTTAATCTTACCTTTGAAACTTTGCTGCGATTACTCCAGTGATTAAGTCAATGATTTAACAAGGCATTTTAAAGGAGATTATGGGGAGTCCCTATAGCTCACCGGCATGGGTTTACAGAAGCCTAGCGGTAAGTACTGCATTGTTCAGGATTCAAGAAAGATCAACACTATGGTTGTTCCTTGTTGACCCATGGTAACAAATCGAGCTTTTTTTAACTTCAGACTCCATGTGAGGCTGAGTGGTTAATTTTCATTGCTCTTTGCCGGGCTTTATTCTCCATACCATTGCATGAGGACAGTCAGTTCCTCTTTGCATTGCACTTCTGCAACCCTGTTTTGGCATGGTGCTGAGTCCCACAAGGGTATATGGAGAGTCTGTCTATTTTCAACCAGATTCTTAAAAATAATCTGGAGTCCCTGATCATGCCCTGTAACTCTGTCCTGGTGCACTACATTAACAGCCTGTTGGTTGCATCAAATACACAAAAAGCTTGCAAGACTGTTACTACTGCCCTGTTGAACCATTTACCTGAGAATGGACATAAAGTGTTCCCAATTAAGTTGCAGTACGGTTTAAGGGAAGTTCTGTATCTCAGACATCATACTGAGAAAGGAGAAAGGAAGATGTCACAGGAAAGAATCTTGGCAATTATGCAAATTAACCCACCAACTACACAGTGAGAAGTCAGGATCTTTCTAGGAATGGTAGGCTACTGTTGTCAGTGGATACCCAACTTTTCACTAGTGGCTAAGCCTTTAAAAAGGCTGACACATAAGGCTGTGCCATATCCGGTACCCTTGGATAACAATTGCATAGTTGTCTTCCTAGAGCTGAGAGAAAGTCTCTGTTGTGCCCCAGCACTGGGAATGCTTGATTACAATAAACCTTTTGCTCTTTGCTGCAGTGAGAGGGAGGGCTTTGCTCTCTCAGTGCTTACACAAATACATGGAGGTGTCCGCAGGCCCATTTCATATTTCTCTGCTACACTTGAGCCAGTAGCTGTAGGGCTGCCTCTATGTCTTAAATCTGTGGCGGCCACGGGTGTCAACATAGAGAGGTTTGAAAGCATTATGATGGGTAATCCATTGACTGTCTTTGTTCCCCACTTTGTTGAGATATTGTTAACCAGAACCCAACACAGCACTTAACAAATAGCCGTCTCACCAAGTATGAGCAAATCATACTTGAGGCTAAGTTCATCACACTGAAGCACTATTCCATTTTGAATCCTTCTACTTTCCTTCCCCTTCCAGAGAATGAAAGTGATGATGGTGAAGTGGAGCATGGCTGTCTCGATGTCACTGACCTGTGCACCAAGCCAAGACATATATAAATATATATGAATCTTATTTTGCTCTGTTTGTGGATGGCTCATGCTTGCAAGACCATGGAGAAAATTTCAGAGCTGCTTATGTAGTTTATAGAGTTTCAGTAGTTAAAGCTTCCTGACTTCAAGGAGTACCCTCCGCACAAGGTGATGCATTGATTGCTCCTACAAGAGCATGCTGTGTTTCAGACCAGCTGAAGGTGACAATTTTCACTGATAGTCAGTTTGGCTTAGATATCGCGCATGACTTCGGACAGTTATATTCCCAAAGGGGATTTATGACTTCTTCAAGGTCCCCCATAAGAAATGGTGAGCAAGTAAGGACTTTTCTTGAAGTGTTGCTCAATTTGTAGTTGTGAAATGCTCTGCACACTGAGAGAGGATTATGTGACAGTGGGCAACAGGTATGCTTACAAGGTTGTAATTTACTGTGCTCATAATGCTTGTAGCTTTAATGGGGAGTATAGGAATGAGGGAACAGATGAGACCAATTTCAATCTTTTATTAACAATTGCTGATACATGGGAGGAGGTTAAGAGGCTTCAGGATGAGGTGTCTGAGGCAGAACAGCAAAGTTGGGTTGAAGGAGTTTGTGTCAAGAGAGACAATTACATTTGGGTTTCATGAGATGGAAGACCTGTTTTGCCAAATAGTCTTTTGCCACCAGTGGCTAGACATTATCATGGGCCTTCTCATGTAGGAAGGAATGCCATGGTCCGCTTGTTTAGGCAGACCTGGTTGAACCCCAGATTCAGATTGATGGCTGACCCATTGTGTCACAGATGTGTTATGTGAAAAGATGAATATAGAGAAGAGAACCACACTGAGCCACATAGGAAGATTAGATGGTCCATTCAGCAGGATGCAGTAGGATTTTATTGAGATGTCTGTGTGCAATGGGCTGAGAAATGTCCTGGTTATTATGTATATGTTCTCATGATGAGTTGAAGTTTACCCAATCAGGAGGTATGACAGACTCACAGTAGCTAAACTGTTGTTGAGGAAGTTAATACCTTGTTTTGGGTTCCCGACTTCTCTAGAGTCAGACAGAGGGACACACTTCCAAAATGAGATCCTGAGAATGTTGAGTGCAGCATTACACGTGGAACAGAGACTGCATTGTAGCTATTGACCTGAGGCTTCAGGTCTGGTGGAGCAATTTGTTGGCAAACTGAAATCAGATTAGCAAAAGTGTGTGCTTCAACGTCTTTGAAGTGGCCTGATGCTTTGCACCTTGTGTCGATGAGTCTTCACAGCATTCCTCACCAGAGGACAGGATTGTCCTCCCATGAAGTTATCATGGGCAGAGCAATGAGACAGCCAGCTGTACCTGCAAATGCACCTGTGAACATTACAGATGACATGATTCATGATTACTGCAAAGGACTGGCTGAAGTGGTGTGTTCTGTGACTCACCATATTGAAGCAGCTTCAGCCCCACCTCACTCGGAGTAGTGCCTTGGCCTTAGTCCTGGTGACAGAACTTTGGTGAAGAAACGTGTGAAGAAGAGTTACTGGGGCCCTGCTGGCGTGGCCCTTTCGAGGTGATTCTAGTCATCATAACTGCTGTGAAATGCAGTGGTCTCCCCCACTAGGTGCATGCTGCACATACTCATAGGGTTCTGTGTCCCTTTAATGATGTAACAGCAAATCTCCCAGAAGTCCCAGTGGTGTTTGAAAGATCACAGGAGCAGATTAGTCACGCTGTAGGGGACTAGTGAGAGTCTGAAACACCACTTGTTTAGCCTGAGGGGGGTCCTATTAAATTGACAATTGGAGCTGAAGCAGGAAAGTCTTCTCCTGTGGTGGGGACTAAGCCAGACCCTGGCGAATAGTGGTGCTGTAGAACCGCGAGTGACTGCCAGATGAATGTGGACTCTAAACCATTCCGGAGGATACTTAGGATGCTGAGGTGAGTGACAGAGAAGGTGAAGGACTTGCACTTAGGTATCCCAGAAAACGCCAGTCCGTGTAAATGTGATAATTTTTCGATTCAGGATACTACACATTTCTTGATGTTCTGTGATTATTACACTGCCCCAAGAAAGAAATATTTGCTTCCTATCTTAAGGGAGGCTGGGTTTATTCAAGTCAAGCCTGCTATCCTTTTTTTACAGCTTTTACAAACCCCCAGGATTATGTATCATGTAGCTAGTTTCCTGGTGGGGGCTATTAGGATTAAGAAAAGCAAGTCACCCAATAATCAGACAAATATCAACTTATAATGGTGATTTTACTAACACTGCCAGCAGGATCTCGTTTCTTGGGGGATTCTTGTATATAAATGTAATTTTTAGATGGATGTAAATAGACAGTTTTATCTGACTGACCTCTTTTTTAATATTTTAATGATTGAGTTGTTTAATGAAATAATGTCTCTTTATGAATTTGTATTGTATCGTTCCTATGTCTTTTTATGATATTTATTTATCGAAATAAAAGTACTTTGACTGACTGACTGAAAAGAGATAGAGCACCCTATAGGAGGTACTCATCCCCTGATTGGACCTACCTTGCTGCCAATGAGAGATAGAGAATTTCTCAGAATTTTGGGATAACAGTGCAGATTTAGCTGAACCTGCTTGAACTGAGCAATCTAATTAAACTGCATTTTGAATTTGCTTTACCATCAAACATACTGGAGCATTTCATTCTGGATGTGAAAATCAGTGAATATGACCTGTGCATCTACTAGAGACTTGTCTATTGACTTGTAGGAGAAGCAAAAAGATTTCAGAGGCAAGAGGCAGCTGAAGGAGCATAAGGGTGTCATTTAGAAGACAATGGAGTAGGGCTAAGTAAGTCTCACAAAGATGTAAATATTTTCATTGCATATTATTTGAACTAAGTTTTGCCTTTTGCCCAGGTGGTGGTCAACAGAGTAGACTCTGCTGCTGCTATATTCCACCAAACAGTCTGATTTTAGAAAATAATGGAGCCTAACCCTAACTCCATCAGACGTAGGTGAATAATCACAGGTATATCAATAGTCGTAGTTGTAGTACTAATTGTTTTGCTTGTAGGATAATATCCAGCTACATCTCGCACAGTGGAGGCTGAGCCCAAAGTTATCCCCAAACCTTAACATCCTGCTGACACCAGTTTGTACACACCAGTCATTAGAGTGTTTTATGTAGATTCATCAAGAGGGGAGCTTTCCTCAAATTATTATTTTAAATTAAATTGCTTTATTAGTATGTGGATACCATGGAAGCAAGGGATTGCTATGTCTGCATGCAATTACCAGCATCAGTTTCAGAAACTATAACATATCACCACATACCTTTAATGTATAGTGTCACCTTCAGTTTTTTGCTGACAGACAGGGTCACTTCCAATATTTGTTTTCAAATTACAACTTAGTCGTTTCAGAAGTTTCATTGCTAAACATTTGAGTAGTCATTCTTATGGCAAAATCACTGACACAGCTAAAAGATATTTCACACATATCATGACACTAGATACTAATTTAACATGCATAATGAGAAGACATTTGTAAACGTGGTGGAAGACAGGAGGAGGGAGATAAAAGTTAAAGCAACAAACCTAATTAGGGTACCTAAATGAACTAAAGAAGAGATTGATCATCAAGCAGCAGGAAACAAGCTGCATTAGCCTTAGATTGGCAAAGGGAAATTGTGTGTGCAGACTGACAAGAATCAATATGACATTCTATTTGTGGGAAAGAGGGTATGCAACCACACATTTGAAGTATGAGGAAAGTGAGAATTATTTCTTGATGGGAAAAATCCTGTCGTTTATTTTATTTGTGGAAAGTATGCCAATTTCAAATTGACCAAGAAATGGCATGGTACATGTTACTTGGAGTAGTTGTCCCAAAGATTTATCATGTGGAACATTTTGCTGACCCTGTGTCGGAGTAGAAGTCTAGGTTCAAAAGAGAAGTCAGTCCTGGAGAGGTGGTGGGAGATATTTTGGATATAATGATTCCATCTGTGGGTGTTATCTTTAATGACATCAAGATTAGAAATTTGTCCACCATAGCAGATGAATTAACCTCTGGAGCTTTATTAGTTGTAGATACCAAAATTGTAGCTATTTGAGCTCTGTTTTTTGCTGAATAGACTTGAATTAGACATCCTTCTTGCAAAAGAGGGTGGCATCTGTTGATGTTAAAAGTCCAGCAATGCGGCACCTACATTCTTGTTGAAAACCCGAAACTGGTCCTAGGATGCTTGTTTCTTGTCCAGGGAGGACCTGGCCTGGCAGTTCGGGCTGGACTGTTCCAATTGGGCACAGGGTCAAGACTGATTTTCATATGGCTGGGTTCAAACTGGAATGGAATGGGGAGCAAAAAAACAATGGATTTAGACCCAGATCTCTGTGCTGGGGTGAATGTATGACATTGTTCTGCATTCTGTCCATCAACTGTTCTTTTTGCATTTGGCACCTACATTCTTGACAAAAACATATTTGCAGAAGTATATTAAGAATATTTCTGGTCTGAAGGGAGAGTTGAGAGAGTTAGCAGGGACAGGTGCTTGAGAAGCTATTAGGAGTGGATTTGCTTCAGTGCACAAATGGTTTGGACACCTGGGAAGTGGAATTTGGGTGCCATCTTGAAACCCTTTGTGATAATTGCCCTTTGTGTGATATTCTTAATGGTGATTTTTAAGGGATATAAGTGTATTATAAACACAAGGCAGGAGTAAAAAGGAAGAGAGCGAATGTAGAGTTAGAGGGCAGTCAAAGTAAATACTATGATGACATGAAAGGTTTCGAGGAGTCTAGTCGAAAAATGATGAATAGTACAAGGTTTTAACTGGTCCACCTAATAAGATCTATATCTTAATTGTAATGGCTAAAGTTGCCATCAGTGGGGGCTGGAAACACACAATGTAAGCCCCACCCCTGTAAGTCACAGAGGAGCAATACTTAAATGTATTATCACCGTATATCTACTGTGTGCCTTAACCTCATTAATGTAAAGTGAATTTTCAAACATACTATTGGCGTGCATTCACTGTAGAAATAAGGTATTCATATAAGCATGTGTTCTAATGTCTTCATTATAGTGTTATACATTGTAGTTCTCATTCACAATTATACTTGTCTATGTATTTTGAGTTATACTGCTTTTACTGAAATTGCATTTCTTATTTACTCATGTATTCATATATTAATGTTTTGCTTTAATTATGCACACTGTATGTGCACATATAATCATGCATCTGAAAGTGCACATTGACTGTCTAAGTTAGCTTAACCAAAGGTGTTCAGCATTCACGTCTACTTAAGAAATGCAGTTTTAGATGGTTCAAGCTAATCCTATGCTTAAAGACTTTGCTTTAAAAATGTCAAAAGGCATTGTAACTATCTAGCTTGACATGAATGACACTGTGCTAATCCTAGGCATTGGAGGTATGCAGATTCAGAGTGCTAGTGGTGTTGTAGGGTTCCCCACATAAAGGAGCTGCTCTATACCTAAACTTGGGAACTACTTGAGTTCCTTCCTTTCTTTTTAGCATAATATATGTATTAGTAATTGGAGCAAACCATAACTCACACCCCAAATGCATATGGGCCCACAATATTTATACCAACAAATAAAAGCCCATTTGCAAACAAGCCATTAACTAACAACCTACTTCATTAAGAAATATATTGTTTCAGTAGTAATCTCTTCCATAATGTCAAGGTTAAGGTGATATGTAATTTCACCAGTGATGTCATCTAAGTAATTTGTTATATCATCTGAGGCATCATGGTGCAACCATGAACATTGCATTTGGGCTGGCAGTTATGGGTTGGCGTTAACATGGACTGTGTAGCAATTTTATACGCCACCCACAGTCAAGCGATATATCTTTTAAATCGTGTTATATGGATAACTTACACACAAACATAGATGTATCCATCCTTCCATAAATCTGCACAGTTTCTATCTTACCTGGAAGAAAATATGTGGGTGACACTGATAAAACCATGAATAAAATGTATTGAATTTATTCAAAACTAAAAAAGAGGAAAAAAATCATTATGTTTTTTTATGTTTCACTTACCGCAGTAGGCGCATTGATAACTGAAACATTGTACCCATATTGAAAAGTACCTCCAATGCCCACCGCAAATACAGCTAACAATACATTTTTGGTTGGAACCTATGGAAATAAATGAAAAAATACTTAAATATTTCATTAAAAAGGCAAATGGCATTTACATGTCAGAGGAACAACAACTTCGGAATTTTGTTAATGCATATTGTGTTTATAGCCAAATTACATAACCTGTAGTACTTTTGAAAAATACATTCATTGTGGGATAATTTGTGCCTATCTCGAAACTTCCCTTATTATGTAAATCTTGGTTCTCAGATGTTCACTGGTGCAACCCCACCTCTGCATGCACCAGTCCAGCCTTGTGCGCCACATAGTTTTTGTGTTATCATAGGCTTTAAATGGCGAGTATAATAATGCACCAAAGTCAGTATAGCAAAGTAACACAGCAGGAGTTTATAGCATCTGAGTGCAGAAAGCTAGGGGGCAATTCTGCCTTCAATCATTTCAGAGCACAGAACAAGCATTGGCAAAACCAATAGGTCTAGCTCGTGCGAGAGTTAAAGCTATTGGAGTTGTAAATCACAGTCTTTCACCCATGTGTTATTCAGTGGAGCGGATGTATGTGGTGTGGAGTAGAATTATGTGGGTTGGATTGGAATTATTGGAATTGTTAGTAGTGGAATTGTGTGGCATGGAATTGTGTGGTGTGGAGTGGATTTGTGTACTGGCATTATGAGCATGGTATGTAGTTGAATTATGTGTATAGTTATTATGTGGTATTGAGCATACTGGAATTATGTGGAGTGGTATTGAGTGTCATGGAGTGGAAGTTTGTGGAAAGGTATTTTGTGCTGTGGAGTGGTATGTAGTGGAGTTTAATTATGTGGTTTTGCTGTTGAATTTTGTGGCATGATGTGGAATGTTGTTGAATTGAATTATGTGGTTTGATATCAAATTATGTGGTGTGGAATGGAAATGTGTGGAGTTCAATTGTGTGGCGTGAACTGTGTGGCACTGAGTGAAATTATGCTGATTGGAATTATGTCCGTGACCAAAACTGGAGGTAGGCTGGAGGCAGTAAAGCTGAGCTTCTATTAAATTGAACAGTAACACTGCTAGTACTGCGCTAAGTCTTCAAACTCCATATTATTTAAGAGGACACATTTTGAGAATGCAACAAAAAGTGTCAAAGACTTTTCTTTTGCTTGAATCAATCAGTATTTAATAATATTTCTTTAGAAATTTTAGACCTTCCTATTGCCGAAGCAATTTTTAAAAAAAAGAGAATCACAATACACAAAAAAAATTTGTAATAGTAACACCACACCGATTATTCGGTGTGGTGTTACCATTATGTGACATGGTGTGGAGTGTATTTATGTGGATTGTTACTATTTAACATAGGGGTGGTTCTATGTGGAGTGTATTTGTGTGGCATTGAAAAAACATGAATGTGGACCCTGTGTAAATGTAACTGGTGCTCATATAAGTATTAACAAATGCCACCTCTGTAGAGCCCTTGAAGGCTTTACTGTTCTTTTACAGCTCTCTGGTTCGGCTCCTTGGGCCTAGATGAATCTCGATAGCTGCGTAGGTTCGACCTAAGCAGATAAGTTGCCACCTATCTTCTGTAACCTTGCACATGGCAACGGCTTTCGGGGTCAGAGTATCGAAAAGTCACCCTCCCTTCAAATTGATTACTGTTTTTCAAAGTTTGGAAAACTTAGAGGTGTAAGGTTCGGCAGCACAGCTAACATGTACATGACAAAACTATTATAAACTAGCTCAACTTGGTTCCTATTTCATCCAATTCAGCAGGGTGACAGGCCAAGTTCAGGACATGAACCTGTGATTGTCAGCAGTAGCGGCTGCTACTGGTCAGGGCTGGGAGGAGGTCGAGAGGAAAATAATGTATCTGTGCGGCTGCCCGGCCGCGTCCTCCCTCCGCCCTCTCACTTCTTCTGGTCTCCAGTCTCGGCTGCTAGCAGGAAGCAACCAGGCTCAACTGAGCCAATCACAATACTGTAATGCAGCGTTATGATTGGTCTGAGTGCCATGGTTCAGCACTCAGACAGGGACTGGGAGGCGATGCATGTTCTTCATCAGGCTGTGTAATGCAGCCTGGTGGGGAAGATGCAAAGTGTGCAGGACTGTTTGGCCGACCCAAGAGGGCCGGTCAAACAGTCCTGTGCACTTAGGGAGTGAAAACCACATCTCCCCCTGCTTTTGTCAGCCCCGCCCAACCACTGACTCCAATAGGAAAAATAAAATGATAATAATGATATTGTATTATCATTTTATTTTTCCTTTTCAGTAGTGGGGCAACACTCCTCAGGCTTAGTGGAGGCTCTGTGTCTGATTGTCATATGATACGCAAATGTCTGCAGCAGAAAAAGGCAGATCTCAGAGATTTGTTTTCAGCCAAAAAAGCACAGATGCAAAATTTGTCTGGCAGAAAAGTAAGTGGGACAGAAAGTGGCCGCACCCTGCCTCAGAAATGTGCTCACTTCAAGCCAAAAAACAGTGTCCAGCTCTTCAAAACTACAGCTGGCACAAAGCCTCTAGCACAGCCAAGTGAAAATAGGGCCTGCTGCCAAATACCAGTGCTTCTTACAGCTTTAAATCCTGGGAATAGCAGGCAAAACAGCTCCACCTTTCATCCTTCCAAAAGTGGCAAGATGAGTAAGGGTAGAAACCAGTGGTGGCTGTTAACTATGGAGAATGAAGGGGCGGGTAAATGGGTGCTGGATGGGTGCATGCATGTAAAGAGCCTATATACAAAATAAAGAAATAAAAGAAGGAGTGGACTCTAATACCCAGGTGGTTGAATACTTCCCACTGTGATCTGCAATTTCGTGGCTCCGAAGTTATCGAAATTTGACAGCACTTTACAAAACTCATAAACACATACATTAAAGGATTACCTCCACAAAACCCTACATTTCTTCAAGAAACACAGATGTACTTATTGATAGAATTTCCTGTGAAACTACAAGCTTCAGCAGGCTGCTGGAGATAGCAGAGCTGTAGCCGTGGAGTGCTCTGAGCCTCCCCCTTGCGGGGCTTTACACACCTACTTTCACTAAACACAAACCCACAGCAGCACACACTGATAGAAACTAAATCAGTCTTTATCCACTCTCACAGGTGCTGAACCTCACTTTGTGCCTGGTGTTCAACTTTCAAGGGGGCCTCCGAAAGTGAACTCCATTGTTACCAATGAGCAAGCACACAGAGCTGAACTCATAAAGTACAGCTCGCTGAGGTACCTTCCCACTGCTGAGCATGCTTTGCTGTTCACAGGTGTGAATCTTTACCGCGCCTTTCATCCGAGTCAATGATTAAGTCGCGGGTTTGAATTGAGAATCGCGGTGTAGAAACTATACTGGCTTCTTATTATTTATAGCGCCACGAAGACAACATCAAGTGTTGAACAGGAATTCATGTTATAAATATATACAGAAAGGTGAGGCGATGTTCTACTTTTGCTCATTTAAAAGACACGCACAAGTTGAATAGTGAAAGTACCTTGAGACACGAAATGCTCAGAATTTCGTCATGTTGAATCTTGATTTTTTTTTAACAAACTGCCATAGGTTGGGGGTGCAGAGATTATGCATGGACTGAAAATAACATATAGAGCTTTTAAAAAAAAATATGATTACCTGAAGTGGCTTGGGGAGGGGTTGTCACTGTCTTGTGGGTAGTGTAACGGTCTAGTTGTCCTTGCAATCAAGAACCCTTAGCCTGGAAGGGTACACACACAATGTCTCACTCTCTGGCCAGGCGTGGCCAGAGAGCTTAAATAAATTGGCGGAGGTCACTCGTGACTCCCGGCCCACACGACCATCCATGTGTGTACATGTTCCTCTGTGGGTATTGTTACGGGGATAAGGCCATGGCGTGGGGCGACACCACACTGGCGACGAGAGTGGGCGTTTGTGCCCATATGCTGAAGTGTTCCTACCTCAGCCTGAAGTCTAGTGCCTGCCGAGGGTCTTCGTGGTGGCACCATCAGATCACGCCAACTGCCTGCACGATCTTGCTGTGTCCCGAGGACTGCTACCACACAGGAGCGGTGAGAATCAAAGGCCGCGCTTCCCACGTGGCGGCAAGGAAGTTGTGTACCTCTGCTGGCTGCCGCTTCTCATCTACTGCTTGGCCCGGGGTGAGTCGCAACCCCTACGCAGCTCCGACATCGCACGCACATGCGTTTCCATCAGCCGCTCTTGGTGCCTGCCGTGGCATTCTGGCCCTCACGTGACGCCGCATCGTGACACACTGACTCACCTGCTGGCCCAGGAGGGTAACTGCACCCTAGAAAAGCGCCGCGTGCGCTCATTATATCTCTCCAGCAGAGCCCTCTGCAAGTGCCCCTCTGTGTGGCTGCTGTGCCCACCAACACCAACCCCAGTGAGTGAAGAGGGGGCAATACCCAATTTGCCAAGCTGGACCAAAACACACCAGATACCATCCCAGTGAGGGGAAATACGGTCCCTACTCAGGGAGTCAAGTCACCTCCGCCACCAAGGTACAACCATGTCAATCCCGGCAACAGCTGCGGCGGCGGCCCAGCAAAATACGCCACCTGCACAACACATGGCGCAGCCCACTTCACAGCATTCGCAAATAACTGTGCTGCCCCGTTCAGCGAGCTGATTGATCCAGCCACAGCATCTCCTAGATGGACAGTCTGGATTGGCAGGCTCAACAACTACTTCACAGCCACTCGAGAAATGGACGGCGAGGTCAAGAGGTCGCTACTGCTACATTTTGGAGGGGAAGAGATATACACGCTGTTTGCTCACCTCCCGAACACCGGTGCTCCCACTGATTACGATGCAGCAGTCAGGGCGCTAAATGCCAACTTCGACCCGCAACTCAACCCTTACTATGAGCGCTTCAAGCTCCGACAAGCTCGTCAGAGGGAAGGTGAATCAATGGATGCCTTCCACGCTCGCCTGCGAGAGCTGGCCAGTACCTGCACGGACGATGACCAGAACAAAGAAGTAAGATCCCAAGCAATCCAAGGGTGCCGCAACAAACATCTTCGACCCTCATTCGGCGACAGCATGAACTATCCGATGCCAGAACGACAGTAGAGAAGCCAGCAACAATCAAAACTGAAAGAGCGGATACAGTACGGACCCCATCCAGAGGCACCCGCGGGCGATGGCCAACCAAAAACCTGCGAGAACCACGCTGTGGCTTCTGCGGGAATGAGGAACACCCACCAGAAGAATGCCCCGCACAGGGTTGGATGTGCTCCAAGTGCGGCATCCCCAATCACTATGCGAGTGTCTGCAGAGGAGGGGCCCGGAGCCGAGTGGCTCACGGAAGACAACCACCGTCCAAAGCGGCACGACACTTATCGCTCAAAGAGGCAGACAGCCCGAAAACGACGAAAACACATAATAATTGGGGGGAATATTTGGAAGATTCCTCCATAGAAGATGATGCAGAGGTTTATCTCATATCATTTGCCAGTGACCTCAAAAGACGACGGAGACCACAACCTACGTGCCCCATCGAGATTGCAGGAACACCAGTCACAGCCCTAGGGGGCATCTTTGAACGTAATGGGGTCCAGCAGTACAAACAGTTGAAGCCAAAGCCAGCCCTCACCCCTTCACACATGAAAATCCTAACGTATGGTAGCAAGACGCCATTACCTCTCAAAGGCAAGATGACGGTGCAAGTCAAGTCGGACAATCATGAAGTCACCAAGACGTTCCACGTAATGGACCGAGAGGCAAACATTCTAGTAGGAAGCCACACGGCTGAAGATCTCGGGCTGGTGACGTTCGTCAACGCGGTCCAGACACTATGGACTGACGACATCCTCGAGTTGTTCCCACAAATCTTCAAAGGTCTTGGGAGCATGAAAAGGCCACCGGTAAAGATACACATTGATAAGGGGGTAAAACCAGTTGCCTTGCGACACCGCCGCATACCATTTCATCTCCGGCTGCTCTTGGAGCAAGAGCTACATAGCCTAGAGCAGCAAGGAGTAATTAAAAAAGGTCAGGGGACCAACAACGTGGGTGTCGCCTATGGTCATAGCTCAAAAACCGAAGCAGCCAGGGAAGATCAGACTCTGTATCGACATGCGCATGCCCAATCAAGCAATAAAGCGGGAAAGACATCTAACACCAACGGTCGATGACATCCTGGCTGATCTCAACGGCTCCCGATGGTTTTCCAAGCTGGATCTAAACGCTGGCTACCACCAGCTGAAGTTGGCTGAAAAAATCAGATACATTTCGACATTCTCAACCCATCTGGGGCTACACCGCTACAAAAGGTTGAACTTTGGTATTTCCTCAGCAGCGGAAATATTCCAAAATGCAGTCAGAGAGGTGCTGTCGGGACTTCAGGGAGTCCTCAACGTCAGTGATGATTTACTCATACATTTGGCAACTCTCGAGTACCATCATCGTCACCTCCGAGCCACTCTCCAACGCCTAGCCGATCATGGGGTAACACTTCACCGGGACAAATGTCAATTTTTCCAAAAGTCCATTGAGTTCTTTGGCTACGTGTTCAGCCAGGATGGAGTGCAGGTAGATCGCAGGAAATCGCAGGCTATTCAACAAGCCCCGGTGCCCACCACAGCATCGGAAGTTCGGAGCTTCATGGGCATGGCCATGTACTGTGTGCAGTTCATACCAAATCTTGCCACAGTTGCCGAACCTCTAAGAGCCCTAACCAAGAAAGATGCAGTCTGGAAATGGGGAAAGGAAGAAGGAGAAGCATTCCAAAAAGTAAAGTCGACCCTATTGAGTAAAACTACCATGGCCTACTTCGACACCACCCGGCGTACAGAGGTGATAGTGGATGCCAGCCCTGTGGGGTTGGGAGCACTCCTCGCCCAAGATTCTGAGCCAGGGAAGTGGGCACCACTAGCATTCGCGAGTAAGGTGCTCACACCAACGGAAGCCCGTTACTCACAAATCGCACGAGAAGCATTGGCTATCAAATGGACGTGTAACCACTTTCACTTCTATGTCAGCGGGCATCCCTTCAAGGTCGTGACCGACCACCAGCCAATGCTCCTGCTATTTAGAGGCACCGCTCTACATCTGCTTCCCAGAATCGAAAGGCGGGTGATAGAACTGCAGCACTACCAGATGAAGCTAGAATACAGACCTGGAGCTTAGAATCCCAGAGTCATAGCACCAGGGTGTACCGTCCTAGTACGGCACCGCCGTAGCGGAGTGAAGTTCTGCACAATGTATGAACCAGGACTGTGGACAGTACGGAAGATCAACGGGACTGCCCTCACAGCCAAGAGAGGAGGAAAGATCATCACTCGAAACATCTCCTGGGTCAAAATAGTGCAACTGGGCGATACCGAGCCGTCACATCCCAGTGTGCTGACAGACAGGGAGAGCCCAAGTGAAGGGCCATCGCCGCGCTCAGCCAAAACTCTGACCAGAGATCACAGAACTCTCAGACCAGCCACGGATGTTGACCAACGTAACAACACTGAGACTCGGGTGGCAGTCAGCCCGATGAGAAGTCTAGGAGACGCACAGCATAGATACAATTTAAGACCAAATCCCAGACCGAGTCAGAGACTAGCAAATTTTGCATGTTAGTCAGTTGTGATTTTTTTTTAACACTAACTTGGGATGGGATGTAACGGTCTAGTTATCCTTACAATCAAGAACTCTTAGCCTGGAAGGGCACGCACACAATGTATCACTTTCTGGCCAGGCGTGGCCAGAAAGCTTAAATAAACGGGCGGAGGTCGCTCGTGACTTCCGGCCCACACGACCATCCATGTGTTTACATGTTCCTCAGTGGGTATTGTTCCGGGGATAAGGCCGTGGCGCGACACCACAAGTAGAAGAAACCAGCTCATGCCAATGTGGTGGTAAAGTAACAAGCAGGGAATGTTCAATGTTGGTACACATGAACTGCTCTTCGTGCATATTTCATAAAGCCAATAGGTCTTGGCAATCTGTCTTTCAGCCATGCTGACTAGCAGCACGGCTGATGTACAGAACGGCTGAAAATTCTGCCAGTGCTGGCTGCGTCATAGCGGTACTGTTTCATAGTGCTACTCTTTAATTTGACAGTAGCTGTGAAGTACAGAACATCTACCAGTTTGAGCCCCTGTGTAATATGCTCCAAGGGGGTTTGTACAGCTTAAAGGTTGCGTGTCTGTGGAAGGTGTAGGCTTGTAGTTGTGTCATGTACAAACGGCTGTACTGTATGCAATGTGTCCTCTGTGCCTGTGTTTTGTGTGCCTGACTGTGGAGGTCGGAGGGAGGGTGGAGGGCTCAGTCACCATTGCTGAGATGCCGGGCCAACCAGACTAGATGGATTTGGATCTATTCCGTCCACTGCATTTTGAAAGCGATGCAAAGAGCAGAGAATGAACCTCGTTGTGAGAATCTGCTATAAGTAGAAGAATGACGCTTGACTCAGTTGACTAGACAGGAATAAGCAGGTTTAATCCAAAGTAACAGGAGGACCCATCCAATCTCCCAGCCAGCTCCTAGCTCCCCCAACTGCTTCTCCAGTTGGAACTACACTTCAAATCATCACATTCTATAACCTAGGAAACACAGCATAGAGCATGCCCATGACCATTGCAAAGAGCCAGCATGGTCCCGATGTCACAGCCACAGCGTCACCATGACACCCAGGATGCCACACACCTCCCCCCGTTAACAAAAAAAAACTTCATGAGAAATTAAACATATGTTCACTAGAAAACAATATTTAAAATGAAGAAAAACAAGAGATTAAGAAACATAGTCTTTCAAATACTCAGGCTTCCTGACAGTTTTAGAAGATTTTCGTGACAAATTAGACAAAAGGTTTTCTTCTCTCGATGTATTCTCTTCATCCAAAACGGAATCAGAACACACCGAGATTCTCCCTAAATTCCAAATTTTATGGTCATGAGTCCTTACAGCATTATTAAAGACTTTAACAACATACATAGGTTTAGAAAATTTGACCTTGGATCCAGGAAGTCTAACAACTACCTTATCTCTAACATTTACAGCCGTATGTTTAGCAGATTTTCTTGCATCAAAGTTCACTTTTCTATCTAGACATTTGTCCACTTCTCTCTTTCTCCACCCAACTGTGCGGCTTGTAGATGAGGGACTAGAAACAGACTCTTCCAGGCGTCTAACCCATGAGGGTTCAACAAGCGTACAAGGAGCCCTCCCTTTGAAAAGAACAAAAGGAGACTGACCCGTAGAACTATGCGGAGTCATCCTATAGTCCTCAATTTTCTTTAAAACTTGTTCTTTCCAGTTGTACCCAGAACTTTTGGCCAATGAGATGGTTTATTGATTACTCTATTAAATCTCTCAACCATCCCATTGGTCTCTGGATGGTAAAGAGAACATTTTTTATGTTTCATGCCTCTATTTTTAGCACACACCATGCAATCTCTTATAACCCTTTCTACTTGTATGTCCATACCAGGCCACCAATAAGAGGAACAAAGTCTCTCTTTGGTCCTAGACATACCAGAGTGTATTTCATGAGCCATATCCACCAAAACTTTCCTGATTTCTAAAGGAGGTATCAATCGAGTGCCACGTACCAGCATACCATTACACACTGCCAACTCATCCTTGACACCCCAAAATTTGGAAGCCTCTTCCGATCCAACATTTTTCTTATTCCATCCATTCCGAATTAGATCCATTACCTCAGACAAAACCGGATCCAAAGATAACTTAAGCCGCCATTGACTCTCATTAATTATTCCTGCACTCACAAAACACACATGCAAATCATCCTCTGTCCAGTCATCTGCATCCACTTCATCCCCAGAACCATCTACAAGTCTAGAAAGAGCATCAGCTACAGTGTTCTCAACACCAGGGATGTACTTAATCTCAAAATCATACTCTTGAAGAGCTATGACCCACTTGCTGATTCTCCCAGAAACTTGGTCAATACCTTTTTTAGAAAATATTTCACACAAGGGTTTGTGATCTGATTTAACTACAAATTTAGTTCCCCACAAAAAACTTTTTAGTTTTTTGATGGCCCAAAATACTGCAAGAGCTTCACGCTCAATTACAGAATAGCGTGATTCCGTATCCTTAAGACCTCTAGAAATGAAGGTGATGGTTTTCACTCTCTTGTTGTAGCACTGCCCCCAAACCTTTAACACTGGCATCCGTGGTTACTACAGATGTTTTTGAAGGATCAAACCCCTTGAGATTAGGTGCATTGTTTTTTTTTTTGTTTGTTTTTTTGTTTTTGTATTCCTCATATACCAATGTGAGCATTCTAGATGGAGAATCCCGCCCTCTCTCCTCTACCCGTGATGTTCCGGCTCTGTTGTTTATGGCCTGAGGAGAGATGGGAAGGGAAAGCAAACCCTCTAGTAGCAACTGTTTTCTTGCTCCACTCCAATCTATTCAATCGTCACACCCCTTCGATGATTTGGAGGCAAGATACCAACAGCGCCCAGGTGAAATCATTGGAATACTCTCATCTGTTCCGCCATGCCACAAGGGCCGCCCAGATCTTATCATAGCTAGTACTATCACAGGCCATATCGGATTCACTTATGTATATGAGATGTTTCAGACACTCTGAGAAATTAGGGGCATTCTTATTTTTCCAGTCCCTGCATATCTCTCGCCTTGCCAGGATGATAACATAAAAGATCAATTTGGACGCCATGTCGTTGAGATGGGAATCTATAGTTAACCCAAACATAATCATCCCGGTAGTAACCACTAATTGTGTGTCTAGTACCTCAGCCAAAAAATCTTGTATTTTAGACCAATAATTTTTTAGCTTTGGGCATTCTAAGAACATGTGCAAATCATCGACGGCCAGCAGATTGCATCTCGGGCAATGGTGTGCTATACTTGTGATTTTAACTAGTTTTTTTGGTGATATATACACTCTGTACATAGTATATAGGTGATTTCTTTTGAGAGGGGCTGGCTTAACCACTGTATGGAGCATGATGAAGGAGTCCACCCACCGTTCCTTTAAATTGTTAGAGTCTGGATCTATAACATCCCCCCACAGCCTTTGCAATTCAGATTCGGTCACTCCCTCTACCTCAGTCAGAGCCCAGTACCAATAAGATAGCTCTTTTTTCCATCTGCCCTTTCTACTTACTAGATCAAACTTCGAATTAGAAACATTAGCATCCCATGATATGATATGGTGGTCCACCATCCTGAAAGCTGGTAATACTTAAATCTAGTCAGACAAGAAAGCGATTCCCAATCTAAAAGTGCAGAATCCCTTTGTAAGTCGCTCCAATATGTTAATCCTGCTGATTTTAGGGGGCGTGAAAGCTGATCCTTAAGGCAATCTGGTGTCCCCGGGGAGTCCCATATGGGAGCCTTAGGGGCGTAGTAGGGAACTCCCAGCCTTTTCCTAATATACACCCAATTTTTCAGGGCCGTACCTAAAACTTTTAATCTCACCCTTTTGTAGTACTTAGCATCACCGTATTTAAACAGAAGGTATTCCTGCCCTTGTGGAATACCATGGAGGAGTGCCTGGAACAGTAAACCCAAGGAGGATGCGTCCGTATTATCTGCCAGGAGTCTAAAGTTTTTGAAATGAAAGGAGTGGCAATATATAAATAAGTCCGGTAAAGCTAACCCTCCAGTTTTCAGATTTCTCCTCAACTTCTTCCAGGAGATTCTCGATGTCTTTGTATTCCATATGAACGAACCGATTTTCCCCTGAACTTTAGCTATGTCAGATGGACTAAACATTAGTGGAATGGAATTAAATAGGAAAGTGATCTTGGGTAGAATAATCATCTTAATTAGATTTACTCTTCCAAAGATGTTCAGCGGGAGGCCTGACCAGCGTTGCAGGAGGCTATACACGTCCTTATAGACTCTATTTAATTTTACTTTCGGTATCTCTGAGATATCCTGGGCCAAATGTATTCCAAGATACCTCATGCGTAATTTTGCCCCCGGAGCTGCCACCTCCTGATTCCATTGCATGATCTCGGTCTTTTCCTTATTGATCTTATAACCTGATATTTTCCCAAAGGACTGTGCCTGCTCCAATAACCTGGGAATAGCTTCTTCCGGATTGGAGGTAAACATTAAGAGATCGTCAGCATATAAGGCAAATTTTAAGGTGAGATCTGCAATGTTAAAGGATTTAATGACAGGGTCTAATCTTAACTTGCAAACAAAAGGTTCAATATATAAATTAAACAGCAACGGGGAAAGAGGACACCCCTGCCTTGTTCCAAGCGAGATATAAACCCAGTCTGTTAGCAGACCATGCATCAGAATTTTCCCCCTAGGAGTGGAGTAAAGTAATCTAATTGAAGTTATAAAATTTTCTGGAATTGCAAAACCAGACAGTGTCGACCATAGATATGACCATTTGACTTGGTCAAAGGCCTTAGCTGCATCGATGGCTACGATGGTCAAAGGAAGTTTTTTATCAATAGCAACATCTATGGCAGCAATAACCTGAAACGTTAATTAATTTAACTGCCTGCCTGGGATAAAGCCTCTCTGGTCTCTATGTACTATAGATTTTATAACTTTTGCCAATCTCGCCGCCAGAACTCCAGCAAAGATCTTATAGTCTGTGTTCAGCAGCGAGATTGGCCTGTAAGACTCAATTCTTACGGGGTCCTTATCCGGTTTCAGGATCAGGGTGACTGTGGCTTCTGACCAAGTTTGTGGAGTTATCTCGCCTAACATGTGTGTCTTATTAAACAGGGTCGTGGGGGCCGAGGCAACTTTATCTAGGCCGATTTGGTAGATCTCTACAGGGAGTCCATCTGGTCCAGCAGCCTTCCCTTTTACCATTTGTTTAATCTGGTTGTGGACTTCACCCTCTTGTATTTCTGAGCTTAGGTAATCTCTATCTGCCTCTGATAGCTGTGGTAATTCGAGCTGATTTAACCACTCTTCTGCACCCTGAGTTGGAGGGCCTGTTTCTTCTGCATAGAGATCCTGCATAAATCGTTTTGCCTCACCAGAGATCAGGACATTGTCGTGGGAGATGGCCCCTGTATCCCGTATATATAGACCCTTGATCGAATTTCTGGCCCTATCAGACCTAACCTTCCAGGCAAGTAATCGACCGCATTTCTCCCCATAGGCAAAATTTTGCAGTTTCCTTGCATCCCATCTATCTTTAACTATTTTATCAATATGAGCCTGATATTCGACTCTCAAGGAGTCCAGCTCATTCTGTATGGTGGCTAGGTTAGCCTATTGATCTTACGAGGCCTTCTGCAACTGTTGTTCTTTCTGTTTTATTTTCATAAGGCTATCTTCTTCCTCTCTTCTTCTCACTTTATTTCTCCTGATCATTAAAGTGGTTAAGTGCCCTCTCAGATATGCCTTAAAGGCCTCCCATTCCGTTTGATCCGTCGTCGTACCCCTATTTACCCTGAAGTACTCAGTGAACTCAGCCTCTAGGTCCGATTTCACTTCCTCATTTAAGAGTAATGATCTATATCTGCGACTGTAAAAGGAATAATCCCTGCCACTGTCATTTCTGACCCTCCAGATGTCAAGCAAGTTAAAATCTTTCATAATATTTTTAAGCTCAGTCAGTGATTTACGTGGAGGGGTGAATTTGGCCCTGGAGGTACGGTCCAGAGTTTCGTTAAAGATCAGGTTGAAGTCCCCTCCTATAATAATCGGTGCTTCATAGTTCAGGAGAACCTGGGGCGTTTAAATTGGGCCCGTAATAAGCTGCGCATGTGAATCGTGAGCTGTCTACCGCTAGGGATGCGGTCAGCCATCTACCTGAACCATCGGTCTCAAACTTCTCTACCCTAATCCTGCTGTTTGCCCGGACTATAATTGCCACTCCCCTGGTGTTACCACTCTGATTAGAACAAAGAAGGTCCTGAATCCACCTTTGATTCCTGAATGCTCTCTTACATTCTTGTATCTCCAAATGAGTTTCTTCGAGGAGACAGATGTCAGCCTTTAATTTATTTAGACATCCGCAAATTCTAAAGAGTTTCCTACTTTCCCTTAATCCATTAACATTCCAGCTTACTATTTTTATTTTATTAACTATACCTGCCATAGAAGAAAATATTCTGAAATAGGAGGCTCGGAAATGCCCCAGATCATATTTCTACAAAGGAATTGCATCTTGTCTTTCTCAGCCTTTATGGTTACATGAGGAATATTTTTTTCTTTTTTAACCCCACCCCCCGCGCCCACCCCCCACCCTTGAGGAACCCTCCCTTGCAAGCCTTGGCGATCATGTCGCCCTATGGGAGCCCTTACCCCCGGCCTAGGATCTGCCTCTGTGTCATGAGTGAATATAAAGAAGCGTTGTGCTAATTGAACCACCTACTACCCCTTGCTACCCCCCTTTATTTTTTTCTTTTATTTTATTGTTGACTTTTGTTGGCTTTTATATTTCTTTTTTTTATTTATTTTTTATTATCCTTTCTCCCCTCTTTATTTTTCACCTCTTTCCTTTTCCTCTTTCTCTTTTGAAGAGACAATAGCCAGTAATAAGGTAGGGGGAGAAAGGACTCAAATAACCAATATGTAAAAAAAAAAAGAAAAAAAAAAATAGAATAGATTCTAGCGTTGGGTCTCCTTCATACTGACTAAAAGAGCGTCAACCTCCTGAGGCGAAATAAAGTTATATGTTCTGTTTCTCCAGACCACCCTCAATGATGCAGGAAATTTCATTAACACCTGAGCCCCTTGACTTCTTAAATCTGCCATTCGAGAACCTAACTCCCACTGCCTTTGTGCTGTAACTCTGCCTACATCCGAGCGTATGAGGTATTTAGTAGAATCTATCTGCAGGGAGGAATCTACAAGGGCCCTACCCAATATCAGCTCTTTTATGGCATAGGTATGGAAATTGACCAATATCTTTCTAGGAGCTTTTCTATCAAGGTGCTGTCTATAAGGGTCCCTATGGGCCCGCTGAATTTCACTCTCTATATCTATCTCCGGTTTGTCTTTCAGCACTCCCTCTCTCAGTAGCCTACAGACCAGAGATTTTACGTCTCCATTTTCAGCCCCTTCGGGTATTTTTAGGAATTTTAAATGATTCCTCCTAGCATGGATCTCTAATCTTTCCATGTCCATTTGAAGTGACTTATTCTGAGCTTTTAGCTCCAGTATATCTTTTGATTGAGCCTGGGATACTTGGGCAAGGGCAGCAGCTTCCCCTTCCAAAGCCTCTGTTCGAAAAAATATATCGTCTAGTTTATTTTCCAAACTGGTACACTTCTCATTGATCTCTTTCTGGTTTCCCTCCGAAATTTCAAATTTGGGCAGTAACTTCGAAAGAAGATCTTCACGTAAAGATTGCAGGAGTAGCTCAAGCTGGGACTGGTTGGTTCCCTTCTCCTTGTCTGGAGTTTCCCGAGAGACCGATGGGGATGGAGAAATTTCCGGGATGGAGCCAGCTTCTAGCATTGGGCTATCCTCCACACATAAGTCCGATTCTGGCTCAGAAAGCAGTGGGGAGTACCTATTTTCAAGTATGACCGAAGCCTGAGGAGTTATCGGAGGGGGGACCTGCTTACTCGCTTTGGCAACCTTGTTTACACTGGTATCAGAGGTAGGAGTGGTATTGGGAGGGATCTTTTGGGCAGTCATTTTTTCCATTATTTTGAAATAAGACTTCAGTGAGGGGGTGGGCTTAGCTGTGTTTAAGCAGATTTTGGATTGCTTTACCTCCCCGATCTTACTTCTCTCTCTCCTCTCTCTCTTTTTCTGTCACGGAGTCCGGGGGATAGGCCCCCTTACCTCACCGGAGGGAGCGAAGAGCTGCTCCTTCTCAGGCTAAGAGCGGAGGAGGTATCTGTTCCTTGCTACTGGAGGAACGTTTCGAGTTCGAGATGGTTGAGTCCTACCTACCCTGCCTTCTTTCTCCACAGTCTCTTCTGTTTTTCTTCCCTGCAGGGTTTCCTGTTCCGCAGGGCTTTCTTCTAAGATGGTTATTTTGGACTGCTCTACTCCAGAGTCCATCCCTCTGCCACTCCTACTACTCCTCTCACCTCCGAGTCTAACATTAACCTCAAACCGCCCTAAGGGTGACCTTCCACGGGGCCCTCTAATTTAAAAAATGTTACCACCTGCACCGCCCGCTAGGCAACACACGTCTCTCCCCCAAACTCCCGGCACCAACCTCGCATCTGTAGCCAGCGCTCCAGACCATTTTGTGGCGCAATGCGGAGATCGGAAATCGACCCTTGCCACGGCTGCACAAATTCTTCGCCAGAGCCTTGCTCTTCGCCCGCTAGCTCCTTGACCTGCTCCGAGCCCGTCCTCCTCCTCCTCCCTTGCAGACGTCGGCGTCAGCATCTCCACGCCCATCGGCGGCAGCTCTCCCCTCGAACTATCCCCGGGTCTCACAAGCAGGGATTGACGCATGGGAGAGTGGAACGAAAAACTAAAAGAAACAAGGGGTAAGTTTTCTTATACTTCTTTTATGGCACAAACTCGCTGCACTCGCACCGCTTCATGATGATTTGCACGCTTTAAGGCAAACTCCGACATCGAGGCATCACGTAGTCAGGAACGGAGCTCCCGCAGCCGGCGTCAGCCTGCCGCCATGTTCCTGAGATTAGGTGCATTGTTGAGTTTCTTTTTAAGAGAAACAAATTCCTTATCACAGTCCTCAGTCCATTTGAATTCAATACCTTTCTTTAAAAGTGCTCTCATACTTGAGCAATGTTCTGCAAAACCCTCAATAAACTTATTATAATATTCTGCCATGCCAAAGAAATTCATAAGTTCTTCTCTGGAAGATGGGGGTGGCATATGAGAAATGGTGTCAACTAGATCAGGTTTTGGAGAAATACCTGCACCAGAAATCGTGTGTCCTAAGTAATGAATGGAAGAGGTCGCAAACGACACTTCTCTAATTTTATGGTCAATTATTCCACCCTCTTTAAGTTTCTCTAATTCTTTCTTCATCTCCTCTCTCACTGCTAAGGGTACACTCATAACTTTACATGTAGAAGGTTGTGATTTAGGATGTAAGGGAATGTTCAATTTAAACCCTTTAAGACATCCCAGTTCTTCTCTAAAGACCTTTGTAAATCCTCTTCTAATATTATTCACAACATCACTATCAGAATTGAGATGAACAGTTTGTACATTTTGTTTAAGAATGATTGGAGAGGGATTCCCTGGGTCTAACATGACACCTAAATCAGCTTGGTGGAACCAGCTGATGATACTGTCTCCCTTTTTAGATACATACACCTTTCCAGATACATATCATCCACAGAACTCAATCAAACCTAAAAAATACCCACAAAGTGGTATGGGTTCACCCCCATAAGCCAATGGGCGTATCTCCGCCTTAAGTAGCGTGACTTTCCCTGCAAGCTTTGTCTGATAAAATGTTTTTGACACAATAGTGATCTTGGCCCCTGAATCAAAAAGAACTTTAGTGGATTCACCCTCTACTTGTATTACATCCAAAGGGCAAGATCTTTGTTCACTTAACACATTTTGTTGTATATCAGATTCAACCTGAACTACTATTTGTCCACAGACAAAATCCTCTTCTTGAATCTCGGTTTCAACAGATTTAACATTGCTCCCAGAAGACTTTGTTTTACAAACCACTGAGAGGTGACCCTTTCGCTTACATTTAGCACAAATTACCTTCAATGCAGGACACTTTTTGTCGTTGGCATAATGCCCGAGTTTATCACACCTAAAACATTTCGGAACAAATGGTTTAGTTTCGGATTTAACAGTGTTATCACCTTTAGAGACGATTTTACTTATAGTTCCTTCTTTAACAGTTTGAACAGAGACTTGCACATCTTTTTTTAAAGTGTCAACGCAATTTAAAGAGTGTTCAATCCTTTTAGCCACTTGTAATACTTCGTCTAAGGATGGTTCATCCCTTAACCAGAGTTCTTCGCGAACTTACTCTAAACTACACCCCAACATAAACTGGTTTCGAATTCTCTCATCTAGTAGTTGATCAAATTTACAAGAAGACGCAAGTTTCCTGAGTTGAGTAACATACACTTCCACTGATTCACCTTCATTTTGGAGCCTTTTAGTGAACTGATACCTTTCAAGTATTGTGCTAACTTTTGGTAGATAATTATTATCTAACTTCTTAATACAGATCTCAAACTCATTGAGACCTCTGCTTTCCGCATTAGAAAGATCTGCCAGATGATCAAAAACATCTTGTTCTTCAGACCCTAGACAATGTAATAGAAGAGAGGTTCTCCTTTCAGCACTTAGACTTACAGCACAAACCTTTGCATATTGCTCAAATACTCTTTTCCATTTCTTCCATTTAATTGTAGGCTCACCAGGTTCGGATAAAAAGAAGGGAGGAGCCGTCACATTCTGCATGACTACCAGAAGAGATGTAAGTACAACCCAAATGAAAAGAAAATAAATAAATAAATAAATGTGGAGATAAATATTCCTAAGTCACTGAGGTGCACAAATGTAGGTATAAATGCCCAAATAACTACAAAAACAACTAAATTGAAGGTGTACCTTTCACCAAAGTTCAGGCTAGATAAACAACTCTTAGAACAATACGGTTTAAAAGAAAAATGAAGAACAGTTAAGTAAAATGCAGCTCAATTCAGAGGAAACAAATTAAAATGAGTCAAAGCAGTAAGACACTATATGGCAGTATAATGCAACCAAAGAAAATGTCACTGTTTGTTAACAAATGTCTCCGTCTTCCCGCACTGTAGTGTTAGATGAATTCCCTCATGAAAACGAAGCAAAATTTAATTAATTCACAAAAAGAAAAAAAAAATATCAGTTCACTACATTGTGCACTGAATAAAAATAAGTCAAAGCAGTACGACACTAGATGGCAGTATAATACAGCTAAAGAAAATGTCACTCTGTGTAAGCAAATGTCTCCGTCTTCCAGCACTGCAGTATTAGATGAATTATTTCATGAAAACGAAGCAAAATCTAATTAAATCATTTAAAGAATGTCCGTTCACCACACTGTGTAAAGTGTACTATCTGTGAAATTCAGAAGATCTTTTAAAATACAGTGACAGTGCATCGGCAACGGGAGAGGAAAGACTCATCAAATGAAAAGTTCAGTTCATCATCAAAGTGCAGAAAATGTACTTATCTGATATTTATATGATCGTTTGAAAGTAGGTGATAAAATCACGAGCAGAGAAGGCACACGTTTCAACACTCTCGACAACGGGAGAATAAAGACAGCTGTTAGTTACATTTGTCCAACGAACGCTCATGTAATGGACTGTTCATGGTGACATTTCTCGTGCGTGGCGAATCTGCAAATCAGGCAATGAGTAACGGCTCTAGTCTTTGACGAAAGTGTAATCCAACTCTCGAGGGACTGGTGACGCAGGTTGGTTGCTGAATCCCACTGTAGGATTCTACTGCGTCATCAGTACGAGAGAAATGTCAAAAGATGAAGAGTTCCAGCTCAACGACAATCAGCCGGGGATCACATTCACCAGCCAGACTTAGCCTCAGAAATTGAAGCCACACACGCAAATGATGAACAGCCACAAGAAAGTTTCCATCCACGCTCCTCACCAGGAAGTTAAAAAATATATAAATGTCTTATTTACGTGAAGTTGGAGAAGTAGATAGACTTCTTTTTTTCACCGGAGGAATTTTTTAAAAAAATATGCAAATGAATAGGACGAGCCCGCGTCGATTGTATTACACAATATTAAAATTATGTATATTCGCGGCGAATGCTCCCAGCCCCATAACAATAGAGAGTGAAGTACCTTGAATGAAAAGTAGCAGAGTGTTGAGGATGTTGGGTCCTTCTTTGGTACAGCTGCCGACTACGCCAATGTGAGAATCTGCTATAAGTCGAAGAATGACGCTCGACTCAGTTGACTAGGCAGGAATAAGCAGGTTTAATCCAAAGTAACAGGAGGACCCATCCAATCTCCCAGCCAGCTCCTAGCTCCCGCAACTGCTTCTCCGGTTGGAACTACACTTCAAATCATCACATTCTATAACCTAGGAAACACAGCATAGAGCATTCCCATTTCCTTTGCAAAGAGCCAGCATGGTCCCGATGTCACAGCCACAGCGTCACCATGACACCCAGGATGCCACAATCGTCTTGCATGTTTTACCAGATAAAAGAATGCCTTGTGATGATTTAACGCCATTCTCTAGAACTTAAGCTCTTGCTTCTTTGTCTAACGTGTGCTCTGACAGCAAGAGAAAGTTTGACACATTATTCTTTATTTTCATTGCTTACATCGAAATCACTTTACCTACGATTAAACCGAACATTAGTCAAGCAGCTCAAAATTCCGTGCAAAAAAAGTCGTCCCTACTTAACATTTTTTTCATTTATTTTATTTGCAGTTTTATATATTGCGAAATTGACCTGTAGGTATTGGAGTGTTTTACCCGAGCACCAGTTACATTGCACAAGGTCATATTCAGTTTTTTTTTGTTTTTTTGTTCTTGGTTGCTCGAATGAAGGGAGCGAATTGCCTGCTATGGTACCATAATTTATTGAAGGTAAAGTGGACCAGTACTCGACCTAGCTTTATACATATATCATAGGATATGAACTTTATGAGTTTGTCAACCATCAGCCGAACTGAAGACATGTTTAGGAAGATGATACAGATGCCAGGCGGCAGACTTCTGGATGACTTATAGACATCTAATAGAGGCCTTGTCTGCCCTTTAATAGAGGATGTTTCCATAATCCAGTCTTGCTAAAATCAAGGCCTGGATGACTGTCCTTTGGGCTGAAAAAGGGAGCATCCAGATGATGTTTTTCTGCCATTTTAGGAGGGTGAAGTAGGTAGAAGTTACCTTGGCGATTTTAGATTTAATCAACAGATAGACATCTAGCCAAAAAACAAGGTTATTTACTTTGGAAACAAGTTTCGAAAGAGTGCTTTACGTCTCATGCCAATGCTAGGGCCCCATAGCAGGGGGTTCCTACCCATCATCATCCTCTCAGTCTTATCAGCGTTAAGCTTTATTGATTTGCCATTCATCCAGGTGGAGATCTTACAAGAACTCAGGGCATCAAAATTGTGACCCTGAGCAAATGACAGAGAAAAGATGATTTGAGTGTCATCTGCTTAGGGAAACAGAGTAAGGTCACAGCTTTCCACAGATGCCGCCGACACAAGACCAAAGAGCATCCTAACGAACCTAAACGTTCCAAAGGGTGTGATAAAAGAAGTAAGATCTCTAGACGACACTTCCAGCTTAATTTGGTGGTATGCAGAGGATAAATCGATTGTGCTGAAGACTTTGGCACCTCCTAACAATGTGAGTAGTTCTGAGATGTTGGGTAGTGGATACTTGTCAACTATTACACACTTATTAAGCTGCCTCAAGTCCACACACAAGCGTAAAGACCCATTAGCCTTGCGTGCAGCAACCACGGGAGCAAGCCATTCAGTGCTAGTGACCTCCTCAATTATTCCACCCTCTTTAAGTTTCTCTAATTCTTTCTTCATCTCCTCTCTCACTGCTAAGGGTACACTCATAACTTTACATGTAGAAGGTTGTGATTTAGGATGTAAGGGAATGTTCAATTTAAACCCTTTAAGACATCCCAGTTCTTCTCTAAAGACCTTTGTAAATCCTCTTCTAATATTATTCACAACATCACTATCAGAATTGAGATGAACAGTTTGTACATTTTGTTTAAGAATGATTGGAGAGGGATTCCCTGGGTCTAACATGACACCTAAATCAGCTTGGTGGAACCAGCTGATGATACTGTCTCCCTTTTTAGATACATACACCTTTCCAGATACCTATCATCCACAGAACTCAATCAAACCTAAAAAATACCCACAAAGTGGTATGGGTTCACCCCCATAAGCCAATGGGCGTATCTCCGCCTTAAGTAGCGTGACTTTCCCTGCAAGCTTTGTCTGATAAAATGTTTTTGACACAATAGTGATCTTGGCCCCTGAATCAAAAAGAACTTTAGTGGATTCACCCTCTACTTGTATTACATCCAAAGGGCAAGATCTTTGTTCACTTAACACATTTTGTTGTATATCAGATTCAACCTGAACTACTATTTGTCCACAGACAAAATCCTCTTCTTGAATCTCGGTTTCAACAGATTTAACATTGCTCCCAGAAGACTTTGTTTTACAAACCACTGAGAAGTGACCCTTTCGCTTACATTTAGCACAAATTACCTTCAATGCAGGACACTTTTTGTCATTGGCATAATGCCCGAGTTTATCACACCTAAAACATTTCGGAACAAATGGTTTAGTTTCGGATTTAACAGTGTTATCACCTTTAGAGAAGATTTTACTTATAGTTCCTTCTTTAACAGTTTGAACAGTGACTTGCACATCTTTTTTTAAAGTGTCAACGCAATTTAAAGAGTGTTCAATCCTTTTAGCCACTTGTAATACTTCGTCTAAGGATGGTTCATCCCTTAACCAGAGTTCTTCGCGAACTTACTCTAAACTACACCCCAACATAAACTGGTTTCGAATTCTCTCATCTAGTAGTTGATCAAATTTACAAGAAGACGCAAGTTTCCTGAGTTGAGTAACATACACTTCCACTGATTCACCTTCATTTTGGAGCCTTTTAGCGAACTGATACCTTTCAAGTATTGTGCTAACTTTTGGTAGATAATTATTATCTAACTTCTTAATACAGATCTCAAACTCATTGAGACCTCTGCTTTCCGCATTAGAAAGATCTGCCAGATGATCAAAAACATCTTGTCCTTCAGACCCTAGACAATGTAATAGAAGAGAGGTTCTCCTTTCAGCACTTAGACTTACAGCACAAACCTTTGCATATTGCTCAAATACTCTTTTCCATTTCTTCCATTTAATTGTAGGCTCACCAGGTTCGGATAAAAAGAAGGGAGGAGCCGTCACATTCTGCATGACTACCAGAAGAGATGTAAGTACAACCCAAATGAAAAGAAAATAAATAAATAAATAAATGTGGAGATAAATATTCCTAAGTCACTGAGGTGCACAAATGTAGGTATAAATGCCCAAATAACTACAAAAACAACTAAATTGAAGGTGTACCTTTCACCAAAGTTCAGGCTAGATAAACAACTCTTAGAACAATACGGTTTAAAAGAAAAATGAAGAACAGTTAAGTAAAATGCAGCTCAATTCAGAGGAAACAAATTAAAATGAGTCAAAGCAGTAAGACACTATATGGCAGTATAATGCAACCAAAGAAAATGTCACTGTATGTTAACAAATGTCTCCGTCTTCCCGCACTGTAGTGTTAGATGAATTCCCTCATGAAAACGAAGCAAAATTTAATTAATTCACAAAAAGAAAAAAAAAATATCAGTTCACTACATTGTGCACTGAATAAAAATAAGTCAAAGCAGTACGACACTAGATGGCAGTATAATACAGCTAAAGAAAATGTCACTCTGTGTAAGCAAATGTCTCCGTCTTCCAGCACTGCAGTATTAGATGAATTATTTCATGAAAACGAAGCAAAATCTAATTAAATCATTTAAAGAATGTCCGTTCACCACACTGTGTAAAGTGTACTATCTGTGAAATTCAGAAGATCTTTTAAAATACAGTGACAGTGCATCGGCAACGGGAGAGGAAAGACTCATCAAATGAAAAGTTCAGTTCATCATCAAAGTGCAGAAAATGTACTTATCTGATATTTATATGATCGTTTGAAAGTAGGTGATAAAATCACGAGCAGAGAAGGCACACGTTTCAACACTCTCGACAACGGGAGAATAAAGACAGCTGTTAGTTACATTTGTCCAACGAACGCTCATGTAATGGACTGTTCATGGTGACATTTCTCGTGCGTGGCGAATCTGCAATCAGGCAATGAGTAACGGCTCTAGTCTTTGACGAAAGTGTAATCCAACTCTCGAGGGACTGGTGACGCAGGTTGGTTGCTGAATCCCACTGTAGGATTCTACTGCGTCATCAGTACGAGAGAAATGTCAAAAGATGAAGAGTTCCAGCTCAACGACAATCAGCCGGGGATCACATTCACCAGCCAGACTTAGCCTCAGAAATTGAAGCCACACACGCAAATGATGAACAGCCACAAGAAAGTTTCCATCCACGCTCCTCACCAGGAAGTTAAAAAATATATAAATGTCTTATTTACGTGAAGTTGGAGAAGTAGATAGACTTCTTTTTTTCACCGGAGGAATTTTTTTAAAAAATATGCAAATGAATAGGACGAGCCCGCGTCGATTGTATTACACAATATTAAAATTATGTATATTCGCGGCGAATGCTCCCAGCCCCATAACAATAGAGAGTGAAGTACCTTGAATGAAAAGTAGCAGAGTGTTGAGGATGTTGGGTCCTTCTTTGGTACAGCTGCCGACTACGCCAATGTGAGAATCTGCTATAAGTCGAAGAATGACGCTCGACTCAGTTGACTAGGCAGGAATAAGCAGGTTTAATCCAAAGTAACAGGAGGACCCATCCAATCTCCCAGCCAGCTCCTAGCTCCCGCAACTGCTTCTCCGGTTGGAACTACACTTCAAATCATCACATTCTATAACCTAGGAAACACAGCATAGAGCATTCCCATTTCCTTTGCAAAGAGCCAGCATGGTCCCGATGTCACAGCCACAGCGTCACCATGACACCCAGGATGCCACAACCGTCTTGCATGTTTTACCAGATAAAAGAATGCCTTGTGATGATTTAACGCCATTCTCTAGAACTTAAGCTCTTGCTTCTTTGTCTAACGTGTGCTCTGACAGCAAGAGAAAGTTTGACACATTATTCTTTATTTTCATTGCTTACATCGAAATCACTTTACCTACGATTAAACCGAACATTAGTCAAGCAGCTCAAAATTCCGTGCAAAAAAAGTCGTCCCTACTTAACATTTTTTTCATTTATTTTATTTGCAGTTTTATATATTGCGAAATTGACCTGTAGGTATTGGAGTGTTTTACCCGAGCACCAGTTACATTGCACAAGGTCATATTCAGTTTTTTTTTGTTTTTTTGTTCTTGGTTGCTCGAATGAAGGGAGCGAATTGCCTGCTATGGTACCATAATTTATTGAAGGTAAAGTGGACCAGTACTCGACCTAGCTTTATACATATATCATAGGATATGAACTTTATGAGTTTGTCAACCATCAGCCGAACTGAAGACATGTTTAGGAAGATGATACAGAGGCCAGGCGGCAGACTTCTGGATGACTTATAGACATCTAATAGAGGCCTTGTCTGCCCTTTAATAGAGGATGTTTCCATAATCCAGTCTTGCTAAAATCAAGGCCTGGATGACTGTCCTTTGGGCTGAAAAAGGGAGCATCCAGATGATGTTTTTCTGCCATTTTAGGAGGGTGAAGTAGGTAGAAGTTACCTTGGCGATTTTAGATTTAATCAACAGATAGACATCTAGCCAAAAAACAAGGTTATTTACTTTGGAAACAAGTTTCGAAAGAGTGCTTTACGTCTCATGCCAATGCTAGGGCCCCATAGCAGGGGGTTCCTACCCATCATCATCCTCTCAGTCTTATCAGCGTTAAGCTTTATTGATTTGCCATTCATCCAGGTGGAGATCTTACAAGAACTCAGGGCATCAAAATTGTGACCCTGAGCAAATGACAGAGAAAAGATGATTTGAGTGTCATCTGCTTAGGGAAACAGAGTAAGGTCACAGCTTTCCACAATATTAGCAAGAGGGTGCACTTAGATATTGAATAGCATCGGGCTTAAAGCCGATCCTTGGGGGACTCCAGAAGTTAGAGCATGGGACTTTGGCATAAAGCTGGAAGAGAAGACTTGGAAAGTATGATCTTTTAGGAAAGAGGTTGTCAACTACTATAGAGCTGTCCCTTGGAGGCCCAGCTTAGCCTGCCTTTCTAATAGAGTGGTTTGTGAAACAGTATCGAAGGCTGTGCTCAGGTCAAATTGAATCAGGGCAGTCTTTCCGCCATTATCCAGAATCTGTCTCAGGTGTTCTGTGACTCCCAGAAGGATGGACTTGGTACTGTGTCCTGCTCTAAAGCTCGACTGAAAAGTATGGAGAAAGTTTTGAGAATCCACAAAGGCAGTAAGTTGTGCATTAACATGTTTCTCCCAAATTTTGGTGAAAATGGGAAACATTGAGATCAGTGCGTGGTTTCATGCCTGAGGAATGCGTCCCTCTGGTAAGGAGGAATCAAAGATCACTGTCAGTAGTTGACTTAGGTCTGACCCCAGTGTACTGTGTTTGGCCAGAGGAAGAGGGCCTCGTGGAGAGCCAGACTTTATGGAGTGTAATAAGGTCTGAAAAAGAGAGATGTCCAAAGGGGTAAATGAGTTCAATTTTTGAGTGACTTGCGAGTCGTTGATGTTATCTGCTTTGCTGATTGGAAAATCCATTAATGGGCTAGTACTGGAGATATTACCATCTGTCGGAGATTTGCTTGTTAGAGAATGAATGTAAGAGAATGTCGGATATCTGTCATCTTTTTTTTACAAAAAAGTGTGCTAGATTCTCGCATTGAGACTGTAACAGCAAAGGGAAGGGAAATACATTACTGGGATCTGTCAGTTCTTTAACTACTTTAAAAAAAAACTTTGGAACAGTTCTGGCCAGTGGTGATTTTATCAGAGTAAAACTTCACCCAGGTGGCTCTATATAGTGTGTGATAATCTTTAAGTGCCACTTTGTAATCACGTTTTTTATCTTCATCGTCAGATTTTCTCCAACGCCTTTCTGGGACCTTGCACCACTTTTTCTCCCTGTTGAAAGTCTAATTGAACAAAGGGGCAAGAGGGTGGAGTCTGACTGAGGTGCTTAGTTTAGCTGGCAGGATTGCATCCAGGGACCACAGATCCAATAATCAACCATAGGTTGATCTCGGTCAACAGACTGCACTAGTCTCGGTATGGTGTCTAGAAGTCAGAAATTGAGAGAGTGGAGATCTAATTTGGAGGAATTACTGGACAAAGACAGTAATCCAGCTGTATCTGTATGGGGCAGTAATGTGTCTGAAGGGAAAAAGACACTGTAAAGTGGTCAGACCAGAATAGTGGCTGGGGGGGTCAGTAGTAAGACCCTTAATGTTTTAAAAGATGGGATCCAATAGATGTCCGGCCTTATGTGTGGATGCAGAATTAATCAAGCCAAGGTTGAAGGCACTAACTTTCTCTATGAGGGCCAAACCAGTGCTGAAGGAGGGATCCTCCAGATGAATATTTTAATCCCCAAACAGTGTAAACTTGGCACATTTAAGAATGTTGGGAGATGATAGGTCAGGAACCATAGAGCACCATTTGCCAGCCCAGCCAGGAGGACGGTAAATCAGTGAGATTATGGGAGAGAAAAACATGACTTCACAGGCAGGGTTGAATACCTCCTTTATTTTGCATTGATATTTCTGTTTAAAATAATAGCAATCCCACCTCCTGTCTTATAATTGCGAGCCCTTCTGACAATGCAATAATTCTGGATTAGACCATCAAAGAAATTAGGCAGTGAGGCGTCATGGAGCCATGTTTCGGTAAGAAACACAGCATCTGGGGTATTGTCTATTAAAAAATTGCTGTTGATGTCTTGGCAGGGAGCAGTAATTAATGCAATAGAAGGAAAATGTGCTACCCAACACATCACTAGAGCCAGTGGCCTCGTTCCTAACTGGCCCAGGAGAGTGGACATCCTTTTTGCGGGAAGAGTTAGAGGAATTATAATCTGAACTGAGCAAAACAGTGCAATGGGTACAGCTTTTAGGACTCACCAGGGGGGTCTACGGAGGCCAGACAGACCTCTGGGCAGGCGGGGTTTGCACCTTGAGCTGGTCTGCAGAAAAGATCCTTCTATTTGGATGGGTAGGTGCAGGGTTCCTGGCCCCTGGGCTTGTTTGGGTGCAGGGCTTGCCACGGCCACTCTTAAGTAGAGGCCTGCTCAATAGCTAGACCGCTAATTGAGCTGCCAGCGTTGGAACCAGGTTCGAGTCTTGGTATCAGCTCAGCAGCCTGTGATTCTGGCCAAATCACTTAATCTCCCTGTGCCTAAAAATGCAAACATGAATGTGTCCTTGTGTAATGAAATTACGTGTGAAGTGCTCCAATACCTCTGGGTCAAGTTTGCGCTATATAAAATAGCAAAATATAAAATGATTAAAAAAATGGAATGATTGGAAGTTTGGATGGGTTTCACCACTGATCTCCTTTTTACATTTAACCCAAGAACTTCCATCGGCCATTAACGGGAGACACCAGCCCCCATCAGAGTTGCAACTTTTTCAAGGTTACTGTGTGTCTGGTGACATACTAGGGAAAACGTAGAATTCGGGAAATCCCAATCCAAATTCCTGGATATAATACCCAAAAATATGGAAATTTGTATCAGCTTCCCGAGCTTCCACCCTGAGCTCACAATTACCCAAATGCCCAGAATGTGGGGACGAGAAGGAATAATAACGGGAAAAACTTTAGGCTGAACTGGTCATTTATTCCATCTGGTATTCACAGGGCACTGTTGGGCTGTAACAGTGTGGTTTTTGAGGGCTCTTGACCAACGCCTCTGTCACCCGATCCCCACTTTTTATGGCAGCAGGCATAGCGGGGGCAAAAGGGAAGAGAGAGAATGAGATGGAAGCAGAGAATGAATATATGGAAAGAAACAGGGAGGAATGGAGTTGGACTGGTTTGTAAATTTTTGCCAGGGCTGCCTTTGGCTCTGGTCAAACACCTCAAAGAAGCCACCAATACGGGATACTGTTACTGTGGGTTACAGTGCCTCATCTTGTCCTCATTGGTGTCCTCCTCACTATGGGAAGGTAATAGTATGGGCGCTGTGTCTCAGTGGAAGTCACTATGTGGATTTAAATAGTTACTCTCATGACGCCTTGTCCCAGTCTCGTGCTTTTGGACTACGACTCCCGATTGTAGAGACTGACTATTTCCTCTTACCTTGTACTCTTGCTCAGCTTCCTCCTGACTCAGGCAATGCTCTCCATGCGTCTGGTACTCTCTGCAGCTCATTCACAGAAGCCTCTGTTGCTTTCATCGACCAGCTGCAGCTTCTTCCTGTCCTCCTCACACAGACCTACTAGCACTAATTGCATTGTTTTCAGCACCTCTACTACATTTGCTTATCTCCTACCACGTTTCCATTCTTTTCCTGGGTCAAAGTTCTACTTTCATGACTTGCAAGATATCTTTAAGCCTCCTTTACTCTCACAGGTCTTCATTAGCAAAAGACTTCAGCTATGCCCACAGTCCAAGGTCATGAGAGCAGTGTAAAGAAATCCATGCAGTTGAAGCAAGTGGCTTTTACCTGGAGTGTTTCTGTGGTGCTTCAGGTGATCATGAGCTGTGCCGAACCGATTTCACTTGAGAGGTTCAGGTGTAAATATTATCACAGAGTGGTGTGCATGATATCCAGCCTTTCCCTTCCCCTTCTCAGCCTCTCTCTCCCTTCTCCCTCTTTGTTCACTTTCTCTCTACCTCCCTCTCTCTCTTTCTCTACATCCTGAAGCCCCTGTGCTTGCTGCAGTTAATCTCTGGGAACTGGGAAGCTTGACACAGAGCAGTCAGTATGTGTGCAACACTTCTAACAGTAAAGCAGTGAAAACAAACACCACATATAAAGATACTACTCCTGGTTAGTAAAATAAAGCTTGATTTAATGAACAAAAGAAGACTAAAACAACAAAAATCCAATAAGTAGAACTGGAGTCATGAATTTTTAAAGAACTAACTTCAATATAGTGGTTAGAAGTATAAAGCACCAACCGGGGATATCTGGTCGCCTACAGACCGGGTCAAATCCAAAAGTTAAAGCCAACCGCGATCAAGCGTAGGTCAGATACAGTCCAGAATTAGTCCCGCTGAAGTTTTACCATCTCAAGAATAGTGCCAAGAGTCCCGTTTTCGGGGGAGAATTTCACCAGGAGCAAGGAGAGTATCGCTGGTGTTGGTCCGTGGGGTGCAAAGAGCCACTGGGCATCATGGATGGACCAGCAGAAGCCTTGCAGTCGAAAGCAGCGATATTTGCTGTGCGAAGAGATGAACTTGTGGCCTCTTGAGGCAAATCTTTGTACGAGTAATGAGGTTCTGGAGCAAAAGGGCCTGTTTGGGTTCACAAAGAGCCCAAAAGCTTGACTTAAAGAGCCAAAAGACCACTTTCAGGTTCCCAGGACCTGGAAAGCGCCTCTTGGGGGTCAGGAGCTCATTGAAGGTGGGTACAGGAGCAGTGGAGAGCCTTTAATTGCCCCTGTGGCTAAGATCAGGATGTCAGCAGAGTAAACTTTTGAGTCACTCTGGGGTCCTAGGTTCAAGATGTGTTCAAGGTCCAGATCTTCTTCCCCAGGCAAGAGGGCAGCAGGCAGCAGGTCAGCACAGCAAGGCCAAAAGCTGCTTCAGAGTAGCAGTGCAGCAGACTGGCAGTCTTTTCTTCATGGCACTGAAGTGGTGTGCCAGAGGTCCCGTATTTATACCCAGTTGTGTTTTTGAAGTGTGGGAGACTTCCAAGAGATGCCTTTAAAGTGCAAAAAGGTCTTTCCTTCCTGCCCTGGCTCCAGGTGTACTATAGGGGTCATGGAGCCCTTTGTGTGGGGACAAGACACAGCCTATTCTGGTAGAAGTGAGGCTGGGTTCATCTTCTCCCTTCCATACTCCCAGGATGGCCCATCGAGTTACACCTAAGCTCCCATTGTGTGTGGCTGTCTAGGCGGAAATCACAAAGCCCAGCTGTCACCGTTCCCAGATGTGTATCAGTCAGTGCCTGCTATCGTCCGAACTCCCTCCTCAGTGTTGACCTTAAAATCTTTACCGGGATATTGGCGCAAAGACTCTCTGCTTGTCTTCTGGGGTTACTCGACTCTGATCAGTTGGGGTTTGTTTCGGGCCGCCAGTGCTCCGGTAATACCAAGAGCCTTCTGCATATAATAGACAAATCCGCATGTTTTGAGACCGAACGCATGATACTCTCTATAGAGGCTGAGAAGGAGTTTAATAGGGTGCACTGGCCCTACCTCAAAGCAACCATGTGCCACTATGGCCTGCCTGAGAGATTTATAAACTGGGTGCTCGGCAGTTACACCAATCCAGCTGCCTTGGTCCTGGTTAATGACCTTATCTAGAACCCCTTCCCTATTCAACCATGGACAAGGCAGGGCTGTCCACTCTCACCACTCTTGTTTGCCCTGTATATGGAGCTCATTGCCCAAAGAGTGCGTAATGACCCCTTATTATCAGGGGTCAAGTTCGGGGGTGAGGAACATAAAATTAGCCTATACGCGGATGACGTAGTTGCCACCTTGGAATGGCCCAAAGAGTCCCTTCTGATGGAGTTGGAATGATTCGCGCAAGCATCAGGAGCTCAATCTATCACTTAGTTCAGCCACACTAGAGGCGCTCCAGCTCCAATGAGCTCAAGAAACCCTTCCCTATTTAGGCCTTCACCTTACAGCTAGCACACAACGCACCTCCTCCCTGAACTACACAGCGTGGTGAGACACATGCGCGACCTCCGTAGATGGAGACCACACTCTCCTACTTGGCTGTGCCATATAGCGGCGATAAAAATGACAATACTACCTAAGTTAATATTTTTATTTCAAACCCTGCCACTTACCCCCCCCCCCCCCCCCCCCCCTCGGGAGTGTTGCACTAATTGCAGTGGGATTTGGAGAGATTTATCTGGTGTGATCAACGTCCCAGAATGCGTAGAGAACTAGGCTACAGAGCCCCAACCAAAAGGGGGTTAGCAATGCTGAATTTGCAGGACTATTACTGGGCAGGGCAGTTGAGACCCTTGGTGGAGTGGTCATGGCCGGAATCTGAGAAACACTGGCTGTTCATGAATAGAGCTTTAGCTAGACAACCCCTATGGGGAATCCCCTTTCCCGCAAAAGCAGCCAGACCCGGCAACCTATAGTTATCAAGAGTAACACACTCTACCCTATTAGCCTGGAACAGGTTTGCCACTTCACGAGGGCTCAACACATTCCCATCTCCAATCACACCCAATGTCCAAAATCCCGATTTTACACCAGGGCTCGATGCAATAACATTTGCACAGTGGACGAAAGATGGCTGCCGATCCATAGGACACTTTTTTGACACGGAAGGGCCTCTGTCTTTCGCTGATTTCCGCACGCAGCAGAACCTTCCAGAGAAGGAGCGCTACCGATATCATCAGATCAGATATTGGGTCATGCAACCGGGAGGGCACAGAGAGGTCCCTTACACCATTCGAAAAGTGGTTAATAACAAAACACACAGTCTGGCGCTTGTCGACATAAAGCTATAGGTTCATCAGATGCAATCCTGGGACGGATAAATCACCCGAACAGCTGCAATGGGAGTGGGAATTGGGCAGGACGCTCTCACAGAAGGAGTGGCCGGATATTTATTATAGGGCCTGCCACACCGCATGCAGCATTGCGAACATAGAAACCGCTTCGAAAATAGCAACATATTGGTACCTAACACCCCTGCGTCTTCACAGAGGTTACCCGACTCGCAGCCCCCAATGCTGGAGAACATGTGGTTCGCTCAGTACCCTGACTTACCTGCTATTGGAATGCCCTCAAATCTCGAGCTATTGGGAACAGGTATCAGATGATATTGATACTCACTTTGGCACCCAAATACCCCGCTTCCCTGCTTACATTCTCCTGGGCCTTCCTAATCTTCTTACCTTCCCACTCAGAACACGGAGGGGTAGGCAAATGGCACTAGCGCTGGGGGCAGCTCTGCAAAATATCCTATCCCACTGGGGGACGGCCACCTCGCCCACATATCTTGGGTGGCTCCATAGACTGTGGGGTATTCTTGGGATGGAGAAAATCTCTCTCTCACTCTCTAGACCCGGGGCATCCTTCCAGGATCTTTGGAACCCTTCTTTACACTGCTAACCTCAAAGTTTAAAGAACTTAGATGCCCGAGATATTTGCGATTGCTGAGCCTAACAGACCCACCACAAACTGCACCACCGGACGATACAACACCCTTACAGGCATAGACTACATAGAGATAGAAATCCCGGCCTGGGGGACAAACCAGAGGGCACATACTGTAAAGCATTAGGGTTTAAAGGAAGAGGGGGGGGGGATTGGGCAGGGTTTTTTTTACTTCATGTTTCTTTGTCTTTGCTTTTTACTTTTATTGTTTTTACCCTCCTAGTTAAATGGTATGCTTCATCACCGATCTGTAACCTGTGTACAAAGGGTCTCCAAGAGATTAATCATGTTCTATTCATTTGTCCTGCTTTGCTATTATGCCAACGGAAATGGCTGAGGCCAATATGTTTGCCGTTATCAATCCTCTCAGCATCAGCAGAACTACACTCACTTTATGCTCCTGCAAAGGAAATATTTTGTAATAGCATTTTTAATTTTTTTAACTGCTTTTAAAAATTATATTAGGGTGCTCTAGATTGTATGTTGCAAAGGTTGATAGGGCTCCCTCTGTGGGCCTTTTTTACTTTTTTATTTATTAGTCATTTGTATTGTTTTATTGTAATTCTGTGGTATATAATTTTTTCATCACAATTTAATCTATATTTCTTAAATTCTTAAACTGATCCCATGAACAACATTTTATACTTCATTCTGTATAACATGATGCTGTTTGTTGGAATTTTGTTAAACGATAGTTTTTTAGTACCTTGGATATCTTCTATGATTGTCAAATCTCGTGTTAGGGTAGAATATTGTCCTATGAGCATTTAATTGTAAATTATAATTTGATTTCATTTATATCCATTCAATTTTGTGATTTTATGCAGAGCTCTTCTGAGTTCCATAATCATAAATAAAATAAACTTGAAACTTAACACATTTGTTTCTGCAGCTCGCTGGCAGCTGCTAAAAGACTGGAGAAAAGGTAAAAACACAGACTCCTTAAAGTAAACCCTGCTGTAATCTATGCCATGCTCTCTCTCCTAATTAGGTCATTCTCATTTTTTTAGTATTTGGGATTTTCATGAACACATGCATGCATCCACCTAAAAAACAGTGCACTAAGGCTATTCTTATCTATTCCTTATCCGCTTTGAGATCTTCTGGTAACAGTAATTCAAAGGAAAAGGTACCCTTTGTTGTTTATGCCAATAAGAATCATATTTTACTTTAATGCATATGAGAACTGCCATTGGCAAAGCCAATAGGTCCACCAGTCTGTTGACCATTCTTGTGTTTTTTCACGGTTTTTGCAAAATGTTATTGCTCAGGTATCTGCATGGCCCTAATTCATCTAATAGGCATTTGCCAAAGACAAACATGTTGGTTTTGTCTGTAAAATCCCAATCTGCCATAGTAGTAATTGGCAAAGAAATGAACTACTTTGTGTGTGGATGTGCTCCTTGATAAAGGGCCAAACACATAGTGAAGCCAGGCAATATCTGCAGTTGGCTTACACACTACCCCTTGATGCATGCTGGAGTGGGTGAAAAGTCCTTTAAGTAGCTAAGTTATGCATATAGTTTCAGTAAAATCAAAATACCTTGGCTAACACAGAATTTAAAAAAAGCCAGTTGGTATGGCTTTGGGAGAGAGGGACAGAGGGTGGTTAAGATCTTGGAATGTTAACAGACCTACCACAGGCAAGAGTCACAAAGGGACAATGATGAGACTTTCTACTCAGTCATTACAATGTTTGTGTTTCGCTTTGTCCCTGTTTACCTCAGAATATTGTAGCTTCAGTGGAATGTTCTAGTAGCATTATAGCTCTTCTGGTTATGTCTGAACTGATCATTAAAGTCCCTCTACCTTGTTATAGACCTCCATGGCTCGGGCTTGTAACTAGTGGGCCAGGGCTATAACCTGCAAATGGGTTCTTTAGGAGCCAATATAGCCTAAGAAAGAAGAGCTATAATCAGTGATGTTGAAATTATGTAAAAGTGGAAGGCCAATTTATACTGTAGGGTTGACTAAATTATGTGGCATGAAATGCAGTAGAATACAGTGCATTTTTGTAGCAGTTGCTCCATTTTGACATTTTAATACACATTTATGGCTCCTGAGCAAATGTTTCCACACATAAGTATAAGTTTAACACGTCAATACAGAAATCATTACCTGAAAGGTAAACAATTACATTTTGCAAGGGGGCTGCCATATCATGCAACCATTTGTACCACTTTTTTATTTTAGTACTTTTTAATTAGTTTGAGCTCGAATAAATTTTCTGGTAAAATCTGCAAATTAAGCAGCAGATTGTGAATAAAGTGGCGAATTGTGTCAATCCACAATTATGCAGAAAACACGTATGTAGTGAGGGAAATTTTTATACGTTCATATTTTTGTGCGTCTTTAACAATGAACAGAATGTAAAGTTACACACTGAATAGCACCTTTACTTTTTTTTTTAATTCTCTATGGTGTATAGAAGTGTCTTTTCCAAACATGTGTTAATCTAGACCTCATTTTAGATATAAATGCCATCTTGTCAAAGATGGAAGCCTTCCTGTCATTCACGTTTCTCCACTCCTTCAGACTTTTCTTCTCACAAACTCTGCAGCACGCAGCCAAGCTGAAATGTACTGGTTTATTTCCACTGCTATTTTATTCTGCTCTCGATTAACTTTCAATCACAGCTACATAGAGTAGCATAACTTGCATGAAGATTTTATTAGGGGGAATGAGCTCATTTCATACCTGTTTACAGCTAAGTGCTGTAATTTTGAGTAGTCAGGAAGGGTGTTTTCCTTGTGAAAGAGAAAAATGAGTCGCATCAGCATCAGTTCCTCCAGACTCAGCAGCTGAATATCATCTTTCAGTAGAAAGAGCGATGCAGCAGCATCTCTGGCAGTATATTGCATGATAATCTGCAGAGAAAGACCTCTAGATGCAAGTTGTTCTTCTCGATGCTCTCTTAGCGCAGCACTTGGGGTGTTAGGTTTGTATTAGATGACATTTTAACCATAGTAGAAATTTTCATTTTATTCTTGTTGTTCATATTCTGTTTGGTTGTTTCCGATTTTCTGAGCAACAGGGTACACCTGTTAAAATAGACACACTTTTTAGTTAAAGTGTTTTTTTCTTAGTGCAGTTTGTGTTGTGGTGTAGAGAAGAACAAAATATGTTTTGTTTTGCTGGAGCAGAGTTTTCTTTTAGAAAATTCATGGGCTTTTGAAGCTCTGGCATGTCTATGCGTTTTATTAATTTATTAATAATTAACAATTAATTATTTGTCTTGTGCAAGTGTGTTTTATTAATCAACCCGTTTGTCCTAACATAAGAGAAAGTTACACGAGGGTTAGCTTATTTGTGCTGTTTCTGTCCTAATAATAATGTGCAAGTTTTCATGTTTAAACGTTGCTGTGTGCTATTTATTTTGAGCACAAAACGCTGTCTGAATTAATGCTTTTTATGTTGCAAAGCTAGATAAATACATACACATAAGGGTATTAGTGGGGTTAACACTGTTTAATCATTATGCTGTAGTAATGTTTATTTTGTCTCTTTAATTAAGATGGTCTATTGTGGCCTATGAAGGCCTTAACCGAGCTGACGGTATTTCGAAGCCTGGCTGTGGCATATTCTGTGATGTGGCAAGAGAGACCCCTGCTGGAAAAAGGTCGAAGACAACTGACCGTGGTCCTTGTTGTATTTTTCCATGAGGACATCAGCAGTTTGGAGGATCTCCAAAAGAAATGGAACGTCCTTGGCAAACAAAGGAGCTTTAGAAATGAATAATGAACTGTGGCCTGGCTGCCGAGGGAAGTTGTACAAGTTGGATACTTTGATAGTTTCTTGGTTCCTGTTCCGTAGTTCACGTCTTGTGACTTTTCCTGAGCGAAGATTTTCTGATGTAGCAATGTTACATCCCTTCCTTCTCGCTCTGCTCAGTGATACAGTTTATTTTGCCAACTTTATGTGTGTTTCCATTGTATTTTTCATTATAAGAATTGTTAGCTTAGGGAGGGTTTTGCCACTTGCCATTTTACCTTTGCTGCGTGAACTTGCGTTGCTGAGGATCGATGCTGAGGGACTTTGTCCTGAGAGACTTTACCGAGAGACTTGTCCTGACCCGTTCTGACACTTAGTTAGAATAGGTAACTATGAGAAATGATTTATTCTGATTGATTTACTTTGACTAATTTTAGATAAAACAATATAATTTTAAACATGGTGTTGAATATTCTTTCTTGTCAATTATTGTGTACATTTTGATCATTGTTGTATAGATTGTATAGAGTATGTTTAAGGATAACCACTATAATCAGGTCCTATCGTCCTAGATATAGATGCAGGGTTTTCTTCCCACAGGTCTTATGCTGGTAGAGTATTTGAGCGTATGTTAGTGAAATGGGCCCTAGCGTATGATGAATGTATGTGCGTGTAACTGTGAAATTACTCTATCCGTGGAAGTGGGTTTATTTTAGGTACCCTGATCTCTATCAATTTCTCTGGTAGCAGAGGATGGTTATAGATGGTTGTCTTGATCTTGATAAGATAAGATTGCTTGTATATTAGCTTATTGATTATTGATTTATTTTTGATGATATTGGTATATGTACTAATACTATATGTTGGAGTCGTCATGTTGAGTTATATGTAGTGCTTCTGGAATTTGGAAGCTGTTGTAGCAGTTCCGTAGTAGGGCAGAGGGAAGTATATGCTGCTCTCGGGAAAGACGGGATTGTAAGGAATTACGTGTGACAATTGAAGTTGCGCGTTCACATTGTCTGGGTTCGGAATCAGTGACATCGTCGTATGTTACTATTAGATATATTTCTGATATGTAAGGAGTGTGTATCGTAGTAAAGGTTATCTGTGAAACTCTGGTCTTAAGTCCCAGGGATCCGTAAGGATTGCCGTTAAAGCTTATTGCGGGAGGAGTAATAGGTATTCTCTGAGCTTGTTTGAGGAACTGGGCAGAGGTAAGCTGCTTAGTTGTTGTGAGTTATAATTCTGTAATAGGACAGATTGTGCGCTGTTCTCGGGAAGCAGGATTCTGTGTGCATGTACTATATTTTTCTTGCATGAATGTGCGTGAATGTATATACATTTATTGATTGTAAGACTCTTTGGATAAGTCCTAGAGGAAACAGTTATGAGATGTATGTAAGTTTGTTGATTACTGAGAAATAGACTCTCTTTTTACTATTCTGTGGTTAGCGAAGCAGACAATGGAGATGTTTTTATGTTGTAACTAATAGATTTTGTAGAAATTTTTGACACGAAGTCTACTGAGAGTTTTTTGTAAAGGAGGGGTAGACGAGTGACAGAGACAGGAGACAGAGACTGCAGCGGCTGTTGACGTCAGAAGGTCCGCGCTCTGATTGGATAGTGGATCAGAAAAGGGTTCGCGCTAGGATTGGTGCGTTAGTGTGAGTCGCGCAGGGATTGGAAGAGCTGTTTAGTGACGTAGACGCTCCAGGATTGGTGCGTTAGTGTGAGTCGCGCTGCTATTGGTTGAGAAACTCGTATTGTATATTTATAATACGGAAAGAGTAGAGTTTTAGTAAGCGCTAAAATGTATTATCAAGAGGAGAAAAAGAAGAAAACCTTCTTTGGAAAAGTTAAGAAGTGGTTTACCAAGGATAAAGAGGTTAAGACGAGAGAGGGTGAGTTGCTACCTCCAGCGAAAACACCTGCATCCTTCATGGTTGCGAAATATGGATTACATACCTGTATATGGTTGCAGAATTGGGTTAGGTATACTAAAGAAGATGGTGTTCTAGCATTTCCAGAACATGGTTCATTTAATTTGGCCGTGTTGAGAAATTTACGGGAAAAGATGTTATGCTTAGACCCGAAGCCAAGACCTACACAGTTCGAGGCTTTAGTGGAATGGGAAGAGGAAGTTCATGACCGAGAAAAGCAAAGATCTGGAGGGTATTACAGATACATGTTTGGGAGGAGACATGATCGTGAAACACATCATGATCGGATGAAAAGATGGCGAGATGCTAGTATGACAGAGGGATTATATCCAATGAGAACAGTTGAAGTTTCTGCTCCTTCTGTAGAAAGGGTTCCTGAGTCAGATATGAGAAGATATGGAGAGTATGAAGATGAGGTCTTAAATGACATGATTTACAAGAGACCACCTCCATATAGACCAGAACCAGATGAGAGTACACCAGTTGTTTCTCCGATAAGAGATACAGTTGAGAAAGAAAAAATGACACCTGAATCAAGAAGTAGTAGTTCTTTCAGGGAAAGGGAAAATCGAAGTAGTGAGGAGAATGCTAGAAAATTAGCAAAAACGACAACAGAACTGACTGAGAAAATTAGGGAGTTAACGAAGAATTTGGAAGCTGTTACGGTGCCTGTAACAATAGGTCCAGTTATGCCTGTGTTTGACAAACAGAGAGCAGGTGAGAATGGACTAGTGATTCCATATGTTGGGAATAATTTGACAAATTCAGTTGGTCCTTCAGGAGATTCAAATAAAAGAGCAGAAAGAAGTGACCTGAGACAAACAAGACATGACACATGTAGTGAACTATTGGATGTTAGTGAACCTGGTTGTTCGGGGATGCCAATTTTAGAACCGCAGAAAAAGGTGGTTCCAGTGAGAAAAACTGCTGAAATAACAGTTGATGATTTGAATGATTGGATGAAGGTTCTTCAGAAAAAGGATAAGGATTCACAAGTTATTGATGTGGTTAAGTTACGTATAGAATTAGAAGAGCTTGTGACGGGAACAGTTCCAACAGAAATTCTGAAGAGTCATCATGATGGTGAATTAATGTTTATGTGCAAAAGCATAACATGGAGAGCAAAAAATACTCATGATAGACTAAGAGCGATAGCAAATGAGCAAGGAGTTGACATTGATAAAGTAAAGGTTTTGCAGAAAACTTACAGGATGGATTTCACAGAGAAAGACATTGAAAATTTGAATACTTCTGGTAGAACAGGACAGATTAAAGAAATGGTGGCATTATTGCGAAGATGGGGTGATGTAGAAAAGTGGAAGGATAGGTGGTATAAGAAAAGAGAGGAATCTGAAGATAGAACAACTTATTCGGCATTTCCAGTGAGAGAAAAGGAGAAACCAGTGGAGAATTATCCCATGAGAGAAATACCTGGAGGAGGATATGTACATGTTCCATGGACCAGACAGGATATATTATCATTTACGAATGATTTCCCTCGATTGAGAGAAAAGCCCGTCGAGTGGTATAGGCAGGTAGATAGGTTTGTGAAATTGTCAAAAGTGCTGTGGGTTGACCTGAATAGTCTGTTTGATATAATTGTTCCAGCAGACTTGTGGACTGAGTGTCAAATAGTTGTGAGTTGGCCTACTGAGGAATATCCAAGAGATCCAAGAACAGGGGCACCAGATCCAGAAGTGATGAGGAAGTATGATCAGGTGATGGTATACCTGAAGAGTAAAGTTCCTCCAAAAGAGACAGACTGGGTTAAAATAGATCGAACACAACAGGAAGCAAAAGAATCAGTTCATGCTTTTTACGAGAGGTTGATACTGGCTTTTAAACAATTCAGTGGAGATGAACACCTGGGTGACAAGGATTTGAGTCATTTTGTATACAGATTTGTATATGGTTTAAGACCTGAAATTGGTGAGAGAATTCGTGAGCACACGGTGGATTGGCAGAGTAAAAAAGTAGATGAGATTCTGAGACATGCAAAATACTTCAGTGATGAAATTGAAGCAAAACAAAGAAAGCTGAAAGAGAAGGCAATGTGGGCACAGGTGAAAGTTGCAGAAAGACAAGAAGCACAGTTAGTGGAACAGGCGAATAATCCAGGAAATAATGCAGGAAATAGACCCAGATATGCAGGAAAGGGGAAAGGAAGTCTTGAGGAAGCGAAAAAAAAGTTCCCTTGTCACAACTGTGGCCAGCTGGGACATTGGAGATCTGAATGTCCTAATCCACCATTAGTGAATAATGAGGGTAAATCCTTAAATCAACAGGTGCAGAACCAGAATGAAGGGAATAATCAACAGCAACAACAGAAAGTTGTGAGACAGCAGAGTCAGGAGCCAAAACCGCCCTTGCCGCAGAATAGAGGGGTACAAAAGTACAATCAGGACTCAGGATTCTTCAATGATGAGCAGGTAAACAAACCAAGACGTTCTAACAAAGTACAACAGTACTTGTTAAAGAGTGAAGGGAGTGAGTCTGAGGGTGATTATTGACGGTGCCGAAGAGAGGAGGAAGAGTGCATACTTGGTGCAACTCTAGAAATAGACCAGGCAGGACCATTTGTGGATGGGAAAATAAATGAGGAGAGTGTTACTTTTTTGGTAGACACAGGTGCGACAAGATCAACTGTCAGGTCAACAGATGTTAGAAATCTTCCTCTCTCGGATGAAGCAATCCAAGTAGTTGGTGTAGCCAATACACAAATCAGAACACGTCTTACTGAACCAGTAAGAGTACAGATAGGGAAATTTTCAGACATGCACAGATTTATTGTCTGTGACACGAGTCCAGTGAACCTGTTAGGTAGGGACTTATTGTGTAAGATGAACTGCACAATTTTTTGTACACCAGATGGAATAGCTTTTGAGACACCAGATGATGATGTTTTCTACCGAATGACTCTAGAAAATAGAGAAAATGAATTAATTGGTGCATTTGCTGTGTTTAATCCGGAGGATTTGCCTCAAGAGCTGAGAGACACTGTGAAAAGAGCAGTTTGGGATTTTACAGGAGAGGATGTGGGATTGATGAATAATGTAGATCCAGTGAAAATTGCAGTGAAAGAGGGAATTACATATCCTAACATTCCTCAGTACAAAATGACACCAGAAATAATTGAAGGGATAACTCCTATAATTGAGAAAATGATTCAGCAAGGAGTTCTGAGAGAACTGCTGAGTAGTCCGTGTAATTCACCGATAATGGGACTGAAAAAGCCCAATGGCAAATTTAGGATCGTACAGGATTTGAGAAAAGTTAATCAAATTGTGGTGGCATGTTGTCCTATTGTGCCAAATCCATCAGTGATTCTGTATCAAATTCCACATGATGCTGAGTGGTATACAGTGATTGATTTGTGTCATGCGTTTTTTTCAATTCCATTGCATCATGACAGCCAGCTGATTTTTGCATTTAGGTTTGGCCAGCGTATTTTAGCATGGTGTCGAATCCCACAGGGGTATACAGAGAGTCCTTCGATATTCAATCAGTTATTGAAGAAATCGTTGGAGAGTTTGATTATGCCTGAAAATTCAGTGTTAGTGCAGTACATTGATGACCTACTTGTGGCATCAAAGACACGTGAAGCTTGTGAAGTAGATACCATAGCTTTACTGAATCATCTGGCAGATGGAGGGTTAAAGGTATCTCCAGCCAAATTGCAATTTTGCAAGAAAGAGGTGCATTATCTTAGACACAATATTGAAAAAGGTCTGAGAAAAGTGACTACTGACAGGATCAGAATAATCAGAGAAATGAAAGCTCCAAAAACCCAGAGAGAAGTGAGAATGTTCCTGGGTATGGTGGGATATTGTCGTCAGTGGATAATTAATTTTTCTCTGATAGCAAACCCACTGATTAAGCTGACGAAAAGTGAAATGAAAGATCCATTAGATCTGGATGCAGAACAATTGGCAGCATTTGAAGAGCTCAAAAGTAAAATGTGTGAGGCTCCAGCTTTGGGTATGCCTGACTATGAAAAAGAGTTTGAATTGTACTGCAGTGAGAGAAATGGATGTGAACTTTCAGTGTTAATCCAGAAACATGGACAATTGAGAAGGCCTATTGCATACTTCTCATCGACACTTGACCCTGTAGCTGTGGGTTTACCAGGTTGTCTGAAATCTGTGGCTGCAACATGCAGAAGCTTGGAACAGAGTGAGGGGATCATAATGGGATATCCTGTAAGGGTATTCGTACCTCACAATGTGGCAATTCTTTTGACAAGAAGCAGAACTCAGCATATGTCACATAGTCGGCTGACTAAGTACGAAAAAGTGATTCTGGGAGCTTCAAATGTGACTCTTGAGAGATGTGTGAATGTGAATCCAGCAACACTCTTGCCGGATATTGAAAATGTGGGTATAAAGATGGAAGATGATCATGATTGTTTGGATGTGCTTGAGTACTGTACAAAACCGAGACCAGACATAAGGGATATTCCCTTACCTGAAAATGACCATGTGTTGTTTGTGGATGGATCATGCCTGAGGAATGATGATGGTGTGCTATGTGCAGCATATGCGGTGTGCAAAGTTTCAGAGGTCATGGAAGCATCACCATTGAAAGGAGTGAAATCTGCGCAAGTTGCTGAATTAGTGGCATTGACAAAAGCTTGTGAGATTGGGAAGGATTTGAGAACAACCGTGTTGACTGATAGTCAGTATGGATTTGGAGTGGTGCATGACTTTGGCCAGTTGTGGCTGCAAAGAGGTTTCTTGACATCGGGTGGAACTCCGATAAAGAATGCTGAATTGATTGGAAAATTGCTTGAGGCGATACAGCTGCCTGAGGAGTTAGCTGTTGTAAAATGTGCTGCCCATGGTCCAGGGGATGATTTTATTACTGTTGGTAACAGGTACGCCAATGATGTTGCACAGTATTGTGCTAAAACAAATCAGTCAATTAATCGGGACAGAATAGAGGAAATGTCTTTTCTTTCTGTGATGTTTACTAATGTCCTAGAAACGTGGGATGAGGTAAAGCAGTTACAAGATGAGGCAGGGGAAGAAGAGAAACAAGATTGGGTTAAAGCAGGATGTGCTCCAAGAGAAACAGACCATGTTTGGGTCTACAGAGATGGGAGACCAGTAATGCCAAACTCTATCTTGTCGTCAATGGCAAGGATGTATCATGGCCAGGGACATCTGGGGAGGGATGCGATGGTAAGGTCGTTCAAGCAGACCTGGTACAATGCAAAGTTCAGGACAATTGCAGAGAGCATCTGTCAAAGGTGTTTAATTTGTCAGCAATTTAACACTGGGAAAAAGACAGTGGTGAGTCTGGGAACAATAGGCAGAGAAGGAGGTCCTTTTACAAGAATGCAGATTGATTTCATTGAAATGCCCCAAGTGAACAGACTGAGGTATGTTTTGGTGGTAGTCTGTTTGTTTTCAAGGTGGGTGGAAGCTTACCCGACTAGAAGAAATGATGGATTAACAGTGGCAAAATTACTGTTGAGGGAATTGATTCCTAGGTACGGGTTTCCAGTTACAGTTGAGTCTGACAGAGGTAGACACTTTCAAAATGAACTCATAGGTTTAATTTGTGAAGCATTGAAAATACAGCAGAAGCTACATTGTGCATACCGACCAGAGGCTTCTGGTGTGGTTGAGCAGATCAATGGCACAATCAAGAATAGAATTGGAAAGATGTGTTTAGCCACTGGCATGAAATGGCCAGATGTTTTGCCTCTAGTTCTGATGACTATGAGATCTACTCCAGATAGAACTACTGGTTTGAGCCCGCATGAAATAATCATGGGACGTGCTATGCGCCATGCATTCGTGCCTGTCAATAAGTTAGTGACAATAACTGATGACATGATTTTGGATTACTGTAAAGGCCTGGCTGACGCAGTTCATTCTGTGTTTCACCAGGTTGGAGAAGAAGCTACCACACTTGAGAAGAAGCAAGCCCATGATCTGAGTCCAGGAGATTGGGTGAGGATAAAAGTTCACAGGAGAAGAAATTGCTTGATTCCAAGGTGGGGAAGGCCAAGACAAGTTATTCTGACTACGACGACTGCAGTAAAGTGTGCTGGAGTGAAGCACTGGGTACATGCAAGTCATACTCTGAGAGTTCCAAACCCAAAAGAAGGGACTGGTAAAGAGTATTTTGAAGAGTCAGATTCCAGCGATGATGAAGATACTGAAGATACGGAATCAGTGAGAAAAGAAGCACAGAGAGCTTCAAGAGAATCACTGCGAGTATCAGAGAAAAGATCAAATTCTGTTAAAGAGCCTGAAGTTTCAAGTAGCAGTGGAGGGAAAAGAAAAGAAAAAAGAAATCACACAGAGATTACTCCTGAATCAGAAGAGGAGGAGATTGAAGAACCACTTGAGATTATTCTTGAAGAAACAGGGTCAGAAGAAGATAGAGAGGGACAGATTGCGGAAGACCCCCGAGGAGGTGTAGGGAACATTGATGAGGAGCTAGGTGAAGGGACAAGTAGACAGCAAGAAGATTGCGTGTCGGAGACCCGAGGAGGGACAGAAGTAGGGAAGTCTCAAACAGTGGTGAAAAAATCTGTGGAGAAGAAGAAAACTGCTGGAAAACGGAAACAAGAGGCACTTGAAACAGATGATGAGGATGAACAAACAGAGGGTCGAGTTCTGAGAAAGAGAACTTCGATTGGAGAAAAGAATGTTAAAGAATTAAGGCCGAAAAAGGTTGTGAAAGGAGATCGTTGGCCTAACAACCAAGTTAAAAGAGTGAGATACAGAGTAATAAGAGCAAATTCATCGAAAGCTGAACAAGTAAATGAAATATCAAGTCAAACTTCAAAGGCTGAAGAAGAAGAATCAAAGAAATCAAAAGAACCAGTAGAAATAAGAAGAGTTAAAAGACCCAACCAAAAGTACAGATCACCGGAATGGTCTTATGTGACACTGTCTGAAGAAGGAAAAGAAGAAACAGTGACTCGAGATAATCCGGAAGTGGTCTTGAGAAAAGTGGTTGAGGAAGATACTGGTGAAATTCTGAAAGTACTCTTGACTGACATTGGAGAAGAGTCGAGTACTGAGGATTCCGACGTTGGAGATCTGATACAATTTGATGTTGAAGAAATTGAAGTGAAGAATGACAAATATCCAAACTGAGTGAAAGAAGGATTCACTTGGATCAAGTGAACGAGGAGATCATTTGGATAAACTGAAAGCTGAAGAATTGTTGGAGAACTGAAGAAGTTCAAACAGTAGTGGAGTAGTAGAGGCTAAACTAAAATGGCTAACATAGAGGATAATAGAAATAGATGTGCCTTCTTTAAGAGGTGGTGTAGAATGTGCTGCTGTTGTACTGGATTATTAATGCTTCTATGGGGTGTTTTAGTTTTATTAGTTACTTTTAGAGTAGAATTTGGAATGAATATAGAGAATGTGACAAATGTAGAGAAGAATTCACAAAAAGTAGTTCCAATTAGAAGTAGTAGTTACATACACAAAGATAGGTCAATTAATAATTTCTCTAGTAATGTTTTTTCTAAACTGTTATATGAATATGTAAAGACAATGGAAGTAAGGGATTGCTACGTCTGCATGCAATTACCTGCATCTGTTTCAGAGGGTGTTACTTATCATCATTTACCAGCTACATATGGTATTTCCTGTAGTATTTTAAGTAGTGTTTTTTATTTGTTAGGGAAAATAGATTATAAGATGTCTAACAGAGATAGTATTTTTGGGCACTTGCCAATGAATAAAGGGCTGAATCCAGCTAAAGAAGCTAACAATTTTGGTGAGATTTTTATTGAAGAAAAAGGATTAACATTAGATTACATTTTTAAGAATAATTTAACTTGCAGTTTGAAAGAAGAGGAGAGAGCTTTCCTGGATATGGTAGAAGAAAGGAGAGTGAGTATGCATGAGAAAGGGGGAAAATATGAAGTGAGTGAGACAATTTGGGACATTGAGATGGGAAAAGAATTGAAGAATGGGGCTAGTCCAACTTTGGCTCTAGATGCACCACAGAAGGGTGAACTTTGCATTACCAGAAGGAAATCCCAGTATGATACATATTTTGTGGGAACTAGTGAGTGCCATGATACATACTTCATTGCGACAGGTTGGGGTTTCAGAGGTGGAGAAGATACGATTTTTCCAGGAGTGTACTATGTTTGTGGGAACAAGGCTTATTACAAGTTGCCTGACCATTGGTATGGCACGTGTTATGTGGGCCTGGTTTTTCCTAAGATTTTTCATACAGATAAAATAAGAGATGTAGAAGATATTAACTTATTAACACGTTTTAAGAGAGAAACTTGGTCTGAAATTGTGGGTGATATTTTTGGGGTTTTGATTCCAGCAGTGGGAATTTCTTTAAATGCTTATGGAATTCGGAAACTATCCACAGTGGTTGATCGCTTATCGACAAATACCGCAGGAGGGTTTCTTTTGGTGAATACGGAATTAAGTGCCGTACGTGCCATGTCTATGCAAAATCGACTTGCCCTTGATATTTTATTGGCCAAGGAGGGTGGAGTCTGTGGAATTTTGAAAGTTCAACATTGTTGCACTTACATTCCTGACGAAAGTAAAGACCTGAAGGTCTATATCAAAAATATTACTAATTTACATGAAGAATTAGTACCACTTGAAGCTGGGAGTTTGTGGACTAAAATAGCTAATAAAATGATAGCTGTTAAAGATTTTATTGCAAAAATAGGTAGTACTATTATAGGTAGAATATTGTTTCCCTTGTCTTGTATAATTGTGGCTTTGTTAATAATAAGATTGGTGTGTGTGTGTTGTAAAAACAGGGGAGGGAGAAAGAAATTGAATAAGGAAAAGAAAAATAAGAAGTTGAAAAGAGAACCTCAAGAAATTGAACTAGAAGAATTGAGGCAGAGTATTTATTTAGAGACAAAGAGAGATGATGAAAGAGTGACTAGTGTTTAATGTTGTGTAAGGGGAAAAGACATTTCTGATTTTCCTAAAATGGGACTAAATTTTCACTAATTTTTTTTTGGGGTTTATTTGGTGATAAAATCACCAAAGGGGGGATTGCTGGAGCAGAGTTTTCTTTTAGAAAATTCATGGGCTTTTGAAGCTCTGGCATGTCTATGCGTTTTATTAATTTATTAATAATTAACAATTAATTATTTGTCTTGTGCAAGTGTGTTTTATTAATCAACCCGTTTGTCCTAACATAAGAGAAAGTTACACGAGGGTTAGCTTATTTGTGCTGTTTCTGTCCTAATAATAATGTGCAAATTTTCATGTTTAAACGTTGCTGTGTGCTATTTATTTTGAGCACAAAACACTGTCTGAATTAATGCTTTTTATGTCGCAAAGCTAGATAAATACATACACATAAGGGTATTAGTGGGGTTAACACTGTTTAATCATTATGCTGTAGTAATGTTTATTTTGTCTCTTTAATTAAGATGGTCTATTGTGGCCTATGAAGGCCTTAACTGAGCTGACGGTATTTCGAAGCCTGGCTGTGGCATATTCTGTGATGTGGCAAGAGAGACCCCTGCTGGAAAAAGGTCGAAGACAACTGACCGTGGTCCTTGTTGTATTTTTCCATGAGGACATCAGCAGTTTGGAGGATCTCCAAAAGAAATGGAACGTCCTTGGCAAACAAAGGAGCTTTAGAAATGAATAATGAACTGTGGCCTGGCTGCCGAGGGAAGTTGTACAAGTTGGATACTTTGATAGTTTCTTGGTTCCTGTTCCGTAGTTCACGTCTTGTGACTTTTCCTGAGCGAAGATTTTCAGATGTAGCAATGTTACATCCCTTCCTTCTCGCTCTGCTCAGTGATACAGTTTATTTTGCCAACTTTATGTGTGTTTCCATTGTATTTTTCATTATAAGAATTGTTAGCTTTGGGAGGGTTTTGCCACTTGCCATTTTACCTTTGCTGCGTGAACTTGCGTTGCTGAGGATCGATGCTGAGGGACTTTGTCCTGAGAGACTTTACCGAGAGACTTGTCCTGACCCGTTCTGACACTTAGTTAGAATAGGTAACTATGAGAAATGATTTATTCTGATTGATTTACTTTGACTAATTTTAGATAAAACAATATAATTTTAAACATGGTGTTGAATATTCTTTCTTGTCAATTATTGTGTACATTTTGATCATTGTTGTATAGATTGTATAGAGTATGTTTAAGGATAACCACTATAATCAGGTCCTATCGTCCTAGATATAGATGCAGGGTTTTCTTCCCACAGGTCTTATGCTGGTAGAGTATTTGAGCGTATGTTAGTGAAATGGGCCCTAGCGTATGATGAATGTATGTGCGTGTAACTGTGAAATTACTCTATCCGTGGAAGTGGGTTTATTTTAGGCACCCTGATCTCTATCAGTTTCCAATCACCACGGTGTCCCTGGATACCTGTTTAAGGACTGTTAGAAACCCAAAAGCATTGATGCCACTTCAACTATGCATTGGGTGGGGCTCTGTGTGGCTACAAAACCTGTAAACCTGTTTTACACATTTAATCATTGTCACAGTGAAATAAGTTCACTCGTGTCACCCGTGGATGTGAAAACAAACCTTGTAGAGCTGATCCAGAGACTCAGTTTATGCAATGTTGGCCCCCAGTGCCAGGCGTAGATGTTTTGGGAACCCTTGAGTAGTTTCTTTTTGATACATACACATGTGAACTATTATTATATCATCACGGAGGTGTCTGTAGTAATCGTAGTTACCTCCTACAGGGAATAAGGGGGCATCTATTGCCATAGGTTTGTCAAGCTTGACTCCTAAAAGGTTATTCCCCATTCTGTGAGTTTTCAATTCTTTGAACCTACATTTAGCGGCCCCTATTTTGGTAGGTGCCAATCACAGGTAAGCCGTTATCGAACACCTCAAGCTTCTAGGGGTCTCCAATGTGGGGGGGGGGGGCGGAAGAGTTACTTCTGTAAGAGTTGCTCATGCTCAAGGTGTATGACTTTGAGATATTTTACTCACAGGTGCAGTTTGAGCGTAAAGATTCTGCGTCCGTAAGCCACTACCACCACCTGCACAGTATAGGGCTCAGCAAGATTTAGAAATCCCTTAAACTTGCCAGGAACAACAGAACCGGTTTTCTTCTCAGTTACCACATATGCACAGGCATGTCCATATGGGACCTCTGAGCAATGAAGGGGCTAGGTGGCCAGTACTAGCTGGTTCCACGCCCGTCCACGTGCAGACTCGTTAACTCTTACTGATGTTTTGTAGAGATCTTGAATCACACAGTTGCCGAATACAAGAGACTTGTATTGTTTAAACTACATATCATGAACTCTAGACCTGCTCTTGCTGCAGGATCAGCAGTTCAGGCAGAGGTACAAACAAATTAGACTGCAGACAAAAATGCAATGTGATTGCCTTCTGTGTTGCTTGCGAAGCAATCTATCTGGAAGCGGTCTACCTGCACTCCACACCCAAAGACAAACACAGAATACTGACTATGTGTCTTCCTCTTGGAAAGGTGCTGCTGAAGGGGAATGTAACATTGCATTTCTGGAAGAGTTGCACAGAGACACTTATAGGAACATTTGTGCACTTTACAAATTTCACTCATCATCATCATCATCATGTAACAGCTGGTGAAGCACATTGTATTGTATTTGGTTATTTATAGAGCGCACTTTGACCAGAATGGTATCCTGGCGCTAGCTAGCCAGAAGACTCATCAGTAAGGAAAAAGGTGATGAAAAGAAGGTATTGCAATTGGAGAACCAGAGTTTCATCCCAGTAGTTAACGAGGGAAGAGCCAAGTTTTAAGGGCCTTCCTAAACTTAAACAGAACGAATTGTGATCTTACTGAGACTGGTAGTTTGTTCCATAGCTGCACCGCTTTCACAGTGAAGGCGCATCCTTCCTGCCGTACTTTATTGAGTCTCTGTTCATGCACATAATTAAGTGTGAAAGAATGAAGAGACTTACTAGAGGTATATTACCTTACTCTGGCCTGCAGTGGCTTTGGTCTTTTGCTATGCAATGCCATATAAACAATACAGAGTGATTTAAAAATTATCCTCTGTTTAATGGGTAGCCAGTGAAGATCTCTGAGAACCCCAGAGGCAGAAGAATTCCAAGATCTATTTAGCATTCATTTAGCTGTGAATATCTGAATGCGTTCTGATTTCTTTAGTGGATAATTAGGGGCTCCCAAAAGGAGGGCATTGCAATAATCCAGTCTACTTAGTATTACGCCTCTGAAAATCAGGGATCCTGCTTGGGCAGTTAACATTGGGTACAGTTTCCTGAGCCCCGAATCAAGGCAAAGCAGCTCCCAGCTACTCCGTTCACCTGCTTTTCCAATGAGAGGTCCTCATCCAGCACTTCTCTCAGATTCCGGACTACAGGTGAATATCTAAGTGGGGTCTCTATGGATAAAGGCCAGAGATTGTCAGGTAGGGATCTCGAAACTTTACTTGAGGGGCAGCACAGGAGCTACATTTTACCTCTATTTAGTTTGAGGGAGTTTACATTCATCCAACTAAGAATGTCTAATATGATGGCCTGAAAATTGCTGATTGAGTCAGTCTGTTAATTATTTAATGACAGAATCAATTGAGTATCGTCTGCATAATTAATAACCTTAATCTTGTAACATTTGATAAGAGAAATTAATTGTTTGATGTAAACAATAAACAAGATTGGACTAAGGGAGGGTCCCTGGATAGCACCACTTTAAATTGTTCTGAATTTAGAGCGGAACTGGGGCATGGCTACAGCCTGACAGAGGTCGTCAAGATAAGACTTTAGCCAGTTTAACACCGGGCCCCCAACACCTACTAAAGATAATCTAGTCAGTAGAGTTCCGTGGTCCAGCATGTCAAAGGCGGCCGATAGATCAAGGAGGACCAATACCGCCAGGTGCCCGCTGTCTGACATCCTACGCATTTTGTCAGTGGTGGAGAGCAATGCGGTCTCTGTTTCATGGCCGGGTCGGAAGCCAAATTGCTCTAGCCATGAACGGTCCTCCAGGTATTAGGACAGAATTTTGCTGACATGTTCTAATATTTTTATTGGAAAAGGGAGAAGGGACATTGGTCTATAGTTGGCCAGAATTGTTGGGTCCGTCAAGGCTTTCTTTAATGATGGCTTAACTAAAGCCCTTTTCCAACATTTTGGCACCACCTTAGTTTCAAGGGATTGATTACAAAGTTGCAACAGGGGTGTTAACAGTTCATTTTCCCATAATTTCCATTGCTTTGGGGTAAGAGGGTCTAGGAGGGGTCCTAACATAATAGATCTAAACAGCGACTTAAATACTTCTGTAGAGATGGGATCAAGACTGGTTACATTCGCTGTGAAGGGGTCAGATAGATGTGAAGTAGCATGCGGAGGTGGGCCATTTGTGTTGGAGGTGGAGATTTTTAATTCATAGGTAGGAATTATCAATGTCTTCAAAAATCATCTTGATTTTATTTTCAAAGAAGTCTGATAATTCATTATATAATTGCTGCTATGGTATATTATCTCGCCTGAAAAGAGGAGGGTTTGTGAGATCACTGAGCATTTCAAAAATCTTTTTAGCTTTATTAGAGGCAGCAGAGATTAACTCACAGTAATGGTCAGCTTTTGCTTTCCTGACTTTGTTTTTGTAATCATTTAGCGCTGTCCTTAAGTGGATCTTGTCGTCACTTAGATAGTGGCACCACCATTTTCTTTCCATTTGTCTGCAGATTAATTTTGCCTCCTTCAAAGCTATAATGTACCAAGAAGCAGATGAACCTTTGCGAGGTTTTTGAGTTGTCACAGGTTTCAGTTTGTCTAGTACTTATAAGATCTCACATTCGAACTCATGACAATTTTCTTCTATAGAGTCTAGAGCATTAAAAAAGTTTGAGAAATTAAAGACAGGCTCCGATTCAAGCATAGAAAGTTTATGCCATGCTCTGGTTTCTGGTGTATGCTCAGCTATTTTTTCAGAAGAGCCTTCCTTGCCCACAAGTATATGAAAAGTAATCAGTGAGTGATCAGTCCAACACAAAGGAGTGATTTCCCTGACTGATATCAAACCCTCTGGGTAGAATATAAGGTGGAGGGTGTGACTCCCTATGTGAGTAGGGCTTTGTACCTGCTGCTGTCACCAATGGTCTCACAGGAGCTCATCAATTCCTCATATACTAGGGGCAAGTCCCCTTAAGCCCAGAGGTTGAAATCTCCTAACGAAAAAGGTTGGCATGCGTAAGAGTCATGTTAGTTATAGTGTCCAAGAAGGGGCAGAGGGAGGAGCTTGAAGTGTTAGGTGGTCTATGAAATAAGATCCCTGCAGCCATGTTACCCTTATGGTCTTTCAACTGGAACCCTAGTAATTCAATATCATCTACTTCATCTAGAGGGAAGGCAGAGAAGTTCCCTTTATCTCTGTGAAGAATAATGATTGCACATCCTTTCCTGATAGCTCGGGGTTACTCAAGCATGCCTGGCACACCTTTATTTGAAGTACAGAAGAAGCATGGGGCTGCAGAAGCAGCGCACATAGGAATACAGTTAATGGAGAAATGTTCTATAGTTTCCTCAACCATACTGAGTAACATCAAGGGTGAGGCTTCGGTTCTGGCAATACACCAGAGACTGGAAGCAGCTCCAGTTCCAGATCGTGAACAGGAATCACCAAAAATAATCTCAGACGTTTACACCTCTATGGACCATGATACCTTGGGTATGTGAGCCGTTAAGCCACATTTAAAACCTAAAAGTGATGTTGAGGTTTCAGTTAAAGAGATATCTGCAATAGAAGGCAGGAAGAAACAGGGTGGTAGAGAGTAAAGACAGACTGGATCTTTTCCGTCTCGGGACTCCATTAGGTGTGGCTATAATTTAAGGAACCTCAAAAAAATCAAAAAGTGTGAAGGGTATCGGTATTCTGATAGCTGCGCTGCATTTTCTTTTCAGGGCTCTAACAATAAATGATTAAAGAGAGGGAGTGAATCTGCGCTCTCATGCAAGGTGAGGTCCTTTACCCTAGATTCTTGTGTAAGATAGTGCCAAAGAAGATCTTGCCTGCCAGAAATGCTGCCGTATTGCGTTTGTTACTGAAAGCTGATATCGGGCAGCAAAGACCGGAAGGAGCTGATGCTGATGAGATATTTGTGACTTGGGCAGGTAACACGGCCTCCATGACTACTGATCATTAGAGCGCTTGTCTGTAAGCAGGTATGCAGTGCACTTATTCGCCCCTAGAAAATCTTGATGTAAGTTATGCTACTCAATGCTCTCCTAGCGTAGCGCGCAGAAATAGGTTTTTAGAGTATTAGGGTATTATTAGATGACATTCAACCATGATAGAACGTTCATTGTATTCTCAATGTTTGAATTATGCATTTGTGCTGTTTTAATCATATTCTGTGTGGCTGTTTTAAATTTGCTGAGCAGCAGGGCACACCAGTTGAAAAACATGCTTTTTTGTTAAAGTGCATTTTTTCTTAGAGCAGTTTTTGTGTGTCTGGTGTTGACAAGAATGAAATAGGCTTGGTTTCCAATCAACACGGTGTGACTGGATTCCGTTCAAGGGGCTGTTAGTAACCCAAAAGCATTGACACTGCTTAAACTATATACTAGGTGTGGGTCTGTGGGGCTACAAAAATCTGTTTTTCACATTCAATCATTGGTGCATTGAACTAAGTTCATTTGTGCAATCGGGGTGTGAAAACAAACATTGTAGAGCCGAGTGAGAGATTCAGTTTATGGAACAGCTAACTAAATGGTGCACAGGTGAATGGAATTCCATTAACTAAGCGGCTGAGAGAGACCCATTCAGTGAAAGTATGAATGACTTACTGTGGCTTAGTGAGTCAATTAGTGAGTGAAAGAGTAAGCCGGAAACTTAGTTTTCTCCTGTAGCGCTAACTTCAAGCCTACCTCCAGGTGATTTGTGAAGTGCACCACTGGAAGTTGCCTCTGATTAATAATCTATGAAGATTGGAAGTTTGTCTTATATATCAACCTTAAATATGTAAAACAGCAATAGACATATGGACACTGTTTGCTAGATCTTACTGCTGGTGTGTAGACTCTGCACACTGACACACTGCTGTCCAGTGGCCAAAAGCTCCTAAAAACATTTTCAATTGATATAAACCTATTTGGCATATTTAACGTACCTACATGCCCCTAATATATGTTACAAAGTTTGCCCATAGCCCTTAACTTAAATGTCACTAGTAGACTTCTGCACCTATTGTGCCACCACTAATGTGACAATGCAAAATGTGACTGTAGACCTGCCACAAGTAACCCAAGTGTGCTGATTTAAACTGACACTTCGACCTGTCAGAATAACTCCTTTTGACAGGCCTAAGCCCTCTTTTTAAATAGTAATAGGTCACCACTAAGTAGGCTTTAAATGACAGAAGGGCAGGGTGCTTGATATTTTAAAGTATGACATGTAAAAAGTTGTTATTAAACATGTCCTTACAATAACAATGTTTAAAATATATTTTCACTATGCCAGGGTTAACTGTTCCATAGCAACACATTGGGTTAGTTTTATTAAAGTTAATATAGTTACCTGCATCTAGGAACCAAATAAACAGTTCATTTTTTGACTTTTTAAAATATTTATTGCAAATCCAATTCATTGGTAAAGTCTAATTTGTAACAAATATTTCCCAAAAGGTTCTTTTAAAAAGTTTCTAACACACAAGGTAACGGTGAAATAAATGTGAGCAAAGTCCTACTCTAAGGAGTGGAAACTGCCTGACTTACAGGCTCATATAGAGATATTTAAGAGGCTGCCTCACCCATAACTTATCATGGCCTTTTTCATTATCAGCGATCTCACGCACTGGAGTAAGATGAGGTCCAGGTTTTAGGTTAAAGATACCTTAGGGCATACCCAAAGAACATTTCTTTATTAATGGGTTCCCCAGGTATGGGCTAAAACCAAAATGTGTGGTATAATGGTAGAAATTAATGTTTCACATAACCACTTCAAATTGCCAACATGTTTTGACATAACAAGGTGCCAAAATTGGTCAGAGGTCTTCTCTAGGGCTAAAGAACTCCCTTCTTAATTCATTAATGCATTCCATGCAAAACATATATGAGCCTCTCCTACCTGTCGTTATTTAGTAAGGAACACAATAGGAACAAAAATAGTGATACATATTCTTCAAATCTTTAAATCATTTTATTTCAAAATCATTTCTTTCTTTATATACTTTTATCAATGCTTATTGTGTTGTGTTTTCAACTTCCTAACTACTGTGGTACTAAATGCTTCACACATTTTCTTAAGTTAGTCCTGTCTGCTCTGTGCCATAGCTAGCAGGGTTTGATTTCAGGTTTAAATGGCTTAAACCTTTCTTGGACCTAACAAGACTAGTGACATTGATACTTGTAGTGCACTACCATCCACCCCACCTAATAATCCACTTTCTCATAACTTTGAATTCCTTTAACATTTCAGTTTAGCATTCCTAAAAGAAGAAAAAAAACTACTTGATACCTAGAATGGTCAATAAGTACTGTGAAGCCACATGTTTGGAGATCCTCTCCTGTTTATGTTTGGTTAAATGGAGTGTGCGGGTCCCTTCTAATTGAAAATCTCACGTATGCTTATTCATAAATATCATTATTATTATAAGGTATGTACCACTGTATCTGCACCATCTGTGCATGCCTGCTGTGTAGCTAAGGAAAGAGCAGCAACATGATATGCGATTGCAAGTTATCTTGAAACACTGGACTCTTTGTAGAGCACAAACAGTGCAAGACTGAGGAACATGTTTTTGTCACGGATACGCTCAAATAATGTCAACAAAATATGTTTTTGTGATATGCCCATTACTACCAGAGTGGTACTGAGAAGAATATTAGGACATGAATCCAAAAGAAAGTGCCCGACACTTGCAGACTATGATCTTTTGTGGGACAGTGCTTGGTTAAAATCTGGAGTCAAATTTGTTAGAAAATCTATTGTAAAAATAAGGGTTTGAAAGCCTTATGGGGCTCATCACCCTCCTGGACCGTGATGGAAAAAGAAAGGAAGCAAGCAGAGAGGACTCTGTAATTGCAAATACAGAGAAGGAACCCGGAGCAGTACTAACCTAGGTTTGATCAGGGGATCAGGGACTCAGGACTAACTCAGACCGAAGCTCAAGGGCTCCACTCTCCCAGGCACATTCGAATAGTTTAGCGGAATGTGCGTGAGCAGCTTGATCACTAGCTTACCTCTTCCTCGGTACTTCTCTTACTCTATCTCCCCTTATTATTTTGTTTACCATTACTTGTTCTGACCCTCTTAGCTCTCTCTGTACCTCCTTTTCTACTGTAAGTCACCCTCTCTGAATCTACTCGACCACTCTCTTTGCTTTACTCTCTTTCAGGTTTGTAGCTTCCACTGGTGCAGTAGGTGCAGTGACACTTGGGCCCAGAGGTCTCAAGGGCCCAACGCACCCTGAATATTGCTGTGTTTCACAGTTCAAAATGCGACCAGTGGGCCAATTCCCTCCTTACACTTGGGCCCATGACAATCGTGCTATGCCACTGCTATCTCTACCTTGATATCAACCTCATTTCTCTCTTTCTACTTCGGCTATGTCTCTCTACAACTAATCTTTCTACCACTCACCTCTCTCGCGCATCCTTTCTCTCTGCTTCACTACTCTTACATGACCTCGTCTTCTATACCTCATTTCTCATTTTAGCCTTTATTTATGTCCCCATACGTCATTAGCTCTTTTTCTCTATCTACCTCTTCCTCGTTCTACTTCTCTGTATCTTTCTTCTGGTTACCTCAAAGTTCTCTCTTTAGCTTGTATCTCTCCATGTTGCGTATATTATTACCTCACCACTATTATTATCATCCCTCTCCCTCTTTCGGTCAGCCATACTTATTACTTCTCTGTCCTTCTTCTGTCTCATACTCACCCAATTTCTCTTACTCTGCAGAACTGATGGTGCCTGTGTAGCCAGAGAAGTATATGCAGAGGAGGAGTAGAGGAGGAGTTAGTCAGTGGGAGATAAATTAAGGACAAATTAATCAATTTTCACCCTTTGAATAGTTATAATCCTCAGAACAATGATCTGACTTTCAGAGTTCCAATGAAAATTGCAGTTCTAAAGGCCAATTTTGTAACTGTGAATGTTCGCTTTTCCTTCCCGCTGCCTAGAAATGGCTGTCCAGGCAGAACTGTTACTTCTGTCATGGGAAGAAAACTACACTCTCAAGAATCCTTTCCCGTTCCCTTCTTAATGCCTCTTCCTTCCCTCTCTTGGCCTCTCTTTTCTATTTCTACTGCCCCTTCCACCTGTTCTTAGTGCTTCAAGGTGACCTGGGACAAGGAGGACCCTAATCGGGGTAATGAAGATTACTGGTAAGTAACAAGACATTTCCTCCTGCAAGACATGCGGCCCTGTTTATTTATCAATGGCAACCCCCATTGCATTAGTGAAAATGAATTGCCAGTAAGTTACAAGACATTACCCCTTCATGGGTTCTCCTCGTCCCAGTCCCTACAGAGTGAGAAACTCACAAGCAGAGAACCAGGATTAAAAAATGCAGGGCACCAGGGATCCATGCAAAAGTACAAAATGTAATCAAACAAGTGTTTAATGAACAGCAGCGTTCAAAACGCCAACAGCAAAACTGTCAACAGACGCATGTAAAACATCAAGGTGATAATGCCGAACAAACGTGTGATGGGACTGCCAAGTGGCCGCTCAACCAATCTCCTGGATAGAGACCCCCGCCACCTCAGCCTAGGAAGCGTACACAGAACGTGTTGAACGACCCTGCAGCTTAGACAGAGGAGGCAGACCCACAGACTTATAGGACTTGGAGACCGCCAAATGCACCCATCGACTGATCGTAGAAGTAGAAACCTTCTTCCCTTTAGCCACACCCACACAGGAGACAAACAGGGCAGGAAAATTCGAAACCCCAGAAAACGCTGGAGATAAAGCTGAAGAACCCTGCGAACATCCAAAGAAGAAGGAACAACGGAATCCCCCTCCGTAGGCAAATCAGGAAGGATCACCTCCTGCTGCATGGAACTTGGAGGAAACCTTAGGCAGAAAAGCCGTCTCAAGCCGTAAAACAACCTTTTCCTGCAGGAACTGCAAATAAGGGAAGGAAACACGCAAGGCACCCAACTCACCCAACCGCCGAGCAGAGGTGATGGCCAACAAAAAAGCCACCTTAGCGGACAACCACAACAAGTCCGCCTCCAACAAGGGCTCAAAAGGGAGTAACTGCAGACCCCGCAAACAATAGACAAATCCCAAGAAGGCACAATCACAGGAGAGACCGGACGACGAAACAGAAAGCTCGGAAAAGAAGACGACTCACCAAAGGGCCAACAACCTCCAAGGAAGCCACCAGACCCTGACAAGCATGAACCGCAGCCCATTGAGCTGACAACGTGGAAGGAGAAAGGTCCTTCAAAAAACCATCCCGGAGGAAGTCAAGTACAGAAGTAGGATCCTCAAGCACAGGATCCACATCATGCGAAGAGCACCAAGAGACAAAAGAGCCCCAATGTCGACCATAGCACTTAAGGGTCAAAGGCTGACGCAACAGCTGGATGTCACCGGCCACCACAGCAGAACAGCCCAAAGATTCCACCGTCAACGGCTCAAGAGCCAGAGCGTCAGATGCAAGCGATGAAGACAGGGCAGACACAGGATTGGATACTGAACCGGAGCCGGGACTAAGGGAAGCTGAACCAACCGGTCCCCTGCCAGCCGCATCAGAAGAGGTAACCAAAGGCGACGAGGCCAAAAAGGAGCAATCGACAGTACAGACACACTCTCTCCCCCGAATCTGCTGTAGCACCCTCAGGAGGAGGGTAATAGGAGGGAAGGCATACAGAAGGCCCGAAAGCCAGGAAGTCGAAAGAGCATCCACCGCCCAGGCCTGAGGACACACCACCTCCGAACAAAGCCTGGGGAGATCTATCCAGGGAGTCCCGAACCGAAGACAAAGGTCCTGGAACAGCGGAACAGAAAGATGGTACAGCAGCACAGAGGACAGAAGGTTGCGGCTCAAGGCGTCCGCACGAAAATTCAGCTGTCCCAGAATGTACACAGCCCTCAAGGCCAACAGGTGAGATTCTCCCCAGGCACAAATCATGGAAGCCAGAAGATTCAGAGATGTGCACTTGGTCCCCCCTGGCAGTTCAAGTAACAACGAGCCGCCTGATTGTCGGTACTAACCAACAGATTCGTCCCATGGAGATGAACCTGAAAGAGCTGCAACACCTACCAAATGGCCGCCAACTCCTGCCAGTTCGAGGAACGGGAGCTGTCGCTCTGAGACCACTGACCCTTGACCTCCAAGCACCCCAACGTGGCTCCCCAACCCCAAAGACTGGCATCCATTGTCAACAAGAGGGGAGGAGGAAGATGAAAATGCACCCCTTTCTCCAGATTGGGAGTGCAAAGCCCCAAGTCAAAGTGCCGAACCAGAACAGGAGAGAGAGGAACCGGAGTCTCGTAGTCCGCCCAGGAGGGGTCCCACCGAGCCAACAGATGAGTCACCAAGGGCTTGAGATGCAGGCAAGCCCAAGGAACCACTGCAGTGGTGGCAGCCATCAACCCCTGGACCTGCAATCAAACTCAAGCTGGGGCAGAGGGGCAACTCAACAGATCACGCAACAGAGTCTACAGGCTTCCGAACAGGAGGTAGAAACACCGCCCCCAGAGTGGTGTCGAACAGACCCCTGATGCACTGAAGCCTCTGAACAGGAACAAAGATGAAACTTGGTTGACAACAAAATGGTAGAATCAGAAAATTATTTAGACCAAAAAGCAAATATAAACTCATGGCATTGTGAACACATCCTGCCAAAACCGGAACCGGCAACAGGAGACACGGAGAATCAGCGTTCCGACCGCCATCGGACAGCAAGAAAAAACAGGCATGGCGGTGGGTGGGAGGGGTTTATGTGACCTTTGGCATTTAAATATTAAGCATTTTGATTGGCTGGTTGGAGGCAGGACTGCCTCACTCTGTAAGGACTGAGACAAGGAGGACCCACGAGTGGGTAATGACAGCACTGGCTGCTAATCCGTCATCTCCTTTCCGCTTGACACACACACACACACACACACACACACACACACACACACACACACTGCTGCAGTATCCTTGTTCATTATATTTTTTAGGATTATCAGGGACTATGGGTAAACAGATCATTATTTCCTGCTCAGGGGAAGGACTGGCATGGGGTCACCTGCCTTGTTTGCTCAGAGTGCAAATGATAACATGCCCCAACTGCAGCAGGGAACAGATCGCTTCTGAAAAACTCAGCTCTTCTCTTGGACAAATCAGCTTGTGAGGGGGGCTCTTTAAGAGGCAAGGTTACCCCCAACTCTGGGCAACACAAAATTAATTCATACCTTTGAGGTCGTGCATTCAGCATTGCAACTAATGCCCTGGAAACCCAGCAATTGCCTTGTATCTTTCAAAACCTGGTGTTAACATTAAAGCGACCGCACATCTTCTATTAAATATTAAGCTAATCATAAGTGTTTACTGAGCAACCAGACAATCTGGTGGTGGCACTGTTACCAAATGCTCCATAGTGTGCTAGGTTGGAAAGCAAGCAAGTAAGTGGTTTACAGAAGAGGAAAGGTATTCTGACTTATTTAAAAGTGGTGGTTTTACGAAGAGGCTTTTATGTAGCGTGCAAGTGTATTTATTTCGCAATATATGCTTTCACCCATAGGCTCAGTGATTTTACAAATTAATTGCATTCCTTTTGTTTTTGGAGTTCACCATCACAAGTTAGCCTCTACATGTTTAGGTCAGGTCTGACAAAGTTTTATCTCACATACATTTGTACAACAAAAGTTTGATAGAGAGAAAAAACATACCTACCCTCTCTTTCTTTCAGAAAAGGACTAGCATGATTAATTGCCAAAGACATTATCTAGTGTGTTTTTTTGCAACTTCTTATAACTTCTTTTACAACTTCTTTTTTTGCAACTGTTTATACACACAACAGCAGGTCCATTGCTCTGAATGATTCGGCCAGAACAAACATGCATTGAACTAGCGTCCTTTCAGGAAAAATCTATCTAATGGTGCAGTGGTATGTGGGGCAACCGTGTATAAGCTGTGATGGTCTCCAGTCTGGTTTACTTCCCCTTAGAAGAGCTTCCAAATGCAATTTAATGACCCCCCCCTCCCCCATCCACTATGCCTATCTGTCCCACTCTGAAGCCTGTTGACATTATTGGCTAAAGGCATTCTTATTTGCAATACCAATGGCTCTAACTCTTGTTTTTTATTGAAATGGAGTTCTGTAAGTATTTGAGGGTTTATAATTATTTATTTTTTGTGTGCAGGGGTTAGTGAGTAGGGGTGCTGAGAGAGAAGGTCCAGATTTCTTTATAAACACTTTACATTCAGAATCACTGTTGGTTCTTAAAGCAGCTTTGTGTTGAAATTAATTTTGAAAGTAACTACGATGGATTTGTAATATGGTTTTCCAAGGCCTTTAGTGCAAAACTCGTCATTTTTAGTCCTCTAGGCAGTGCTGCTAGCTGCTCCCCTGGTAGAGTTTGTAATTCCTCATTCTAAGTCCCTACACAGTGCTGCTAGCTGCTTCTCTGGTCCCAGTGGTAATTCTTCATTCTTAGCCCTCCAGACAGTGCTGAAGCTGCTTCTCGGGTCCCAATGGTATTTCTCATTCTAAGTCCTCCAGGCAGTGCTGCTGCTCTAGCCCCGTCAGTAATTCCACATTCTAAATCACCCAGACAGTGCTTCAGCTGCTTCTCTGGTCCCAGTGGCAATTCCTCATTCTGAATCCTCTAGGCAGTGCTGCTAGCTGCTTCTCTGTTACTATAATTAACTCACCTATTCTACGTCCTCTAGGCAGTGTTGCAGCTGTGTTTCTGTACCAGTGGTAATTCCTCATTCTTAGTCCTCTAGACAGTGCTGCAGCTGCTTCTCTGGTCCCAGTCGTAATTCCTCATTCTAAGCTCTCTAGGCACTGCGGCAGCTGTGTCTCTGTTCATGCATCCGCTACACTCCAAACCAAAGCACATAGATAAAAGACATTGTTATTTACAATATCAATAGCTCTAACTCTCACAAATGTGAGACCTATTGCATTGCAAATGCTTGTTTCTTTTGAGGGCTATTTTGGAGCCCCTAATAGCTTGCAGTATGGCTTCCATGTCTGTCATGGTACTCTATTTCCATCGGGTACTGCCTCTGTGAGAAGACGTAGAGTAGCCCCCTTTACAGTCTTTGGTCAACCTATCCATCTTAGTCAGATCCTGGTGGCCTGCTTTCTCCTTCACCATCCCAAGATGTCAAAACCTCCTTCGGCGGGCTGCTTTTTCTTGGGAACTGTGTGTCAGTGCATACCGGGGAAAACAGGTGCAGAGAATCAAACTGTATGCTATGGGCAGCCGAGTCAGCCCCTTCCTCAGTCAAGCTGTAAATGGTGATGAAGTGGGGAGCATTTTGGTGTGAGACTCCCGCAGGTAGGCTCCACAGCAAGTGATGTAAACCCTGTGTCAAGGGAAGGGAAGCTGGATTTCCTTACTGGCCTGGGGAGCTCGGGGCTATCGGCCAGGCTGCGGCCAAGAAGGTGCATTAGATGGGAATATTGCCACCAGGGGCATCACCTCACGCTGTCGCGCCATCAAAGTGCCTTGCATCCATAGGGGCTGGAAGTAGGGGAGTAGGCAGGGTTCGGCTCCTCGTCTAAGGCAGAGGAGAGTCGCCCACTGCTCTCAGAGCAGCAGCAAAGGGAAAAGGAAAATCATAATAACAAGGTTATTATCATATTATTTTTAGTTGCTGCGGAGCTGGTTTAGGGTGGGCGGGCTGCTGGCTAAAGAAGGAGGAGTGGACTTTGCACGACTGCTTGGCTGGCTGTCTCGGGCCGGCAAACAGTCATGCTCCCTTTGCATTTTCCTCACCCAGGCTGCATTGCAGCCTAGGTGGTGAACATGAACAGGTTCCCTAAAACACACAAGATGATGGACGAAATGTTGCACATTGGCAAAACATTCACCCCCAGTCTCAGATCTGGGTTTAATCCATCGTTATTTTGTTCACTACGCCACCCCAGTTCAGACATGGCCATATGCAAATCAGTCTTGACCCTGTGCCTCATGGGAACAGTCCAGCCCAAACTGCCAAGCCATGTCTTCCCTGGACCGGAATCAAGCATCCTAGGACCGGTTTCGGGGTATCATCCCTCTTCAGCCAGGATAGCTTGACTCCAGTGGCGTAGTGAGCACGGGACCCACGTCTGGGCATACCCTTCCCACATAGGGCGGACAGCAAAACACACAAGATGATGGACGGAATGTTGCACATTGGCAAAACATTCACCCCCAGTCACAGACCTGGGTTTAATCCATCGTTATTTTGCTCACTACGCCACCCCAGTTCAGACATGGCCATATGCAAAATAGGTCTTGACCCTGTGCCTCATGGGAACAGTCCAGCCCGAACTGCCAAGCCATGTCTTCCCTGGACCGGAATCAAGTATCCTAGGACCCGTTTCGGGGTTTCAGCCCTCTTCAGCCAGGATAGCTTGACTCCAGTGGCGTAGTGAGCACGGGACCCACGTCTGGGCATACCCTTACCACATAGGGCGAACAGCAAAACACACAAGATGATGGACGGAATGTTGCACATTGGCAAAACATTCACCCCCAGTCACAGATCTGGGTTTAATCCATTGTTATTTTGCTCACTACGCCACCCCAGTTCAGACATGGCCATATGCAAATCAGTCTTGACCCTGTGCCTCATGGGAACAGTCCAGCCCGAACTGCCAAGCCATGTCTTCCCTGGACCGGAATCAAGCATCCTAGGACCGGTTTCGGGGTTTCACCCCTCTTCAGCCAGGATAGCTTGACTCCAGTGGCGTAGTGAGCACGAGACCCACGTCTGGGCATACCCTTTCCACATAGGGCAAACAGCAAAACACACAACATGATGGACGGAATGTTGCACATTGGCAAAACATTCACCCCCAGTCACAGATCTGGGTTTAATCCATCGTTATTTTGCTCACTACGCCACCCCAGTTCAAACATGGCCATATGCAAATCAGTCTTGACCCTGTGCCTCATGGGAACAGTCCAGCCCGAACTGCCAAGCCATGTCTTCCCTGGACCGGAATCAAGCATCCTAGGACCGGTTTCGGGGTTTCACCCCTCTTCAGCCAGGATAGCTTGACTCCAGTGGCGTAGTGAGCACGGGACCCACGTCTGGGCATACCCTTCCCACATAGGGCGAACAGCAAAACCCACAAGATGATGGACGGAATGTTGCACATTGGCAAAACATTCACCCCCAGTCACAGATCTGGGTTTAATCCATCGCTATTTTGCTCACTACGCCACCCCAGTTCAGACATGGCCATATGCAAATCAGTCTTGACCCTGTGCCTCATGGGAACAGTCCAGCCCGAACTGCCAAGCCATGTCTTCCCTGGACCGGAATAAAGCATCCTAGGACCGGTTTCGGGGTTTCACCCCTCTTCAGCCAGGATAGCTTGACTCCAGTGGCGTAGTGAGCACGGGACCCACGTCTGGGCATACCCTTCCCACATTGGGCGAACAGCAAAACACACAAGATGATGGACGGAATGTTGCACATTGGCAAAACATTCACCCCCAGTCACAGATCTGGGTTTAATCCATCGCTATTTTGCTCACTACGCCACCCCAGTTCAGACATGGCCATATGCAAATCAGTCTTGACCCTGTGCCTCATGGGAACAGTCCAGCCCGAACTGCCAAGCCATGTCTTTCCTGGACCGGAATCAAGCATCCTAGGACCGGTTTCGGGGTTTCACCCCTCTTCAGCCAGGATAGCTTGACTCCAGTGGCGTAGTGAGCACGGGACCCACGTCTGGGCATACCCTTCCCACATAGGGCGAACAGCAAAACACACAAGATGATGGACGGAATGTTGCACATTGGCAAAACATTCACCCCCTGTCACAGATCTGGGTTTAATCCATCGTTATTTTGCTCACTACGCCACCCCAGTTCAGACATGGCCATATGCAAATCAGTCTTGACCCTGTGCCTCATGGGAACAGTCCAGCCCGAACTGCCAAGCCATGTCTTCCCTGGACCGGAATCAAGCATCCGAGGACCGGTTTCGGAGTTTTACCCCTCTTCAGCCAGGATAGCTTGACTCCAGTGGCATAGTGAGCACGGGACCCACGTCTGGGCATACCCTTCCCACATAGGGCGAACAGCAAAACACACAAGATGATGGACGGAATGTTGCACATTGGCAAAACATTCACCCCTAGTCACAGATCTGGGTTTAATCCATCGTTATTTTGCTCACTACGCCACCCCAGTTCAGACATGGCCATATGCAAATCAGTCTTGACCCTGTGCCTCATGGGAACAGTCCAGCCCAAACTGCCAAGCCATGTCTTCCCTGGACCGGAATCAAGCATCCTAGGACCGGTTTCGGTTTCACCCCTCTTCAGCCAGGATAGCTGTCCCTGTCTGAATAGCGAACCACTGCGCTCAGACCAATCACAACGCTGCATTGCAGTGGTTAGTGGCAATATGGTTCAACCAGTGTGTCTTGGTTTCTAGAAGCCCTCTGAAAGTTTTAAGGGGATAATATTGTGCAGCGTTGTGTGGTTTGGTGCTGGAGCCACGTGCTCTAGCATCCGCTATCTTTGGCTTACAAGCCACGCCCCTTTTAGATTGTATCAGTCTTATTGCTGTCTTGCTCTCTTAATTATATTCAAATTAGAGTTGGTATCTTGCTTTTGTTTTAGTTGCTCTGCATCACGCACCGGAAGAGAACCTATTAGACTAGAAGGGTGGCTGGCAGGGAAATGGAAGACGGTAGCTGGGGGGAGGTGAGGTGGAGGTGGTGATGGTACTGGGGCACAAAAAGTAATGGCAAAATAAACTGCCCATAATTCTAATGAGGCTGAACACCCTGGGGCAGATTTACAAGTCCCTAGCGTCATTTTTGCTCCGCTGTTGCGTCACTTTTTTTGAGGCAGCAGCGGAGTCAAAATGGGGCCCATTTACATCGGGATGCATCTAGGGAGATGCATCATGTTCTAAAGCCCTGTGTCACATTATACCTGTGTCAGGTATAATGTATGCAGGGTGGGCGTTCCCATGCAAAAAAGCCTCAGTGAAGTGACTCAGTGAAGTCTACAAGATTTCACCACGCCACTTCTAGGACGCCACTGCGTCAAAACCTTACGCCTGCTTGAGTGACGCAGCACAATGAGGATAGGCCTCCCTATGCATTGCTGGAGTTGTGTTGTGCTTGCGACACAACCCTAGCAATGCGTGACTTTTGCGCCAACAGATGAGTCAGAATTTCTGACACATTTGTTAATCCCTGCACCATGGTGCGCCGTATTATAAATACGGCTCATCCATGTGTCGTGTTCCCCTGCGTCACCCCCGCAATAATGACAGACACGGGACGTTCTCTGAGGCTTCTTTATTCGATCCTCAACTCTCAGCGTCCCTACTCTAACTGCCTGTTTCCCTTTCCTCGCGCCTCCTCTTCCCCTGCTCCTCCCACGCTCCGCCCTCCCCACTACTAGACCGCACACCAGTACATCTCCCCCTTTGTTAACAGAACAAACTCACAAAATATTTACATCTCTTCAATCAGCCGACGTGGCTGGCGGATTGTCTGTCGTGGTCTGAGAGACCGGCCTTCTGGTACCGCAGTGAGGTTGCCTTCACTTCTTTCCTCCGGGCCAGTAGCGGTTTCACATCGTAGTTCAGTCTGTTCAGTTCTCGGAGGCTGTAGCCGTGACTCTAGCGCATCCTGCAGAGCCGAGCTACATCTTTGAAAATGAGACACATTTCGAGTGATGCGCCTACTGTCTGATTCTGCCGTCAGCATGGTTCCCTTTTGACGGGTGACTGTCAGAGGCTCTGCTTGAAACCTACTGTCCGTTTTCTTACATTGCTCCTGCTTAACCACCACACAGTCCCCCTCTCGGAAGGAGAGCGATCGGGCTCGTCTCCGACCATCAGCATACGTTTTCATGCCCTCTTTGCGAGCCCGATCAGCAGTCACCATTTCCCGATGGATGCGACTTGGGGACACGGGTCGTAGGGCTCCTTCCCAGGTGGGTATTCGTGTCCGAACAGGGCGCCCCAGCATGAGCGTCGCTGGGCATTTGCCTGTGGTGGCATGCGGTGTTGTTCGGTATGATCGGAGCACGTCACTGAGGGCTGTTTGCATGTCTCTTCTGTCAAGCACGGCCTGCTGGAATGTTTTCTTGAGGGTGGCCATGAATCTTTCAACAGTGCCGTTGGCCTGAGGCCATAGCGGTGTTATTCGCCGGTGTCAGATATCCATTAGTTTCATGAAGTCACCGAACTCTTGCCCATTGAACGGCTGGCCATTGTCCGTCTTCACTACCTTGGGTACTCCCCAAGCTGCAAACACTTCGTCAAGGACGGCAAGCGTGGCAGTTGCTCCGGTGGAAGGGACGAATCGGGCGATGGGGAATCTCGAGTACTCATCAACGACCACCAGCACGTACTTGCCCGACTGCATTGGGCCGTAGAAGTCCATGGCTAGTTCCTGCCACACTCCCGATGGTAATGGTGTCATTTGGAGCGGGGCTGGAGGATCACCGCACCCCACCACTTGGCACTGCGGACAGTCTTTGAGGGTACGTTCTACCATTTTGTCAAGAAACGGGAACCAGACACGCTCGCGAAGGGCTCTCTTGGTCGCAACCACGCCTCGATGGCTTTCATGGGCCAGGTTGATGACCCCTTGGCGCAGTTGCTGTGGGATGACAATCCGGTGGTCTCTCAGGAGCAGCCCTTCCGCTGTGATGGATAGTTCCTCGCTCACGTTCTTAAATGCCTGCAGCTCTTGGCACTTCACTGGGTCACTCTCCTCAGGTGTATCGTCCTGTCGCCACCGATGTGTTTGTACCCGGTGAATCACCCTTTGTAGCAGCTCATCCTGCGAGGTGGCTTGTTGGATGGCTTCCAGGGGAACAGCCGGCGGCCGCGCCTGGGCCACTACGAAGTGGATGTACTCCTCGGCTACGGACGGAGCGGGACGTTGGGTAGCTTCGGGGTGCCTTGACATGTAATCGGCTGGGTTGGCCGACTTCCCCGGTTTGTGGACAATGGTGAATGTGTATTCTTGCAGACGTAGTCCCCAACGTTCGATGCGGGGTGGCATTTTGGAGCGTGGGTTCCCAAAGATGGTGACGAGCGCTTGGTGGTCTGTCACCATGGTGAAGTGTTTTCCATATATGAACACGTGAAAGTGTTCGCAGGCCCATACTACCGCGAGGCTCTCTTTCTCGGGTTGGGAGTAGGCCTTCTCTGTGTCGGAAAGACTTCGGCTGGCATGGGCCACTATGTGACGCTGGTCAGTGTCCTTATCGTATTGGGCCAGGATGGCACCTAGACCGACGGGGCTGGCGTCCACTGTGATCTCAGTTTTGCGGTCCGGGCTGAAGTACGCCAAACTGTCAGCTTTTCCCACCGCCTGTTTGATGTTCCGAAATGCTCGCTCACACTCCGGGGTCCACTCAAATGCCTGGCCTTGTTTGGTCAGTCTCCGGAGGGGGTGGCTGAGAGTGGCGTAGTCTTCGATGTACCGTGAGCAGTAGCTCGCCATCCCTAGGAAAGACCGCACGTCGCTGACATCCCGTGGACTCTTGGTGTCATTCAGCGAGCTCACTTTGTCCGGGTCCGGCTTCATCCCTGCACCAGAGAAGACGTGCCCGAAGAATTTCAGCTTTGCTTGATGGAATTCGCATTTCTCTTTGTTGAGAGTTAAGTTTGCATCCAAGAGCGCGTGGCAGACTCGGTCGAGGGCTGTGTCATGAGCTTGAATGTTCGCCCCATACACTAGGATATCATCACTGTAATTCAGTGTGTTGGGGATGTGATGGATAGTCTGCCGGATGGCTTCTTGGAATATCTCGGCAGCTGATGATATGCCAAAGTTCAGCCTTTTATACCGGAACAGCCCCAGGTGCGTCGCGAACGTTGTGATGTACCGAGAGTCTTCATGGAGTTCCAGTTGATGGTACCCTTTGTTGAGGTCGAGTTTGGAAAACACGCGCGCACCATTTAGTGCGGCTATCATGTCACTCAGATGGGGTCCTGGGTGGCGTTCTCTCTCGATAGCTGTGTTGGGCATGCGCATATCCACACAGAGTCGGACTTTCCCTGGAGTTCCTTTCTTCGGGACAATCACTACTGGCGATACCCACGGCGTGGGGCCCTCTGTACGCTCGATGATGTCGGCTGTCAGGAGGTCTTGCAGTTCATCTTCTACAGCCTGCTGAAGGTGAAAAGGAACCTTTCGGGGATGCTGGGCAACCGGTCGAACCTGTTCATCGATATGCAAACGGATCTGTCCCCTGTTCATTTTTCCAAGTCCTGTGAACAGTTTTGGGAACTTGTGGACGGTGTCACCGTCATCGGTGCCGCGATAGAGAATTTCAACCAGTCTTAGCCGTTCGGCCGTCGGTAGACTGAGGAGACAGTCCGCTTCCGGCCCCTCGATGACATGTATCACCGCTGGGACTGATGTCGTTTGGTGCCTCAGTACAGTCGGGAATTTTCCAAGACACGGAAGTGGTTCCCTGGACATCCAGGTGTAGACACGGACGTGCGCAGGGCTCAGTCGGGGCCGAGGGTTCATCTTCCTGTATTCAGTCACTGGGATGTAGTTCAGCGACGCCCCGCTGTCCATCACGAACTTCGTGTTGTGGCCACCAACATTGATGTCCAAACGGGGGTATTTTTTGAGTTGGTCCGGGTCAGCGATCATGTTCGCGTACTCCACGAATACTCTTGTTCATCTGATGTTGACCCTGATTCCCGAGATGGAGATCTCCTTGACCACCTGGACGACCGCGACTCCCTGCTGGAATGGGAGGACCTTGATGATGATTTCTGGCGGTCATGCACTGCTCGTACATGGTGCCGGCGGGTGTCTCTTCTCGACGACTCAGGTGCGTTCTTGTCTTTCTCAAGGCGGTACTCCCCGCACATAGCTTCAAAGTGATGACTCCGGCCACACTTGCGGCACTGTTGACCCATGGCCGGGCATGTCCCGCTGTGTGGAAAGTCATATCCACATCTGTAGCACCGTCTCGCAGCCGATTTCTTTGCGTGATCATGCCGCCTGCTCCTCCTCCCTGAGTCAGGTCGCCGATGTTCTGGGTAGCGGCGGCGCGAAGATGGTCGGGCATGTCGCTCGCGCTCTTTCGACCCCCGGCGGGGACGACTAGTGCGCACTTGGCATGCAAGCTCCTTGCGCTCCGTGCACCCTGACTCCATGGACTTGGCATGTTCCTCGGCCTGGTCGTGCACTCTTGTTAGTTCTTCGATTTCGTCCAGGGTGTGAGTCTTCTTTAGCAGTTTTCGTCGAAGTGTCTCCGACTGACAGCCGTCAATTACGCGCAAGCGTATGGCATCATCCGTCGAAAACGATTCAAAGTCGCAGTGACGCGCTAACCGCCGAAGTCGCGTTATGTAGGCGCCCATTATTTCATCTTTCTCTTGTCGCGCCCGCTGGAACACATACCTCTCATAGTCCACATTCTTCTTGTGTATGAATTTTTTATATAGGGCTTCACGAACCTTGGCGTATGTTCCTGCATCTGCAGCGGGAATTTCCTTGATCATCTTGCTGACATCTTTCCCCATGTGATTGCGGAGTGCAATTAGCTGGTCCTCATCCCCGAGTACCTTGGAGCCTTTGATGTAGTCCTCAAAGTCCTCTATCCATTCCTCCCAGCGAGGGCCCATACTGCTACCGACGACGAGCGCCAGAGGCTCCGGAGGGCGCAAATGCGACAGTCCCATGACGATGGGCTTCGCTTCCTGACGGGTCGGCGATCCGTGGTTCGACATCGTGTGTGCGACTCAGCTCACTTCTGTCAGCTCACGTGAATTCCCAAGTCTGTTGTGACTTTGCTCGTGTTTGTTTGTTCACTCGCCTGTATTAGCTCGTGCTTGTTTACTTTGCATTGACGTTGGCTTGTGCTTGTTGATTTTTTTTTTTGCCTTTGCTGTTGCTTGTGCTTGTTTGCTTTCACACTTGCGGTGGACTTTGCTCGTGTTTGTTTGTTCACTCGCATGTATTAGCTCGTGCTTGTTTGCTTCGCATTTACGTTGGCTTGTGCTTGTTGATTTACACCGTTGCTATTGCTCGTGCTTGTTTAGAATTTGTCTGGGCGCCTGACTTTAAGATGGCCGCCCATTCACTTCAGTGGGGATGTCCCTCAGAGGTTGCCTGACTTTAAGATGGCCGCCGGATCACTGCACACGTGGGGCCTCACACGAGGCTCGATCATTGCTTTCTGCCTGCCGCAGCATGTTAGAGCTTCACTCACCCACTCCTGGAGGCTGCCGCTTGCACCAGGTAGGGAGGATTCACCGCTGCTCGCGCGCGTATCTTCCTATTCCATGCGCAGGGGGGGGGGCTCTCATGTGTTGAGGTTGCCTTCTGCGAAACGCTTCTCTCGCGGGGGGGGGGATCCCTCGAGCAGGATTTGGGCTTCCCCTTCTCATCCGCGTTCGCCTCTGTTTCCTGCAGGCCCCGGGTCAGACTCCGGGTGCACCGCGCGCGTGTCAGCGCTCCAGCCGTCACCTGCCACCACTCGGTCTCCGGCGGGTTCGTTCACTTCGTCGGGTCCGGGAGAGTCTGCTGCTCATCCCACCCTCGTCGCCAGCTGTCGTGTTCCCCTGCGTCACCCCCGCAATAATGACAGACACGGGACGTTCTCTGAGGCTTCTTTATTCGATCCTCAACTCTCAGCGTCCCTACTCTAACTGTCCGTTTCCCTTTCCTCGCGCCTCCTCTTCCCCTGCTCCTCCCACGCTCCGCCCTCCCCACTACTAGACCGCACACCAGTACACCATGGTGGTGCAAGAGTTTCTCATGGTGGCGCAGGGAAAGTAACACATCTCTACAGATGCATCACTTTCTTGTAAATCTGCCCCCATGTTGGTATCCCCACTCCAGTCCAAGGCACATCAAAGTCCTCTTAACTCTCGCCCCGCACAGGGCACACATCAAAATGTATATCCCCAGGCTGGCTGATTGTCCATATGTGCATGACAAAGGGCCATGCTGGATGTGTAAAATACACAGTTCTTGCTAGTCTCCTTTGTCACCTACTTGCATAATAAGGGGAACCCCCATGCAAGAGACCAAACAACAGACTTGCCCCCTCAGAAAAAGAAAAGAAAACTCCCCAAAAAAGGTTTTCAGTTTTCCCTCTCTTTCTTCCTACACAAACCCCCAGGACTCACTACACATCCTGATAAGTAGCCACTCTGGAAGAGGCTGAAATGGTCCTTGGAGAAGGGATGGATTTCAAGGACTGTGATAAGGAAAACCTGGACTCAGTAATGAAGGTTATCGGTTTTTAATCGGGATGTTTCAAGGGCTAAAGCAACCTTAGTTTGTGTAACACTGTGGCAGTCCTAGCAGCTGGGCTGACATAGCAGAAACAAAATCATTCCACAGCTGGACCTCAGACACAGGCCTGGGGCCCAGCGTCCGAATGCTCGACTTGACAATCCCATCCTGAATACTGTGACAAATTCAACTGCCATCTAGAGAAAACATTTGCATGACACAGCTGCAGATCATTTCCTTTGTGCCATCGTACAACACAGAAAGTTACTTTACGTTCTGTAGACTTTAAACGTGAACACTTGTGTTGCATAGCTACCAAGTTTCCCAGGCACATGCATTACTAGTTAGTCCAGTCCCGTTTTTTTCCCTTAGAATTCTGGAACTTGTATTTTCATTTAACCCAGTATAAATCCAAGACTTCACGTCCTAGAGTTCTTAAAAAACACAGAAGAAAATAAACTGGCTCTAACGAACTAATCCAGCCTGGACCTGGGAGACTTGGCATCTAGGGTGTGGGACAAATCTGCTACTGACAGAGAAGGAAAACTTTAATGCAACGTAGTAGTCTCAATTTAATAAAACACAGATAATCTCACAACTAGCTACCCAAAAATCCCCATCTTGGTTGCAGCTGAATTGGTGGCACAAAGTTTGCAAAACAGACTTGTATCTGGAGGATTTTCTGAAGACACATTTTGCCAGTAAAATGCAGACGATATTTATGCAAGTATGCAAGTATGCAAGTATGTAATTTACGCAAATAGGTAAAAACTTGCAGAGATAGGGGAACCAATACAGATTTCTCTATTTATTCCATATTAAGAGACACAGACCTCTTAATGGTGCAGTAATACCGCACACTGTAATGTCCAAATCCGAAGCGTCAGTAATTTCAGATGCAGCATTACTTCTTAGCTTTTGACGTGCAACTCATAATAATTCAAAGTTCTCCAGTTGCCCAGGTTCATGTGTCAACAGTTCATGGAGTCCACGTTTTTTTCTTTACATTCTTGTGCCCGTACATCTGTTTAGCGCATCATAAGTGCCAAAATACAAGTACCAGAATGCAAATGGAAAAAACTTGTCAGGATTAGGTGCTCACGCATGGACCAGGAACACTTGAAAGGTCTAGGAAAAGAAATCTTTGGAATTTGCATACATAACTGTGTGTAATAAAAATGGCCCCTGCATAAATACATCAGTCTTGGCGAATGATGCTTTGATAATTTGCACTTTTTTACCTTAAAAAAATCACAGGGGCCGAGTCACAAAAGTAATTTACAAAAGTGTAACCGAGACTTGGATTTTGTAAATACCCAAAAAGTAGTAATATTACTCAAAAATATAATTTGCTCAAAAGTGTATAGCCCCTCAATTTGGCAAAGACATGTAAGTTACACTTTTGGAGTAAATTTACAGACTGATTTTGTGAATAGCCAAAAGTAGTAAACGTACATAAAAGTGTAAATTACTCAAAAGCTTAAGTTACCTTTGTGAATCAGGCCCAGTATTTGGTTGGACTTACCCTGCTCAGCTTCTCTGGCGCTGTCAGCAGCGGCTCTTTCTCCATGGCGCTATCAGGCTCTCTCAGGGTTGCTTTCTGTAAGCGGTCAAGTATGTCTGAGGACGCCATGGACTGCAGCCGAAGGCCATGAGACATCATGATTCCTTCCCCTCTTTTAAAACTTGAGCTGGGCACAGTGGAGACAATAGACCTCATTATATGTCCTGCCAGTACCCTGCGGGTCAACATATGAGGCCAAATTTACAAAATAATTAGCAAGCTCTGTTTATCTCACTGTAGAGCACAGCTCTGCATTCAACATGAGGCTTGAATAACAAACTGCAGTTCTTCAAGGAATCAACGGGGTTAGTCAGCTGTTTATGGTCATTCGATGTTTATAGCACAATTCAACGAGGGAGAGGTGTTTTAATAATTATTTATAAGATGTTTAGAAGTAGTGGGAAGGCCAGGCACTGATACACTTTGAAGCACCTTGCAATGGTCAGGACAGGTACTCAACAAGTGAGACCAGAGCTGGAATAGGAAACATTTACTCTGGAAACCCATACATTGAAGGTCCAGGAGTGGTAGCAGGGACTAAAGCAAACACAAGGAGATGATGGACAGAGTGCTGAAACTTTTCAAACTCTCACCCCCAGTCTCAGATCTGGGTTGAATCCATCATCATTCTATATCTCACTTTGCCACCCCAGTTCAGACACAGCTATATGCAAATCAGTGTTGACCCTATGCCTCATGGGAACAGTCCAGCCCGAACTGCCAAGCCATGTCTTCCCTGGACCGGAAACAAGCATCCTGGAACTGGTTTCGGGGTAACAGCCCTCTTCAGCCAGGCTAGCTTGAATCCAGTGGCAAAGTGAACAAGGGACCAATGTCTGGGCATACCCTGCCAACTTACGGCGAACAAAGCAAACGTAAGGAGATGATGGACGGAGTGCTGAAACTTTTCAAACTCTCACCCCCAGTCACAGATCTGGGTTGAATTCGTCATCATCATTCTTTAGCTCACTTTGCCACCGCAGTTCAGACAAAACTATATGCAAATCAGTGTTGACCCTGTTCCTCATGGGAACAGTCCAGCCCGAACTGCCAAGCCATGTCTTCCCTGAATCGGAAACAAGCATCCTGGAACTGGTTTCGGGGTAACAGCCCTCTTCAGCCAGGCTAGCTTGAATCCAGTGCCAAAGTGAGCAAGGGACCCACGTCTGGACGTACCCTGCCAACTTAGGGCGAACAAAGCAAATGCAGGCAATTTATACAATTATGGGTTTTTTTAACACGCCACAAAGAAATTGGCTACAAGGACAAATGTGACAGCAAATCTGTTCTAGCTTACTTAATTGGTCACAAAGAGGCTGCATTTTAAAATATCTTACAGGGTTAAAACACCTGCTGCAGATGTCTTTGTGGTCAAGCAATTTTCAGTGGATTATTATAACAGTAAGACAATGCTTTTGGATAATACCGTTGCAGGAGAGCACTGTGTTTTGTCTAGTAAAAGTTTTGACTCATAAAGTAGCATACAGGGTAATGTGCCAGCTGCAAAGCAGATTATGTAACATGTAGATCACAAATATGAATTTAATGTACATAGGTAAGAGGGTTGCTGCTATTGATACAGATATCCTTTTGTCATTTCAGTTCAAAAGATTCAAAAGGTGTAGTTCTTCTAATGCAGCACAGTGAGCTATGAACTATCATCAAGGAGCTGCAAGCAAACTGCAAGTCATGGCTGAAGAGCCTTGTTGCTCTCTTTCTAAATCTGTTGTTATTCTCAGTTTGCAAAGAACGATTCCTTTGGGTTGTAATACGTTTTTGTTAGTACAGACAACCCCAATCATTGTATTATATTCTAAATTACGATTTTGTGTAACCCCTGACCATTCACTCTTAAAGTATGTCTACAGGTACGGACGATATATGACCCCTATACCTTATAGCCCTCAATTGTATTATGTAACATTCCCTGCACATTGATGTACACACTTGTGTGATTTGTTATCTCTGTGTCATGTAAAGCGATTGAAACCCTACGCTGGGGTGATAGTGCTATAAAAGAATTAATTAATACAGATACATCTGACATTCTTAAAATGCATGCAAATCCAGTGGGTGGCTTTACTATTAGTGAAAAGGGGGTCGGTTGAGCAACAAACACACACATAAACACTGACTCACTCACACTCATGCATTTACACATGCACACACACATCCATTCACAACACTCACTCCCATATATTCATGCACGCACCAAACATTAAAAAGGAAATCATACTTATATGCATTGCCCCAAGCCTCAGAGGTTCCAGGAGGGTTGGGACTGCTGCCTTCCCCCATTAGCTGCCCTTAGATCAGGCAATGAAGGAAGGCAGTAGTCCCTCACTTGTCACAGAGTGGGATGGGGTCAGTGAGACTGATGACCCTACCCCACTCTGTTACGAGGTCTTAGATTTGACACTCAGCTTTGGGCACTTCAGGGCTTAGAACCGAAGCATTCAGGTCTGGGGCAATCAATGATGATCCCCCTGAAGATATCATGCTCACAGAAGCTGTGACTTCCTCAGCCCAGCAAAGTTAATTCAGTCAGCCAAGAGCCTGCACATTTAGCATATGTCTAGCTCCTGGCTGCCTGATATGAAAATAGAGAGTGTCTCTCAGGCTGACTTTTGCTCAGCCTGAGAGGCATTCTTCATAGTGGCAAAAAGGTGAGGGGCGTAGCCCTTCAGCCAATTAGGATGGGCCACCGCTGTGCAAATATCTTACCAAGAGGTGTTGAACAAAGTCAAAAACCTACCTACAAGTCAAAATATTTCCAAAGTACTTGTCAAGTGATAAGCAGTGTGTTTTTGCTTCCTTCCATTGCATTAGTCTGTGTTAGGCATCACATGATTCCCTGCCAGGATGATACTTGAACAAACAAAGGGCTGATGGCCTTTAAATCAGGCCCTTGTTTTGGGCCCAGCTTGTAGTAAAAAAGAAAGCACTGTCACTGCCTGCAAGTTGCAGCTCTAAACTGGAAGCAGACAATGTGCAGACCCTGCTGGATTGTGCCTTGGTACCGGAAACTGACACCATGAGAAATCTGGGATATTTCACTGGGTTGGCCAGATCCTAGATCTGGCTCAGAAATACCTGTTGGAACCTGAATCCAGAGGGAGTCTCCACATTTCATGCAAATAGGACTGAAAACACCAGAGATTATCCGTGGACCTCCGCGATGTCAATGAGAGCATCCTGGTGGACCAATATCCACTCCCAAGAATCAATGAGATGCTGGCTTGTACAAAGGACATCAAGTTTTTCTCCACCATAGACCTTAAGGCAGCATATCACCAGGTCCTCTTACACCTTGAGAGCAGAAGCCTAACCACATTTGTCGCCCCCTTTGGGTGTTTCCGTTATAAGAGAGTCCCATTCTGGTTAGCATCGGCAGCAGACATGTTTCAAAGGCTGATGCAGGAGACATTCAAGGAGGTAGATGACATTTTGATATTCCAAGATGACATACTAGTCATGGGTAAGAGCAAAGTTGATCACGACAGAAAATTGGTGCAAGTGCTAGAAATCCTGGAAAAAAGAGGCCTTACAGCCGAATACAACAAATGCAAATATCTCTGATTCGGGAATCAAATCAAAAAAAGAACTTCTTGATGCTATTTCTAACGCACCGGAGCCCAAAAACAAGGATGAACTTCGCTCTTTCCTGGGCCTAATAGAATTTTACTCTAAATTCATTGAGAAGTTTTCAAAAACATTCGAACTGAGACAATTATTGAGAAACAAAAACAAATTTGTATGGTCAGAAGAATGCCAGAAAGCATTTAGCAGGCTAAAAAACGACATATGCGCAGCACCACCGTTACAAGGATTTGATCCTTCCTTGACAAGTATAGTGACAACAGACGCAAGTGGAAAGGGTTTAGGTGCTATGTTAACTCAAAAAGACTCTAAGGGATAATAATGCACAATTGAATTTGCCTCACGTTCACTCACACCAGTGGAAGAAAGGTATTCTGTAATAGAACGTGAGGCATTGGCATGTGTATCGGGTTTGGAACACTTCCGACAGTTCGTGTGGGGTAGCAAGGTTATTTTAAGGAGTGACCACAAACCCCTCACTAAGGTTTTAACCACAAACGGTCTACAGTCAGCATCTCCAAGATTTGCTAGACTATCTGTAAGACTGTTTGATTATAATTATGAGGTACAATACGTACCGGGTACTAAGAATGTGGTTGCGGATTTCCTGAGTAGAATGCCAATTTTAGCTCAGGAAACCAGTGGGGAACAGGATGAGATTCTGGGTTGCCAGTGTACATGAGGAACTTCGTGTAATTTCACTAGAAAAGTGGATGACTGAGCTTAGCACAGACCAAACGTTGAGTACTGTGTGTGACATGGTTATGAATGGATGGGCAGTAAAAAAAAATGTAATGAAAGAATTGTTGCCCTATTGGGAAGTGAAGGATGAACTCTCAATCGAGGAGGGGCTACTCTTAAGAAGTGGAAAAGTAATTCCCCCAACAACCTTGAGACGTACTATACTAGAACTATGCCATGAGGGACACCTGGGCATCAGCAAGACCAAAAGCAGAATCAGGAATCTGTACTGGTGGCCAGGTGTGGACCTAGCAACCGAGAGAGTGGTGAGAGACTGCGTGCAGTGCAACAATGCTGACAAATCCAAAGTCACATACAGGCCCCCACTCCACCCCTTACCGTATCCCAACATGTCATGGGAAAGGATAGGGATTGACATTATGGGACCCATTTATGATCAAGGGGAACAGGTTTATGCTATAGTGATTATCGATGACTTCTCAAAGTAGCCTGAAGTGGGATTCATAAAAAAACTGGTACCCAGAGTTTACTGCAATTCCTTAATGAGGTATTTATTAGAGAAGGTATGCCCAAATGTGTTGTCAGTGACAACGGCACCCAGTTTGTCTCAGAGATGTTTGGCAACTACATGAAGAGAAATAATATTACACACAAAACCACCTCTGTATACCATCCCGCGGGTAACGGGGCAGTAGAAAGGTTCAACCGGTTCATCAAGGGGATTTTGCCACCACCAGCAACCTAGCATGGAGGAATGAGATAGGCAAAACATTGTGGGCGTATCGCGTAACTCCATGCAGTAGTACTGGTCATAACCCATTCGAGCTAATGAGAGGAAGGACACCAATGTCTAAGGACAATGTTGGCTGGCAAACCGCCGCCAAGAGGGCAGACTGGTCGCCCGACGCAGTCAAATTACGTTTACAAAAGACACAGACAGTTAGTGAGAACCACTACAACAGGAAACATAGCTGCAAACCAGTGCAAGTGTCTGTGGGGGATATGGTTCATGTGAAGTACAGCGGAATCATAGCCAAGGGGCAGAGTAGATATTCTCTACCGCTCAAGGTCGAGAAAGTGTTCTGTAACTCAGCCTTACTCAGCGATGGTAGGGTATGGCACTTCTCGAGATTAGCCCCAAGTAATTACAGACGCACGTGTGGAGAAAATGTTGATGTGAGCAGAACGGTTGGAAGTGGTAGAATGGATTTTTGGGATGATGATGAAGACAAAATGGATGTGACACAGGACACACAGAGCACAGCCTTCTCTAGACACAGTGGGTGTTCCCCTGACAGGGATATAGTGGGTGCTGATCCTGATGGCAACCTGCGTTCAGCATCCACTGCCTGCAGTGGGCATACACTGGTCAGTGTCAGAGTTGAACCATCAAGAACGAGATGTGGTCGCAGCGTTGTACCACCAAGTAGACTTAATGACTTTATTTGTGACTAATTGTTTAACCATTCTTTGATGTTCCTCAGGGAGGAAGATGTGTTGCATTTGCATTTCAATGTTATGTCCCCTCCCACCACCTGTACCCTCTCCTCACCCTCCGTCATCAGCTGAGCGTTCTGGATTGTTGACAGACCCCAGCTTCTCGCCTACGCTCCTGACACTCCTACTGACCTCTCGCCCTCACCTCATGCTGTGTTGGAATTCTAATTAATAAACCCATGAACTACCGTTCGTCTACTTCCCTTTTATTTCTACAATATCCCACCTCTATTCAGAAATGTTCTGCTTCACAATTCAAAGCGGAAAGCTAGGGCAAAGAGTTCATGACTCAATTATGACCCAATGTCGACCCACTAGGAGTCAACTGCAAGATAATGTGGCAAAGGGTAATTCATACACCTCAGATAATCAAATCCTGAAAATGACCAACAGGCCAATTCCCCCACATACATGAAACGTCAAAGAAAATCGATGGTGATGAAAGATTATTACACCAAATGGAGTGGATTAAAGATGTGGTGTTTTACTGGCCACAGACTTGAGTGTCTCCAGTCTCCACCTCAAGTCGCCAACTGATTCAAATAAGTCTCCAATTGTTTAACTAGAATCTTCCCTTGGTTATCTTTCACTCTGCATTCCACACACTCCAGCAATGGAACATAGAATGTGGAATGCTGTGTGAAAGACTCATCACCACAAACAGGTTAATGAAAGCAAGGAAAAAAGGAGCGAGCAGGTCTGGAGAAACAACAAACAAAGGTGCCATTTACTCTATCTTTGAGAACAAATCCAAAAGAACAATTGCAATTATGGAACAAACAGACAGAATCAAATCAATTAAAGATATCGATACTTGCCAAATGACAAAAGGCCTCATTACGATGGACAGGCTGTCGGTGGTGGTCCCTCCGCCATCTTAACAGGGATGTCTGCCCGCCAGATTACAATGGTGGGTGGACGTGCAGTGGTCAGAAAGACCGACCGCCACAGTCCCGACAAGCGGATGTGATGCGACTGCCTGTGAGACGTCCCTGTAGTCCCTGAATGGCAGCGGTGCCTGTCAGGCACTGCATTAGGGATAACAATATCCCTTTCCACCAGCCGTTCTGCGGTGGTCAACCTATTGCAAAATGACTGGCAAAGCAAGAAAATATAGTAAGCAAGTTTCTCTGGGAGTCAGTACAAAACTCAAAGGCACCGTCAGTAACTACTCCCCAGAGGCTTTCCACCTGGCTCAAGTAAGCCCCAGTCCAACAATCTCTGAAAAATTGCCTGGCATCACCGTCTGGGTAAATCCTCCAATGGACGGCCATATGACCATAGAGAGGAACCAGGACAAAGGCTGAGTTCCTTTAAAAGGTCATGGAATTCCATGGCATACATTATCCCTAAACCCTATGGTAGAGAGTTTTTTTTATTTCTTATAAAACATGGTCACTCCATTACCTATCTGAAAACCTCTTAAATCCGTTTTGCTGTGTTTAGTATGTTTACAGACATTCACAATAAATGTAGAAAGTCTAGTACGAAATTAAACACGAAGGAAATAAGTAATTTGTTGCAAAAAGATATTAGAAACAGTTAAATGTAAGTCAAAATAAAAAGTGTAGAATGTGCAGAAACATTCAGAGAGATTGTGTTTCCTGTAATGCCCTGAAGCTAAACATGATCCCATCAATAACCCCTTTATGTTGACCACAGTTACATTTTGTAAAAATATATCACAAGACGAAGCAAGTTCTCATTGTACTTGTTGATACTGCATCTGTAATGATGCTCCATGACCGGTCTTTAACATAGGCTGCTGGCTCAGACGGCAGACATTTTGACATCCAGATCACCAAAATTGCTTCTCATAGTTGAGCAGCTTCATCATTCAGTTATATCATTTCTTTGTAACTTGTGACTAGAGATGTTACAACTTGAGTGCAGTAAAGAAATTAGAGACCGGCATTTATGCGAGGTTCACAGCCTGCCGTTTATGATAAGCAATTTAATGTAAGTAACTTTAAAAATAACATAGCTATTTCTGAGTGTGTGGCAACATGTACTGATTTCTGTTTTTGTTAAATGAACTATATACATGCAAAAACAGGACTTCCGTGAATGTCGCCTTTCTGCTAATGACTCCATTTCTGAGAACCAAAGGTGACGTAAGCACGAAAAGGGCAGTTCTCCAATTCGCTGTTTAAACATCAGTTGTGGTTCTGTTCTGTGCCTTTCCTTTCACAGTGTGTGTTGGCCCTGGCAAAATACACAGGGGAGTCAGAACTGAACTGCAATAAAGTTATTTAATAGAATAGTGATGGGATTGTGTAAGCAATGCATGTATGTAGAGATGGAATGTTCTGAGTGAATCTTGGGGGGATATGTGAGGTTCCAGGAGGGCAGGTGCTGCCTGGAGTCTAGTGAGGTTGGTCGCATTAAACACCTTCTCCAACCTTTGGTGTTTGCTCTTCTTTTCCAATAGCTATGGTATTTTCTTATTACAAATACCTGGCAATGGGGGGCGTGGCTTAGGAGCCTTCGGAGATGGCAGCTGTTCCCGGGAGCCCCGCAGTGGCGTGAGGCAGCGGGAACTTTCCAGGACATTTCCGCACACTTTCGGAGCATGCAAGCCGCATATATTAACATCTGAACTGCTGCTCCATTGACCGCGGTATGCACAAAGAAGCGGGGTGAGCTTAAAGATGTACTTCTGCCTTTGCCTACCGGCCGCGGCTTGAAGTATAATCACAGCCGCCATTTTGTTTTTGTTTTTTAACGCGCTCCTCATGTTTGCTGCCTCTGAACTTCGAACAATGTCTTTCCTCACCACAATGACTGTTTGGCATGGAACTGATGTTCTTCCTTTGGTCTCTACTATTCTCCTCTCATTTTGAACAACATTATTTGGGTTTCCTGAGCTAGGTGTCATATTGTCCTCTGACGCTCCTCACGGTTGCCGCCTTGAGTCGCTTTTTCTCTTCATCATATTGACTGTTTGGCATTGAATTGATATTTTCCTTTGTTTTCTGCTCCTCTCCTCTTATTTTGAACAACAATTTTTTGGATTCCCTGAACTGCTGCCAGTGTTTCTTTGCCTCACATATATTCCATAGGGTGACGTCATGCATTATTTTGCATTTGGAAAGACCCCATTGCTATAATCTACTCTCCAGGTTTTGTTGAGGAGTGCCTTTTTCAATATACGCCATGGCAACGTCCCGTGCCAATCGTAAAGATGCGCAGCAGACCAATGGTGCATCTTTAGAGGATTACAATCCCTTTAATATCCTGCAAGAGAACATGGATGATATTTCCAGTGATCATGTTGCTACAAAAAGCTCATCTTTTTCTACACCTCGTCTATGCTCCAAACAGGTGTCCAAAATACCATCAACATCATCTTCCACGTCAGGAAAGCGAGGGAAAGTGAACCCACCCTCTCCTACTAACTCTTCTTCACCACTTTTGCACTCTCAAACCATATATGGAAGAAACCTACACTCGTTTGCAGAGTCTGGAAGATAATTGGTCTCATACTGAGCAAAGAGTTGATGTCCTGGAGAAACGAGTGGACTCTGTTCAAGAATTCACTGTTCAAGTTCCTCTTATACACAAAGAGATAACTCAAACAACAGGTTGAAAATTTGGAAAATCGCAATAGGCGTAACAACTTACGCATTTATGGTCTGGCTGAGGGCCTTGAAGGTTCTAACCCCATATCCTATTTTCAATCCTTTCTTCCAACTCTTCTTGGTATTCCGGATGCTCCACCATTGAATATCCAACGTGCACATCGCTTGGGGCAAAACCCTTGTTCTACATCTTCTTCAGCGAAACATAGAGGAGTAATTTTGTACTTCCTAGAGTACACTGATTTACTTAAGGTCCTACATCCTGCCAAACAATGAGGAAAAATCTCTTGGAATGGATCAAATCACTTTTTTGCACAAGACTATGCCAAAATAACTGCTGATCGTCGGAAGAAGTTCTTAGGTATGAGACCAGCACTTCACAGCCTGAATGCCCGATATGGCCTATTTCATCCCTGCTTCTTCAAGGTGACTTACAATAACAGAACGACAAACTATGAAGGTCCTGCTCTGCTTCAACAATTTATAAACTCTTGTAGAAGAGACTCTTTGGATACTTATGGGCCATAAAATGACCTGATTATCTCAATACCAACTGTTTGTTGTTTGTTCTTAGTTGCAAATTCGTTTAACTTCTGATGTATTTGTAATTTTTGAATTATTATAATATTCCTCATTAATTAATATGTTCTTTTTTTTTCTTTTACCAGGATGCGATTTTTGTGTTCCCTCGTTTTCTGTTTCCTTCATTCTTCCTGATGATGTTCCCCGTGTCGTTCTCCTCCTGGGATCTGCCGTCAGACCTCCCCCATGTGGCTCCACCTACCCCAGCATTATTGTCCTTTTGTGGTATGTTTTCTTGTTACCGTATTTTCTTATCAGATGTTTGTTTTGTTTTGTCTTTCTGTTTCTTGTTGTGTTCGCTCCTTCCCCCTTTTTCTCCCTAATTTCTTGTTTCACCTTAATTTCTGGTCTTTCTTTTATTTTTCTTATTCATACCATCTTTTTAGGTCTCGCATAGCGTTGCAGTGCAACGCACTGCCATCGCTCTGCAAGGCATGCAGTATACACTACAGCTGGGGGAAGCTCCACCCACTTTCCATCCATAATTTTCATTGGCTTCATTCACAAATTCAGCATTGTGATTGGTTTTTGGCTCCTTAGTCCCGCCTCCTGACGGCCATGTCGTCAGTTTTGTTCTTCCGAGGCTATCAGCCCCTTTACTTGAAAAATCGTTTTGTTCCCCTACTTCTCCCCGTTCCCTCCCGCAGTCAATAATTTTTTTGACCACAACCACCCCCCCTACCCCCTCCCATTCGTGACTTCTTTAATAACCGCACTTCTTTATAAAATGCAATAGGGCTCGCGTAAATACGAGTCCTATTGCATTTTCAGTGCTTGTTTGTTTTCTGATTGGTGGCTGAATTTGCACTCTTTGTCTCGCATGCGCGCGATGCCTTACATCGTACGCATGCGTGACAAAACAGTGACGATTCACTGTGGGAGGCAGAGACAGCACAAGCAGTAAAGCGGCGGCCGGCCTGGCCAGTCACCGGTCGGCGCTGCTGGTTTACTCTCCCTCCCGTTGTCAGTGCCTTCAGGCTTGATTGCTGACAGACCAGGTAGGACTTCAGAGCGTGCACCAGACTGTTCATTTGTTGAATGTCGAATCAAATTGAGACTGACTGTTGGAGGCCACGTTACTATCCTACGCTTTAAAAATGCTCTCCTAAACCGATGCTTTTACTTTTGATATTTTCTGCAACTTTTCCGCTTTTTGTTCTACCACGGCGCTTGCTTTAATTTAATATGCAGGGCGCCACGCTTGATGTTCTAGCTCCGAGTCCACTGTCTACATTATTATTATTTTTTAAATCATCTAACTTGGGCCTCTTAGTGCCTCATTTAATTAAGCAAGACGCCCGCTTAATTTAATATGCACAGTACTTCTTTTTTGTTTCTTCTGAGTACCGTTTATAGCAGTTTGCGATCGGAAGGCTCTGATTAGATAAGGGACCGTAGGTTACGAGAGTCTTGCAATGGGGTCGGTAGGGAGTGGCAGGCTATCAGTCTTTTCCGTGGAGGAGACCTGCATCTCCCAGAATCTTGACGAGTGGAACTCCCTTGCCTTTCTGTATGAGGGTGACCGATCATGAGGGGGTTAGTAGACAGGTGATTAGAGGCTAAATATTGCAGGGTAGAAACGTCTGTGTTCAGTGTTGAGAGTTGTCCAGGGAGCCCTCTAGAACTATTGGTGCGAGAAATCCAAAAGGTACCGACCCCATCACTAAACGGGGGCATAAAGCACAGTGTCCTGATTATGCGACTTTTCACCGCAAACATGAAGGCATTTGAATTTACAGTGTTAGGATTTTGTTTTCCCACACTTCTGGTTGCACCAGTTTGTGCCCTTGGTTGCTTTCCGAGCGGTGCAGCTTTCTCAATTAGTGAAACGTTATATATTAGGTGTGGCACGGCCACCACTTGCTGCACTTGAAATTTCCTCGGATATTCTGATGCTTTGTGTGATTTTAAATTGTTGGTTCCATTTTCTATGTAAAGTTATAGTTACATATAAAAGTGTTAGTTAAATGTTGCTTTACTGCAAAAATAAAATCACCTCTGAATTGCAGCTATGTTCAACAGGATCCCAGTCTTAACCTTCACACCGCCTCTGTTGAGCTGAGCCTTCACAGCTCGGCCGAGCTACCCTTAAGAGGGGAGGAGGCCTCCACGACTACAGAGGAAGTGCCCTGTTTATTCAGGGCATGCCTATATTGTAACCTGATTAGTCATTGCTCTTTAAACATTATTGTATAGGTTTGGCATTTTTTTCATGTAAAATGTTGCTTGGTTGCAATTAACGACCTTATGCGTTTGTCATAAATAGAAGTGATTTAAGCAAACTTGATGTGTTTTTGAATGGGTGTAGAAGTGGGTAAACGGCGTTCTTTAGGTGTTTTAAGTTATCATTGCCTTTGCAGGGGTTTTCCGAATGTAATTACGGTTAGCCGGCCTTTCCCTTTCAGTTCAAACATGAACCTTGGCCCCTGGTCCCTTTCGCACCGAAGTTCTTAATCGGCCTCAGAATTTCGAATCTGTCATTTTTACCCAGCAATGCTCGGGCAGATTTTACCAGCAGCAGGAACTTGAGGGAACACGCTTTTTTTTTTTTTCATATGGTATAATGATAGAAATATGAGCACTGTCCCTTTAAGGCATAGGGATAGGTTATCGTTGGATGGCCTATGTGTGCATGTGCTGATGTGGGAGCAAGCAGCCAGACAGGCTGCGTGTGCAGAGACATCCAGGACGCGGCCGTCAATCGATACGAGTGGTGTGAAGTGAATTAATGTGAGGCAGGCTGTCTGTCTAATGACGTCTAAAGCATACGTTTAGTATATTTACCATTATGTCAAAATATTGTTTTTGTTTTAAAAGTATTTGTTTCTGTATGGGGGTTATAAAGTCTTAAATATTGTCATATTATGCTTGGATTTAGCACATTCTTATAAGGTCCCAAAGGCGAGACCGATTGCATTGCAAATGCTTGTTTCTCATCTTCACTTCTTTTTCTATTCTACACTTCTGTGTATCTGTGGTATCCTGGGTAGATATAAGTACAACTCCACACACGATAGACAAGTAGGTAGTCTTTATTAGTAGGTCCGACGAGCCACCGCTCCACACACTCTCACAGACCAGCTCCAACTGCCACCAACTCGAACCTCAAGCAGCATCATTGATGACACGCATTTAGAATAGAATGAACACGCTTAACAAGCATAGTTAAGCACAACATATTACCTCTTTTTGTAACAACAAAATAAACACAAAAAGACAAAGAAATAAAATAGAGAAAACACAAACAATGGTGAAATAAAAAATACATATACAACAGCATCAGTAACAATTGTGAAGTTATAAAAAAAACACAAACCACAACTTCAATTGGCATAACAATACCACTAATACTCTACAGTAATCTTAACTGTACCATGAATGCTCCCAATACCAGAACATTAATAAATGGTTAACGCAGCTTCCACAGAAGATCTTAACTGTACCATGAATGCTCCCAATACCAGAACATTAATAAATGGTTAACGCAGCTTCCACGGAAGACGTCTAACACGCAAAGACCTCTCCCTTTCCAGACCAGACACACTCGTCCCCAGACCAATTTTGGAGGGAACATTAGGACACCCCGTGGAAATTGATGACTCCACAGGTTTGTTTGAAACCGCTTGTACTTTGACCACCTTACTCATATTCCACCAATGACCACCTTCAACCATCACCGCACCACCACAAACCCTTTCCACACATACAGGCTCACCAAAAGTCACACCACCCTTCCTAACACCTCTTGTGTTCTTGATGCGGACCATATCACCAGGTGACAGCATTATTTCTTTGGCTGACTTTTTCTGATTGTACATAATAGCCATCTTCTCTTGTGCTGCTTTGACACGAGTCTCCAACGCAACACTATCTACATTAGACACAACCTTGTTGCCCACCGTCCTCAACAACCATCCTGGATAGAGAGTAGAAGTAGGCACTCTACCCTTGAGTGAAACAAAAGGTGCAATTTTCGTCAAAGAATGTGGTGTGGTACGATAAAACCACAGCATCGACCTAACAGCACCTTCCACATCTAAGCAATTGTGTTTGGCCCACTTGATACATTCCACAACCACCCTATTCATTCTCTCAACCAACCCGTTGGTTTGCGGATGTCCAACCGAACTTCTCAAATGCTTCACACCTGACTCATTCAAAAATTCCTTCATTTCTTGATTTACAAATTGTACACCATTATCTGAAACCATGGCCTCCGGGAACCCCTCTCTCATAAAGATCTCTTTGAGAAATAAAATAGCATTTCCAGCAGTAGGTGATGCACAAAACTTAACCTCAGGCCATTTGCTGTGAAAATCCATGAGCACAAAAGCAAAACGCAAATTATGAGGCAGAAAATTAAAAGGACCCACCAGATCAATTCCCACTTTAAGCCATGGCTTCGTCGGATAGGGAATAGGTTGAAGCGAAGAAGTGGCCACTTTCAATCCTTTTTCAGCACCCCAACAAATCACACATTGTTTGACCCTACACTCTATATCTTTGTCCATTGAGGGCCACCAATAATGAAGCCTGAGACGTTTTTTTGTCATGGTAGTTCCAAGGTGACCTTCATGCGCACAGTCAATTAACTTCACACGCACACCCAAAGGAGGAACACACCTACCGTCCCTCATAATCACACCATCTTCTATAGACAATTCTTCTGCAATTTTCCAAAAAGGCTGAATGTCCTGTGATACACACCTCTCTCGAGGCCACCCCTTCACAATGTACTCCTTCACACTGACAAGTGTCAAATCCTCAATCACAGCCTTCTTCCACTCTGCCTCGCTACACGCTTTGTTATCCACAGCATCAACGACTGCTATAAAGCAATCCTCTTTATCATCATCTTGATCCACAACTACATCTTCAGACAGGGGTAACCTTGACAACAAATCAGCTCTTACATTTTGTTTACCTGGTATATGTTTTGTGATGAAATCATATTGTAGAAGTTTTGTGGTCAGCCTAGCAATACGAGGAGTGGCATATTTTAACCTTTCGCCACCTAGAATATATATCAGAGGTTTGTGATCTGTTTGTATGATAAATTTTCTTCCCCAAATATATGTTCTAAACTTTTCACACGCCCAGTAACAGGCTAACAACTCCTTTTCGATCACAGAATAATTGAGCTCCGGATCTCTAAGTACTCTAGAAGCATAACTAATAGTCACTTCACTCTCACCTGCCCCCTGTGTGAGCACTGCCCCTAACCCATACTGGCTAGCATCAACCGTGATCACACAAGGCACCGCCGGATCATAGGCTCTAAGAGTTTTTGCATTAAGCATTTCGGCCTTGACCAATTCAAACGTCGCTTGACAATTGTCATACCAAACAAAATTGACCTTGGATCTCACCATATTAGAAAGAGCTTTCATTTTTGAAGCATAATCAGGTATAAACCGTGAATAAAATTCACACAGACCCAAAAATGAACGCAACTCATCCTTGTTCTTTGGACTCGGACACTCCACAACCGCCTTCACCAACCCGGGTCTAGGGCTCACCCCATCACCCGAAACCAAATGTCCAAGAAATTCAATCTCCCTCTTCCAGAATTCACATTTACTTTTCTTCACCACAATACCTTTACTCTCAAAGACACCTAAGACTGATCTTAAAATCTTATCATGTTCCTCCAGATACTTACTGAATATCAAAACATCATCTTGGAAAATGACCACACCTTTAACACCTCGGAGTACAACCTGCATCACTCTTTGGAAAACCGAAGCTGCCGACGCTAACCCAAAGGGCATACGACAGAATTGGAAAGTCCCGAAAGGAGAGTTGAAAGCAGTGTAGTGTTGTGAATCCACATCCAATAGTATTTGATGATATGCAGACGCTAGATCTATTTTTGAGAACCATTGAGCGTCCCTTAATTCTTCAAGTAAATCACCAATTTTTGGTAGAGGGTGTGCATCCACCCATATCTCTTTATTGAGACTCCTCAAATCAACACACAAACGAATCTCACCATTCCGTTTTCGCGCGACAACTAATGGACTAAGCCACAAACTTGACTCCACAGGCTCAATCACACCAGCACTCTCCAATCTGACCAATTCATTCTTAAGATCAGCTCTAAGACTAAACGGCACTGACTTTACTTTATGTTTCACAGGTACCGCATTGTCTTTTATCTTAATCATATGCTTGAAACCTTCAACCTTACCTAGCTTGTCAGAAAACACACTCGGAAACTCTTTTTCTAGACCACTTGGATCCGGTAAATCCTGTACCACTAGTACCTGTTCACTAGTTCCCGGTCTCAGAATCATGCCAAACAGGCCTTGGTGATACCACCCGAGAATATTTAATCCACGCACAGCAACATAGATTTTTCCATGAATCCTACGATCTTTATATTGCAAAACATCTTCAATGTATCCCTCCAGCTCTATTTTCCGTCCCTCATATGAAACTGGTTCTCTATCTGGTGGAAAAAGTGTCCTTTCATCCCATGACTTTTTAAAGAGTTCATATGTGATCATAGTGATTCTAGCTCCTGAATCTACTAATAACCTCAAAACCACTGTACCCACTGTAATTTCAGCATAAGGATCAACACAATCCGAAGGATTTCCATAAACAACACTCTCGTCCGTAACCGTGACAATCATATCTTGAAAATTTTGCACCATGTCACCTTCACTCAGTTGCTCATCTCTTATGCAATTAACCTTTTCACTCTTATTCCCACCAGTCTGACATACTTTGGCCAAATGCCCAAATCTACCACACTTGTGACACTTTGCATTTTTCCCTGGACAAAACTTATAATCTTTTCCATGAGGAGGGTACCCACACCTATAACAAATATTCTTCTTGTTGAACACCCCCTTGTCACTCGATTTCGCCCTGTTAGTAGAATTGCTATTAGCACTAGGAGTAGCAACTGCATTTACTAATTCTTTGGATGTGCTGCTAGCACTCAATTCTTTGATTGAATTCTGTGCCAATTCCACGCTTTTAGCTACTTTAATAATTTCTTCTAGACTGGGGTTACCCATAGTGAGTAGTTTTTGCTGTATTTGTTTGTCAGTACAATGTGCAATGAACTGGTCCCTGACTAACTGATCTCTGTATTCCCCAAACTGACATTCCGCACAAAGTTTGCGCAAAGCGCTAAGAAATGTGTCTACGTCTTCACATTGCAACTGCACCCTCTTAAAAAATTTGTGCCTCAAGACAACTAGACTTGGCTGAACATCAAATTTTATAATGAGTTTTTTTACCGCTTCCTGATACTCGTCCAACACCTCTCCTTCTGCCAAAACGATATCAGGAAGATGCTTAAAAACTTCCCTACCTTCAAAACCCAATGAATTTAACAGTAGAAATTTCTTTCGTTCTGCCCTGTAACGTGAGGCACCTATTGCACCAACATACGTTTCAAACGCATCAAACCACTGTCTCCATTGGATCTGAGGCGTACCCGGATTTTCTAAAAAAGGAGGAGGAGGATTCACTGATTGCATGACTGCCTAAGACCCTTGTAACTTCTACCTAACTTCACTATGTCGTTGACTCAATTTGGCAAACTGGAAAGATTTTCCTTAATTGGCACGCAGCATAAATAACTCTCTAAATACATTTGCCATGTTGCGCTTTTCCCAAACACAGTTAATACCAGACTCCAGTTTCAGATGAAAACACCTCAGTTCGTTTCAAAGAGTAAACACAACAGTTCGTTTCAAAGAGTCTCGTAAAGGCTTTTTTCCGCTTACCAAAGTCAAAGTAATCCCTTACATCCAATTCTAAACACAAATGCACGTTCACCCAGATGCTCGAAGTTCTTCACCATGAAACAGCAGACACACGAAGATCTTCACCGTGGTAACGCGCTCAATGTTCTCCACCGCAGACACTCAACGCTCGTTACCGTGGTAACTGGTGTAAACACAGTTATCAATTGGATGAAGAGAAAACAGTGTTAACCAATCTGTACACTGCGTTCACGTACTGACGAAAGCACTGAAAGGTATTCAATTGGCTGAACAAACAAGGTTTCACCGAATCACGCTGCAGTGTTCCATTGCGTCATCATTCCTGAAGGACCGTCAACGAATACGGAGCTCCCGCTCAACAGATCTCTGCAACCAGCCACCACCAATTGCTGTATGTCGTACACGCCACACAACACCAATCGTCACTTTCACCACCACTGCTCTCCTCTTACTTGAAATACAGACTGCCGCCGGAGAAGAACACAGACTTCTCGTCAATGAAACTGCCGCTGGAGGAGGTAAGATGCCGACGAACACAGTTTGACACCCACAGAAAGCTGCGCAAGCTTGTAGCTTCGTCCCGCGGTTGTCGTGGTTCGTTGTAGTGGTTCGTGGCGCTGGACGTGGTAGAAACGTGATGGGGTTACTCTTGTTTCTCTGGTTTCCTCTTTCCTAGAGTGCGATAGTCGTTCGTAGTGTTCACTGTTGCCAAAGCTACTCAACAGCTCCGGTGGCTCGCCCCGTCGTCGCCAAAATGTATGTGGTATCCTGGGTAGATATAAGTACAACTCCACACACGATAGACAAGTAGGTAGTCTTTATTAGTAGGTCCGACGAGCCACCGCTCCACACACTCTCACAGACCAGCTCCAACTGCCACCAACTCGAACCTCAAGCAGCATCATTGATGACACGCATTTAGAATAGAATGAACACGCTTAACAAGCATAGTTAAGCACAACAGTATCTATAACTATTATTTCTCTACGACAACTCTTCTTATTCATATTTTTACAAATTATGTATTATTTTTCACTTCACATATTGCAGTTTTTCTCAAGAACTTTTTTGATTATAATGTATAAGATTTAGATGTCGTTAAATATCATATCTTGGAATGTTAAAGGTTTGGGTTCTCCTATTAAGCGTCAGCAAGTTTTTTCACATATTGCAAATTTAAAAGGAGATATTGCTTTACTGTAAGAAATTCATGTAACAGATACTGAGATAATTAAACTACAACGTCATTGGGTAGGCCATGTTTTTGCATCACCAGGTTCAGGAAAACGCAATGGCATTGCTATTCTTTGCCATAAACACTTGGATGTTCTACTCATAACACAAGATAATGATTCTGAAGGTAGATGGGTTGCAGTTTCCTTATTGATTAACAAGATTCCTCTCACTCTTTTTGGTATTTATGCTTCCACTAACCAAGATAAACTGTTCTGGCCCCAAATCCTTTCCTCTTTGATGCAATATACTGACGAGTATTTGATTTTTGGTGGTGACTGTAATATGATTATGGACCCCTTTATTGATAGAAGATCTAACTGCAGATTATCTCCTTCTATCAGGCATTCTCAATTCACTTCCACTATTTCTCAAAGGTCTCTTGTGGACTCCTGGAGACTCTGTCACCCTATGCTACAAGAATACACCTATTACTCGCCTGCTCACTCCTCACAATCCCGAATAGACTATCTTTTTATTTCCAAAGCCCTAACTCAACACATTTATCATTCAGATATAGGCTCTATTTTAATTTCCGACCATGCTCCAGTTTTATTAAGTTTGTATCTACTCCCTCCCATTAAAGGTACTAGACGCTGGAGATTTAATAACTCTCTTTTACTAGATCCTAAATTCACGGCAACCTTTCTTGAATTTGCAACCTTGTTTTTCGAAGAAAACGAATCTCCCCAGTTATCCCCTCAACTTATTTGGGATATCTTTAAAGCTGCCTCTAGAGACTTTATTATCTCTTTTGTTGCTCAAAAACGACGTGCCGCTTCTCAATCAATACAATTACTTAATACACAGATTAAAAAACTGGAACACCTTTATTACTTAACTAAGAGCCAATCTGACTCAAAGGAACTTATTAAAGCTAAACTTTCTTTTAATAAACGTTCTACTGAATCTGCAAATCTGTACTCACTTAAATCGAGCGCTAAATTCTATAGTGCACAAAATAAATCTAGCAATCCTGTTGCTAATTATCTCAAAATCAAAAAGAACGTACTAAAATTGAATCTATTGTATCCTCATCTAATAATATAATCCATAAAGACGAAGAAATTCTCTTAGAATTCTCCAACTTCTATCGATCATTGCATACACCTGAATCTTCTCCCCATCCAGCTGACATTGCTCAATATTTATTCTCTATTTCTCCACCTTCCTCCCTAGATGTAGACTTTGCTTCCTTGGAAGCTGATATACAAACTAAAGACATTCTCACAGCCATTCAAACACTTAAAAAAGGAAAAGCACCCGGACCTCATGGTTTTACTATAGAATTTTACACTAATTTTTCCAATCTACTCATTCCCAAATTACATCAATTATTCTTATTCTTTATAGCATCCCAGAAATCTGAAGGTTCATTTGAAGAAGCTTTGATTTGTTTTCTCCCTAAAGAAAATAAAGATCATACATTGTGTAAGAATTACAGGCCCATTTCTTTAATTAATGTGGATTATAAGATATTTGCGAAAAGTCTTGCGCTTCGTTTGGACAACATTCTACCAAAATTAATTTGCAAAGAACAATGTGGCTTCAGTAACCCCTTCTGTGCCCGCCCCTTTCCCCGCCCTGTGCCGGCCGTTACATTAGCAGGCGGGGTTTGTGACGAGCTGGACTCGTCATGGGCACAGCGCCACCGCGGCCCATGATGAGTCCAGCTCGTCACGGGCACCGAAGAGGTTAAGGGCCGCGACCTCTCTGATAATACTTGTCTCTTTTTCAATGTTCTTAGTAAATCCCACTCCTATAGTCATTTGTTAGCAGCTGTTGCATTAGATGCTGAGAAAGCATTTGATAGGGTTAATTGGCAGTTTATCTTTTCAACACTTACTAGGTTTGGCCCTAAATTTCTTTCTTATATCTCACTTCTTTATTCTTTTCCTAGATCCTTTATTCTAGCAAATTGCCTTGTTTCCTCTACATTTCCTCTTTTCAGAGGTGTCCGACAAGGTTGTCCTCTTTCCCCGCTCTTATTTATTTTGGCTTTAGAACCTTTCCTAACTAAAATTCGTATGAACAAGGATATTACAGGTTTTCCATATGGTGATAAGCACCTAAAACAAACAATCAGCATATGCCGATGATATTATTTTATTTATATCTAATCCTCAAACTCCTATACCAACTTTTCTTTCAGAGGTTTTCACTTTTGCTTCAGTTTCAGGATACAAACTCAATGTTGATAAATGTGAAATCCTTCCTTTAAATAAGCATTGTTTCCAAGCTGATTTCTTAACTTCCTCTTTTCACTGGAGCCCTACAAAGATCAAATACTTAGGCCTATGGTTTACTTCCTCTATTAAAGACACTGCATCACTCAAGTTAAAAAATCTACAATCAAACCTAACGTATTCCACATCACGATGGCACCCCTTATTTCTATCCTGGTTGGGTAGATTAGATTCTGTGAAAATGATGTTAGTTCCAATAATTGTATTTTTCTTATCTAATCTTCCAATCAATATTCCTAAATCCTGTTACAAGAATAGCTATACTATTTTATCAAAATGTTTGTGGCAAAACAAAAAAGCTAGGATGTCTTTTTCCAAACTTAAGCAACCTAAACATTTGGGTGGAGTTAATTTTCCTGATTTTTCTTTGTATCATACTTAATTTTTTTCTTAAATATTCCTCCTCCCTGTTATCACAGAATATGACTGATTCTATATCTTTACCTTTATGGGTAGGGATTGAATCTTCTTTGTTTTATTCTGTTTCATTTGAAGAATTTGTGTCTATATCTAATACCAAACAGATTGTTAAAAGAACCCTCACTCACCAACCTAGTTGGTGACATGCTTCATCATCGGGATGATGAAGCATGTCACCAACTAGGTTGGTGAGTGAGGGTTCTTTTAACAATCTGTTTGATTTTTCCCACGCTCTTCTACTTTATTAGCTTTATCAGTCTAATATTAATCACTCTTTTGTTGTTTATACAAGCGTATAAGGGGGAACAAGAGTGACCCTTTCCCTCTCCCTCTCTTTGTTTTCTTGTGATACTCTGCAGCGCACAGCTGCGAGGGCTTTTTGTTCTTTGATAGCGACTCCCCTCTCTTCAGTAGCATGGAAAAGTTTGGTCTTACATACTCCAATGAGGAGGTGGATGCTTTGCTGGCAGACCCCTCACTCTTTTCTGACCCCTCTATTGCTCAGACAATCTCACAAACTACAGAGTGGGATAAACTCAGTGAGCAAAAAAGAGGGCGTATTCGGACTATCCTTCACGGCACCATACTTACAGAATATCTCAGAAACAATATAGCGCCTAAGGGTCTTCTGGTTACCAATGCCCCACGCATTTTCCTAGATGATGCCCAGTTTAGAAAGGAATGGGCACAGATTGCTTGGCATTGTTCTCGCGATTGGTTGGTGCTCATTGTCAAGACAGCTCTCAGACTTTCAGAGGCTATCATGGTAGAGATCCAACTTAGAGAGTCTCATTTCAGAACCACTCTTACCGGCTACAAGAAAAGACTTGATGAATTGAACAAGGAAATGAATGAGTATAAAGACTCTTTAAATCAATCGAAAGCACAAAAATTTCAAAAGGACCTTGCTAAATGGTCTTACACAAAGATCTATCCATATGCCAATCCAGATTATACCCCCCCAGTGAGGAATGATTACAGCACTGATAGTTAATTTGATGGTTCCACTACGAGTGATTCCAGTGGCGACAGTTATAAGTCACGCCAACGAGGAAGAGGTAGAAACAGACAACAACATCAACACCAGACTTGGTACCCATTTCAGCAAACCAACGGAGGTGGCTACCCCACCCCGTTCCAACCACCACCTTTCCACCCTCTGATGGGTTGGAACCCAACCTATGTACCTCATCCCCAATTCCAACAAAATATGTACCGACCCCCTTTTTTAGAGAGAGGCAGGAGAGGACGCGGAAGGAGGAGAGACATCAATCAAGTCCATTGGCAACAGGACGAAGTAGTGGGAGACAACACACGGAGCAAGGCTCGGGATCAGCGAGCAGGCCCCAGCAATCCAAGAGTCTGATCACCAATCTCTCCTCAGTAACCCTGACGGATGATGAAATCTCAGTCCTCGAGAAGGGATTGGGTTTTATACCCACAGCTCGCCTGGATCGTTTCAAACTACATTGCGAGCTTTCCGAATTTTTTCATAAACTAAAACTTAACAGTTTTTTCAAAAAAGAGATAACTGACAATACCGAATCCAATACGAGGTGATACAGGGCTTAGGGTAAAATCTACCTTCACACCACCTCCCCATGCTGTCCCCCCGGAGATCATAGCCTTCGAACAGGCGGTCTTCAATGACATTGAAGCATTCGTTGAACCAAGCCTCTATAAGAACATGAGAGACCAGTGAGTTTCAAGCATTACATTTGTTACAATCTAATTCCAGCATTGTGATAAAATCAGCAGATAAAGGTGGGGGAGTCGTAATCCAAGATACGGATGCTTACGATATGGAATGCAGACGCCTTCTTGGTGATCACACCAGCTATACCCGTTTAACTTCGGATCCAACGCCAGAACTCCGCACCACTATTCACAATCTAATCAGCAGGGCTGAAACTCAGGGTCATATCACCAAACATGAGGCAACTTTCCTGACGACCAGCAAAGGTATTATCCCTTACTTCTATACGCTGCCCAAAACGCACAAGCACAGGATACCGCCGGCCGGCCGACCGATAGTAGCAGGCATCGGTTCATTACTGGAGCCTTCATCACGTTATTGTGAATTTTTCCTTAAACCTTTAATCCAGGCTACCAGCACCTACTAAAAGGATACCAAGAGCTTACTGGCACTATTACAAGAGATTACTATCCCAGAGGAATCTTCCTTCCTTGTCACTTTGGATATAGAAAGTCTCTATACCTGTATACCACAGGACGATACTATTAGCGTCATCAACAGCACTTTAGAATCAAGCACTTGGGACTACATAACACCACGTGAATTTGTGGTTAACTGTGCCACCCTTGCACTCAAGCGGAACTATTTTGAATACAAGGGTGAACTGGTTTTACAATCCACAGGCACTTCTATGGGTAGCACCTTCGCGCCCAGTGTGGCCGGGTTGTATGTGCATGATTTTGAATGTAAGTACATCTTGTCATCACATAATCCCTTTTTGTCAAATGTATCACTTTGGAAAAGATACATAGATGATGTGTTGATCATCTGGAAAGGACCTGAAAACATTCTTCTTGAGTTTTTTGAGTGGATCAACACTTGCGATCTTCATCTGAAGTTTACCAATGCATATGATGAACATGAGATGATTTTTTTGGATGTGGTTATCACGAAAACAGGCAACAAGCTGCAGACTAGGACCTATTACAAACCTACGGCTAAGAACAATCTGCTGCATTTTTCTAGTTATCATCCACGTCCATTAAGAGAAAATCTCCCCTTCGGGCAATACTTACGACTTCGACGAAACTGCAGTGAAGTTTCCACTTTCAAAAAACAAGCACAGGAACTGACTTTGAAGTTGAAGGACCGTGGCTATCCCGACAAAATCCTGAAAAAGAGCAGCAAAAGAGCCCGAAACCAAAATAGGGATGCACTACTAGAAGAGAATGTGAGAAATGACAAGGATACGATTCCGCTCACATGTGTGACCACCTTCAATGCAGCTTCCAATGCAGTGAGTAAATCCATTAAGAGAAATTGGAATATTCTAAAAAGTAACAACCACGATTGGGAAAAACCTTTGTTCTCGTACAAGAGAGCAAGAAGTATAAAGGATGCGTTGGTACACACCCGCCCAAGAACACTGGATAAAGTATTAGAACAGTCAGTTCTTAGCACATGGGGTCTTCCCCCAGTGGTTGGCCACCACCCTTGTGGTTCATGCAGTGTTTGCCACCGCACCTCTCCCACAAAACACCTTGCTCTGGAACCAGGCAAACAGTGGTTACAAAAAACCCACACCAATTGTAATTCCATGGATATGGTTTACTTAATAACTTGCCCATGTGGTTTGAGGTACGTGGGTATGACCGGGCGCAAAATTAAACAGCGCATTTGCGAACATCGTAGTACTATCCGGTGTCGCAGGATCAGTACCAAACTCACGGAACATTTCTTACTTCTGAACCACACCACTAATGATTTGAGATGGACTATAATTGAGAAACTCAATCCAGGTCCCAATACACAACAATCCCTCTTTGAGAAGGAACAGCGGTGGATTTATCGTTTGTCCACACATCGAGCAGGATTGAATGAACATATCCCATGGAGCTCTGTACTTAAGTACCAACTCAACAATTTTAAGGAACACTGCCAACCCAGCCTCGGAGAGTCTGTTATCCTTGACTATCTAGCCCACCACGTTTGGTACCTATTTGTCCGCCTCTCTTTGAAATATCTTTAAAGATGCCCTTAATAGTCCTTTTTTGCTCAGTTTCTAACCATAACTGGTAAATTGGACAGTTGAATTGTTTCCTTTGTAGCCTTTTCGAAACCCAAGGGAGTATGACGCTTGGGATTCTGAATTACGCACGACCTCCCTTTTCGTATTGATGTTAGTGTGTGCATTTAAGCGCGCTAGAGGGGTACTACAATGATCGCAGAAATTGCTTTTGAATAGATATCACACTTCTCCGTGATTTTGTTCGTATGTCCCCAGGATAGCCCAATAAAGTTCACTCTTACAACAACGTTCTAGTGGTTCACGCACTTAGTACAGAGACCCTAGATGTCACGCGTTCACATTTGAGGTCACGTGATCGTTACTACCGGCTACTTACTTCCGGGTCTATCCACCACTCAGTAACATCCGGGCCGAGTAGGATACCGGCAGGTCCACCGCGGGAGTGTGCGAGCATGGAAGTAAGTCCGGGTCCTTGCAGGGGCACAGAGGTTTTAATCCAATGGATATTGATTCGGAGTTCCAAGCTTTAACTCATCTGTGTGCTTGTTACCTCCTTTTAGATACTATAGCTCACGACCCCCCTCTCGGACCCATGACGTATATCGTACACTGTTTACGAGTAAGCAGACCATTATTTTCTTCATGCTACTGTTTTACTTTATCCTCATTTGATTTGGTTGCGCATGCACTTGTGCCTCAGCGCCTAGCATTAACTATAGGCGCCTGAGCGGCATGCAAATCACTTCCACGAGTCAGCTGTCACCAACAATACATCGGCGAATAGCCACTACTTAAGCATATTTCTGCTAAGTCATTTCTAATTACAGAATGCCGCTTTCTGCACACAGGCAGTGTACGTGTGCTCAGTTCCCTCGAATACTGATCGATTTGGAACGCAAAAAAATTTTAGGACGAGGATACCCGCCCTTAGGGCAGTAGTGGCTCAATTGTTAAGACACCCACTCCCTCTCCACAGCACGGGATTACCAAATTTATTCTTGACCCTAATTTTGCTAATTCAGCAAGTAACCAACAGGTCACATGTATATGTTCATGTGTGTTTTGTTTGTGTTTTTCTTTTCCCACAGAATTTAGTAGCCCAGGAAATACCAGGAGGCTTTTCAGTAGAACCGTAAGTTTTACCAATATTCCACAGGTTAGGGTGCACCTTAGCGTGCGCATACCGCCGTGGAATTTCAACTGGTCCTGAAGAATGCTTATCTAATTGGCACGACAAGCAGAAACATGTTGACCATCTAGTTTTACTGATCTTAAATCGGACAACCTTTGGTTATCCTAACCAGCTAGTTTTTGTCCGTCCCACTTGATTTTTAACGGTCTTTGGTTTACCTAGAATAAAAATTGTTATCGGTTAAAACCATCCACCTTTTAAATTCACGCTTTGCACTACCACTCCATCAAAAAACCAGCTCCGCTGTAACTCAGGCGTTGTAGCACACCAGGGAGGCACTCGGCCTCCTTGGTGGGAACCCGATGATGAAGCATGTCACCAACTAGGTTGGTGAGTGAGGGTTCTTTTAACAATCTGTTTGGTTTTTCCCACGCTGTTCTACTTTATTAGCTTTATCAGTCTAATATTAATCACTCTTTTGTTGTTTATACAAGCGTATCGGGGGAACAAGAGTGACCCTTTCCCTCTCCCTCTCTTTGTTTTCTTGTGATATATCTAATACCCCCAAAATATTTTCTCTCCCCATTCTTGAAAATATTCGTAACATTTTTCATCCATTCATATTAGACGGCCTAGATGATCATCACCGTTTTTCGCAATCCCCGATTTGGTATAATAATCACATCAAAATTAACAATAGAACTCTTTTTTGGAAAGATTGGATCAATCTTGGTCTTAAATGGACTCATGAAATTTTTCAAGGTGATAGTTCTATACCCTTCTCTTTAATGCAAATCCGTTACTCTCTCCCTTCTTCTTATCATTCTAAATATATATTATTGACTCTGGCTGCTCAAAATTCCTATGATATTCTCATGGCCCCCTCCACCCATACTAAGTATTTGCCTATTACACTTTCATTCTTAAGTTCTTCCCCCTCTCAAATTTATAATAAATCAAAAGAAACTGTTCATACTCGTGATAAATCTAAAGGAGAATATTGTTGGGAATCTGATTTAGACGCATCCTTTTCTATTCCAACGTGGGACAACATTTTTACTAAAATAAGGAAATCTTCTAGGGCAGCAAATACTATACAAACGTTATTTGTCATATATAATAGACTTCTAATCACTCCGGCCAAACTACATCATATTGCCCCTATCACTCCCTCTACTTGTTGGTCTTGCCCAGCCCCTGTAGCAGACCTTAAACATATGTTATTCACATGTCCAGTTATTCATTAGTTCTGGATCAAAGTGTGGCAACAAATTAACAACATCTTTCATACACATATCCCTTTTTCTTTCTCCCATATTTTTCTAGGTAGTGTTTCAGAAGTTTGGTCCTCTTCCACCACTTTTAACGTCTCCATTATCGATTTACATCTAGCTGTTGCATTTCAACAAATCACTAAGTCATGGAAAAATGCTCGAAATGTTTTTTTTCAAGCCTAGTGGTATGGAATTTGTTATAATCACAGATTAGATAGGGCTTATGTTTATCCAATTGCAATTGCTATTAATCGTGATTTATTATGGTTACCCATTACTAATTTTCTAAATATGTCTGCTCAATAGTTACCTTTACATGCTCCTACCAGTGAGGAAGTTTCCAAACCGCCCTGAAGTTAATGTTACTTATTTGTTATTGTATTCTATTTATGTCCTAACTATACGCTTAAGTTTATAGTAGAGAAATTACTGTAATTTAAATGCTATATTTGTAAATAATAGTCCAGTTATATCAGTATTGGATTTACTTTTCCCCTTACTCTTCTCCCTATCTACCCTACTTTCTTTGTTGTATAAGACATATCTATATTATATTGTCATTATATACTGTAGTGTATTGCTGTTATATCTTAGACTTATACCCAATAAACTTTCTTTTAAACAAATACTTGGCAATTTACAAAGCATCTGATAAGTAAAAAAGCAGTTTAGACATATATTGCAGGCATCCTTCTATTATAATAAAATACACAAAAGATTAAATATACTTCAAAAGACCCTAAAGAAATCGGATCAGTGTCATACCAGTAAATTTCCATTGACTATTAGTTATCCTTATCTCATAGCTCTCACTCTTTAGGGAAAATACAGTCGAGATTAAGGATGTTTTCCACCCGAGGCAAAATTACATTGCACCCCCTATGCACAGTATGAGTGCAACATGTGAAGCTTGGAAGGGTAGTTTCAGTCCTCCTTATGTTGCTGGTTCCATTGCAAATCTTATGGAGTTGTCTTACTCTGGATCTGGCCAGCACTGTTTACACAAATCTACTACTCTTAATTTGGCACTATTTCATAGTTTATCTAGGTTTACTTACCAACGACTCTCCCTCACTGTTCTGCCTCTACCGCCCACTGTACGGGTACATCTCTAGGCCTGATTTCATGTCTATTTAGTGAACAGCACATCTAGGAGACATTTATCAGTAGAAAATATCCTTCAAGGAAGTGAATTTCTTAACATTTTTATGACAACGTTTGTTCTTAATATTTTTATAGGTTTTAGCATTAGTAACTATATTATATTATAATTGTACGTTTAAATGCTTAAATAAAATGTTTATTAAATACATACATTATCCACTAAAATTGTACTCCTAGTTTTCAGACATAGATGAGGAATTAACAGAACTCTCATTTGGGGCTGCACCTGGGGCCTCACCTGGGGCTGCATAGTGCCCCAGGGATGTAACGGGCATTAGCGCCCGCTTTGCGCGCCCCCGGCGTACTTTAGTATTACAGAAGGGGACACAGACGCTTGTGCAGCTCCTTCTGTAATATCAAAAGCGCTGGCGTACATACAGCTCCAGCGCTTCCTCCAGAGGGTGTTCCCTCATTTTCATGGGGGCATGGCCCCATGCACATGAGGAAATCCCTTTGCCTCTGCGCTTGCTCCATATTACAGACTCGGACGAAGAGGCAAACAAGCTTTCAGGAGGCACACTGACAGAGTGCCATCTAAAAGGTGGTGCACTGTTAGTGTGGCCCCTGAAATCAGCCCTCTGGATGGAGTGAAGGGGGTCCCATCGACCCCGCAGACATCCCCTTGCATGCAGTTGCAGTCACTGACTGAACCGGCTTGCAAGGGGATCTCCTATTCCCTTTAAAAGTGCAGGCGGGTTGCCGCCTGAACTGTGAAAACACGGAGTGGCTTTAAAGCAGACGCTCTGTTTTCACCTGAATGCACTGCCACCCGGGCAGCGCAAGTTCGCTGCTGCCCTGTGGGCAGGGCATTCACCAATAATGCGACACATTTTCCTTCATTGCACTGGGCTCACCTTTTAAAAGGTGTGCCCAGCTTAATGAAGGAAAATGCACCGCATGCATAATGTGATTCCTGGACTGCAAAGGTCATGTTTTGAGATCATTTTCCACTTTCCTGGGACACCGTTCCAACCAGTTGACACCGTTCCAACCTCTGTTGTCCTCTTCCCAATCCATGGAGTTCTGAAGGGCTCAATAGGAACTCCCACCCATTTTAATCTCCATATGGAACCAATTAGTAAGTGTGTGACTCTGGAGTATCCTCCCACTGATGCGCAGATGGTACACAGCTGTACCTGAACATTTGCTCTCAATCCTATGTTCTTAAGCTTACCCAAGTCCTGAACACCCTACAAGTAAGTCTATTCTAACACAATCTCAAGCCCATCCCCAAAAGACCAAGGGACTTATTTATGTTTTGGCAGCCAGCCCATACTCCACCAGGGCAACAGAGTAAAGTACTACGTCAACCTTACGGGGGTTCTGACAGCCAAATTTAGAAATGTCCTCCAACCCAACGGACATTTCTAACTATGTCAGGAACCAGCAGTTTCTGTCAGTGCATTGTAATTTTGTCGAACTACTCCGTCAACATAGCAGAGCCGTACGGTAAGCTACAACGTTTTTTCTATTCTCAAAAAGAAAATCCAAAAGTGTGATTTTCTTTTTGGAAAAAAAAACGAAAAACAATTTCCCCACTCCCCTTCGCCATGGAAGTCTTCTCTCATGACAAGGGGGGCATTGAGCATTTTTCCATTCCCCTTACCACCAGGTTTTTCCAAGCGGTAAACGGCATTGAAAAACAGATATATGTCTGCCCATCTAAAGTAGCTGGGTGGACACATAGCCAAATCTCCGACAGCCTTTACTCTGTCCTGCCATCAGAGAGGTTTGCCCATATTGGAGACAGATTAGTGTCCACCCTCCCCAAACTATGATACACTAACATTTAAACAAGGCTGGCGGACCATAGTCTTGGCAGGGAAGAATCTCTGTCGCCATTGCACCAAAGACATCTGTCACGGATTTCCGGATGATAGTCAAGGTTCCTGGTTCTTTCCTAGTCAGGGTTATATTTTGTGACCTACTTCCCTTGTATCAGAGAATAGATTCAGATCAGATTTGCAACCCTTGCACATATATAGGCAAATATGCCACAGGAGCATCAAAGATTTACACCATGTGTGTCACCACAACAGGTTTATTTCATTAATAGAGTGGAAATGAAGGTACCTAAAATCAAGAGATCAAGTGTTGGGGGAAAACATGTCTTTATCTACTACCCGTATCCTAGGGTATAACACTGATTGCTACTCCGAAAACAAAGAACTCTTATCTTGCCTTAAATCATTTAGAAAACATTCATTAAATCATTAACAATGGCAAACTTACTTACAAAATTACTATTTAACTTTTGCAGGCATTGGCCTCAATGTGAACTGAGATGCTATGCATCATCTGACTTTACTTCTCATTCAAACTGACCAAAATACATCTATACACCAATGCCTATTCTCATAAATATGTGGTGGAAATACAGTGAAAGCCTCATTCTAAGTGTGGCACAAAGTGTAACATTATAGAGAGACTTATTCTGCACCCCGTGTTTCACATTACAAAATTTGTACAATCGCTAAGAGAACTTGTGCACACAAAATGTGTGGTAGGTCTAATGCTATGCACAAAATCGAGAATTAAAATAATTGCGATTATTCATCAAAGTGTCGTGAATATTGGCAGCTCTTGATTAATACTATTTGTATCCTATGCCTGCATTAGGAGTCTTATCTCTTTTTAGAAAATGTGAAGTTTTCATACACATGCAGGCATGCTGGAATTATGTCTGCTTACTATCTAGGCAATGCAGTTGTGTTTTAAATTATAGAGATAAAATTGGTGATCATATATTATGAAAAATAAGGTATCTGATCATAGGGTGAATGGACTTTGTGCTACTACTATCAAGCCAGAGGTCATGCGGTTTGCAGGTCCAACCAGCCTCAGCCGGGCCATGCCGGGAGCAGTGCAGAGAAGTGCCCTTCAGCCTAGCACTGTTTTGCATTACAGGGCAAGAATAGTTGAGTTACTATTTTCCAAACGAAAACAGCTACGCTATACAATCCACCTCAAGACAATCATATAACGGGAAACAGCCTTTATAAAGCATCAATTACCACCCACTGCCTTTCCCATGCGGCTTATACCATGCTTGCATTTACCACATATACCATTACTAGGGCTGGTGAGTCTATTTAAGGTAACTATAACTCACGCGACCGCAATCCTCTGCTGATGACGTCAGATATTACATCACTGTATTTAGACACTTATTTACCCATGTCTTCTTCCATTAATCTTTAGCTATACATATATTACAAATATTTATTTTTCAGAAAGACACATATGTTATCAGTGATGTAATATCTGACGTCATCAGCAGAGGATTGCGGTTGCGATTGTTATAGTTGCCTGCACTAACTATAACGGGGGAATTTCATTGGTTTTTTACGAGGGAAATGTCCAGCTAACTATAACATGTGTGAAACCTATGGTTTTTTAAGTGAATTTGCAACGTTTTTTAAATACTAATTCCTAACTATAACGTGTGTGAAACCTATGGTGTTTTAGGTTTTTTAAGTGAATTTGTACGTTTTTTTAAATGCTAAGTTATGTATTTATTAATATTTTTTTTTTTCAGGTTTTTCACCGTGCGTGCACCGTGCGCGCGAGGTGCGCTTCGCGCATCGTGAGCGCGCAGTGGGCGCCCACGATGCGTTGTGCGTACCGTGCGCGCACTGTGCGCGCACCCTGCGCTTTTTCGTAAAAAAAATAAATGTTTTTTTCACCCTTGGGGGTCCTTCAGTGACCCCCTGACAAAGGCTAGGGGGTCAGGAACTGTCCACCCTGCCCCCTTTTCACGTTCTCCACCTTTGTTTTTCACTGCCTCAGACTGCGAGAGACAAAATGGCGGCCGACACTTCCTGATTTCGACCGATTCGAATGTTTACTGACATCTAACAACCAATCAGAATTGCGCTCGCGCACGTCACCATGCGCGCACCGTGCGCGCACGGTGCGCGCTTATAGATATATATGTACTTTTAACTGAAATTTTCTCAGGAACTACCAAACAGATTGACTCCAGATATTCAAAAGGCACATCCATGACCTCAGGACTACTTCTCTGCCAAATTTCAAGTAATTCTGTTCAGCCGTTCGGGCTGTACCTTGGACTAAAGGTGCCTATGGAAAAATGCATGGGGAAAACGCGTTTTGGGACCCCCCTTTTTTCTCGGCCCCCGCTTGACTAATCACCCCGAGACTTTCAGGGTAGGAGCGGAGCGGAGCGCCCCACCTATTTTGAAAACTTCGCGAGGATTCGTCAACCGGCGCCAAAGTTATTCAAAATAGAATTTTCAGATTTCCTATTGAAACACGGTCCTAACTATAACTATCTACTGGCGACCGCCAGTAGATAATATATAAAGACAGAGCCTTAGGCATAGCGGACAAAGGCACAGACGGCTCCATCACGGATCTAAGCTCAGACCAAGAATCTGTGGACAGCGGTGCATCAAATCAGAGAGAATTGTCGTCTTTTTCCGAGGAACTACGCCTCATACAACAAAATCAGGAACAGTTGTTCAGATGAAAACCCGGGGGAAGAGGAAGAGGTGCCAACATGAGAGCTAAAAAACACGCTGCAGGAGAAGAAAAGAACAGCAACACTGGTGTGGGAACAAGAAGCCAGAACACCAAGAAGAAGTAATGGAGGACAACACTTAGCAATTAACGGTAATGAACCTTTCTTGCAAAGGTATAACTGAAATAGAAGAACAAGTCCTGAAACTAGGCCTATCCTTTTGCCCTGATGCTCACATAGACTATGCTCAAACACGCATAGACCTATACCAATTTGTACGCAAAGTTAAATTGTTTAAAATGCATACTATGCGGGGTAATGCAAATACTAGGAGCATGTTCCCAGCTAGTCAGATTAGTGATGCACCACCAACACTAGCTATAGCAGACATCCCCGCACTAAACAATATGCTGAATTTACAGGAACAAACTTCTGTTCCCGCCAGTTCCCAAAATCTCTTCAATCAGTCACACAATGACATTACTCTACATACATTGGGCATAGACATAGGGGCTCCTGGCCTAACTAAATTTGGAGCACCATCCTAGTATGTGCCACAAACACCGAAAGACAACATTAATCTGTTCCTCTAGACGATGGGCAATGATCTGCTCAAACTTAGTTACTAGCCCTAAGATGAGAAACATCAGTAAAGAGCAATGGGAGGCAGTCTCCAGTCTACAAAAAGATGATAAGATTGTCATCAAATCATCATCCAAGGGGGGGGGGCACATTGTGGTGATGGACAGGGAAAAATACGTACAGGAAGCCCTGAGACAGCTCAGTAACACTACTTGTTATGAACGGGTAGACAAAACATACCTGAACACCTTACAGACCAGATATCATGAGAATCTGAAAGAATGGTTTGACAATAAACTCCTGAGCTGGGACGAGAGACAGTTTCTATTGAATGAAACACCCACCACACCCACCTTTTACCTTTTACCAAAGGTACATAAAAACCCTGACTACCCTCCAGAATGCCCCATTGTGTCCTCAAAAAACAGCCTATTAGAGAAAACATCTGAATTTGTAGACCATTTCCTTTTCCCATATGTTAAGATCTTCATTCCTACCTTAGGGACACAAAAGATTTTCTACAGAAAATCCAAAACCTACATTGGGAGAGTGAGTACTGGATGGTCTGCTTAGAAGATGAAAGTCTCTACACGAGCATTAGACACGCAGACGGCCTCAGAGCATGCCAACACTTACTAAAAGCAAGGAACATTGAATTTCTAGAACATACACACATGATCTTACAGATGATCGAAATATGCCTGACAGAAAATGTATTCATGTTCGATGGGAAGTGGTATAAACAACTACAGGGCACTTCGATGGGTACCTGATTCGCCCCCAGCTATGCCAAACTTGTGTTATGCTTGTGGGAGAAGCAGGTACTTTGGAGTGAAGAAATGGAACCATTGTCCAACAACGTTGGACTATGGCTAAGGTTTATAGACGATGTTTTCTTTGTGTGGGAGGGCAATGAATTTGATGTTCTTGAGTTTGTTGAACGTTTGAATTGTAACACCATGAATTTGAAATACACCATGCAGCACAGTCAGCAAAGTATCGACTTCCTTGACATCAGATTAACTGTGAGTGATGGCACATTAACAACAGACTTATACAGAAAAAAGAATACAAGGAATTCCATCCTTCACTCAACAAGCTGCCACCCCCCTAATTTCAGCTGGAGCGTCCCGTATAGCGAGTTCCTTAGAGCTAAGCGAACTGCAGCACAGAAACCTCCTATGGGAAAAACAAACAAGACATGGTCAAGAGGTTCAAAAGCAGAGGGTACCCGACCGAGATGCTATGAAGGGGTATCATTAAAGCTGATTGCGTCAGCCGCAATGACACCTTATTCCAACCTCCTAAGACTCATGATAAACCAGATAATGCAGGGACACCAGTCAGGTTCATAACCACATATAGCACACAGGCAAATGAACTGAGAAAGGTCCTTAAGGAAAGATGGCATATCCTGACACAAGATCCACTACTTGAAAAAAGTTAGGCCACTCACCAGCCGTCACCTTCAGGAAAAGCTCGTCCCTTAAGGACATCTTAGTCAATAGTCATCTACAAAGCAACAACAAAAACCTGGCTAGAACAAAGGGGAGGCTTTTACAAGTGCAGCAAATACAAAGCTTGTAGCCATAGTGAGAATATAAGGGGAGTGACATTGCAGAGATCAAGAAGAAAATGGAAAATAACAAAATCCATAACATGTGGGACAGACTTCGTAGTCTATGCCATTACTTGTCCATGTGGGAAATGGTATGTTGGCTCGACAACATTCCCAGTCAAGAAGAGAATCTTGGAGCACTGGAGAGCGGTAACCAACCTCGACTTCAGATACAGCACATCCATACATTTTAATGAGGCACATGAGGGCGACTGGACCAAAGGCAAATTCTTCGGTCTAGCAACAATCCCCAAACAGCCGAGAGGAGGAAACCGAGTTTTAGCACTGCACAGACTTGAGTCCAGATTGATTCTTTTGGCTGGTAGCATGTTCCCCACAGGCATGAACAATGACGAGGAATTATACATGCATCTATGGTATTTGGACGCTTCCTGTCAACCAATCCAATAGTTCCTATCCAGTTAGACTGTAGAGTCTCTAATTTTAATCTCACCTGTTATTAATTTTATTTTGTATTGTTGAGTTCTTGTTTTTCACAGATTTTTTGTTCTGTTGAAAATACATGTTGCATTGAAGTACAGCATGCAGATATCATTTAACTGACAATGCAATGTCAGACCCTGAAGTTCTAATGCCCACGCTATGTATTGTAAGAAATGATGTTATCAGTATAGGGGAACAGCTACACTGATACTAACAGTCTCTGTCTTTTATATTTTTAACAGATTGGTTTTACAACATAAGAGGAGGATAGCTACCAAGATATTGCTAAGAGCACAAGAGATCCAGCATGTTCATAGGAACTGTCATCTCTACAGAACCTTTGGTCACGTTAGAGATATTGTTGTTAACTGTACTGCACGGATAATTTGGCATAATCCCACACTTTTTATGTTATGTTAGTAGATAGACAGGGTTGAATGATGCAGATTTGCATAGCTGAGAGAGGAGTCTAAGTACAGCATGCACAACATGCAAATTAACTCATCCCAGAGACTCCCCCTCATGACGAGCCACGTCACGCACTAGTCCCCACACTCGCACCACATTTAATTTAAGGAGCAGATGGCCATTATAAGGAGGTCTGTTTTAGGAACTCACTGCTGTGTCGAACGACATGGTACTACACCCAAGACAAGCATTTCTCAGACACTCCAAACTTAAGGGTACTAGACCCATGAGATAGTGTTCAGGAGCATTAAATAAAATAATACAACAATGCTTCTGGATGAATTATAAATTGTTCACTACAATGTATAAAAAAGTGTACATTTATACATATGTATATCTATTTTTTTTCAAATGCATTTGTGAGATCACCAATGTTTTATTATTTAAATAACAGTAGAACTCACCAAAGAATTTTCTTTATGTCTCACTGCACGCTGCGACGTGCATATTACTATGTCTTTAAATATACGTGGAACTGGCAAAAGGTAATGTGACTAAGATCTCGTTGGAGATTGAAACATGTTGTTTTTGTGGCCGAAAATAAACCCGTAATATTTTGCAACTTTAAAACTGGAGTGACTCATTTTTCCTGCCAGGATTGCAGGGATCAGCTTTGCATATACCTAGGCTTTCCTGTTTTCAGTTTCTATTTTTGGACAATTCTGGTTGGTTTTTTTTCAGTGTTTTCAATACCTTAATAAACAGTGTTTATCAGTGGTTTCACATTTTCGCACCAATATCAAACAACAGAAACAGTGTTTTTTTGGTATTTGTGGATTTGCTTTTATTGTTGCTTGCTTTCTGAACTGATAGCGCATGGGTATAGACAGTGTGCATACAGGGTGTATGAAGTTCAAATACATTTCTAAAAAGGAAACTTATTTTAGTGCACCATACAATATTTCTTTAGTGAGTCTTTGGTCATGCACACTCGCTCTTTCCTTCCCATGTTAACATTTATTTGTGAAAAGTCCCTCTCAACATTGGCACTTGAGATAGGCAATGCCAAAACAGCCAGTACACAATTTGCTAACTCTGGTCACTGACATAGCTTTCCATGCCAATACTGGTGCACCTTGGACAGGTTCTATAAAATATGCATTGAACTGGGCGCATATGCCCACAGATATTGAAGCAGTCAAAAATTAAGCAGTTCTTTACAAAGTCCCCGGAAAAACTTCCCATTTATGGAAAGGATCTAGAACTTGTACAGAGTACCTCAGTGAGGCTTCATTGACTTCAAATGCCATGGTTGGAGAAGGGACATTTCTATTCATCATTGCCTGCCATTTCTCATGCACTTTAAAATGAAATTTCCTGAATTTCTCCTCAACATTTCTTTGCTTACCAAGTGGCAAGAATTCTAACATGGAACATATTGCAGTGCTAAAGTCACGCTGAACACTTGGTAGACAAATGTGTTTTCATACTCTAGTTTTTTCTTATTATGTTCACTACAACAATCATGTTTTCCTGTAAAAATCTAAGAATGCAGTAGAGAGCACTTCTTTTCACATCAGTATAAATATGCAACGAAAGAGCCTCACATTTCTTGACTTTTGGCATCCTCACTAAGCACAAATTCTCTAAACGGTCGCAACATGGATAATATAGCATTCACGGCCTCTAGGACTGAGAATCACCGGCTAAATGACACACTTGGGATTACTCTTTCATTTATGCCACACAAAGCACAAAATGAGAAATATTCGCATTTTAGTTCCTGCGCATAATGAAACAGTGCACCAGAATGGACTACAAAGTCAATAACATTTTTCATTAACTCTGAAGATTGTAAAGATGCTTTCAGCATACCATATTGCAAATGGCAAGGATCTCTTACAGGGAAGCACTTCAGCTCAATTATTGATTTTGACAGGTCATCACACGACTTTTTCATATACGTACCTGAATTACAGCACATACAAACAATATCCTTCAGTCTTTGTTGAACTTGGTAAGAACTATTAGCAGCAGCATTCCAAGTGACACTGCGTTCCGTGTTTTCCAAACATCTGCTGGTGTCATGTTTTCCCAACTATCCCAGATGCTTGGTGACAGCACTTTTTCCACATATACCTGTCACTACACCTTGTATTGAATGTTTAAAGCCTAGGGTGTTCGGCAATTCACCTACTATCAATAATGACTTGCTAGAAAAGTGGGCTGATGTATCAAAGTGTTTCACCCATTCTTTGTCTGTGGGTAAATGTGATGGTACATATTGTGAAAGATTCATATGAAACCAGCCTTTTTACCTATCAGTGAAAGAATCAAATGCATTTCCTGATTCTCTACAGTTAATAAAATAATTAAATAAGACCTAAAACATGAATATGAGACGTTATTTCGCATTCCATTACTTTGCATGCTATTACTACGCGGTTATTACATAGCAATAACCGTTACTACGCAAGTTTTTACTTCGCATGCCATTACAATGAAAGTGTTAATGTATGCAAAGTAAAAACGTACCTACTAATAAAAATGGTATGCGGAATAATGTGTCATACTACCTTACACCTCACAAACACTAAAACACTACCAATACACTAAAACACTACACTACCCTACACTACTGAAACACCACTAAAACCCTAAATCACTACCCCCTGCACGAACATACACAATCCCCTACTCCTGTCCCTACACTCATTCACTACCCATTACAACCCCCTGACACTACCCTTAACCCTAAAACACTACCCTACACTTCACTAACCCCACAACACTACCCTAAACCCTAAAACACTAACCCCAGCACAACCCTGCCCCTACCCCCAGTCTGTTCCCTACTCCCAAACACTACAATTCACGACCCCATACAATACACTACACCCAAATACACTACTTTACACGACACCTACACATATTCACTTACCTCTCTCTCCTCGTGGATCACCTTCCACTGCTCCAGCTTCCTGCGTCTTCAGAGTCGTACTACTTTTTTTTAGAAACGGAAGCGCCTAAATAAAAACAACAATGTGGATATCCTCCGAAGTAACGGTCAAAACCAAAAGAAAGAAGAAACAATATTTTAGTGGCATGCCTAAACAACAAAACTCAAGCAGAATAATGTTAGCCCAGTCTTTCTTGCTGCTGCCTTAATTAGCAAAGTTACATTGTATTGGCCCCTTCAGGAAGAAATAAAAATGACTCCTTCTCCTTTCTTTGAATGCATTTAGTTTTTGGTTGCGAAGATGTTTTTTCAGTGTTTATATGTTTACACTGGAGAGGGCTATTTTCTTTTGGTGGGGTTTTATCAGTTATTATAGGTTTAAACCTAAAACTGGACAGCCTACATATACCCTTTGGTTCCAAACGGAAAAGTATGGCACGCTTGCTGGTTGTGCGTGACTCCTACAGCTGAACCACGCCACTTAATATCACACCAAACTATTCAACTAGTAGAGAAATGGAGTCGCACTCACAGGGTTCGCAGACAGATGCTTTTTATTCATTTGAAGCTGGTAGTGGCAGTCCTGACATGTTTCGGTCCAAGGTGATCTTTCTCAAAGGTAAGCCATGCACCCTTTTGTACTGTTAATGTCCCCAAAGCGATTGCCTTCCTTTATAATTTATGGCCCTCTGGTGGACAGTGTTATTATTTCGCGGCATGCTGGTACATGTAGTTAATTAAACAGTAGCACTTCAAACCCTCCAGTGGGTGGTGCATTTGATTTTCTGTAGTATTGTTTGGTTAATGTCTGCAAGCACTCATGCTCTGAATCAGCCCATTTTCAAAGCTGCTCAGAAACCATATCGGAGACAGTCTTCGGTGGCAACCGCTTTCCCTTTACGCCTTCACAAACACACCCTTTGGTTCCAAACGGGAAAGCATGGCGCGCTAGCTGGCTGTGCGTGACTCCTGCGGCAATACCACGCCGCTTAATATCACACCAAACTCTCCAACTAGTAGAGAAATGGAGTCGCACTCACAGGGTTCGCAGACAGATGCTTTTTATTCATTTGACGCTGGTAGTGGCAGTCTTGATGCATTTCGGTCCAAGGTGGCCTTTCTCAAAGGTAAGCAACGCACCCTTTTGTACTGTTAATGTCCCCACAGCGATTGCCTTCCTTTATAATTTATGTCCCTCTGGTGGACAGTGTTTTATCATCACTCATTATTTCATATGATTATAACATTACTCGCTTTTTGATCAATGCATTGCAGGTTCCGCCCCAGTGGGCATAATGCTTTTCTTTCTTAATCTCATAATCGCTATCAATTTTACAAATGTTAATATTCCTAGTGATGTCTTCTCTTGAGCCTCTCCTACAAAACACAAAACAACAAAGAATTGTGACCAATTCATGTCCTCCACACTTCACCTAAGCTCGACTTATTCTTTAAAAACAAGATAAAAACATTACTGTGACTTTCTTAATATGGCTGAGGAAAGCAGTTAGAGATATTCAAAGGCAGTTTGCGGTCACCTGAATTATATTCATGTTCGTTATACGCGCCCCTGGGGCGTGACTGCAAGTGCAAGGCATTATGGTATACATAGTGCCGAAATAGTTTTCCTTCAGTGAGTTGTCTTGTTACTCCAAACAGGTAAAATTTCAGTAAAACCCCAGTGGGTTGATGAGAATGTGCCACTTCCACAAACACTGCACAAATGTTATCCTCCATCAAGACCCACTGTCCAGACTTATGACTACCGGTCGGTGTCACCACAGGTCCGCTCACTCGAGGCGGTGCTCCTCCACCTAAACCGGCCGTTAAAACAGACAAGAAATATATATATATATATATATATATATATATATATATATATATATATATATATATATATATATTATATATATATATATATATATATATATATAGATATATATATATAGATATATATATATCTCCACCAAGAGGTTCCTTCGCAACAGAGAAACCAGAGGGACACAGTGAGGTTTCCAGGAAAAGAGATTTATTCAACACTGACGGCATTACGCGTTTCGGCTAACTGCCTTAATCATATGCCTTATTGCACCGGTGCTTTGCATCAGTCCTTTCTTTAGGCGGTAATTCTGCTCCCAATCCTGGGAGCCCAGCTGAGTCTCATTACTTGAAATGTCACTGTTGCCTCCTCGGGAGACTGCAAATCCCACACTGCACCATCTCAGCAGAATGAAAAACGTTTTCAAAAAGAACTCCTGAAATCTCGTAGTGAGTGCTGGATGTCTAAAACAATTTAGATGCGTGCAAAGTGAAATTTTCCTGGCACCACTGTTAAAAACAACTCCTCTCCTGGGTCCCCACCATACACCATTCCGCATCGAACCGAGTCCAGCGATATTGAAAACCTCGCTGCAATCAGCTTGGTCCTGCTGTGAAGTCACAGGCGACAGTGCGATGCTGGTCTCGGATGCAGGGGCCAGAACAGATCCAATCCCTTGTAGGTAAGCGAAACTGAGCGTTGGCTCTTCACCATGTTGTTCTGGCCAACATGGTGAAGAGCTGTAGCTTGGACTAAAGGTCCTATGGGAAAATCCATGGGGAAAACGCGTTTTGGGACCCCCCTTTTTCTCAGCCCCCGCTTGACGAATCCCCCCGAGACTTTCAGGGAAGGAGCGGAGCGGAGCGCCCCACCTATTTTGTAAATTTCGCGAGGATTCGTCAATCGGCGCCAAAGTTAATCCAAATAGAATGTTGCGGATTTCCTATGGAAACATGATCCTAACTATAACTATCTACTGGCGACGCCAGTAGATAATATATATATATATATATATATATATATATCCCAACATACCAGGTAGCACCAAAGGAGGGAGTCCACAGGAAGCTCTTGTAGGTCAATTTCTTTAATTATCGACAACCTGCCAGCTAGCACCTCACCAGACAACAGGCATCAGAAATCTTTCGCCAGACGCGTTTCAGGAATAATTTTCCTTTCCTCAGTGGCAATGCAGCAAGAATGAAAGTCACGTTAATCGCGCACATTTTTATGTTCCAACTACCTGCCTCAGTGGGCGTGGCTGTCAGCACAGCCTCATGGTTGCTGTAGTCCGCTTTCAAGTGTTCCCAAGTGGGTGCGCTTTCATTCCACCAACTTCATGCTTGAAATAAAACCCATGTGGGTTGGTGCACTGTTCTAACGTGGTGCCAGACCTGCTTTGTAGAAGTCGACTTGACCTTCATGTGGGCTGCAGCCCTGAACTGCAGCCGAACATTGCTTCCTCCCGAAATTTTCAGCTCCAGATTGGAGCCAGAACGGACCCGCTAGCCAGCAGTGAGCCTCACTCCGCGGCTGTGCAAAGCCGTATTTATCCCAACATACCAGGTAGCACCAAAGGAGGGAGTCCACAGGAAGCTCTTGTAGGTCAATTTCTTTAATTATCGACAACCTGCCAGCTAGCACCTCACCAGACAACAGGCATCAGAAATCTTTCGCCAGACGCGTTTCAGGAATCATTTTCCTTTCCTCAGTGGCAATGCAGCAAGAATGAAAGTCACGTTAATCGCGCACATTTTTATGTTCCAACTACCTGCCTCAGGGGGCATGGCTGTCAGCACAGCCTCATGGTTGCTGTAGTCCGCTTTCAAGTGTTCCTAAGTGGGTGCGCTTTCATTCCTCCAACTTCATGCTTGAAATAAAACCCATGTGGGTTGGTGCACTGTTCTAACGTGGTGCCAGCCCTGCTTTGTAGAAGTCGACTTGACCTTCATGTGGGCTGCAGCCCTGAACTGCAGCCGAACATTGCTTCCTCCCGAAATTTTCAGCTCCAGATTGGAGCCAGAACGGACCCGCTAACCAGCAGTGGGCCTCACTCCGCGGCTGTGCAAAGCCGTATTTATCCCAACATACCAGGTAGCACCAAAGGAGGGATTCCACAGGAAGCTCTTGTAGGTGAATTTCTTTAATTATCGACAACCTGCCAGCTAGCACCTCACCAGACAACAGGCATCAGAAATCTTTCGCCAGACGCGTTTCAGGAATCATTTTCCTTCCCTCAGTGGCAATGCAGCAAGAATGAAAGTCACGTTAATCGCGCACATTTTTATGTTCCAAATACCTGCCTCAGTGGGCGTGGCTGTCAGCACAGCCTCATGGTTGCTGTAGTCCGCTTTCAAGTGTTCCCAAGTGGGTGCGCTTTCATTCCTCCAACTTCATGCTTGAAATAAAACCCATGTGGGTTGGTGCACTGTTCTAACGTGGTGCCAGCCCAGCATTGTAGAAGTCGACTTGACCTTCATGTGGGGTGCAGCCCTGAACTGCAGCCGAACATTGCTTCCTCCTGAAATTTTCAGCTTCAGATTGGAGCCAGAACGGACCCGCTAACCAGCAGTGGGCCTCATTCCGCGGCTGTGCAAAGCCGTATTTATCCCAACATACCAGGTAGCACCAAAGGAGGGAGTCCACAGGTAGTTATTGTTAGGACCTTGTTTCTATTCAAAAAGCACTTCTTGTTTTCCCAATAACTTTTGCGCCGGTTGATGAATCTTTGCGAAATTTTCAAAACGTTGGTCTCGCTCCAGTCAGCTCCTATCCTGAAAGTTTCAGGGTGATTCGCTAAGCGGGGGCTGAGAAAAAAGGGGGGGCCCAAAACGCGGTTTCTCCATGTTATTTCCCATAGGAAACTTTAGACACAACTACAGCCCAAACTGCTGAACAGAATTACACCAAATTTGGCAAAAAGGTAGCCCTTGGTTCAGAAAGGCATGGAGGATCCGCGTATCCACGCAATGGATTCGCGCACCCTCCCGACCACGAGCCTTATTCTAATTGGCTGTTAATATTCCAAACTAGGAAGTGTTGGCAGCCATTTTGTGACTCGGTAGAACCGAGTCAGAAGAAAACAGGGAAACAAAGCTGACAAAGAAGAAAAGGGGGCAGGGTAGAAACACCCTGACCCCCTAGGCCTGCTCAGGGGGTCCCACAAGGACTTCCAGAGCCCAAAAAAGATTTTTTTTTAAAACAGCGGAATGCGCGCTGGGTGCGCGGATCTGGACAAAACATTTAAAAAAACAAAGCGAGGTCTTCCTCGCTTTGTTACTTTTAAACCCCAGGCCAGGTCCCGGGGGCAGTTAGAAAATGTGTGGGGGGGACCTTAATCCTACCCAAGCCCCAGGGACCGCTAAAAAAACAAATACTCCTGTGTGCCTCCCCAGGGCACTAATATTCTAATTTAGCGGTCCGATACGGACCTCCTCCCTCCGGGGACCACCTCCCTGTGCATTGAGTGTGAGGGGGGCCGCGCTGCCCCCTCATGGAGCCAGTGATGGTCCTGGGGACCGCCACCCCCCAGGGCCAGCTCCTACAGTGTCCCGGGGTGCCCACCCCTGGGACACTATTTGTTACGGTAGGGTGGGATCATGGCCTCCCACCCTATCGTAGCAAACTCTGGTTTGGATTTTGGAAGAGAGAGCAGGGAAACATGCTCTCTCTTCCAAAATCCAAATCAGAATTGCTTTTACATACAGGGAGCGGCATGTTAGCAGCTTCCCATGTGGAAAAGTAATGCCGGCTCTCGCAGGACACGGGGAGCCGGCGGGACCGTGGGGGCATTGGGGCTCCCCCATGGTCCCCTATGATGTGCATAGGCCCCGGGGGATGGGGTCCCCGGGTAGTGGTAGGAGCCGTTTTTTTTATCGAAGAATTTGGAGTCGCGACCATAGCGCGGCGCTCAGCGCGGCCCCCTGGTGTGAACACGAGGGGTGCGTGACTCCCTGGTGTGAACGCAAGAGGTGCGCGACTCCCAGCACAGCCCCTAGTGTAAACGCGAGGGGTGCACGACTCCCAGCGACTCCCAGCGCGGCACCCTGGTGTGAATGCGAGGAGTGCGCGACTCCCGGCGTGGCCCCCTGGTGTGAACGCGAGGGGTGCGCGACTCTCATCACGCTGGGTACGCGACTCCTAATAAAAAAATCATAATTTTTTAATTAAAAAATATATTATATGTTAGCATCTTGGGTGGCTCTAAAAAGAGCCCTTGTGTTTATTGGGAAATTTTTGTAGCTACATGTAAGTGCCGATGCAGAGTCTGAAGTTGTTGAGAAAGACTCTGTTTCCCTCATTTGTGAAATGTACCCCATCTCTCCTGTATATGCCATCCATATTAAAAAGCAGATTATTGTTGTATATGGAGCCCATACTATGGTCTCTGAGATAAGCAGAAATAGCTTTATTGACATTTTTCTAGCTTTCTCAATCAAAATTGATTGGACCACTTCCATTTCTGTCTTTAGCATATGTTAGAGTAGACAAAGGTAGTTTGGGGGAAAAGCAACATTGATTCTTCAAAGGTGTCCTTCATTAGCATTTCCAGACCTACCCCAGTCAATGTGCCTAGGTCATTGCCATCACAGTGCACAATCATGAGGTTAGGGGGTTGGAAGTGCATAGAGGATTTAACCAATGGCATCAATTGGTGCCACTTCAATCCTCTCTGTCCATCCATTAAATATCTACAATTTGTAAAGCTAGGTCTTTGTCAGGGCCGTTTCTAGGTGTTTTGCCGCCCTAGGCGAGAATTGAAAAATGCCGCCCCCTCCCTTTTACTACCATCACTCTCTCCCCCTGTCATCCAGGCTAGAAGAATTAATGCATTAGATATACAAAAACTCATGTTTTTTGCTGCCCTCCCCCTTTTGCCGCGCTAGGCGGCCGCCTAGTCTTGCCTAATGGTAGAAACGGCCATGGTCTTTGTCAATAACTCTGCTTTCAGCATACCTTTTTTCACCAGAAAACATAGCTGTGCCCAACAATCCACACTGAAAGCATCTTGAAGGGATCTCTGTAGGTAATCAGAAGATGTCTGTACCTGAGGTAGGCAGGTGGTAGAGAGAAATCTAAAATGGTGGACAAGATGCTGTTTTTAAGAAAGTAGAGATTTCATTGGCTGTTTAAGAACACACTACTTTCTAATATAGGGTGCATTTTACATTGTTTAGAAAGCATGTTTCTTATTGGTTATTTTGAAATGTTTGAAAGGTACAGCAGAAAGGATAAGGGTATGATTTGCAAAGCCAACCACACTTGCTGTTGTCATTTGCAACATTGCGTGGTGAACTTGTGACCTGGCAGCTAAGTTGAATCTTGCATGACCTATTGCTATGGAAACTGATATTAAGGACATGGGGTGAAGATGTCAGTTGAAAATTATTATTTTCTGTGACCAATGGAAAATCGTTTTTCAGTTTGAAAAACACTGGGAAGCAATGTCATTTGTGGGTTATGTGTATATGTATGGAAAATTAGAGGGAAAGTTTGCCATTAATGGTTTTACATTGGAGAGTGTGCTGATCTACATTCTCTGTGACTACAAAAAAATCCTGACTGAGTGTGTGAGATTTTTCATTTCACAGATTTATTGAAAAGGTGAGTTATATTTCAAAGAGATTTATGTAATATAAATCTGACATTTTTATGAAACTTTGCAGATTAAATTAATTATTTAAATTTATCGATTTATATTGGGATAATTTTATTGTACTTAAAGTTTGTTTAAAAAATATTATGTGCACTAATATATATATTATGAAGTGTCTTGAAAGGTATAGTTGAATGATGCTTCTTATTTATTAATAATTGATTTAATATGGATAAAGAATGTGTATTTTCAAAAAAGTTTATATAACTTGCAGTTTATTAGGTATGCATCTTGCTTCTCAGTGAAAAAGGTACAGTTTAATAAAATGACAAAAGTATAGATAGTTTTGTAAAATGAGGTAGAACTGTGCTGTTTGCAAGATGATCATATACTGTATTAATGATTACAATTCTGTTATTAGTTTGTACATTTTGAGTGGTTTTAGAAATCCTCATAAAAAAGGTGTTGTTGATTCTTCTTCTTAATAAGGTCTGTTGAGAGGTACAGTTTGATGATGTTGCATATTTCTAGATGTAATTGGCAATATGTATTTCAAAAGAAAACCACTACATTTTACTCTTTCTGGTATGTAGTGGCAGGGATCAAGTGAACAAAGTTGTCTCCACCACTACATATATCCTCAAATCATGCAAAATAATTATGCCACTACTCCCAAAAGCAGTACAACAAACGGTTATCACTGCTCTCATTATGCCAAGACTGGACTATTGTAATAGTCTATATTTGAGGATACATGAAGGATCTCTAAATAAATTACAGATTCTGCAGAATGCGGCCGCCAGACTGCTCACAGGCACACCTAGGACAGGCTCTATTTCTACCCAAATCAAGGCCCTTCACTGGTTGCCAGTGAGACAACGTATTCAATTTAAAGTTCTGACATTGGTCTTCAGGGCCCTTCATGGAATAGGACCTAAATTCTTAACACAACAACTTCATTGTTATTCCCCTACCAGAACCCTACGATCCTCGGATGCCAAATTGGTTACAGTTCCTAGGGTAAAGAAGGCCAATTGGGGTGGTAGAGGCTTTACGGCCAATGCAGCCAAAGCATGGAACGCCCTTCCTCTATCACTGAGAAGTATGACTGATCTCCCTTTTCGAAAGTCATTAAAAACATTTCTTTTCAAATATTGATCTTTTTATTCTTCACCTCTGTTCTACCCGTCTTCCCTCAGATCTTCTCTAGCGCCAGGACACCTTTTTGGTAACGGTTGCGCTCTATACATTTACATAACATGTAGCAGTTGTATCCTTAAAGAGAATAGTATGTCATGAGTCATGTATTTGTTTAGATGACATTTATATAGTTGTAGCTATATTTACTGAATTAGTGAGAGGTACCTGATAGATTACAGGAGTGCAAAGGTAGTGAATATGTGATTTAATAAGTGCATGAGAAGTGCTGTTGTGGTTTTATAATGTCTAATTTCATAGTTATTATGTAGGTAAATGTACACAATCTATACAGTCCCTTAACTCCCTGCAGCCTACTGATTTACTCCTGCAAAAATCCAAGTAGTAGCCATGTAGTTCAGTAATCACATTGTGAGTATCTGTCCACTCCTGCTATCATCCTGACAGAAGCATATCCTTATCTAATCTCTGTGTCAAAACACAAGCACTTATAAACTCACTGTGCTGTCAACTACCAGCACTCTATCTACTCAGTCACTGTGTATGCATTTGTACAATGAGTCTGGCATTAAGAGATATAGTGCTACAGTCAAATGTGCACAATCTATGCAGTTCCCTACCCCCCTGCTGACTACTGATTCAGTCCTGCAATAATCCAGAGAGTACTCATGCAGTGCCCCAATCACACTGTCACTCTCTGTCCATTTTTTAAATCATTCTGAGAGAACCATGTCCTTATGTAATCTCTCTGCCAAAACATAAACATTTATAAACTCACTCTGCTCTCAACTACCAGCACTCTATCTACCCAGTCACTGTGTATGCACTTGTAGAATGACTTAGGCATTAAGAGATGTAGCGCTACAGACAAATGTGCACAATCTATGCAACCTAACCCCCTGCTGACTACTGATTCAGTCCTGCAATAATCCAAAGAGTACTCATGCAGTGCCCCAATCACACTGTCACTCTTTGTCCACTTTTGAAATCATTCTGAGAGAACCATGTCCTTATGTAATCTCTCTGCCAAAACATAAGCACTTATAAACTCACCCTGCTCTCAACTACCAGCATTCTATCTACCCAGTCACTGTGTTTGCACTTGTACAATGAGTCTGGCATTAAGCGAGATAGTGCTACAGTCAAATGTGCACAATCTATGCAGTCCCCTAACCCCCTGCTGACAACTGATTCAGTGCTGCAATACTCCAGATAGTACTCATGCAGTGCCTCAATCACACTGTCACTCTCTCTCCACTCTTGCAATAATCCTGACAGAACCATGTCCTTATCTAATCTCTCTGCCAAAACACAAGCACTAATAAACTCCTCCTGCTTTTAACTAGCAGCACTCCATGTACCCAGTCACTGTGTATGCACTTGCAGAATGACTCTGGTATTAAGAGATACAGAGCCATAGTGAAATGTGATCACTCTATGCAGGCCCCTAACCCCCATAGACTACCGATTCACTCCTGCAATAATCCAGATAGTACTCATGCAGTGCCCAATCACACTGTCACTCTCTGTCCACTCTTGAAATCATTCTGAGAGAACCATGTCCTTATGTAATCTCTCTTCCATAACATAAGCACTTATAAACACACTCTGCTCTCAACTACCAGCACTCTATCTACACAGTCACTGTGTATGCACTTGTAGAATGAGTCTGGCATTAAGAGATAAAGGGCCTCATGTAGGTAAATTACATTTACCACTTCATAAATACCGAATCATACCGAATCGGTATTTATGGAGTGGTAAATGCAATGTAGGTAAAAAGTCGGTAAATATTACCGATTCGGAAAAATTCGGTAATTACCGAATCGGTATTTACCAATTCGGTAATGAGGCATACCTTCCCATTGATTTCTCAATGGGATGGTATGCCTCATTACCGAATCGGTAAATACCGAATCGGTAATGGGGGGAGCACATTCAAGGGTGGCAGAGTGTCACATTGACACCCTGTTGCACCCCTGATTCCTGCATGTGTGCACATGTGGCACACATACATGCCCTGAGGGCATGTATGTCTGCCACATTGCACACTTAAACGTGCACAAAAATGCTTTTTTTCACCTATTCGTCATTTACCACCAACCTTTAGTTGGTGGTAAATAACGAATCCCCACACCCACGACACACTCCCCCTACATCTCATTTCATGATTCGGTATTTACCGAATCGGTAAAATTACCGATTCGGTAATTTTACTGATTCGGTAATTTTACCGATTCGGTAAATACCGAATCATGAAATGAGCCCCCTACATCTCAAAAGCCCAAATACCGGTCGGTAACGGTATATTTACCGAAAATCGGCCGTTACCGACCGGTATTGGGCTTCCTACATGAGGCCCATAGTGCTACAGTCAAATGTGCACAATCTATGTAGTCCCCTAACTCTCGGTTGGCTACTGATTCAGTCCTGCAATACTCCAGATAGTACTCATGTAGTGCCTCAATCACACTGTCACTCTCAGTCCACTTTTGAAATAATTCTGAGAGAACCATGTCCTTTTATAATCTCTCTGCCAAAACATAAGCACTTAAAAACTCACTCTGCTCTCAACTACCAGCACTCTATCTACTCAGTCACTGTGTATGCATTTGTACAATGAGTCTGGCATTAAGAGATATAGTGCTACAGTCAAATGTGCACAATCTATGCAGTTCCCTACCCCCCTGCTGACTACTGATTCAGTCCTGCAATAATCCAGATAGTACTCATGCAGTGCCCCAATCACACTGTCACTCTCTGTCCATTTTTGAAATCATTCTGAGAGAACCATGTCCTTATGTAATCTCTCTGCCAAAACATAAACATTTATAAACTCACTCTGCTCTCAACTACCAGCACTCTATCTACCCAGTCACTGTGTATGCACTTGTAGAATGACTTAGGCATTAAGAGATGTAGCGCTACAGACAAATGTGCACAATCTACGCAACCTAACCCCCTGCTGACTACTGATTCAGTCCTGCAATAATCCAAAGAGTACTCATGCAGTGCCCCAATCACACTGTCACTCTTTGTCCACTTTTGAAATCATTCTGAGAGAACCATGTCCTTATGTAATCTCTCTGCCAAAACATAAGCACTTATAAACTCACCCTGCTCTCAACTACCAGCATTCTATCTACCCAGTCACTGTGTTTGCACTTGTACAATGAGTCTGGCATTAAGCGAGATAGTGCTACAGTCAAATGTGCACAATCTATGCAGTCCCCTAACCCCCTGCTGACAACTGATTCAGTGCTGCAATACTCCAGATAGTACTCATGCAGTGCCTCAATCACACTGTCACTCTCTCTCCACTCTTGCAATAATCCTGACAGAACCATGTCCTTATCTAATCTCTCTGCCAAAACACAAGCACTAATAAACTCCTCCTGCTTTTAACTAGCAGCGCTCCATGTACCCAGTCACTGTGTATGCACTTGCAGAATGACTCTGGTATTAAGAGATACAGAGCCATAGTGAAATGTGAACACTCTATGCAGGCCCCTAACCCCCATAGACTACCGATTCACTCCTGCAATAATCCAGATAGTACTCATGCAGTGCCCAATCACACTGTCACTCTCTGTCCACTCTTGAAATCATTCTGAGAGAACCATGTCCTTATGTAATCTCTCTTCCATAACATAAGCACTTATAAACACACTCTGCTCTCAACTACCAGCACTCTATCTACACAGTCACTGTGTATGCACTTGTAGAATGAGTCTGGCATTAAGAGATAAAGGGCCTCATGTAGGTAAATTACATTTACCACTTCATAAATACCGAATCATACCGAATCGGTATTTATGGAGTGGTAAATGCAATGTAGGTAAAAAGTCGGTAAATATTACCGATTCGGAAAAATTCGGTAATTACCGAATCGGTATTTACCAATTCGGTAATGAGGCATACCTTCCCATTGATTTCTCAATGGGATGGTATGCCTCATTACCGAATCGGTAAATACCGATTCGGTAATGGGGTGAGCACATTCAAGGGTGGCAGAGTGTCACATTGACACCCTGTTGCACCCCTGATTCCTGCATGTGTGCACATGTGGCACACATACATGCCCTGAGGGCATGTATGTCTGCCACATTGCACACTTAAACGTGCACAAAAATGCTTTTTTTCACCTATTCGTCATTTACCACCAACCTTTAGTTGGTGGTAAATAACGAATCCCCACACCCACGACACACTCCCCCTACATCTCATTTCATGATTCGGTATTTACCGAATCGGTAAAATTACCGATTCGGTAATTTTACCGATTCGGTAATTTTACCGATTCGGTAAATACCGAATCATGAAATGAGCCCCTTACATCTCAAAAGCCCAAATACCGGTCGGTAACGGTATATTTACCGAAAATCGGCCGTTACCGACCGGTATTGGGCTTCCTACATGAGGCCCATAGTGCTACAGTCAAATGTGCACAATCTATGTAGTCCCCTAACTCTCGGTTGGCTACTGATTCAGTCCTGCAATACTCCAGATAGTACTCATGTAGTGCCTCAATCACACTGTCACTCTCAGTCCACTTTTGAAATAATTCTGAGAGAACCATGTCCTTTTATAATCTCTCTGCCAAAACATAAGCACTTAAAAACTCACTCTGCTCTCAACTACCAGCACTCTATCTATCCTGTCACTGTGTATGCACTTGTACAATGAGTCTGACATTAAGAGATATAGTGCTACAGTCAAATGTGCACAATCTATGCAGGCCCATAACCCGCTGCAGACTACTGATTCAGTTCTGCAATACTACAGATAGTACTCATGCAGTGTCTCAATCACACTGTCACTCTTTGTCTACTCTTGCAATCATCCTGACAGAACCATGTTCTTATCTAATTTCTGTGCCAAAACACAAGCACTTATAAACTTACCCTGCTTTCAACTACCAGCACTCTATCTACCCAGTCACTGTGTATGCACTTGTAGAATGACTTAGGCATTAAGAGACGTAGTGCTACAGACAAAAGTGCACAATCTATGCAGTTCCCTAACCCCCTGCTGACTACTGATTCACTCCTGCAATACTCCAAACAGTACTCATGCAGTGCCCCAATCACACTGTCACTCTCTGTCCACTCTTGAAATCATTCTGAGAGAACCGTGTCTTTTTGTAATCTCTCTGCCAAAACATAAGCACTTATAAACTCACCCTGCTGTCAAATACCAGAACTCTATCTACCCAGTCACATTTTATGCACTTGTAGAATGGTTTAGGCATTAAGAGATATATTGCTACTGTCACATGTGCACAATCTATGCAGGCCACTAAACCACTGTAGACTACTGATTCAGTCCTGCTATAATCCTGATAGTACTAATGTAATGTCTTAATCACACTGTCACTCTCTGTGCACTCTTGCAATCATCCTTACAGAACCATATCCGTATCTATTCTCTCAGCCAAAACACAAGCAATTATAAACTCATCCTGCTTTCAACTAGCAGCACTCCATGTACCCAGTCACTGTGTATGCACTTGTAGAATGACTCTGGTATTACGAGATACAGTGCTATAGTGAAATGTGCACAATCTATGCAGGCCCCTAACTCACTATAGACTACTGATTCACTCCTGCAATAATCCAGATAGTACTCATGCAGTGCCCCAATCACACTGTCACTCTCTGTTCACTCTTGAAATCATTCTGAAAGAACCATGTCCTCATCTAATCTCTCTGCCAAAACATAAGCATTTACAAACGCACTCTGCTCTCAACTACCAGCACTCTATCTACGCAGTCACTGTGTATGCACTTGTAGAATGAGTCTGACGTTATGAGATATAGTGCTACAGTCAAACGTGCACAATCTATGTAGTCCCCTAACTTTCAGTTGATTACTGATTCAGTCCTGCAATACTCCACATAGTACTCATGCAGTGCCCTAATTACACTTTCACTCTCTGTCCAATGTTGAAATAATCCTGACAGAACCATGTCCTTATCTAATCTCTCTGCCAAAACACAAGCACTTATAAACTCACTGTGCTTTCAACTAGCAGCACTCCATGTACCCAGTCACTGTGTATGCACTTGTGGAATTACTCTGGCATTAAGATAAACAGTGCTACAGTGAAATGTGCACAATCTATGCAGGCCCATAACCCCCTGCAGACTACTGATTCAATCCTGCAATACTTCAGATAGTACTCATGCAGTGTCTCTATCACACTGTCACTCTTTGTACACTCTTGCAATCATCCTGACAGAACCATGTCCTTATCTAATATCTGTGCCAAAACACAGGCACTTATAAACTCACCCAGCTTTCAACTACCAGTACTCTATCTACCCAGTCACTGTGTATGCACTTGTAGAATGACTTAGGCATTAACAGGCACATGCATCAAAGCTATTTGCGATCGCAAACGGCGCGAATCGCAAAAATCGGCCGTTTGCGATCGCAAAAATAGCTTTTGCGATGCATGAAACAACTTGCCACTCGCAATTTAAGAAATCGCAAATTATTGTGATTTCTTAAATAGCGATTGCATTTAAGGAATCCCTAATTGATATTCCTTAAATGCAATGCATTACAGTTTCCAAAATAGCGATTTCGCTATTAGCGTGAGCAAATTACCATGAGGCTGGACCTCATGGTAATTTGCGAAAACTTAGAAAAATGCACTTATTTGCATTTTCATAAGTTTCATGTTGCCCACACACATGCCCTTAGAGCATGTGTGTATGCAACATTTGTGCAGAGTGAACATACATGGGTGCAATAGGGTGTCATTTTGACACCCTTGCACCATCGAAATTGCGGGAGCAATTTGCGAGTACCTACTGGTACTCGCAAATTGCTCCCGCAATCTCTATTTCATTCCTATGGGCCTGGAGGCCCATAGGAATGAATGGGAAGACATTCCTTAATTGCGACTCGCAATTTGCTAGTCGCAATTAAGGAATTTGTGGGAATCGCTATTTCTTTAGCGATTCCTACATGCATAGGGTTTTGCTATTCCTTAATTGCGATTCCTTAATAATCGCTATTAAGGAATCGCAAAACCCTATGATGATGCATGTGCGTGTAAGAGATGTAGTGCTACAGACAAAAGTACATAATCTATGCAGTTCCCTAACCCCCTGCTGACTACTGATTCAGTCCTGCAATAATCCAGATAGTACTCATGCAGTGCCCCAATCACACTGTCACTCTCTGTCCACTCTTGAAATCATTCTGCGAGGACCATGTCCTTATTTAATCTCTCTGCCAAAACATAAGCACTTATAAACTCACCATGCTTTCAACTAGCAGAACTCTATCTATCCACTCACTGTGTATACAGTTGTAGAATGACTCTAGCATTAAGAGATAGAGTGCTACAGACAAATGTGCACAATGTATGCCGGCCCATTACACCCTGTAGTTTAGTCATTCAGTCCTGCAATACTCCAGATAGTACTCATGCAGTGCCTCAATCACACTGTCACTCTCTGTCCACTCTTGCAATCATCCTGACAGAACTATGTCCTTATGTAATCTCTGTGCCAAAACACAAGCACGTATATACTCACCCTGCTCTCAAATACCATCACTCTATCTACCCAGTCACTTTTTATGCACTTGTAGAATGAGTTAGGCATTAAGAGATATATTGCTACAGTCACATGTGCACAATCTATGCAGGCCCCTAAACCACTGTAGACTACTGATTCAGTCCTGCTATAATTCTGATAGTACTAAAGTAGTGTCTCAATCACACTGTCACTCTCTGTCCACTCTTGCAATCATCCTTACAGAACCATGTCCTTATCTAATCTGACTGCCAAAATACAAGCACTTATAAACTCATACCAATCTCAAGTACCAGCACCCTATCAACCCAGTCACTGTGTATGCACTTGTTGAGTGACTGTGGCATTAAGAGCTATAGTGCTATAGACGAATGAGCACCATGTAGGCAGGCCCATAACCCTCTGCAGACTACTGATTAAGTCCTGCAATACTCCAGATAGTACTCATGCAGTGTCTCAATCACACTGTCACTCTTTGTCCACTCTTGCAATCATCCTGACAGAACCATGTCCTTATCTAATCTCTGTGCCAAAACACAAGCACGTATATACTCACCCTGCTCTCAAATACCATCACTCTATCTACCCAGTCACTTTTTATGCACTTGTAGAATGAGTTAGGCATTAAGAGATATATTGCTACAGTCACATGTGCACAATCTATGCAGGCCGCTAAACCACTGTAGACTACTGATTCAGTCCTGCTATAATTCTGATAGTACTAAAGTAGTGTCTCAATCACACTGTCACTCTCTGTCCACTCTTGCAATCATCCTTACAGAACCATGTCCTTATCTAATCTGACTGCCAAAATACAAGCACTTATAAACTCATACCAATCTCAAGTACCAGCACCCTATCAACCCAGTCACTGTGTATGCACTTGTTGAGTGACTGTGGCATTAAGAGCTATAGTGCTATAGACGAATGAGCACCATGTAGGCAGGCCCATAACCCTCTGCAGACTACTGATTAAGTCCTGCAATACTCCAGATAGTACTCATGCAGTGTCTCAATCACACTGTCACTCTTTGTCCACTCTTGCAATCATCCTGACAGAACCATGTCCTTATCTAATCTCTGTACCGAAACACAAGCACTTCTAAACTCATACCACTCTCAAGTACCAGCACTCTATCTACCCAGTCACTGTGTATGCACTTGTTGAATGACTGTGGCATTAAGAGATATAGTGCTATAGACGAATGAGCACAATGTATGCAGGCCCCTAATCCCCTATAGACTACTGATTCACTCCTAAAATAATCTCGGTAGTACTCATTCAGTGCCCCTATCACACTGTAACTCTCTGTTCACTGTTGCAATCATCCTTACAGAAGTATCCTTATCTAATCTCTGTGCCAAAACACAAGCACTTATAAACTCACCCTGCTTTCAGCTAGCAGCACTCTATCTACCCAGTCACTGTGTATGCACTTGTAGAATGACTCTGGTATTAAGAGATACAGTGCTATAGTCAAATGTGCTACTCTATGCAGGCTCCTAACCCCGTATAGACTACTGATTCAGTCCTGCTATAATCCTGATAGTACTCATGCAGTGCCCCAATCACACTGTCACTCTCTGTCCACTCTTGCAATAATGTTGACAGAACCATGTCCTTATCTAATCTCTGTGCCGAAAAAGAAGCACTTATAACCTCACCCTACTGTCAAATACCAGCACTCTATCTACCCATCTACCCAGTCACTCTATATGCACTTGTAGAATAACTCAGGCATTAACACATGCAGTGCTACAGTAAACTTTTAACATTCTATCCAGTCCCCTAACCTCATTCAGAGTACTGATTCACTTCTGCAATTACCGAAGTAGTGGCCTTGTACAACGTTATATACAACGTGTTTATTTAGTAATACAATAGTATATTTTATAAATGTATTTTAATAATGTCATATATACATTTTTTATTTTACAGATATTGTTCATCATCATCATTTAAAAAAAATGCCATGAATAGAATAACACAAAAGAAGAAAAAACAAAAAAAGGAGTATTATTTGAAGAAAACAGAACAGCAAAAATTAGATGAACTACAACATGTGGGAAAAAAGAAAAAGTCTTCTGGTAAGAGAACAAAAGAATGTGTTAAAAAACTTTCAAAGGCTAAAAACAGTGTGCACAATGTGGAACATATAAAGAATGCCCCAACAACAAAGAAGAATAACAAGAAAAAAGGAGAAGTTAATAGAAAAATGCATTCTGAAGAATCAATGTATGGTAAAAGGAGAAATAATCAGTTTGCAGAAATTAGAAAGAGAATGTTTTACAATAGAGTTGTTTTTAATTTGTTGAAAGATGTGAAGAAATATAAATGAAGATCAGCATTTTATAAAAAGAAGAAACAGATTTAAACTATTGTTGACAAGGCTTTTGAATCAAAAAGGAAATTATTCATCTTAGTTTTAAACAGAATTCGATCACTTGATAAGCCAATAAATGTTATGAAGTCCAAAAGTAGGAAGAAGAAAGTTATTAACAGAAGTAACTTTTGTGATATTTTTTTGGGTGAATGGAAGTACAGTTCAAGTTCAGAGCCTTTTTTTAATGAAGAGAGTTATTTTCAAACTAATTAATTGTTGCTTGCAGTTGATACCAGTGGTCGAGCTTATGAGGTTAAAAATGGTTGTCCAATTGAGAAAGAGAAGATGGTCCCCAGAGATATAGAAGAAGTGGTAGCTGATGAAGTTCTAGGGAGACGTCCTAAAGCTCCTCTGTATACTTGGGATTGTAGTAGTATTTGTAGTATACAACAGGAATCTATTGAAATGTTATGCAATTTCCTACGAGACTATAGTAAAAAAAAAGTGTTAAACAAAAGATTAAGATGTTGCAAGGACTAGATCTTTGCAGAGTAAGAAAAAATACTGGTTTGCAAGGTCATTCTTTGGCTTGTCTTTCAGGAAAAGTATGTCAAAGTGTTTTTCATCATTTTAGAATGTTAGCAGTACATCATTCTCAAATGCGGAAGTTTGTGAGAAGATTGTATTATGCTAAAAGTCCAGCACTAATTTTAAATGACTTAAACAGTGCTCTTTTGCATGGAACAGTATCAGATGTTACAAAAGTTTGTGGTGAAATAGCGTTTTGTTACTTTGGTCCTGAAGAAGAGAGTGGACAAAGTGAGACATTGATAGAAGTAGATGTTGAAGAAAACGTGGAAAATAGTAGTACAGAGAAGTTTGAAGTACAAATTACAAAGTTTAAGGTAATTTCGTGTGAGAGGCCAAATTACACTTGTATTTGTTGCAGACGAACTCACTATAGAAATCAGACGAGGGCTGATGACCTGTATTTAAAAAGTGAAAGAGAAAATAATGATAAATGGAAAGAATTTGTAACTTATTCGTTGGTAGAGGATTGCTTTGATTTGGGTACTGATCAGCATATTTGTAAATATTGTTATAACAAATTAGACGATAATAAAATGCCTGCTAGAGCTGTCCATAATAATCTAGAGTTAGTAAGTATTCCTCCAGAACTGGTAGATTTAAACACGTATGAGTCTATTCTGATTCAATGTGTGCACCCACTTCAGGCTATTGTTCGCATAGAGCCTAAAACAGGTAAATTGCCTCCTACAGATTTACAACGTGGATTAAAAGGTAGAGTTGTATATTTACCTCTAGATTTAAAGAAAAATATTGAAACTATTGGTGTAGAAAATGTAGAAAGTGAACCACTAGTTATTCTAGTTAATGGTGTTCCTACTAAGAGTAAGAAAATTTGGTAGGAATTAGTTGATATTAGGAAAGTGCAAAAGGCAACATTATATCTTATAAAAAACATTGATTACTACAAGTATGTTTATGTAGAAGAAGAAGAAATAGTTTTAGGAGATGATAGTGAAACGTCAAGTGGTCAAATTGAAAAAGTTGACATGTCCAAAAGTGAAGACATTTATGAACATTATAGTGTACATCCACTTCATTCAAAAGAAGTGATGGGGAATAGTATTGAATTATTCCAAATGAAGGAAGCGAAGGGGACTCCCATGAGTGTATGGGAAAAAAGTTTGGAAGCTCGTTGTTTTCCCCAGCTGTTCCCAACTGGAAAAGGTGGACACTATGATGAAGGATCAGTACAGATTCCTGCATCAGAATATCGGACAACAAGATTGTATACAGAAGATCCAAGATTTCGACAATGTATCCCATATATATTTCATTATTTGTTTGAGAGTGACTTGTCTGGACTTTCATATGCAGTCAACCACATCTTAAAAACAGGAGTACATCTTCAAAATGTTTCTGCAATGGAATTAATGGATAAAGTACATCAGAGAAACGATCATTTAGAATTTCAACTGATTAATTTGATGCATATCAGCGCGGTACTAATGAGTATTGGTATTTTCGTCATGGAGAACTTAAATGCATGCTAAGGAACTTAGGAACTCCTACGTGGTTTGCTACCCTAAGCTGTGCTGAATACGCTTGGGATGATTTACTTGAATTTCTTCGAGAGGCAAATTCAAATACAAACACAAGACACCTGGAGAATTGCGCTCTTTGGATCCTGTAAATGTATGCAGATATTTCAACCATAGGTTTAAAGCTATGATGTCTTTTATCTGCAATAAAAAGAATCCTCCTCTTGGAGTAGTTATTGACTTCTTTTGGAGAAAAGAGTATCAAGCTAGAGGTGCTCCTCATATACATTTGCTTTTATGGATCAAGGATGCACCCAAATTTGGAACTGATTCGGATGACACTGTTTTATCTTTTATTGAAGATTACGTCACATGTGTTATACCAAAAAGAACAGACGAAAACACCTTAAGGCAACAAGTGTTACGATTCCAAAGTCATCATGTGGCAAATACTGTTGACGGAAATACAAGTCAAAGGAAATGTTTTATATTTTGGATTTCCACGTCCAGTAATATCCAAAGGAAGAGTAAACAGTTTCATGTCAGCAGTGAGACATACCATCACTAGAAAATCTCCAAAAAATACATACAATTTGAGAAGAAGTGAAGAATCAAAGTATATCAATGATTATAATCCAGTTATTCTCTCAATGTGGAATGCTAATATGGATATTCAGTATGTTGCGGACAATTCCATTGCTGTTGCTTGGTATGTAACATCATACATAACAAAATCAGAAAAGATGGAGTTGAAAGAAATGGTGGAAGAAATTTTCCACGAGAAGAGTCTTAGTAAGAAATTGTAGAGTTTAAGTTTGAAGATGTTATCCCATCGAGAGATTGGAGCGTAAGAATCCTCGAATCGGTTGTCGTCTGCAAGTTTATATTCAAAGTCAAGAGGGATCATTTGGGTGAGTCTAGATCTTGCTGCAACGTGAAATCGAGTACTATACAAGAAATTTTATATTTAGCAGTAAATGAACCGGGAAGTACAGATATTGTCAAAACAAACATGTTGGATACATACTATCCAAATAGAAGTCACCATCTTGAGAACATATGTCTCTATGAAGTGCTGAGAGATGCTGCAATTTTACTGTTTTAAGAAAAATACTACAGAAAACATATTTGAAGGAAAATATGCAGTGATTGGTTCAGAAGGAGGTTTGGTGAAACATACTAAAGGTAATCTAATTAATCACAGGAAACTGAGTTGTGATACTGCTGATAAAAGAGAATTTTACTATTTAGCACTTTTACAACAGTTCAAGCCTTGGCGTAGGGGATTGGAATTACTTGGAGATTTTCAGAGCTATGAAGATTCTTTCAATGCATGTAAAGATAGCATTGAATGCCCAGTTTTTGCAAATTATCTGAAAATGTTAAATTAAGAAATTGATCAAGAAGCTACTATTGCAGCTGAGATTGCCAGAGACAGTTCTCAAGACAGTCAAAGTTCTGGACCTCTGAGTCAAGATCCACTAGGACAATCAATTCTTGAAAATGAAGCAGCAATCGCCGTGAATGTAGTGGAAACAGCAATGCATCAAGCTCAAGAAGATATTATGGACTTAGAAAACTTGGAAGAACAACTAAATATTGAACAGAAAGAAATATATCAGCAAGTTAGAGAACAGTTTGACCATGGTTTTCTTCATGAAAAGAAAGAATGCACATGCACATCATTTCAACCTATCCGAATGTATATCAGTGGTCAAGCTGGTACAGGAAAAAGTTTCTTGATTAAAGTTTTGACCACTTATCTACGGAAAATAACTGATTCGCATTTGTCTTGTGTTGTAACTGCTCCAACTGGATTGGCAGCACACAACATTAAAGGAATTACATTACATTGTTTACTAATGCTACTTGTGGAACATGAAAATAAATTGGAATATCACAAGCTATCTGGAGAAGCTTGTTATGAAATTTCAAGAGAGCTAAAGAAAATGAAACTTCTGATTATTGATGAGGTGAGCATGGTCTCAAACTTAATGCTTGCCTTTTTGCATTTAAGAATGCAGCAAATTTTTAAACAGAATACGATGTCTTATTTGGAGGAAAACATGTGATAGTTTTTGTGATCTACTGCAACTTACTCCTTTAAAAGGGCAACTAGTATTTAAAACACTTGTGCACGAAGATACCAGAAAGTATTTGGGAAGTGTTGGAAACGTTAACATTTGGTCAATTTTGAGTACAAAGAACTCATTAAAAATATACGACAAGCAAATGATGAATTTTATGGAACCGTTCTTCAAAATATAGGAATTGGAGTGTTGACAGAACATGGCAAAGAAGCTTTGCAAAGTCGGATACTTACCAACTTGTTTCCAAATGAAAATATAGATCCTGCAAAAATATACAAAAAAATTGTAGAAAATAAATCTATAATCTGCATCATGCCAACACTGCAAGAGTGTTGTCCATTTAATGAAGAACTTTTACCGCTGGAAAATGAACAAATAATAAAAATGGATGCCATTGATAAAATAGAGCATGAAGGAATTACTATTATTTTGACGGAAAAACTGAAAACAAAATTGGATTCTTTGGACATCTATATCTAAAACTGCTGGTTTAGAAAATAATTTATATGTATGTGTAAACGGTCGGGTTATTTTATGGCATAATTTGGATGTAGAAAAAGGTTTAGTAAATGGAGCAATGGGAAAAGTTGTTGATTATGTAAATTATCAAAAAAAAGATGGAATTGAAAATTTGAAAATCAAATTTGATCAGAATAAAGAAGTGAGACAAACTGCTCGTTGTTCTGCTCATTTTTTGCTTGTTAAAGATTTGTATGTTCGTAGAAAACAGTTTCCTCTTTCTTTGGCATATGCGGTGACTATTCATAAATCTCAAGGTTTAAGTGTACACAGTGCTTTGGTAAATATTAGAAGTACCGTATTTAAAGAGGGTATGGCATATGTTGCTTTGTCCCGAGTCAGAACTTTATCTGGATTGTATTTGATTGATTTTGATGAGAGAAAGATTAGTGCAGATGTAAATTGTGTATAATTGGTTATGGAGACTGTATGCTCCCAATTTAGGTTAATATCCAGTATATGAAAAGCTTGTAGTAGGTCGAAAAAGAAGGTGTGATTAGATCTGTAGTGAATTTAAAGAGAAGAAAAAAAAACAGGATAATGTTGAAAATCCAAGCAAAAAGACAAAGGACACTATTGAAGAGATTATCGGATGTCAGTTACAAAATAGTTAAGGTATCAACTGCTATGCTAATGTAGTGGTAAATGTTGTGTTTTTTCTCGAAAATCTGCTACAGCAAATTATTAAAAAAAACAGAAAAAAGGTTTTTTCCTTGTTGTATTCTATTTTTGAAAAATTGATAACTGATAAAAGTAAAATCCAAATTGTTTGTGATATTAGGAAGCTTTTGGATATATGTTCTGGTTCTACGCAATTTACACAGAATGTGCAACAGGATGCTCAGGAATTTCTAATGTATATGCTTGCGGTATTAGAAGAAGAAGGAATACAAATTGCAAATCTATTTGGACTTCGTTATAAATGGGAACATGAATGTGAAAATTGTACGTTTACTTCTACCACAAACATAGACACTGAGAGATTTATATATTTAACAATACCAGACTGTAAAACAGTGTCTTTCAACAAATTAGTTAAAGCAGCAAATCAAAACATGGAGTGTAGCCAATGCAAATCAGAAATGTTATCAACACTATTTATACAAAAATTCGGACAATATATAATTTTAATGATACGACGTTGTACAGCTGATGGAAGAAAATTGGAAACTTTAATTACAATTTTTGTAGCAAGTCAGCTATCAATATCAGGAAGAACTTTTGTAGCAGTAGCAATTATTTTCCACAATGGACCTTCTACAACATCTGGACATTACATTGTCTATTTAAAATGCTATAAAGGATGGACATATTGTCATGATGCTCATTTAATTTTTAAATAACGTTTGCCAAACAAATTAGCAAATTCATACCTAATATTCTTTTTTTTTTTTTAATTTTTTATTTAAAGCTTTTATTACCCCGTGTAAATTCCACAGGGCAGGACACAATTCATACAGATCAACATTTTTTAAGCACTATACATTATTATTTCCTTAAATCTTTAAACAGTTCATACATAATCATATAATATATACATTGCACAATATCTATTCATTATATTCTGTCAAAATATGCTAATTTGCACTACATTCTTTCCACTTAGTTATGGGCTCCCAAATTTGTATACCTAATCTCCTTCCCTTTTTTCCCTTCCTTGCATAAATTGCCATCTCCAAATTATAAATCTGTGTTAATCTAGCTAACCATCGGTGAAAAGTCGGGGGCAGGGGTGTAAGCCATTCCGCAGCGATACATAATCTCAAAGTTGCCATAGCGATAAATATAAAACAGTCATATTCAGGTTGCCTAACTCTATCGTTAACTCCTAACAGTATAATCACTGGTGTTAAGCTACACTCAAATCCTAGTGACCTAGAAAAGAAGACCTCAATTTCTCTCTGTATTTTTTGCATATGCGGACACGTAGCAAAAATATGCACAATATCAGCCTCTCCGCTTCCTCATCTCGGGCAATTAATGCCTGTTGTCCCTCCCCACTGCGCTATTCTAGCAGGGGTATAATATAATCTATACAAAGTTTTGTAATGTTGTGCCTGGAGGGCCGCGGAACATAATATATTCTGTCCCATTTCTAATGAATCAATAAAAAATCCTTTCCCTACATCCAGCTTATTTGCCCAGTTTTCCGCATATTTTTCTAGGTCATCCTGCTTAGATTCTATCAATTCCGAGTAAATTCTTTTGATTGTACATTCGGTTCCTCCCTGAATAATCTCCATAATTGAGTTTTTCTTAAATCCTGCCATCCCTCCCTTCTTTGTTACCATATAACTTCTGACCTGTAGATATTTAAAAAAGTCTCCTAGATCCAATCCAAATTTACGTTGTAACTCGAGAAACTGCATTATCCCTTGCCCATCCAAAATATCACCAATCTTATTTATACCCTTCCTTCCCCATTCTTTAAACACAAGATCAGAGAAAATATCTTGAGGTAAGAAGGGATTCTGCCCCATTCTTGTATATCGATTATACCTCCCAAGGCCGAATTTTTTTGCAAACGCTTTCCAGATACAAAATACTGCATTGACCGTCTTAAATCTGGTTCTTTTAAAATAGCTTGAGTCCATCTGTTTCAAAAAGACATTTTCTGATACAGCTCCTAGTGCTAGGCCGTATATAGCAGTTGTGCTGAAGGGTCCGTGTCCCTCAGATTCTGCCCCCCCAATAAGACCTGACATATATTGCAGGGCAGCTGCCCAATAGTAAAGTTTTAGATCTGGCAATGCCCATCCCCCCCTACATCGTGGAAGCGCCATAAATCTCAGTGCCCTCCTCGTCTTACCCTTAGCCCAAATAAATCTATTTACCAGATTCTCTAAAACTTTAAACCACTTATCCTCAAACATTAAGGGAATTGCCCTGAATATATAGAGAAATTTCGGGAGGATCAGCATTTTAATGATGTTTGTACGGCCCATGATAAAAAGATGTAAATTATGTAGTCTATCCAGATCTTTTCTCACCTTCAAAATTATTGGAGCGATATTCTTTTCCACAAGAGTCTCTAGGGCAGAGGTGATAGTTACACCCAGATATACACCAGAGTCCACCACTCTGTGATCCAGGCAATGTGCAAACTGATTCTTAATTATTTGTGTTTTGGCGCTATTCAAAGCATAGCCCGATAACCGTCCAAACTTTTTAGCCTCAATCTCAATCTGTTCCATTGCCTCTGTTGGGTTTGATGTTATAACCGCGACGTCATCGGCATATGCTAATATCTTGCTTTGTCCAAAAGTTGTAATTACTGGGGCTATTCTTTCGTTCATCTCAAGCCTGCGTATTAGCGGATCGATGTACGTCGCAAACAGCAACGGCGAACAGGGGCACCCCTGTCGTTTTCCCCGTTTTATCTTTACCGGAGTAGTAGTACCAGCATTTACTCTGATCGATGCTACCGGGTTTATATACAAAGCCTGCAATGCCCTAACAAATCCTTCCCTAAACCCTGCCTTCTTTAAGGTATGCCACATATAGTTCCAGGAGACGCGGTCAAAGGCTTTCTCTGCGTCTAGTAGCATTACCGCGACCGGTTCTCCTGCAACTTCTCCAATATCAAATAATGTAACGACTTTACGCGTATGATGAGTAGTACCCCTACCGGGAATGAAACCATGTTGGTTATCGCTAACAAGGGTATGTATTATACTAGCAAATCTCGTAGCTAATACCTTTGAGTATAGTTTAGTGTCCGCATTCATTAAGGTTATCGGCCTATACGAGCCTGGTTCGGTAGGTGGTTTCCCTTTCTTTAGGATTATCACGATATCCGCTCCTCCCCATGAAGCCGGTATAGAGATTCCTGCCTGCGCGAGCTGAACTGTGGCCAGGAAATCCCTAATTATTTCATTCCAGAATACCTTATAGAATTCAATAGGGATTTGATCCGGGCCTGCTGCTTTGCCTGAAGGTAAGTTCTGAATAGCTGTTGTAACTTCTAATTTATCTATGGGTATCTCTAAAGTCTCAGCATCACCTTCAATCAATATTGGTGCTGGTGTCTCCCGTAAATATTTATCAATTGCCTGATCATCTTTACCAGATTGCTCATAATATAGATTCGCATAGAACTGCCTAAAAACTTCCCGAATCTCAACAGTATCTGTATGTAACATACCCATATTGTCTCTAATTTCCCTAACTTCCCCTGTAGCCAGCTTCTGCCTAGTACGAATGGCAAGTGTACGTCCCACCCTCTCGCTAAACTCGTGGCATCTCTCTTTATTTGCCAAATAGATCTTAGCTGCCCTATCTGCCACAGTTTCTTCTGCTCGCAATTTTGCCCTGGCGACCTTAATGAGAGCTTGTTCAGGTACTTCCCCCGAAAAAATGCATTGCTCTAGCTCCTTCTCGGCATCCAGAAGCAGTTTAGTCACCTCTAAATTTTTTAGTCGTTCTTGCTTTCTTTTATATGTACTATAGCTAAGAGTCTCCCCCCGGGCACCCGGCTTAAAGGCATCCCACACCATCCCTGTGGTCGCTGTCCCCCTATTAATCTCAAAAAATGTGTTTATCCATTGTTTCATGTGCTGAATATACTGTTCATCAGTTAGTAAACCTCTTTCAAATGTCCAAACCCTCTCCTTCCAAGTCACAGCTTTCATAACAAAACTTAAGAGCAAGGGGTTGTGATCGGAGAATAGTCTAGGTGCTCTTTCGATCTCTAAGCTAGGAATCATTGAATTGGTTACAAAGTAATAGTCCAGCCTTACATGAACCCTGTGAGGAGCTGAGTAGTATGTATATCCCATATCATCTGGTCTTAAACTCGCCCATACATCTGTTAAGGCGTTATTTTGAGCAAGGCTGGCTAAAGCCTGACATGATCTTTTTTTCCTGCCCTTATAAACCCCCGGCCCCAATCCATCTGCCCCATTAATATTGAAATCCCCAGCTAGTATAACACACGGTGCCCATGCAGCTAATTCCAGATCCAAATATTCAAATATCTCTGGGTCATCATCAGTTGAACCGTAAATAGACCCCAACGTGATCCATTCTCCACTAAGCAAGCATTCAACCATTGCCCACCTACCCCATTGATCCTCTAACTTTCTCCTTATAATTATATCTTTTTTCCTGGATAGAATAGCCACGCCTCTATTTTTTGCTCCTTGTTTAGAATATGCAAGTACATGGTAACCCAACTGCCCCAAAAGATACCCTTGTGATCCCATTATATGCGTTTCTTGTAAGAGAACAAAATCCACATTCATCCTCTTTAATACTTGTGCGATTGCCTGTCTCTTCCGGTGATCAGTTAATCCACATACATTCCATGTAACAAATCGAGTACTCATTAAATTATTTCTGTTACTTGTCTCAACCAATAGATCCTACTGTTTTCTTTAGAATGTTTCTCGAGTTTAATATTTGTCTGCATTCCTTTTTTCCCCCCATACATATCTTCAAGCCATCAGTCTCTGCCACTCCTTTATCCCTAGATATTGTGTTTGTACAATCTCTCATTGTGTCTTGCCCTGTACACGTACCCGTGCTCCCCCATCCCTCCCCCAAAGACCCCGCCCTGTGAACCCTCCCCCCCTTACTGGCAAATAGGTCAATCCTGACCTATGCGTGTCCGTGCGCTCGCTGTTCGCCGCTCCCCCCCCAACTCTCTTCTTTGTCTCCCCCTATCACAAAATCCCATAGCTTGCAAAACCTTATACTGCTGGTTTTATAACCATCTTCTTAAATTCTTAAAATTTGTCCTACTATACTCTTGATTAGTCCTGTCTTACTTCGTCTTGCTACCTGCCTGCCTTTCCTGAGACATAGACAATTTTATTTCGTTAAGGTATTCCTGGGCTTGTATTTCAGAGTAAAATATCTTAAACTGACCACCAAATCCTACTTTCAATCGAGATGGAAACATCAGATAAGCTTCGCACCCTATAGTTTGAAAAGGAGTAATAAGCTGTCTCAGCCTCCATCTCCTCTCCACAGTTGTGTGGCAAAAATCAGGCTGGGTGAAGAAAGTTATATCACGATATGTGCGCTTAGCCACAGGTTTCGCTTTGCTCATGATCTCCTCCCTCAATAAAAAATTTCCAACATATAGCAAAATTGCTCTAGGTTTGACTGGGGTTTTACCTTTCTTCTGAAATATAGGAAAACGATGAACACGCTGAATCTCCTTTTCCCAGTCCCAATTAGTTATCTCAGGGAGGCCTTCTCTGAGCAAATCAATAACGAAAGATCGAATGTCTTGTCCTTCTTTCCCTTCCCCCACACCCAGCAGTCTAATGTTATTGCGTCGTTGCCTATTTTCAAACGCTTCAAGTTTCCAAGCAAAATCCATTACAGTTTTTTCCTGCTCGAGCCTAGTATCTTTCCACTTGACGACCTCATCTTCAAGTTTTCCAGTCCTTTGTTCTACCTCCGCCACCCTGTCCGCCATATCTGCGTAGAGTTTATTCACTTTTCGGAGTGATCCCTGTATTTTTTTATTAGCCTGTCTGGCCCTTCGGCTTTCAACCCTCGCCTCACCCTGCATCTGTTTCAGAGTTGAGAACAAAAGTTCAAGGCTAGGGTTCTGTGCCTGAGCCTGAGCTGATGCTTGGTTTTGGTCCTGTAATTGAGCCAGATGTGGCTGCGGAGGGCATTGCGCGTTGTCTCCTTCTCCCTCGTGATATGTCTGGGAAGTAGCGGAGTAGTCCCAATCCAATTTCCTCGCCACATCTAACTGTTGAGGGGATTGCAATTGCTTTATCCTACTCCGAACCCTCTCTTTAACGCCTTTCAGCTTTCTTTGAGAGGAAACCCTATTTACTGTGTTCTCCTCTGGCTCTGAAGTATCGGATCCAAGCTCCGAGTCTTCTGTGTCATTCCCTGAGGATGGTGAGCAAAGCCCTGTATCAGTCCCAGGGATCGAGGCTGAATTATCTTCATCGTCTTCCTCATCATCTTCATCATCATTGACAGAAAAGAAAACATCATCACCCGGGGAAACAGGAATGCACATGTTGATATCCGACTCTAGCACTGTATCTCTCTTAGGGGCCGATACTACCAAATTACAGGCTAGCTCCAACTTTCCCACATCTTGGGGGCCTCTTGTTATGCTCTGCTCTACCATTGCACCACTTTTTCCCTCTAATTGAGGATTTTGAGCCCCGAGCCTGCCATCCAGCTCAATTTCAGTTAGTTTATCGTTATTGTCCGTGACCCTGATATCGCCACTCACAGTCTTTGTTTTATCCACTTCATATATCTGCCCTCCCTCCTGTTCACAAACTATTGCTCCTACCTTGCAGCATGTGTTTAACTGCGGCACCTCCTGCTGAGCTGAGTCCGCTACATCCGATACATCTGATGCAGAATGAGCAGCTCTCGAAGCTGTGGAGAATACCTGCTTTTCCGAGCCGAGTGACTGCCCATCGAGACTCTGCTTACTGCCCTGCGCCAGCCGCGTCTCCCGCTGTCCTGCGCTCTCAGCCGGTGTCCCTGGCTGCGTGCATGTACGCTCAGGCATATCTGAAGCAGCTGAGAGCGTCGTCTGTAACTCCGGCGTTCAGTATCACTGAAGAGTCAGCAAAGGATTCCATCAGTGTAGGCTGGCGTAAAGCTATCTCCTTCTCCAAACATCCATCTGCCTGTCGCGCTTGGCTCGCCTTTCTCACAGGTAATCCAACTTGCTTGTTCTTTTCTTTGTCTCGGCCCTTCCTCTCTCTTCCCTCAATGTTTTCATTTTGCTGACGTTCTTCAGTCTTCTCCAGTGCTCTCCTAGTTTGTGCTTTTGTTAGTGCTTTTTTTTTTAAACTCCAGCTCCTTAGGTAGAGCTTTCCCCCTTTCAGTCTTCTGCATTTTCGGTGCCATGGTTCGTACGGTTCGTATCAGGCCGTCCCAGCGTTTTCTGACAGTCAGGGTGGTTAGGATTATTGCCTGTAGAGATTTTAGGTACCCCCTCTCCGAAGCATGTAGCAGGAGTTTCACGAACGTTGTCATCTCTCAGGCAGTTTCATAAATATCCCGAGGCCCCATTTTCTGAGAGAGACCAGCTCCACAGTAACCTCCGTATCCGAAAAACCAGCAGCATTTCTTGCGAGAGGGAGGGAGAAGCGACTACTCCCTACAAGCTAACAGCGGCCATCTTGCCCCAGGGATACCTAATATTCTTAAAGCCAAAGTTCTAAGAACATAATTCGACCTATTGGATATATGATAAACTATATTAATACAATTACTTTGGACAATTTCAGTGTAAAGGATTTCAGGAATATCATTTGGCCTAGAGGAAAGATAGCCTAGAGGAAAGATATTAATGTGAATTAAGCACTTTTTCTGGGATATTCTGACAGCACATATTTTAAAGGATATCATTTAGAGTTTATGTAAATAATGAAGAATCATTGATTGAATTATTGTCTGGTATTAACAAAATTCTCTTGTACTCTTGTATTCTCTTATAAAGAAGCATTTTATATATGTGGTATTTGTAGTATATGCTATGTTATTGAGGATGTTATTTTTATACAATGTGCAGACATAGTTCACTATGTTGAAAATATTGTTGACACAGATTTGTTGTTTTTTTAAACTATCTTCTTGATTGTTTTTTTGCCTGCTGTTATGTGATGAGTAACATTGAAATCACTAGTTATAGTGAAATTCAATATATTCTGAGAACAGCAAAAAAGGCAAATCAGATATTTTATGTTATGCTTAAATTATGTTGTATTGATAAAATGATAATATTATATATTATAACTGTATTTTTTCTTCTCTTTTACAGATCCAAATTCTAAAGTTAAAACGTTTTTAAACCTTAAAATATTAAACACAACTGCAAAAATGTTTACAATATTTTTATATCTACTATTGTAAAGGTAAGGTTAAGTAATCCAAACACTATCCATCCACTACTACATTCACCCAGGCAATATTTATACACACCTTTAAACACCTACTCACTTGTTAGTAATGTCTAAAATATCTCAGCTACTAACCATACAATCCACCAATCACTATCTTACTGGTAATGCAGTTTTTAAGGTATTTACTACCAGCATATACTAATTCTATACCTCTGTCAGTACCCAACCAGTTATGCATTTTCTCAGATGATCTCTTTCCAGTACTCTAATCATTCACTAGAACTATGTCCTTATGCAATCACTGTACCAAAACACATGCACTTATAAACTCACCCTGCTGTCAACTACCAGCACTTTACTTACTCAATCACTGTCTATGCACTTGTACAAGTATTCAGGCATGAAGAGACACAATGCTACAGTCAAATCTGCACAATCCATCCAACCCTTGTAGACTACTGATTCACTTTTGTAATAATTTAAGTAGGACTTATGCAGTGCTCCAATCACACTCTCACTCTCTCTCCACTCTTGCAATCATCTTCACAGAACCATGCCCTCATCTAATCTCTGTGCTGAAACACAAGCACGTATAAACTCACCCTGGTGTCAACTACCAGCACTCTATCTACTCAGTCACTGTGTATGCACTTGTACAATGTTTCAGGCATGAAGAGACACTGTGCTACAGTTAAATGTGCACAATGTATGCAGGCCCCTAACCCCCTGGAGACTACGGATTCACTTGTGCAATAATCTATGTAGTACTCATACAGTGCTCCAATCACACTCCCAGGCTCTCTTCACTGAAGCAATCATCCTCATAGAACCATGCCCTCATCTAATCTCTGTGCCAAAACACAAGCACTTATCAACTCACCCTGGTGTCAACTACCAGCACTCTATCTACTCAGTCACTGTGTATGCACTTGTACAATGTTTCAGGCATGAAGAGACACTGTGCTATAGTTAAATGTGCGCAATGTATACAGGCCCCTAACCCCCTGTAGACTACTGACTCACTTTTGCAATAATCTATGTAGTACTCATGCAGTGCTCCAATCATACTCTCATTTTCTCTTCACTGTTGCAAACATCCTCATAGAACCATGCCCTCATCTAATCTCTGTGCCGAAACACAAGCACTTATAAACTCACTCGGGTGTCAACTACCAGCAGTCTATCTACTCAGTCACTGTGTATGCACGTGTACAATGCTTTAGGCATGAAGAGATACTGTGCTACAGTTAAATGTGCACAATGTGTGCAGGCCCCTAACACCCTGTAGGCTAGTGATTCACTTTTGTAATAATCTATGTAGTTCTCATGCAGTGCTCCAATCACACTATCACTCTCTCTTCACTGATGCAGTCATCCTCATAGATCCATGCCCTCATCTAATCTCTGTGCCGAAACACAAGAATTTATAAACTCACCCTGGTGTCAACTACCAGCACTCTATCTACTCAGTCACTGTGTATACACTTGTACAATGTTTCAGGCATGAAGAGACACTGTGCTACAGTTAAATGTGCACAATGTATGCAGGCCCCTAATCCCCTGTAGACTACTGATTAACTTTTGCTATAATCTATGTAGTACTCATGCAGTGCTCCAATCATAATCTCATTCTCTCTTCACTGTTGCAATCATCCTCATAGAACCATGCCCTCATCTAATCTCTGTGCCAAAACACAAGCACTTATCAACTCACCCTGGTGTCAACTACCAGCACTCTATCTACTCAGTCACTGTGTATGCACTTGTACAATGTTTCAGGCATGAAGAGACACTGTGCTATAGTTAAATGTGCGCAATGTATATAGGCCCCTAACCCCCTGTAGACTACTGACTCACTTTTGCAATAATCTATGTAGTACTCATGCAGTGCTCCAATCATACTCTCATTCTCTCTTCACTGTTGCAAACATCCTCATAGAACTATGCCCTCATCTAATCTCTGTGCCGAAACACAAGCACTTATAAACTCACTCGGGTGTCAACTACCAGCAGTCTATCTACTCAGTCACTGTGTATGCACGTGTACAATGCTTTAGGCATGAAGAGATACTGTGCTACAGTTAAATGTGCACAATGTGTGCAGGCCCCTAACACCCTGTAGACTAGTGATTCACTTTTGTAATAATCTATGTAGTTCTCATGCAGTGCTCCAATCACACTATCACTCTCTTTTCACTGATGCAGTCATCCTCATAGATCCATGCCCTCATCTAATCTCTGTGCCGAAACACAAGAATTTATAAACTCACCCTGGTGTCAACTACCAGCACTCTATCTACTCAGTCACTGTATATACACTTGTACAATGTTTCAGGCATGAAGAGACACTGTGCTACAGTTAAATGTGCACAATGTATGCAGGCCCCTAATCCCCTGTAGACTACTGATTAACTTTTGCTATAATCTATGTAGTACTCATGCAGTGCTCCAATCATAATCTCATTCTCTCTTCACTGTTGCAATCATCCTCATAGAACCATGCCCTCATCTAATCTCTATGCCGAAACACAAGCACTCATAAACTCACCATGGTGTCAACTACTAGCACTCTATCTACTCAGTCACTGTCTATGCATTTGTACAATTTTTCAGACATGAAGAAAAACTGTGTTACAGTTAAATGTGCACAATGTCTGCAGGCCCCTTACCCCCTGTAGAGTTCTGATTCACTTTTGTAATAACCTATGTAGTACTCAAGTAGTGCTCCAATCATACTCGCACTCTCTCTTCACTGTTGCAATCATCCACATAGAACCATGCCCTCATCTAATCTCTGTGCCGAAACACAAGCACTTATAAACTCACTCTGGTGTCAACTACCAGCAGTGTATCTACTCAGTCACTGTGTATGCACTTGTACAATGTTTCAGGCATGAAGAGACACTGTGCTACAGTTAAATGTGCACAATGTATGCAGACCCCTAATCCCCTGTAGACTACTGATTCACTTTTGTAATAATCTATGTAGTACTCATGCAGTGCTCCAATCACACTCTCACTCTCTCTTCACTGTTGCAATCATCCTCATAGAACCATGCCCTCATCTATTCTCTGTGCCAAAACAGAAACAGTTATAAACTCACTCTGGTGTCAACTACCAGCAGTCTATCTACTCAGTCACTGTGTATGCACTTGTACAATGTTTCAGGCATGAAGAGACACTGTGCTACAGTCAAATATGCACAATCTATGCAGGACCCTAACCCCCTGTAGACTACTGATTCACTCTTGTAATAATCTAGGTAGTACTCATGCACTGTTCCAATCACACTGTCACTCTGCCAATCCATAAGCTCTTATGGAGCAGATTTACAAGCCACTAGTACATCACTTTTTGTGACGTAGTGGTGGTGCTGGGGGCACCTCCATATTTAGAAGGAGAGAAAAAGCCACCCTGCATGGCTTTTCCTCTCCTTGTAAATATGACCCCTTCATACGCAGCACTTTCTGATGAAGGGGCGTTCCATGGGTGTTTCTGTGTATGTCATTTATATACTCCAACTCTTACATACACTGCCTTTTACATATGTAGTTACTTGGACATGTACCATTGAGACATCAATTCACTCACCAATACACCCATACACACACTCACCCACCCATACAGCACTTCACTGATGCACTCTTGAACCCATACACCCAGTGAAACACCCACTCACACATCTATGCACAGAGTCACACACCCCCCCACCCACCCACACAGACACTGACAACCAATCAATAACCCATATAGACACTCATGTAGCTACTCAGCAATCCATGCAGCCGCTTACACACCAACTGACAGACTGATACAGACATTTACACAGTTTAGTCACTAACCCATGCATTCAGTCAGGCACGTGTAATCACTCACTTATACAGTCAGTCACGCACCTACTAAATCATCTATTCACACACTCAAACACCCACTCATACTTCAATACACATTCGCATATATATTTATAAAACATATTTAAATGTTACAGAGGTGTAAAAGGGGCGTGGCCTCGGACCACCCCTCTGAAATGCAGCCCTGTGGCGCTTACTGGAGGTACCTGGTGGGCTAGTTGACCCCCAGTGACCCTCAGGATTCTAGGGGACTTAATCCCTCAACTTAAAACACGTCACAGGGCGTGTTTGCATACTTGTCACATCAGGCACCGCCCCCTGCCTTCACCACTGTTCAAATGCACCCGTGCTGCGTTTTAAGTTTCGGGATTAAGTCCCCTTGAATCCTGAGGATCTCTGGGGGCCAACTAGCCCACCAGGTACCTCCAGTATGTGCCACAGGGCTGCATTACAGAGAGGTGGTCCAAGGCCATGCTCCTTTTTACACCTCTTTGCAACTCAGCTCTGTGGTGCTTACTGGAGGTACCTGGTGGGCTAATTGGCCCCCAGGGACCCTCAGTATTCGAAGGGACTTAATCCCCCAACTTAAAACACGCCACGGGGAGTGTTTGCACAGTGGTGCAGGGAGGGGGCGGGGCCTGATATTACAAGTGTGCAAACGCACCCTGTGGCGTGTTTTAAGTAGGGGGATTAAGTCCCCTTGAGTCCTAAGGGTCCCTGCGGGCCAACTAGCCCAACAGGTACCTCCAGTAACCACCACAGAGCTGCGTTGCAGAGAGGTGTAAAAAGGGGCGTGGCCTCAGACCACCTCTCGATACCAAAGGGGATGATGGACGGAGCGTTTGAGCAAATCAAACACTCACCCCCAGTCAACTGATCTGGGTTTAATCCATCATCATTCTTTAGCTCACTGCACCACCCCAGTTCAGACATGGCAATATGCAAATCAGTCTGACCCGGTGCCTCATGGGAACAGTCCAGCCCGAACTGCCAAGCCATGTCTTCCCTGGACCGGAAACAAGCATCCTGGGACTGGTTTCGGGTTTATAACCCTCATCAGCCAGGCTATCTTGAATCCAGTGGCAAAGTGAGCAAGGGATCCACGTCTGGGCATACCCTGGCAACTTAGGACGAACAAAGCGATACCAAAAGGGATGATGGACGGAGCGTTTGAGCAAATCAAACACTCACCCACACCCAACTGATCTGGGTTTAATACAGCATCATTCTTTAGCTCACTGCACCACCCCAGTTCAGACATGGCCATATGCAAATCAGTCTGACCCTGTGCCTCATGGGAACAGTCCAGCCTGAACTGCAAAGCCATGTCTTCCCTGGACCTGAAACAAGCATCCTGGGACCAGTTTTGGGTTTATAACCCTCATCAGCCAGGCTATCTTGAATCCAGTGGCAAAGTGAGCAAGGGACCCACGTCTGGGCATACCCTGCCAAATTAGGGCGAAGAAAGCGATACCAAAGGGGATGATGGACGGAGTGTTTGAGCAAATCAAACACTCACCCCGAGTCATCTTATCTGGTTTAATCCACCATCATTCTTTAGCTCACTCCACCATCCCAGTTAAGACATGGCCATATGCAAATCAGTCCACCTCTCTGCAATGCAGCCCTGTGGTGGTACCTGGTGGGCTAGTTGGCCCCCAGGGACCCCCAGGATTGAAGGGGAATTAATTCCCCAACTTAAAACACATCACAGGGCACGTTTACAGAGTGTTGCTGGGAGGGGGCGGGGCCTCAGGCGCTATGCCGGCTTTTAAAAAAATATATTTTTAGAAGGGGGGCTGTGTGGCCCCCCTTCCTTTCCTATTTTGTGGGCTCAGGGGACCCCATCCATCAGGGCCTGACCCCAATTTTCTTATTTTTAAAAAGAAACAGAAGGAGACCGCGCGGCCCCTCCCCTCCTGAGGCCATTTTCGGCCCCAGGGACCCCATCCCCCGGGGCATGGGCAGTATTTATTTATTCATTTATTTTTTTAGGAGGGGGTGCATGGCCCCCCTCCTCAGACCATTTATAGCCCCGGGAACCCCATCCCCCGGGGCCGGCCTTTCTTTTTTCTAATTTATTTTTTTTAGTGGAAGGGGACCACGTGGACCCCCTCCCGGGCCACCTCTGGCCCCAGGGACCCCATCCCCCGTGGCCAGCCCTATCCTTTGGGGACCGGGGAGGCCCCAATTCCACCACGGTCCTGCCGGCTCCCTGCCTCCTGCGGGAGCCGGCATTGCTTTTCCACAAGGGGAGCTGCTGACATGCAGCTCCCCTTGTGGAAAAGCAATCTACTTTGGATTTTGGAAGCGAGAGCAGGAAACCTGCTCTCGCTTCCAAAATCCAAAGCAGAGTTTGCTATGACACTGTCATAGCAAACAGCAGTGTCCCGGGGGTGGGCCCCCCGGGACACTGCAGGAGCCATCCCTGGGGGGTGGTGGTCCCCAGGGCCATTAAGAGGTCCAGGAGGGGGGCCGCGCGGCCCCCTCCCTTCAATTAGAAAGCCCAGGGGAGGTGGTGGTCCCCAGGGCTCAGGAGTCCGTAACGGACCCCCATATTTGAATCATTAGTGCCCCGGGAGGTGGTGGTCCCCGGGGCGTGTGGGGGCTGCTTGAGCACGCCACACAGGTTTATTACTTTTTTTTAAATCAGCCCCAGGGGTGGCGGTCCCCGGGGCAGCGGGGGGGGGGGGCGTGTGCCCCCGTGAATATTTAACAAAAGCCCGGGAAGTGGTGGTCCCTGGGGCTTGGTGGGGCCTTGGAGGCCTTCCCAGATTAATAGAGAAATTAACCCCAGGGTGTCGGTCCCCGGGGCTGCAGGAGGGCCGCGTGCCCTCCTGCATACTATTTACATAGCCCCAGGAGGTGGTGGTCCCATGGGGCTGCAGGGGCCCCCTTGGGCCCCCGCAATTAAAAACAATATGAATTAGGCAATGCCCCCGAGACTTGGCCCACCCGGGGGCCTCATTTAACTGAAGCTCAGGAGCCCGCGCTTAATTTTTTTATATAATTTTGGCGAGATTCATGACCCCATTGCGATTTTTACTGAAATTATAAAAAAATGCTTTTTTGGCCCTGGGTGTCCTTGTGGCACCCTTGAGCAGGCCTAGGCGGTCAGGGTGTTTCTACCCTGCCCCCTTTTCTTGTTTTTTTAAGTTTTTTCTACTGTTTTCTTGTGGCTCGGTTCTACCGAGTGACAAGATGGCTGCCAACACTTCTTGGTTTGGAGTGTTGGCAGCCAATCACATTGAGCTCGTGGTCAGGAGGGTTCGCGAATCCACTTGAAGAAATCAAAACTCCTTCTCAGGGTTAAACTAACAAAAAGAAGATGGCACAGAAACTGAAATATAAAAGAACATCTTTATTAAACTCAAAATGAGTGTGACTACGTCACCCAGAAGCCGCAGCAACTGAATGAGGCAGTCCAAAGAGAGCAGAACACTGGGGCCTTATATATGTGAGGGTTACATACTCAGCATAAAAGAAAGGGGCAGTCCTAGCTCATGCAAGCATGCAAGATGCCAATATGGACATGCAAGATCTGCCAAATATTAGCCAATAGGAAAACATTCAAAACAAGGCATCATGTAACCAGAACGTCCCCCTTGAGTTGTGTTTTTGCCCAACCCCATAAGTCAATCAATGACAGCACCTATAGGTCAATCAGTAACGGCAGGAAATGTTTGTGTGCTTCAAAGGACAACTTGCAAAATAGGATAATGTGGAGAAAGAATACTGAAGGCCAACAAATAGTTGGGACAAGGATTAGTCAGTATAGGCAAGGATTTAGTCAGTCTGGCTAGTTCCTGGAACTGGCTTCACAACAAGGAAGGGGAGGTTATTTGAAACGTGGCAGTAGAAAGGGCAAAAACACTCGGTTTACCAAGCTGCCTGAGTGAGGGCAACAAAGGAGTCATACAAAAAAAGAAATCATCTGGTTTCAACCTGCTGCTGATACTTCACATAACACACAAAATATCAATTGTAACCAACCATCTTAAATTAAGGCAACTACATGGACAGTATTTTTCAAAAGCAAAAATATGAATGTATTACCCCCTTTGAGGCCCTGCTTTGAGCAAGGCCGTGCAGGAATGCACTTCTCGACCTTGCACAGTCCTCCAAGAGCTAAGAATAACACCTCAGCAGAACTTTCTGGGCTGCTATCCAGCCTCTGCCAGCATTCCTGGTCTCCGCCACTTTTCAAGGTTCCTATAGTGTGCAAGCATTAATGTCTTCTTGTCAGAGAAGCTTTTCCAAGCAATGGTTTCTCCATCTGTTTACACTCACTCCTAACTCCCACCTTACTGACCTCAAGGTCAAAATCTGCCTCGCGCTCTGCGCTTCTCAGCCCTGCCTCTCTCCCCACCCTGAAGCTTGTCACAGACAAAAAAAAACCTTCCTAACTCTTCCTAACCTGCAATAATTAATCCTATTTAAAAACACATGTTATATATATTACTTCTTTTAGGGGCTACAATTTATTTCTATTCTTAAATTATTAAAACATTCACTGTGAATAACTCACAGAACATAATAACATAACATACTAGCTTTAGAACAAATGTTTGTTACTATCCTATGCAACTGTACTTAGTTTATCAACCTTAAAAGGATGAACGTCTCAGTCTAGCTAGAGTTAGAACGTCCAATCTTGATATTAAACCCAAACCTCTGCACTGGGCACATTGGCTCACTGAGACATTAAAAGCAACCCCAAATGGGAACAACCTGCAAATTTGTATTATACCTAAATATATGCATTTACTGAAGCCTAAGGCACTTTAAAGCTATTGTAAAGGGCAAGAATGCTGTTTAAAAAGTCTATTTTACCCAATTTCGACTTTGATATTTGGGGCACTTAAAAATAAATATCCTATAATTGTGCTACATAATAATCATCCTCAGAATGTTCTTTACAGATTGCAGATATTGGACAATAGACATATCTCTTGCAAATCCTTTAGAAAAATGAGTTTTTCAAGCCTGCGCCAAGTGAAATTCCATATACAAATGTCCTCATTATGCAGTACAACACAACTTAAATTAAATTATAATGCTAGGAGGTCACAGTATTAATATTAAGCTTTATAAATAGTAAAAAAATGAATTTAGAAGCACTTTTTAATAATTATTTTTCATAATTAATAATTATTTTTGATAAACCCAATCATTTTTGATAATTTCACATATAAAAGCAAGCTGCATCCCTTGTCTATCATTTTAGATGCATTCATTTATAAGTCTAAGCACAAAAGCCTAACTTAAAACATTACAAAAAAAAACTTTCGCCACTTTTGTAACAGAACAATTATGTTAACATTAGAACCAAGAATATTCTTATAAAAATGCTTAAAGAGAGGAAACCATTAATTGAAATGTCTTTCTGTAATACAAAATAATGAACCTTAGTTTTGGAACCTTTTTAAAACAACATTTTGAAATGCAAAGTTTCACCCGTGTTCAACTGAGGGCGAAGTCCTGGCTGAGTAAACATTCCTGTCTATTAGAGCGGCTTGCTTATCGACAATAAAAGCTTGTCTCCCAGTGTTGTAACATGAGCACGGTGGCAGTCTTTTTCAAGCTAAGACATATCAATGCGTGTTGCGTTTGAGTTCAGCAAAAATTTACTTCAGCTGAAGTGTTTGCCTGTTAATATCTAATACAATGTATGTAAGTAAAAAATACTATAAGTTTATTTTTCTACAAAACACACAATTTCGTTTTTGAGGCCATTGTATTCCTAGTGAATGTGAATTTTAATTTTATTTTTTAAGCATTTAACAGTTTGTACATGTGCATAATTGCTTACTCTATAAATTATATAGCAACATATAGCTATTTAGCATATCACATGGTTCATTTCTGGATTTTTATTTAATTTCTACTTAATATTAATTAACTGACATTTTGCTTAACAGACTGAAAACATCAAGAAAAACCACAAACACACATTGAGCTCATTTCAGACATAAACAGAAAGGGGCAAACACTCAGGACACATACATTTAACCCACAGAAACACACATTTAACCCACAGATCAACACTTAGGACAGAAACAAAGGACAGCCCACAGACTGTACTTAAACCAAACCATTTGTAAATACTAGTTGCAAGTCATATTTACAAGAAACGCTTCTTAATAGTGTTCCAAAAGACTGCAAAAAACCCAGCCCAACAGACTGCTATATGTCCAAGAAGCCAAAATACACTCCATTCATAAGATTGCGCAGAACAAAGGATCCTTGTATGTATTATGTCCATATTTTAATTCCCTGGGGATACAGAATTACCAAGGAAGAAATATGTTTTTATACCTAAACCTATTTAGGTATTCCCTCAAGGGAGCCGGCTAATTTAATTCACATCTCGCTATGGTACCTTAAAAAAAAAAAAGCAACACATTCTTCGATGTGAGCTTGAAACAGTCATGCCGAAAAAATACTGCAGAATATGCAAGTATTTATAATCAAAGTAGTGCTTAAGGTACTCTCCGTACGTTGCACCGTTCAAATCTTATACAAAGTAGAGAAAAATCTCCTCATGACCTGCCTACACAAATTGCAATTTGCATATCAATCCAATACAAATCCAAAGTTGGCCAACACAAATTCATAACGACTCTTACCAATAAAAAGGTTGTCCAACTTCTAACTGCCAAGTTCTGAATGACCTAACGGTCTTTTTTTTTAGAATACTCACGCCAAAAAAAGTTCTCAGTCAGGAGTGATATCATGTGGAGGATCAAAATCAGGAAGATCAGAAATATACTGGGCTGCAGAGACAAAGAATCCCCAGAATCTCCGTGCACAGAGTACCTCCTTAGTAGAGTCCTGTCCTGTCCTCCTCAGTAGATTTCAGTCTCCTGACAAGATCGCTCCCTCAGATAGCCACTCCTGATGAGCCTCACAGAGGGCACCAATTGAAGAAATCAAAACTCCTTCTCAGGGTTAAACTAACAAAAAAAAGTTGGCACAGAAACTGAAATATTAAAGAACATCTTTATTAAACTCAAAAAGAGTGTGACTACGTCACCCAGAAGCCGCAGCAACTGAATGAGGCAGTCCAAAGAGAGCAGAACACTGGGGCCTTATATATGTGAGGGTTGCATACTCAGCATAAAAGAAAGGGGCAGTCCAAGCTCATGCAAGCATGCAAAATGCCAATATGGACATGCAAGATCTGCCAAATATTAGCCAATAGGAAAACATTCAAAACAAGGCATCATGTAACCAGAACGTCCCCCTTGAGTCGTGTTTTTGCCCAACCCCATAAGTCAATCAATGACAGCACCTATAGGTCAATCAGTAACGGCAGGACATGTTTGTGTGCTTCAAAGGACATCTTGAAAAATAGGATAATGCAGAGAAAGAATACTGAAGGTCAACAAATAGTTGGGACAAGGATTAGTCAGTATAGGCAAGGATTTAGTCAGTCTGGCTAGTTCCTGGAATTGGCTTCACAACAAGGAAGGGGAGGTTATTTGACACGTGGCAGTACAAAGGGCAAAAACACTCGGTTTACCAAGCTGCCTGAGTGAGGGCAACAAAATGGCGACAGAATACAGAATGGAGTTAAAACTGAATTACCTCACACTGGTGCCCTAGATTTCAAAACTTTTTCTTTTTCTAATTTCTCAGCAACTACTGAACGGATTTACACCATTTAACAAAAAGGGATCTTTCTGAACTAAGGGCTACCTTTTTGCCAAATTTGGTGTAATTCCGTTCAGCAGTTCGGGCTGTACCTTTGTCTAAAGTTTCCTATGTTAAATTACATGGGGAAAACGTGTTTTGGGACCCCCCTTTTTTCTCAGCCCCCGCTTGATGAATCACCCTGAAACTTACAAGACAGGAGCAGACCGGAGCGCCTCACTAGTTTTGAAAATTTTGCGAAGATTCGTCAAACGGCGCTAAAGTTATTGCGAAAACAAAAAATGCTTTTCCTATGGCGGTCGCCAGTAGGTAGTTATAGTTAGGACCTATTATCCATAGGAAATCTGCAACATTCTATTTGGAATAACTTTGGCGCTGGTTGACGAACCTTCGCGAAATTTTCAAAACTGGCGGGGTCCCAAAACGTGTTTTTCCCATGCAATATTCCATAAGAACCTTTAATCGCAGCTACAGCCCGAACTGCTGAACGGAATTACACCAAATTTGACAAAAAGGTGGCCCTTGGTTCACAAAGTAAAATCATAGATATATTTGGGCAGAGCCTGACCACACATCTCATCGTGAGATCTGATTGGCTGTCAGCACTTCATCCAAGAAGTGTTGGCAGCCATCTTGGGACCAATATACATGATAGCACCTCATTAAAAAGCATTGCAGTTAATAGAAGGTTTTTAGACTTTAGTTACATTATAAATCATTTGTTGATGGCACCATTCTCATTTTAGGAATTGTGGTGTGTTCTAAGGTGATTTTACCATGTGAAAAAGCCTTCTGCTGGGATATCATGAATCATGTTTGAGAGAAAACTATTTTCTCATGCTTTTCCCACAGAGGTTTGGAAGGTGATCTATAAGCTAAACTGAGAGCATATATTCTGTAAATTCACATTATCTTTCTCAGTCATGTGAGAATGAAGTCTGAAATTCTCAGTAAAACATGTACATCCAACAAGGGCAGAGACTGTCAGTTGATTCCTTTGTGTTCTACTGCATCTTTCCAGAGTGTTCTAAAGAACAACTAGAGCGCTAACAGTCCTACTTATGACAAAAGTATGGCACACCTGAAGCCATCTTGATTGGAATAAAGTGGTAACTCTTAAAACATTTCATTTAAAAAGGAACAAAATGAGGGGGTTCATTTTGCCATAGAAAGTATGAATAGTGCTGCAAAAAGAAAAATTAGGGCACATTCTGACTTCTCAAATCTTCTTCGATTTCATTAAAAAATTCTGGCATGCAGACTGAAACATGCACTTTGAATACCAGCAGCAGACTTCCCTGGTGAGCAGTAGCTTTACTACAGTGATTTGTATTTATATAGATATGCAGATTATATATGTATGTATATATATATATACAAATACATATATATAAATGCATCCAATGCAGACCACCCCATGTGGAAGAGATCAGAGGACACAGCGGGGACTTTTCGGAAGGTTTTCTTTATTAGGAGAGTGCAGGGCATAATGCATTTCGGCGTTTAGGTGTGCTTCTTCAGACGCCCTTCACACGACAAGGATCACACTTTCACCTCCCTTTTGTGCTGCTAAGGTCCTCCCCCTTGGCGGGAAGTCAGGTGGCTCCTCCAGATTACTTGCAGCTGTCGTCAGGTGAGTAGAGACTACAGCCCCCATCATGCACCACAGTGGATAGTATTCTAGGCGGAGTCCATGCTCAGTGAGCACTGTAATACCTGGTAAAAGGGGGTTTTCTTGAGGAAAGTGAATCCACACTGAGTCACTCCGAGTCTTCCTTGGGTCCCCAACGTTCTGCCTCTTACACCAGAGACTGACCGGGCCACACAACACAGATATAATAATCCTGCTGATACGTGAAGTCACGCACTGCTCCTGGCAGAGGCCGTATGTCCGAACTGGTTGCTGAGGCGGGTGTGCGTGATCCGATACCTCGGAAGAAGAAAGTGTTTCCACTGATGCCAGCAATACGCAGTCCTCTTTAAGAACGGGTCCTCTTAGACATGCTGCCAGCAAACACGTCAAAATATCCAATGCAGACCACCCCATGTGGAAGAGATCAGAGGACACAGCGGGGACATTTCGGAAGGTTTTCTTTATTAGGAGAGTGCAGGGCATAATGCATTTCGGCGTTAAGGTGTGCCTTCTTCAGACGCCCTTCACACGACAAGGATCACACTTTCACCTCCCTTTTGTGCTGCTAAGGTCCTCCCCCTTGGCGGGAAGTCAGGTGGCTCCTCCAGATTACTTGCAGCTGTCGTCAGGTGAGTAGAGACTACAGCCCCCATCATGCACCACAGGGGATAGTATTCTAGGCGGAGTCCATGCTCAGTGAGCACTGTAATACCTAATGAGCAACTAGAGTGCTAACATTCAGAATTTATGGCAAATGTGTGACACATCTGAATACCTTCTTGATGGAACCAAAGTAGACAAGCATTGAAAATGCAATAGGTCTCGCCCTCGTTTAAGTTAAAGCAATTCTGTTTGTAATTAGGTGGCTTTTTAGCTTTGCTTTTATTAGTGTTTTTCAAACTTTCATGTACATACCATGCATATGTATGCATATATGTATATGTATATGTATGCATGCATTTATATTTGTATTTATATAGATATGCAGATTATATATATGTTTATATATGTATGTATATATATATATACAAATACATATATATAAATGCATATGCATATATATATGTGCATATGTGTGCGCGTAGAGAGAGGTAGAGAGGTAGAGGTGTAGAGGTAGAGGTGTAGAGGTAGAGAGGTAGAGAATAGTAGAGAGAGAGGTAGAGAGAGGTAGAGAGGAGAGAGTGAGTAATAGAGAGTAGAGAGTGAGTAGTAGAGAGTAGTAGAGAGTAATAGAGATAGTAGCAGAGAGTGAGTAGTAGAGAGTAGTAGAGTGAGTAGTAGAGAGTGAGTATAAGAGAGTAATAGAGAGTAGTAGAGAATGAGTAGTAGAGTGAGTACTAGAGAGTAGTAGAAAGTAGTAGACAGTGAGTAGTAGAGAGTGAGTAGTAGAGAGTAGTAGAGAGTGAGTAGTAGAGAGTGAGTAGCAGAGAGAGAGTAGTAGAGTAGTAGAGAGTAGTAGAGCGTGAGTAGTAGAGAGTAGTAGAGAGTGAGTAGTTCAGAGTGAGTAGTAGAGTGAGTAGTAGAGTGAGTAGTAGAGAGTGAGTAGTAGAGAGTGAGTAGTAGAGAGTAGTAGAGAGAGAGTAATAGAGAGTGAGTAGTAGAGAGTAGTAGAGAGTGAGTAGTAGAGAGTGAGTAGTAGAGAGAGAGTAGTAGAGAGTGAGTAGTAGAAAGTAGTAGAGTGACTAGTAGAGAGAGTGTAGTAGAGAAAGAGTAGTAGAGAGTGAGTAGTAGAGAGTAGTAGAGAGTAGTAGAGAGTGAGTAGTAAAGAGTAGTAGAGAGTGAGTACTAGAGAGTAGTAGATAGTGAGTAGTAGAGAGAGAGTAGTAGAGAGAGTAGTAGAGAGTGAGTAGTAGAGAGTGAGTAGTAGAGAGTGAGTAGTAGAGAGTAGTAGAGAGTGAGTAGTAGAGTGAGTAGTAGAGAGTAGTAGAGAGTGAGTAGTAGAGAGCAAGTAGTAGAGAGTGTGTAGTAGAGAGTGAGTAGTAGAGAGTGAGTAGTAGAGTGAATAGTAGAGAGTAGTTGAGAGCGAGTAGTAGAGAGTGAGTAGTAGAGAGTGAGCAGTAGATAGTGAGTAGTAGAGAGTAGTAGAGAGTGAGTAGTAGAGAGATAGTAGTAGAGAGTGAGTAGTAGAGAGTAGAAGAGTAGTAGGGAGTGAGTAGTAGAGAGAGAGTAGTAGAGAGTGAGTAGTAGAGTAGTAGAGTAGTAGAGAGTGAGTGGTAGAGAGTAGTAGAGAGCAGTGGAGTAGTAGTAGAGAGTGAGTAGTAGAGAGAGTAATAGAGAGTAGTAGAGAGTGAGTAGTAGAGAGTGAGTAGTAGAGAGTCGTAGAGAGCGAGTAGTAGAGCATGAGTAGTGGAGAGTGAGAGGTAGAGAGTAGTAGCGAGTGAGTAGTAGTGAGTGAGTACTAGAGAATGAATAGTAGAGAGTGAGTAGTAGAGAGAGAGTAGTGGAGAGAGAGTAGTAGAGAGTGAGTAGTAAAGAGTGAGTTGTAGAGACAGAGAAGTAGAGAGTGAGTAGTAGAGTAGTAGAGAGTGAGTGGTAGAGAGTAGTAGAGAGTAGTAGAGTGAGTAGTAGAGAGAAGTAGAGAGTGAGTAGTAGAGAGTGAGTAGTAGAGAGTAGTAGTAGAGAGTAGTAGTAGAGAGTAGTAGAGAGTAGTAGAGAGTGATTAGGAGAGAGTAGTAGCGAGTGAGTAGTAGAGAGTGATTAGTAGAGAGAGAGTAGTAGAGAGTAAGTAGTAGAGAGTGAATAGTAGAGAGTAGTAGAGAGTGAGTAGTAGAGAGAGAGTAGTAGAGAGTATTAGAGAGTGAGTAGTAGAGAGTGAGTAGTAGAGAGTGAGTAGTAGAGTGAATAGTAGAGAGTAGTTGAGAGCGAGTGGTTGAGAGCGAGTAGTAGAGAGTGAGAAGTAGAGAGTGAGTAGTAGAGAGAGTAGTAGAGAGTAGTAGAGAGTGAGTAGTAGAGAGTGAGTAGTAGAGAGTCGTAGAGAGCGAGTAGTAGAGTGTGAGTAGTGGAGAGTGAGTAGTAGAGAGTAGTAGAGAGTGAGTAGTAGAGAGTGAATAGTAGAGAGTGAGTAGTAGAGAGCAGTAGAGAGTGAGTAGTAGAGAGTGAATAGTAGAGAGAGAGTAGTAGAGAGAGAGTAGTAGAGAATGAGTAGTAGAGAGTAGAGTGAGTAGTAAAGAGTGAGTACTAGAGACAGAGAAGTAGAGAGTGAGTAGTAGAGTAGTAGAGAGTGAATGGTAGAGAGTAGTAAAGAGTAGTAGAGTGAGTAGTAAAGAGTAGTAGAGAGTGAGTAGTAGAGAGTAAGTAGTAGAGAGTAGTAGTAGAGAGTAGTAGTAGAGAGTGAGTAGGAGAGAGTAGTAGTGAGTGAGTAGTAGAGAGTAATTAGTAGAGAGAGAGTAGTAGAGAGTGAGTAGTAGAGAGTGAATAGTAGAGAGTAGTAGAGAGTGAGTAGTAGAGAGAGAGTAGTAGAGAGTAGTAGAGAGTGAGTAGTAGAGAGTAGTAGAGAGTGAGTGGTAGAGAGTAGTAGAGAGTGAGTAGTAGAGAGTAGTAGAGTAGTAGAGAGTGAGTAGTACAGAGTAGTAGAGAGTGAGTAGTAGAGAGTGGGTAGTAGAGAGAGTAGTAGAGAGTAGTAGAGAGTGAGTAGTAGAGTAGCAGAGAGTAGTCAGTGCCAGTCCGTGTCAGTCAGTGTCAGTCAGTCAGTGTCAGTCAGTCAGTGTCAGTCAATCAGTGTCAGTCAGTGTCAGTCAGTGTCAGTCAATCAGTGTCAGTCAGTGTCAGTCAGTCAGTGTCAGTCAATCAGTGCCAGTCAGTGTCAGTCAGTCAGTGCCAGTCATTGTCAGTCAGTCAGTTTCAGTCAATCAGTGTCAGTCAGTCAGTGTCAGTCAGTGTCAATCAGTCAGTGTCAGTCAGTCAGTGTCAGCTAGAGCAGCTCTGCTGACCTGGTTCTCTGGCTCTAAAGCAGCTCTGCTGACCTGGTTCTCTCCCTCTAGAGCAGCTCTGATGACCTGGTTTCTCTGGCTCTACAGCAGGTCTGCTGACCTGGTTCTCTGGCTCTACAGCAGATCTGCTGACCTAGTTCTTAGGCTACAGAGCAGCTCTGCTGATCTGGTTCTCTGGCTCTACAACAGCTCTGCTGACCTGGTTCTCTGGCTCTAAAGCAGCTCTGCTGAACCGGTTCTATGGCTCTAAAGCAGTTCTGCTGACATGGTTCTCTGCCTCAAGAGCAGCTCTGCTGACCCGGTCCTATGGCTCTAAAGCAGCTCTGCTGACCTGGTTCTCTGGCTCTGGAGCAGCTCTGCTGACCTGGTTCTCTGGCTCTAAAGCAGTTCTGCTGACCTGGTTTTCTCCCTCTAAAGCAGCTCTGCTGACCTGGTTTCTCTGGCTCTACAGCAGCTCTGCTGACCTGGTTCTCAGCCTCTAGAGCAGCTCTGCTAACCTGGTTTCTCTGGCTCTACATCAGGTCTGCTGACCTGGTTCTCTAGCTCTAGAGCAGCTCTGCTGAACCGGTTCTATGGCTCTAAAGCAGTTCTGCTGACATGGTTCTCTGGCTCTAGAGCAGCTCTGCTGACCTGGTTCTCTCCTTCTAGAGCAGCTCTGCTGACCTGGTTCTCTCCCTCTAAAGCAGCTCTGCTAACCTGGTTCTCTGGCTCTAGAGCAGCTCTGTTGAACTGGTTCTTAGGCTCTAGAGCAGCTCTGCTGACCTGGTTCTCTGGCTCTAAAGCAGCTCTGCTGACCTGGTTCTATGGCTCTAAAGCAGCTCTGCTGACCTGGTTACTGGTTATAGAGCAGCTCTGCTGACCTGGTTCTCTTGCTCTAAAGCAGCTCTGCTGACCTGATTCACTGGCTCTAAAGCAGCTCTTCTGGCCTGGTTTCAGTGGCTCTGAAGCAGCTCTGCTGACCTGGTTCTCTCCCTCTAAAGCAGCTCTGCTGACCTGGTTTCTCTGGCTCTACAGCAGCTCTGCTGACCTTTTTCTCTGGCTCTAGAGCAGCTCTGCTGACCTTGTTTTTAGGCTCTAGAGCAACTCTGCTGACCTGGTTCTCTGGCTCTACAACAGCTCTGCTGACCTGGTTCTCTGGCTCTAAAGCAGCTCTGCTGACCAGGTTCTATGGCTCTAAAGCAGTTCTGCTGACCTGTTTCTCTGGCTCTAGAGCAGCTCTGCTGACCTGGTGCCTTGGCTCTAAAGCAGCTTTGCTGACCTGGTTCTCTCCCTCAAAAGCAGCTATGCCGACCTGGTTCTCTGGCTCTAAAGCAGATCTACTGACCTGGTTTCTCTGGCTCTACAGCAGCTCTGCTGACATGGTTCTCTGGCTCTAGAGCAGCTCTGCTGACCTGGTTCTTGGGCTCTAGAGCAGCTCCGCTGACCTGGTTCTCTGGCTCCAAAGCAGCTCAGTTGACCTGGTTCTATGGATCTAAAGAAGCTCTGCTGACCTGGTTCTATGGCTCTAAAGCAGCTCTGCTGACCTGGTTCTCTGACTCTAGAGCAGCTCTGCTGACCTGGTTCTCTGGCTCTAAAGCAGCTCTGCTGACCTGGTTCTCTGGCTCTAAAGCAGCTCTGCTGACCTGGTTCTCTGCCTCTAGAGCAGCTCTGCTCACCTGGTTCTCTGACTCTAAAGCAGCTCTGCTGACCTGGTTCTCTGGCTTTAGAGCAGCTCTGCTGACCTGGTTCTCTGGCTCTAAAGCAACTCTGCTGACCTGGTTCTCTCCCTCTAAAGAGCTTTGCTGACCTGATTCTCTGGCTCTAAAGCAGTTCTGCTGACCTTGTTCTCTGCCTCTAGAGCAGCTCTGCTGACCTGGTTCTGTGCCTCTAAAGCAGCTCTGCTGACCTGGTTCTCTGGCTCTAGAGCAGCTCTGCTGACCTGGTTCTCTGGCTCTAAAGCAGTTCTGCCGACCTGGTTCTCTCCCTCTAAAGTAGCTCTGCAGACCTGGTTTCTCTGGCTCTACAGCAGCTCTGCTGACCTGGTCCTCGGCCTCTAGAGCAGCTCTGCTCACCTGGTTTCTCTGGCTCTACAGCAGGTCTGCTGACCTGGTTCTCTGGCTCTACAGCAGGTCTGCTGACCTAGGGGCATATGTACGAACCAACATTTTTGTCGCAAACGCTGCGAATCGCAAAAAACAGCGTTTGCGACTAAATTTTCGCAATTTCATATGTATGACACACATTCCCAGTGCAAAATAAGAAATTGCTAAATTAGTGATTTTTTAGGCTGCGAAACTCCAAAATTGCAATAGAGCTTGCGATTTCTTAAATTGCGATATTCTCAATTTGCAAAAATCGCAAAAAGGATATCGCAAAATAAGAAATCGCAAGCAAATGTATGAAAAACTCGCTAATTGCGAAATCTCGAAATTCGCTAATTAAGAAATCGCAATTAACACCAAGTGCATGCAGGTGATAAACAGGTGCAAGGTACTTAAACCACCCCACAATGCAACAGAACCTTCCACAATGGCAGCACTGTTTGTGATAGCCAGGAGGCTGCGTATTCAGGCTCTTGCACAGAGGAGAATGAGACAGGAACGTATATTCAGGCTGCGCATCACTCTGTTCCAGCACACTGAAGAGGACATCCATGACAAGTACAGGCTGCCCCACGATCATATTGGACCTGATTGAGGAGCTGAAACCCTATTTGGAACACCCTACACGTAGGACACAAACAATTCCCACACATGTGCAGGTCCTGTGCTCCCTGCACCTCCTGGCGTCAGGGAGTTTTCAACGGGTCATAGCGGAGGTTGGTGGGGTGTCACAGAGTGCACTTTCGCGCTTTTTCCATGCCTTCCTCGATGCAATGCTACAGAGGCTAGCACATCACATATACTTCCCCACCACTCAACAGGCATTACAGCAAACCAAACTTGACTTCTACCAGATTGCACGTTTCCCCCACGTCATTGGCTGCATCGATGGGACCCATGTGCCCATCAGCAACTGAATATGTCTACAGAAACCGTAAATGCTACCATTCCCTCAATATACAGATTGTGTGCAACGCAAAGTATATCATCAATGACATTGTACCCAAATACCCTGGCAGTACACATGACTCTTTCATCTTTAGACACAGTGGAATACACAGACGTCTGAGTGCTGGAAAGTTTGGGGAGGGATACCTGCTAGGTAAATACATGGCACACATCCATACATCCAATACATCACTGGAGGGTGGGGACACTGACTTACCTATTGTGTGTATCCCTGCAGGTGACAGTGCCTATGCAGTGCGGGACTTCATCCTGACCCCGTATCTGGATCCAGCCAATGCAAGTGAGAGGAGATACAACAGGGCACACAGATCTACACACTGCGCCATTGAGCGTACGTTTGGAATCCTAAAGAGCCGGTTCCGGTGCCTGCATAAAAGTGGAGGCGCACTGCAATACAGCCCTGAGACCTGCTGTAAAATCGTGGCAAGCTGTGCAATGCTCCATAACATGGCTATGAGGAAAGGCACCACAATTGATGTGACCGATACAGACACATCGGATGACGATTGCCCTGCTCCCCCTGGCAGACCAGCATCAGGAGTCGGGGCAGCTGCTGGACGCCAGAGACGGACTGAGATCACACAAAACTACTTCTAGGTGAGTAATGATGACATGAGACAAAAAATGATTAGGCCTGGGCGAAGCACTACGCTACGCTCGCGTAGTTTGCGAAGTTCGCGCTACTTCGCGCTACGCGAACTGCACGTAGCACAGTGCGAACACGCGTAGCGTAGTGTTGCGTAGTGCTGCGGTCATTTTTTGCTTGCTCGCGGTCCTCAACGTCAAGTTGGCGACCGCGAGCAAGCAAAATGACATCCTGGCGAGACTTTTTCCTTGTTCGCGATCGCGAGCATGGAAAATAAACCTCCCGGCGAGATTCCCAACGCGAGAAGGTCAGGTTTCTCATTGCGAGGGGTCGCGTATGCTCGCGACCGCTCGCGATGAGAAACTACCAGTTCGCGTTGAGAAAGCTGCAGCTCGAGTAAAAATCTACTCGAGCAGCAGAAAACTACAGCTCGCACTGTGCAAGATGCCATTTTCAATGATTGCACAGTGCCGGTTGCTTGTCCGCACTGTGCAATCATTGAAAACAACATCTTGCACAGTGCGAACATGTTACTTCGCAGTTCGCGAAGTGCTACGCGTAGCTCGCGTAGTGCGAACTTCACTTTGCGTAGCTTCGCGAAGTGCTACTTCGCGAACTACGCCCACCCTTAAAAATGATTATAATGTGTGCTGTGTTTATTCACACTTCACAATCATTAAGTATTGCTGTACCCAGCACATGTTATGCACACAGTGCAGGTACGGCACAAGTAACTGTGCAATCTGCATTGTTGGGTTACATCACCCTTTTTTGCTCAATTGTCACTGGACAGTTCACCTCCTTCGGTGACGCATTGGTGGTGTTTGGCGTCCAGGCTGAGTGCCCTCTGTGGTGTTCCTGGGTCCTGCACCCTGTCTGGAACTGCGCCGTCTTGCTCCAGGCAATGTAGGAGTGATGCTGTTCCTACTGGAGGTTTCCTCACTCTCGCCAGAGGCCATGAGAGCGGTGCCACCTGAGTTGGCTGTCTGCATCTGCTCCACTGCACTGGTTACCTGTGCTAGCCCTCTTGCTATGTCCTCACAGCAGTGCGACATTTCCACCTGCATGGTGATTTTTCTACATGTCAGGTTGCTGGTGGTGGTGCAGAGGCGGTTCACGGCCTTAGTATACGTGTGCAGTCGTGCATTGGCACGTTGGGCAGCCCTGCCACTGGCGTCTTGGTTGTGCCTCAGAGTGTCACAGAGGTCACGTATGGCCCCTGCCATGGCCATGATGTCCTCCCCCATGTTTCGCTGATTTCTGTTGAGAGTGCATAGCTGCCTATTTATTGAGCGCAATGATTTACATTGCAGGCGTTGTACCTGCAGCATGCTGTGTTCCAGGCCAGAAAACATGGTGTCCTCCGCTTCAGTGGCAGTGCTGCTCCTGGGCCTTGACCTGGGTCTTTCCAGGGATGGAATACTCTGCCTTGGTGTGTCCTGACTCGGCATGTGTGACACACCCTGACTCCCCTCTCTTCTGTCACTATCCTCCCCTGTGGCCTATATGTCATCCTCAAATGGAGGCAGTGGGGGCACACGTGTGCGCTTCCGGCGCAGGATTGGTGTGTGCTCCGTATCATCACAGGAGTCCCCATCATCATGATGCTCCTCAGGATGTTCTGGCTCCTCTCCCTCTGCACTGTCATCACATGCCCTTGATTGTGCTGTGGATGTAAAGGGGACTACTTGAGTTTGTGTCTTTGTCTGCAATTTGCACTCAATAAAGTTTCTACAGTTTGTCTCGGCTAACTTCTGACCCTGTATCATTCACTTATCCCCAACCCACATGTTGCATTAGATTTCCTATGTCTCATGGACACACTGTCAGACATATTACTACAAGTTCCATGATGCATTGCTGGGTGTGCTGCAAGACTTGGACTGGAATGACATTTTTTCTGTATATTTTGCGCATTTGGGGAAGTGTGCATGGAAGGGGGATCAGTGCGGATTGATTTGGCATGCATCTTACCTTGGCTACTGGATGCAGGGTTGGAGCTGTCAATGTCAGCCACACCACCGATGCTCCCAGGCAGGAGAGTGGACTCAACAAGCTCCTCGTGGGGTGTTGGCTGTGCTGCTGTGGATGGTCCTCCCCCGGTCTTGTTTGCATCCTTTAGTCTGGCTGCCACCCTCTCCTTCGACCTCTGCCGCATATCGTACCATCGCTTATGCAATTCCTCGATAGTGCGATTCGTCACACCCACAGCATTCACCTTCTGTTGAATCTCCAGCCAGATTTTGCGTTTCCTCGCTTCTGGGACTCGCAGTGCCTTTTTCCCAAATAGGAGCTCATGGCTGCAAACCATCTCCTCTATGAGGACCTCCTGCTCCTTGTCAGAGAACTTGTGCTTTCTCTTTTTCTTCTCTGCCTCCTTGCCCTCATGTTGCTTGTGGGACTCCATTTGGGTTTGTTCTCTCCTGGGATGCCTCCTCACACTCTCCAAACAGCCTCTGGGTGTGGCTCAGGTAAGCAGGTGCAGGAAATCACTCCCACTTCCTGGTTGTGATGTCATCAGGCTGCACCGGTATTGCAGATTCCCGTTTTTGCGATTTCTTAATTTGCGAATTTCGCAATTAAGGAATCGCAAATGATGTTTCTGAGACTTTTTTGCGATTATTAAGAAATCGCTAATCATTTGCGATTTTTTTTTTACATACCGATTTGCGAATCTCAAATTGCTAATCGCAAAATATCGCAATTTGAGATTCGCAAAACGGGACTTTCATACATATGCCCCCTAGTTCTTAGGCTACAGAGCAGCTCTGCTGATCTGGTTCTCTGGCTCTACAACAACTCTGCTGACCTGGTTCTCTGGCTCTAAAGCAACTCAGCTGAACCGGTTCTATGGCTCTAAAGCCGTTCTGCTGATATGGTTCTCTGGCTCTAGAGCAGCTCTGCTGACCTGGTTCTCTCCCTCTAAAGCAGCTCTGCTGACCTGGTTCTCTGGTTCTAGAGCAGCTCAGCTGAACTGGTTCTTAGGCTCTAGAGCAGATCTGCTGACCTGGTTCTATGGCTCTAAAGCAGCTCTGCTGACTTGGTTCTCTGGTTCTAGAGCAGCTCTGCTGACCTGGTTCACTGGCTCTAAAGCAGCTCTGCTGGCCTGGTTTCTGTGGCTCTAAAGCAGCTCTGCTGACCTGGTTCTCTCCCTCTAAAGCAGCTCTGCTGACCTGGTTTCTCTGGCTCTACAGCAGCTCTGCTGACCTTTTTCTCTGGCTCTAGAGCAGCTCTGCTGACCTAGTTCGTAGGCTCTAGAGCAGCTCTGCTGACGTGGTTCTCTGGCTCTACAACAGCTCTGCTGACCTGGTTCTCTGGCTCTAAAGCAGCTCTGCTGACCAGGTTCTATGTCTCTAAAGCAGTTCTGCTGACCTGTTTCTCTGGGTCTAGAGCAGCTCTGCTGACCAGGTTCTCTGGCTCTAGAGCAGCTCTGCTGACCTGGTTCTCTGGCTCTAAAGCAGCTCTGCTGACCTGGTTCTCTCCTTCTAAAGAGCTCTGCTGATCTGATTCTCTGGCTCTAAAGCAGTTCTGCTGACCTGGTTCTCTGCCTGTTGAGCAGCTCTGCTGACCTGGTTCTGTGGCTCTAAAGCAGCTCTGCTGACTTGGTTCTCTGGCTCTAAAGCAGCTCTGCAGACCTGGTTCTATGGCTCTAAAGCAGCGCTGCTGACTTGGTTCTCTGGTTCTAGAGCAGCTCTGCTGACCTGGTTCACTGGCTCTAAAGCACCTCTGCTGGCCTGGTTTCTGTGGCTCTAAAGCAGCTCTGCTGGCCTGGTTCTCTCCCTCTAAAGCTGCTCTGCTGACCTGGTTTCTCTGGCGCTACAGCAGCTCTGCTAACCTTTTTCTCTGGCTCTAGAGCAGCTCTGCTGACCTAGTTCTTAGGCTCTAGAGCAGCTCTGCTGACCTGGTTCTCTGACTCTACAACAGCTCTGCTGACCTGGTTCTCTGGCTCTAAAGCAGCTCTGCTGACCTGGTTTCTCTGGCTCTACAGCAGCTCTGCTGACCTGGTTCTCTGGCTCTAGAGCAGCTCTGCTGACCTGGTTCTTGGGCTCTAAAGCAGCTCTGCTGGCCTGGTTTCTGTGGCTCTAAAGCAGCTCCGCTGGCCTGGTTCTCTCCCTCTAAAGCAGCTCTGCTGACCTGGTTTCTCTGGCTCTATAGCAGCTCTGCTGACCTTTTTCTCTGGCTCTAGAACAGCTCTGCTGTCCTGGTTCTCTGGCTCTACAACAGCTCTGCTGACCTTGTTCTCTGGCCCTAAAGCAGCTCTGCTGACCAGGTTCTATGGCTCTAAAGCAGTTCTGCTGACCTGTTTCTCTGGCTCTAAAGCAGCACTGCTGACCTGGTCCCTTGGCTCTAAAGCAGCTTTGCTGACCTGGTTCTCTCCCTCTAAAGCAGCTCTGCCAACCTGGTTCTCTCGCTCTAAAGCAGATCTACTGACCTGGTTTCTCTGGCTCTACAGCAGCTCTGCTGACCTAGTTCTCTGGCTCTAGAGCAGCTCTGCTGACCTGGTTCTTGGGCCCTAGAGCAGCTCTGCTGACCTGGTTCTCTGGCTCTAAAGCAGCTCTGCTGACTTGGTTCTATGGATCTAAAGAAGCTCTGCTGACCTGGTTCTCTGGCTCTAGAGCAGCTCTGCTGACCTGGTTCTCTGCCTCTAGAGCAGCTCTGCTGACCTGGTTCTATGGCTCTAAAGCAGCTCTGCTGCCCTAATTCTCTGGCTCTAAAGCAGATCTGCTGACCTGGTTCTCTGCCTCTAGAGCAGCTTTGCTGACCTGGTTCTCTGGCTCTAAAGCAGCTCTGCTGACCTGGTTCTCTGGCTCTAGAGCAGCACTGCTGACCTGGTTCTCTGGCTCTAAAGCAGCTCTGCTGACCTGGTTCTCTCCTTCTAAAGAGCTCTGCTGATCTGATTCTCTGGCTCTAAAGCAGTTCTGCTGACCTGGTTCTCTGCCTCTAGAGCAGCTCTGCTGACCTGGTTCTGTGGCTCTAAAGCAGCTCTGCTGACCTGGTTCTCTGGCTCTAAAGCAGCTCTGCTGAACCGGTTCTATGGCTATAAAGCAGTTCTGCTGACATGGTTCTCTGCCTCTAGAGCAGCTCTGCTGACCTGGTTCTCTCCCTCTAAAGCAGCTCGGCTGACCTGGTTCTCTGGTTCTAGAGCAGCTCTGCTGAACTGGTTCTTAGGCTCTAGAGCAGCTCTGCTGACCTAGTTCTCTGGCTCTAAAGCAGCTCTGCAGACCTGGTTCTATGGCTCTAAAGCAGCTCTGCTGACTTGGTTCTCTGGTTCTAGAGCAGCTCTGCTGACCTGGTTCACTGGCTCTAAAGCACCTCTGCTGGCCTGGTTTCTGTGGCTCTAAAGCAGCTCTGCTGGCCTGGTTCTCTCCCTCTAAAGCAGCTCTGCTGACCTGGTCCCTTGGCTCTAGAGCAGCTTTGCTGACCTGGTTCTCTCCCTCTAAAGCAGCTCTGCCGGCCTGGTTCTCTCGCTCTAAAGCAGATCTACTGACCTGGTTTCTCTGGCTCTACAGCAGCTCTGATGACCTGGTTCTCTGGCTCTAGAGCAGCTCTGCTGACCTCGTTCTTGGGCTCTAGAGCAGCTCTGCTGAACTGGTTCTCTGGCTCTAAAGCAGCTCTGCTGACTTGGTTCTATGGATCTAAAGAAGCTGTGCTGACCTGGTTCTCTGGCTCTAGAGCAGCTCTGCTGACCTGGTTCTCTGGCTCTAAAGCAGCTCTGCTGACCTGGTTCAATGGCTCTAAAGCAGCTCTGCTGGCCTGGTTCTCTGGCTCCAGAGCAGCTCTGCTGACCTGGTTCTTTGGCTCTAAAGCAGCTCTGCTGACCTGGTTCTCTGGCTCTAAAGCAGCTCTGTTGACCTGGTTCTCTGCCTCTAGAGCAGTTTTGTTGACCTGGTTCTCTGGCTCTAAAGCAGCTCTGCTGGCCTGGTTCTATGGCTCTAAAGCAGGTCTGCTGACCTGGTTCTCTGGCACTAGAGCAGCTCTGCTGACCTGGTTCTGTGGCTCTAAAGCAGCTCTGCTGACCTGGTTCTCTGGCTCTAGAGCAGCTCTGCTGACCTGATTCTCTGGCTCTAAAGCAGTTCTGCTGACCTGGTTCTCTCCCTCTAAAGCAGCTCTACAGACCTGGTTTCTCTGGCTCTATAGCAGCTCTGCTGACCTAGTTCTTAGGCTACAGAGCAGCTCTGCTGATCTGGTTCTCTGGCTCTACAACAACTCTGCTGACCTGGTTCTCTGGCTCTAAAGCAACTCAGCTGAACCGGTTCTATGGCTCTAAAGCAGTTCTGCTGATATGGTTCTCTGGCTCTAAAGCAGTTCTGCTGACCTGGTTCTCTGCCTGTTGAGCAGCTCTGCTGACCTGGTTCTGTGGCTCTAAAGCAGCTCTGCTGACTTGGTTCTCTGGCTCTAAAGCAGCTCTGCAGACCTGGTTCTATGGCTCTAAAGCAGCTCTGCTGACTTGGTTCTCTGGTTCTAGAGCAGCTCTGCTGACCTGGTTCACTGGCTCTAAAGCACCTCTGCTGGCCTGGTTTCTGTGGCTCAAAAGCAGCTCTGCTGGCCTGGTTCTCTCCCTCTAAAGCTGCTCTGCTGACCTGGTTTCTCTGGCGCTACAGCAGCTCTGCTGACCTTTTTCTCTGGCTCTAGAGCAGCTCTGCTGACCTAGTTCTTAGGCTCTAGAGCAGCTCTGCTGACCTAGTTCTTAGGCTCTAGAGCAGCTCTGCTGACCTGGTTCTCTGGCTCTACAACAGCTCTGCTGACCTGGTTCTCTGGCTCTAAAGCAGCTCTGCTGACCTGGTTTCTCTGGCTCTACAGCAGCTCTGCTGACCTGGTTCGCTGGCTCTAGAGCAGCTCTGTTGACCTGGTTCTTGGGCTCTAAAGCAGCTCTGCTGGCCTGGTTTCTGTGGCTCTAAAGCAGCTCCGCTGGCCTGGTTCTCTCCCTCTAAAGCAGCTCTGCTGACCTGGTTTCTCTGGCTCTACAGCAGCTCTGCTGACCTTTTTCTCTGGCTCTAGAACAGCTCTGCTGTCCTGGTTCTCTGGCTCTACAACAGCTCTGCTGACCTTGTTCTCTGGCCCTAAAGCAGCTCTGGTGACCAGGTTCTATGGCTCTAAAGCAGTTCAGCTGACCTGTTTCTCTGGCTCTAGAGCAGCACTGCTGACCTGGTCCCTTGGCTCTAAAGCAGCTTTGCTGACCTGGTTCTCTGGCTCTAAAGCAGCTCCGCTGACCTGGTTCTCTGGCTCTAGAGCAGCACTGCTGACCTGGTTCTCTGGCTCTAAAGCAGTTCTGCTGACATGGTTCTCTGGCTCTAGAGCAGCTCTGCTGACCTGGTTCTCTCCCTCTAAAGCAGCTCGGCTGACCTGGTTCTCTGGTTCTAGAGCAGCTCTGCTGAACTGGTTCTTAGGCTCTAGAGCAGCTCTGCTGACCTAGTTCTCTGGCTCTAAAGCAGCTCTGCAGACCTGGTTCTATGGCTCTAAAGCAGCTCTGCTGACTTGGTTCTCTGGTTCTAGAGCAGCTCTGCTGACCTGGTTCACTGGCTCTAAAGCACCTCTGCTGGCCTGGTTTCTGTGGCTCTAAAGCAGCTCTGCTGGCCTGGTTCTCTCCATCTAAAGCAGCTCTGCTGACCTGGTCCCTTGGCTCTAGAGCAGCTTTGCTGACCTGGTTCTCTCCCTCTAAAGCAGCTCTGCCGGCCTGGTTCTCTCCCTCTAAAGCAGATCTACTGACCTGGTTTCTCTGGCTCTACAGCAGCTCTGATGACCTGGTTCTCTGGCTCTAGAGCAGCTCTGCTGACCTCGTTCTTGGGCTCTAGAGCAGCTCTGCTGACCTGCTTCTCTGGCTCTAAAGCAGCTCTGCTGACTTGGTTCTATGGATCTAAAGAAGCTGTGCTGACCTGGTTCTCTGGCTCTAGAGCAGCTCTGCTGACCTGGTTCTCTGGCTCTAAAGCAGCTCTGCTGACCTGGTTCTATGGCTCTAAAGCTGCTCTGCTGGCCTGGTTCTCTGGCTCCAGAGCAGCTCTGCTGACCTGGTTCTTTGGCTCTAAAGCAGCTCTGCTGACCTGGTTCTCTGGCTCTAAAGCAGCTCTGTTGACCTGGTTCTCGGCCTCTAGAGCAGCTCTGTTGACCTGGTTCTCTGGCTCTAAAGCAGCTCTGCAGACCTGGTTCTATGGCTCTAAAGCAGCTCTGCTGACTTGGTTCTCTGGTTCTAGAGCAGCTCTGCTGACCTGGTTCACTGGCTCTAAAGCACCTCTGCTGGCCTGGTTTCTGTGGCTCAAAAGCAGCTCTGCTGGCCTGGTTCTCTCCCTCTAAAGCTGCTCTGCTGACCTGGTTTCTCTGGCGCTACAGCAGCTCTGCTGACCCTTTTCTCTGGCTCTAGAGCAGCTCTGCTGACCTAGTTCTTAGGCTCTAGAGCAGCTCTGCTGACCTGGTTCTCTGGCTCTACAACAGCTCTGCTGATCTGGTTCTCTGGCTCTAAAGCAGCTCTGCTGACCTGGTTTCTCTGGCTCTACAGCAGCTCTGCTGACCTGGTTCTCTGGCTCTAGAGCAGCTCTGCTGACCTGGTTCTTGGGCTCTAAAGCAGCTCCGCTGGCCTGGTTCTCTCCCTCTAAAGCAGCTCTGCTGACCTGGTTTCTCTGGCTCTACAGCAGCTCTGCTGACCTTTTTCTCTGGCTCTAGAACAGCTCTGCTGTCCTGGTTCTCTGGCTCTACAACAGCTCTGCTGTCCTGGTTCTCTGGCTCTACAACAGCTCTGCTGACCTTGTTCTCTGGCCCTAAAGCAGCTCTGCTGACCAGGTTCTATGGCTCTAAAGCAGTTCTGCTGACCTGTTTCTCTGGCTCTAGAGCAGCACTGCTGACCTGGTTCCTTGGCTCTAAAGCAGCTTTGCTGACCTGGTTCTCTGGCTCTAAAGCAGCTCTGCTGACCTGGTTCTCTGGCTCTAGAGCAGCACTGCTGACCTGGTTCTCTGGCTCTAAAGCAGCTCTGCTGACCTGGTTCTCTCCTTCTAAAGAGCTCTGCTGATCTGATTCTCTGGCTCTAAAGCAGTTCTGCTGACCTGGTTCTCTGCCTCTAGAGCATCTCTGCTGACCTGGTTCTGTGGCTCTAAAGCAGCTCTGCTGTCCTGGTTCTCTGGCTCTAAAGCAGCTCTGCTGAACCGGTTCTATGGCTCTAAAGCAGTTCTGCTGACATGGTTCTCTGGCTCTAGAGCAGCTCTGCTGACCTGGTTCTCTCCCTCTAAAGCAGCTCTGCTGACCTGGTTCTCTGGTTCCAGAGCAGCTCTGCTGAACTGGTTCTTAGGCTCTAGAGCAGCTCTGCTGACCTAGTTCTCTGGCTCTAAAGCAGCTCTGCAGACCTGGTTCTATGGCTCTAAAGCAGCTCTGCTGACTTGGTTCTCTGGTTCCAGAGCAGCTCTGCTAACCTGGTTCACTGGCTCTAAAGCACCTACGCTGGCCTGGTTTCTGTGGCTCTAAAGCAGCTCTGCTGGCCTGGTTCTCTCCCTCTAAAGCAGCTCTGCTGACCTGGTCCCTTGGCTCTAGAGCAGCTTTGCTGACCTGGTTCTCTCCCTCTAAAGCAACTCTGCCGGCCTGGTTCTCTCCCTCTAAAGCAGATCTACTGACCTGGTTTCTCTGGCTCTACAGCAGCTCTGATGACCTGGTTCTCTGGCTCTAGAGCAGCTCTGCTGACCTCGTTCTTGGGCTCTAGAGCAGCTCTGCTGACCTGGTTCTCTGGCTCTAAAGCAGCTCTGCTGACTTGGTTCTATGGATCTAAAGAAGCTGTGCTGACCTGGTTCTCTGGCTCTAGAGCAGCTCTGCTGACCTGGTTCTCTGGCTCTAAAGCAGCTCTGCTGACCTGGTTGTATGGCTCTAAAGCAGCTCTGCTGGCCTGGTTCTCTGGCTCCAGAGCAGCTCTGCTGACCTGGTTCTTTGGCTCTAAAGCAGCTCTGCTGACCTGGTTCTCTGGCTCTAAAGCAGCTCTGTTGACCTGGTTCTCTGCCTCTAGAGCAGCTCTGTTGACCTGGTTCTCTGGCTCTAAAGCAGCTCTGCTGGCCTGGTTCTATGGCTCTAAAGCAGCTCTGCTGACCTGGTTCTCTGGCACTAGAGCTGCTCTGCTGACCTGGTTCTCTGGCTCTAAAGCAGCTCTGCTGACCTGGTTCGCTCCCTCTAAAGAGCTCTGCTGACCTGATTCTCTGGCTCTAAAGCAGTTCTGCTGACCTGGTTCTCTGCCTCTAGAGCAGCTCTGCTGACCTGGTTCTGTGGCTCTAAAGCAGCTCTGCTGACCTGGTTCTCTGGCTCTAGAGCAGCTCTGCTGACCTGATTCTCTGGCTCTAAAGCAGTTCTGCTGACCTGGTTCTCTCCCTCTAAAGCAGCTCTGCAGACCTGGTTTCTCTGGCTCTACAGCAGCTCTGCTGACCTAGTTCTTAGGCTACAGAGCAGCTCTGCTGATCTGGTTCTCTGGCTCTCCAACAACTCTGCTGACCTGGTTCTCTGGCTCTAAAGCAGCTCTGCTTAACAGGTCTATGGCTCTAAAGCAGTTCTGCTGGCATGGTTCTCTGGCTCTAGAGCAGCTCTGCTGACCTGGTTTCTCTGGCTCTACAGCAGCTCTGCTGACCTAGTTCTTAGGCTACAGAGCAGCTCTGCTGATCTGGTTCTCTGGCTCTACAACAACTCTGCTGACCTGGTTCTCTGGCTGTTGGACCCGGCCTCGTGGCGTGGTCCTTAACCCCCTGGATTGTGGCCGTTCCCCGCCCCGGCCGTCACGGGCCACCCGTCTGAACTACACCAAGGCCCTTCACCCGGAGCTGCACGTGGTCGCATACTCCTCGTGGCTCCGCCATCTTGTTGGCCTCCACGTCACGCCGTGCACCAGCCGGCGCGACCCCGCTCAACCCGGCCTCGACCCCAGCGAAGCCCCGACATCGAGGCACCACGAACTAGCCAGGGGGTGCCGCAGGAACCATTCATCGCCCCCGGCGGAGGACAGTATCGATGGGACCCCCAACTGTCCTCCCCTCTCGAGGTGTGATCACCCTGCAACTCCCATGGGCCTGGCGCCTCTCCTGCTGGGCGTCTGGCCACCTCCACCCGGCCACTCCGCCCCCTCGGGCGCATAGGTCCGGACATCAAAGGGCTCCAGACCTATATCTGGGGCGACCCCACCACAGCTCGGCAGTTGTATCCCGGAGTCGAGAGCCCTGCTGATTGAATCGCGGCTGACCCTACGGAGAAGAACTCTTGTCGGAACCATCACGAGCCCTGCTGACTGCGTCGCGGCTCCTTCTTGTGAACCCTTTCTGAACCACCTGGAACATCGGAGCCCTGCTGACGCTGTCGCGGCCCAACCTCGCTGAAACCTTCCTCGGAGCCCTGCTGACGGCGTCGCGGCTCGAGCTGAGCAGAAACCATCTTGAGAGCCCTGCTGATTGAATCGCGGCTCTCCACGAACTGTACGCCAGAGCCCTGCTGACGCCGTCGCGGCTCGACCCCTCCGAGATCGGAGGTCCTCCAGCTTGAGGATAAGAACTGGGCCCCAGGTACCCTCGTACCGCACTCCTGCCAAAGACTGACCCGCTACCCCTACCCTTCCAAAGAGACACTGAGACTTTTGGTGGATCCCTCGATCCCTTCGTGTAAATATTGACCTCGTAACCTTTTGATTGCTGATAAAGAATTGCTTGTCACCAGACAACCTCCTTGAGTCCTGTGTGGTGGTGTTACTGTGCTAGTGCGTGATAGGAGAAGGATCTCTCAGGAGACTTCTCGGCAGCGCTCGGCTACTTCGTGCAGTGAGAGGGCCCCCCCCTTGGTGGTCTCACCGACTCCTCGGGGTCCGCCTTCCAACATTTGGTGGCCAGCGACGGGATCCGAGCCGAACGCAGTACGTACCAGCCAGTACCCACTAGCTACCCATCCAAACGAACAGTAATCATGAGCAGCCAGGAAAACAACGCGACAATGGAGTTCCAGCCCGAACGGCTGGAAGAATATACGCACAAAGAGTTAAAGCAGTTCTGCAAAGACAAAAGCATTGCAACCACCAGCCTAGGTACCAAAGAAGAGATGCAGAAAGCTCTGAGGGCATGGTTGGAGGCCGGGGCAGGCCCCTCCCAGGAAGAAGGGCCCTTGCCCCTGACGGAGACCGCAGCAACCGCACTGACTCCGGCAACCGGAGGAAGAAAGAGCCTAGAAACCGGCCTCTCCGAAGAAGAAATACGAGAGCGGGAAAAGGTCCGGAGCCACGAGATAGAGCTCGCCCGACTGCGGCTGGACGGCGAACTCCAGCTGGCAGAAAAGAAACTGGCCCTCGAGCAGCTACGCCTTCAAGAAGAGATAGAAGAGAAGAGACGACACAGGGAGTTGGAGGAAAAGAAACTAACTCTTGAGCACGAGCGCAGTCTCAAGGAACTCGAGATCAAGGCCAAGAACGGAGGGACCGACACCCCCAGTACTAGAGACACTCTACCGCCTTCCGAGGCCAAGGTACATATCCTGAAAGAGGTCGTCAAGGAGTATTACAAGAATGACGACATCCAACAATGGTTTAAGGCCTACGAGGTGGCCATGACCTCCCATCGGGTGCCCCGAAAAGACTGGGGCGCAGGCCTGTGGGGGCGATTCCTGAGTGAAGGACGGGACACGCTGCTCCAGCTACCGGAGGAGGTGATGACCTCCTACGATCACATGAAGGAGGCCCTGCTCACCCGCTACGGGCTAACAGCGGAAATGTACCACCAGCGGTTCAGAGACTGCAAGAAAATCCCAGGTACCACATGGGTGGAATATGTGGACTTTTTCAGTCGGGCCCTAGAAGGGTGGATCAAAGGAAGCAAAGTAACCACCTACGGGCAGCTGGTCGACCTCATCGTGTGGGAACATCTTTCCAACAATTGCTTCGTGGAACTGAGACAGCACCTCCTCGACAGCAAAATGACCGACCCGCGAAAACTTGCCGTCGAGGCCGATCGATGGGTCAACTCCCGGGTCCCCCGGAGCTCAATGGGGGAGTACCAGAGGAACCCCAACGGACCCCCACGACAGCGCGGTGGGGGGGGAGGGTCGAACAGGAACCGAGACCCTCCCGCCGGGGCCCCCAGGAGCCCCCCCCGAGGGCCACCGCAGTCACATCTCTCCCCGAGCCTAGCCCGAAGGGTGGGCCCGGCCCGACCCGGACCACGGCCACCAGTGACCTGCTATGGCTGCCAACAAACCGGACACTTTGCCAGCGATCCGACCTGCCCTCTGAACCGAAGAAACGGGGCCGGCGGGCCCCCGCCCCGGCAGCTGACAGCCGCCGCCTTGGGGGGAGGAGAAGAGGAAGAGGAGGCCCTCGACCGAGAGAACACTGAGTGGGAGCCGGCAGCCATGTCCCTGGTCTGCCTGGGTAGCCGAGAGATGGTACCCTGCGCCCCCATCCCAACCAACACCCAGAAGTACCGGCAGCAGGTCACGGTCAACGGGCAACGGGCCGAAGCCCTTCGCGACACGGGCGCCAGCATCACCGCTGTCCGCTGCCACCTGGTGACCCCTGAACAGATTCTACCGAATGTGCTGTGCCCCGTACGGACGGCCGACAACAGTGAAAGCCTATGCCAGATGGCCCTGGTCCCCTTCGAGTGGGGAGGGGTGACGGGCCTGCTGAAGGTGACAGTGCGCGACGACGCCCCGGTCGACTGTCTCCTGGGGAACGACTTGGAAAGTTCCCCCTGGGCTCAAGTAGAGCGACGAGAGCACCTCCGAATGTTGGGACTGGCTGATTGGGCCTGCGCCATCACCCGGTCCATGACCGCCCAGGCCCCCCGCTCATCCTCGACCTCCGGGACCACCCAACACGAGGGGCTCACACCCCCTCCCACCAGCAGCGAGGAGGAGGCGGACACCGACCCTGGGCCCAGCGAATCCTCCCCCGAAGAGGTGGCTTCTCCGAGCGTCCTACCAGAGCTGACGCAATGGCAACACGAAGGGGGCCCCACCCGAGAGCAGTTCCAGCAAGAGCAACAGTCCTGTCCCTCTCTCGAAGGGGTCCGACAACAGGCGACCGCGCAAGCCAACGGTGACCAGACCGGCACCCACTGGATCTACTGGGCCGAGGGCCTGTTGTACAGTGAACAGAAAGTAGCAGAACTCGGGGCCAGCCGCGTGTTGGTGGTCCCCCTCCGCTTCCGGGAGTTCCTTCTCAACCTGGCCCATGATGTGCCCCTCGCCGGACACTTGGGGCAAGACAAAACGTACAGTCGTCTGGTGACCCACTTCTACTGGCCCCGGATGCGGAGAGATGTGGACAACCACTGCCGGTCCTGCCAGACCTGCCAGGCCAGCGGAAAGACGGGGGGTCGGGTCAAGGCCCCCCTCCAGCCCTTTCCCGCCGTCAGCACCCCGTTCGAACGGGTCGGAATCGATATTGTGGGACCCCTGGACCCCCAAACCGCCCTGGGCCACCGCTTCATCCTGGTCCTCGTGGACCACGCCACCAGGTACCCGGAGGCGGTCCCGCTAAGAACTATAACGGCCCCTGTGGTAGGCCGGGCCTTGATGGGAATCTTCTCCCGAGTGGGATTCCCCAGCGAAGTGGTGAGCGACCGCGGCACGAACTTTATCTCCAGGTACATGCGGTCTCTGTGGCAACAGTGCGGGGTCACCTACAAGTTCACGACCCCCTATCACCCTCAGGGGAACGGACTGGTTGAGCGGTTCAACCGAACATTAAAAGGGATGATCCAGGGCCTGGAAGAACCCCTCAGGCGGAAATGGGATGTCCTGCTGCCCTGCCTCCTGTTTGCCTATCGGGAGGTCCCGCAGAAGTCCCTGGGGTTCAGCCCGTTTGAACTATTGTATGGACACCCGGTCCGCGGACCGCTCAGCCTGGTCAAGGAGGGCTGGGAGATGACACCCCGAGGCGCCCCTCCTGACGTCTACCGATACCTCCTGACCCTCCGAAACCAGACCCGCAAGTTCCGAGCCATGGCCGAAGCCAACCTCGAGGCCAGCCAGGAGGACATGAAGCGGTGGTACGATCGCAACACCTCTACTGTAGAATTCGAGCCAGGTCAGAAAGTATGGGTCATGGCCCCGGTCGAACCCGGCGCCCTCCAGGACAAATGGACCGGGCCCTTCAAGGTGGTGGAGAAGAAAAGTCCCGTCACATACCTGGTCGATCTGGAGTCCCCCCGGAACCCCCTCCGGGTCCTACATGCTAACAGGCTAAAACCCCACTTCGCCCGGACCGAACTGAGCCTGCTGCTGGCGACCGACGAGGGGGGCGAGGACGACTCCGAGCCCTTGCCCGACCTCTTGCAATCCGACATTCACGATGGATCGATCGAAGGGGTCCAACTCGCCTCCTCCCTGACCCCGGAACAGCGCAACGACTGCCAGCAATTACTGCGGGACTACGCAGCCCTCTTCTCTCTCACCCCGGGGGTGACCCACTGGTGCGTCCACGACGTCGACACCGGGGAGAGCCCCCCCATACGACACAGAGCCTACCGGGTGCCTGACCGAGTGCGGGCCTGCATCCAGGCCGAAGTAGCGAAGATGCTGGCCCTGGGGGTCATCGAGCCTTCCGACAGCCCGTGGGCCAGCCCTGTCGTCCTGGTGCCCAAGGCCGCAGCTCCCGGTCACCCCCCGGAGTTGCGATTCTGCGTGGACTACCGAGCCCTGAATACAGTAACTAAGACAGACGCACACCCGATACCCCGGGCCGACGAACTCATCGACCGCCTAGGGGCCGCTCGCTACTTGAGCACGCTGGACCTCACCGCCGGGTACTGGCAAATCCAGCTCACCCCCGGCGCCCAAGAAAGATCCGCCTTTTCGACTCCGGATGGGCATTACCACTTTCGGGTGATGCCCTTCGGAATGAAGAACGCCCCGGCCACCTTCCAGAGACTGGTGAACAAGGTTTTGGCCGGGCTTGAGGCCTTCAGCGCGGCCTACTTAGATGACATTGCCGTGTACAGCAACCACTGGGCCGAGCACCTCCGTCACCTGAGGGCCGTCCTGGCCGCCCTCCAGCAGGCCGGGCTCACAATCAAGGCCAGCAAATGCCAAATCGGCCACGGATCCGTGACCTACCTGGGCCATCAAGTGGGGAGCGGGCAGGTGGCCCCCCTCCAAGCGAAGATAGAGGCCATCAAGACCTGGGAACCCCCCACTACCCAGACCGCTGTCCGGGCCTTCCTGGGCCTCACCGGATACTACCGGCGGTTTATCCGGGACTATGGGAGCATTGTTGGCCCCCTCACAGAGTTAACGTCCAAAAAGCAGCCCAAGAAGGTACACTGGACACCCCGCTGCCAAACAGCCTTCGACACCCTAAAAACAGCCATGTGTACTGCTCCGGTGCTGCAGGCCCCGGACTACCAGAAGGGGTTCGTAGTACAGACGGACGCCTCCGAGTATGGGATCGGGGCCGTCCTATCCCAAACCGACGAAAAGGGGCTCGACCGGCCAGTGGCCTTCATCAGCCGACGACTACTGCCCCGAGAGCAACGCTGGAGCACTATTGAGCGCGAGGCCTTCGCTGTGGTGTGGGCCCTCAAGAAGCTCCGGCCCTACCTCTTTGGCGCCCACTTCCGGGTCCAGACCGACCACCGGCCCTTGCAATGGTTAATGCGAATGCGGGGCGAGAACCCCAAGCTGCTGCGATGGTCCATCTCGCTACAAGGGATGGACTTTGACGTCGAACACCGGCCCGGCAATGACCACGCCAACGCCGACGGCCTGTCCCGCTTCTTCCGCCTTGACGAGGAGAATCCCCAAGGAGATGGGTGACTCTCCATGCCTTCGGCTGGGGGGGACGCCTGTTGGACCCGGCCTCGTGGCGTGGTCCTTAACCCCCTGGATTGTGGCCGTTCCCCGCCCCGGCCGTCACGGGCCACCCGTCTGAACTACACCAAGGCCCTTCACCCGGAGCTGCACGTGGTCGCATACTCCTCGTGGCTCCGCCATCTTGTTGGCCTCCACGTCACGCCGTGCACCAGCCGGCGCGACCCCGCTCAACCCGGCCTCGACCCCAGCGAAGCCCCGACATCGAGGCACCACGAACTAGCCAGGGGGTGCCGCAGGAACCATTCATCGCCCCCGGCGGAGGACAGTATCGATGGGACCCCCAACTGTCCTCCCCTCTCGAGGTGTGATCACCCTGCAACTCCCATGGGCCTGGCGCCTCTCCTGCTGGGCGTCTGGCCACCTCCACCCGGCCACTCCGCCCCCTCGGGCGCATAGGTCCGGACATCAAAGGGCTCCAGACCTATATCTGGGGCGACCCCACCACAGCTCGGCAGTTGTATCCCGGAGTCGAGAGCCCTGCTGATTGAATCGCGGCTGACCCTACGGAGAAGAACTCTTGTCGGAACCATCACGAGCCCTGCTGACTGCGTTGCGGCTCCTTCTTGTGAACCCTTTCTGAACCACCTGGAACATCGGAGCCCTGCTGACGCTGTCGCGGCCCAACCTCGCTGAAACCTTCCTCGGAGCCCTGCTGACGGCGTCGCGGCTCGAGCTGAGCAGAAACCATCTTGAGAGCCCTGCTGATTGAATCGCGGCTCTCCACGAACTGTACGCCAGAGCCCTGCTGACGCCGTCACGGCTCGACCCCTCCGAGATCGGAGGTCCTCCAGCTTGAGGATAAGAACTGGGCCCCAGGTACCCTCGTACCGCACTCCTGCCAAAGACTGACCCGCTACCCCTACCCTTCCAAAGAGACACTGAGACTTTTGGTGGATCCCTCGATCCCTTCGTGTAAATATTGACCTCGTAACCTTTTGATTGCTGATAAAGAATTGCTTGTCACCAGACAACCTCCTTGAGTCCTGTGTGGTGGTGTTACTGTGATAGTGCGTGATAGGAGAAGGATCTCTCAGGAGACTTCTCGGCAGCGCTCGGCTACTTCGTGCAGTGAGAGGGCCCCCCCCTTGGTGGTCTCACCGACTCCTCGGGGTCCGCCTTCCAACACTGGCTCTAAAGCAACTCAGCTGAACCGGTTCTATGGCTCTAAAGCGGTTCTGCTGATATGGTTCTCTGGCTCTAGAGCAGCTCTGCTGACCTGGTTTACTGGCTCTAAAGCAGCTCTGCTGGCCTGTTTTCTGTGGCTCTAAAGCAGCTCTGCTGGCCTGGTTCTCTCCCTCTAAAGCAGCTCTGCTGACCTGGTTTCTCTGGCTCTACAGCAGCTCTGCTGACCTTTTTCTCTGGCTCTAGAGCAGCTCTGCTGACCTAGTTCTTAGGCTCTAGAGCAGCTCTGCTGACCTGGTTCTCTGGCTCTAAAGCAGCTCTGCTGACCAGGTTCTATGGCTGTAAAGCAGCTCTGCTGACCTGGTTCTCTGGCTCTAAAGCAGCTCTGCTGACCAGGTTCTATGGCTGTAAAGCAGTTCTGCTGACCTGTTTCTCTGGCTCTAGAGCAGCTCTGCTGACCTGGTTCTCTGGCTCTAGAGCAGCTCTGCTGACCTGGTTCTCTGGCTCTAAAGCAGCTCTGCTGACCTGGTTCTCTCCTTCTAAAGAGCTCTGCTGATCTGATTCTCTGGCTCTGTTAGAAATGAGGGGGCTCTGGTTGACGCAGGTGTGAACCCACAACAAGCAGGGACCCTTTACTTCTTGTCAGGGCGAAGGATGACTCCCCAGAATAACCCCTGCTCACCCTCTAGGTGCGTGGCGCGAGCAGTCTAGGCTAAGTCTCAGGCGTACACGGTTAAGCAAATGCAATTACACATACAGTAAACCCCTTGCATGCACCACAAACGGACACCAATCAGGGAGTATATAAAAATAAGCTTTTATGTAGTTTCAGCAGATTCAAATACAAGGCCCAGTAACGTTGAACTGATGGGGCCACAATTTCTTGGAAATACGGTCAAGTTCTCTTGGTTTTACGGAAAGTTCTTTAGGCGGGCACAAGGTAACTGTAGGCCTCAGCGCACTTCGTGCTGGGGCAGCGCCCAGGGAGCACACAGCAGATGACAGGGAAATAAGAACGTTGCGGACCCTGGATCCGATGCGAGCTCGCGGTCGAGGTCGTAAGTACAGTACCTTGTTTCTTGACGCAAAGGCGGGTGCGGGATTTCAGCGGCTCTTCGACAGAAGAGCGAGGCGGCGTCCGGGGCTCCCACACTTCACGAGGGTGTCTGATCCTCAGGCTCACGACAAGAGCGGGGTGTTGCAGGTGGCGGGTGAACAAAGCGGGGCAGCCGGGCACGCAGATGCGTCCGGGCCGTCCGAGGCTTGGAGATGCTCACCAACGCCGATTCCGGCGGGAGGGTGAAGGTGCACAGCGAGCCTCCAACGAGCGAGGTGACGGGGCAGCCCAGCACAGCGTAGGGGGAGCGGCTCCGATCGAGCGAGGCTCTTCCCAAGGCGGGGGCGGCTAAGCAGTCCTGGTCACGGCTCAGGGAGGGACTGGGCACGAGGGTCACAGCTCCGGCGAGGGAAAGGACACCACAGTCCAGCAGCAGGCGAGTGAAGATCAGGTAGAGCCCAATGGTCCTGGGGCTCAGTTCAGGGGGCAAGCTCAGTTCCAAGCCCTTGGAGATCGTTTTGGAAAAGCACAAGTCTTGAAAGTAAAAGTAAAGTAAAAGTCTTCAGCAACAGTTTCTCTTCTCTCCTTTGGCAGCAAGGTCACCACTGCAGGCCAATCCCCCAGGATAGGGACAGTCTTCCTCCTACAGCTTTCCCGGTGCCTCCTCCTCAGGCAGAGATTCTTCTTGGTCAAAAGTAGGCCTGGGCAAAAATTTCGTTCCGTTCGCGGAAATTGCGATAATTTGACATTTTTGCGTTCCGCGGAGAGCGCGAAAATGTCAAAAATTCCGGTTTCCGCAGCTTGGCGATAATTTGTTTCTTGCTCGCGCTGTAAAATGATACATTCTCGCGCGCGCGCGATCGCCTTACCTGAATCCCTGCGTTCGCCGACAAGTTTTCTTGATCCGGTCGCGTTCTCCATGAGATGTTGTATTGTTTTTAGCCATTTGCGCTGTCTCGCGACAGTTCGCGCCCGCAGTGACGTCATGCGACGCGCGATCACGTCTTTCTTCTCGCGATCATGCACCGCGAGAACAACTCAAAACAAGATGGCCGCGCCCGCAAGCAACCACATGGGTAAGTTGGCGACCCGCAACCATGCAGAAAATCTCGCGAACATGCCGGAAAAAAACTTCTGCATCTTTGCGATATTTCTGCTTGTTTGCGATAATTTTAAACATTCTCGCGATAATTTGCGAAGGTTAATTCCGCAAATTCCGCCCACCCCTAGTCAAAAGCGGATCTAGTTTCTTAGGAGCAGGGCTCCTCTATTTATACCACAAATCTTTTGTTCTCCCAGGCCAGGGGGGCCCTTGCCTAGTTCAGTCCGGTTTCTGAGCACTTTGTTTACGTGATGCAGGCTTCTCCTTTCAGAGTGCAGGGCAGAGTCATCAGACGCTCCACAGGGGGTGGAGCCGGCATCGAGGTAGCGGAGCACTGTCCTATTCAGAACCTAGGAGCACTCCTCCCACCCATCTACCTGTCGATCGTCCTATTCATACCAGGCTACCTAGCCCTGCCCATCTGGGTTCCCCCAGCCCTGTCACTCACACCAGCCAGACATCAGATACACAACACGCAGAGGCGGCTGAAAGGTTTAGGCAAGCAAAGGCCAACTTTCTAAAAGCGGCATTTGCAAACCCGGAATATTAAAATAAACCTTGCGAAAAGATGTACCTTATTATTCCGAGTTCAGGCATACTAAACTCGATCTCCTACCATGTTCCCTGGGTCGGTTAGGATCATAGGGTGTAATAATCCAGGCCGCCCATACTGGCCTATGAGAACAGGGTAGCCTTGCAGTAGTGAACAACAAGATGGCGGTAATTCACTACTAGGACATGCCACGCATCCAGGCTTGTCCTACCTTAGGCGTACAATGCACCCTGCCCGTGGGCCTACCAGAGGGGTGACTAACATGCAGCTAAGGGAAGGGTTTAGGGACTGGCAAGTGTGGGCACTTGCCGGTCAGCATGTCAGTACCAGACTGCACGCAGGTTCTGCGATGGCAGACCTCGGATATATTTTACCGGCCGCTTCTGTGGGTGACACAACCAGTGCTGCAAGCCCACCAGCGGTGTTCGCATTTACATGCCCTGGCGCCCCCGGCGCACTTTACTGGGGTCTGACAGTAAATCAAACAATCCAATCATGGAATCCAACCAACATATACAATTTACATAGGGAGCACTCGCACCGTGACACTGGTTGGCAGTGGCACAGCGTGCTGAGCGGCCAACACCATAAAAACACATGAGGCACAGCGACAAAAAGAGGAAGGGAGACTCACGCCAAGGTGCCAGGTCTAACACGTGTCCCCTCCAGCTGAAAAGTGGGGAGAACTACCCTACCCCAGGGAGTTCCTCATCACTAAGGCGGAAAAATCTGGACAGACCGTCAGCATTGGCGTGATCTGTACCAGGGCGATGTTCCACCGTGAAATCCATACCCTGTAGGGAAATGGACCACCTCAACAGCTTTGGATTCTCACCCCTCATATGCATCAACCATCTGAGGGGCCTGTGGTCCGTCTGAACCCGGAAGTGAGACCCAAACAAGTAGGGTCTTAGCTTCTTCAGCGCCCAGACCACAGCAAATGCCTCACGCTCAATAGCACTCCACCTTTGTTCCCGTGGAAGTAACCTCCTGCTAAGAAAGGCTACGGGTTGATCTAGGCCCTCCTCATTAATCTGTGAAAGAACAGCCCCCACACCATGCTCTGAAGCGTCTGTCTGAACGATAAACTCTTTGGAGAAGTTGGGAGCCAAGAGCACGGGCGCCGTGCTTAAGCAGTTTTCAAGGCCTCAAAAGCTTTCTGACAGGTGTCAGTCCAGATCCCTTTCCTGGGCTGCTTCTTCGAAGTCAGCGCTGTCAAGGGGGCAACCATGTTGCCATACCCCTTGACAAACCTCCTGTAGTACCCGGTGAGACCTAGGAAGGCTCTCACCTCCGTCTGGGTTTTGGGCGCCTCCCAATTCAGGATGGTTTCTATCTTGGGCTGAAGGGGTGCCACCTGGCCACTCCCAACTTGGTGTCCCAAGTACACCACGGAACCCTGCCCGATCTGGCACTTACTCGCCTTGATCGTGAGGCCTGCCTTGCGAAGCGCCATCAACACTTCCCAGAGGTGACGCAAGTGTTCCTCCCAAGTGGAGCTGAACACTGCGATGTCATCCAGGTAGGCTGCACTGAACGAATCCAGCCCAGCCAACACCTGGTTGACCAATCTCTGGAAGGTGGCAGGGGCATTCTTCATCCCAAATGGCATAACCCGGAACTGGTAGTGCCCATCTGGGGTGGAAAATGCTGACCTCTCTTTGGCCCCCTCGGTCAAGGCGATCTGCCAATACCCAGACGTTAAATCAAACGTGCTGAGGTAGTTGGCAGCCCCTAGCCGATCGATGAGCTCATCAGCTCTGGGGATGGGGTGTGCGTCGGTCCTAGTGACCGAATTGAGTCCTCTGTAGTCCACACAGAACCGGAGTTCGGGTGTGGCTCCCGGTGCTGCAGCCTTTGGGACCAAGACCACGGGGCTGGCCCAAGGACTGCTAGAAGACTCAATTACCCCGAGGGCAAACATCTTGGAGACCTCCTCCTTGATGCAGGTCCTCACCCTGTCAGTCACCCTGTAGGCCTTGTGCCGCACAGGTGGACTATCCCCAGTGTCCACATCATGGACGCACCAATCAGTGACACCCGGGACCAGGGAAAACAGGTCAGAAAACTGTCCCAGCAACTGGCGACAATCATTCTGTTGCTCAGGGGTCAGGGTGGAAGAGAGGATGACACCATCCACTGACCCATCTTGCTCCTTGGCTGACAGGAGGTCAGGAAGAGGTTCTGTCTCCTCTTCCATTCCAGCATCTGTTGCCAAGAGTATGCCCACTTGGGACCTCTCCAAGTGGGGCTTGAGGCGGTTGACATGTAGGACCCTTAAGGGGTTCCTAGGAGACTTCAGGTCCACCACGTAGGTAACAGGACTCTTGCGCTCCACCACCTCAAAGGGACCGGTCCACTTATCCTGGAGCGCACATGGCTCCACGGGGGCCAAGACCCATACTTTCTGTCCAGGCTGAAGCTCTACCAGAGTGGCATTCTGGTCGTACCACCGCTTCATCTCCTCCTGGCTGGCTTCCAGATTTGCCTCAGCAAGTTGCCTGAATCGCCTAGTCTGATTCCTGAAGGCCAGCATGTAACTATATACATTCTGGGGAGGCTTCCTGGGAGATTGCTCCCAGCCTTCTTTGACCAGACTTAGAGGTCCTCTGACTGGGTGACCATACAGAAGCTCAAAGGGACTGAACCCCAGAGACTTCTGTGGCACCTCACGGTAAGCGAAGAGAAGGCATGGTAAGAGGACGTCCCACTTACGCCTCATGGCTCCTTTTAGGCCCATTATCATGCCTTTGAGGGTTCGGTTGAATCTCTCAACCAACCCGTTTCCTTGGGGGTGGTAAGGGGTGGTGAACTTGTAGGTTACACCACACTCTTGCCAAAGAGATTTCATGTACTTGGACATGAAATTGGTACCCCGGTCAGACACCACTTCTAGAGGGAATCCCACTCGGGAGAAAATTCCCATCAGTGCCCGTCCCACCACGGGGGCCGTCACTGTCCTTAGAGGAATGGCTTCCGGGTACCGGGTGGCATGGTCCACCAGGACCAGGATGAACCTATTGCCCATCGCTGTCCTGGGGTCCAGTGGCCCTACAATGTCAATCCCCACTCGCTGGAATGGGGTACCGACCACAGGGAATGGCTGGAGTGGAGCCTTCTGCTTCCTTCCACTCTTTCCACTTGCCTGGCAAGTCTGGCATGTCCTGCAGTGAGTATCTGAACTCCTGCGCATTTGAGGCCAATAAAAGTGGGTGACAAGCCTTTCAAAGGTCTTGTCCTGCCCCAAATGCCCTGCCAATGGCACATCGTGAGCCAGCCCCAGTAGGAAGGCTCTGAAGTCCTGGGGTACCACCAGCGCACGGGCTGACCCAGGCTCAGCAACCTTAGGCTCTGTATATAGGAGGTCGTTCTCCCAGTAAACGAAATGCGATCCTGACTGATCACCTGCGGCCTGGTCTGCAGCCTGCTGCCGCATACCCACGAGAGAAGGGCACTCCTTCTGTGCCTTGCAAAAGTCCTCCCTGGTGGGACCCCCTTCCTGCTGCCAATGGGTCAGCTCCGGCAGGTCTCCCAGTTCAGCTATCTGCTCCCCTGTAGGCTCCAGGGCATCCCCCTCAAGGTCTGCTCCCTCCTGGACCGTGGGAACTTCAGGGGCCGGCTTCCCGCGCCCCTTGCTCCTTCTCTCTGAGGCCGGTTCCTGGGCCTCCCTCTCAGGCTCCAGGACCTCTTGAGTACCTCTACTGGCTGCCATGGACCGTGTGGTGACACACGCCCAATCCGGCATACCGAACATCTCCAGGTGAGCACTCCGCTCCACCTTAGCCCAAGGTGAGCTCTCCAAATCGTTCCCTAACAAACAGTCTACAGGCATGGCGGGCCTCACAGCTACCTGAAGAGTACCAGAGACCCCCCCCCCCACTCAAAGGGAACCTGAGCCACCTTGCAGTGTCTCACTGTGTTGTCAGCGGCAACAACGGGATAGAATGCATTGGGGACCACCTGCTCCTGAGACACCAGGTGACACCTGACAGCTGTCACACTGGCTCCTGTATCTCTAAGAGCTTCCACTCTATGGCCATTTATGGTCACCCACTGCCTGTACTTCTTAGTGTTCTCAGGCAGCTGGGTTGGAGGGACCACTTCACGGTCTCCTAGCGAGACCAGGGACATCTCTGCGGGACCCCACCCACCTTGGACATCCCTCTCCTCCCCCAAGGCTACACTAGTCACCTGCCGGGGTGGAGCACCAGTGGGTGCTGGTTTACCAAACAATGGACACTTTACATCAGAGGCAAAATGCCCCAAATTGTTACACCTGTAACATCTTACGGGCCCCTTTTGAACAGGAGGACCTGTCGGGGCCCCGGTCGGTTTCTGGGGTGGGGGAGGCTGAGAACCCTTCCCTTGGTTCCCTTGGGGACTATTTTGGGGCCCTTTTTGGAACTGCTTCTGTTTACCCCTGTCCCCCCCACTCTTCTGCTGGGGACCCTGCCCACCTTTGGCGGAATCTCCCACGGGACCCTTGTGGACCCTGGTACTGACCCAGCGGTCCGCCTCCTCAGCAAGCTTCCTAGGGTTAGTCAGCCTACTATCGATCAGGTGCTGGCGTAGCTCAGGAAAACAATTACTGGACAAGTGCTCCCATGCCATTAAATCAAGAAGCCCTTGATAATCATTTACCTTACTACCCTTTACCCAACCATCCAGCGCTCTGCAAAAGAAAGTCACATACTCCACATACGTACTATTGGGAATCTTAGTGCAACCCCTAAACCTCTGTCTATATAACTCAGGGGTCAACCCATACCTAGCCATCAATGCTTCCTTCATATGGGCATAAGAATTATGAACATCAGCAGGTAAATCTAACAGTGTGTCCCGCCCTTCACTCAGGAACCGTCCCCACAACCCCGCTCCCCAATCTTTCTCAGGGACCCGGTGGGAAGACATGGCTACCTCGTAGGCTCTGAACCACTGCCCGATGTCGTCATTCTTGAAGAACTCCTTCACTAAATCCTTGGGAATATAAACTCTTGGTTCCGCCGGTACTGGCGGTGTGCTGCCACCAGAGGGATTAAGCTCCAAACTTTTTGCTTTCAGCTCCAGCTCCCTCAGCTTCATGTCATGCTCTAATTGTAGTTTCTTTTCTTCCATGGCTAATCTTTGTTTTTCCATATCCATCTGCCCATGAAGTTTTGCCATTTCCACCTCGTGTGCCCGGGTTGCTGCCCTGTCCACCAACTCTTCTGGCGACAGGCATCTGCCAAACTCATGGACACTTTCTGGTGGAACCACTTCCACCTGATTCTCTGGTGCCTTTGACTCATACCAGGCCCTCAGCGCCTTCACAAGTTGTTCCTTCTTTTTCAATCCAGTTTGGGCAATCCTGAACTTGGAGCAAAGACCTTTCAAGTCTTCATTGGTACGATTCTGAAGTGCGTCTTCGTCCCAATCTACGTCTTCAAATCCAGAGATTATGGAAACCGCCCTTCCGGCTGAAAGTGAACCAGGCATGGCTCTAACAACGGAGACTCTTGGCAAAACAAAAACAAATGCTAGCCTTGTGGCTGTGTTACTGGTCTGCTCTCACTACGTGGTGATCAGTGATTCACTATACGCAAACCACAAATGCAAATCCGTAAATCCTCACCGCTGCCACCAATGTTAGAAATGAGGGGGCTCTGGTTGACGCAGGTGTGAACCCACAACAAGCAGGGACCCTTTACTTCTTGTCAGGGCGAAGGATGACTCCCCAGAATAACCCCTGCTCACCCTCTAGGTGCGTGGCGCGAGCAGTCTAGGCTAAGTCTCAGGCGTACACGGTTAAGCAAATGCAATTACACATACAGTAAACCCCTTGCATGCACCACAAACGGACACCAATCAGGGAGTATATAAAAATAAGCTTTTATGTAGTTTCAGCAGATTCAAATACAAGGCCCAGTAACGTTGAACTGATAGGGCCACAATTTCTTGGAAATACGGTCAAGTTTTCTTGGTTTTACGGAAAGTTCTTTAGGCGGGCACAAGGTAACTGTAGGCCTCAGCGCACTTCGTGCTGGGGCAGCGCCCAGGGAGCACACAGCAGATGACAGGGAAATAAGAACGTTGCGGACCCTGGATCCGATGCGAGCTCGCGGTCGAGGTCGTAAGTACAGTACCTTGTTTCTTGACGCAAAGGCGGGTGCGGGATTTCAGCGGCTCTTCGACAGAAGAGCGAGGCGGCGTCCGGGGCTCCCACACTTCACGAGGGTGTCTGATCCTCAGGCTCACGACAAGAGCGGGGTGTTGCAGGTGGCGGGTGAACAAAGCGGGGCAGCCGGGCACGCAGATGCGTCCGGGCCGTCCGAGGCTTGGAGATGCTCACCAACGCCGATTCCGGCGGGAGGGTGAAGGTGCACAGCGAGCCTCCAACGAGCGAGGTGACGGGGCAGCCCAGCACAGCGTGGGGGAGCGGCTCCGATCGAGTGAGGCTCTTCCCAAGGCGGGGGCGGCTAAGCAGTCCTGGTCACGGCTCAGGGAGGGACTGGGCACGAGGGTCACAGCTCCGGCGAGGGAAAGGACACCACAGTCCAGCAGCAGGCGAGTGAAGATCAGGTAGAGCCCAATGGTCCTGGGGCTCAGTTCAGGGGGCAAGCTCAGTTCCAAGCCCTTGGAGATCGTTTTGGAAAAGCACAAGTCTTGAAAGTAAAAGTAAAGTAAAAGTCTTCAGCAACAGTTTCTCTTCTCTCCTTTGGCAGCAAGGTCACCACTGCAGGCCAATCCCCCAGGATAGGGACAGTCTTCCTCCTACAGCTTTCCCGGTGCCTCCTCCTCAGGCAGAGATTCTTCTTGGTCAAAAGCGGATCTAGTTTCTTAGGAGCAGGGCTCCTCTATTTATACCACAAATCTTTTGTTCTCCCAGGCCAGGGGGGCCCTTGCCTAGTTCAGTCCGGTTTCTGAGCACTTTGTTTACGTGATGCAGGCTTCTCCTTTCAGAGTGCAGGGCAGAGTCATCAGACGCTCCACAGGGGGTGGAGCCGGCATCGAGGTAGCGGAGCACTGTCCTATTCAGAACCTAGGAGCACTCCTCCCACCCATCTACCTGTCGATCGTCCTATTCATACCAGGCTACCTAGCCCTGCCCATCTGGGTTCCCCCAGCCCTGTCACTCACACCAGCCAGACATCAGATACACAACACGCAGAGGCGGCTGAAAGGTTTAGGCAAGCAAAGGCCAACTTTTTAAAAGCGGCATTTGCAAACCCGGAATATTAAAATAAACCTTGCGAAAAGATGTACCTTATTATTCCGAGTTCAGGCATACTAAACTCGATCTCCTACCATGTTCCCTGGGTCGGTTAGGATCATAGGGTGTAATAATCCAGGCCGCCCATACTGGCCTATGAGAACAGGGTAGCCTTGCAGTAGTGAACAACAAGATGGCGGTAATTCACTACTAGGACATGCCACGCATCCAGGCTTGTCCTACCTTAGGCGTACAATGCACCCTGCCCGTGGGCCTACCAGAGGGGTGACTAACATGCAGCTAAGGGAAGGGTTTAGGGACTGGCAAGTGTGGGCACTTGCCGGTCAGCATGTCAGTACCAGACTGCACGCAGGTTCTGCGATGGCAGACCTCGGATATATTTTACCGGCCGCTTCTGTGGGTGGCACAACCAGTGCTGCAAGCCCACCAGCGGTGTTCGCATTTACATGCCCTGGCGCCCCCGGCGCACTTTACTGGGGTCTGACAGTAAATCAAACAATCCAATCATGGAATCCAACCAACATATACAATTTACATAGGCAGCACTCGCACCGTGACACTGGTTGGCAGTGGCACAGCGCGCTGAGCGGCCAACACCATAAAAACACATGAGGCACAGCGACAAAAAGAGGAAGGGAGACTCACGCCAAGGTGCCAGGTCTAACAGGCTCTAAAGCAGTTCTGCTGACCTGGTTCTCTGCCTGTTGAGCAGCTCTGCTGACCTGGTTCTGTGGCTCTAAAGCAGCTCTACTGACTTGGTTATCTGGCTCTAAAGCAGCTCTGCAGACCTGGTTCTATGGCTCTAAAGCACCTCTGCTGACCTGGTTTCTGTGGCTCAAAAGCAGCACTGCTGGCCTGGTTCTCTCCCTCTAAAGCTGCTCTGCTGACCTGGTTTCTCTGGCGCTACAGCAGATCTGCTGACCTTTTTCTCTGGCTCTAGAGCAGCTCTGCTGACCTAGTTCTTAGGCTCTAGAGCAGCTCTGCTGACCTGGTTCTCTGGCTCTACAACAGCTCTGCTGACCTGGTTCTCTGGCTCTAAAGCAGATCTGCTGACCTGGTTTCTCTGGCTCTACAGCAGCTCTGCTGACCTGGTTCTCTGGCTCTAGAGCAGCTCTGCTGACCTGGTTCTTGGGCTCTAAAGCAGCTCTGCTGGCCTGGTTTCTGTGGCTCTAAAGCAGCTCCGCTGGCCTGGTTCTCTCCCTCTAAAGCAGCTCTGCTGACCTGGTTTCTCTGGCTCTACAGCAGCTCTGCTGACCTTTCTCTCTGGCTCTAGAACAGCTCTGCTGTCCTGGTTCTCTGGCTCTACAACAGCTCTGCTGACCTTGTTCTCTGGCCCTAAAGCAGCTCTGCTGACCAGGTTCTATGGCTCTAAAGCAGTTCTGCTGACCTGTTTCTCTGGCTCTAGAGCAGCACTGCTGACCTGGTCCCTTGGCTCTAAAGCAGCTTTGCTGACCTGGTTCTCTGGCTCTAAAGCAGCTCTGCTGACCTGGTTCTCTGGCTCTAGAGCAGCACTGCTGACCTGGTTCTCTGGCTCTAAAGCAGCTCTGCTGACCTGGTTCTCTCCTTCTAAAGAGCTCTGCTGATCTGATTCTCTGGCTCTAAAGCAGTTCTGCTGACCTGGTTCTCTGCCTCTAGAGCAGCTCTGCTGACCTGGTTCTGTGGCTCTAAAGCAGCTCTGCTCACCTGGGTCTCTGGCTCTAAAGCAGCTCTGCTGAACCGGTTCTATGGCTCTAAAGCAGTTCTGCTGACATGGTTCTCTGGCTCTAGAGCAGCTCTGCTGACCTGGTTCTCTCCCTCTAAAGCAGCTCGGCTGACCTGGTTCTCTGGTTCTAGAGCAGCTCTGCTGAACTGGTTCTTAGGCTCTAGAGCAGCTCTGCTGACCTAGTTCTCTGGCTCTAAAGCAGCTCTGCAGACCTGGTTCTATGGCTCTAAAGCAGCTCTGCTGACTTGGTTCTCTGGTTCTAGAGCAGCTCTGTTGACCTGGTTCACTGGCTCTAAAGCACCTCTGCTGGCCTGGTTTCCGTGGCTCTAAAGCAGCTCTGCTGGCCTGGTTCTCTCCCTCTAAAGCAGCTCTGCTGACCTGGTCCCTTGGCTCTAGAGCAGCTTTGCTGACCTGGTTCTCTCCCTCTAAAGCAGCTCTGCCGGCCTGGTTCTCTCCCTCTAAAGCAGATCTACTGACCTGGTTTCTCTGGCTCTACAGCAGCTCTGATGACCTGGTTCTCTGGCTCTAGAGCAGCTCTGCTGACCTCGTTCTTGGGCTCTAGAGCAGCTCTGCTGACCTGGTTCTCTGGCTCTAAAGCAGCTCTGCTGACTTGGTTCTATGGATCTAAAGAAGCTGTGCTGACCTGGTTCTCTGGCTCTAGAGCAGCTCTGCTGACCTGGTTCTCTGGCTCTAAAGCAGCTCTGCTGACCTGGTTCAATGGCTCTAAAGCAGCTCTGCTGGCCTGGTTCTCTGGCTCCAGAGCAGCTCTGCTGACCTGGTTCTTTGGCTCTAAAGCAGCTCTGCTGACCTGGTTCTCTGGCTCTAAAGCAGCTCTGTTGACCTGGTTCTCTGCCTCTAGAGCAGCTCTGTTGACCTGGTTCTCTGGCTCTAAAGCAGCTCTGCTGGCCTGGTTCTATGGCTCTAAAGCAGCTCTGCTGACCTGGTTCTCTGGCACTAGAGCTGCTCTGCTGACCTGGTTCTCTGGCTCTAAAGCAGCTCTGCTGACCTGGTTCGCTCCCTCTAAAGAGCTCTGCTGACCTGATTCTCTGGCTCTAAAGCAGTTCTGCTGACCTGGTTCTCTGCCTCTAGAGCAGCTCTGCTGACCTGGTTCTGTGGCTCTAAAGCAGCTCTGCTGACCTGGTTCTCTGGCTCTAGAGCAGCTCTGCTGACCTGATTCTCTGGCTCTAAAGCAGTTCTGCTGACCTGGTTCTCTCCCTCTAAAGCAGCTCTGCAGACCTGGTTTCTCTGGCTCTACAGCAGCTCTGCTGACCTAGTTATTAGGCTACAGAGCAGCTCTGCTGATCTGGTTCTCTGGCTCTCCAACAACTCTGCTGACCTGGTTCTCTGGCTCTAAAGCAGCTCTGCTGAACCGGTTCTATGGCTCTAAAGCAGTTCTGCTGGCATGGTTCTCTGGCTCTAGAGCAGCTTTGCTGAGCTGGTTTCTCTGGCTCTACAGCAGCTCTGCTGACCTAGTTCTTAGGCTACAGAGCAGCTCTGCTGATCTGGTTCTCTGGCTCTACAACAACTCTGCTGACCTGGTTCTCTGGCTCTAAAGCAACTCAGCTGAACCGGTTCTATGGCTGTAAAGCAGTTCTGCTGATATGGTTCTCTGGCTCTAGAGCAGCTCTGCTGACCTGGTTCTCTCCCTCTAAAGCAGCTCTGCTGACCTGGTTCTCTGGTTCTAGAGCAGCTCAGCTGAACTGGTTCTTAGGCTCTAGAGCAGATCTGCTGACCTGGTTCTCTGGCTCTAAAGCAGCTCTGCAGACCTGGTTCTATGGCTCTAAAGCAGCTCTGCTGACTTGGTTCTCTGGTTCTAGAGCAGCTCTGCTGACCTGGTTCACTGGCTCTAAAGCAGCTCTGCTGGCCTGGTTTCTGTGGCTCTAAAGCAGCTCTGCTGGCCTGGTTCTCTCCCTCTAAAGCAGCTCTGCTGACCTGGTTTCTCTGGCTCTACAGCAGCTCTGCTGACCTTTTTCTCTGGCTCTAGAGCAGCTCTGCTGACCTAGTTCTTAGGCTCTAGAGCAGCTCTGCTGACCTGGTTCTCTGGCTCTACAACAGCTCTGCTGACCTGGTTCTCTGGCTCTAAAGCAGCTCTGCTGACCAGGTTCTATGGCTGTAAAGCAGTTCTGTTGACCTGTTTCTCTGGCTCTAGAGCAGCTCTGCTGACCTGGTTCTCTGGCTCTAGAGCAGCTCTGCTGACCTGGTTCTCTGGCTCTAAAGCAGCTCTGCTGACCTGGTTCTCTGGCTCTAAAGCAGCTCTGCTGACCTGGTTCGCTCCCTCTAAAGAGCTCTGCTGACCTGATTCTCTGGCTCTAAAGCAGTTCTGCTGACCTGGTTCTCTGCCTCTAGAGCAGCTCTGCTGACCTGGGTCTGTGGCTCTAAAGCAGCTCTGCTGACCTGGTTCTCTGGCTCTAGAGCAGCTCTGCTGACCTGATTCTCTGGCTCTAAAGCAGTTCTGCTGACCTGGTTCTCTCCCTCTAAAGCAGCTCTGCAGACCTGGTTTCTCTGGCTCTACAGCAGCTCTGCTGACCTAGTTCTTAGGCTACAGAGCAGCTCTGCTGATCTGGTTCTCTGGCTCTCCAACAACTCTGCTGACCTGGTTCTCTGGCTCTAAAGCAGCTCTGCTGAACCGGTTCTATGGCTCTAAAGCAGTTCTGCTGGCATTGTTCTCTGGCTCTAGAGCAACTCTGCTGACCTGGTTTCTCTGGCTCTACAGCAGCTCTGCTGACCTGGTTCTCTGGCTCTAGAGCAGCTCTGCTGACCTGGTTCTTGGGCTCTAAAGCAGCTCTTCTGGCCTGGTTTCTGTGGCTCTAAAGCAGCTCCGCTGGCCTGGTTCTCTCCCTCTAAAGCAGCTCTGCTGACCTGGTTTCTCTGGCTCTACAGCAGCTCTGCTGACCTTTTTCTCTGGCTCTAGAACAGCTCTGCTGTCCTGGTTCTCTGGCTCTACAACAGCTCTGCTGACCTTGTTCTCTGCCCCTAAAGCAGCTCTGCTGACCAGGTTCTATGGCTCTAAAGCAGTTCTGCTGACCTGTTTCTCTGGCTCTAGAGCAGCACTGCTGACCTGGTCCCTTGGCTCTAAAGCAGCTTTGCTGACCTGGTTCTCTGGCTCTAAAGCAGCTCTGCTGACCTGGTTCTCTGGCTCTAGAGCAGCACTGCTGACCTGGTTCTCTGGCTCTAAAGCAGCTCTGCTGACCTTGTTCTCTCCTTCTAAAGAGCTCTGCTGATCTGATTCTCTGGCTCTAAAGCAGTTCTGCTGACCTGGTTCTCTGCCTCTAGAGCAGCTCTGCTGACCTGGTTCTGTGGCTCTAAAGCAGTTCTGCTCACCTGGGTCTCTGGCTCTAAAGCAGCTCTGCTGAACCGGTTCTATGGCTCTAAAGCAGTTCTGCTGACATGGTTCTCTGGCTCTAGAGCAGCTCTGCTGACCTGGTTCTCTCCCTCTAAAGCAGCTCGGCTGACCTGGTTCTCTGGTTCTAGAGCAGCTCTGCTTAACTGGTTCTTAGGCTCTAGAGCAGCTCTGCTGACCTAGTTCTCTGGCTCTAAAGCAGCTCTGCAGACCTGGTTCTATGGCTCTAAAGCAGCTCTGCTGACTTGGTTCTCTGGTTCTAGAGCAGCTCTGTTGACCTGGTACACTGGCTCTAAAGCACCTCTGCTGGCCTGGTTTCTGTGGCTCTAAAGCAGCTCTGCTGGCCTGGTTCTCTCCCTCTAAAGCAGCTCTGCTGACCTGGTCCCTTGGCTCTAGAGCAGCTTTGCTGACCTGGTTCTCTCCCTCTAAAGCAGCTCTGCCGGCCTGGTTCTCTCCCTCTAAAGCAGATCTACTGACCTGGTTTCTCTGGCTCTACAGCAGCTCTGATGACCTGGTTCTCTGGCTCTAGAGCAGCTCTGCTGACCTCGTTCTTGGGCTCTAGAGCAGCTCTGCTGACCTGGTTCTCTGGCTCTAAAGCAGCTCTGCTGACTTGGTTCTATGGATCTAAAGAAGCTGTGCTGACCTGGTTCTCTGGCTCTAGAGCAGCTCTGCTGACCTGGTTCTCTGGCTCTAAAGCAGCTCTGCTGACCTGGTTCAATGGCTCTAAAGCAGCTCTGCTGGCCTGGTTCTCTGGCTCCAGAGCAGCTCTGCTGACCTGGTTCTTTGGCTCTAAAGCAGCTCTGCTGACCTGGTTCTCTGGCTCTAAAGCAGCTCTGTTGACCTGGTTCTCTGCGTCTAGAGCAGCTCTGTTGACCTGGTTCTCTGGCTCTAAAGCAGCTCTGCTGGTCTGGTTCTATGGCTCTAAAGCAGCTCTGCTGACCTGGTTCTCTGGCACTAGAGCTGCTCTGCTGACCTGGTTCTCTGGCTCTAAAGCAGCTCTGCTGACCTGGTTCGCTCCCTCTAAAGAGCTCTGCTGACCTGATTCTCTGGCTCTAAAGCAGTTCTGCTGACCTGGTTCTCTGCCTCTAGAGCAGCTCTGCTGACCTGGTTCTGTGGCTCTAAAGCAGCTCTGCTGACCTGGTTCTCTGGCTCTAGAGCAGCTCTGCTGACCTGATTCTCTGGCTCTAAAGCAGTTCTGCTGACCTGGTTCTCTCCCTCTAAAGCAGCTCTGCAGACCTGGTTTCTCTGGCTCTACAGCAGCTCTGCTGACCTAGTTCTTAGGCTACAGAGCAGCTCTGCTGATCTGGTTCTCTGGCTCTCCAACAACTCTGCTGACCTGGTTCTCTGGCTCTAAAGCAGCTCTGCTGAACCGGTTCTATGGCTCTAAAGCAGTTCTGCTGGCATGGTTCTCTGGCTCGAGAGCAGCTTTGCTGACCTGGTTTCTCTGGCTCTACAGCAGCTCTGCTGACCTAGTTCTTAGGCTCTAAAGCAACTCAGCTGAACCGGTTCTATGGCTCTAAAGCAGTTCTGCTGATATGGTTCTCTGGCTCTAGAGCAGCTCTGCTGACCTGGTTCTCTCCCTCTAAAGCAGCTCTGCTGACCTGGTTCTCTGGTTCTAGAGCAGCTCAGCTGAACTGGTTCTTAGGCTCTAGAGCAGATCTGCTGACCTGGTTCTCTGGCTCTAAAGCAACTCAGCTGAACCGGTTCTATGGCTCTAAAGCAGTTCTGCTGATATGGTTCTCTGGCTCTAGAGCAGCTCTGCTGACCTGGTTCTCTCCCTCTAAAGCAGCTCTGCTGACCTGGTTCTCTGGTTCTAGAGCAGCTCAGCTGAACTGGTTCTTAGGCTCTAGAGCAGATCTGCTGACCTGGTTCTCTGGCTCTAAAGCAGCTCTGCAGACCTGGTTCTATGGCTCTAAAGCAGCTCTGCTGACTTGGTTCTCTGGTTCTAGAGCAGCTCTGCTGACCTGGTTCACTGGCTCTAAAGCAGCTCTGCTGGCCTGGTTTCTGTGGCTCTAAAGCAGCTCTGCTGGCCTGGTTCTTTCCCTCTAAAGCAGCTCTGCCGACCTGGTTTCTCTGGCTCTACAGCAGCTCTGCTGACCTTTTTCTCTGGCTCTAGAGCAGCTCTGCTGACCTAGTTCTTAGGCTCTAGAGCAGCTCTGCTGACCTGGTTCTCTGGCTCTACAACAGCTCTGCTGACCTGGTTCTCTGGCTCTAAAGCAGCTCTGCTGACCAGGTTCTATGGCTGTAAAGCAGTTCTGTTGACCTGTTTCTCTGGCTCTAGAGCAGCTCTGCTGACCTGGTTCTCTGGCTCTAAAACAGCTCTGCTGACCTGGTTCGCTCCCTCTAAAGAGCTCCTCTGCTGACCTGATTCTCTGGCTCTAAAGCAGTTCTGCTGACCTGGTTCTCTGCCTCTAGAGCAGCTCTGCTGACCTGGTTCTGTGGCTCTAAAGCAGCTCTGCTGACCTGGTTCTCTGGCTCTAGAGCAGCTCTGCTGACCTGATTCTCTGGCTCTAAAGCAGTTCTGCTGACCTGGTTCTCTCCCTCTAAAGCAGCTCTGCAGACCTGGTTTCTCTGGCTCTACAGCAGCTCTGCTGACCTAGTTCTTAGGCTACAGAGCAGCTCTGCTGATCTGGTTCTCTGGCTCTCCAACAACTCTGCTGACCTGGTTCTCTGGCTCTAAAGCAGCTCTGCTGAACCGGTTCTATGGCTCTAAAGCAGTTCTGCTGGCATGGTTCTCTGGCTCTAGAGCAACTCTGCTGACCTGGTTTCTCTGGCTCTACAGCAGCTCTGCTGACCTAGTTCTTAGGCTACAGAGCAGCTCTGCTGATCTGGTTCTCTGGCTCTACAACAACTCTGCTGACCTGGTTCTCTGGCTCTAAAGCAACTCAGCTGAACCGGTTCTATGGCTCTAAAGCAGTTCTGCTGATATGGTTCTCTGGCTCTAGAGCAGCTCTGCTGACCTGGTTCTCTCCCTCTAAAGCAGCTCTGCTGACCTGGTTCTCTGGTTCTAGAGCAGCTCAGCTGAACTGGTTCTTAGGCTCTAGAGCAGATCTGCTGACCTGGTTCTCTGGCTCTAAAGCAGCTCTGCAGACCTGGTTCTATGGCTCTAAAGCAGCTCTGCTGACTTGGTTCTCTGGTTCTAGAGCAGCTCTGCTGACCTGGTTCACTGGCTCTAAAGCAGCTCTGCTGGCCTGGTTTCTGTGGCTCTAAAGCAGCTCTGCTGGCCTGGTTCTCTCCCTCTAAAGCAGCTCTGCTGACCTGGTTTCTCTGGCTCTACAGCAGCTCTGCTTACCTTTTTCTCTGGCTCTAGAGCAGCTCTGCTGACCTAGTTCTTAGACTCTAGAGCAGCTCTGCTGACCTGGTTCTCTGGCTCTACAACAGCTCTGCTGACCTGGTTCTCTGGCTCTAAAGCAGCTCTGCTGACCAGGTTCTATGGCTCTAAAGCAGTTCTGCTGACCGGTTTCTCTGGCTCTAGAGCAGCTCTGCTGACCTGGTTCTCTGGCTCTAGAGCAGCTCTGCTGACCTGGTTCTCTGGCTCTAAAGCAGCTCTGCTGACCTGGTTCTATGGCTCTAAAGCAGCTCTGCTGGCCTGGTTCTCTCCCTCTAAAGCAGCTCTGCTGACGTGGTTTCTCTGGCTCTACAGCAGCTCTGCTTACCTTTTTCTCTGGCTCTAAAGCAGCTCTGCTGACCAGGTTCTCTGGCTCTACAACAGCTCTGCTGACCTGGTTCTCTGGCTCTAAAGCAGCTCTGCTGACCAGGTTCTATGGCTCTAAAGCAGTTCTGCTGACCGGTTTCTCTGGCTCTAGAGCAGCTCTGCTGACCTGGTTCTCTGGCTCTAGAGCAGCTCTGCTGACCTGGTTCTCTGGCTCTAAAGCAGCTCTGCTGGCCTGGTTTCTGTGGCTCTAAAGCAGCTCTGCTGGCCTGGTTCTCTCCCTCTAAAGCAGCTCTGCTGACGTGGTTTCTCTGGCTCTACAGCAGCTATGCTTACCTTTTTCTCTGGCTCTAGAGCAGCTCTGCTGACCTAGTTCTTAGACTCTAGAGCAGCTCTGCTGACCTGGTTCTCTGGCTCTACAACAGCTCTGCTGACCTGGTTCTCTGGCTCTAAAGCAGCTCTGCTGACCTGGTTCTCTGGCTCTAGAGCAGCTCTGCTGACCTGGTTCTCTGGCTCTAAAGCAGCTCTGCTGACCTGGTTCTCTCCTTCTAAAGATCTCTGCTGATCTGATTCTCTGGCTCTAAAGCAGTTCTGCTGACCTGGTTCTCTGCCTGTTGAGCAGCTCTGCTGACCTGGTTCTGTGGCTCTAAAGCAGCTCTGCTGACTTGGTTCTCTGGCTCTAAAGCAGCTCTGCAGACCTGGTTCTATGGCTCTAAAGCAGCTCTGCTGACTTGGTTCTCTGGTTCTAGAGCAGCTCTGCTGACCTGGTTCACTGGCTCTAAAGCACCTCTGCTGGCCTGGTTTCTGTGGCTCAAAAGCAGCTCTGCTGGCCTGGTTCTCTCCCTCTAAAGCTGCTCTGCTGACCTGGTTTCTCTGGCGCTACAGCAGCTCTGCTGACCTTTTTCTCTGGCTCTAGAGCAGCTCTGCTGACCTAGTTCTTAGGCTCTAGAGCAGCTCTGCTGACCTGGTTCTCTGGCTCTACAACAGCTCTGCTGACCTGGTTCTCTGGCTCTAAAGCAGCTCTGCTGACCTGGTTTCTCTGGCTCTACAGCAGCTCTGCTGACCTGGTTCTCTGGCTCTAGAGCAGCTCTGCTGACCTGGTTCTTGGGCTCTAAAGCAGCTCTGCTGGCCTGGTTTCTGTGGCTCTAAAGCATCTCCGCTGGCCTGGTTCTCTCCCTCTAAAGCAGCTCTGCTCACCTGGTTTCTCTGGCTCTACAGCAGCTCTGCTGACCTTTTTCTCTGGCTCTAGAACAGCTCTGCTGTCCTGGTTCTCTGGCTCTACAACAGCTCTGCTGACCTTGTTCTCTGGCCCTAAAGCAGCTCTGCTGACCAGGTTCTATGGCTCTAAAGCAGTTCTGCTAACATGTTTCTCTGGCTCTAGAGCAGCACTGCTGACCTGGTCCCTTGGCTCTAAAGCAGCTTTGCTGACCTGGTTCTCTGGCTCTAAAGCAGCTCTGCTGACCTGGTTCTCTGGCTCTAGAGCAGCACTGCTGACCTGGTTCTCTGGCTCTAAAGCAGCTCTGCTGACCTGGTTCTCTCCTTCTAAAGAGCTCTGCTGATCTGGTTCTCTCCTTCTAAAGAGCTCTGCTGATCTGATTCTCTGGCTCTAAAGCAGTTCTGCTGACCTGGTTCTCTGCCTGTAGAGCAGCTCTGCTGACCTGGTTCTGTGGCTCTAAAGCAGCTCTTCTGACCTGGTTCTCTGGCTCTAAAGCAGCTCTGCTGAACCGGCTCTATGGCTCTAAAGCAGTTCTGCTGACATGGTTCTCTGGCTCTAGAGCAGCTCTGCTGACCTGGTTCTCTCCCTCTAAAGCAGCTCGGCTGACCTGGTTCTCTGGTTCTAGAGCAGCTCTGCTGAACTGGTTCTTAGGCTCTAGAGCAGCTCTGCTGACCTAGTTCTCTGGCTCTAAAGCAGCTCTGCAGAACTGGTTCTATGGCTCTAAAGCAGCTCTGCTGACTTGGTTCTCTGGTTCTAGAGCAGCTCTGCTGACCTGGTTCACTGGCTCTAAAGCACCTCCGCTGGCCTGGTTTCTGTGGCTCTAAAGCAGCTCTGCTGGCCTGGTTCTCTCCCTCTAAAGCAGCTCTGCTGACCTGGTCCCTTGGCTCTAGAGCAGCTTTGCTGACCTGGTTCTCTCCCTCTAAAGCAGCTCTGCCGGCCTGGTTCTCTCCCTCTAAAGCAGATCTACTGACCTGGTTTCTCTGGCTCTACAGCAGCTCTGATGACCTGGTTCTCTGGCTCTAGAACAGCTCTGCTGACCTCGTTCTTGGGCTCTAGAGCAGCTCTGCTGACCTGGTTCTCTGGCTCTAAAGCAGCTCTGCTGGCTTGGTTCTATGGATCTAAAGAAGCTGTGCTGACCTGGTTCTCTGGCTCTAGAGCAGCTCTGCTGACCTGGTTCTCTGGCTCTAAAGCAGCTCTGCTGACCTTGTTCTATGGCTCTAAAGCAGCTCTGCTGGCCTGGTTCTCTGGCTCCAGAGCAGCTCAGCTGACCTGGTTCTTTGGCTCTAAAGCAGCTCTGCTGACCTGGTTCTCTGGCTCTAAAGCAGCTCTGTTGACCTGGTTCTCTGCCTCTAGAGCAGCTCTGTTGACCTGGTTCTCTGGCTCTAAAGCAGCTCTGCTGACCTGGTTCGCTCCCTCTAAAGAGCTCTGCTGACCTGATTCTCTGGCTCTAAAGCAGTTCTGCTGACCTGGTTCTCTGCCTCTAGAGCAGCTCTGCTGACCTGGTTCTGTGGCTCTAAAGCAGCTCTGTTGACCTGGTTCTCTGGCTCTAGAGCAGCTCTGCTGACCTGATTCTCTGGCTCTAAAGCAGTTCTGCTGACCTGGTTCTCTCCCTCTAAAGCAGCTCTGCAGACCTGGTTTCTCTGGCTCTACAGCAGCTCTGCTGACCTAGTTCTTAGGCTACAGAGCAGCTCTGCTGATCTGGTTCTCTGGCTCTACAACAACTCTGCTGACCTGGTTCTCTGGCTCTAAAGCAACTCAGCTGAACCATTTCTATGGCTCTAAAGCAGTTCTGCTGATATGGTTCTCTGGCTCTAAAGCAGTTCTGCTGATCTGGTTCTCTGCCTGTTGAGCAGCTCTGCTGACCTGGTTCTGTGGCTCTAAAGCAGCTCTGCTGACTTGGTTCTCTGGCTCTAAAGCAGCTCTGCAGACCTGGTTCTATGGCTCTAAAGCAGCTCTGCTGACTTGGTTCTCTGGTTCTAGAGCAGCTCTGCTGACCTGGTTCACTGGCTCTAAAGCACCTCTGCTGGCCTGGTTTCTGTGGCTCAAAAGCAGCTCTGCTGGCCTCGTTCTCTCCCTCTAAAGCTGCTCTGCTGACCTGGTTTCTCTGGCGCTACAGCAGCTCTGCTGACCTTTTTCTCTGGCTCTAGAGCAGCTCTGCTGACCTAGTTCTTAGGCTCTAGAGCAGCTCTGCTGACCTGGTTCTCTGGCTCTACAACAGCTCTGCTGACCTGGTTCTCTGGCTCTAAAGCAGCTCTGCTGACCTGGTTTCTCTGGCTCTACAGCAGCTCTGCTGACCTGGTTCGCTGGCTCTAGAGCAGCTCTGCTGACCTGGTTCTTGGGCTCTAAAGCAGCTCTGCTGGCCTGGTTTCTGTGGCTCTAAAGCAGCTCCGCGGGCCTGGTTCTCTCCCTCTAAAGCAGCTCTGCTGACCTGGTTTCTCTGGCTCTACAGCAGCTCTGCTGACCTTTTTCTCTGGCTCTAGAACAGCTCTGCTGTCCTGGTTCTCTGGCTCTACAACAGCTCTGCTGACCTTGTTCTCTGGCCCTAAAGCAGCTCTGCTGACCCGGTTCTATGGCTCTAAAGCCGTTCTGCTGACCTGTTTCTCTGGCTCTAGAGCAGCACTGCTGACCTGGTCCCTTGGCTCTAAAGCAGCTTTGCTGACCTGGTTCTCTGGCTTTAAAGCAGCTCTGCTGACCTGGTTCTCTGGCTCTAGAGCAGCACTGCTGACCTGGTTCTCTGGCTCTAAAGCAGCTCTGCTGACCTGGTTCTCTCCTTCTAAAGAGCTCTGCTGATCTGATTCTCTGGCTCTAAAGCAGTTCTGCTGACCTGGTTCTCTGCCTCTAGAGCAGCTCTGCTGACCTGCTTCTGTGGCTCTAAAGCAGCTCTGTTGACCTGGTTCTCTGGCTCTAAAGCAGCTCTGCTGAACCGGTTCTATGGCTCTAAAGCAGTTCTGCTAACATGGTTCTCTGGCTCTAGAGCAGCTCTGCTGACCTGGTTCTCTCCCTCTAAAGCAGCTCGGCTGACCTGGTTCTATGGTTCTAGAGCAGCTCTGCTGAACTGGTTCTTAGGCTCTAGAGCAGCTCTGCTGACCTAGTTCTCTGGCTCTAAAGCAGCTCTTCAGACCTGGTTCTATGGCTCTAAAGCAGTTCTGCTGATATGGTTCTCTGGCTCTAGAGCAGCTCTGTTGACCTGGTTCACTGGCTCTAAAGCAGCTCTGCTGGCCTGGTTTCTGTGGCTCTAAAGCAGCTCTGCTGGCATGGTTATCTCCCTCTAAAGCAGCTCTGCTGACCTGGTTTCTCTGGCTCTACAGCAGCTCTGCTTACCTTTTCTCTGGCTCTAGAGCAGCTCTGCTGACCTAGTTCTTAGGCTCTAGAGCAGCTCTGCTGACCTGGTTCTCTGGCTCTACAACAGCTCTGCTGACCTTTTTCTCTGGCTCTAGAGCAGCTCTGCTGACCTAGTTCTTAGGCTCTAGAGCAGCTCTGCTGACCTGGTTCTCTGGCTCTACAACAGCTCTGCTGACCTGGTTCTCTGGCTCTAAAGCAGCTCTGCTGACCTGGTTTCTCTGGCTCTACAGCAGCTCTGCTGACCTGGTTCGCTGGCTCTAGAGCAGCTCTGCTGACCTGGTTCTTGGGCTCTAAAGCAGCTCTGCTGGCCTGGTTTCTGTGGCTCTAAAGCAGCTCCGCTGGCCTGGTTCTCTCCCTCTAAAGCAGCTCTGCTGACCTGGTTCTCTGGCTCTAAAGCAGCTCTGCTGACCTGGTTCTATGGCTCTAAAGCAGCTCTGCTGACGTGGTTCTCTGGCTCCAGAGCAGCTCTGCTGACCTGGTTCTTTGGCTCTAAAGCAGCTCTGCTGACCTGGTTCTCTGGCTCTAAAGCAGCTCTGTTGACCTGGTTCTCTGCCTCTAGAGCAGCTCTGTTGACCTGGTTCTCTGGCTCTAAAGCAGCTCTGCTGACCTGGTTCTCTGGCACTAGAGCTGCTCTGCTGACCTGGTTCTCTGGCTCTAAAGCAGCTCTGCTGACCTGGTTCGCTCCCTCTAAAGAGCTCTGCTGACCTGATTCTCTGGCTCTAAAGCAGTCCTGCTGACCTGGTTCTCTGCCTCTAGAGCAGCTCTGCTGACCTGGTTCTGTGGCTCTAAAGCAGCTCTGCTGACCTGGTTCTCTGGCTCTAGAGCAGCTCTGCTGACCTGATTCTCTGGCTCTAAAGCAGTTCTGCTGACCTGGTTCTCTCCCTCTAAAGCAGCTCTGCAGACCTGGTTTCTCTGGCTCTACAGCAGCTCTGCTGACCTAGTTCTTAGGCTACAGAGCAGCTCTGCTGATCTGGTTCTCTGGCTCTACAACAACTCTGCTGACCTGGTTCTCTGGCTCTAAAGCAACTCAGCTGAACCATTTCTATGGCTCTAAAGCAGTTCTGCTGATATGGTTCTCTGGCTCTAAAGCAGTTCTGCTGACCTGGTTCTCTGCCTGTTGAGCAGCTCTGCTGACCTGGTTCTGTGGCTCTAAAGCAGCTCTGCTGACTTGGTTCTCTGGCTCTAAAGCAGCTCTGCAGACCTGGTTCTATGGCTCTAAAGCAGCTCTGCTGACTTGGTTCTCTGGTTCTAGAGCAGCTCTGCTGACCTGGTTCACTGGCTCTAAAGCACCTCTGCTGGCCTGGTTTCTGTGGCTCAAAAGCAGCTCTGCTGGCCTCGTTCTCTCCCTCTAAAGCTGCTCTGCTGACCTGGTTTCTCTGGCGCTACAGCAGCTCTGCTGACCTTTTTCTCTGGCTCTAGAGCAGCTCTGCTGACCTAGTTCTTAGGCTCTAGAGCAGCTCTGCTGACCTGGTTCTCTGGCTCTACAACAGCTCTGCTGACCTGGTTCTCTGGCTCTAAAGCAGCTCTGCTGACCTGGTTTCTCTGGCTCTACAGCAGCTCTGCTGACCTGGTTCGCTGGCTCTAGAGCAGCTCTGCTGACCTGGTTCTTGGGCTCTAAAGCAGCTCTGCTGGCCTGGTTTCTGTGGCTCTAAAGCAGCTCCGCTGGCCTGGTTCTCTCCCTCTAAAGCAGCTCTGCTGAACTGGTTTCTCTGGCTCTACAGCAGCTCTGCTGACCTTTTTCTCTGGCTCTAGAACAGCTCTGCTGTCCTGGTTCTCTGGCTCTACAACAGCTCTGCTGACCTTGTTCTCTGGCCCTAAAGCAGCTCTGCTGACCCGGTTCTATGGCTCTAAAGCCGTTCTGCTGACCTGTTTCTCTGGCTCTAGAGCAGCACTGCTGACCTGGTCCCTTGGCTCTAAAGCAGCTTTGCTGACCTGGTTCTCTGGCTTTAAAGCAGCTCTGCTGACCTGGTTCTCTGGCTCTAGAGCAGCACTGCTGACCTGGTTCTCTGGCTCTAAAGCAGCTCTGCTGACCTGGTTCTCTCCTTCTAAAGAGCTCTGCTGATCTGATTCTCTGGCTCTAAAGCAGTTCTGCTGACCTGGTTCTCTGCCTCTAGAGCAGCTCTGCTGACCTGCTTCTGTGGCTCTAAAGCAGCTCTGCTGACCTGGTTCTCTGGCTCTAAAGCAGCTCTGCTGAACCGGTTCTATGGCTCTAAAGCAGTTCTGCTAACATGGTTCTCTGGCTCTAGAGCAGCTCTGCTGACCTGGTTCTCTCCCTCTAAAGCAGCTCGGCTGACCTGGTTCTCTGGTTCTAGAGCAGCTCTGCTGAACTGGTTCTTAGGCTCTAGAGCAGCTCTGCTGACCTAGTTCTCTGGCTCTAAAGCAGCTCTTCAGACCTGGTTCTATGGCTCTAAAGCAGTTCTGCTGATATGGTTCTCTGGCTCTAGAGCAGCTCTGTTGACCTGGTTCACTGGCTCTAAAGCAGCTCTGCTGGCCTGGTTTCTGTGGCTCTAAAGCAGCTCTGCTGGCATGGTTATCTCCCTCTAAAGCAGCTCTGCTGACCTGGTTTCTCTGGCTCTACAACAGCTCTGCTGACCTGGTTCTCTGGCTCTAAAGCAGCTCTGCTGACCAGGTTCTATGGCTGTAAAGCAGTTCTGTTGACCTGTTTCTCTGGCTCTAGAGCAGCTCTGCTGACCTGGTTCTCTGGCTCTAGAGCAGCTCTGCTGACCTGGTTCTCTGGCTCTAAAGCAGCTCTGCTGACCTGGTTCTCTGGCTCTAAAGCAGCTCTGCTGACCTGGTTCGCTCCCTCTAAAGAGCTCTGCTGACCTGATTCTCTGGCTCTAAAGCAGTTCTGCTGACCTGGTTCTCTGCCTCTAGAGCAGCTCTGCTGACCTGGGTCTGTGGCTCTAAAGCAGCTCTGCTGACCTGGTTCTCTGGCTCTAGAGCAGCTCTGCTGACCTGATTCTCTGGCTCTAAAGCAGTTCTGCTGACCTGGTTCTCTCCCTCTAAAGCAGCTCTGCAGACCTGGTTTCTCTGGCTCTACAGCAGCTCTGCTGACCTAGTTCTTAGGCTACAGAGCAGCTCTGCTGATCTGGTTCTCTGGCTCTCCAACAACTCTGCTGACCTGGTTCTCTGGCTCTAAAGCAGCTCTGCTGAACCGGTTCTATGGCTCTAAAGCAGTTCTGCTGGCATGGTTCTCTGGCTCTAGAGCAACTCTGCTGACCTGGTTTCTCTGGCTCTACAGCAGCTCTGCTGACCTGGTTCTCTGGCTCTAGAGCAGCTCTGCTGACCTGGTTCTTGGGCTCTAAAGCAGCTCTGCTGGCCTGGTTTCTGTGGCTCTAAAGCAGCTCCGCTGGCTTGGTTCTCTCCCTCTAAAGCAGCTCTGCTGACCTGGTTTCTCTGGCTCTACAGCAGCTCTGCTGACCTTTTTCTCTGGCTCTAGAACAGCTCTGCTGTCCTGGTTCTCTGGCTCTACAACAGCTCTGCTGACCTTGTTCTCTGGCCCTAAAGCAGCTCTGCTGACCAGGTTCTATGGCTCTAAAGCAGTTCTGCTGACCTGTTTCTCTGGCTCTAGAGCAGCACTGCTGACCTGGTCCCTTGGCTCTAAAGCAGCTTTGCTGACCTGGTTCTCTGGCTCTAAAGCAGCTCTGCTGACCTGGTTCTCTGGCTCTAGAGCAGCACTGCTGACCTGGTTCTCTGGCTCTAAAGCAGCTCTGCTGACCTGGTTCTCTCCTTCTAAAGAGCTCTGCTGATCTGATTCTCTGGCTCTAAAGCAGTTCTGCTGACCTGGTTCTCTGCCTCTAGAGCAGCTCTGCTGACCTGGTTCTGTGGCTCTAAAGCAGCTCTGCTCACCTGGGTCTCTGGCTCTAAAGCAGCTCTGCTGAACCGGTTCTATGGCTCTAAAGCAGTTCTGCTGACATGGTTCTCTGGCTCTAGAGCAGCTCTGCTGACCTGGTTCTCTCCCTCTAAAGCAGCTCGGCTGACCTGGTTCTCTGGTTCTAGAGCAGCTCTGCTTAACTGGTTCTTAGGCTCTAGAGCAGCTCTGCTGACCTAGTTCTCTGGCTCTAAAGCAGCTCTGCAGACCTGGTTCTATGGCTCTAAAGCAGCTCTGCTGACTTGGTTCTCTGGTTCTAGAGCAGCTCTGTTGACCTGGTACACTGGCTCTAAAGCACCTCTGCTGGCCTGGTTTCTGTGGCTCTAAAGCAGCTCTGCTGGCCTGGTTCTCTCCCTCTAAAGCAGCTCTGCTGACCTGGTCCCTTGGCTCTAGAGCAGCTTTGCTGACCTGGTTCTCTCCCTCTAAAGCAGCTCTGCCGGCCTGGTTCTCTCCCTCTAAAGCAGATCTACTGACCTGGTTTCTCTGGCTCTACAGCAGCTCTGATGACCTGGTTCTCTGGCTCTAGAGCAGCTCTGCTGACCTCGTTCTTGGGCTCTAGAGCAGCTCTGCTGACCTGGTTCTCTGGCTCTAAAGCAGCTCTGCTGACTTGGTTCTATGGATCTAAAGAAGCTGTGCTGACCTGGTTCTCTGGCTCTAGAGCAGCTCTGCTGACCTGGTTCTCTGGCTCTAAAGCAGCTCTGCTGACCTGGTTCAATGGCTCTAAAGCATCTCTGCTGGCCTGGTTCTCTGGCTCCAGAGCAGCTCTGTTGACCTGGTTCTCTGCCTCTAGAGCAGCTCTGTTGACCTGGTTCTCTGGCTCTAAAGCAGCTCTGCTGGCCTGGTTCTCTGGCTCTACAACAGCTCTGCTGACCTGGTTCTCTGGCTCTAAAGCAGCTCTGCTGACCAGGTTCTATGGCTGTAAAGCAGTTCTGTTGACCTGTTTCTCTGGCTCTAGAGCAGCTCTGCTGACCTGGTTCTCTGGCTCTAGAGCAGCTCTGCTGACCTGGTTCTCTGGCTCTAAAGCAGCTCTGCTGACCTGGTTCTCTGGCTCTAAAGCAGCTCTGCTGACCTGGTTCGCTCCCTCTAAAGAGCTCTGCTGACCTGATTCTCTGGCTCTAAAGCAGTTCTGCTGACCTGGTTCTCTGCCTCTAGAGCAGCTCTGCTGACCTGGGTCTGTGGCTCTAAAGCAGCTCTGCTGACCTGGTTCTCTGGCTCTAGAGCAGCTCTGCTGACCTGATTCTCTGGCTCTAAAGCAGTTCTGCTGACCTGGTTCTCTCCCTCTAAAGCAGCTCTGCAGACCTGGTTTCTCTGGCTCTACAGCAGCTCTGCTGACCTAGTTCTTAGGCTACAGAGCAGCTCTGCTGATCTGGTTCTCTGGCTCTCCAACAACTCTGCTGACCTGGTTCTCTGGCTCTAAAGCAGCTCTGCTGAACCGGTTCTATGGCTCTAAAGCAGTTCTGCTGGCATGGTTCTCTGGCTCTAGAGCAACTCTGCTGACCTGGTTTCTCTGGCTCTACAGCAGCTCTGCTGACCTGGTTCTCTGGCTCTAGAGCAGCTCTGCTGACCTGGTTCTTGGGCTCTAAAGCAGCTCTGCTGGCCTGGTTTCTGTGGCTCTAAAGCAGCTCCGCTGGCCTGGTTCTCTCCCTCTAAAGCAGCTCTGCTGACCTGGTTTCTCTGGCTCTACAGCAGCTCTGCTGACCTTTTTCTCTGGCTCTAGAACAGCTCTGCTGTCCTGGTTCTCTGGCTCTACAACAGCTCTGCTGACCTTGTTCTCTGGCCCTAAAGCAGCTCTGCTGACCAGGTTCTATGGCTCTAAAGCAGTTCTGCTGACCTGTTTCTCTGGCTCTAGAGCAGCACTGCTGACCTGGTCCCTTGGCTCTAAAGCAGCTTTGCTGACCTGGTTCTCTGGCTCTAAAGCAGCTCTGCTGACCTGGTTCTCTGGCTCTAGAGCAGCACTGCTGACCTGGTTCTCTGGCTCTAAAGCAGCTCTGCTGACCTGGTTCTCTCCTTCTAAAGAGCTCTGCTGATCTGATTCTCTGGCTCTAAAGCAGTTCTGCTGACCTGGTTCTCTGCCTCTAGAGCAGCTCTGCTGACCTGGTTCTGTGGCTCTAAAGCAGCTCTGCTCACCTGGGTCTCTGGCTCTAAAGCAGCTCTGCTGAACCGGTTCTATGGCTCTAAAGCAGTTCTGCTGACATGGTTCTCTGGCTCTAGAGCAGCTCTGCTGACCTGGTTCTCTCCCTCTAAAGCAGCTCGGCTGACCTGGTTCTCTGGTTCTAGAGCAGCTCTGCTTAACTGGTTCTTAGGCTCTAGAGCAGCTCTGCTGACCTAGTTCTCTGGCTCTAAAGCAGCTCTGCAGACCTGGTTCTATGGCTCTAAAGCAGCTCTGCTGACTTGGTTCTCTGGTTCTAGAGCAGCTCTGTTGACCTGGTACACTGGCTCTAAAGCACCTCTGCTGGCCTGGTTTCTGTGGCTCTAAAGCAGCTCTGCTGGCCTGGTTCTCTCCCTCTAAAGCAGCTCTGCTGACCTGGTCCCTTGGCTCTAGAGCAGCTTTGCTGACCTGGTTCTCTCCCTCTAAAGCAGCTCTGCCGGCCTGGTTCTCTCCCTCTAAAGCAGATCTACTGACCTGGTTTCTCTGGCTCTACAGCAGCTCTGATGACCTGGTTCTCTGGCTCTAGAGCAGCTCTGCTGACCTCGTTCTTGGGCTCTAGAGCAGCTCTGCTGACCTGGTTCTCTGGCTCTAAAGCAGCTCTGCTGACTTGGTTCTATGGATCTAAAGAAGCTGTGCTGACCTGGTTCTCTGGCTCTAGAGCAGCTCTGGTGACCTGGTTCTCTGGCTCTAAAGCAGCTCTGCTGACCTGGTTCAATGGCTCTAAAGCAGCTCTGCTGGCCTGGTTCTCTGGCTCCAGAGCAGCTCTGTTGACCTGGTTCTCTGCCTCTAGAGCAGCTCTGTTGACCTGGTTCTCTGGCTCTAAAGCAGCTCTGCTGGCCTGGTTCTATGGCTCTAAAGCAGCTCTGCTGACCTGGTTCTCTGGCACTAGAGCTGCTCTGCTGACCTGGTTCTCTGGCTCTAAAGCAGCTCTGCTGACCTGGTTCGCTCCCTCTAAAGAGCTCTGCTGACCTAATTCTCTGGCTCTAAAGCAGTTCTGCTGACCTGGTTCTCTGCCTCTAGAGCAGCTCTGCTGACCTGGTTCTGTGGCTCTAAAGCAGCTCTGCTGACCTGGTTCTCTGGCTCTAGAGCAGCTCTGCTGACCTGATTCTCTGGCTCTAAAGCAGTTCTGCTGACCTGGTTCTCTCCCTCTAAAGCAGCTCTGCAGACCTGGTTTCTCTGGCTCTACAGCAGCTCTGCTGACCTAGTTCTTAGGCTACAGAGCAGCTCTGCTGATCTGGATCTCTGGCTCTCCAACAACTCTGCTGACCTGGTTCTCTGGCTCTAAAGCAGCTCTGCTGAACCGGTTCTATGGCTCTAAAGCAGTTCTGCTGGCATGGTTCTCTGGCTCGAGAGCAGCTTTGCTGACCTGGTTTCTCTGGCTCTACAGCAGCTCTGCTGACCTAGTTCTTAGGCTACAGAGCAGCTCTGCTGATCTGGTTCTCTGGCTCTACAACAACTCTGCTGACCTGGTTCTCTGGCTCTAAAGCAACTCAGCTGAACCGGTTCTATGGCTCTAAAGCAGTTCTGCTGATATGGTTCTCTGGCTCTAGAGCAGCTCTGCTGACCTGGTTCTCTCCCTCTAAAGCAGCTCTGCTGACCTGGTTCTCTGGTTCTAGAGCAGCTCAGCTGAACTGGTTCTTAGGCTCTAGAGCAGATCTGCTGACCTGGTTCTCTGGCTCTAAAGCAGCTCTGCAGACCTGGTTCTATGGCTCTAAAGCAGCTCTGCTGACTTGGTTCTCTGGTTCTAGAGCAGCTCTGCTGACCTGGTTCACTGGCTCTAAAGCAGCTCTGCTGGCCTGGTTTCTGTGGCTCTAAAGCAGCTCTGCTGGCCTGGTTCTTTCCCTCTAAAGCAGCTCTGCTGACCTGGTTTCTCTGGCTCTACAGCAGCTCTGCTGACCTTTTTCTCTGGCTCTAGAGCAGCTCTGCTGACCTAGTTCTTAGGCTCTAGAGCAGCTCTGCTGACCTGGTTCTCTGGCTCTACAACAGCTCTGCTGACCTGGTTCTCTGGCTCTAAAGCAGCTCTGCTGACCAGGTTCTATGGCTGTAAAGCAGTTCTGTTGACCTGTTTCTCTGGCTCTAGAGCAGCTCTGCTGACCTGGTTCTCTGGCTCTAAAACAGCTCTGCTGACCTGGTTCGCTCCCTCTAAAGAGCTCCTCTGCTGACCTGATTCTCTGGCTCTAAAGCAGTTCTGCTGACCTGGTTCTCTGCCTCTAGAGCAGCTCTGCTGACCTGGTTCTGTGGCTCTAAAGCAGCTCTGCTGACCTGGTTCTCTGGCTCTAGAGCAGCTCTGCTGACCTGATTCTCTGGCTCTAAAGCAGTTCTGCTGACCTGGTTCTCTCCCTCTAAAGCAGCTCTGCAGACCTGGTTTCTCTGGCTCTACAGCAGCTCTGCTGACCTAGTTCTTAGGCTACAGAGCAGCTCTGCTGATCTGGTTCTCTGGCTCTCCAACAACTCTGCTGACCTGGTTCTCTGGCTCTAAAGCAGCTCTGCTGAACCGGTTCTATGGCTCTAAAGCAGTTCTGCTGGCATGGTTCTCTGGCTCTAGAGCAACTCTGCTGACCTGGTTTCTCTGGCTCTACAGCAGCTCTGCTGACCTAGTTCTTAGGCTACAGAGCAGCTCTGCTGATCTGGTTCTCTGGCTCTACAACAACTCTGCTGACCTGGTTCTCTGGCTCTAAAGCAACTCAGCTGAACCGGTTCTATGGCTCTAAAGCAGTTCTGCTGATATGGTTCTCTGGCTCTAGAGCAGCTCTGCTGACCTGGTTCTCTCCCTCTAAAGCAGCTCTGCTGACCTGGTTCTCTGGTTCTAGAGCAGCTCAGCTGAACTGGTTCTTAGGCTCTAGAGCAGATCTGCTGACCTGGTTCTCTGGCTCTAAAGCAGCTCTGCAGACCTGGTTCTATGGCTCTAAAGCAGCTCTGCTGACTTGGTTCTCTGGTTCTAGAGCAGCTCTGCTGACCTGGTTCACTGGCTCTAAAGCAGCTCTGCTGGCCTGGTTTCTGTGGCTCTAAAGCAGCTCTGCTGGCCTGGTTCTCTCCCTCTAAAGCAGCTCTGCTGACGTGGTTTCTCTGGCTCTACAGCAGCTCTGCTTACCTTTTTCTCTGGCTCTAGAGCAGCTCTGCTGACCTAGTTCTTAGACTCTAGAGCAGCTCTGCTGACCTGGTTCTCTGGCTCTACAACAGCTCTGCTGACCTGGTTCTCTGGCTCTAAAGCAGCTCTGCTGACCTGGTTCTCTGGCTCTAGAGCAGCTCTGCTGACCTGGTTCTCTGGCTCTAAAGCAGCTCTGCTGACCTGGTTCTCTCCTTCTAAAGATCTCTGCTGATCTGATTCTCTGGCTCTAAAGCAGTTCTGCTGACCTGGTTCTCTGCCTGTTGAGCAGCTCTGCTGACCTGGTTCTGTGGCTCTAAAGCAGCTCTGCTGACTTGGTTCTCTGGCTCTAAAGCAGCTCTGCAGACCTGGTTCTATGGCTCTAAAGCAGCTCTGCTGACTTGGTTCTCTGGTTCTAGAGCAGCTCTGCTGACCTGGTTCACTGGCTCTAAAGCACCTCTGCTGGCCTGGTTTCTGTGGCTCAAAAGCAGCTCTGCTGGCCTGGTTCTCTCCCTCTAAAGCTGCTCTGCTGACCTGGTTTCTCTGGCGCTACAGCAGCTCTGCTGACCTTTTTCTCTGGCTCTAGAGCAGCTCTGCTGACCTAGTTCTTAGGCTCTAGAGCAGCTCTGCTGACCTGGTTCTCTGGCTCTACAACAGCTCTGCTGACCTGGTTCTCTGGCTCTAAAGCAGCTCTGCTGACCTGGTTTCTCTGGCTCTACAGCAGCTCTGCTGACCTGGTTCTCTGGCTCTAGAGCAGCTCTGCTGACCTGGTTCTTGGGCTCTAAAGCAGCTCTGCTGGCCTGGTTTCTGTGGCTCTAAAGCAGCTCCGCTGGCCTGGTTCTCTCCCTCTAAAGCAGCTCTGCTCACCTGGTTTCTCTGGCTCTACAGCAGCTCTGCTGACCTTTTTCTCTGGCTCTAGAACAGCTCTGCTGTCCTGGTTCTCTGGCTCTACAACAGCTCTGCTGACCTTGTTCTCTGGCCCTAAAGCAGCTCTGCTGACCAGGTTCTATGGCTCTAAAGCAGTTCTGCTAACATGTTTCTCTGGCTCTAGAGCCGCACTGCTGACCTGGTCCCTTGGCTCTAAAGCAGCTTTGCTGACCTGGTTTTCTGGCTCTAAAGCAGCTCTGCTGACCTGGTTCTCTGGCTCTAGAGCAGCACTGCTGACCTGGTTCTCTGGCTCTAAAGCAGCTCTGCTGACATGGTTCTCTCCTTCTAAAGAGCTCTGCTGATCTGATTCTCTGGCTCTAAAGCAGTTCTGCTGACCTGGTTCTCTGCCTGTAGAGCAGCTCTGCTGACCTGGTTCTGTGGCTCTAAAGCAGCTCTGCTGACCTGGTTCTCTGGCTCTAAAGCAGCTCTGCTGAACCGGCTCTATGGCTCTAAAGCAGTTCTGCTGACATGGTTCTCTGGCTCTAGAGCAGCTCTGCTGACCTGGTTCTCTCCCTCTAAAGCAGCTCGGCTGACCTGGTTCTCTGGTTCTAGAGCAGCTCTGCTGAACTGGTTCTTAGGCTCTAGAGCAGCTCTGCTGACCTAGTTCTCTGGCTCTAAAGCAGCTCTGCAGACCTGGTTCTATGGCTCTAAAGCAGCTCTGCTGACTTGGTTCTCTGGTTCTAGAGCAGCTCTGCTGACCTGGTTCACTGGCTCTAAAGCACCTCTGCTGGCCTGGTTTCTGTGGCTCTAAAGCAGCTCTGCTGGCCTGGTTCTCTCCCTCTAAAGCAGCTCTGCTGACCTGGTCCCTTGGCTCTAGAGCAGCTTTGCTGACCTGGTTCTCTCCCTCTAAAGCAGCTCTACCGGCCTGGTTCTCTCCCTCTAAAGCAGATCTACTGACCTGGTTTCTCTGGCTCTACAGCAGCTCTGATGACCTGGTTCTCTGGCTCTAGAACAGCTCTGCTGACCTCGTTCTTGGGCTCTAGAGCAGCTCTGCTGACCTGGTTCTCTGGCTCTAAAGCAGCTCTGCTGGCTTGGTTCTATGGATCTAAAGAAGCTGTGCTGACCTGGTTCTCTGGCTCTAGAGCAGCTCTGCTGACCTGGTTCTCTGGCTCTAAAGCAGCTCTGCTGACCTTGTTCTATGGCTCTAAAGCAGCTCTGCTGGCCTGGTTCTCTGGCTCCAGAGCAGCTCTGCTGACCTGGTTCTTTGGCTCTAAAGCAGCTCTGCTGACCTGGTTCTCTGGCTCTAAAGCAGCTCTGTTGACCTGGTTCTCTGCCTCTAGAGCAGCTCTGCTGGCCTGGTTCTCTGGCTCCAGAGCAGCTCTGCTGACCTGGTTCTTTGGCTCTAAAGCAGCTCTGCTGACCTGGTTCTCTGGCTCTAAAGCAGCTCTGTTGACCTGGTTCTGTGGCTCTAAAGCAGCTCTGCTGACCTGGTTCTCTGGCTCTAGAGCAGCTCTGCTGACCTGATTCTCTGGCTCTAAAGCAGTTCTGCTGACCTGGTTCTCTCCCTCTAAAGCAGCTCTGCAGACCTGGTTTCTCTGGCTCTACAGCAGCTCTGCTGACCTAGTTCTTAGGCTACAGAGCAGCTCTGCTGATCTGGTTCTCTGGCTCTACAACAACTCTGCTGACCTTGCTCTCTGGCTCTAAAGCAACTCAGCTGAACCGGTTCTATGGCTCTAAAGCAGTTCTGCTGATATGATTCTCTGGCTCTAAAGCAGTTCTGCTGATCTGGTTCTCTGCCTGTTGAGCAGCTCTGCTGACCTGGTTCTGTGGCTCTAAAGCAGCTCTGCTGACTTGGTTCTCTGGCTCTAAAGCAGCTCTGCAGATCTGGTTCTATGGCTCTAAAGCAGCTCTGCTGACTTGGTTCTCTGGTTCTAGAGCAGCTCTGCTGACCTGGTTCACTGGCTCTAAAGCACCTCTGCTGGCCTGGTTTCTGTGGCTCAAAAGCAGCTCTGCTGGCCTCGTTCTCTCCCTCTAAAGCTGCTCTGCTGACCTGGTTTCTCTGGCGCTACAGCAGCTCTGCTGACCTTTTTCTCTGGCTCTAGAGCAGCTCTGCTGACCTAGTTCTTCGGCTCTAGAGCAGCTCTGCTGACCTGGTTCTCTGGCTCTACAACAGCTCTGCTGACCTGGTTCTCTGGCTCTAAAGCAGCTCTGCTGACCTGGTTTCTCTGGCTCTACAGCAGCTCTGCTGACCTGGTTCGCTGGCTCTAGAGCAGCTCTGCTGACCTGGTTCTTGGGCTCTAAAGCAGCTCTGCTGGCCTGGTTTCTGTGGCTCTAAAGCAGCTCCGCTGGCCTGGTTCTCTCCCTCTAAAGCAGCTCTGCTGACCTGGTTTCTCTGGCTCTACAGCAGCTCTGCTGACCTTTTTCTCTGGCTCTAGAACAGCTCTGCTGTCCTGGTTCTCTGGCTCTACAACAGCTCTGCTGACCTTGTTCTCTGGCCCTAAAGCAGCTCTGCTGACCCGGTTCTATGGCTCTAAAGCCGTTCTGCTGACCTGTTTCTCTGGCTCTAGAGCAGCACTGCTGACCTGGTCCCTTGGCTCTAAAGCAGCTTTGCTGACATGGTTCTCTGGCTTTAAAGCAGCTCTGCTGACCTGGTTCTCTGGCTCTAGAGCAGCACTGCTGACCTGGTTCTCTGGCTCTAAAGCAGCTCTGCTGACCTGGTTCTCTCCTTCTAAAGAGCTCTGCTGATCTGATTCTCTGGCTCTAAAGCAGTTCTGCTGACCTGGTTCTCTGCCTCTAGAGCAGCTCTGCTGACCTGCTTCTGTGGCTCTAAAGCAGCTCTGCTGACCTGGTTCTATGGCTCTAAAGCAGCTCTGCTGAACCGGTTCTATGGCTCTAAAGCAGTTCTGCTAACATGGTTCTCTGGCTCTAGAGCAGCTCTGCTGACCTGGTTCTCTCCCTCTAAAGCAGCTCGGCTGACCTGGTTCTCTGGTTCTAGAGCAGCTCTGCTGAACTGGTTCTTAGGCTCTAGAGCAGCTCTGCTGACCTAGTTCTCTGGCTCTAAAGCAGCTCTTCAGACCTGGTTCTATGGCTCTAAAGCAGTTCTGCTGATATGGTTCTCTGGCTCTAGAGCAGCTCTGTTGACCTGGTTCACTGGCTCTAAAGCAGCTCTGCTGGCCTGGTTTCTGTGGCTCTAAAGCAGCTCTGCTGGCATGGTTATCTCCCTCTAAAGCAGCTCTGCTGACCTGGTTTCTCTGGCTCTACAGCAGCTCTGCTTACCTTTTCTCTGGCTCTAGAGCAGCTCTGCTGACCTAGTTCTTAGGCTCTAGAGCAGCTCTGCTGACCTGGTTCTCTGGCTCTACAACAGCTCTGCTGACCTTTTTCTCTGGCTCTAGAGCAGCTCTGCTGACCTAGTTCTTAGGCTCTAGAGCAGCTCTGCTGACCTGGTTCTCTGGCTCTACAACAGCTCTGCTGACCTGGTTCTCTGGCTCTAAAGCAGCTCTGCTGACCTGGTTTCTCTGGCTCTACAGCAGCTCTGCTGACCTGGTTTGCTGGCTCTAGAGCAGCTCTGCTGACCTGGTTCTTGGGCTCTAAAGCAGCTCTGCTGGCCTGGTTTCTGTGGCTCTAAAGCAGCTCCGCTGGCCTGGTTCTCTCCCTCTAAAGCAGCTCTGCTGACCTGGTTCTCTGGCTCTAAAGCAGCTCTGCTGACCTGGTTCTATGGCTCTAAAGCAGCTCTGCTGGCCTGGTCTTCTGGCTCCAGAGCAGCTCTGCTGACCTGGTTCTTTGGCTCTAAAGCAGCTCTGCTGACCTGGTTCTCTGGCTCTAAAGCAGCTCTGTTGACCTGGTTCTCTGCCTCTAGAGCAGCTCTGTTGACCTGGTTCTCTGGCTCTAAAGCAGCTCTGCTGACCTGGTTCTCTGGCACTAGAGCTGCTCTGCTGACCTGGTTCTCTGGCTCTAAAGCAGCTCTGCTGACCTGGTTCGCTCCCTCTAAAGAGCTCTGCTGACCTGATTCTCTGGCTCTAAAGCAGTCCTGCTGACCTGGTTCTCTGCCTCTAGAGCAGCTCTGCTGACCTGGTTCTGTGGCTCTAAAGCAGCTCTGCTGACCTGGTTCTCTGGCTCTAGAGCAGCTCTGCTGACCTGATTCTCTGGCTCTAAAGCAGTTCTGCTGACCTGGTTCTCTCCCTCTAAAGCAGCTCTGCAGACCTGGTTTCTCTGGCTCTACAGCAGCTCTGCTGACCTAGTTCTTAGGCTACAGAGCAGCTCTGCTGATCTGGTTCTCTGGCTCTACAACAACTCTGCTGACCTGGTTCTCTGGCTCTAAAGCAACTCAGCTGAACCGTTTCTATGGCTCTAAAGCAGTTCTGCTGATATGGTTCTCTGGCTCTAAAGCAGTTCTGCTGACCTGGTTCTCTGCCTGTTGAGCAGCTCTGCTGACCTGGTTCTGTGGCTCTAAAGCAGCTCTGCTGACTTGGTTCTCTGGCTCTAAAGCAGCTCTGCAGACCTGGTTCTATGGCTCTAAAGCAGCTCTGCTGACTTGGTTCTCTGGTTCTAGAGCAGCTCTGCTGACCTGGTTCACTGGCTCTAAAGCACCTCTGCTGGCCTGGTTTCTGTGGCTCAAAAGCAGCTCTGCTGGCCTCGTTCTCTCCCTCTAAAGCTGCTCTGCTGACCTGGTTTCTCTGGCGCTACAGCAGCTCTGCTGACCTTTTTCTCTGGCTCTAGAGCAGCTCTGCTGACCTAGTTCTTAGGCTCTAGAGCAGCTCTGCTGACCTGGTTCTCTGGCTCTACAACAGCTCTGCTGACCTGGTTCTCTGGCTCTAAAGCAGCTCTGCTGACCTGGTTTCTCTGGCTCTACAGCAGCTCTGCTGACCTGGTTCGCTGGCTCTAGAGCAGCTCTGCTGACCTGGTTCTTGGGCTCTAAAGCAGCTCTGCTGGCCTGGTTTCTGTGGCTCTAAAGCAGCTCCGCTGGCCTGGTTCTCTCCCTCTAAAGCAGCTCTGCTGACCTGGTTTCTCTGGCTCTACAGCAGCTCTGCTGACCTTTTTCTCTGGCTCTAGAACAGCTCTGCTGTCCTGGTTCTCTGGCTCTACAACAGCTCTGCTGACCTTGTTCTCTGGCCCTAAAGCAGCTCTGCTGACCCGGTTCTATGGCTCTAAAGCCGTTCTGCTGACCTGTTTCTCTGGCTCTAGAGCAGCACTGCTGACCTGGTCCCTTGGCTCTAAAGCAGCTTTGCTGACCTGGTTCTCTGGCTTTAAAGCAGCTCTGCTGACCTGGTTCTCTGGCTCTAGAGCAGCACTGCTGACCTGGTTCTCTGGCTCTAAAGCAGCTCTGCTGACCTGGTTCTCTCCTTCTAAAGAGCTCTGCTGATCTGATTCTCTGGCTCTAAAGCAGTTCTGCTGACCTGGTTCTCTGCCTCTAGAGCAGCTCTGCTGACCTGCTTCTGTGGCTCTAAAGCAGCTCTGCTGACCTGGTTCTCTGGCTCTAAAGCAGCTCTGCTGAACCGGTTCTATGGCTCTAAAGCAGTTCTGCTAACATGGTTCTCTGGCTCTAGAGCAGCTCTGCTGACCTGGTTCTCTCCCTCTAAAGCAGCTCGGCTGACCTGGTTCTCTGGTTCTAGAGCAGCTCTGCTGAACTGGTTCTTAGGCTCTAGAGCAGCTCTGCTGACCTAGTTCTCTGGCTCTAAAGCAGCTCTGCAGACCTGGTTCTATGGCTCTAAAGCAGTTCTGCTGATATGGTTCTCTGGCTCTAGAGCAGCTCTGCTGACCTGGTTCTCTCCCTCTAAAGCAGCTCTGCTGACCTGGTTCTCTGGTTCTAGAGCAGCTCAGCTGAACTGGTTCTTAGGCTCTAGAGCAGATCTGCTGACCTGGTTCTCTGGCTCTAAAGCAGCTCTGCAGACCTGGTTCTATGGCTCTAAAGCAGCTCTGCTGACTTGGTTCTCTGGTTCTAGAGCAGCTCTGCTGACCTGGTTCACTGGCTCTAAAGCAGCTCTGCTGGCCTGGTTTCTGTGGCTCTAAAGCAGCTCTGCTGGCATGGTTATCTCCCTCTAAAGCAGCTCTGCTGACCTGGTTTCTCTGGCTCTACAGCAGCTCTGCTTACCTTTTTCTCTGGCTCTAGAGCAGCTCTGCTGACCTAGTTCTTAGGCTCTAGAGCAGCTCTGCTGACCTGGTTCTCTGGCTCTACAACAGCTCTGCTGACCTGGTTCTCTGGCTCTAAAGCAGCTCTGCTGACCAGGTTCTATGGCTCTAAAGCAGTTCTGCTGACCTGTTTCTCTGGCTCTAGAGCAGCTCTGCTGACCTGGTTCTCTGGCTCTAGAGCAGCTCTGCTGACCTGGTTCTCTGGCTCTAAAGCAGCTCTGCTGACCTGGTTCTCTCCTTCTAAAGATCTCTGCTGATCTGATTCTCTGGCTCTAAAGCAGTTCTGCTGACCTGGTTCTCTGCCTGTTGAGCAGCTCTGCTGACCTGGTTCTGTGGCTCTAAAGCAGCTCTGCTGACTTGGTTCTCTGGCTCTAAAGCAGCTCTGCAGACCTGGTTCTATGGCTCTAAAGCAGCTCTGCTGACCTGGTTTCTCTGGCTCTACAGCAGCTCTGCTGACCTTTTTCTCTGGCTCTAGAACAGCTCTGCTGTCCTGGTTCTCTGGCTCTAGAGCAGCTCTGCTGACCTGGTTCTCTCCCTCTAAAGCAGCTCTGCTGACCTGGTTCTCTGGTTCTAGAGCAGCTCAGCTGAACTGGTTCTTAGGCTCTAGAGCAGATCTGCTGACCTGGTTCTCTGGCTCTAAAGCAGCTCTGCAGACCTGGTTCTATGGCTCTAAAGCAGCTCTGCTGACTTGGTTCTCTGGTTCTAGAGCAGCTCTGCTGACCTGGTTCACTGGCTCTAAAGCAGCTCTGCTGGCCTGGTTTCTGTGGCTCTAAAGCAGCTCTGCTGGCATGGTTATCTCCCTCTAAAGCAGCTCTGCTGACCTGGTTTCTCTGGCTCTGCAGCAGCTCTGCTTACCTTTTTCTCTGGCTCTAGAGCAGCTCTGCTGACCTAGTTCTTAGGCTCTAGAGCAGCTCTGCTGACCTGGTTCTCTGGCTCTACAACAGCTCTGCTGACCTGGTTCTCTGGCTCTAAAGCAGCTCTGCTGACCAGGTTCTATGGCTCTAAAGCAGTTCTGCTGACCTGTTTCTCTGGCTCTAGAGCAGCTCTGCTGACCTGGTTCTCTGGCTCTAGAGCAGCTCTGCTGACCTGGTTCTCTGGCTCTAAAGCAGCTCTGCTGACCTGGTTCTCTCCTTCTAAAGATCTCTGCTGATCTGATTCTCTGGCTCTAAAGCAGTTCTGCTGACCTGGTTCTCTGCCTGTTGAGCAGCTCTGCTGACCTGGTTCTGTGGCTCTAAAGCAGCTCTGCTGACTTGGTTCTCTGGCTCTAAAGCAGCTCTGCAGACCTGGTTCTATGGCTCTAAAGCAGCTCTGCTGACCTGGTTTCTCTGGCTCTACAGCAGCTCTGCTGACCTTTTTCTCTGGCTCTAGAACAGCTCTGCTGTCCTGGTTCTCTGGCTCTACAACAGCTCTGCTGACCTTGTTCTCTGGCCCTAAAGCAGCTCTGCTGACCCGGTTCTATGGCTCTAAAGCCGTTCTGCTGACCTGTTTCTCTGGCTCTAGAGCAGCACTGCTGACCTGGTCCCTTGGCTCTAAAGCAGCTTTGCTGACCTGGTTCTCTGGCTTTAAAGCAGCTCTGCTGACCTGGTTCTCTGGCTCTAGAGCAGCACTGCTGACCTGGTTCTCTGGCTCTAAAGCAGCTCTGCTGACCTGGTTCTCTCCTTCTAAAGAGCTCTGCTGATCTGATTCTCTGGCTCTAAAGCAGTTCTGCTGACCTGGTTCTCTGCCTCTAGAGCAGCTCTGCTGACCTGCTTCTGTGGCTCTAAAGCAGCTCTGCTGACCTGGTTCTCTGGCTCTAAAGCAGCTCTGCTGAACCGGTTCTATGGCTCTAAAGCAGTTCTGCTAACATGGTTCTCTGGCTCTAGAGCAGCTCTGCTGACCTGGTTCTCTCCCTCTAAAGCAGCTCGGCTGACCTGGTTCTCTGGTTCTAGAGCAGCTCTGCTGAACTGGTTCTTAGGCTCTAGAGCAGCTCTGCTGACCTAGTTCTCTGGCTCTAAAGCAGCTCTGCAGACCTGGTTCTATGGCTCTAAAGCAGTTCTGCTGATATGGTTCTCTGGCTCTAGAGCAGCTCTGCTGACCTGGTTCTCTCCCTCTAAAGCAGCTCTGCTGACCTGGTTCTCTGGTTCTAGAGCAGCTCAGCTGAACTGGTTCTTAGGCTCTAGAGCAGATCTGCTGACCTGGTTCTCTGGCTCTAAAGCAGCTCTGCAGACCTGGTTCTATGGCTCTAAAGCAGCTCTGCTGACTTGGTTCTCTGGTTCTAGAGCAGCTCTGCTGACCTGGTTCACTGGCTCTAAAGCAGCTCTGCTGGCCTGGTTTCTGTGGCTCTAAAGCAGCTCTGCTGGCATGGTTATCTCCCTCTAAAGCAGCTCTGCTGACCTGGTTTCTCTGGCTCTACAGCAGCTCTGCTTACCTTTTTCTCTGGCTCTAGAGCAGCTCTGCTGACCTAGTTCTTAGGCTCTAGAGCAGCTCTGCTGACCTGGTTCTCTGGCTCTACAACAGCTCTGCTGACCTGGTTCTCTGGCTCTAAAGCAGCTCTGCTGACCAGGTTCTATGGCTCTAAAGCAGTTCTGCTGACCTGTTTCTCTGGCTCTAGAGAAGCTCTGCTGACCTGGTTCTCTGGCTCTAGAGCAGCTCTGCTGACCTGGTTCTCTGGCTCTAAAGCAGCTCTGCTGACCTGGTTCTCTCCTTCTAAAGATCTCTGCTGATCTGATTCTCTGGCTCTAAAGCAGTTCTGCTGACCTGGTTCTCTGCCTGTTGAGCAGCTCTGCTGACCTGGTTCTGTGGCTCTAAAGCAGCTCTGCTGACTTGGTTCTCTGGCTCTAAAGCAGCTCTGCAGACCTGGTTCTATGGCTCTAAAGCAGCTCTGCTGACTTGGTTCTCTGGTTCTAGAGCAGCTCTGCTGACCTGGTTCACTGGCTCTAAAGCACCTCTGCTGGCCTGGTTTCTGTGGCTCAAAAGCAGCTCTGCTGGCCTGGTTCTCTCCCTCTAAAGCTGCTCTGCTGACCTGGTTTCTCTGGCGCTACAGCAGCTCTGCTGACCTTTTTCTCTGGCTCTAGAGCAGCTCTGCTGACCTAGTTCTTAGGCTCTACAACAGCTCTGCTGACCTGGTTCTCTGGCTCTACAACAGCTCTGCTGACCTGGTTCTCTGGCTCTAAAGCAGCTCTGCTGACCTGGTTTCTCTGGCTCTACAGCAGCTCTGCTGACCTGGTTCTCTGGCTGTTGAGCAGCTCTGCTGACCTGGTTCTTGGGCTCTAAAGCAGCTCTGCTGGCCTGGTTTCTGTGGCTCTAAAGCAGCTCCGCTGGCCTGGTTTCTCTGGCTCTACAGCAGCTCTGCTGACCTTTTTCTCTGGCTCTAGAACAGCTCTGCTGTCCTGGTTCTCTGGCTCTACAACAGCTCTGCTGACCTTGTTCTCTGGCCCTAAAGCAGCTCTGCTGACCAGGTTCTATGGATCTAAAGCAGTTCTGCTGACATGTTTCTCTGGCTCTAGAGCAGCACTGCTGACCTGGTCCCTTGGCTCTAAAGCAGCTTTGCTGACCTGGTTCTCTGGCTCTAAAGCAGCTCTGCTGACCTGGTTCTCTGGCTCTAAAGCAGATCTGCTGACCTGGTTTCTCTGGCTCTACAGCAGCTCTGCTGACCTCCTGGTTCTCAGGCTCTAAAGCAGCTCCACTGGCCTGGTTCTCTCCCTCTAAAGCAGCTCTGCTGACCTGGTTTCTCTGGCTCTACAGCAGCTCTGCTGACCTTTTTCTCTGGCTCTAGAACAGCTCTGCTGTCCTGGTTCTCTGGCTCTACAACAGCTCTGCTGACCTTGTTCTCTGGCCCTAAAGCAGCTCTGCTGACCAGGTTTTATGGCTCTAAAGCAGCTCTGCAGACCTGGTTCTATGGCTCTAAAGCAGCTCTGCTGACTTGGTTCTCTGGTTCTAGAGCAGCTCTGCTGACCTGGTTCACTGGCTCTAAAGCACCTCTGCTGGCCTGGTTTCTGTGGCTCAAAAGCAGCTCTGCTGGCCTGGTTCTCTCCCTCTAAAGCTGCTCTGCTGACCTGGTTTCTCTGGCGCTACAGCAGCTCTGCTGACCTTTTTCTCTGGCTCTAGAGCAGCTCTGCTGACCTAGTTCTTAGGCTCTACAACAGCTCTGCTGACCTGGTTCTCTGGCTCTACAACAGCTCTGCTGACCTGGTTCTCTGGCTCTAAAGCAGCTCTGCTGACCTGGTTTCTCTGGCTCTACAGCAGCTCTGCTGACCTGGTTCTCTGGCTGTTGAGCAGCTCTGCTGACCTGGTTCTTGGGCTCTAAAGCAGCTCTGCTGGCCTGGTTTCTGTGGCTCTAAAGCAGCTCCGCTGGCCTGGTTCTCTCCCTCTAAAGCAGCTCTGCTGACCTGGTTTCTCTGGCTCTAAAGCAGCTCTGCTGACCTTTATCTCTGGCTCTAGAACAGCTCTGCTGTCCTGGTTCTCTGGCTCTACAATAGCTCTGCTGACCTTGTTCTCTGGCCCTAAAGCAGCTCTGCTGACCAGGTTCTATGGCTCTAAAGCAGTTCTGCTGACATGTTTCTCTGGCTCTAGAGCAGCACTGCTGACCTGGTCCCTTGGCTCTAAAGCAGCTTTGCTGACCTGGTTCTCTGGCTCTAAAGCAGCTCTGCTGACCTGGTTCTCTGGCTCTAAAGCAGATCTGCTGACCTGGTTTCTCTGGCTCTACAGCAGCTCTGCTGACCTCCTGGTTCTTGGGCTCTAAAGCAGCTCTGCTGGCCTGGTTTCTGTGGCTCTAAAGCAGCTCCACTGGCCTGGTTCTCTCCCTCTAAAGCAGCTCTGCTGACCTGGTTTCTCTGGCTCTACAGCAGCTCTGCTGACCTTTTTCTCTGGCTCTAGAACAGCTCTGCTGTCCTGGTTCTCTGGCTCTACAACAGCTCTGCTGACCTTGTTCTCTGGCCCTAAAGCAGCTCTGCTGACCAGGTTCTATGGCTCTAAAGCAGTTCTGCTGACCTGTTTCTCTGGCTCTAGAGCAGCACTGCTGACCTGGTCCCTTGGCTCTAAAGCAGCTTTGCTGACCTGGTTCTCTGGCTCTAAAGCAGCTCTGCTGACCTGGTTCTCTGGCTCTAGAGCAGCACTGCTGACCTGGTTCTCTGGCTCTAAAGCAGCTCTGCTGACCTGGTTCTCTCCTTCTAAAGAGCTCTGCTGATCTGATTCTCTGGCTCTAAAGCAGTTCTGCTGACCTGGTTCTCTGCCTCTAGAGCAGCTCTGCTGACCTGGTTCTGTGGCTCTAAAGCAGCTCTGCTCACTTGGGTCTCAGGCTCTAAAGCAGCTCTGCTGAACCGGTTCTATGGCTCTAAAGCAGTTGTGCTGACATGGTTCTCTGGCTCTAGAGCAGCTCTGCTGACCTGGTTCTCTCCCTCTAAAGCAGCTCGGCTGACCTGGTTCTCTGGTTCTAGAGCAGCTCTGCTGAACTGGTTCTTAGGCTCTAGAGCAGCTCTGCTGACCTAGTTCTCTGGCTCTAAAGCAGCTCTGCAGACCTGGTTCTATGGCTCTAAAGCAGTTCTGCTGACTTGGTTCTCTGGTTCTAGAGCAGCTCTGTTGACCTGGTTCACTGGCTCTAAAGCACCTCTGCTGGCCTGGTTTCTGTGGCTCTAAAGCAGCTCTGCTGGCCTGGTTCTCTCCTTCTAAAGCAGCTCTGCTGACCTGGTCCCTTGGCACTAGAGCAGCTTTGCTGACCTGGTTCTCTCCCTCTAAAGCAGCTCTGCCGGCCTGGTTCTCTCCCTCTAAAGCAGATCTACTGACCTGGTTTCTCTGGCTCTACAGCAGCTCTGATGACCTGGTTCTCTGGCTCTAGAGCAGCTCTGCTGACCTCGTTCTTGGGCTCTAGAGCAGCTCTGCTGACCTGGTTCTCTGGCTCTAAAGCAGCTCTGCTGACTTGGTTCTATGGATCTAAAGAAGCTGTGCTGACCTGGTTCTCTGGCTCTAGAGCAGCTCTGCTGACCTGGTTCTCTGGCTCTAAAGCAGCTCTGCTGACCTGGTTCAATGGCTCTAAAGCAGCTCTGCTGGCCTGGTTCTCTGGCTCCAGAGCAGCTCTGCTGACCTGGTTCTTTGGCTCTAAAGCAGCTCTGCTGACCTGGTTCTCTGGCTCTAAAGCAGCTCTGTTGACCTGGTTCTCTGCCTCTAGAGCAGCTCTGTTGACCTGGTTCTCTGGCTCTAAAGCAGCTCTGCTGGCCTGGTTCTATGGCTCTAAAGCAGCTCTGCTGACCTGGTTCTCTGGCACTAGAGCTGCTCTGCTGACCTGGTTCTCTGGCTCTAAAGCAGCTCTGCTGACCTGGTTCGCTCCCTCTAAAGAGCTCTGCTGACCTGATTCTCTGGCTCTAAAGCAGTTCTGCTGACCTGGTTCTCTGCCTCTAGAGCAGCACTGCTGACCTGGTTCTGTGGCTCTAAAGCAGCTCTGCTGACCTGGTTCTCTGGCTCTAGAGCAGCTCTGCTGACCTGATTCTCTGGCTCTAAAGCAGTTCTGCTGACCTGGTTCTCTCCCTCTAAAGCAGCTCTGCAGACCTGGTTTCTCTGGCTCTACAGCAGCTCTGCTGACCTAGTTCTTAGGCTACAGAGCAGCTCTGCTGATCTGGTTCTCTGGCTCTCCAACAACTCTGCTGACCTGGTTCTCTGGCTCTAAAGCAGCTCTGCTGAACCGGTTCTATGGCTCTAAAGCAGTTCTGCTGGCATGGTTCTCTGGCTCTAGAGCAGCTTTGCTGACCTGGTTTCTCTGGCTCTACAGCAGCTCTGCTGACCTAGTTCTTAGGCTACAGAGCAGCTCTGCTGATCTGGTTCTCTGGCTCTAAAGCAGCTCTGCTGACCTGGTTCGCTCCCTCTAAAGAGCTCTGCTGACCTGATTCTCTGGCTCTAAAGCAGTTCTGCTGACCTGGTTCTCTGCCTCTAGAGCAGCTCTGCTGACCTGGTTCTGTGGCTCTAAAGCAGCTCTGCTGACCTGGTTCTCTGAATCTAGAGCAGCTCTGCTGACCTGATTCTCTGGCTCTAAAGCAGTTCTGCTGACCTGGTTCTCTCCCTCTAAAGCAGCTCTGCAGACCTGGTTTCTCTGGCTCTAAAGCAGCTCTGTTGACCTGGTTCTCTGCCTCTAGAGCAGCTCTGTTGACCTGGTTCTCTGGCTCTAAAGCAGCTCTGTTGACCTGGTTCTCTGCCTCTAGAGCAGCTCTGTTGACCTGGTTCTCTGGCTCTAAAGCAGCTCTGCTGGCCTGGTTCTATGGCTCTAAAGCAGCTCTGCTGACCTGGTTCTCTGGCACTAGAGCTGCTCTGCTGACCTGGTTCTCTGGCTCTAAAGCAGCTCTGCTGACCTGGTTCGCTCCCTCTAAAGAGCTCTGCTGACCTGATTCTCTGGCTCTAAAGCAGTTCTGCTGACCTGGTTCTCTGCCTCTAGAGCAGCTCTGCTGACCTGGTTCTGTGGCTCTAAAGCAGCTCTGCTGACCTGGTTCTCTGGCTCTAGAGCAGCTCTGCTGACCTGATTCTCTGGCTCTAAAGCAGTTCTGCTGACCTGGTTCTCTCCCTCTAAAGCAGCTCTGCAGACCTGGTTTCTCTGGCTCTACAGCAGCTCTGCTGACCTAGTTCTTAGGCTACAGAGCAGCTCTGCTGATCTGGTTCTCTGGCTCTCCAACAACTCTGCTGACCTGGTTCTCTGGCTCTAAAGCAGCTCTGCTGAACCGGTTCTATGGCTCTAAAGCAGTTCTGCTGGCATGGTTCTCTGGCTCTAGAGCAGCTTTGCTGACCTGGTTTCTCTGGCTCTACAGCAGCTCTGCTGACCTAGTTCTTAGGCTACAGAGCAGCTCTGCTGATCTGGTTCTCTGGCTCTAAAGCAGCTCTGCTGACCTGGTTCGCTCCCTCTAAAGAGCTCTGCTGACCTGATTCTCTGGCTCTAAAGCAGTTCTGCTGACCTGGTTCTCTGCCTCTAGAGCAGCTCTGCTGACCTGGTTCTGTGGCTCTAAAGCAGCTCTGCTGACCTGGTTCTCTGACTCTAGAGCAGCTCTGCTGACCTGATTCTCTGGCTCTAAAGCAGTTCTGCTGACCTGGTTCTCTCCCTCTAAAGCAGCTCTGCTGACCAGGTTCTATGGCTCTAAAGCAGTTCTGCTGACCTGTTTCTCTGGCTACAGAGCAGCTCTGCTGATCTGGTTCTCTGGCTCTCCAACAACTCTGCTGACCTGGTTCTCTGGCTCTAAAGCAGCTCTGCTGAACCGGTTCTATGGCTATAAAGCAGTTCTGCTGGCATGGTTCTCTGGCTCTAGAACAGCTCTGCTGTCCTGGTTCTCTGGCTCTACAACAGCTCTGCTGACCTTGTTCTCTGGCCCTAAAGCAGCTCTGCTGACCAGGTTCTATGGCTCTAAAGCAGTTCTGCTGACCTGTTTCTCTGGCTCTAGAGCAGCACTGCTGACCTGGTCCCTTGGCTCTAAAGCAGCTTTGCTGACCTGGTTCTCTGGCTCTAAAGCAGCTCTGCTGACCTGGTTCTCTGGCTCTAGAGCAGCACTGCTGACCTGGTTCTCTGGCTCTAAAGCAGCTCTGCTGACCTGGTTCTCTCCTTCTAAAGAGCTCTGCTGATCTGATTCTCTGGCTCTAAAGCAGTTCTGCTGACCTGGTTCTCTGCCTCTAGAGCAGCTCTGCTGACCTGGTTCTGTGGCTCTAAAGCAGCTCTGCTCACTTGGGTCTCTGGCTCTAAAGCAGCTCTGCTGAACCGGTTCTATGGCTCTAAAGCAGTTCTGCTGACATGGTTCTCTGGCTCTAGAGCAGCTCTGCTGACCTGGTTCTCTCCCTCTAAAGCAGCTCGGCTGACCTGGTTCTCTGGTTCTAGAGCAGCTCTGCTGAACTGGTTCTTAGGCTCTAGAGCAGCTCTGCTGACCTAGTTCTCTGGCTCTAAAGCAGCTCTGCAGACCTGGTTCTATGGCTCTAAAGCAGCTCTGCTGACTTGGTTCTCTGGTTCTAGAGCAGCTCTGTTGACCTGGTTCACTGGCTCTAAAGCACCTCTGCTGGCCTGGTTTCTGTGGCTCTAAAGCAGCTCTGCTGGCCTGGTTCTCTCCCTCTAAAGCAGCTCTGCTGACCTGGTCCCTTGGCTCTAGAGCAGCTTTGCTGACCTGGTTCTCTCCCTCTAAAGCAGCTCTGCCGGCCTGGTTCTCTCCCTCTAAAGCAGATCTACTGACCTGGTTTCTCTGGCTCTACAGCAGCTCTGATGACCTGGTTCTCTGGCTCTAGAGCAGCTCTGCTGACCTCGTTCTTGGGCTCTAGAGCAGCTCTGCTGACCTGGTTCTCTGGCTCTAAAGCAGCTCTGCTGACTTGGTTCTATGGATCTAAAGAAGCTGTGCTGACCTGGTTCTCTGGCTCTAGAGCAGCTCTGCTGACCTGGTTCTCTGGCTCTAAAGCAGCTCTGCTGACCTGGTTCAATGGCTCTAAAGCAGCTCTGCTGGCCTGGTTCTCTGGCTCCAGAGCAGCTCTGCTGACCTGGTTCTTTGGCTCTAAAGCAGATCTGCTGACCTGGTTCTCTGGCTCTAAAGCAGCTCTGTTGACCTGGTTCTCTGCCTCTAGAGCAGCTCTGTTGACCTGGTTCTCTGGCTCTAAAGCAGCTCTGCTGGCCTGGTTCTATGGCTCTAAAGCAGCTCTGCTGACCTGGTTCTCTGGCACTAGAGCTGCTCTGCTGACCTGGTTCTCTGGCTCTAAAGCAGCTCTGCTGACCTGGTTCGCTCCCTCTAAAGAGCTCTGCTGACCTGATTCTCTGGCTCTAAAGCAGTTCTGCTGACCTGGTTCTCTGCCTCTAGAGCAGCTCTGCTGACCTGGTTCTGTGGCTCTAAAGCAGCTCTGCTGACCTGGTTCTCTGGCTCTAGAGCAGCTCTGCTGACCTGATTCTCTGGCTCTAAAGCAGTTCTGCTGACCTGGTTCTCTCCCTCTAAAGCAGCTCTGCAGACCTGGTTTCTCTGGCTCTACAGCAGCTCTGCTGACCTAGTTCTTAGGCTACAGAGCAGCTCTGCTGATCTGGTTCTCTGGCTCTCCAACAACTCTGCTGACCTGGTTCTCTGGCTCTAAAGCAGCTCTGCTGAACCGGTTCTATGGCTCTAAAGCAGTTCTGCTGGCATGGTTCTCTGGCTCTAGAGCAGCTTTGCTGACCTGGTTTCTCTGGCTCTACAGCAGCTCTGCTGACCTAGTTCTTAGGCTACAGAGCAGCTCTGCTGATCTGGTTCTCTGGCTCTACAACAACTCTGCTGACCTGGTTCTCTGGCTCTAAAGCAACTCAGCTGAACCGGTTCTATGGCTCTAAAGCAGTTCTGCTGATATGGTTCTCTGGCTCTAGAGCAGCTCTGCTGACCTGGTTCTCTCCCTCTAAAGCAGCTCTGCTGACCTGGTTCTCTGGTTCTAGAGCAGCTCAGCTGAACTGGTTCTTAGGCTCTAGAGCAGATCTGCTGACCTGGTTCTCTGGCTCTAAAGCAGCTCTGCAGACCTGGTTCTATGGCTCTAAAGCAGCTCTGCTGACTTGGTTCTCTGGTTCTAGAGCAGCTCTGCTGACCTGGTTCACTGGCTCTAAAGCAGCTCTGCTGGCCTGGTTTCTGTGGCTCTAAAGCAGCTCTGCTGGCCTGGTTCTCTCCCTCTAAAGCAGCTCTGCTGACCTGGTTTCTCTGGCTCTACAGCAGCTCTGCTGACCTTTTTCTCTGGCTCTAGAGCAGCTCTGCTGACCTAGTTCTTAGGCTCTAGAGCAGCTCTGCTGACCTGGTTCTCTGGCTCTACAACAGCTCTGCTGACCTGGTTCTCTGGCTCTAAAGCAGCTCTGCTGACCAGGTTCTATGGCTGTAAAGCAGTTCTGTTGACCTGTTTCTCTGGCTCTAGAGCAGCTCTGCTGACCTGGTTCTCTGGCTCTAGAGCAGCTCTGCTGACCTGGTTCTCTGGCTCTAAAGCAGCTCTGCTGACCTGGTTCTCTGGCTCTAAAGCAGCTCTGCTGACCTGGTTCGCTCCCTCTAAAGAGCTCTGCTGACCTGATTCTCTGGCTCTAAAGCAGTTCTGCTGACCTGGTTCTCTGCCTCTAGAGCAGCTCTGCTGACCTGGTTCTGTGGCTCTAAAGCAGCTCTGCTGACCTGGTTCTCTGGCTCTAGAGCAGCTCTGCTGACCTGATTCTCTGGCTCTAAAGCAGTTCTGCTGACCTGGTTCTCTCCCTCTAAAGCAGCTCTGCAGACCTGGTTTCTCTGGCTCTACAGCAGCTCTGCTGATCTAGTTCTTAGGCTACAGAGCAGCTCTGCTGATCTGGTTCTCTGGCTCTCCAACAACTCTGCTGACCTGGTTCTCTGGCTCTAAAGCAGCTCTGCTGAACCGGTTCTATGGCTCTAAAGCAGTTCTGCTGGCATGGTTCTCTGGCTCTAGAGCAACTCTGCTGACCTGGTTTCTCTGGCTCTACAGCAGCTCTGCTGACCTGGTTCTCTGGCTCTAGAGCAGCTCTGCTGACCTGGTTCTTGGGCTCTAAAGCAGCTCTGCTGGCCTGGTTTCTGTGGCTCTAAAGCAGCTCCGCTGGCCTGGTTCTTTCCCTCTAAAGCAGCTCTGCTGACCTGGTTTCTCTGGCTCTACAGCAGCTCTGCTGACCTTTTTCTCTGGCTCTAGAACAGCTCTGCTGTCCTGGTTCTCTGGCTCTACAACAGCTCTGCTGACCTTGTTCTCTGGCCCTAAAGCAGCTCTGCTGACCAGGTTCTATGGCTCTAAAGCAGTTCTGCTGACCTGTTTCTCTGGCTCTAGAGCAGCACTGCTGACCTGGTCCCTTGGCTCTAAAGCAGCTTTGCTGACCTGGTTCTCTGGCTCTAAAGCAGCTCTGCTGACCTGGTTCTCTGGCTCTAGAGCAGCACTGCTGACCTGGTTCTCTGGCTCTAAAGCAGCTCTGCTGACCTGGTTCTCTCCTTCTAAAGAGCTCTGCTGATCTGATTCTCTGGCTCTCAAGCAGTTCTGCTGACCTGGTTCTCTGCCTCTAGAGCAGCTCTGCTGACCTGGTTCTGTGGCTCTAAAGCAGCTCTGCTCACCTGGGTCTCTGGCTCTAAAGCAGCTCTGCTGAACCGGTTCTATGGCTCTAAAGCAGTTCTGCTGACATGGTTCTCTGGCTCTAGAGCAGCTCTGCTGACCTGGTTCTCTCCCTCTAAAGCAGCTCGGCTGACCTGGTTCTCTGGTTCTAGAGCAGCTCTGCTGAACTGGTTCTTAGGCTCTAGAGCAGCTCTGCTGACCTAGTTCTCTGGCTCTAAAGCAGCTCTGCAGACCTGGTTCTATGGCTCTAAAGCAGCTCTGCTGACTTGGTTCTCTGGTTCTAGAGCAGCTCTGTTGACCTGGTACACTGGCTCTAAAGCACCTCTGCTGGCCTGGTTTCTGTGGCTCTAAAGCAGCTCTGCTGGCCTGGTTCTCTCCCTCTAAAGCAGCTCTGCTGACCTGGTCCCTTGGCTCTAGAGCAGCTTTGCTGACCTGGTTCTCTCCCTCTAAAGCAGCTCTGCCGGCCTGGTTCTCTCCCTCTAAAGCAGATCTACTGACCTGGTTTCTCTGGCTCTACAGCAGCTCTGATGACCTGGTTCTCTGGCTCTAGAGCAGCTCTGCTGACCTCGTTCTTGGGCTCTAGAGCAGCTCTGCTGACCTGGTTCTCTGGCTCTAAAGCAGCTCTGCTGACTTGGTTCTATGGATCTAAAGAAGCTGTGCTGACCTGGTTCTCTGGCTCTAGAGCAGCTCTGCTGACCTGGTTCTCTGGCTCTAAAGCAGCTCTGCTGACCTGGTTCAATGGCTCTAAAGCAGCTCTGCTGGCCTGGTTCTCTGGCTCCAGAGCAGCTCTGCTGACCTGGTTCTTTGGCTCTAAAGCAGATCTGCTGACCTGGTTCTCTGGCTCTAAAGCAGCTCTGTTGACCTGGTTCTCTGCCTCTAGAGCAGCTCTGTTGACCTGGTTCTCTGGCTCTAAAGCAGCTCTGCTGGCCTGGTTCTATGGCTCTAAAGCAGCTCTGCTGACCTGGTTCTCTGGCACTAGAGCTGCTCTGCTGACCTGGTTCTCTGGCTCTAAAGCAGCTCTGCTGACCTGGTTCGCTCCCTCTAAAGAGCTCTGCTGACCTGATTCTCTGGCTCTAAAGCAGTTCTGCTGACCTGGTTCTCTGCCTCTAGAGCAGCTCTGCTGACCTGGTTCTGTGGCTCTAAAGCAGCTCTGCTGACCTGGTTCTCTGGCTCTAGAGCAGCTCTGCTGACCTGATTCTCTGGCTCTAAAGCAGTTCTGCTGACCTGGTTCTCTCCCTCTAAAGCAGCTCTGCAGACCTGGTTTCTCTGGCTCTACAGCAGCTCTGCTGACCTAGTTCTTAGGCTACAGAGCAGCTCTGCTGATCTGGTTCTCTGGCTCTCCAACAACTCTGCTGACCTGGTTCTCTGGCTCTAAAGCAGCTCTGCTGAACCGGTTCTATGGCTCTAAAGCAGTTCTGCTGGCATGGTTCTCTGGCTCTAGAGCAGCTTTGCTGACCTGGTTTCTCTGGCTCTACAGCAGCTCTGCTGACCTAGTTCTTAGGCTACAGAGCAGCTCTGCTGATCTGGTTCTCTGGCTCTACAACAACTCTGCTGACCTGGTTCTCTGGCTCTAAAGCAACTCAGCTGAACCGGTTCTATGGCTCTAAAGCAGTTCTGCTGATATGGTTCTCTGGCTCTAGAGCAGCTCTGCTGACCTGGTTCTCTCCCTCTAAAGCAGCTCTGCTGACCTGGTTCTCTGGTTCTAGAGCAGCTCAGCTGAACTGGTTCTTAGGCTCTAGAGCAGATCTGCTGACCTGGTTCTCTGGCTCTAAAGCAGCTCTGCAGACCTGGTTCTATGGCTCTAAAGCAGCTCTGCTGACTTGGTTCTCTGGTTCTAGAGCAGCTCTGCTGACCTGGTTCACTGGCTCTAAAGCAGCTCTGCTGGCCTGGTTTCTGTGGCTCTAAAGCAGCTCTGCTGGCCTGGTTCTCTCCCTCTAAAGCAGCTCTGCTGACCTGGTTTCTCTGGCTCTACAGCAGCTCTGCTGACCTTTTTCTCTGGCTCTAGAGCAGCTCTGCTGACCTAGTTCTTAGGCTCTAGAGCAGCTCTGCTGACCTGGTTCTCTGGCTCTACAACAGCTCTGCTGACCTGGTTCTCTGGCTCTAAAGCAGCTCTGCTGACCAGGTTCTATGGCTGTAAAGCAGTTCTGTTGACCTGTTTCTCTGGCTCTAGAGCAGCTCTGCTGACCTGGTTCTTTGGCTCTAGAGCAGCTCTGCTGACCTGGTTCTCTGGCTCTAAAGCAGCTCTGCTGACCTGGTTCTCTGGCTCTAAAGCAGCTCTGCTGACCTGGTTCGCTCCCTCTAAAGAGCTCTGCTGACCTGATTCTCTGGCTCTAAAGCAGTTCTGCTGACCTGGTTCTCTGCCTCTAGAGCACCTCTGCTGACCTGGTTCTGTGGCTCTAAAGCAGCTCTGCTGACCTGGTTCTCTGGCTCTAGAGCAGCTCTGCTCACCTGATTCTCTGGCTCTAAAGCAGTTCTGCTGACCTGGTTCTCTCCCTCTAAAGCAGCTCTGCAGACCTGGTTTCTCTGGCTCTACAGCAGCTCTGCTGATCTAGTTCTTAGGCTACAGAGCAGCTCTGCTGATCTGGTTCTCTGGCTCTCCAACAACTCTGCTGACATGGTTCTCTGGCTCTAAAGCAGCTCTGCTGAACCGGTTCTATGGCTCTAAAGCAGTTCTGCTGGCATGGTTCTCTGGCTCTAGAGCAACTCTGCTGACCTGGTTTCTCTGGCTCTACAGCAGCTCTGCTGACCTGGTTCTCTGGCTCTAGAGCAGCTCTGCTGACCTGGTTCTTGGGCTCTAAAGCAGCTCTGCTGGCCTGGTTTCTGTGGCTCTAAAGCAGCTCCGCTGGCCTGGTTCTCTCCCTCTAAAGCAGCTCTGCTGACCTGGTTTCTCTGGCTCTACAGCAGCTCTGCTGACCTTTTTCTCTGGCTCTAGAACAGCTCTGCTGTCCTGGTTCTCTGGCTCTACAACAGCTCTGCTGACCTTGTTCTCTGGCCCTAAAGCAGCTCTGCTGACCAGGTTCTATGGCTCTAAAGCAGTTCTGCTGACCTGTTTCTCTGGCTCTAGAGCAGCACTGCTGACCTGGTCCCTTGGCTCTAAAGCAGCTTTGCTGACCTGGTTCTCTGGCTCTAAAGCAGCTCTGCTGACCTGGTTCTCTGGCTCTAGAGCAGCACTGCTGACCTGGTTCTCTGGCTCTAAAGCAGCTCTGCTGACCTGGTTCTCTCCTTCTAAAGAGCTCTGCTGATCTGATTCTCTGGCTCTAAAGCAGTTCTGCTGACCTGGTTCTCTGCCTCTAGAGCAGCTCTGCTGACCTGGTTCTGTGGCTCTAAAGCAGCTCTGCTCACCTGGGTCTCTGGCTCTAAAGCAGCTCTGCTGAACCGGTTCTATGGCTCTAAAGCATTTCTGCTGACATGGTTCTCTGGCTCTAGAGCAGCTCTGCTGACCTGGTTCTCTCCCTCTAAAGCAGCTCGGCTGACCTGGTTCTCTGGTTCTAGAGCAGCTCTGCTGAACTGGTTCTTAGGCTCTAGAGCAGCTCTGCTGACCTAGTTCTCTGGCTCTAAAGCAGCTCTGCAGACCTGGTTCTATGGCTCTAAAGCAGCTCTGCTGACTTGGTTCTCTGGTTCTAGAGCAGCTCTGTTGACCTGGTACACTGGCTCTAAAGCACCTCTGCTGGCCTGGTTTCTGTGGCTCTAAAGCAGCTCTGCTGGCCTGGTTCTCTCCCTCTAAAGCAGCTCTGCTGACCTGGTCCCTTGGCTCTAGAGCAGCTTTGCTGACCTGGTTCTCTCCCTCTAAAGCAGCTCTGCCGGCCTGGTTCTCTCCCTCTAAAGCAGATCTACTGACCTGGTTTCTCTGGCTCTACAGCAGCTCTGATGACCTGGTTCTCTGGCTCTAGAGCAGCTCTGCTGACCTCGTTCTTGGGCTCTAGAGCAGCTCTGCTGACTTGGTTCTCTGGCTCTAAAGCAGCTCTGCTGACTTGGTTCTATGGATCTAAAGAAGCTGTGCTGACCTGGTTCTCTGGCTCTAGAGCAGCTCTGCTGACCTGGTTCTCTGGCTCTAAAGCAGCTCTGCTGACCTGGTTCAATGGCTCTAAAGCAGCTCTGCTGGCCTGGTTCTCTGGCTCCAGAGCAGCTCTGCTGACCTGGTTCTTTGGCTCTAAAGCAGCTCTGCTGACCTGGTTCTCTGGCTCTAAAGCAGCTCTGTTGACCTGGTTCTCTGCCTCTAGAGCAGCTCTGTTGACCTGGTTCTCTGGCTCTAAAGCAGCTCTGCTGGCCTGGTTCTATGGCTCTAAAGCAGCTCTGCTGACCTGGTTCTCTGGCACTAGAGCTGCTCTGCTGACCTGGTTCTCTGGCTCTAAAGCAGCTCTGCTGACCTGGTTCGCTCCCTCTAAAGAGCTCTGCTGACCTGATTCTCTGGCTCTAAAGCAGTTCTGCTGACCTGGTTCTCTGCCTCTAGAGCAGCTCTGCTGACCTGGTTCTGTGGCTCTAAAGCAGCTCTGCTGACCTGGTTCTCTGGCTCTAGAGCAGCTCTGCTGACCTGATTCTCTGGCTCTAAAGCAGTTCTGCTGACCTGGTTCTCTCCCTCTAAAGCAGCTCTGCAGACCTGGTTTCTCTGGCTCTACAGCAGCTCTGCTGACCTAGTTCTTAGGCTACAGAGCAGCTCTGCTGATCTGGTTCTCTGGCTCTCCAACAACTCTGCTGACCTGGTTCTCTGGCTCTAAAGCAGCTCTGCTGAACCGGTTCTATGGCTCTAAAGCAGTTCTGCTGGCATGGTTCTCTGGCTCGAGAGCAGCTTTGCTGACCTGGTTTCTCTGGCTCTACAGCAGCTCTGCTGACCTAGTTCTTAGGCTACAGAGCAGCTCTGCTGATCTGGTTCTCTGGCTCTACAACAACTCTGCTGACCTGGTTCTCTGGCTCTAAAGCAACTCAGCTGAACCGGTTCTATGGCTCTAAAGCAGTTCTGCTGATATGGTTCTCTGGCTCTAGAGCAGCTCTGCTGACCTGGTTCTCTCCTTCTAAAGCAGCTCTGCTGACCTGGTTCTCTGGTTCTAGAGCAGCTCAGCTGAACTGGTTCTTAGGCTCTAGAGCAGATCTGCTGACCTGGTTCTCTGGCTCTAAAGCAGCTCTGCAGACCTGGTTCTATGGCTCTAAAGCAGCTCTGCTGACTTGGTTCTCTGGTTCTAGAGCAGCTCTGCTGACCTGGTTCACTGGCTCTAAAGCAGCTCTGCTGGCCTGGTTTCTGTGGCTCTAAAGCAGCTCTGCTGGCCTGGTTCTCTCCCTCTAAAGCAGCTCTGCTGACCTGGTTTCTCTGGCTCTACAGCAGCTCTGCTGACCTTTTTCTCTGGCTCTTGAGCAGCTCTGCTGACCTAGTTCTTAGGCTCTAGAGCAGCTCTGCTGACCTGGTTCTCTGGCTCTACAACAGCTCTGCTGACCTGGTTCTCTGGCTCTAAAGCAGCTCTGCTGACCTGGTTCTCTGGCTCTAGAGCAGCTCTGCTGACCTGGTTCTCTGGCTCTAAAGCAGCTCTGCTGACCTGGTTCGCTCCCTCTAAAGAGCTCTGCTGACCTGATTCTCCGGCTCTAAAGCAGTTCTGCTGACCTGGTTCTCTGCCTCTAGAGCAGCTCTGCTGACCTGGTTCTGTGGCTCTAAAGCAGCTCTGCTGACCTGGTTCTCTGGCTCTAGAGCAGCTCTGCTGACCTGATTCTCTGGCTCTAAAGCAGTTCTGCTGACCTGGTTCTCTCCCTCTAAAGCAGCTCTGCAGACCTGGTTTCTCTGGCTCTACAGCAGCTCTGCTGACCTAGTTCTTAGGCTACAGAGCAGCTCTGGTGATCTGGTTCTCTGGCTCTCCAACAACTCTGCTGACCTGGTTCTCTGGCTCTAAAGCAGCTCTGCTGAACCGGTTCTATGGCTCTAAAGCAGTTCTGCTGGCATGGTTCTCTGGCTCTAGAGCAACTCTGCTGACCTGGTTTCTCTGGCTCTACAGCAGCTCTGCTGACCTAGTTCTTAGGCTACAGAGCAGCTCTGCTGATCTGGTTCTCTGGCTCTACAACAACTCTGCTGACCTGGTTCTCTGGCTCTAAAGCAACTCAGCTGAACCGGTTCTATGGCTCTAAAGCAGTTCTGCTGATATGGTTCTCTGGCTCTAGAGCAGCTCTGCTGACCTGGTTCTCTCCCTCTAAAGCAGCTCTGCTGACCTGGTTCTCTGGTTCTAGAGCAGCTCAGCTGAACTGGTTCTTAGGCTCTAGAGCAGATCTGCTGACCTGGTTCTCTGGCTCTAAAGCAGCTCTGCAGACCTGGTTCTATGGCTCTAAAGCAGCTCTGCTGACTTGGTTCTCTGGTTCTAGAGCTGCTCTGCTGACCTGGTTCACTGGCTCTAAAGCAGCTCTGCTGGCCTGGTTTCTGTGGCTCTAAAGCAGCTCTGCTGGCCTGGTTCTCTCCCTCTAAAGCAGCTCTGCTGACCTGGTTTCTCTGGCTCTACAGCAGCTCTGCTGACCTAGTTCTTAGGCTCTAGAGCACCTCTGCTGACCTGGTTCTCTGGCTCTACAACAGCTCTGCTGACCTGGTTCTCTGGCTCTAAAGCAGCTCTGCTGACCAGGTTCTATGGCTCTAAAGCAGTTCTGCTGACCTGTTTCTCTGGCTCTAGAGCAGCTCTGCTGACCTGGTTTCTCTGGCTCTACAGCAGCTCTGCTGACCTGGTTCTCTGGCTCTAAAGCAGCTCTGCTGACCTGGTTCTCTGGCTCTAAAGCAGCTCTGCTGACCAGGTTCTATGGCTCTAAAGCAGTTCTGCTGACCTGGTTCTCTGGCTCTAGAGCAACTCTGCTGACCTGGTTTCTCTGGCTCTACAGCAGCTCTGCTGACCTAGTTCTTAGGCTACAGAGCAGCTCTGCTGATCTGGTTCTCTGGCTCTACAACAACTCTGCTGACCTGGTTCTCTGGCTCTACAACAGCTCTGCTGACCTGGTTCTCTGGCTCTAAAGCAGCTCTGCTGACCAGGTTCTATGGCTCTAAAGCAGTTCTGCTGACCTGGTTCTCTGGCTCTAGAGCAACTCTGCTGACCTGGTTTCTCTGGCTCTACAGCAGCTCTGCTGACCTAGTTCTTAGGCTACAGAGCAGCTCTGCTGATCTGGTTCTCTGGCTCTACAACAACTCTGCTGACCTGGTTCTCTGGCTCTAAAGCAACTCAGCTGAACCGGTTCTATGGCTCTAAAGCAGTTCTGCCGATATGGTTCTCTGGCTCTAGAGCAGCTCTGCTGACCTGGTTCTCTCCCTCTAAAGCAGCTCTGCTGACCTGGTTCTCTGGTTCTAGAGCAGCTCAGCTGAACTGGTTCTTGGGCTCTAGAGCAGATCTGCTGACCTGGTTCTCTGGCTCTAAAGCAGCTCTGCAGACCTGGTTCTATGGCTCTAAAGCAGCTCTGCTGACTTGGTTCTCTGGTTCTAGAGCAGCTCTGCTGACCTGGTTCACTGGCTCTAAAGCAGCTCTGCTGGCCTGGTTTCTGTGGCTCTAAAGCAGCTCTGCTGGCCTGGTTCTCTCCCTCTAAAGCAGCTCTGCTGACCTGGTTTCTCTGGCTCTACAGCAGCTCTGCTTACCTTTTTCTCTGGCTCTAGAGCAGCTCTGCTGACCTAGTTCTTAGGCTCTAGAGCAGCTCTGCTGACCTGGTTCTCTGGCTCTACAACAGCTCTGCTGACCTGGTTCTCTGGCTCTAAAGCAGCTCTGCTGACCAGGTTCTATGGCTCTAAAGCAGTTCTGCTGACCTGTTTCTCTGGCTCTAGAGCAGCTCTGCTGACCTGGTTCTCTGGCTCTAGAGCAGCTCTGCTGACCTGGTTCTCTGGCTCTAAAGCAGCTCTGCTGACCTGGTTCTCTCCTTCTAAAGATCTCTGCTGATCTGATTCTCTGGCTCTAAAGCAGTTCTGCTGACCTGGTTCTCTGCCTGTTGAGCAGCTCTGCTGACCTGGTTCTGTGGCTCTAAAGCAGCTCTGCTGACTTGGTTCCCTGGCTCTAAAGCAGCTCTGCAGACCTGGTTCTATGGCTCTAAAGCAGCTCTGCTGACTTGGTTCTCTGGTTCTAGAGCAGCTCTGCTGACCTGGTTCACTGGCTCTAAAGCACCTCTGCTGGCCTGGTTTCTGTGGCTCAAAAGCAGCTCTGCTGGCCTGGTTCTCTCCCTCTAAAGCTGCTCTGCTGACCTGGTTTCTCTGGCGCTACAGCAGCTCTGCTGACCTTTTTCTCTGGCTCTAGAGCAGCTCTGCTGACCTAGTTCTTAGGCTCTAGAGCAGCTCTGCTGACCTGGTTCTCTGGATCTACAACAGCTCTGCTGACCTGGTTCTCTGGCTCTAAAGCAGCTCTGCTGACCTGGTTTCTCTGGCTCTACAGCAGCTCTGCTGACCTGGTTCTCTGGCTCTAGAGCAGCTCTGCTGACCTGGTTCTTGGGCTCTAAAGCAGCTCTGCTGGCCTGGTTTCTGTGGCTCTAAAGCAGCTCCGCTGGCCTGGTTCTCTCCCTCTAAAGCAGCTCTGCTCACCTGGTTTCTCTGGCTCTACAGCAGCTCTGCTGACCTTTTTCTCTGGCTCTAGAACAGCTCTGCTGTCCTGGTTCTCTGGCTCTACAACAGCTCTGCTGACCTTGTTCTCTGGCCCTAAAGCAGCTCTGCTGACCAGGTTCTCTGGCTCTAAAGCAGTTCTGCTGACCTGGTTCTCTGCCTGTTGAGCAGCTCTGCTGACCTGGTTCTGTGGCTCTAAAGCAGCTCTGCTGACTTGGTTCCCTGGCTCTAAAGCAGCTCTGCAGACCTGGTTCTATGGCTCTAAAGCAGCTCTGCTGACTTGGTTCTCTGGTTCTAGAGCAGCTCTGCTGACCTGGTTCACTGGCTCTAAAGCACCTCTGCTGGCCTGGTTTCTGTGGCTCAAAAGCAGCTCTGCTGGCCTGGTTCTCTCCCTCTAAAGCTGCTCTGCTGACCTGGTTTCTCTGGCGCTACAGCAGCTCTGCTGACCTTTTTCTCTGGCTCTAGAGCAGCTCTGCTGACCTAGTTCTTAGGCTCTAGAGCAGCTCTGCTGACCTGGTTCTCTGGATCTACAACAGCTCTGCTGACCTGGTTCTCTGGCTCTAAAGCAGCTCTGCTGACCTGGTTTCTCTGGCTCTACAGCAGCTCTGCTGACCTGGTTCTCTGGCTCTAGAGCAGCTCTGCTGACCTGGTTCTTGGGCTCTAAAGCAGCTCTGCTGGCCTGGTTTCTGTGGCTCTAAAGCAGCTCCGCTGGCCTGGTTCTCTCCCTCTAAAGCAGCTCTGCTCACCTGGTTTCTCTGGCTCTACAGCAGCTCTGCTGACCTTTTTCTCTGGCTCTAGAACAGCTCTGCTGTCCTGGTTCTCTGGCTCTACAACAGCTCTGCTGACCTTGTTCTCTGGCCCTAAAGCAGCTCTGCTGACCAGGTTCTATGGCTCTAAAGCAGTTCTGCTAACATGTTTCTCTGGCTCTAGAGCAGCACTGCTGACCTGGTCCCTTGGCTCTAAAGCAGCTTTGCTAACCTGGTTCTCTGGCTCTAAAGCAGCTCTGCTGACCTGGTTCTTAGGCTACAGAGCAGCTCTGCTGATCTGGTTCTCTGGCTCTACAACAACTCTGCTGACCTGGTTCTCTGGCTCTAAAGCAACTCAGCTGAACCGGTTCTATGGCTCTAAAGCAGTTCTGCTGATATGGTTCTCTGGCTCTAGAGCAGCTCTGCTGACCTGGTTCTCTCCCTCTAAAGCAGCTCTGCTGACCTGGTTCTCTGGTTCTAGAGCAGCTCAGCTGAACTGGTTCTTAGGCTCTAGAGCAGATCTGCTGACCTGGTTCTCTGGCTCTAAAGCAGCTCTGCAGACCTGGTTCTATGGCTCTAAAGCAGCTCTGCTGACTTGGTTCTCTGGTTCTAGAGCTGCTCTGCTGACCTGGTTCACTGGCTCTAAAGCAGCTCTGCAGGGCTGGTTTCTGTGGCTCTAAAGCAGCTCTGCTGGCCTGGTTCTCTCCCTCTAAAGCAGCTCTGCTGACCTGGTTTCTCTGGCTCTACAGCAGCTCTGCTGACCTAGTTCTTAGGCTCTAGAGCACCTCTGCTGACCTGGTTCTCTGGCTCTACAACAGCTCTGCTGACCTGGTTCTCTGGCTCTAAAGCAGCTCTGCTGACCAGGTTCTATGGCTCTAAAGCAGTTCTGCTGACCTGTTTCTCTGGCTCTAGAGCAGCTCTGCTGACCTGGTTTCTCTGGCTCTACAGCAGCTCTGCTGACCTGGTTCTCTGGCTCTAAAGCAGCTCTGCTGACCTGGTTCTCTGGCTCTAAAGCAGCTCTGCTGACCAGGTTCTATGGCTCTAAAGCAGTTCTGCTGACCTGGTTCTCTGGCTCTGGAGCAACTCTGCTGACCTGGTTTCTCTGGCTCTACAGCAGCTCTGCTGACCTAGTTCTTAGGCTACAGAGCAGCTCTGCTGATCTGGTTCTCTGGCTCTACAACAACTCTGCTGACCTGGTTCTCTGGCTCTACAACAGCTCTGCTGACCTGGTTCTCTGGCTCTAAAGCAGCTCTGCTGACCAGGTTCTATGGCTCTAAAGCAGTTCTGCTGACCTGGTTCTCTGGCTCTAGAGCAACTCTGCTGACCTGGTTTCTCTGGCTCTACAGCAGCTCTGCTGACCTAGTTCTTAGGCTACAGAGCAGCTCTGCTGATCTGGTTCTCTGGCTCTACAACAACTCTGCTGACCTGGTTCTCTGGCTCTAAAGCAACTCAGCTGAACCGGTTCTATGGCTCTAAAGCAGTTCTGCCGATATGGTTCTCTGGCTCTAGAGCAGCTCTGCTGACCTGGTTCTCTCCCTCTAAAGCAGCTCTGCTGACCTGGTTCTCTGGTTCTAGAGCAGCTCAGCTGAACTGGTTCTTGGGCTCTAGAGCAGATCTGCTGACCTGGTTCTCTGGCTCTAAAGCAGCTCTGCAGACCTGGTTCTATGGCTCTAAAGCAGCTCTGCTGACTTGGTTCTCTGGTTCTAGAGCAGCTCTGCTGACCTGGTTCACTGGCTCTAAAGCAGCTCTGCTGGCCTGGTTTCTGTGGCTCTAAAGCAGCTCTGCTGGCCTGGTTCTCTCCCTCTAAAGCTGCTCTGCTGACCTGGTTTCTCTGGCTCTACAGCAGCTCTGCTTACCTTTTTCTCTGGCTCTAGAGCAGCTCTGCTGACCTAGTTCTTAGGCTCTAGAGCAGCTCTGCTGACCTGGTTCTCTGGCTCTACAACAGCTCTGCTGACCTGGTTCTCTGGCTCTAAAGCAGCTCTGCTGACCAGGTTCTATGGCTCTAAAGCAGTTCTGCTGGCCTGTTTCTCTGGCTCTAGAGCAGCTCTGCTGACCTGGTTCTCTGGCTCTAGAGCAGCTCTGCTGACCTGGTTCTCTGGCTCTAAAGCAGCTCTGCTGACCTGGTTCTCTCCTTCTAAAGATCTCTGCTGATCTGATTCTCTGGCTCTAAAGCAGTTCTGCTGACCTGGTTCTCTGCCTGTTGAGCAGCTCTGCTGACCTGGTTCTGTGGCTCTAAAGCAGCTCTGCTGACTTGGTTCCCTGGCTCTAAAGCAGCTCTGCAGACCTGGTTCTATGGCTCTAAAGCAGCTCTGCTGACTTGGTTCTCTGGTTCTAGAGCAGCTCTGCTGACCTGGTTCACTGGCTCTAAAGCACCTCTGCTGGCCTGGTTTCTGTGGCTCAAAAGCAGCTCTGCTGGCCTGGTTCTCTCCCTCTAAAGCTGCTCTGCTGACCTGGTTTCTCTGGCGCTACAGCAGCTCTGCTGACCTTTTTCTCTGGCTCTAGAGCAGCTCTGCTGACCTAGTTCTTAGGCTCTAGAGCAGCTCTGCTGACCTGGTTCTCTGGATCTACAACAGCTCTGCTGACCTGGTTCCCTGGCTCTAAAGCAGCTCTGCTGACCTGGTTTCTCTGGCTCTACAGCAGCTCTGCTGACCTGGTTCTCTGGCTCTAGAGCAGCTCTGCTGACCTGGTTCTTGGGCTCTAAAGCAGCTCTGCTGGCCTGGTTTCTGTGGCTCTAAAGCAGCTCCGCTGGCCTGGTTCTCTCCCTCTAAAGCAGCTCTGCTCACCTGGTTTCTCTGGCTCTACAGCAGCTCTGCTGACCTTTTTCTCTGGCTCTAGAACAGCTCTGCTGTCCTGGTTCTCTGGCTCTACAACAGCTCTGCTGACCTTGTTCTCTGGCCCTAAAGCAGCTCTGCTGACCAGGTTCTATGGCTCTAAAGCAGTTCTGCTAACATGTTTCTCTGGCTCTAGAGCAGCACTGCTGACCTGGTCCCTTGGCTCTAAAGCAGCTTTGCTAACCTGGTTCTCTGGCTCTAAAGCAGCTCTGCTGACCTGGTTCTCTGGCTCTAGAGCAGCACTGCTGACCTGGTTCTCTGGCTCTAAAGCAGCTCTGCTGACCTGGTTCTCTCCTTCTAAAGAGCTCTGCTGATCTGATTCTCTGGCTCTAAAGCAGTTCTGCTGACCTGGTTCTCTGCCTGTAGAGCAGCTCTGCTGACCTGGTTCTGTGGCTCTAAAGCAGCTCTGCTGACCTGGTTCTCTGGCTCTAAAGCAGCTCCGCTGAACCGGCTCTATGGCTCTAAAGCAGTTCTGCTGACATGGTTCTCTGGCTCTAGAGCAGCTCTGCTGACCTGGTTCTCTCCCTCTAAAGCAGCTCGGCTGACCTGGTTCTCTGGTTCTAGAGCAGCTCTGCTGAACTGGTTCTTAGGCTCTAGAGCAGCTCTGCTGACCTAGTTCTCTGTACAAAAGGGGGGTGGTGATGGACTGAGCATCAGAACCAATCAAACACTCACACCCAGTCAACAGATCTGGGTTTGATCCATCACCGTTCTTTAGCCCACTCTGCCACCCCAGTTCAGACATGGCCATATGCAAATCAGTCTGACCCTGTGCCTCATGGGAACAGTCCAGCCCGAACTGCCAAGCCATGCCTTCCCTGGACCGGAAACAAGCTTCCTAGGACCGGTTTCTGGCATTTCAGCCGTCTTCAGCCAGGCTTGCTTGAATCCAGTGGCAAAGTGAGCAAGGGACTCACGTCTGAGCATACCCTGCCAACTTATGGCGAACAAAGCAGTACAAAAGGGGGTGGTGATGGACTGAGCATCAGAAACAATCAAACACTCACACCCAGTCAACAGATCTGGGTTTGATCCATCACCGTTCTTTAGCCCACTCTGCCACCCCAGTTCAGACATGGCCATATGCAAATCAGTCTGACCCTGTGCCTCATGGGAACAGTCCAGCCCGAACTGCCAAGCCATGCCTTCCCTGGACCGGAAACAAGCTTCCTAGGACCGGTTTCTGGCATTTCAGCCGTCTTCAGCCAGGCTTGCTTGAATCCAGTGGCAAAGTGAGCAAGGGACTCACGTCTGAGCATACCCTGCCAACTTATGGCGAACAAAGCAGTACAAAAGGGGGTGGTGATGGACTGAGCATCAGAACCAATCAAACACTCACACCCAGTCAACAGATCTGGGTTTGATCCATCACCGTTCTTTAGCCCACTCTGCCACCCCAGTTCAGACATGGCCATATGCAAATCAGTCTGACCCTGTGCCTCATGGGAACAGTCCAGCCCGAACTGCCAAGCCATGCCTTCCCTGGACCGGAAACAAGCTTCCTAGGACCGGTTTCTGGCATTTCAGCCGTCTTCAGCCAGGCTTGCTTGAATCCAGTGGCAAAGTGAGCAAGGGACTCACGTCTGAGCATACCCTGCCAACTTATGGCGAACAAAGCAGTACAAAAGGGGGTGGTGATGGACTGAGCATCAGAACCAATCAAACACTCACACCCAGTCAACAGATCTGGGTTTGATCCATCACCGTTCTTTAGCCCACTCTGCCACCCCAGTTCAGACATGGCCATATGCAAATCAGTCTGACCCTGTGCCTCATGGGAACAGTCCAGCCCGAACTGCCAAGCCATGCCTTCCCTGGACCGGAAACAAGCTTCCTAGGACCGGTTTCTGGCATTTCAGCCGTCTTCAGCCAGGCTTGCTTGAATCCAGTGGCAAAGTGAGCAAGGGACTCACGTCTGAGCATACCCTGCCAACTTATGGCGAACAAAGCAGTACAAAAGGGGGTGGTGATGGACTGAGCATCAGAAACAATCAAACACTCACACCCAGTCAACAGATCTGGGTTTGATCCATCACCGTTCTTTAGCCCACTCTGCCACCCCAGTTCAGACATGGCCATATGCAAATCAGTCTGACCCTGTGCCTCATGGGAACAGTCCAGCCCGAACTGCCAAGCCATGCCTTCCCTGGACCGGAAACAAGCTTCCTAGGACCGGTTTCTGGCATTTCAGCCGTCTTCAGCCAGGCTTGCTTGAATCCAGTGGCAAAGTGAGCAAGGGACTCACGTCTGAGCATACCCTGCCAACTTATGGGTTGATGGATTTAGGCCCAGATCTCTGTACTGGGGTGAATGTATGACATTGTTCTGCATTCTGTCCATCAATTGTTTTTTTGCATTTGTCACCCCGAGTGGGAAGGGTATGCTCAGACGTGAGTCCCTTGCTCTCCATGCCACTGGAATCAAGCTATCCTGGCTGACGAGGGCTGAAAGCCCGAAACCGGTCCTAGGATGCTTGTTTCCAGTCCAGGGAGGACCTGGCTTGGCAGTTCGGGCTGGACTGTTCCCATGGGGCACAGGGTCAAGACTGATTTGCATATGGCTGGGTTCAAACTGGAATGGCATGGTGAGCAAAAAAACGATGGATTTAGGCCCAGATCTCTGTACTGGGGTGAATGTATGACATTGTTCTGCATTCTGTCCATCAATTGTTTTTTTGCATTTGTCACCCCGAGTGGGAAGGGTATGCTCAGACGTGAGTCCCTTGCTCTCCATGCCACTGGAATCAAGCTATCCTGGCTGACGAGGGCTGAAAGCCCGAAACCGGTCCTAGGATGCTTGTTTCCAGTCCAGGGAGGACCTGGCTTGGCAGTTCGGGCTGGACTGTTCCCATGGGGCACAGGGTCAAGACTGATTTGCATATGGCTGGGTTCAAACTGGAATGGCATGGTGAGCAAAAAAACGATGGATTTAGGCCCAGATCTCTGTACTGGGGTGAATGTATGACATTGTTCTGCATTCTGTCCATCAATTGTTTTTTTGCATTTGTCACCCCGAGTGGGAAGGGTATGCTCAGACGTGAGTCCCTTGCTCTCCATGCCACTGGAATCAAGCTATCCTGGCTGACGAGGGCTGAAAGCCCGAAACCGGTCCTAGGATGCTTGTTTCCAGTCCAGGGAGGACCTGGCTTGGCAGTTCGGGCTGGACTGTTCCCATGGGGCACAGGGTCAAGACTGATTTGCATATGGCTGGGTTCAAACTGGAATGGCACGGTGAGCAAAAAAACGATGGATTTAGGCCCAGATCTCTGTACTGGGGTGAATGTATGACATTGTTCTGCATTCTGTCCATCAATTGTTTTTTTGCATTTGTCACCCCGAGTGGGAAGGGTATGCTCAGACGTGAGTCCCTTGCTCTCCATGCCACTGGAATCAAGCTATCCTGGCTGACGAGGGCTGAAAGCCCGAAACCGGTCCTAGGATGCTTGTTTCCAGTCCAGGGAGGACCTGGCTTGGCAGTTCGGGCTGGACTGTTCCCATGGGGCACAGGGTCAAGACTGATTTGCATATGGCTGGGTTCAAACTGGAATGGCATGGTGAGCAAAAAAACGATGGATTTAGGCCCAGATCTCTGTACTGGGGTGAATGTATGACATTGTTCTGCATTCTGTCCATCAATTGTTTTTTTGCATTTGTCACCCCGAGTGGGAAGGGTATGCTCAGACGTGAGTCCCTTGCTCTCCATGCCACTGGAATCAAGCTATCCTGGCTGACGAGGGCTGAAAGCCCGAAACCGGTCCTAGGATGCTTGTTTCCAGTCCAGGGAGGACCTGGCTTGGCAGTTCGGGCTGGACTGTTCCCATGGGGCACAGGGTCAAGACTGATTTGCATATGGCTGGGTTCAAACTGGAATGGCATGGTGAGCAAAAAAACGATGGATTTAGGCCCAGTTCTCTGTACTGGGGTGAATGTATGACATTGTTCTGCATTCTGTCCATCAATTGTTTTTTTGCATTTGTCACCCCGAGTGGGAAGGGTATGCTCAGACGTGAGTCCCTTGCTCTCCATGCCACTGGAATCAAGCTATCCTGGCTGACGAGGGCTGAAAGCCCGAAACCGGTCCTAGGATGCTTGTTTCCAGTCCAGGGAGGACCTGGCTTGGCAGTTCGGGCTGGACTGTTCCCATGGGGCACAGGGTCAAGACTGATTTGCATATGGCTGGGTTCAAACTGGAATGGCATGGTGAGCAAAAAAACGATGGATTTAGGCCCAGATCTCTGTACTGGGGTGAATGTATGACATTGTTCTGCATTCTGTCCATCAATTGTTTTTTTGCATTTGTCACCCCGAGTGGGAAGGGTATGCTCAGACGTGAGTCCCTTGCTCTCCATGCCACTGGAATCAAGCTATCCTGGCTGACGAGGGCTGAAAGCCCGAAACCGGTCCTAGGATGCTTGTTTCCAGTCCAGGGAGGACCTGGCTTGGCAGTTCGGGCTGGACTGTTCCCATGGGGCACAGGGTCAAGACTGATTTGCATATGGCTGGGTTCAAACTGGAATGGCATGGTGAGCAAAAAAACGATGGATTTAGGCCCAGATCTCTGTACTGGGGTGAATGTATGACATTGTTCTGCATTCTGTCCATCAATTGTTTTTTTGCATTTGTCACCCCGAGTGGGAAGGGTATGCTCAGACGTGAGTCCCTTGCTCTCCATGCCACTGGAATCAAGCTATCCTGGCTGACGAGGGCTGAAAGCCCGAAACCGGTCCTAGGATGCTTGTTTCCAGTCCAGGGAGGACCTGGCTTGGCAGTTCGGGCTGGACTGTTCCCATAGGGCACAGGGTCAAGACTGATTTGCATATGGCTGGGTTCAAACTGGAATGGCATGGTGAGCAAAAAAACGATGGATTTAGGCCCATCTCTGTACTGGGGTGAATGTATGACATTGTTCTGCATTCTGTCCATCAATTGTTTTTTTGCATTTGTCACCCCGAGTGGGAAGGGTATGCTCAGACGTGAGTCCCTTGCTCTCCATGCCACTGGAATCAAGCTATCCTGGCTGATGAGGGCTGAAAGCCCGAAACCGGTCCTAGGATGCTTGTTTCCAGTCCAGGGAGGACCTGGCTTGGCAGTTCGGGCTGGACTGTTCCCATGGGGCACAGGGTCAAGACTGATTTGCATATGGCTGGGTTCAAACTGGAATGGCATGGTGAGCAAAAAAACGATGGATTTAGGCCCAGATCTCTGTACTGGGGTGAATGTATGACATTGTTCTGCATTCTGTCCATCAATTGTTTTTTTGCATTTGTCACCCCGAGTGGGAAGGGTATGCTCAGACGTGAGTCCCTTGCTCTCCATGCCACTGGAATCAAGCTATCCTGGCTGACGAGGGCTGAAAGCCCGAAACCGGTCCTAGGATGCTTGTTTCCAGTCCAGGGAGGACCTGGCTTGGCAGTTCGGGCTGGACTGTTCCCATGGGGCACAGGGTCAAGACTGATTTGCATATGGCTGGGTTCAAACTGGAATGGCATGGTGAGCAAAAAAACGATGGATTTAGGCCCAGATCTCTGTACTGGGGTGAATGTATGACATTGTTCTGCATTCTGTCCATCAATTGTTTTTTTGCATTTGTCACCCCGAGTGGGAAGGGTATGCTCAGACGTGAGTCCCTTGCTCTCCATGCCACTGGAATCAAGCTATCCTGGCTGACGAGGGCTGAAAGCCCGAAACCGGTCCTAGGATGCTTGTTTCCAGTCCAGGGAGGACCTGGCTTGGCAGTTCGGGCTGGACTGTTCCCATGGGGCACAGGGTCAAGACTGATTTGCATATGGCTGGGTTCAAACTGGAATGGCATGGTGAGCAAAAAAACGATGGATTTAGGCCCAGATCTCTGTACTGGGGTGAATGTATGACATTGTTCTGCATTCTGTCCATCAATTGTTTTTTTGCATTTGTCACCCCGAGTGGGAAGGGTATGCTCAGACGTGAGTCCCTTGCTCTCCATGCCACTGGAATCAAGCTATCCTGGCTGACGAGGGCTGAAAGCCCGAAACCGGTCCTAGGATGCTTGTTTCCAGTCCAGGGAGGACCTGGCTTGGCAGTTCGGGCTGGACTGTTCCCATGGGGCACAGGGTCAAGACTGATTTGCATATGGCTGGGTTCAAACTGGAATGGCATGGTGAGCAAAAAAACGATGGATTTAGGCCCAGATCTCTGTACTGGGGTGAATGTATGACATTGTTCTGCATTCTGTCCATCAATTGTTTTTTTGCATTTGTCACCCCGAGTGGAAAGGGTATGCTCAGACGTGAGTCCCTTGCTCTCCATGCCACTGGAATCAAGCTATCCTGGCTGACGAGGGCTGAAAGCCCGAAACCGGTCCTAGGATGCTTGTTTCCAGTCCAGGGAGGACCTGGCTTGGCAGTTCGGGCTGGACTGTTCCCATGGGGCACAGGGTCAAGACTGATTTGCATATGGCTGGGTTCAAACTGGAATGGCATGGTGAGCAAAAAAACGATGGATTTAGGCCCAGATCTCTGTACTGGGGTGAATGTATGACATTGTTCTGCATTCTGTCCATCAATTGTTTTTTTGCATTTGTCACCCCGAGTGGGAAGGGTATGCTCAGACGTGAGTCCCTTGCTCTCCATGCCACTGGAATCAAGCTATCCTGGCTGACGAGGGCTGAAAGCCCGAAACCGGTCCTAGGATGCTTGTTTCCAGTCCAGGGAGGACCTGGCTTGGCAGTTCGGGCTGGACTGTTCCCATGGGGCACAGGGTCAAGACTGATTTGCATATGGCTGGGTTCAAACTGGAATGGCATGGTGAGCAAAAAAACGATGGATTTAGGCCCAGATCTCTGTACTGGGGTGAATGTATGACATTGTTCTGCATTCTGTCCATCAATTGTTTTTTTGCATTTGTCACCCCGAGTGGGAAGGGTATGCTCAGACGTGAGTCCCTTGCTCTCCATGCCACTGGAATCAAGCTATCCTGGCTGACGAGGGCTGAAAGCCCGAAACCGGTCCTAGGATGCTTGTTTCCAGTCCAGGGAGGACCTGGCTTGGCAGTTCGGGCTGGACTGTTCCCATGGGGCACAGGGTCAAGACTGATTTGCATATGGCTGGGTTCAAACTGGAATGGCATGGTGAGCAAAAAAACGATGGATTTAGGCCCAGATCTCTGTACTGGGGTGAATGTATGACATTGTTCTGCATTCTGTCCATCAATTGTTTTTTTGCATTTGTCACCCCGAGTGGGAAGGGTATGCTCAGACGTGAGTCCCTTGCTCTCCATGCCACTGGAATCAAGCTATCCTGGCTGACGAGGGCTGAAAGCCCGAAACCGGTCCTAGGATGCTTGTTTCCAGTCCAGGGAGGACCTGGCTTGGCAGTTCGGGCTGGACTGTTCCCATGGGGCACAGGGTCAAGACTGATTTGCATATGGCTGGGTTCAAACTGGAATGGCATGGTGAGCAAAAAAACGATGGATTTAGGCCCAGATCTCTGTACTGGGGTGAATGTATGACATTGTTCTGCATTCTGTCCATCAATTGTTTTTTTGCATTTGTCACCCCGAGTGGGAAGGGTATGCTCAGACGTGAGTCCCTTGCTCTCCATGCCACTGGAATCAAGCTATCCTGGCTGACGAGGGCTGAAAGCCCGAAACCGGTCCTAGGATGCTTGTTTCCAGTCCAGGGAGGACCTGGCTTGGCAGTTCGGGCTGGACTGTTCCCATGGGGCACAGGGTCAAGACTGATTTGCATATGGCTGGGTTCAAACTGGAATGGCATGGTGAGCAAAAAAACGATGGATTTAGGCCCAGATCTCTGTACTGGGGTGAATGTATGACATTGTTCTGCATTCTGTCCATCAATTGTTTTTTTGTTTTTTTGCATTTGACCTAGTTCTCTGGCTCTAAAGCAGCTCTGCAGACCTGGTTCTATGGCTCTAAAGCAGCTCTGCTGACTTGGTTCTCTGGTTCTAGAGCAGCTCTGCTGACCTGGTTCACTGGCTCTAAAGCACCTCCGCTGGCCTGGTTTCTGTGGCTCTAAAGCAGCTCTGCTGGCCTGGTTCTCTCCCTCTAAAGCAGCTCTGCTGACCTGGTCCCTTGGCTCTAGAGCAGCTTTGCTGACCTGGTTCTCTCCCTCTAAAGCAGCTCTGCCGGCCTGGTTCTCTCCCTCTAAAGCAGATCTACTGACCTGGTTTCTCTGGCTCTACAGCAGCTCTGATGACCTGGTTCTCTGGCTCTAGAACAGCTCTGCTGACCTCGTTTTTGGGCTCTAGAGCAGCTCTGCTGACCTGGTTCTCTGGCTCTAAAGAAGCTCTGCTGACTTGGTTCTATGGATCTAAAGAAGCTGTGCTGACCTGGTTCTCTGGCTCTAGAGCAGCTCTGCTGACCTGGTTCTCTGGCTCTAAAGCAGCTCTGCTGACCTGGTTCTATGGCTCTAAAGCAGCTCTGCTGGCCTGGTTCTCTGGCTCCAGAACAGCTCTGCTGACCTGGTTCTTTGGCTCTAAAGCAGCTCTGCTGACCTGGTTCTCTGGCTCTAAAGCAGCTATGTTGACCTGGTTCTCTGCCTCTAGAGCAGCTCTATTGACCTGGTTCTCTGGCTCTAAAGCAGCTCTGCTGACCTGGTTCTCTGGCACTAGAGCTGCTCTGCTGACCTGGTTCTCTGGCTCTAATGCAGCTCTGCTGACCTGGTTCGCTCCCTCTAAAGAGCTCTGCTGACCTGATTCTCTGGCTCTAAAGCAGTTCTGCTGACCTGGTTCTCTGCCTCTAGAGCAGCTCTGCTGACCTGGTTCTGTGGCTCTAAAGCAGCTCTGCTGACCTGGTTCTCTGGCTCTAGAGCAGCTCTGCTGACCTGATTCTCTGGCTCTAAAGCAGTTCTGCTGACCTGGTTCTCTCCCTCTAAAGCAGCTCTACAGACCTGGTTTCTCTGGCTCTACAGCAGCTCTGCTGACCTAGTTCTTAGGCTACAGAGCAGCTCTGCTGATCTGGTTCTCTGGCTCTACAACAACTCTGCTGACCTGGTTCTCTGGCTCTAAAGCAACTCAGCTGAACCGGTTCTATGGCTCTAAAGCAGTTCTGCTGATATGGTTCTCTGGCTCTAAAGCAGTTCTGCTGACCTGGTTCTCTGCCTGTTGAGCAGCTCTGCTGACCTGGTTCTGTGGCTCTAAAGCAGCTCTGCTGATTTGGTTCTCTGGCTCTAAAGCAGCTCTGCAGACCTGGTTCTATGGCTCTAAAGCAGCTCTGCTGACTTGGTTCTCTGGTTCTAGAGCAGCTCTGCTGACCTGGTTCACTGGCTCTAAAGCACCTCTGCTGGCCTGGTTTCTGTGGCTCAAAAGCAGCTCTGCTGGCCTCGTTCTCTCCCTCTAAAGCTGCTCTGCTGACCTGGTTTCTCTGGCGCTACAGCAGCTCTGCTGACCTTTTTCTCTGGCTCTAGAGCAGCTCTGCTGACCTAGTTCTTAGGCTCTAGAGCAGCTCTGCTGACCTGGTTCTCTGGCTCTACAACAGCTCTGCTGACCTGGTTCTCTGGCTCTAAAGCAGCTCTGCTGACCAGGTTCTATGGCTCTAAAGCAGTTCTGCTGACCTGTTTCTCTGGCTCTAGAGCAGCTCTGCTGACCTGGTCCCTTGGCTCTAAAGCAGCTTTGCTGACCTGGTTCTCTCCCTCTAAAGCAGCTCTGCCGACCTGGTTCTCACGCTCTAAAGCAGATCTACTGACCTGGTTTCTCTAGCTCTAGAGCAGCTCTGCTGACCTGGTTCTTGGGCTCTAAAGCAGCTCTGCTGGCCTGGTTTCTGTGGCTCTAAAGCAGCTCCGCTGGCCTGGTTCTCTCCCTCTAAAGCAGCTCTGCTGACCTGGTTCTCTGGCTCTAAAGCAGCTCCGCTGACCTGGTTCTATGGCTCTAAAGCAGCTCTGCTGGCCTGGTTCTCTGGCTCCAGAGCAGCTCTGCTGACCTGGTTCTTTGGCTCTAAAGCAGCTCTGCTGGCCTGGTTCTCTGGCTCTAAAGCAGCTCTGTTGACCTGGTTCTCTGCCTCTAGAGCAGCTCTGTTGACCTGGTTCTCTGGCTCTAAAGCAGCTCTGCTGACCTGGTTCTCTGGCACTAGAGCTGCTCTGCTGACCTGGTTCTCTGGCTCTAAAGCAGCTCTGCTGACCTGGTTCGCTCCCTCTAAAGAGCTCTGCTGACCTGATTCTCTGGCTCTAAAGCAGTTCTGCTGACCTGGTTCTCTGCCTCTAGAGCAGCTCTGCTGACCTGGTTCTGTGGCTCTAAAGCAGCTCTGCTGACCTGGTTCTCTGGCTCTAGAGCAGCTCTGCTGACCTGATTCTCTGGCTCTAAAGCAGTTCTGCTGACCTGGTTCTCTCCCTCTAAAGCAGCTCTGCAGACCTGGTTTCTCTGGCTCTACAGCAGCTCTGCTGACCTAGTTCTTAGGCTACAGAGCAGCTCTGCTGATCTGGTTCTCTGGCTCTACAACAACTCTGCTGACCTCGTTCTCTGGCTCTAAAGCAACTCAGCTGAACCATTTCTATGGCTCTAAAGCAGTTCTGCTGATATGGTTCTCTGGCTCTAAAGCAGTTCTGCTGACCTGGTTCTCTGCCTGTTGAGCAGCTCTGCTGACCTGGTTCTGTGGCTCTAAAGCAGCTCTGCTGACTTGGTTCTCTGGCTCTAAAGCAGCTCTGCAGACCTGGTTCTATGGCTCTAAAGCAGCTCTGCTGACTTGGTTCTCTGGTTCTAGAGCAGCTCTGCTGACCTGGTTCACTGGCTCTAAAGCACCTCTGCTGGCCTGGTTTCTGTGGCTCAAAAGCAGCTCTGCTGGCCTCGTTCTCTCCCTCTAAAGCTGCTCTGCTGACCTGGTTTCTCTGGCGCTACAGCAGCTCTGCTGACCTTTTTCTCTGGCTCTAGAGCAGCTCTGCTGACCTAGTTCTTAGGCTCTAGAGCAGCTCTGCTGACCTGGTTCTCTGGCTCTACAACAGCTCTGCTGACCTGGTTCTCTGGCTCTAAAGCAGCTCTGCTGACCTGGTTTCTCTGGCTCTACAGCAGCTCTGCTGACCTGGTTCGCTGGCTCTAGAGCAGCTCTGCTGACCTGGTTCTTGGGCTCTAAAGCAGCTCTGCTGGCCTGGTTTCTGTGGCTCTAAAGCAGCTCCGCTGGCCTGGTTCTCTCCCTCTAAAGCAGCTCTGCTGACCTGGTTTCTCTGGCTCTACAGCAGCTCTGCTGACCTTTTTCTCTGGCTCTAGAACAGCTCTGCTGTTCTGGTTCTCTGGCTCTACAACAGCTCTGCTGACCTTGTTCTCTGGCCCTAAAGCAGCTCTGCTGACCAGGTTCTATGGCTCTAAAGCCGTTCTGCTGACCTGTTTCTCTGGCTCTAGAGCAGCACTGCTGACCTGGTCCCTTGGCTCTAAAGCAGCTTTGCTGACCTGGTTCTCTGGCTTTAAAGCAGCTCTGCTGACCTGGTTCTCTGGCTCTAGAGCAGCACTGCTGACCTGGTTCTCTGGCTCTAAAGCAGCTCTGCTGACCTGGTTCTCTCCTTCTAAAGAGCTCTGCTGATCTGATTCTCTGGCTCTAAAGCAGTTCTGCTGACCTGGTTCTCTGCCTCTAGAGCAGCTCTGCTGACCTGCTTCTGTGGCTCTAAAGCAGCTCTGCTGACCTGGTTCTCTGGCTCTAAAGCAGCTCTGCTGAACCGGTTCTATGGCTCTAAAGCAGTTTTGCTAACATGGTTCTCTGGCTCTAGAGCAGCTCTGCTGACCTGGTTCTCTCCCTCTAAAGCAGCTCGGCTGACCTGGTTCTCTGGTTCTAGAGCAGCTCTGCTGAACTGGTTCTTAGGCTCTAGAGCAGCTCTGCTGACCTAGTTCTCTGGCTCTAAAGCAGCTCTGCAGACCTGGTTCTATGGCTCTAAAGCAGCTCTGCTGACTTGGTTCTCTGGTTCTAGAGCAGCTCTGCTGACCTGGTTCACTGGCTCTAAAGCACCTCTGCTGGCCTGGTTTCTGTGGCTCTAAAGCAGCTCTGCTGGCCAGGTTCTCTCCCTCTAAAGCAGCTCTGCTGACCTGGTCCCTTGGCTCTAGAGCAGCTTTGCTGACCTGGTTCTCTCCCTCTAAAGCAGCTCTGCCGGCCTGGTTCTCTCCCTCTAAAGCGGATCTACTGACCTGGTTTCTCTGGCTCTACAGCAGCTCTGATGACCTAGTTCTCTGGCTCTAGAGCAGCTCTGCTGACCTCGTTCTTGGGCTCTAGAGCAGCTCTGCTGACCTGGTTCTCTGGCTCTAAAGCAGCTCTGCTGACTTGGTTCTATGGATCTAAAGAAGCTGTGCTGACCTGGTTCTCTGGCTCTAGAGCAGCTCTGCTGACCTGGTTCTCTGGCTCTAAAGCAGCTCTGCTGACCTGGTTCTATGGCTCTAAAGTAGCTCTGCTGGCCTGGTTCTCTGGCTCCAGAGCAGCTCTGCTGACCTGGTTCTTTGGCTCTAAAGCAGCTCTGCTGACTTGGTTCTCTGGCTCTAAAGCAGCTCTGTTGACCTGGTTCTCTGCCTCTAGAGCAGCTCTGTTGACCTGGTTCTCTGGTTCTAAAGCAGCTCTGCTGGCCTGGTTCTATGGCTCTAAAGCAGCTCTGCTGACCTGGTTCTCTGGCTCTAAAGCAGCTCTGCTGACCTGGTTCGCTCCCTCTAAAGAGCTCTGCTGACCTGATTCTCTGGCTCTAAAGCAGTTCTGCTGATATGGTTCTCTGGCTCTAGAGCAGCTCTGCTGACCTGGTTCTCTCCCTCTAAAGCAGCTCTGCTGACCTGGTTCTCTGGTTCTAGAGCAGCTCAGCTGAACTGGTTCTTAGGCTCTAGATCAGATCTGCTGACCTGTTTCTCTGGCTCTAAAGCAGCTCTGCAGACCTGGTTCTATGGCTCTAAAGCAGCTCTGCTGACTTGGTTCTCTGGTTCTAGAGCAGCTCTGCTGACCTGGTTCACTGGCTCTAAAGCAGCTCTGCTGGCCTGGTTTCTGTGGCTCTAAAGCAGCTCTGCTGGCCTGGTTATCTCCCTCTAAAGCAGCTCTGCTGACCTGGTTTCTCTGGCTCTACAGCAGCTCTGCTTACCTTTTTCTCTGGCTCTAGAGCAGCTCTGCTGACCTAGTTCTTAGGCTCTAGAGCAGCTCTGCTGACCTGGTTCTCTGGCTCTACAACAGCTCTGCTGACCTGGTTCTCTGGCTCTAAAGCAGCTCTGCTGATCTGGTTTCTCTGGCTCTACAGCAGCTCTGCTGACCTGGTTCGCTGGCTCTAGAGCAGCTCTGCTGACCTGGTTCTTGGGCTCTAAAGCAGCTCTGCTGGCCTGGTTTCTGTGGCTCTAAAGCAGCTCCGATGGCCTGGTTCTCTCCCTCTAAAGCAGCTCTGCTGACCTGGTTTCTCTGGCTCTACAGCAGCTCTGCTGACCTTTTTCTCTGGCTCTAGAACCGCTCTGCTGTCCTGGTTCTCTGGCTCTACAACAGCTCTGCTGACCTTGTTCTCTGGCCCTAAAGCAGCTCTGCTGACCAGGTTCTATGGCTCTAAAGCCGTTCTGCTGACCTGTTTCTCTGGCTCTAGAGCAGCACTGCTGACCTGGTCCCTTGGCTCTAAAGCAGCTTTGCTGACCTGGTTCTCTGGCTTTAAAGCAGCTCTGCTGACCTGGTTCTCTGGCTCTAGAGCAGCACTGCTGACCTGGTTCTCTGGCTCTAAAGCAGCTCTGCTGACCTGGTTCTCTCCTTCTAAAGAGCTCTGCTGATCTGATTCTCTGGCTCTAAAGCAGTTCTGCTGACCTGGTTCTCTGCCTCTAGAGCAGCTCTGCTGACCTGCTTCTGTGGCTCTAAAGCAGCTCTGCTGACCTGGTTCTCTGGCTCTAAAGCAGCTCTGCTGAACCGGTTCTATGGCTCTAAAGCAGTTCTGCTAACATGGTTCTCTGGCTCTAGAGCAGCTCTGCTGACCTGGTTCTCTCCCTCTAAAGCAGCTCGGCTGACCTGGTTCTCTGGTTCTAGAGCAGCTCTGCTGAACTGGTTCTTAGGCTCTAGAGCAGCTCTGCTGACCTAGTTCTCTGGCTCTAAAGCAGCTCTGCAGACCTGGTTCTATGGCTCTAAAGCAGTTCTGCTGATATGGTTCTCTGGCTCTAGAGCAGCTCTGATGACCTGGTTCTCTACCTCTAAAGCAGCTCTGCTGACCTGGTTCTCTGGTTCTAGAGCAGCTCAGCTGAACTGGTTCTTAAGCTCTAGAGCAGATCTGCTGACCTGGTTCTCTGGCTCTAAAGCAGCTCTGCAGACCTGGTTCTATGGCTCTAAAGCAGCTCTGCTGACTTGGTTCTCTGGTTCTAGAGCAGCTCTGCTGACCTGGTTCACTGGCTCTAAAGCAGCTCTGCTGGCCTGGTTTCTGTGGCTCTAAAGCAGCTCTGCTGGCCTGGTTATCTCCCTCTAAAGCAGCTCTGCTGACCTGGTTTCTCTGGCTCTACAGCAGCTCTGCTTACCTTTTTCTCTGGCTCTAGAGCAGCTCTGCTGACCTAGTTCTTAGGCTCTAGAGCAGCTCTGCTGACCTGGTTCTCTGGCTCTAAAGCAGGTCTGCTGACCAGGTTCTATGGCTCTAAAGCAGTTCTGCTGACCTGTTTCTCTGGCTCTAGAGCAGCTCTGCTGACCTGGTTCTCTGGCTCTAGAGCAGCTCTGCTGACCTGGTTCTCTGGCTCTAAAGCAGCTCTGCTGACCTGGTTCTCTCCTTCTAAAGATCTCTGCTGATCTGATTCTCTGGCTCTAAAGCAGTTCTGCTGACCTGGTTCTCTGCCTGTTGAGCAGCTCTGCTGACCTGGTTCTGTGGGTCTAAAGCAGCTCTGCTGACTTGGTTCTCTGGCTCTAAAGCAGCTCTGCAGACCTGGTTCTATGGCTCTAAAGCAGCTCTGCTGACTTGGTTCTCTGGTTCTAGAGCAGCTCTGCTGACCTGGTTCACTGGCTCTAAAGCACCTCTGCTGGCCTGGTTTCTGTGGCTCAAAAGCAGCTCTGCTGGCCTGGTTCTCTCCCTCTAAAGCTGCTCTGCTGACCTGGTTTCTCTGGCGCTACAGCAGCTCTGCTGACCTTTTTCTCTGGCTCTAGAGCAGCTCTGCTGACCTAGTTCTTAGGCTCTACAACAGCTCTGCTGACCTGGTTCTCTGGCTCTACAACAGCTCTGCTGACCTGGTTCTCTGGCTCTAAAGCAGCTCTGCTGACCTGGTTTCTCTGGCTCTACAGCAGCTCTGCTGACCTGGTTCGCTGGCACTAGAGCAGCTCTGCTGACCTGGTTCTTGGGCTCTAAAGCAGCTCTGCTGGCCTGGTTTCTGTGGCTCTAAAGCAGCTCCGCTGGCCTGGTTCTCTCCCTCTAAAGCAGCTCTGCTGACCTGGTTTCTCTGGCTCTACAGCAGCTCTGCTGACCTTTTTCTCTGGCTCTAGAACAGCTCTGCTGTCCTGGTTCTCTGGCTCTACAACAGCTCTGCTGACCTTGTTCTCTGGCCCTAAAGCAGCTCTGCTGACCAGGTTCTATGGCTCTAAAGCAGTTCTGCTGACATGTTTCTCTGGCTCTAGAGCAGCACTGCTGACCTGGTCCCTTGGCTCTAAAGCAGCTTTGCTGACCTGGTTCTCTGGCTCTAAAGCAGCTCTGCTGACCTGGTTCTCTGGCTCTAGAGCAGCACTGCTGACCTGGTTCTCTGGCTCTAAAGCAGCTCTGCTGACCTGGTTCTCTCCTTCTAAAGAGCTCTGCTGATCTGATTCTCTGGCTCTAAAGCAGTTCTACTGACCTGGTTCTCTGCCTCTAGAGCAGCTCTGCTGACCTGGTTCTGTGGCTCTAAAGCAGCTCTGCTGACCTGGTTCTCTGGCTCTAAAGCAGCTCTGCTGAACCGGCTCTATGGCTCTAAAGCAGTTCTGCTGACATGGTTCTCTGGCTCTAGAGCAGCTCTGCTGACCTGGTTCTCTCCCTCTAAAGTAGCTCGGCTGACCTGGTTCTCTGGTTCTAGAGCAGCTCTGCTGAACTGGTTCTTAGGCTCTAGAGCAGCTCTGCTGACCTAGTTCTCTGGCTCTAAAGCAGCTCTGCAGACCTGGTTCTATGGCTCTAAAGCAGCTCTGCTGACTTGGTTCTCTGGTTCTAGAGCAGCTCTGCTGACCTGGTTCACTGGCTCTAAAGCACCTCTGCTGGCCTGGTTTCTGTGGCTCTAAAGCAGCTCTGCTAGCCTGGTTCTCTCCCTCTAAAGCAGCTCTGCTGACCTGGTCCCTTGGCTCTAGAGCAGCTTTGCTGACCTGGTTCTCTCCCTCTAAAGCAGCTCTGCCGGCCTGGTTCTCTCCCTCTAAAGCAGATCTACTGACCTGGTTTCTCTGGCTCTACAGCAGCTCTGATGACCTGGTTCTCTGGCTCTAGAGCAGCTCTGCTGACCTCGTTCTTGGGCTCTAGAGCAGCTCTGCTGACCTGGTTCTCTGGCTCTAAAGCAGCTCTGCTGACTTGGTTCTATGGATCTAAAGAAGCTGTGCTGACCTGGTTCTCTGGCTCTAGAGCAGCTCTGCTGACCTGGTTCTCTGGCTCTAAAGCAGCTCTGCTGACCTGGTTCTATGGCTCTAAAGCAGCTCTGCTGGCCTGGTTCTCTGGCTCCAGAGCAGCTCTGATGACCTGGTTCTTTGGCTCTAAAGCAGCTCTGCTGACCTGGTTCTCTGGCTCTAAAGCAGCTCTGTTGACCTGGTTCTCTGCCTCTAGAGCAGCTCTGTTGACCTGGTTCTCTGGCTCTAAAGCAGCTCTGCTGACCTGGTTCTATGGCTCTAAAGCAGCTCTGCTGACCTGGTTCTCTGGCACTAGAGCTGCTCTGCTGACCTGGTTCTCTGGCTCTAAAGCAGCTCTGCTGACCTGGTTCGCTCCCTCTAAAGAGCTCTGCTGACCTGATTCTCTGGCTCTAAAGCAGTTCTGCTGACCTGGTTCTCTGCCTCTAGAGCAGCTCTGCTGACCTGGTTCTGTGGCTCTAAAGCAGCTCTGCTGACCTGGTTCTCTGGCTCTAGAGCAGCTCTGCTGACCTGATTCTCTGGCTCTAAAGCAGTTCTGCTGACCTGGTTCTCTCCCTCTAAAGCAGCTCTGCAGACCTGGTTTCTCTGGCTCTACAGCAGCTCTGCTGACCTAGTTCTTAGGCTACAGAGCAGCTCTGCTGATCTGGTTCTCTGGCTCTACAACAACTCTGCTGACCTTGCTCTCTGGCTCTAAAGCAACTCAGCTGAACCGGTTCTATGGCTCTAAAGCAGTTCTGCTGATATGGTTCTCTGGCTCTAAAGCAGTTCTGCTGACCTGGTTCTCTGCCTGTTGAGCAGCTCTGCTGACCTGGTTCTGTGGCTCTAAAGCAGCTCTGCTGACTTGGTTCTCTGGCTCTAAAGCAGCTCTGCAGACCTGGTTCTATGGCTCCAAAGCAGCTCTGCTGACTTGGTTCTCTGGTTCTAGAGCAGCTCTGCTGACCTGGTTCACTGGCTCTAAAGCACCTCTGCTGGCCTGGTTTCTGTGGCTCAAAAGCAGCTCTGCTGGCCTGGTTCTCTCCCTCTAAAGCTGCTCTGCTGACCTGGTTTCTCTGGCGCTACAGCAGCTCTGCTGACCTTTTTCTCTGGCTCTAGAGCAGCTCTACTGACCTAGTTCTTAGGCTCTAGAGCAGCTCTGCTGACCTGGTTCTCTGGCTCTACAACAGCTCTGCTGACCTGGTTCTCTGGCTCTAAAGCAGCTCTGCTGACCTGGTTTCTCTGGCTCAACAGCAGCTCTGCTGACCTGGTTCGCTGGCTCTAGAGCAGCTCTGCTGACCTAGTTCTTGGGCTCTAAAGCAGCTCTGCTGGCCTGGTTTCTGTGGCTCTAAAGCAGCTCCGCTGGCCTGGTTCTCTCCCTCTAAAGCAGCTCTGCTGACCTGGTTTCTCTGGCTCTACAGCAGCTCTGCTGACCTTTTTCTCTGGCTCTAGAACAGCTCTGCTGTCCTGGTTCTCTGGCTCTACAACAGCTCTGCTGACCTTGTTCTCTGGCCCTAAAGCAGCTCTGCTGACCAGGTTCTCTATGGCTCTAAAGCAGTTCTGCTGACCTGTTTCTCTGGCTCTAGAGCAGCACTGCTGACCTGGTCCCTTGGCTCTAAAGCAGCTTTGCTGACCTGGTTCTCTGGCTCTAAAGCAGCTCTGCTGACCTGGTTCTCTGGCTCTAGAGCAGCACTGCTGACCTGGTTCTCTGGCTCTAAAGCAGCTCTGCTGACCTGGTTCTCTCCTTCTAAAGAGCTCTGCTGATCTGATTCTCTGGCTCTAAAGCAGTTCTGCTGACCTGGTTCTCTGCCTCTAGAGCAGCTCTGCTGACCTGGTTCTGTGGCTCTAAAGCAGCTCTGCTGACCTGGTTCTCTGCCTCTAGAGCAGCTCTGCTGAACCGGTTCTATGGCTCTAAAGCAGTTCTGCTGACATGGTTCTCTGGCTCTAGAGCAGCTCTGCTGAGCTGGTTCTCTCCCTCTAAAGCAGCTCGGCTGACCTGGTTCTCTGGTTCTAGAGCAGCTCTGCTGAACTGGTTCTTAGGCTCTAGAGCAGCTCTGCTGACCTAGTTCTCTGGCTCTAAAGCAGCTCTGCAGACCTGGTTCTATGGCTCTAAAGCAGCTCTGCTGACTTGGTTCTCTGGTTCTAGAGCAGCTCTGCTGACCTGGTTCACTGGCTCTAAAGCACCTCTGCTGGCCTGGTTTCTGTGGCTCTAAAGCAGCTCTGCTGGCCTGGTTCTCTCCCTCTAAAGCAGCTCTGCTGACCTGGTCCCTTGGCTCTAGAGCAGCTTTGCTGACCTGGTTCTCTCCCTCTAAAGCAGCTCTGCCGGCCTGGTTCTCTCCCTCTAAAGCAGATCTACTGACCTGGTTTCTCTGGCTCTACAGCAGCTCTGATGACCTGGTTCTCTGGCTCTAGAGCAGCTCTGCTGACCTCGTTCTTGGGCTCTAGAGCAGCTCTGCTGACCTGCTTCTCTGGCTCTAAAGCAGCTCTGCTGACTTGGTTCTATGGATCTAAAGAAGCTGTGCTGAACTGGTCCTCTGGCTCTAGAGCAGCTCTGCTGACCTGGTTCTCTGGCTCTAAAGCAGCTCTGCTGACCTGGTTCTATGGCTCTAAAGCAGCTCTGCTGGCCTGGTTCTCTGGCTCCAGAGCAGCTCTGCTGACCTGGTTCTCTGGTTCTAGAGCAGCTCTGCTGACCTGGTTCTCTCCCTCTAAAGCAGCTCGGCTGACCTGGTTCTCTGGTTCTAGAGCAGCTCTGCTGAACTGGTTCTTAGGCTCTAGAGCAGCTCTGCTGACCTAGTTCTCTGGCTCTAAAGCAGCTCTGCAGACCTGGTTCTATGGCTCTAAAGCAGCTCTGCTGACTTGGTTCTCTGGTTCTAGAGCAGCTCTGCTGACCTGGTTCACTGGCTCTAAAGCACCTCTGCTGGCCTGGTTTCTGTGGCTCTAAAGCAGCTCTGCTGGCCTGGTTCTCTCCCTCTAACGCAGCTCTGCTGACCTGGTCCCTTGGCTCTAGAGCAGCTTTGCTGACCTGGTTCTCTCCCTCTAAAGCAGCTCTGCCGGCCTGGTTCTCTCCCTCTAAAGCAGATCTACTGACCTGGTTTCTCTGGCTCTACAGCAGCTCTGCTGACCTTTTTTTCTGGCTCTAGAGCAGCTCTGCTGACCTCGTTCTTGGGCTCTAGAGCAGCTCTGCTGACCTGCTTCTCTGGCTCTAAAGCAGCTCTGCTGACTTGGTTCTATGGATCTAAAGAAGCTGTGCTGACCTGGTCCTCTGGCTCTAGAGCAGCTCTGCTGACCTGGTTCTCTGGCTCTAAAGCAGCTCTGCTGACCTGGTTCTATGGCTCTAAAGCAGCTCTGCTGGCCTGGTTCTCTGGCTCCAGAGCAGCTATGTTGACCTGGTTCTCTGGCTCTAAAGCAGCTCTGCTGGCCTGGTTCTCTGGCTCTAAAGCAGCTCTGCTGACCTGGTTCTCTGGCACTAGAGCTGCTCTGCTGACCTGGTTCTCTGGCTCTAAAGCAGCTCTGCTGACCTGGTTCGCTCCCTCTAAAGAGCTCTGCTGACCTGATTCTCTGGCTCTAAAGCAGTTCTGCTGACCTGGTTCTCTGCCTCTAGAGCAGCTCTGCTGACCTGGTTCTGTGGCTCTAAAGCAGCTCTGCTGACCTGGTTCTCTGGCTCTAGAGCAGCTCTGCTGACCTGATTCTCTGGCTCTAAAGCAGTTCTGCTGACCTGGTTCTCTCCCTCTAAAGCAGCTCTGCAGACCTGGTTTCTCTGGCTCTACAGCAGCTCTGCTGACCTAGTTCTTAGGCTACAGAGCAGCTCTGCTGATCTGGTTCTCTGGCTCTCCAACAACTCTGCTGACCTGGTTCTCTGGCTCTAAAGCAGCTCTGCTGAACCGGTTCTATGGCTCTAAAGCAGTTCTGTTGGCATGGTTCTCTGGCTCTAGAGCAGCTCTGCTGACCTGGTTTCTCTGGCTCTACAGCAGCTCTGCTGACCTAGTTCTTAGGCTACAGAGCAGCTCTGCTGATCTGGTTCTCTGGCTCTACAACAACTCTGCTGACCTGGTTCTCTGGCTCTAAAGCAACTCAGCTGAACCGGTTCTATGGCTCTAAAGCAGTTCTGCTGATATGGTTCTCTGGCTCTAGAGCAGCTCTGCTGACCTGGTTCTCTCCCTCTAAAGAAGCTCTGCTGACCTGGTTCTCTGGTTCTAGAGCAGCTCAGCTGAACTGGTTCTTAGGCTCTAAAGCAGATCTGCTGACCTGGTTCTCTGGCTCTAAAGCAGCTCTGCAGACCTGGTTCTATGGCTCTAAAGCAGCTATGCTGACTTGGTTCTCTGGTTGTAGAGCATCTCTGCTGACCTGGTTCACTGGCTCTAAAGCAGCTCTGCTGGCCTGGTTTCTGTGGCTCTAAAGCAGCTCTGCTGGCCTGGTTCTCTCCCTCTAAAGCAGCTCTGCTGACCTGGTTTCTTTGGCTCTACAGCAGCTCTGCTGACCTTTTTCTCTGGCTCTAGAGCAGCTCTGCTGACCTAGTTCTTAGGCTCTAGAGCAGCTCTGCTGACCTGGTTCTCTGGCTCTACAACAGCTCTGCTGACCTGTTTCTCTGGCTCTAAAGCAGCTCTGCTGACCAGGTTCTATGGCTGTAAAGCAGTTCTGTTGACCTGTTTCTCTGGCTCTAGAGCAGCTCTGCTGACCTGGTTCTCTGGCTCTAGAGCAGCTCTGCTGACCTGGTTCTCTGGCTCTAAAGCAGCTCTGCTGACCCGGTTCTCTCCTTCTAAAGAGCTCTGCTGATCTGATTCTCTGGCTCTAAAGCAGTTGTGCTGACCTGGTTCTCTGCCTGTTGAGCAGCTCTGCTGACCTGGTTCTGTGGCTCTAAAGCAGCTCTGCTGACTTGGTTCTATGGCTCTAAAGCAGCTCTGCTGACTTGGTTCTCTGGTTCTAGAGCAGCTCTGCTGACCTGGTTCACTGGCTCTAAAGCACCTCTGCTGGCCTGGTTTCTGTGGCTCAAAAGCAGCTTTGCTGGCCTGGTTCTCTCCCTCTAAAGCTGCTCTGCTGACCTTTTTCTCTGGCTCTAGAGCAGCTCTGCTGACCTTTTTCTCTGGCTCTAGAGCAGCTCTGCTGACCTAGTTCTTAGGCTCTAGAGCAGCTCTGCTGACCTGGTTCTCTGGCTCTACAACAGCTCTGCTGACCTGGTTCTCTGGCTCTAAAGCAGCTCTGCTGACCTGGTTTCTCTGGCTCTACAGCAGCTCTGCTGACCTGGTTCTCTGGCTGTTGAGCAGCTCTGCTGACCTGGTTCTTGGGCTCTAAAGCAGCTCTGCTGGCCTGGTTTCTGTGGCTCTAAAGCAGCTCCGCTGGCCTGGTTCTCTCCCTCTAAAGCAGCTCTGCTGACCTGGTTTCTCTGGCTCTACAGCAGCTCTGCTGACCTTTTTCTCTGGCTCTAGAACAGCTCTGCTGTCCTGGTTCTCTGGCTCTACAACAGCTCTGCTGACCTTGTTCTCTGGCCCTAAAGCAGCTCTGCTGACCAGGTTCTATGGCTCTAAAGCAGTTGTGCTGACCTGTTTCTCTGGCTCTAGAGCAGCACTGCTGACCTGGTTCCTTGGCTCTAAAGCAGCTTTGCTGACCTGGTTCTCTGGCTCTAAAGCAGCTCTGCTGACCTGGTTCTCTGGCTCTAGAGCAGCACTGCTGACCTGGTTCTCTGGCTCTAAAGCAGCTCTGCTGACCTGGTTCTCTCCTTCTAAAGAGCTCTGCTGATCTGATTCTCTGGCTCTAAAGCAGTTCTGCTGACCTGGTTCTCTGCCTCTAGAGCAGCTCTGCTGACCTGGTTCTGTGGCTCTAAAGCAGCTCTGCTGACCTGGTTCTCTGGCTCTAAAGCAGCTCTGCTGAACCGGTTCTATGGCTCTAAAGCAGTTCTGCTGACATAGTTCTCTGGCTCTAGAGCAGCTCTGCTGACCTGGTTCTCTCCCTCTAAAGCAGCTCGGCTGACCTGGTTCTCTGGTTCTAGAGCAGCTCTGCTGAACTGGTTCTTAGGCTCTAGAGCAGCTCTGCTGACCTAGTTCTCTGGCTCTAAAGCAGCTCTGCAGACCTGGTTCTATGGCTCTAAAGCAGCTCTGCTGACTTGGTTCTCTGGTTCTAGAGCAGCTCTGCTGACCTGGTTCACTGGCTCTAAAGCACCTCTGCTGGCCTGGTTTCTGTGGCTCTAAAGCAGCTCTGCTGGCCAGGTTCTCTCCCTCTAAAGCAGCTCTGCTGACCTGGTCCCTTGGCTCTAGAGCAGCTTTGCTGACCTGGTTCTCTCCCTCTAAAGCAGCTCTGCCGGCCTGGTTCTCTCCCTCTAAAGCGGATCTACTGACCTGGTTTCTCTGGCTCTACAGCAGCTCTGATGACCTGGTTCTCTGGCTCTAGAACAGCTCTGCTGACCTCGTTTTTGGGCTCTAGAGCAGCTCTGCTGACCTGGTTCTCTGGCTCTAAAGAAGCTCTGCTGACTTGGTTCTATGGATCTAAAGAAGCTGTGCTGACCTGGTTCTCTGGCTCTAGAGCAGCTCTGCTGACCTGGTTCTCTGGCTCTAAAGCAGCTCTGCTGACCTGGTTCTATGGCTCTAAAGCAGCTCTGCTGGCCTGGTTCTCTGGCTCCAGAACAGCTCTGCTGACCTGGTTCTTTGGCTCTAAAGCAGCTCTGCTGACCTGGTTCTCTGGCTCTAAAGCAGCTATGTTGACCTGGTTCTCTGCCTCTAGAGCAGCTCTATTGACCTGGTTCTCTGGCTCTAAAGCAGCTCTGCTGACCTGGTTCTCTGGCACTAGAGCTGCTCTGCTGACCTGGTTCTCTGGCTCTAATGCAGCTCTGCTGACCTGGTTCGCTCCCTCTAAAGAGCTCTGCTGACCTGATTCTCTGGCTCTAAAGCAGTTCTGCTGACCTGGTTCTCTGCCTCTAGAGCAGCTCTGCTGACCTGGTTCTGTGGCTCTAAAGCAGCTCTGCTGACCTGGTTCTCTGGCTCTAGAGCAGCTCTGCTGACCTGATTCTCTGGCTCTAAAGCAGTTCTGCTGACCTGGTTCTCTCCCTCTAAAGCAGCTCTACAGACCTGGTTTCTCTGGCTCTACAGCAGCTCTGCTGACCTAGTTCTTAGGCTACAGAGCAGCTCTGCTGATCTGGTTCTCTGGCTCTACAACAACTCTGCTGACCTGGTTCTCTGGCTCTAAAGCAACTCAGCTGAACCGGTTCTATGGCTCTAAAGCAGTTCTGCTGATATGGTTCTCTGGCTCTAAAGCAGTTCTGCTGACCTGGTTCTCTGCCTGTTGAGCAGCTCTGCTGACCTGGTTCTGTGGCTCTAAAGCAGCTCTGCTGATTTGGTTCTCTGGCTCTAAAGCAGCTCTGCAGACCTGGTTCTATGGCTCTAAAGCAGCTCTGCTGACTTGGTTCTCTGGTTCTAGAGCAGCTCTGCTGACCTGGTTCACTGGCTCTAAAGCACCTCTGCTGGCCTGGTTTCTGTGGCTCAAAAGCAGCTCTGCTGGCCTCGTTCTCTCCCTCTAAAGCTGCTCTGCTGACCTGGTTTCTCTGGCGCTACAGCAGCTCTGCTGACCTTTTTCTCTGGCTCTAGAGCAGCTCTGCTGACCTAGTTCTTAGGCTCTAGAGCAGCTCTGCTGACCTGGTTCTCTGGCTCTACAACAGCTCTGCTGACCTGGTTCTCTGGCTCTAAAGCAGCTCTGCTGACCAGGTTCTATGGCTCTAAAGCAGTTCTGCTGACCTGTTTCTCTGGCTCTAGAGCAGCTCTGCTGACCTGGTCCCTTGGCTCTAAAGCAGCTTTGCTGACCTGGTTCTCTCCCTCTAAAGCAGCTCTGCCGACCTGGTTCTCACGCTCTAAAGCAGATCTACTGACCTGGTTTCTCTAGCTCTAGAGCAGCTCTGCTGACCTGGTTCTTGGGCTCTAAAGCAGCTCTGCTGGCCTGGTTTCTGTGGCTCTAAAGCAGCTCCGCTGGCCTGGTTCTCTCCCTCTAAAGCAGCTCTGCTGACCTGGTTCTCTGGCTCTAAAGCAGCTCCGCTGACCTGGTTCTATGGCTCTAAAGCAGCTCTGCTGGCCTGGTTCTCTGGCTCCAGAGCAGCTCTGCTGACCTGGTTCTTTGGCTCTAAAGCAGCTCTGCTGGCCTGGTTCTCTGGCTCTAAAGCAGCTCTGTTGACCTGGTTCTCTGCCTCTAGAGCAGCTCTGTTGACCTGGTTCTCTGGCTCTAAAGCAGCTCTGCTGACCTGGTTCTCTGGCACTAGAGCTGCTCTGCTGACCTGGTTCTCTGGCTCTAAAGCAGCTCTGCTGACCTGGTTCGCTCCCTCTAAAGAGCTCTGCTGACCTGATTCTCTGGCTCTAAAGCAGTTCTGCTGACCTGGTTCTCTGCCTCTAGAGCAGCTCTGCTGACCTGGTTCTGTGGCTCTAAAGCAGCTCTGCTGACCTGGTTCTCTGGCTCTAGAGCAGCTCTGCTGACCTGATTCTCTGGCTCTAAAGCAGTTCTGCTGACCTGGTTCTCTCCCTCTAAAGCAGCTCTGCAGACCTGGTTTCTCTGGCTCTACAGCAGCTCTGCTGACCTAGTTCTTAGGCTACAGAGCAGCTCTGCTGATCTGGTTCTCTGGCTCTACAACAACTCTGCTGACCTTGCTCTCTGGCTCTAAAGCAACTCAGCTGAACCGGTTCTATGGCTCTAAAGCAGTTCTGCTGATATGGTTCTCTGGCTCTAAAGCAGTTCTGCTGACCTGGTTCTCTGCCTGTTGAGCAGCTCTGCTGACCTGGTTCTGTGGCTCTAAAGCAGCTCTGCTGACTTGGTTCTCTGGCTCTAAAGCAGCTCTGCAGACCTGGTTCTATGGCTCCAAAGCAGCTCTGCTGACTTGGTTCTCTGGTTCTAGAGCAGCTCTGCTGACCTGGTTCACTGGCTCTAAAGCACCTCTGCTGGCCTGGTTTCTGTGGCTCAAAAGCAGCTCTGCTGGCCTGGTTCTCTCCCTCTAAAGCTGCTCTGCTGACCTGGTTTCTCTGGCGCTACAGCAGCTCTGCTGACCTTTTTCTCTGGCTCTAGAGCAGCTCTACTGACCTAGTTCTTAGGCTCTAGAGCAGCTCTGCTGACCTGGTTCTCTGGCTCTACAACAGCTCTGCTGACCTGGTTCTCTGGCTCTAAAGCAGCTCTGCTGACCTGGTTTCTCTGGCTCAACAGCAGCTCTGCTGACCTGGTTCGCTGGCTCTAGAGCAGCTCTGCTGACCTAGTTCTTGGGCTCTAAAGCAGCTCTGCTGGCCTGGTTTCTGTGGCTCTAAAGCAGCTCCGCTGGCCTGGTTCTCTCCCTCTAAAGCAGCTCTGCTGACCTGGTTTCTCTGGCTCTACAGCAGCTCTGCTGACCTTTTTCTCTGGCTCTAGAACAGCTCTGCTGTCCTGGTTCTCTGGCTCTACAACAGCTCTGCTGACCTTGTTCTCTGGCCCTAAAGCAGCTCTGCTGACCAGGTTCTCTATGGCTCTAAAGCAGTTCTGCTGACCTGTTTCTCTGGCTCTAGAGCAGCACTGCTGACCTGGTCCCTTGGCTCTAAAGCAGCTTTGCTGACCTGGTTCTCTGGCTCTAAAGCAGCTCTGCTGACCTGGTTCTCTGGCTCTAGAGCAGCACTGCTGACCTGGTTCTCTGGCTCTAAAGCAGCTCTGCTGACCTGGTTCTCTCCTTCTAAAGAGCTCTGCTGATCTGATTCTCTGGCTCTAAAGCAGTTCTGCTGACCTGGTTCTCTGCCTCTAGAGCAGCTCTGCTGACCTGGTTCTGTGGCTCTAAAGCAGCTCTGCTGACCTGGTTCTCTGCCTCTAGAGCAGCTCTGCTGAACCGGTTCTATGGCTCTAAAGCAGTTCTGCTGACATGGTTCTCTGGCTCTAGAGCAGCTCTGCTGAGCTGGTTCTCTCCCTCTAAAGCAGCTCGGCTGACCTGGTTCTCTGGTTCTAGAGCAGCTCTGCTGAACTGGTTCTTAGGCTCTAGAGCAGCTCTGCTGACCTAGTTCTCTGGCTCTAAAGCAGCTCTGCAGACCTGGTTCTATGGCTCTAAAGCAGCTCTGCTGACTTGGTTCTCTGGTTCTAGAGCAGCTCTGCTGACCTGGTTCACTGGCTCTAAAGCACCTCTGCTGGCCTGGTTTCTGTGGCTCTAAAGCAGCTCTGCTGGCCTGGTTCTCTCCCTCTAAAGCAGCTCTGCTGACCTGGTCCCTTGGCTCTAGAGCAGCTTTGCTGACCTGGTTCTCTCCCTCTAAAGCAGCTCTGCCGGCCTGGTTCTCTCCCTCTAAAGCAGATCTACTGACCTGGTTTCTCTGGCTCTACAGCAGCTCTGATGACCTGGTTCTCTGGCTCTAGAGCAGCTCTGCTGACCTCGTTCTTGGGCTCTAGAGCAGCTCTGCTGACCTGCTTCTCTGGCTCTAAAGCAGCTCTGCTGACTTGGTTCTATGGATCTAAAGAAGCTGTGCTGAACTGGTCCTCTGGCTCTAGAGCAGCTCTGCTGACCTGGTTCTCTGGCTCTAAAGCAGCTCTGCTGACCTGGTTCTATGGCTCTAAAGCAGCTCTGCTGGCCTGGTTCTCTGGCTCCAGAGCAGCTCTGCTGACCTGGTTCTCTGGTTCTAGAGCAGCTCTGCTGACCTGGTTCTCTCCCTCTAAAGCAGCTCGGCTGACCTGGTTCTCTGGTTCTAGAGCAGCTCTGCTGAACTGGTTCTTAGGCTCTAGAGCAGCTCTGCTGACCTAGTTCTCTGGCTCTAAAGCAGCTCTGCAGACCTGGTTCTATGGCTCTAAAGCAGCTCTGCTGACTTGGTTCTCTGGTTCTAGAGCAGCTCTGCTGACCTGGTTCACTGGCTCTAAAGCACCTCTGCTGGCCTGGTTTCTGTGGCTCTAAAGCAGCTCTGCTGGCCTGGTTCTCTCCCTCTAACGCAGCTCTGCTGACCTGGTCCCTTGGCTCTAGAGCAGCTTTGCTGACCTGGTTCTCTCCCTCTAAAGCAGCTCTGCCGGCCTGGTTCTCTCCCTCTAAAGCAGATCTACTGACCTGGTTTCTCTGGCTCTACAGCAGCTCTGCTGACCTTTTTTTCTGGCTCTAGAGCAGCTCTGCTGACCTCGTTCTTGGGCTCTAGAGCAGCTCTGCTGACCTGCTTCTCTGGCTCTAAAGCAGCTCTGCTGACTTGGTTCTATGGATCTAAAGAAGCTGTGCTGACCTGGTCCTCTGGCTCTAGAGCAGCTCTGCTGACCTGGTTCTCTGGCTCTAAAGCAGCTCTGCTGACCTGGTTCTATGGCTCTAAAGCAGCTCTGCTGGCCTGGTTCTCTGGCTCCAGAGCAGCTATGTTGACCTGGTTCTCTGGCTCTAAAGCAGCTCTGCTGGCCTGGTTCTCTGGCTCTAAAGCAGCTCTGCTGACCTGGTTCTCTGGCACTAGAGCTGCTCTGCTGACCTGGTTCTCTGGCTCTAAAGCAGCTCTGCTGACCTGGTTCGCTCCCTCTAAAGAGCTCTGCTGACCTGATTCTCTGGCTCTAAAGCAGTTCTGCTGACCTGGTTCTCTGCCTCTAGAGAAGCTCTGCAGACCTGGTTCTGTGGCTCTAAAGCAGCTCTGCTGACCTGGTTCTCTGGCTCTAGAGCAGCACTGCTGACCTGATTCTCTGGCTCTAAAGCAGTTCTGCTGACCTGGTTCTCTCCCTCTAAAGCAGCTCTGCAGACCTGGTTTCTCTGGCTCTACAGCAGCTCTGCTGACCTAGTTCTTAGGCTACAGAGCAGCTCTGCTGATCTGGTTCTCTGGCTCTCCAACAACTCTGCTGACCTGGTTCTCTGGCTCTAAAGCAGCTCTGCTGAACCGGTTCTATGGCTCTAAAGCAGTTCTGTTGGCATGGTTCTCTGGCTCTAGAGCAGCTCTGCTGACCTGGTTTCTCTGGCTCTACAGCAGCTCTGCTGACCTAGTTCTTAGGCTACAGAGCAGCTCTGCTGATCTGGTTCTCTGGCTCTACAACAACTCTGCTGACCTGGTTCTCTGGCTCTAAAGCAACTCAGCTGAACCGGTTCTATGGCTCTAAAGCAGTTCTGCTGATATGGTTCTCTGGCTCTAGAGCAGCTCTGCTGACCTGGTTCTCTCCCTCTAAAGCAGCTCTGCTGACCTGGTTCTCTGGTTCTAGAGCAGCTCAGCTGAACTGGTTCTTAGGCTCTAAAGCAGATCTGCTGACCTGGTTCTCTGGCTCTAAAGCAGCTCTGCAGACCTGGTTCTATGGCTCTAAAGCAGCTATGCTGACTTGGTTCTCTGGTTGTAGAGCATCTCTGCTGACCTGGTTCACTGGCTCTAAAGCAGCTCTGCTGGCCTGGTTTCTGTGGCTCTAAAGCAGCTCTGCTGGCCTGGTTCTCTCCCTCTAAAGCAGCTCTGCTGACCTGGTTTCTTTGGCTCTACAGCAGCTCTGCTGACCTTTTTCTCTGGCTCTAGAGCAGCTCTGCTGACCTAGTTCTTAGGCTCTAGAGCAGCTCTGCTGACCTGGTTCTCTGGCTCTACAACAGCTCTGCTGACCTGTTTCTCTGGCTCTAAAGCAGCTCTGCTGACCAGGTTCTATGGCTGTAAAGCAGTTCTGTTGACCTGTTTCTCTGGCTCTAGAGCAGCTCTGCTGACCTGGTTCTCTGGCTCTAGAGCAGCTCTGCTGACCTGGTTCTCTGGCTCTAAAGCAGCTCTGCTGACCCTGTTCTCTCCTTCTAAAGAGCTCTGCTGATCTGATTCTCTGGCTCTAAAGCAGTTGTGCTGACCTGGTTCTCTGCCTGTTGAGCAGCTCTGCTGACCTGGTTCTGTGGCTCTAAAGCAGCTCTGCTGACTTGGTTCTATGGCTCTAAAGCAGCTCTGCTGACTTGGTTCTCTGGTTCTAGAGCAGCTCTGCTGACCTGGTTCACTGGCTCTAAAGCACCTCTGCTGGCCTGGTTTCTGTGGCTCAAAAGCAGCTTTGCTGGCCTGGTTCTCTCCCTCTAAAGCTGCTCTGCTGACCTTTTTCTCTGGCTCTAGAGCAGCTCTGCTGACCTTTTTCTCTGGCTCTAGAGCAGCTCTGCTGACCTAGTTCTTAGGCTCTAGAGCAGCTCTGCTGACCTGGTTCTCTGGCTCTACAACAGCTCTGCTGACCTGGTTCTCTGGCTCTAAAGCAGCTCTGCTGACCTGGTTTCTCTGGCTCTACAGCAGCTCTGCTGACCTGGTTCTCTGGCTGTTGAGCAGCTCTGCTGACCTGGTTCTTGGGCTCTAAAGCAGCTCTGCTGGCCTGGTTTCTGTGGCTCTAAAGCAGCTCCGCTGGCCTGGTTCTCTCCCTCTAAAGCAGCTCTGCTGACCTGGTTTCTCTGGCTCTACAGCAGCTCTGCTGACCTTTTTCTCTGGCTCTAGAACAGCTCTGCTGTCCTGGTTCTCTGGCTCTACAACAGCTCTGCTGACCTTGTTCTCTGGCCCTAAAGCAGCTCTGCTGACCAGGTTCTATGGCTCTAAAGCAGTTGTGCTGACCTGTTTCTCTGGCTCTAGAGCAGCACTGCTGACCTGGTTCCTTGGCTCTAAAGCAGCTTTGCTGACCTGGTTCTCTGGCTCTAAAGCAGCTCTGCTGACCTGGTTCTCTGGCTCTAGAGCAGCACTGCTGACCTGGTTCTCTGGCTCTAAAGCAGCTCTGCTGACCTGGTTCTCTCCTTCTAAAGAGCTCTGCTGATCTGATTCTCTGGCTCTAAAGCAGTTCTGCTGACCTGGTTCTCTGCCTCTAGAGCAGCTCTGCTGACCTGGTTCTGTGGCTCTAAAGCAGCTCTGCTGACCTGGTTCTCTGGCTCTAAAGCAGCTCTGCTGAACCGGTTCTATGGCTCTAAAGCAGTTCTGCTGACATAGTTCTCTGGCTCTAGAGCAGCTCTGCTGACCTGGTTCTCTCCCTCTAAAGCAGCTCGGCTGACCTGGTTCTCTGGTTCTAGAGCAGCTCTGCTGAACTGGTTCTTAGGCTCTAGAGCAGCTCTGCTGACCTAGTTCTCTGGCTCTAAAGCAGCTCTGCAGACCTGGTTCTATGGCTCTAAAGCAGCTCTGCTGACTTGGTTCTCTGGTTCTAGAGCAGCTCTGCTGACCTGGTTCACTGGCTCTAAAGCACCTCTGCTGGCCTGGTTTCTGTGGCTCTAAAGCAGCTCTGCTGGCCAGGTTCTCTCCCTCTAAAGCAGCTCTGCTGACCTGGTCCCTTGGCTCTAGAGCAGCTTTGCTGACCTGGTTCTCTCCCTCTAAAGCAGCTCTGCCGGCCTGGTTCTCTCCCTCTAAAGCGGATCTACTGACCTGGTTTCTCTGGCTCTACAGCAGCTCTGATGACCTGGTTCTCTGGCTCTAGAACAGCTCTGCTGACCTCGTTTTTGGGCTCTAGAGCAGCTCTGCTGACCTGGTTCTCTGGCTCTAAAGAAGCTCTGCTGACTTGGTTCTATGGATCTAAAGAAGCTGTGCTGACCTGGTTCTCTGGCTCTAGAGCAGCTCTGCTGACCTGGTTCTCTGGCTCTAAAGCAGCTCTGCTGACCTGGTTCTATGGCTCTAAAGCAGCTCTGCTGGCCTGGTTCTCTGGCTCCAGAACAGCTCTGCTGACCTGGTTCTTTGGCTCTAAAGCAGCTCTGCTGACCTGGTTCTCTGGCTCTAAAGCAGCTATGTTGACCTGGTTCTCTGCCTCTAGAGCAGCTCTATTGACCTGGTTCTCTGGCTCTAAAGCAGCTCTGCTGACCTGGTTCTCTGGCACTAGAGCTGCTCTGCTGACCTGGTTCTCTGGCTCTAATGCAGCTCTGCTGACCTGGTTCGCTCCCTCTAAAGAGCTCTGCTGACCTGATTCTCTGGCTCTAAAGCAGTTCTGCTGACCTGGTTCTCTGCCTCTAGAGCAGCTCTGCTGACCTGGTTCTGTGGCTCTAAAGCAGCTCTGCTGACCTGGTTCTCTGGCTCTAGAGCAGCTCTGCTGACCTGATTCTCTGGCTCTAAAGCAGTTCTGCTGACCTGGTTCTCTCCCTCTAAAGCAGCTCTACAGACCTGGTTTCTCTGGCTCTACAGCAGCTCTGCTGACCTAGTTCTTAGGCTACAGAGCAGCTCTGCTGATCTGGTTCTCTGGCTCTACAACAACTCTGCTGACCTGGTTCTCTGGCTCTAAAGCAACTCAGCTGAACCGGTTCTATGGCTCTAAAGCAGTTCTGCTGATATGGTTCTCTGGCTCTAAAGCAGTTCTGCTGACCTGGTTCTCTGCCTGTTGAGCAGCTCTGCTGACCTGGTTCTGTGGCTCTAAAGCAGCTCTGCTGATTTGGTTCTCTGGCTCTAAAGCAGCTCTGCAGACCTGGTTCTATGGCTCTAAAGCAGCTCTGCTGACTTGGTTCTCTGGTTCTAGAGCAGCTCTGCTGACCTGGTTCACTGGCTCTAAAGCACCTCTGCTGGCCTGGTTTCTGTGGCTCAAAAGCAGCTCTGCTGGCCTCGTTCTCTCCCTCTAAAGCTGCTCTGCTGACCTGGTTTCTCTGGCGCTACAGCAGCTCTGCTGACCTTTTTCTCTGGCTCTAGAGCAGCTCTGCTGACCTAGTTCTTAGGCTCTAGAGCAGCACTGCTGACCTGGTTCTCTGGCTCTAAAGCAGCTCTGCTGACCTGGTTCTCTCCTTCTAAAGAGCTCTGCTGATCTGATTCTCTGGCTCTAAAGCAGTTCTGCTGACCTGGTTCTCTGCCTCTAGAGCAGCTCTGCTGACCTGGTTCTGTGGCTCTAAAGCAGCTCTGCTGACCTGGTTCTCTGCCTCTAGAGCAGCTCTGCTGAACCGGTTCTATGGCTCTAAAGCAGTTCTGCTGACATGGTTCTCTGGCTCTAGAGCAGCTCTGCTGAGCTGGTTCTCTCCCTCTAAAGCAGCTCGGCTGACCTGGTTCTCTGGTTCTAGAGCAGCTCTGCTGAACTGGTTCTTAGGCTCTAGAGCAGCTCTGCTGACCTAGTTCTCTGGCTCTAAAGCAGCTCTGCAGACCTGGTTCTATGGCTCTAAAGCAGCTCTGCTGACTTGGTTCTCTGGTTCTAGAGCAGCTCTGCTGACCTGGTTCACTGGCTCTAAAGCACCTCTGCTGGCCTGGTTTCTGTGGCTCTAAAGCAGCTCTGCTGGCCTGGTTCTCTCCCTCTAAAGCAGCTCTGCTGACCTGGTCCCTTGGCTCTAGAGCAGCTTTGCTGACCTGGTTCTCTCCCTCTAAAGCAGCTCTGCCGGCCTGGTTCTCTCCCTCTAAAGCAGATCTACTGACCTGGTTTCTCTGGCTCTACAGCAGCTCTGATGACCTGGTTCTCTGGCTCTAGAGCAGCTCTGCTGACCTCGTTCTTGGGCTCTAGAGCAGCTCTGCTGACCTGCTTCTCTGGCTCTAAAGCAGCTCTGCTGACTTGGTTCTATGGATCTAAAGAAGCTGTGCTGAACTGGTCCTCTGGCTCTAGAGCAGCTCTGCTGACCTGGTTCTCTGGCTCTAAAGCAGCTCTGCTGACCTGGTTCTATGGCTCTAAAGCAGCTCTGCTGGCCTGGTTCTCTGGCTCCAGAGCAGCTCTGCTGACCTGGTTCTCTGGTTCTAGAGCAGCTCTGCTGACCTGGTTCTCTCCCTCTAAAGCAGCTCGGCTGACCTGGTTCTCTGGTTCTAGAGCAGCTCTGCTGAACTGGTTCTTAGGCTCTAGAGCAGCTCTGCTGACCTAGTTCTCTGGCTCTAAAGCAGCTCTGCAGACCTGGTTCTATGGCTCTAAAGCAGCTCTGCTGACTTGGTTCTCTGGTTCTAGAGCAGCTCTGCTGACCTGGTTCACTGGCTCTAAAGCACCTCTGCTGGCCTGGTTTCTGTGGCTCTAAAGCAGCTCTGCTGGCCTGGTTCTCTCCCTCTAACGCAGCTCTGCTGACCTGGTCCCTTGGCTCTAGAGCAGCTTTGCTGACCTGGTTCTCTCCCTCTAAAGCAGCTCTGCCGGCCTGGTTCTCTCCCTCTAAAGCAGATCTACTGACCTGGTTTCTCTGGCTCTACAGCAGCTCTGCTGACCTTTTTTTCTGGCTCTAGAGCAGCTCTGCTGACCTCGTTCTTGGGCTCTAGAGCAGCTCTGCTGACCTGCTTCTCTGGCTCTAAAGCAGCTCTGCTGACTTGGTTCTATGGATCTAAAGAAGCTGTGCTGACCTGGTCCTCTGGCTCTAGAGCAGCTCTGCTGACCTGGTTCTCTGGCTCTAAAGCAGCTCTGCTGACCTGGTTCTATGGCTCTAAAGCAGCTCTGCTGGCCTGGTTCTCTGGCTCCAGAGCAGCTATGTTGACCTGGTTCTCTGGCTCTAAAGCAGCTCTGCTGGCCTGGTTCTCTGGCTCTAAAGCAGCTCTGCTGACCTGGTTCTCTGGCACTAGAGCTGCTCTGCTGACCTGGTTCTCTGGCTCTAAAGCAGCTCTGCTGACCTGGTTCGCTCCCTCTAAAGAGCTCTGCTGACCTGATTCTCTGGCTCTAAAGCAGTTCTGCTGACCTGGTTCTCTGCCTCTAGAGCAGCTCTGCTGACCTGGTTCTGTGGCTCTAAAGCAGCTCTGCTGACCTGGTTCTCTGGCTCTAGAGCAGCTCTGCTGACCTGATTCTCTGGCTCTAAAGCAGTTCTGCTGACCTGGTTCTCTCCCTCTAAAGCAGCTCTGCAGACCTGGTTTCTCTGGCTCTACAGCAGCTCTGCTGACCTAGTTCTTAGGCTACAGAGCAGCTCTGCTGATCTGGTTCTCTGGCTCTCCAACAACTCTGCTGACCTGGTTCTCTGGCTCTAAAGCAGCTCTGCTGAACCGGTTCTATGGCTCTAAAGCAGTTCTGTTGGCATGGTTCTCTGGCTCTAGAGCAGCTCTGCTGACCTGGTTTCTCTGGCTCTACAGCAGCTCTGCTGACCTAGTTCTTAGGCTACAGAGCAGCTCTGCTGATCTGGTTCTCTGGCTCTACAACAACTCTGCTGACCTGGTTCTCTGGCTCTAAAGCAACTCAGCTGAACCGGTTCTATGGCTCTAAAGCAGTTCTGCTGATATGGTTCTCTGGCTCTAGAGCAGCTCTGCTGACCTGGTTCTCTCCCTCTAAAGCAGCTCTGCTGACCTGGTTCTCTGGTTCTAGAGCAGCTCAGCTGAACTGGTTCTTAGGCTCTAAAGCAGATCTGCTGACCTGGTTCTCTGGCTCTAAAGCAGCTCTGCAGACCTGGTTCTATGGCTCTAAAGCAGCTATGCTGACTTGGTTCTCTGGTTGTAGAGCATCTCTGCTGACCTGGTTCACTGGCTCTAAAGCAGCTCTGCTGGCCTGGTTTCTGTGGCTCTAAAGCAGCTCTGCTGGCCTGGTTCTCTCCCTCTAAAGCAGCTCTGCTGACCTGGTTTCTTTGGCTCTACAGCAGCTCTGCTGACCTTTTTCTCTGGCTCTAGAGCAGCTCTGCTGACCTAGTTCTTAGGCTCTAGAGCAGCTCTGCTGACCTGGTTCTCTGGCTCTACAACAGCTCTGCTGACCTGTTTCTCTGGCTCTAAAGCAGCTCTGCTGACCAGGTTCTATGGCTGTAAAGCAGTTCTGTTGACCTGTTTCTCTGGCTCTAGAGCAGCTCTGCTGACCTGGTTCTCTGGCTCTAGAGCAGCTCTGCTGACCTGGTTCTCTGGCTCTAAAGCAGCTCTGCTGACCCTGTTCTCTCCTTCTAAAGAGCTCTGCTGATCTGATTCTCTGGCTCTAAAGCAGTTGTGCTGACCTGGTTCTCTGCCTGTTGAGCAGCTCTGCTGACCTGGTTCTGTGGCTCTAAAGCAGCTCTGCTGACTTGGTTCTATGGCTCTAAAGCAGCTCTGCTGACTTGGTTCTCTGGTTCTAGAGCAGCTCTGCTGACCTGGTTCACTGGCTCTAAAGCACCTCTGCTGGCCTGGTTTCTGTGGCTCAAAAGCAGCTTTGCTGGCCTGGTTCTCTCCCTCTAAAGCTGCTCTGCTGACCTTTTTCTCTGGCTCTAGAGCAGCTCTGCTGACCTTTTTCTCTGGCTCTAGAGCAGCTCTGCTGACCTAGTTCTTAGGCTCTAGAGCAGCTCTGCTGACCTGGTTCTCTGGCTCTACAACAGCTCTGCTGACCTGGTTCTCTGGCTCTAAAGCAGCTCTGCTGACCTGGTTTCTCTGGCTCTACAGCAGCTCTGCTGACCTGGTTCTCTGGCTGTTGAGCAGCTCTGCTGACCTGGTTCTTGGGCTCTAAAGCAGCTCTGCTGGCCTGGTTTCTGTGGCTCTAAAGCAGCTCCGCTGGCCTGGTTCTCTCCCTCTAAAGCAGCTCTGCTGACCTGGTTTCTCTGGCTCTACAGCAGCTCTGCTGACCTTTTTCTCTGGCTCTAGAACAGCTCTGCTGTCCTGGTTCTCTGGCTCTACAACAGCTCTGCTGACCTTGTTCTCTGGCCCTAAAGCAGCTCTGCTGACCAGGTTCTATGGCTCTAAAGCAGTTGTGCTGACCTGTTTCTCTGGCTCTAGAGCAGCACTGCTGACCTGGTTCCTTGGCTCTAAAGCAGCTTTGCTGACCTGGTTCTCTGGCTCTAAAGCAGCTCTGCTGACCTGGTTCTCTGGCTCTAGAGCAGCACTGCTGACCTGGTTCTCTGGCTCTAAAGCAGCTCTGCTGACCTGGTTCTCTCCTTCTAAAGAGCTCTGCTGATCTGATTCTCTGGCTCTAAAGCAGTTCTGCTGACCTGGTTCTCTGCCTCTAGAGCAGCTCTGCTGACCTGGTTCTGTGGCTCTAAAGCAGCTCTGCTGACCTGGTTCTCTGGCTCTAAAGCAGCTCTGCTGAACCGGTTCTATGGCTCTAAAGCAGTTCTGCTGACATAGTTCTCTGGCTCTAGAGCAGCTCTGCTGACCTGGTTCTCTCCCTCTAAAGCAGCTCGGCTGACCTGGTTCTCTGGTTCTAGAGCAGCTCTGCTGAACTGGTTCTTAGGCTCTAGAGCAGCTCTGCTGACCTAGTTCTCTGGCTCTAAAGCAGCTCTGCAGACCTGGTTCTATGGCTCTAAAGCAGCTCTGCTGACTTGGTTCTCTGGTTCTAGAGCAGCTCTGCTGACCTGGTTCACTGGCTCTAAAGCACCTCTGCTGGCCTGGTTTCTGTGGCTCTAAAGCAGCTCTGCTGGCCAGGTTCTCTCCCTCTAAAGCAGCTCTGCTGACCTGGTCCCTTGGCTCTAGAGCAGCTTTGCTGACCTGGTTCTCTCCCTCTAAAGCAGCTCTGCCGGCCTGGTTCTCTCCCTCTAAAGCGGATCTACTGACCTGGTTTCTCTGGCTCTACAGCAGCTCTGATGACCTGGTTCTCTGGCTCTAGAACAGCTCTGCTGACCTCGTTTTTGGGCTCTAGAGCAGCTCTGCTGACCTGGTTCTCTGGCTCTAAAGAAGCTCTGCTGACTTGGTTCTATGGATCTAAAGAAGCTGTGCTGACCTGGTTCTCTGGCTCTAGAGCAGCTCTGCTGACCTGGTTCTCTGGCTCTAAAGCAGCTCTGCTGACCTGGTTCTATGGCTCTAAAGCAGCTCTGCTGGCCTGGTTCTCTGGCTCCAGAACAGCTCTGCTGACCTGGTTCTTTGGCTCTAAAGCAGCTCTGCTGACCTGGTTCTCTGGCTCTAAAGCAGCTATGTTGACCTGGTTCTCTGCCTCTAGAGCAGCTCTATTGACCTGGTTCTCTGGCTCTAAAGCAGCTCTGCTGACCTGGTTCTCTGGCACTAGAGCTGCTCTGCTGACCTGGTTCTCTGGCTCTAATGCAGCTCTGCTGACCTGGTTCGCTCCCTCTAAAGAGCTCTGCTGACCTGATTCTCTGGCTCTAAAGCAGTTCTGCTGACCTGGTTCTCTGCCTCTAGAGCAGCTCTGCTGACCTGGTTCTGTGGCTCTAAAGCAGCTCTGCTGACCTGGTTCTCTGGCTCTAGAGCAGCTCTGCTGACCTGATTCTCTGGCTCTAAAGCAGTTCTGCTGACCTGGTTCTCTCCCTCTAAAGCAGCTCTACAGACCTGGTTTCTCTGGCTCTACAGCAGCTCTGCTGACCTAGTTCTTAGGCTACAGAGCAGCTCTGCTGATCTGGTTCTCTGGCTCTACAACAACTCTGCTGACCTGGTTCTCTGGCTCTAAAGCAACTCAGCTGAACCGGTTCTATGGCTCTAAAGCAGTTCTGCTGATATGGTTCTCTGGCTCTAAAGCAGTTCTGCTGACCTGGTTCTCTGCCTGTTGAGCAGCTCTGCTGACCTGGTTCTGTGGCTCTAAAGCAGCTCTGCTGATTTGGTTCTCTGGCTCTAAAGCAGCTCTGCAGACCTGGTTCTATGGCTCTAAAGCAGCTCTGCTGACTTGGTTCTCTGGTTCTAGAGCAGCTCTGCTGACCTGGTTCACTGGCTCTAAAGCACCTCTGCTGGCCTGGTTTCTGTGGCTCAAAAGCAGCTCTGCTGGCCTCGTTCTCTCCCTCTAAAGCTGCTCTGCTGACCTGGTTTCTCTGGCGCTACAGCAGCTCTGCTGACCTTTTTCTCTGGCTCTAGAGCAGCTCTGCTGACCTAGTTCTTAGGCTCTAGAGCAGCTCTGCTGACCTGGTTCTCTGGCTCTACAACAGCTCTGCTGACCTGGTTCTCTGGCTCTAAAGCAGCTCTGCTGACCAGGTTCTATGGCTCTAAAGCAGTTCTGCTGACCTGTTTCTCTGGCTCTAGAGCAGCTCTGCTGACCTGGTCCCTTGGCTCTAAAGCAGCTTTGCTGACCTGGTTCTCTCCCTCTAAAGCAGCTCTGCCGACCTGGTTCTCACGCTCTAAAGCAGATCTACTGACCTGGTTTCTCTAGCTCTAGAGCAGCTCTGCTGACCTGGTTCTTGGGCTCTAAAGCAGCTCTGCTGGCCTGGTTTCTGTGGCTCTAAAGCAGCTCCGCTGGCCTGGTTCTCTCCCTCTAAAGCAGCTCTGCTGACCTGGTTCTCTGGCTCTAAAGCAGCTCCGCTGACCTGGTTCTATGGCTCTAAAGCAGCTCTGCTGGCCTGGTTCTCTGGCTCCAGAGCAGCTCTGCTGACCTGGTTCTTTGGCTCTAAAGCAGCTCTGCTGGCCTGGTTCTCTGGCTCTAAAGCAGCTCTGTTGACCTGGTTCTCTGCCTCTAGAGCAGCTCTGTTGACCTGGTTCTCTGGCTCTAAAGCAGCTCTGCTGACCTGGTTCTCTGGCACTAGAGCTGCTCTGCTGACCTGGTTCTCTGGCTCTAAAGCAGCTCTGCTGACCTGGTTCGCTCCCTCTAAAGAGCTCTGCTGACCTGATTCTCTGGCTCTAAAGCAGTTCTGCTGACCTGGTTCTCTGCCTCTAGAGCAGCTCTGCTGACCTGGTTCTGTGGCTCTAAAGCAGCTCTGCTGACCTGGTTCTCTGGCTCTAGAGCAGCTCTGCTGACCTGATTCTCTGGCTCTAAAGCAGTTCTGCTGACCTGGTTCTCTCCCTCTAAAGCAGCTCTGCAGACCTGGTTTCTCTGGCTCTACAGCAGCTCTGCTGACCTAGTTCTTAGGCTACAGAGCAGCTCTGCTGATCTGGTTCTCTGGCTCTACAACAACTCTGCTGACCTCGTTCTCTGGCTCTAAAGCAACTCAGCTGAACCATTTCTATGGCTCTAAAGCAGTTCTGCTGATATGGTTCTCTGGCTCTAAAGCAGTTCTGCTGACCTGGTTCTCTGCCTGTTGAGCAGCTCTGCTGACCTGGTTCTGTGGCTCTAAAGCAGCTCTGCTGACTTGGTTCTCTGGCTCTAAAGCAGCTCTGCAGACCTGGTTCTATGGCTCTAAAGCAGCTCTGCTGACTTGGTTCTCTGGTTCTAGAGCAGCTCTGCTGACCTGGTTCACTGGCTCTAAAGCACCTCTGCTGGCCTGGTTTCTGTGGCTCAAAAGCAGCTCTGCTGGCCTCGTTCTCTCCCTCTAAAGCTGCTCTGCTGACCTGGTTTCTCTGGCGCTACAGCAGCTCTGCTGACCTTTTTCTCTGGCTCTAGAGCAGCTCTGCTGACCTAGTTCTTAGGCTCTAGAGCAGCTCTGCTGACCTGGTTCTCTGGCTCTACAACAGCTCTGCTGACCTGGTTCTCTGGCTCTAAAGCAGCTCTGCTGACCTGGTTTCTCTGGCTCTACAGCAGCTCTGCTGACCTGGTTCGCTGGCTCTAGAGCAGCTCTGCTGACCTGGTTCTTGGGCTCTAAAGCAGCTCTGCTGGCCTGGTTTCTGTGGCTCTAAAGCAGCTCCGCTGGCCTGGTTCTCTCCCTCTAAAGCAGCTCTGCTGACCTGGTTTCTCTGGCTCTACAGCAGCTCTGCTGACCTTTTTCTCTGGCTCTAGAACAGCTCTGCTGTTCTGGTTCTCTGGCTCTACAACAGCTCTGCTGACCTTGTTCTCTGGCCCTAAAGCAGCTCTGCTGACCAGGTTCTATGGCTCTAAAGCCGTTCTGCTGACCTGTTTCTCTGGCTCTAGAGCAGAACTGCTGACCTGGTCCCTTGGCTCTAAAGCAGCTTTGCTGACCTGGTTCTCTGGCTTTAAAGCAGCTCTGCTGACCTGGTTCTCTGGCTCTAGAGCAGCACTGCTGACCTGGTTCTCTGGCTCTAAAGCAGCTCTGCTGACCTGGTTCTCTCCTTCTAAAGAGCTCTGCTGATCTGATTCTCTGGCTCTAAAGCAGTTCTGCTGACCTGGTTCTCTGCCTCTAGAGCAGCTCTGCTGACCTGCTTCTGTGGCTCTAAAGCAGCTCTGCTGACGTGGTTCTCTGGCTCTAAAGCAGCTCTGCTGAACCGGTTCTATGGCTCTAAAGCAGTTTTGCTAACATGGTTCTCTGGCTCTAGAGCAGCTCTGCTGACCTGGTTCTCTCCCTCTAAAGCAGCTCGGCTGACCTGGTTCTCTGGTTCTAGAGCAGCTCTGCTGAACTGGTTCTTAGGCTCTAGAGCAGCTCTGCTGACCTAGTTCTCTGGCTCTAAAGCAGCTCTGCAGACCTGGTTCTATGGCTCTAAAGCAGCTCTGCTGACTTGGTTCTCTGGTTCTAGAGCAGCTCTGCTGACCTGGTTCACTGGCTCTAAAGCACCTCTGCTGGCCTGGTTTCTGTGGCTCTAAAGCAGCTCTGCTGGCCAGGTTCTCTCCCTCTAAAGCAGCTCTGCTGACCTGGTCCCTTGGCTCTAGAGCAGCTTTGCTGACCTGGTTCTCTCCCTCTAAAGCAGCTCTGCCGGCCTGGTTCTCTCCCTCTAAAGCGGATCTACTGACCTGGTTTCTCTGGCTCTACAGCAGCTCTGATGACCTAGTTCTCTGGCTCTAGAGCAGCTCTGCTGACCTCGTTCTTGGGCTCTAGAGCAGCTCTGCTGACCTGGTTCTCTGGCTCTAAAGCAGCTCTGCTGACTTGGTTCTATGGATCTAAAGAAGCTGTGCTGACCTGGTTCTCTGGCTCTAGAGCAGCTCTGCTGACCTGGTTCTCTGGCTCTAAAGCAGCTCTGCTGACCTGGTTCTATGGCTCTAAAGTAGCTCTGCTGGCCTGGTTCTCTGGCTCCAGAGCAGCTCTGCTGACCTGGTTCTTTGGCTCTAAAGCAGCTCTGCTGACTTGGTTCTCTGGCTCTAAAGCAGCTCTGTTGAACTGGTTCTCTGCCTCTAGAGCAGCTCTGTTGACCTGGTTCTCTGGTTCTAAAGCAGCTCTGCTGGCCTGGTTCTATGGCTCTAAAGCAGCTCTGCTGACCTGGTTCTCTGGCTCTAAAGCAGCTCTGCTGACCTGGTTCGCTCCCTCTAAAGAGCTCTGCTGACCTGATTCTCTGGCTCTAAAGCAGTTCTGCTGATATGGTTCTCTGGCTCTAGAGCAGCTCTGCTGACCTGGTTCTCTCCCTCTAAAGCAGCTCTGCTGACCTGGTTCTCTGGTTCTAGAGCAGCTCAGCTGAACTGGTTCTTAGGCTCTAGATCAGATCTGCTGACCTGTTTCTCTGGCTCTAAAGCAGCTCTGCAGACCTGGTTCTATGGCTCTAAAGCAGCTCTGCTGACTTGGTTCTCTGGTTCTAGAGCAGCTCTGCTGACCTGGTTCACTGGCTCTAAAGCAGCTCTGCTGGCCTGGTTTCTGTGGCTCTAAAGCAGCTCTGCTGGCCTGGTTATCTCCCTCTAAAGCAGCTCTGCTGACCTGGTTTCTCTGGCTCTACAGCAGCTCTGCTTACCTTTTTCTCTGGCTCTAGAGCAGCTCTGCTGACCTAGTTCTTAGGCTCTAGAGCAGCTCTGCTGACCTGGTTCTCTGGCTCTACAACAGCTCTGCTGACCTGGTTCTCTGGCTCTAAAGCAGCTCTGCTGATCTGGTTTCTCTGGCTCTACAGCAGCTCTGCTGACCTGGTTCGCTGGCTCTAGAGCAGCTCTGCTGACCTGGTTCTTGGGCTCTAAAGCAGCTCTGCTGGCCTGGTTTCTGTGGCTCTAAAGCAGCTCCGATGGCCTGGTTCTCTCCCTCTAAAGCAGCTCTGCTGACCTGGTTTCTCTGGCTCTACAGCAGCTCTGCTGACCTTTTTCTCTGGCTCTAGAACCGCTCTGCTGTCCTGGTTCTCTGGCTCTACAACAGCTCTGCTGACCTTGTTCTCTGGCCCTAAAGCAGCTCTGCTGACCAGGTTCTATGGCTCTAAAGCCGTTCTGCTGACCTGTTTCTCTGGCTCTAGAGCAGCACTGCTGACCTGGTCCCTTGGCTCTAAAGCAGCTTTGCTGACCTGGTTCTCTGGCTTTAAAGCAGCTCTGCTGACCTGGTTCTCTGGCTCTAGAGCAGCACTGCTGACCTGGTTCTCTGGCTCTAAAGCAGCTCTGCTGACCTGGTTCTCTCCTTCTAAAGAGCTCTGCTGATCTGATTCTCTGGCTCTAAAGCAGTTCTGCTGACCTGGTTCTCTGCCTCTAGAGCAGCTCTGCTGACCTGCTTCTGTGGCTCTAAAGCAGCTCTGCTGACCTGGTTCTCTGGCTCTAAAGCAGCTCTGCTGAACCGGTTCTATGGCTCTAAAGCAGTTCTGCTAACATGGTTCTCTGGCTCTAGAGCAGCTCTGCTGACCTGGTTCTCTCCCTCTAAAGCAGCTCGGCTGACCTGGTTCTCTGGTTCTAGAGCAGCTCTGCTGAACTGGTTCTTAGGCTCTAGAGCAGCTCTGCTGACCTAGTTCTCTGGCTCTAAAGCAGCTCTGCAGACCTGGTTCTATGGCTCTAAAGCAGTTCTGCTGATATGGTTCTCTGGCTCTAGAGCAGCTCTGATGACCTGGTTCTCTACCTCTAAAGCAGCTCTGCTGACCTGGTTCTCTGGTTCTAGAGCAGCTCAGCTGAACTGGTTCTTAAGCTCTAGAGCAGATCTGCTGACCTGGTTCTCTGGCTCTAAAGCAGCTCTGCAGACCTGGTTCTATGGCTCTAAAGCAGCTCTGCTGACTTGGTTCTCTGGTTCTAGAGCAGCTCTGCTGACCTGGTTCACTGGCTCTAAAGCAGCTCTGCTGGCCTGGTTTCTGTGGCTCTAAAGCAGCTCTGCTGGCCTGGTTATCTCCCTCTAAAGCAGCTCTGCTGACCTGGTTTCTCTGGCTCTACAGCAGCTCTGCTTACCTTTTTCTCTGGCTCTAGAGCAGCTCTGCTGACCTAGTTCTTAGGCTCTAGAGCAGCTCTGCTGACCTGGTTCTCTGGCTCTAAAGCAGGTCTGCTGACCAGGTTCTATGGCTCTAAAGCAGTTCTGCTGACCTGTTTCTCTGGCTCTAGAGCAGCTCTGCTGACCTGGTTCTCTGGCTCTAGAGCAGCTCTGCTGACCTGGTTCTCTGGCTCTAAAGCAGCTCTGCTGACCTGGTTCTCTCCTTCTAAAGATATCTGCTGATCTGATTCTCTGGCTCTAAAGCAGTTCTGCTGACCTGGTTCTCTGCCTGTTGAGCAGCTCTGCTGACCTGGTTCTGTGGGTCTAAAGCAGCTCTGCTGACTTGGTTCTCTGGCTCTAAAGCAGCTCTGCAGACCTGGTTCTATGGCTCTAAAGCAGCTCTGCTGACTTGGTTCTCTGGTTCTAGAGCAGCTCTGCTGACCTGGTTCACTGGCTCTAAAGCACCTCTGCTGGCCTGGTTTCTGTGGCTCAAAAGCAGCTCTGCTGGCCTGGTTCTCTCCCTCTAAAGCTGCTCTGCTGACCTGGTTTCTCTGGCGCTACAGCAGCTCTGCTGACCTTTTTCTCTGACTCTAGAGCAGCTCTGCTGACCTAGTTCTTAGGCTCTACAACAGCTCTGCTGACCTGGTTCTCTGGCTCTACAACAGCTCTGCTGACCTGGTTCTCTGGCTCTAAAGCAGCTCTGCTGACCTGGTTTCTCTGGCTCTACAGCAGCTCTGCTGACCTGGTTCGCTGGCACTAGAGCAGCTCTGCTGACCTGGTTCTTGGGCTCTAAAGCAGCTCTGCTGGCCTGGTTTCTGTGGCTCTAAAGCAGCTCCGCTGGCCTGGTTCTCTCCCTCTAAAGCAGCTCTGCTGACCTGGTTTCTCTGGCTCTACAGCAGCTCTGCTGACCTTTTTCTCTGGCTCTAGAACAGCTCTGCTGTCCTGGTTCTCTGGCTCTACAACAGCTCTGCTGACCTTGTTCTCTGGCCCTAAAGCAGCTCTGCTGACCAGGTTCTATGGCTCTAAAGCAGTTCTGCTGACATGTTTCTCTGGCTCTAGAGCAGCACTGCTGACCTGGTCCCTTGGCTCTAAAGCAGCTTTGCTGACCTGGTTCTCTGGCTCTAAAGCAGCTCTGCTGACCTGGTTCTCTGGCTCTAGAGCAGCACTGCTGACCTGGTTCTCTGGCTCTAAAGCAGCTCTGCTGACCTGGTTCTCTCCTTCTAAAGAGCTCTGCTGATCTGATTCTCTGGCTCTAAAGCAGTTCTACTGACCTGGTTCTCTGCCTCTAGAGCAGCTCTGCTGACCTGGTTCTGTGGCTCTAAAGCAGCTCTGCTGACCTGGTTCTCTGGCTCTAAAGCAGCTCTGCTGAACCGGCTCTATGGCTCTAAAGCAGTTCTGCTGACATGGTTCTCTGGCTCTAGAGCAGCTCTGCTGACCTGGTTCTCTCCCTCTAAAGTAGCTCGGCTGACCTGGTTCTCTGGTTCTAGAGCAGCTCTGCTGAACTGGTTCTTAGGCTCTAGAGCAGCTCTGCTGACCTAGTTCTCTGGCTCTAAAGCAGCTCTGCAGACCTGGTTCTATGGCTCTAAAGCAGCTCTGCTGACTTGGTTCTCTGGTTCTAGAGCAGCTCTGCTGACCTGGTTCACTGGCTCTAAAGCACCTCTGCTGGCCTGGTTTCTGTGGCTCTAAAGCAGCTCTGCTAGCCTGGTTCTCTCCCTCTAAAGCAGCTCTGCTGACCTGGTCCCTTGGCTCTAGAGCAGCTTTGCTGACCTGGTTCTCTCCCTCTAAAGCAGCTCTGCCGGCCTGGTTCTCTCCCTCTAAAGCAGATCTACTGACCTGGTTTCTCTGGCTCTACAGCAGCTCTGATGACCTGGTTCTCTGGCTCTAGAGCAGCTCTGCTGACCTCGTTCTTGGGCTCTAGAGCAGCTCTGCTGACCTGGTTCTCTGGCTCTAAAGCAGCTCTGCTGACTTGGTTCTATGGATCTAAAGAAGCTGTGCTGACCTGGTTCTCTGGCTCTAGAGCAGCTCTGCTGACCTGGTTCTCTGGCTCTAAAGCAGCTCTGCTGACCTGGTTCTATGGCTCTAAAGCAGCTCTGCTGGCCTGGTTCTCTGGCTCCAGAGCAGCTCTGATGACCTGGTTCTTTGGCTCTAAAGCAGCTCTGCTGACCTGGTTCTCTGGCTCTAAAGCAGCTCTGTTGACCTGGTTCTCTGCCTCTAGAGCAGCTCTGTTGACCTGGTTCTCTGGCTCTAAAGCAGCTCTGCTGACCTGGTTCTATGGCTCTAAAGCAGCTCTGCTGACCTGGTTCTCTGGCACTAGAGCTGCTCTGCTGACCTGGTTCTCTGGCTCTAAAGCAGCTCTGCTGACCTGGTTCGCTCCCTCTAAAGAGCTCTGCTGACCTGATTCTCTGGCTCTAAAGCAGTTCTGCTGACCTGGTTCTCTGCCTCTAGAGCAGCTCTGCTGACCTGGTTCTGTGGCTCTAAAGCAGCTCTGCTGACCTGGTTCTCTGGCTCTAGAGCAGCTCTGCTGACCTGATTCTCTGGCTCTAAAGCAGTTCTGCTGACCTGGTTCTCTCCCTCTAAAGCAGCTCTGCAGACCTGGTTTCTCTGGCTCTACAGCAGCTCTGCTGACCTAGTTCTTAGGCTACAGAGCAGCTCTGCTGATCTGGTTCTCTGGCTCTACAACAACTCTGCTGACCTTGCTCTCTGGCTCTAAAGCAACTCAGCTGAACCGGTTCTATGGCTCTAAAGCAGTTCTGCTGATATGGTTCTCTGGCTCTAAAGCAGTTCTGCTGACCTGGTTCTCTGCCTGTTGAGCAGCTCTGCTGACCTGGTTCTGTGGCTCTAAAGCAGCTCTGCTGACTTGGTTCTCTGGCTCTAAAGCAGCTCTGCAGACCTGGTTCTATGGCTCCAAAGCAGCTCTGCTGACTTGGTTCTCTGGTTCTAGAGCAGCTCTGCTGACCTGGTTCACTGGCTCTAAAGCACCTCTGCTGGCCTGGTTTCTGTGGCTCAAAAGCAGCTCTGCTGGCCTGGTTCTCTCCCTCTAAAGCTGCTCTGCTGACCTGGTTTCTCTGGCGCTACAGCAGCTCTGCTGACCTTTTTCTCTGGCTCTAGAGCAGCTCTACTGACCTAGTTCTTAGGCTCTAGAGCAGCTCTGCTGACCTGGTTCTCTGGCTCTACAACAGCTCTGCTGACCTGGTTCTCTGGCTCTAAAGCAGCTCTGCTGACCTGGTTTCTCTGGCTCAACAGCAGCTCTGCTGACCTGGTTCGCTGGCTCTAGAGCAGCTCTGCTGACCTAGTTCTTGGGCTCTAAAGCAGCTCTGCTGGCCTGGTTTCTGTGGCTCTAAAGCAGCTCCGCTGGCCTGGTTCTCTCCCTCTAAAGCAGCTCTGCTGACCTGGTTTCTCTGGCTCTACAGCAGCTCTGCTGACCTTTTTCTCTGGCTCTAGAACAGCTCTGCTGTCCTGGTTCTCTGGCTCTACAACAGCTCTGCTGACCTTGTTCTCTGGCCCTAAAGCAGCTCTGCTGACCAGGTTCTCTATGGCTCTAAAGCAGTTCTGCTGACCTGTTTCTCTGGCTCTAGAGCAGCACTGCTGACCTGGTCCCTTGGCTCTAAAGCAGCTTTGCTGACCTGGTTCTCTGGCTCTAAAGCAGCTCTGCTGACCTGGTTCTCTGGCTCTAGAGCAGCACTGCTGACCTGGTTCTCTGGCTCTAAAGCAGCTCTGCTGACCTGGTTCTCTCCTTCTAAAGAGCTCTGCTGATCTGATTCTCTGGCTCTAAAGCAGTTCTGCTGACCTGGTTCTCTGCCTCTAGAGCAGCTCTGCTGACCTGGTTCTGTGGCTCTAAAGCAGCTCTGCTGACCTGGTTCTCTGCCTCTAGAGCAGCTCTGCTGAACCGGTTCTATGGCTCTAAAGCAGTTCTGCTGACATGGTTCTCTGGCTCTAGAGCAGCTCTGCTGAGCTGGTTCTCTCCCTCTAAAGCAGCTCGGCTGACCTGGTTCTCTGGTTCTAGAGCAGCTCTGCTGAACTGGTTCTTAGGCTCTAGAGCAGCTCTGCTGACCTAGTTCTCTGGCTCTAAAGCAGCTCTGCAGACCTGGTTCTATGGCTCTAAAGCAGCTCTGCTGACTTGGTTCTCTGGTTCTAGAGCAGCTCTGCTGACCTGGTTCACTGTCTCTAAAGCACCTCTGCTGGCCTGGTTTCTGTGGCTCTAAAGCAGCTCTGCTGGCCTGGTTCTCTCCCTCTAAAGCAGCTCTGCTGACCTGGTCCCTTGGCTCTAGAGCAGCTTTGCTGACCTGGTTCTCTCCCTCTAAAGCAGCTCTGCCGGCCTGGTTCTCTCCCTCTAAAGCAGATCTACTGACCTGGTTTCTCTGGCTCTACAGCAGCTCTGATGACCTGGTTCTCTGGCTCTAGAGCAGCTCTGCTGACCTCGTTCTTGGGCTCTAGAGCAGCTCTGCTGACCTGCTTCTCTGGCTCTAAAGCAGCTCTGCTGACTTGGTTCTATGGATCTAAAGAAGCTGTGCTGAACTGGTCCTCTGGCTCTAGAGCAGCTCTGCTGACCTGGTTCTCTGGCTCTAAAGCAGCTCTGCTGACCTGGTTCTATGGCTCTAAAGCAGCTCTGCTGGCCTGGTTCTCTGGCTCCAGAGCAGCTCTGCTGACCTGGTTCTCTGGTTCTAGAGCAGCTCTGCTGACCTGGTTCTCTCCCTCTAAAGCAGCTCGGCTGACCTGGTTCTCTGGTTCTAGAGCAGCTCTGCTGAACTGGTTCTTAGGCTCTAGAGCAGCTCTGCTGACCTAGTTCTCTGGCTCTAAAGCAGCTCTGCAGACCTGGTTCTATGGCTCTAAAGCAGCTCTGCTGACTTGGTTCTCTGGTTCTAGAGCAGCTCTGCTGACCTGGTTCACTGGCTCTAAAGCACCTCTGCTGGCCTGGTTTCTGTGGCTCTAAAGCAGCTCTGCTGGCCTGGTTCTCTCCCTCTAACGCAGCTCTGCTGACCTGGTCCCTTGGCTCTAGAGCAGCTTTGCTGACCTGGTTCTCTCCCTCTAAAGCAGCTCTGCCGGCCTGGTTCTCTCCCTCTAAAGCAGATCTACTGACCTGGTTTCTCTGGCTCTACAGCAGCTCTGCTGACCTTTTTTTCTGGCTCTAGAGCAGCTCTGCTGACCTCGTTCTTGGGCTCTAGAGCAGCTCTGCTGACCTGCTTCTCTGGCTCTAAAGCAGCTCTGCTGACTTGGTTCTATGGATCTAAAGAAGCTGTGCTGACCTGGTCCTCTGGCTCTAGAGCAGCTCTGCTGACCTGGTTCTCTGGCTCTAAAGCAGCTCTGCTGACCTGGTTCTATGGCTCTAAAGCAGCTCTGCTGGCCTGGTTCTCTGGCTCCAGAGCAGCTATGTTGACCTGGTTCTCTGGCTCTAAAGCAGCTCTGCTGGCCTGGTTCTCTGGCTCTAAAGCAGCTCTGCTGACCTGGTTCTCTGGCACTAGAGCTGCTCTGCTGACCTGGTTCTCTGGCTCTAAAGCAGCTCTGCTGACCTGGTTCGCTCCCTCTAAAGAGCTCTGCTGACCTGATTCTCTGGCTCTAAAGCAGTTCTGCTGACCTGGTTCTCTGCCTCTAGAGCAGCTCTGCTGACCTGGTTCTGTGGCTCTAAAGCAGCTCTGCTGACCTGGTTCTCTGGCTCTAGAGCAGCTCTGCTGACCTGATTCTCTGGCTCTAAAGCAGTTCTGCTGACCTGGTTCTCTCCCTCTAAAGCAGCTCTGCAGACCTGGTTTCTCTGGCTCTACAGCAGCTCTGCTGACCTAGTTCTTAGGCTACAGAGCAGCTCTGCTGATCTGGTTCTCTGGCTCTCCAACAACTCTGCTGACCTGGTTCTCTGGCTCTAAAGCAGCTCTGCTGAACCGGTTCTTTGGCTCTAAAGCAGTTCTGTTGGCATGGTTCTCTGGCTCTAGAGCAGCTCTGCTGACCTGGTTTCTCTGGCTCTACAGCAGCTCTGCTGACCTAGTTCTTAGGCTACAGAGCAGCTCTGCTGATCTGGTTCTCTGGCTCTACAACAACTCTGCTGACCTGGTTCTCTGGCTCTAAAGCAACTCAGCTGAACCGGTTCTATGGCTCTAAAGCAGTTCTGCTGATATGGTTCTCTGGCTCTAGAGCAGCTCTGCTGACCTGGTTCTCTCCCTCTAAAGCAGCTCTGCTGACCTGGTTCTCTGGTTCTAGAGCAGCTCAGCTGAACTGGTTCTTAGGCTCTAAAGCAGATCTGCTGACCTGGTTCTCTGGCTCTAAAGCAGCTCTGCAGACCTGGTTCTATGGCTCTAAAGCAGCTATGCTGACTTGGTTCTCTGGTTGTAGAGCATCTCTGCTGACCTGGTTCACTGGCTCTAAAGCAGCTCTGCTGGCCTGGTTTCTGTGGCTCTAAAGCAGCTCTGCTGGCCTGGTTCTCTCCCTCTAAAGCAGCTCTGCTGACCTGGTTTCTTTGGCTCTACAGCAGCTCTGCTGACCTTTTTCTCTGGCTCTAGAGCAGCTCTGCTGACCTAGTTCTTAGGCTCTAGAGCAGCTCTGCTGACCTGGTTCTCTGGCTCTACAACAGCTCTGCTGACCTGTTTCTCTGGCTCTAAAGCAGCTCTGCTGACCAGGTTCTATGGCTGTAAAGCAGTTCTGTTGACCTGTTTCTCTGGCTCTAGAGCAGCTCTGCTGACCTGGTTCTCTGGCTCTAGAGCAGCTCTGCTGACCTGGTTCTCTGGCTCTAAAGCAGCTCTGCTGACCCGGTTCTCTCCTTCTAAAGAGCTCTGCTGATCTGATTCTCTGGCTCTAAAGCAGTTGTGCTGACCTGGTTCTCTGCCTGTTGAGCAGCTCTGCTGACCTGGTTCTGTGGCTCTAAAGCAGCTCTGCTGACTTGGTTCTATGGCTCTAAAGCAGCTCTGCTGACTTGGTTCTCTGGTTCTAGAGCAGCTCTGCTGACCTGGTTCACTGGCTCTAAAGCACCTCTGCTGGCCTGGTTTCTGTGGCTCAAAAGCAGCTTTGCTGGCCTGGTTCTCTCCCTCTAAAGCTGCTCTGCTGACCTTTTTCTCTGGCTCTAGAGCAGCTCTGCTGACCTTTTTCTCTGGCTCTAGAGCAGCTCTGCTGACCTAGTTCTTAGGCTCTAGAGCAGCTCTGCTGACCTGGTTCTCTGGCTCTACAACAGCTCTGCTGACCTGGTTCTCTGGCTCTAAAGCAGCTCTGCTGACCTGGTTTCTCTGGCTCTACAGCAGCTCTGCTGACCTGGTTCTCTGGCTGTTGAGCAGCTCTGCTGACCTGGTTCTTGGGCTCTAAAGCAGCTCTGCTGGCCTGGTTTCTGTGGCTCTAAAGCAGCTCCGCTGGCCTGGTTCTCTCCCTCTAAAGCAGCTCTGCTGACCTGGTTTCTCTGGCTCTACAGCAGCTCTGCTGACCTTTTTCTCTGGCTCTAGAACAGCTCTGCTGTCCTGGTTCTCTGGCTCTACAACAGCTCTGCTGACCTTGTTCTCTGGCCCTAAAGCAGCTCTGCTGACCAGGTTCTATGGCTCTAAAGCAGTTGTGCTGACCTGTTTCTCTGGCTCTAGAGCAGCACTGCTGACCTGGTTCCTTGGCTCTAAAGCAGCTTTGCTGACCTGGTTCTCTGGCTCTAAAGCAGCTCTGCTGACCTGGTTCTCTGGCTCTAGAGCAGCACTGCTGACCTGGTTCTCTGGCTCTAAAGCAGCTCTGCTGACCTGGTTCTCTCCTTCTAAAGAGCTCTGCTGATCTGATTCTCTGGCTCTAAAGCAGTTCTGCTGACCTGGTTCTCTGCCTCTAGAGCAGCTCTGCTGACCTGGTTCTGTGGCTCTAAAGCAGCTCTGCTGACCTGGTTCTCTGGCTCTAAAGCAGCTCTGCTGAACCGGTTCTATGGCTCTAAAGCAGTTCTGCTGACATAGTTCTCTGGCTCTAGAGCAGCTCTGCTGACCTGGTTCTCTCCCTCTAAAGCAGCTCGGCTGACCTGGTTCTCTGGTTCTAGAGCAGCTCTGCTGAACTGGTTCTTAGGCTCTAGAGCAGCTCTGCTGACCTAGTTCTCTGGCTCTAAAGCAGCTCTGCAGACCTGGTTCTATGGCTCTAAAGCAGCTCTGCTGACTTGGTTCTCTGGTTCTAGAGCAGCTCTGCTGACCTGGTTCACTGGCTCTAAAGCACCTCTGCTGGCCTGGTTTCTGTGGCTCTAAAGCAGCTCTGCTGGCCAGGTTCTCTCCCTCTAAAGCAGCTCTGCTGACCTGGTCCCTTGGCTCTAGAGCAGCTTTGCTGACCTGGTTCTCTCCCTCTAAAGCAGCTCTGCCGGCCTGGTTCTCTCCCTCTAAAGCGGATCTACTGACCTGGTTTCTCTGGCTCTACAGCAGCTCTGATGACCTAGTTCTCTGGCTCTAGAGCAGCTCTGCTGACCTCGTTCTTGGGCTCTAGAGCAGCTCTGCTGACCTGGTTCTCTGGCTCTAAAGCAGCTCTGCTGACTTGGTTCTATGGATCTAAAGAAGCTGTGCTGACCTGGTTCTCTGGCTCTAGAGCAGCTCTGCTGACATGGTTCTCTGGCTCTAAAGCAGCTCTGCTGACCTGGTTCTATGGCTCTAAAGCAGCTCTGCTGGCCTGGTTCTCTGGCTCCAGAGCAGCTCTGCTGACCTGGTTCTTTGGCTCTAAAGCAGCTCTGCTGACTTGGTTCTCTGGCTCTAAAGCAGCTCTGTTGACCTGGTTCTCTGCCTCTAGAGCAGCTCTGTTGACCTGGTTCTCTGGTTCTAAAGCAGCTCTGCTGGCCTGGTTCTATGGCTCTAAAGCAGCTCTGCTGACCTGGTTCTCTGGCACTAGAGCTGCTCTGCTGACCTGGTTCTCTGGCTCTAAAGCAGCTCTGCTGACCTGGTTCGCTCCCTCTAAAGAGCTCTGCTGACCTGATTCTCTGGCTCTAAAGCAGTTCTGCTGACCTGGTTCTCTGCCTCTAGAGCAGCTCTGCTGACCTGATTCTCTGGCTCTAAAGCAGTTCTGCTGACCTGTTTCTCTGGCTCTAGAGCAGCTCTGCTGACCTGATTCTCTGGCTCTAAAGCAGCTTTGCTGACCTGGTTCTCTGGCTCTAAAGCAGCTCTGCTGACCTGGTTCTCTGGCTCTAGAGCAGCACTGCTGACCTGGTTCTCTGGCTCTAAAGCAGCTCTGCTGACCTGGTTCTCTCCTTCTAAAGAGCTCTGCTGATCTGATTCTCTGGCTCTAAAGCAGTTCTGCTGACCTGGTTCTCTGCCTCTAGAGCAGCTCTGCTGACCTGGTTCTGTGGCTCTAAAGCAGCTCTGCTCACCTGGTTCTCTGGCTCTAAAGCAGCTCTGCTGAACCGGTTCTATGGCTCTAAAGCAGTTCTGCTGACATGGTTCTCTGGCTCTAGAGCAGCTCTGCTGACCTGGTTCTCTCCCTCTAAAGCAGCTCGGCTGACCTGGTTCTCTGGTTCTAGAGCAGCTCTGCTGAACTGGTTCTTAGGCTCTAGAGCAGCTCTGCTAACCTAGTTCTCTGGCTCTAAAGCAGCTCTGCTGGCCTGGTTCTCTCCCTCTAAAGCAGCTCTGCTGACCTGGTTTCTCTGGCTCTACAGCAGCTCTGCTGACCTTTTTCTCTGGCTCTAGAGCAGCTCTGCTGACCTAGTTCTTAGGCTCTAGAGCAGCTCTGCTGACCTGGTTCTCTGGCTCTACAACAGCTCTGCCGACCTGGTTCTCTGGCTCTAAAGCAGCTCTGCTGACCAGGTTCTATGGCTGTAAAGCAGTTCTGCTGACCTGTTTCTCTGGCTCTAAAGCAGCTCTGCAGACCTGGTTCTATGGCTCTAAAGCAGCTCTGCTGACTTGGTTCTCTGGTTCTAGAGCAGCTCTGCTGACCTGGTTCACTGGCTCTAAAGCACCTCTGCTGGCCTGGTTTCTGTGGCTCTAAAGCAGCTCTGCTGGCCTGGTTCTCTCCCTCTAAAGCAGCTCTGCTGACCTGGTCCCTTGGCTCTAGAGCAGCTTTGCTGACCTGGTTCTCTCCCTCTAAAGCAGCTCTGCCGGCCTGGTTCTCTCCCTCTAAAGCAGATCTTGTTAGAAATGAGGGGGCTCTGGTTGACGCAGGTGTGAACCCACAACAAGCAGGGACCCTTTACTTCTTGTCAGGGCGAAGGTTGACTCCCCAGAATAACCCCTGCTCACCCTCTAGGTGCGTGGCGCGAGCAGTCTAGGCTAAGTCTCAGGCGTACACGGTTAAGCAGATGCAATTGCACATACAGTAAACCCCTTGTATGCACCACAAACGGACACCAATCAGGAAGTATATAAAAATAAGCTTTTATGTAGATTCAGCAGATTCAAATACAAGGCCCAGTAACGTTGAACTGATGGGGCCACAATTCGCAGGAATACGGTAAAGTTCTCTTTGTGTTACGGAAAGTTCTTTAGGCGGGCACAAGGTAACTGTAGGCCTCAGCGTACTTGGGGCTGAGGCAGCGCCCAGGAAGCACACAGCAGATGACAGGGAAATAAGAACGTTGCGGACCCTGGATCCGATGCGAGCTCGCGGTCGAGTTCGTAAGTACAGTACCTTGTTTCTTGACGCAAAGGCGGGTGCGGGATTTCAGCGGCTCTTCGACAGAAGAGCGAGGCGGCGTCCGGGGCTCCCACACTTCACGATGGAGGTCTGATCTTCAGGCTCACGACAAGAGCGGGGTGTTGCAGGTGGCGGGTGAACAAAGCGGGGCAGCCGGGCACGCAGATGCGTCCGGGCCGTCCGAGGCTTGGAGATGCTCACAACGCCGATTCCGGCGGGAGGGTGAAGGTGCACAGCGAGCCTCCAACGAGCGAGGTGACGGGGCAGCCCAGCACAGCGTAGGGGGAGCGGCTCCGATCGAGCGAGGCTCTTCCCAAGGCGGGGGCGGCTAAGCAGTCCTGGTCACGGCTCAGGGAGGGACTGGGCACGAGGGTCACAGCTCCGGCGAGGGAAAGGACACCACAGTCCAGCAGCAGGCGAGTGAAGATCAGGTAGAGCCCAATGGTCCTGGGGCTCAGTTCAGGGGGCAAGCTCAGTTCCAAGCCCTTGGAGATCGTTTTGGAAAAGCACAAGTCTTGAAAGTAAAAGTAAAGTAAAAGTCTTCAGCAACAGTTTCTCTTCTCTCCTTTGGCAGCAAGGTCACCACTGCAGGCCAATCCCCCAGGATAGGGACAGTCTTCCTCCTACAGCTTTCCCGGTGCCTCCTCCTCAGGCAGAGATTCTTCTTGGTCAAAAGCGGATCTAGTTTCTTAGGAGCAGGGCTCCTCCATTTATACCACAAATCTTTTGTTCTCCCAGGCCAGGGGGGCCCTTGCCTAGTTCAGTCCGGTTTCTGAGCACTTTGTTTACGTGATGCAGGCTTCTCCTTTCAGAGTGCAGGGCAGAGTCATCAGACGCTCCACAGGGGGTGGAGCCGGCATCGAGGTAGCGGAGCACTGTCCTATTCAGAACCTAGGAGCACTCCTCCCACCCATCTACCTGTCGATCGTCCTATTCATACCAGGCTACCTAGCCCTGCCCATCTGGGTTCCCCCAGCCCTGTCACTCACACCAGCCAGACACCAGATACACAACACGCAGAGGCGGCTGAAAGGTTTAGGCAAGCAAAGGCCAACTTTCTAAAAGCGGCATTTGCAAACCCGGAATATTAAAATAAACCTTGCGAAAAGATGTACCTTATTATTCCGAGTTCAGGCATACTAAACTCAATCTCCTACCATGTTCCCTGGGTCGGTTAGGATCATAGGGTGTAACAATCCAGACCGCCCATACTGGCCTATGAGAACAGGGTAGCCTTGCAGTAGTGAACAACAAGATGGCGGGAATTCACTACTAGGACATGCCACGCATCCAGGCTTGTCCTACCTTAGGCTTACAACGCACCCTGCCCGCGGGCCTACCAGAGGGGTGACTAACATGCAGCTAAGGGAAGGTTTTAGGGACCGGCAAGTGTGGGCACTTGCCGGTCAGCATGTCAGTACCAGACTGCACGCAGGTTCTGCGATGGCAGACCTCAGACATATTTTACCGTGGGTGGCACAACCAGTGCTGCAAGCCCACCAGCGGTGTTCGCATTTACATGCCCCGGCGCCCCCGGCGCACTTTACTGGGGTCTGACAGTAAACCAAACAATCCAATCATGGAATCCAACCAACATATACAATTTACATAGGGAGCACTCGCACCGCGACACTGGTTGGCAGTGGCACAGCGCGCTGAGCGGCCAACACCATAAAAACACATGAGGCACAGCGACAAAAAGAGGAAGGGAGACTCACGCCAAGGTGCCAGGTCTAACACGTGTCCCCTCCAGCTGAAAAGTGGGGAGAACTACCCTACCCCAGGGAGTTCCTCATCACTAAGGCGGAAAAATCTGGACAGACCGTCAGCATTGGCGTGATCTGTACCAGGGCGATGTTCCACCGTGAAATCCATACCCTGTAGGGAAATGGACCACCTCAACAGCTTTGGATTCTCACCCCTCATATGCATCAACCATCTGAGGGGCCTGTGGTCCGTCTGAACCCGGAAGTGAGACCCAAACAAGTAGGGTCTTAGCTTCTTCAGCGCCCAGACCACAGCAAATGCCTCACGCTCAATAGCACTCCACCTTTGTTCCCGTGGAAGTAACCTCCTGCTAAGAAAGGCTACGGGTTGATCTAGGCCCTCCTCATTAATCTGTGAAAGAACAGCCCCCACACCATGCTCTGAAGCGTCTGTCTGAACGATAAACTCTTTGGAGAAGTTGGGAGCCAAGAGCACGGGCGCCGTGCACATAGCAGTTTTCAAGGCCTCAAAAGCTTTCTGACAGGTGTCAGTCCAGATCACTTTCCTGGGCTGCTTCTTCGAAGTCAGCGCCGTCAAGGGGGCAACCATGTTGCCATACCCCTTGACAAACCTCCTGTAGTACCCGGTGAGACCTAGGAAGGCTCTCACCTCCGTCTGGGTTTTGGGCGCCTCCCAATTCATGATGGTTTCTACCTTGGGCTGAAGGGATGCCACCTGGCCACTCCCAACTTGGTGTCCCAAGTACACCACGGAACCCTTCCCGATCTGGCACTTACTCGCCTTGATCGTGAGGCCTGCCTTGCGCAGCGCCATCAACACTTCCCAGAGGTGACGCAAGTGTTCCTCCCAAGTGGAGCTGAACACTGCGATGTCATCCAGGTAGGCTGCACTGAACGAATCCAGCCCAGCCAACACCTGGTTGACCAATCTCTGGAAGGTGGCAGGGGCATTCTTCATCCCAAATGGCATAACCCGGAACTGGTAGTGCCCATCTGGGGTGGAAAATGCTGACCTCTCTTTGGCCCCCTCGGTCAAGGCGATCTGCCAATACCCAGACGTTAAATCAAACGTGCTGAGGTAGTTGGCAGCCCCTAGCCGATCGATGAGCTCATCAGCTCTGGGGATGGGGTGTGCGTCGGTCCTAGTGACCGAATTGAGTCCTCTGTAGTCCACACAGAACCGGAGTTCGGGTGTGGCTCCCGACGCTGCAGCCTTTGGGACCAAGACCACGGGGCTGGCCCAAGGACTGCTAGAAGACTCAATTACCCCGAGTGCAAACATCTTGGAGACCTCCTCCTTGATGCATGTCCTCACCCTGTCAGTCACCCTGTAGGCCTTGTGCCGCACAGGTGGACTATCCCCAGTGTCCACATCATGGACGCACCAATCAGTGACACCAGGGACCAGGGAAAACAGGTCAGAAAACTGTCCCAGCAACTGGCGACAATCATTCTGTTGCTCAGGGGTCAGGGTGGAAGAGAGGATGACACCATCCACTGACCCATCTTGCTCCTTGGCGGACAGGAGGTCAGGAAGAGGTTCTGTCTCCTCTTCCATTCCAGCATCTGTTGCCAAGAGCATGCCCACTTGGGACCTCTCCAAGTGGGGCTTGAGGCGGTTGACATGTAGGACCCTTAAAGGGTTCCTAGGAGACTTCAGGTCCACCACGTAGGTAACAGGACTCTTGCGCTCCACCACCTCAAAGGGACCGGTCCACTTATCCTGGAGCGCACACGGCTCCACGGGGGCCAAGACCCATACTTTCTGTCCAGGCTGAAGCTCTACCAGAGTGGCATTCTGGTCGTACCACCGCTTCATCACCTCCTGGCTGGCTTCCAGATTTGCCTCAGCAAGTTGCCTGAATCTCCTAGTCTGATTCCTGAAGGCCAGCATGTAACTATATACATTCTGGGGAGGTTTCCTGGGAGATTGCTCCCAGCCTTCTTTGACCAGACTTAGAGGTCCTCGGACTGGGTGACCATACAGAAGCTCAAAGGGACTGAACCCCAGAGACTTCTGTGGCACCTCACGGTAAGCGAAGAGAAGGCATGGTAAGAGGACGTCCCACTTGCGCCTCATGGCCCCTTCTAGGCCCATTATCATGCCTTTGAGGGTTCGGTTGAATCTCTCAACCAACCCGTTTCCTTGGGGGTGGTAAGGAGTGGTGAATTTGTAGGTTACACCACACTCTTGCCAAAGGGATTTCATGTACTTGGACATGAAATTGGTACCTCGGTCAGACACCACCTCTAGAGGGAATCCCACTCGGGAGAAAATTCCCATCAGTGCCCGTCCCACCACGGGGGCCGTCACTGTCCTCAGAGGAATGGCTTCCGGGTACCGGGTGGCATGGTCCACCAGGACCAGGATGAACCTATTGCCCATCGCTGTCCTGGGGTCCAGTGGCCCTACAATGTCAATCCCCACTCGCTGGAATGGGGTACCGACCACAGGGAATGGCTGGAGTGGAGCCTTCTGCTTCCTTCCACTCTTTCCACTTGCCTGGCAAGTCTGGCATGTCCTGCAGTGAGTATCTGAACTCCTGCGCATTTGAGGCCAATAAAAGTGGGTGACAAGCCTTTCAAAGGTCTTGTCCTGCCCCAAATGCCCTGCCAATGGCACATCGTGAGCCAGCCCCAGTAGGAAGGCTCTGAAGTCCTGGGGTACCACCAGCGCACGGGCTGACCCAGGCTCAGCAACCTTAGGCTCTGTATATAGGAGGTCGTTCTCCCAGTAAACGAAATGCGATCCTGACTGATCACCTGCGGCCTGGTCTGCAGCCTGCTGCCGCATACCCACGAGAGAAGGGCACTCCTTCTGTGCCTTGCAAAAGTCCTTCCTGGTGGGACCCCCTTCCTGCTGCCAATGGGTCAGCTCCGGCAGGTCTCCCAGTTCAGCTATTTGTTCCCCTGTAGGCTCCAGGGCATCCCCCTCAAGGTCTGCTTCCTCCTGGACCGTGGGAACTTCAGGGGCCGGCTTCCCGCGCCCCTTGCTCCTTCTCTCTGAGGCCGGTTCCTGGGCCTCCCTCTCAGGCTCCAGGACCTCTTGAGTACCTCTACTGGCTGCCATGGACCGTGTGGTGACACACGCCCAATCCGGCATACCCAACATCTCCAGGTGAGCACTCCGCTCCACCTTAGCCCAAGGTGAGCTCTCCAAATCGTTCCCTAACAAACAGTCTACAGGCATGGCGGGCCTCACAGCTACCTGAAGAGTACCAGAGACCCCCCCCCCACTCAAAGGGAACCTGAGCCACCTTGCAGTGTCTCTCTGTGTTGTCAGCGGCAACAACGGGATAGAATGCATTGGGGACCACCTGCTCCTGAGACACCAGGTGACACCTAACAGCTGTCACACTGGCTCCTGTATCTCTAAGAGCTTCCACTCTATGGCCATTTATGGTCACCCACTGCCTGTACTTCTTAGTGTTCTCAGGCAGCTGGGTTGGAGGGACCACTTCACGGTCTCCTAGCGAGACCAGGGACATCTCTGCGGGACCCCACCCACCTTGGACATCCCTCTCCTCCCCCAAGGCTACACTAGTCACCTGCCGGGGTGGAGCACCAGTGGGTGCTGGTTTACCAAACAATGGACACTTTACATCAGAGGCAAAATGCCCCAAATTGTTACACCTGTAACATCTTACGGGCCCCTTTGGAACAGGAGGACCTGTCGGGACCCCGGTCGGTTTCTGGGGTGGGGGAGGCTGAGAACCCTTCCCTTGGTTCCCTTGGGGACTATTTTGGGGCCCTTTTTGGAACTGCTTCTGTTTACCCCTGTCCCCCCCACTCTTCTGCTGGGGACCCTGCCCACCTTTGGCGGAATCTCCCACGGTACCCTTGTGGACCCTGGTACTGACCCAGCGGTCCGCCTCCTCAGCAAGCTTCCTCGGGTTAGTCAGCTTGCTATCGATCAGGTGCTGGCGTAGCTCAGGAAAACAATTACTGGACAAGTGCTCCCATGCCATTAAATCAAGAAGCCCTTGATAATCATTTACCTTACTACCCTTTACCCAACCATCCAGCGCTCTGCAAAAGAAAGTCACATACTCCACATACGTACTATTGGGAATCTTAGTGCAACCCCTGAACCTCTGTCTATATAACTCAGGGGTCAACCCATACCTAGCCATCAATGCTTCCTTCATATGGGCATAAGAATTACGAACATCAACAGGTAAATCTAACAGTGTGTCCCGCCCTTCACTCAGGAACCTTCCCCACAACCCCGCTCCCCAATCTTTCTCAGGGACCCGGTGGGAAGACATGGCTACCTCGTAGGCTCTGAACCACTGCCCGATGTCGTCATTCCTGAAGAACTCCTTCACTACATCCTTGGGAATATAAACTCTTGGTTCCGCCGGTACTGGCGGTGTGCTGCCACCAGAGGGATTAAGCTCCAAACTTTTTGCTTTCAGCTCCAGCTCCCTCAGCTTCATGTCATGCTCTAATTGTAGTTTCTTTTCTTCCATGGCTAATCTTTGTTTTTCCATATCCATCTGCCCATGCAGTTTTGCCATTTCCACCTCGTGTGCCCGGGTTGCGGCCCTGTCCGCCAATTCTTCTGGCGACAGGCACCTGCCAAACTCATGGACACTTTCTGGTGGAACCACTTCCACCTGATTCTCTGGTGCCTTTGACTCATACCAGGCCCTCAGCGCCTTCACAAATTGGGTCTTGTTTTTCAATCCAGTTTGGGCAATCCTGAACTTGGAGCAAAGACCTTTCAAGTCTTCATTGGTACGATTCTGAAGTGCGTCTTCCTCCCAATCTACGTCTTCAAATCCAGAGATTATGGAAGCCGCCCTTCCGGCTGAAAGTGAACCAGGCATGGCTCTAACAACGGAGACTCTTGGCAAAACAAAAACAAATGCTAGCCTTGTGGCTGTGTTACTGGTCTGCTCTCACTACGTGGTGATCAGTGATTCACTATACGCAAACCACAAATGCAAATCCGTAAATCCTCACCGCTGCCACCAATGTTAGAAATGAGGGGGCTCTGGTTGACGCAGGTGTGAACCCACAACAAGCAGGGACCCTTTACTTCTTGTCAGGGCGAAGGATGACTCCCCAGAATAACCCCTGCTCACCCTCTAGGTGCGTGGCGCGAGCAGTCTAGGCTAAGTCTCAGGCGTACACGGTTAAGCAGATGCAATTGCACATACAGTAAACCCCTTGTATGCACCACAAACGGACACCAATCAGGAAGTATATAAAAATAAGCTTTTATGTAGATTCAGCAGATTCAAATACAAGGCCCAGTAACGTTGAACTGATGGGGCCACAATTCGCAGGAATACGGTAAAGTTCTCTTTGTGTTACGGAAAGTTCTTTAGGCGGGCACAAGGTAACTGTAGGCCTCAGCGTACTTGGGGCTGAGGCAGCGCCCAGGAAGCACACAGCAGATGACAGGGAAATAAGAACGTTGCGGACCCTGGATCCGATGCGAGCTCGCGGTCGAGTTCGTAAGTACAGTACCTTGTTTCTTGACGCAAAGGCGGGTGCGGGATTTCAGCGGCTCTTCGACAGAAGAGCGAGGCGGCGTCCGGGGCTCCCACACTTCACGATGGAGGTCTGATCTTCAGGCTCACGACAAGAGCGGGGTGTTGCAGGTGGCGGGTGAACAAAGCGGGGCAGCCGGGCACGCAGATGCGTCCGGGCCGTCCGAGGCTTGGAGATGCTCACAACGCCGATTCCGGCGGGAGGGTGAAGGTGCACAGCGAGCCTCCAACGAGCGAGGTGACGGGGCAGCCCAGCACAGCGTAGGGGGAGCGGCTCCGATCGAGCGAGGCTCTTCCCAAGGCGGGGGCGGCTAAGCAGTCCTGGTCACGGCTCAGGGAGGGACTGGGCACGAGGGTCACAGCTCCGGCGAGGGAAAGGACACCACAGTCCAGCAGCAGGCGAGTGAAGATCAGGTAGAGCCCAATGGTCCTGGGGCTCAGTTCAGGGGGCAAGCTCAGTTCCAAGCCCTTGGAGATCGTTTTGGAAAAGCACAAGTCTTGAAAGTAAAAGTAAAGTAAAAGTCTTCAGCAACAGTTTCTCTTCTCTCCTTTGGCAGCAAGGTCACCACTGCAGGCCAATCCCCCAGGATAGGGACAGTCTTCCTCCTACAGCTTTCCCGGTGCCTCCTCCTCAGGCAGAGATTCTTCTTGGTCAAAAGCGGATCTAGTTTCTTAGGAGCAGGGCTCCTCCATTTATACCACAAATCTTTTGTTCTCCCAGGCCAGGGGGGCCCTTGCCTAGTTCAGTCCGGTTTCTGAGCACTTTGTTTACGTGATGCAGGCTTCTCCTTTCAGAGTGCAGGGCAGAGTCATCAGACGCTCCACAGGGGGTGGAGCCGGCATCGAGGTAGCGGAGCACTGTCCTATTCAGAACCTAGGAGCACTCCTCCCACCCATCTACCTGTCGATCGTCCTATTCATACCAGGCTACCTAGCCCTGCCCATCTGGGTTCCCCCAGCCCTGTCACTCACACCAGCCAGACACCAGATACACAACACGCAGAGGCGGCTGAAAGGTTTAGGCAAGCAAAGGCCAACTTTCTAAAAGCGGCATTTGCAAACCCGGAATATTAAAATAAACCTTGCGAAAAGATGTACCTTATTATTCCGAGTTCAGGCATACTAAACTCAATCTCCTACCATGTTCCCTGGGTCGGTTAGGATCATAGGGTGTAACAATCCAGACCGCCCATACTGGCCTATGAGAACAGGGTAGCCTTGCAGTAGTGAACAACAAGATGGCGGGAATTCACTACTAGGACATGCCACGCATCCAGGCTTGTCCTACCTTAGGCTTACAACGCACCCTGCCCGCGGGCCTACCAGAGGGGTGACTAACATGCAGCTAAGGGAAGGTTTTAGGGACCGGCAAGTGTGGGCACTTGCCGGTCAGCATGTCAGTACCAGACTGCACGCAGGTTCTGCGATGGCAGACCTCAGACATATTTTACCGGCCGCTTCTGTGGGTGGCACAACCAGTGCTGCAAGCCCACCAGCGGTGTTCGCATTTACATGCCCCGGCGCCCCCGGCGCACTTTACTGGGGTCTGACAGTAAACCAAACAATCCAATCATGGAATCCAACCAACATATACAATTTACATAGGGAGCACTCGCACCGCGACACTGGTTGGCAGTGGCACAGCGCGCTGAGCGGCCAACACCATAAAAACACATGAGGCACAGCGACAAAAAGAGGAAGGGAGACTCACGCCAAGGTGCCAGGTCTAACAGATCTACTGACCTGGTTTCTCTGGCTCTACAGCAGCTCTGATGACCTGGTTCTCTGGCTCTAGAGCAGCTCTGCTGACCTCGTTCTTGGGCTCTAGAGCAGCTCTGCTGACCTGGTTCTCTGGCTCTAAAGCAGCTCTGCTGACTTGGTTCTATGGATCTAAAGAAGCTGTGCTGACCTGGTTCTCTAGCTCTAGAGCAGCTCTGCTGACCTGGTTCTCTGGCTCTAAAGCAGCTCTGCTGGCCTGGTTCTCTGGCTCCAGAGCAGCTCTGCTGACCTGGTTCTTTGGCTCTAAAGCAGCTCTGCTGACCTGGTTCTCTGGCTCTAAAGCAGCTCTGTTGACCTGGTTCTCTGCCTCTAGAGCAGCTCTGTTGACCTGGTTCTCTGGCTATAAAGCAGCTCTGCTGGCCTGGTTCTATGGCTCTAAAGCAGCTCTGCTGACCTGGTTCTCTGGCACTAGAGCTGGTCTGCTGACCTGGTTCTCTGGCTCTAAAGCAGCTCTGCTGACCTGGTTCGCTCCCTCTAAAGAGCTCTGCTGACCTGATTCTCTGGCTCTAAAGCAGTTCTGCTGACCTGGTTCTCTGCCTCTAGAGCAGCTCTGCTGACCTGGTTCTGTGGCTCTAAAGCAGCTCTGCTGACCTGGTTCTCTGGCTCTAGAGCAGCTCTGCTGACCTGATTCTCTGGCTCTAAAGCAGTTCTGCTGACCTGGTTCTCTCCCTCTAAAGCAGCTCTGCAGACCTGGTGTCTCTGGCTCTACAGCAGCTCTGCTGACCTAGTTCTTAGGCTACAGAGCAGCTCTGCTGATCTGGTTCTCTGGCTCTCCAACAACTCTGCTGACCTGGTTCTCTGGCTCTAATGCAGCTCTGCTGAACCGGTTCTATGGCTCTAAAGCAGTTCTGCTGGCATGGTTCTCTGGCTCTAGAGCAGCTCTGCTGACCTGGATCTCTCCCTCTAAAGCAGCTCTGCTGACCTGGTTCTTTGGTTCTAGAGCAGCTCTGCTGAACTGGTTCTTAGGCTCTAGAGCAGCTCTGCTGACCTGGTTCTCTGGCTCCAAAGCAGCTCTGCTGACCTGGTTCTATGGCCCTAAAGCAGCTCTGCTGACTTGGTTCTCTGGTTCTAGAGCAGCTCTGCTGACCTGGTTCTCATTCTCTAAAGCACCTCTGCTGGCCTGATTTCTGTGGCTCTAAAGCAGCTCTGCTGGCCTGGTTCTCTCCCTCTAAAGCAGCTCTGCTGACCTGGTCCCTTGGCTCTAAAGCAGCTTTGCTGACCTGGTTCTCTCCCTCTAAAGCAGCTGTGCCGGCCTGGTTCTCTCGCTCTAAAGCAGATCTACTGACCTGGTTTCTCTGGCTCTACAGCAGCTCTGTTGACCTGATTCACTGGCTCTAAAGCAGCTCTGCTGGCCTGGTTTCTGTGGCTCTAAAGCAGCTCTGCTGACCTTTTTCTCTGGATCTAGAGCAGCTCTGCTGACCTAGTTCTTAAGCTCTAGAGCAGCTCTGTTGACCTGGTTCTCTGGCTCTACAACAGCTCTGCTGAACTGGTTCTCTGGCTCTAAAGCAGCTCTGCTGACCAGGTTCTATGGATCTAAAGAAGCTCTGCTGACCTGGTTCTCTGGCTCTAGAGCAGCTCTGCTGACCTGGTTCTCTGGCTCTAAAGCAGCTCTGCTGACCTGTTTCTCTCCCTCTAAATCAGCTCTGCTGACCTGGTTCTCTGCTCTGGAGCAGCTCTGCTGACCTGGTTCTCTGGCTCTAAAGCAGCTCTGCTGACCTGGTTCTCTGGCTCTAGAGCAGCTCTGCTGACCTGGTTCTCTGGCTCTAAATCAGCTCCGCTGACCTGGTTCTCTGGCTCTAAAGCAGCTCTGCTGACCTGGTTCTATGGCTCTAAAGCAGCTCTGCTGACATGGTTCTATGGCTCTAGAGCAGCTCTGCTGACCTGGTTCTCTGGATGTAAAGCAGCTCTGCTGACCTGGTTCTCTCCCTCTAAAGAGCTCTGCTGACCTGGTTCTCTGCCTCTAGAGCAGCTCTGCTTACCTGGTTCTCTGCCTCTAGAGCAGCTCTGCTGACCTGGTTCTGTGGCTCTAAAGCAGCTCTGCTGACCTGGTTCTCTGGCTCTAGAGCAGCTCTGCTGACCTGGTTCTCTGGCTCTAAAGCAGTTCTGCTGACCTGGTTCTCTCCTTCTAAAGCAGCTCTGCAGACCTGGTTTCTCTGGCTCTACAGCAGCTCTGCTGACCTGGTTCTCGGCCTCTAGAGCAGCTCTGCTGACCTGGTTCTCTGCCTCTAGTGCAGCTCTGCTCACCTGGTTCTCTGGCTCTAAAGCAGCTCTGCTCACCTGGTTCTCTGGCTCTAAAGCAGCTCTGCTGACCTGGTTCTCTGGCTTTAGAGCAGCTCTGCTGACCTGGATCTATGGCTCTAAAGCAACTCTGCTGACCTGGTTCTCTCCCTCTAAAGTAGCTCTGCAGACCTGGTTTCTCTGGCTCTACAGCAGCTCTGCTGACCTGGTTCTCGGCCTCTAGAGCAGCTCTGCTCACCTGGTTTCTCTGGCTCTATAGCAGGTCTGCTGACCTGGTTCTCTGGCTCTACAGCAGGTCTGCTGACCTAGGGGCAAATGTATGAACCAAAATGTTTGTCGCAAACACTGCGAATCGCAAAAAACAGCGTTTGCGACTAAATTCTCGCAATTTCATATGTATGACACACATTCCCAGTGCAAAATAAGAAATCGCTAAATTAGCGATTTTTTAGGCTGCGAAACTCCAAAATTGCAATAGAGCTTGCGATTTCTTAAATTGCGATATTCTCAATTTGCAAAAATCGCAAAAAGGATATCGCAAAATAAGAAATCGCAAGCAAATGTATGAAACACTCGCTAATTGCAAAATCACGAAATTCGCTAATTAAGAAATCGCAATTAACACCAAGTGCATATAGGTGGTAAACAGGTGCAAGGTACTTAAACCACCCCACAATGCAACAGAACCTTCCACAATGGCAGCACTGTTTGTGAGAGCCAGGAGGCTGCGTATTCAGGCTCTTGCACAGAGGAGAATGAGACAGGAATGTATATGCAGGCTGCGCATCACTCTGTTCCAGCACACTGAAGAGGACATCCATGACAAGTACAGGCTGCCCCACGATCATATTGGACCTGATTGAGGAGCTGAAACCCTATTTGGAACACCCTACACGTAGGACACAAACAATTCCCACACATGTGCAGGTCCTGTGCTCCCTGCACCTCCTGGCGTCAGGGAGTTTTCAACGGGTCATAGCGGAGGTTGGTGGGGTGTCACAGAGTGCACTTTCGCGCTTTTTCCATGCCTTCCTCGATGCAATGCTACAGAGGCTAGCACATCACATATACTTCCCCACCACCCAACAGGCATTACAGCAAACCAAACTTGACTTCTACCAGATTGCACGTTTCCCCCACGTCATTGGCTGCATCGATGGGACCCATGTGGCCATCACACCCCCATCAGCAACTGAATATGTCTACAGAAACCGTAAATGCTACCATTCCCTCAATATACAGATTGTGTGCAACGCAAAGTATATCATCAATGACATTGTACCCAAATACCCTGGCAGTACACATGACTCTTTCATCTTTAGACACAGTGGAATACACAGATGTCTGAGTGCTGGAAAGTTTGGGGAGGGATACCTGCTAGGTAAATACATGGCACACATCCATACATCCACTACATCACTGGAGGGTGGGGACACTGACTTACCTATTGTGTGTATCCCTGCAGGTGACAGTGCCTATGCAGTGCGGGACTTCATCCTGACCCCGTATCTGGATCCAGCCAATGCAAGTGAGAGGAGATACAACAGGGCACACAGATCTACACGCTGCGCCATTGAGCGTACGTTTGGAATCCTAAAGAGCCGGTTCCGGTGCCTGCATAAAAGTGGAGGCGCACTGCAATACAGCCCTGAGACCTGCTGTAAAATCGTGGCAAGCTGTGCAATGCTCCATAACATGGCTATGAGGAAAGGCACCACAATTGACGTGACCGATACAGACACATCGGATGACGATTGCCCTGCTCCCCCTGGCAGACCAGCATCAGGAGTCGGGGCAGCTGCTGGACGCCAGAGACGGACTGAGATCACACAAAACTACTTCTAGGTGAGTAATGATGACATGAGACAAAAAATGATTATAATGTGTGCTGTGTTTATTCACACTTCACAATCATTAAGTATTGCTGTACCCAGCACATGTTATGCACACAGTGCAGGTACGGCACAAGTAACTGTGCAATCTGCAATGTTGGGTTACATCACCCTTTTTTGCTCAATTGTCACTGGACAGTTTACCTCCTTCGGTGACACATTGGTGGTGTTTGACGTCCAGGCTGAGTTCCCTCTGTGGTGTTCCTGGGTCCTGCACCTTGTCTGGAACTGCGCCGTCTTGCTCCAGGCAATGTAGGAGTGATGCTGCTCCTACTGGAGGTTTCCTCACTCTCGCCAGAGGCCATGAGAGCGGTGCCACCTGAGTTGGCTGTCTGCATCTGCTCCACTGCACTGGTTACCTGTGCTAGCCCTCTTGCTATGTCCTGACAGCAGTGCGACATTTCCACCTGCATGGTGATGCTCCTACGTGTCATGTTGCTGGTGGTGGTGCAGAGGCGGTTCACGGCCTTAGTATACGTGTGCAGTCGTGCATTGGCACGTCGGGCAGCCCTGTCACTGGCTTCTTGCTTGTGCCTCAGAGTGTCACAGAGGTCACGTATGGCCCCTGCCATGGCCATGATGCCCTCCCCAATGTTTCGCTGATTTCTGTTGAGAGTGCATAGCTGCCTATTTATTGTGCGCAATGATTTACATTGCAGGCACTGTACCTGCAGCATGCTGTGTTCCAGGCCAGAAAACATGGTGTCCTCCGCTTCAGTGGCAGTGCTGCTCCTGGGCCTTGACCTGCGTCTTTCCAGGGATGGAATTCTCGGCCTTGGTGTGTCCTGACTCGGCATGTGTGACACACCCTGATTCCCCTCTCTTCTGTCACTGTCCTCCCCTGTGGCCTATATGTCATCCTCAAATGGCGGCAGTGGGGGCACATGTGTGCGCTTCCTGCGCAGGATTGGTGTGTGCTCCGTATCATCACTGGAGTCCCCATCGTCATGATGCTCCTCAGGATGTTCTGGCTCCTCTCCCTCTGCACTGTCATCACATGCCCTTGATTGTGCTGTGGATGTAAAGGGGACTACATGAGTTTGTGTCTTTGTCTGCAATTTGCACTCAATAAAGTTTCTACAGTTTGTCTCGGCTAACTTCTGACCCTGTATCATTCACTTATCCCCAACCCACATGTTGCATTAGATTTCCTATGTCTCATGGACACACTGTCAGACATATTACTACAAGTTCCATGATGCATTGCTGGGTGTGTTGCAAGACTTGGACTGGAATGACATTTTTTGTGTATATTTTGCGCATTTGGGGAAGTGTGCATGGAAGGGGGATCAGTGCAGATTGATTTGGCATGCATCTTACCTTGGCTGCTGGATGCAGGGTCGGAGCTGTCAATGTCAGCCACACCACCGACGCACTCAGGCAGGAGAGTGGACTCAACAAGCTCCTCGTGGGGTGTTGGTCATGCTGCTGTGGATGGTCCTCCCCCGGTCTTGTTTGCATCCTTTAGTCTGGCTGCCACCCTCTCCTTCGACCTCTGCCGCATATCGTACCATCGCTTACGCAATTCCTCGATAGTGCGATTCGTCACACCCACAGCATTCACCTTCTGTTGAATCTCCAGCCAGATTTTGCGTTTCCTCGCTTCTGGGACTCGCAGTGCCTTTTTCCCAAATAGGAGCTCATGGCTACAAACCATCTCCTCTATGAGGACCTCCTGCTCCTTGTCAGAGAACTTGTGCTTTCTCTTTCTCTTCTCTGCCTCCTTGCCCTCATGTTGCTTGTGGGACTCCATTTGGGTTTGTTCTCTCCTGGGATGCCTCCTCACACTCTCCAAACAGCCTCTGGGTGTGGCTCAGGTAAGCAGGTGCAGGAAATTACTCCCACTTCCTGGTTGTGATGTCTCAGGCTGCACCTGTATTGCAGATTCCCGTTTTTGCGATTTCTTAATTTGCGAATTGCGCAATTAAGGAATCGCAAATGATGTTTCTGAGACTTTTTTGCGATTATTAAGAAATCGCTAATCATTTGCGATTTTTTTGTTACATACCGATTTGCGAATCTCAAATTGCTAATTGCAAAATATCGCAATTTGAGATTCGCAAAACGGGACTTTCATACCTATGCCCCCTAGTTCTTAGGCTACAGAGCAGCTCTGCTGATCTGGTTCTCTGGCTCTACAACAACTCTGCTGACCTGGTTCTCTGGCTCTAAAGCAGCTCTGCTGAACCGGTTCTATGGCTCTAAAGCAGTTCTGCTGACATGGTTCTCTGGCTCTAGAGCAGCTCTGCTGACCTGGTTCTCTCCCTCTAAAGCAGCTCTGCTGACCTGGTTCTCTGGTTCTAGAGCAGCTCTGCTGAACTGGTTCTTAGGCTCTAGAGCAGCTCTGCTGACCTGGTTCTCTGGCTCTAAGGCAGCTCTGCAGACCTGGTTCTATGGCTCTAAAGCAGCTCTGCTGACTTGGTTCTCTGGTTCTAGAGCAGCTCTGCTGACCTGGTTCACTGGCTCTAAAGCAGCTCTGCTGGCCTGGTTCTCTCCCTCTAAAGCAGCTCTGCTGACCTGGTTTCTCTGGCTCTACAGCAGCTCTGCTGACCTTTTTCTCTAGCTCTAGAGCAGCTCTGCTGACCTGGTTCTCTGGCTCTACAACAGCTCTGCTGACCTGGTTCTCTCGCTCTAAAGCAGTTCTGCCGACCTGGTTCTCTCACTCTAAAGCAGATCTACTGACCTGGTTTCTCTGGCTCTACAGCAGCTCTGCTGACCTGGTTCTCGGGCTCTAGAGCAGCTCTGCTGACCTGGTTCTTCGGCTCTAGAGCAGCTCTGCTGACCTGGTTCTCTGGCTCTAAAGCAGCTCTGTTGACTTGGTTCTATGGATCTAAAGAAGCTCTGCTGACTTGGTTCTCTGGCTCTAGAATAGCTCTCCTGACCTGGTTCTCTGGCTCTAAAGCAGCTCTGCTGACCTGTTTCTCTCCCTCTAAATCATCTCTGCTGACCTGGTTCTCTGCCTCTAGAGCAGCTCTGCTGACCTGGTTCTATGGCTCTACAGCAGCTCTGCTGACCTGGTTCTCTGGCTCTAGAGCAGCTCTGCTGACCTGGTTCTCTGGCTCTAAAGCAGCTCTGCTGCCCTGGTTCTCTGGCTCTAAAGCAGCTCTGGTGACCTGGTTCTCTGCCTCTAGAGCAGCTCTGCTGACCTGGTTCTATGGCTCTAAAGCAGCTCTGCTGACTTGGTTCTCTGGTTCTAGAGCAGCTCTGCTGACCTGGTTCACTGGCTCTAAAGCACCTCTGCTGGCCTGGTTCTCTCCCTCTAAAGCTGCTCTGCTGACCTGGTTTCTCTGGCTCTACAGCAGCTCTGCTGACCTTTTTCTCTGGTTCTAGAGCAGCTCTGCTGACCTGGTTCACTGGCTCTAAAGCACCTCTGCTGGCCTGGTTCTCTCCCTCTAAAGCTGCTCTGCTGACCTGGTTTCTCTGGCTCTACAGCAGCTCTGCTGACCTTTTTCTCTGGCTCTAGAGCAGCTCTGCTGACCTAGTTCTTAGGCTCTAGAGCAGCTCTGCTGACCTGGTTCGCTGGCTCTACAACAGCTCTGCTGACCTGGTTCTCTGGCTCTAAAGCAGCTCTGCTGACCAGGTTCTATGGCTCTAAAGCAGTTCTGCTGACCTGTTTCTCTGGCTCTAGAGCAGCTCTGCTGACCTGGTCCCTTGGCTCTAAAGCAGCTTTGCTGACCTGGTTCTCTCCCTCTAAAGCAGCTCTGCCGACCTGGTTCTCACGCTCTAAAGCAGATCTACTGAGCGGGTTTCTCTGGCTCTACAGCAGCTCTGCTGACCTGGTTCTCTGGCTCTAGAGCAGCTCTGCTGACCTGGTTCTTGGGCTCTAAAGCAGCTCTGCTGGCCTGGTTTCTGTGGCTCTAAAGCAGCTCTGCTGGCATGGTTCTCTCCCTCTAAAGCAGCTCTGCTGACCTGGTTTCTCTGGCTCTACAGCAGCTCTGTTGACCTTTTTCTCTGGCTCTAGAGAAGCTCTGCTGTCCTAGTTCTTAGGCTCTAGAGCAGCTCTGCTGACCTTGTTCTATGGCTCTACAACAGCTCTGCTGACCTGGTTCTCTGGCCCTAAAGCAGCTTTGCTGACCTGGTTCTCTCCCTCTAAAGCAGCTCTGCCGACCTGGTTCTCTCGCTCTAAAGCAGATCTACTGACCTGGTTTCTCTGGCTCTACAGCAGCTCTGCTGACCTAGTTCTCTGGCTCTAGAGCAGCTCTGCTGACCTGGTTCTTGGGCCCTAGAGCAGCTCTGCTGACCTGGTTCTCTGGCTCTAAAGCAGTTCTGCTGACTTGGTTCTATGGATCTAAAGAAGCTCTGCTGACCTGGTTCTCTGCCTCTAGAGCAGCTCTGCTGACCTGGTTCTATGGCTCTAAAGCAGCTCTGATGTCCTGGTTCTCTGGCTCTAGAGCAGCTCTGCTGACCTGGTTCTCTGGCTCTAAAGCAGCTCTGCTGCCCTGGTTCTCTGGCTCTAAAGCAGCTCTGCTGACCTGGTTCTCTGCCTCTAGAGCAGCTCTGCTGACCTGGATCTCTGGCTCTAAAGCAGCTCTGCTGACCTGGTTCTTTGGTTCTAGAGCAGCTCTGCTGAACTGGTTCTTAGGCTCTAGAGCAGCTCTGCTGACCTGGTTCTCTGGCTCTAAAGCAGCTCTGCTGACCTGGTTCTATGGCCCTAAAGCAGCTCTGCTGACTTGGTTCTCTGGTTCTAGGGCAGCTCTGCTGACCTGGTTCTCTGGCTCTAAAGCAGCTCTGTTGACCTGATTCACTGGCTCCAAAGCAGCTATGCTGGCCTGGTTCTCTCCCTCTAAAGCAGCTCTGCTGACCTTTTTCTCTGGCTCTAGATCAGCGCTGCTGGCCTGGTTCTTAAGCTCTAGAGAGGCTCTGCTGACCTGGTTCTCTGGCTCTACAACAGCTCTGCTGACCTGGTTCTCTGGCTCTAAAGCAGCTCTGCTGACCAGGTTCTATGGATCTAAAGCAGCTCTGCTGACCTGGTTCTATGCCTCTAGAGCAGCTCTGCTGACCTGTTTCTCTCCCTCTAAATCATCTCTGCTGACCTGGTTCTCTGCCTCTAGAGCAGCTCTGCTGACCTGGTTCTATTGCTCTAAAGCAGCTCTGCTGACCTGGTTCTCTGGCTCTAGAGCAGCTCTGCTGACCTGGTTCTCTGGCTCTAAAGCAGCTCTGCTGCCCTGGTTCTCTGGCTCTAAAGCAGCTCTGCTGACCTGGTTCTCTGCCTCTAGAGCAGCTCTGCTGACCTGGTTCTATGGCTCTAAAGCAGCTCTGCTGACTTGGTTCTCTGGTTCTAGAGCAGCTCTGCTGACCTGGTTCACTGGCTCTAAAGCACCTCTGCTGGCCTGGTTCTCTCCCTCTAAAGCTGCTCTGCTGACCTGGTTTCTCTGGCTCTACAGCAGCTCTGCTGACCTTTTTCTCTGGCTCTAGAGCAGCTCTGCTGACCTAGTTCTTAGGCTCTAGAGCAGCTCTGCTGACCTGGTTCTCTGACTCTACAACAGCTCTGCTGACCTGGTTCTCTGGCTCTAAAGCAGCTCTGCTGACCAGGTTCTATGGCTCTAAAGCAGTTCTGCTGACCTGTTTCTCTGGCTCTAGAGCAGCTCTGCTGACCTAGTCCCTTGACTCTAAAGCAGCTTTGCTGACCTGGTTCTCTCCCTCTAAAGCAGCTCTGCCGACCTGATTCTCACGCTCTAAAGCAGATCTACTGACCTGGTTTCTCTGGCTCTACAGCATCTCTGCTGACGTGGTTCTCTGGCTCTAGAGCAGCTCTGCTGACCTGGTTCTTGGGCTCTAAAGCAGCTCTGCTGGCCTGGTTTCTGTGGCTCTAAAGCAGCTCTGCTGACCTGGTTCTCTGGCTCTAAAGCAGCTCTGCTGACCTGGTTCTCTGCCTCTAGAGCAGCTCTGCTGACCTGGTTCTATGGCTCTAAAGCAGCTCTGATGTCCTGGTTCTCTGGCTCTAGAGCAGCTCTGCTGACCTGGTTCTCTGGCTCTAAAGCAGCTCTGCTGCCCTGGTTCTCTGGCTCTAAAGCAGCTCTGCTGACCTGGTTCTCTGCCTCTAGAGCAGCTCTGCTGACCTGGATCTCTGGCTCTAAAGCAGCTCTGCTGACCTGGTTCTTTGGTTCTAGAGCAGCTCTGCTGAACTGGTTCTTAGGCTCTAGAGCAGCTCTGCTGACCTGGTTCTCTGGCTCTAAAGCAGCTCTGCTGACCTGGTTCTATGGCCCTAAAGCAGCTCTGCTGACTTGGTTCTCTGGTTCTAGGGCAGCTCTGCTGACCTGGTTCTCTGGCTCTAAAGCAGCTCTGTTGACCTGATTCACTGGCTCCAAAGGAGCTCTGCTGGCCTGGTTCTCTCCCTCTAAAGCAGCTCTGCTGACCTTTTTCTCTGGCTCTAGATCAGCGCTGCTGGCCTGGTTCTTAAGCTCTAGAGAGGCTCTGCTGACCTGGTTCTCTGGCTCTACAACAGCTCTGCTGACCTGGTTCTCTGGCTCTAAAGCAGCTCTGCTGACCAGGTTCTATGGATCTAAAGCAGCTCTGCTGACCTGGTTCTATGCCTCTAGAGCAGCTCTGCTGACCTGTTTCTCTCCCTCTAAATCATCTCTGCTGACCTGGTTCTCTGCCTCTAGAGCAGCTCTGCTGACCTGGTTCTATGGCTCTAAAGCAGCTCTGCTGACCTGGTTCTCTGGCTCTAGAGCAGCTCTGCTGACCTGGTTCTCTGGCTCTAAAGCAGCTCTGCTGCCCTGGTTCTCTGGCTCTAAAGCAGCTCTGCTGACCTGGTTCTCTGCCTCTAGAGCAGCTCTGCTGACCTGGTTCTATGGCTCTAAAGCAGCTCTGCTGACTTGGTTCTCTGGTTCTAGAGCAGCTCTGCTGACCTGGTTCACTGGCTCTAAAGCACCTCTGCTGGCCTGGTTCTCTCCCTCTAAAGCTGCTCTGCTGACCTGGTTTCTCTGGCTCTACAGCAGCTCTGCTGACCTTTTTCTCTGGCTCTAGAGCAGCTCTGCTGACCTGGTTCTCTGACTCTACAACAGCTCTGCTGACCTGGTTCTCTGGCTCTAAAGCAGCTCTGCTGACCAGGTTCTATGGCTCTAAAGCAGTTCTGCTGACCTGTTTCTCTGGCTCTAGAGCAGCTCTGCTGACCTAGTCCCTTGACTCTAAAGCAGCTTTGCTGACCTGGTTCTCTCCCTCTAAAGCAGCTCTGCCGACCTGATTCTCACGCTCTAAAGAAGATCTACTGACCTGGTTTCTCTGGCTCTACAGCATCTCTGCTGACCTGGTTCTCTGGCTCTAGAGCAGCTCTGCTGACCTGGTTCTTGGGCTCTAAAGCAGCTCTGCTGGCCTGGTTTCTGTGGCTCTAAAGCAGCTCTGCTGACCTGGTTCTCTGGCTCTAAAGCAGCTCTGCTGACCTGGTTCTATGGCTCTAAAGCAGCTCTGCTGACATGGTTCTATGGCTCTAGAGCAGCTCTGCTGACCTGGTTCTCTGGATGTAAAGCAGCTCTGCTGACCTGGTTCTCTCCCTCTAAAGAGCTCTGCTGACCTGGTTCTCTGCCTCTAGAGCAGCTCTGCTGACCTGGTTCTCTGCCTCTAGAGCAGCTCTGCTGACCTGGTTCTGTGGCTCTAAAGCAGCTCTGCTGACCTGGTTCTCTGGCTCTAGAGCAGCTCTGCTGACCTGGTTCTCTGGCTCTAAAGCAGTTCTGCTGACCTGGTTCTCTCCCTCTAAAGCAGCTCTGCAGACCTGGTTTCTCTGGCTCTACAGCAGCTCTGCTGACCTGGTTCTCGGCCTCTAGAGCAGCTCTGCTGACCTGGTTCTCTGCCTCTAGTGCAGCTCTGCTCACCTGGTTCTCTGGCTCTAAAGCAGCTCTGCTCACCTGGTTCTCTGGCTCTAAAGCAGCTCTGCTGACCTGGTTCTCTGGCTTTAGAGCAGCTCTGCTGACCTGGATCTCTGGCTCTAAAGCAACTCTGCTGACCTGGTTCTCTCCCTCTAAAGTAGCTCTGCAGACCTGGTTTCTCTGGCTCTACAGCAGCTCTGCTGACCTGGTTCTCGGCCTCTAGAGCAGCTCTGCTCACCTGGTTTCTCTGGCTCTATAGCAGGTCTGCTGACCTGGTTCTCTGGCTCTACAGCAGGTCTGCTGACCTAGGGGCAAATGTATGAACCAAAATGTTTGTCACAAACACTGCGAATCGCAAAAAACAGCGTTTGCGACTAAATTCTCGCAATTTCATATGTATGACACACATTCCCAGTGCAAAATAAGAAATCGCTAAATTAGCGATTTTTTAGGCTGCGAAACTCCAAAATTGCAATAGAGCTTGCGATTTCTTAAATTGCGATATTCTCAATTTGCAAAAATCGCAAAAAGGATATCGCAAAATAAGAAATCGCAAGCAAATGTATGAAACACTCGCTAATTGCAAAATCACGAAATTCGCTAAGTAAGAAATCGCAATTAACACCAAGTGCATATAGGTGGTAAACAGGTGCAAGGTGCTTAAACCACCCCACAATGCAACAGAACCTTCCACAATGGCAGCACTGTTTGTGATAGCCAGGAGGCTGCGTATTCAGGCTCTTGCACAGAGGAGAATGAGACAGAAACGTATATGCAGGCTGCGCATCACTCTGTTCCAGTACACTGAAGAGGACATCCATGACAAGTACAGGCTGCCCCACGATCATATTGGACCTGATTGAGGAGCTGAAACCCTATTTGGAACACCCTACACGTAGGACACAAACAATTCCCACACATGTGCAGGTCCTGTGCTCCCTGCACCTCCTGGCGTCAGGGAGTTTTCAACGGGTCATAGCGGAGGTTGGTGGGGTGTCACAGAGTGCACTTTCGCGCTTTTTCCATGCCTTCCTCGATGCAATGCTACAGAGGCTAGCACATCACATATACTTCCCCACCACCCAACAGGCATTACAGCAAACCAAACTTGACTTCTACCAGATTGCACGTTTCCCCCACGTCATTGGCTGCATCGATGGGACCCATGTGGCCATCACACCCCCATCAGCAACTGAATATGTCTACAGAAACCGTAAATGCTACCATTCCCTCAATATACAGATTGTGTGCAACGCAAAGTATATCATCAATGACATTGTACCCAAATACCCTGGCAGTACACATGACTCTTTCATCTTTAGACACAGTGGAATACACAGATGTCTGAGTGCTGGAAAGTTTGGGGAGGGATACCTGCTAGGTAAATACATGGCACACATCCATACATCCACTACATCACTGGAGGGTGGGGACACTGACTTACCTATTGTGTGTATCCCTGCAGGTGACAGTGCCTATGCAGTGCGGGACTTCATCCTGACCCCGTATCTGGATCCAGCCAATGCAAGTGAGAGGAGATACAACAGGGCACACAGATCTACACGCTGCGCCATTGAGCATACGTTTGGAATCCTAAAGAGCCGGTTCCGGTGCCTGCATAAAAGTGGAGGCGCACTGCAATACAGCCCTGAGACCTGCTGTAAAATCGTGGCAAGCTGTGCAATGCTCCATAACATGGCTATGAGGAAAGGCACCACAATTGATGTGACCGATACAGACACATCGGATGACGATTGCCCTGCTCCCCCTGGCAGACCAGCATCAGGAGTCGGGGCAGCTGCTGGACGCCAGAGACGGACTGAGATCACACAAAACTACTTCTAGGTGAGTAATGATGACATGAGACAAAAAATGATTATAATGTGTGCTGTGTTTATTCACACTTCACAATCATTAAGTATTGCTGTACCCAGCACATGTTATGCACACAGTGCAGGTACGGCACAAGTAACTGTGCAATCTGCAATGTTGGGTTACATCACCCTTTTTTGCTCAATTGTCACTGGACAGTTCACCTCCTTCGGTGACACATTGGTGGTGTTTGACGTCCAGGCTGAGTGCCCTCTGTGGTGTTCCTGGGTCCTGCACCTTGTCTGGAACTGCGCCGTCTTGCTCCAGGCAATGTAGGAGTGATGCTGCTCCTACTGGAGGTTTCCTCACTCTCGCCAGAGGCCATGAGAGCGGTGCCACCTGAGTTGGCTGTCTGCATCTGCTCCACTGCACTGGTTACCTGTGCTAGCCCTCTTGCTATGTCCTGACAGCAGTGCGACATTTCCACCTGCATGGTGATGCTCCTACGTGTCATGTTGCTGGTGGTGGTGCAGAGGCAGTTCACGGCCTTAGTATACGTGTGCAGTCGTGCATTGGCACGTCGGGCAGCCCTGTCACTGGCTTCTTGCTTGTGCCTCAGAGTGTCACAGAGGTCACGTATGGCCCCTGCCATGGCCATGATGCCCTACCCCATGTTTCGCTGATTTCTGTTGAGAGTGCATAGCTGCCTATTTATTGTGCGCAATGATTTACATTGCAGGCGCTGTACCTGCAGCATGCTGTGTTCCAGGCCAGAAAACATGGTGTCCTCCGCTTCAGTGGCAGTGCTGCTCCTGGGCCTTGACCTGCGTCTTTCCAGGGATGGAATACTCGGCCTTGGTGTGTCCTGACTCGGCATGTGTGACACACCCTGACTCCCCTCTCTTCTGTCACTGTCCTCCCCTGTGGCCTATATGTCATCCTCAAATGGAGGCAGTGGGGGCACATGTGTGCGCTTCCTGCGCAGGATTGGTGTGTGCTCCGTATCATCACTGGAGTCCCCATCTTCATGATGCTCCTCAGGATGTTCTGGCTCCTCTCCCTCTGCACTGTCATCACATGCCCTTGATTGTGCTGTGGATGTAAAGGGGACTACATGAGTTTGTGTCTTTGTCTGCAATTTGCACTCAATAAAGTTTCTACAGTTTGTCTCGGCTAACTTCTGACCCTGTATCATTCACTTATCCCCAACCCACATGTTGCATTAGATTTCCTATGTCTCATGGACACACTGTCAGACATATTACTACAAGTTCCATGATGCATTGCTGGGTGTGTTGCAAGACTTGGACTGGAATTACATTTTTTGTGTATATTTTGCGCATTTGGGGAAGTGTGCATGGAAGGGGGATCAGTGCAGATTGATTTGGCATGCATCTTACCTTGTCTGCTGGATGCAGGGTCGGAGCTGTCAATGTCAGCCACACCACCGACGCACTCAGGCAGGAGAGTGGACTCAACAAGCTCCTCGTGGGGTGTTGGTCGTGCTGCTGTGGATGGTCCTCCCCCGGTCTTGTTTGCATCCTTTAGTCTGGCTGCCACCCTCTCCTTCGACCTCTGCCGCATATCGTACCATCGCTTACGCAATTCCTCGATAGTGCGATTCGTCACACCCACAGCATTCACCTTCTGTTGAATCTCCAGCCAGATTTTGCGTTTCCTCGCTTCTGGGACTCGCAGTGCCTTTTTCCCAAATAGGAGCTCATGGCTGCAAACCATCTCCTCTATGAGGACCTCCTGCTCCTTGTCAGAGAACTTGTGCTTTCTCTTTCTCTTCTCTGCCTCCTTGCCCTCATGTTGCTTGTGGGACTCCATTTGGGTTTGTTCTCTCCTGGGATGCCTCCTCACACTCTCTTAACAGCCTCTGGGTGTGGCTCAGGTAAGCAGGTGCAGGAAATTACTCCCACTTCCTGGTTGTGATGTCTCAGGCTGCACCTGTATTGCAGAATCCCGTTTTTGCGATTTCTTAATTTGCGAATTTCGCAATTAAGGAATCGCAAATGATGTTTCTGAGACTTTTTTGCGATTATTAAGAAATCGCTAATCATTTGCGATTTTTTTTTTACATACCGATTTGCGAATCTCAAATTGCTAATTGCAAAATATCGCAATTTGAGATTCGCAAAACGGGACTTTCATACATATGCCCCCTAGTTCTTAGGCTACAGAGCAGCTCTGCTGATCTGGTTCTCTGGCTCTACAAAAACTCTGCTGACCTGGTTCTCTGGCTATAAAGCAGCTCTGCTGAACCGGTTCTATGGCTCTAAAGCAGTTCTGCTGACATGGTTCTCTGGCTCTAGAGCAGCTCTGCTGACCTGGTTCTCTCCCTCTAAAGCAGCTCTGCTGACCTGGTTCTCTGGTTCTAGAGCAGCTCTGCTGAACTGGTTCTTAGGCTCTAGAGCAGCTCTGCTGACCTGGTTCTCTGGCTCTAAGGCAGCTCTGCAGACCTGGTTCTATGGCTCTAAAGCAGCTCTGCTGACTTGGTTCTCTGGTTCTAGAGCAGCTCTGCTGACCTGGTTCACTGGCTCTAAAGCAGCTCTGCTGGCCTGGTTTCTGTGGCTCTAAAGCAGCTCTGCTGGCCTGGTTCTCTCCCTCTAAAGCAGCTCTGCTGACCTGGTTTCTCTGGCTCTACAGCAGCTCTGCTGACCTTTTTCTCTGGCTCTAGAGCAGCTCTGCTGACCTAGTTCTTAGGCTCTAGAGCAGCTCTGCTGACCTGGTTCTCTGGCTCTACAACAGCTCTGCTGACCTGGTTCTCTCGCTCTAAAGCAGTTCTGCCGACCTGGTTCTCTCACTCTAAAGCAGATCTACTGACCTGGTTTCTCTGGCTCTACAGCAGCTCTGCTGACCCGGTTCTCTGGCTCTAGAGCAGCTCTGCTGACCTGGTTCTTGGGCTCTAGAGCAGCTCTGCTGACCTGGTTCTCTGGCTCTAAAGCAGCTCTGCTGACTTGGTTCTATGGATCTAAAGAAGCTCTGCTACCTTGGTTCTCTGGCTCTAGAATAGCTCTGCTGACCTGGTTCTCTGGCTCTAAAGCAGCTCTGCTGACCTGTTTCTCTCCCTCTAAATCATCTCTGCTGACCTGGTTCTCTGCCTCTAGAGCAGCTCTGCTGACCTGGTTCTATGGCTCTAAAGCAGCTCTGCTGACCTGGTTCTCTGGCTCTAGAGCAGCTCTGCTGACCTGGTTCTCTGGCTCTAAAGCAGCTCTGCTGCCCTGGTTCTCTGGCTCTAAAGCAGCTCTGCTGACATGGTTCTCTGCCTCTAGAGCAGCTCTGCTGACCTGGTTCTATGGCTCTAAAGCAGCTCTGCTGACTTGGCTCTCTGGTTCTAGAGCAGCTCTGCTGACCTGGTTCACTGGCTCTAAAGCACCTCTGCTGGCCTGGTTCTCTCCCTCTAAAGCTGCTCTGCTGACCTGGTTTCTCTGGCTCTACAGCAGCTCTGCTGACCTTTTTCTCTGGTTCTAGAGCAGCTCTGCTGACCTGGTTCACTGGCTCTAAAGCACCTCTGCTGGCCTGGTTCTCTCCCTCTAAAGCTGCTCTGCTGACCTGGTTTCTCTGGCTCTACAGCAGCTCTGCTGACCTTTTTCTCTGGCTCTAGAGCAGCTCTGCTGACCTAGTTCTTAGGCTCTAGAGCAGCTCTGCTGACCTGGTTCTCTGGCTCTACAACAGCTCTGCTGACCTGGTTCTCTGGCTCTAAAGCAGCTCTGCTGACCAGGTTCTATGGCTCTAAAGCAGTTCTGCTGACCTGTTTCTCTGGCTCTAGAGCAGCTCTGCTGACCTGGTCCCTTGGCTCTAAAGCAGCTTTGCTGACCTGGTTCTCTCCCTCTTAAGCAGCTCTGCCGACCTGGTTCTCACGCTCTAAAGCAGATCTACTGACCTGGTTTCTCTGGCTCTACAGCAGCTCTGCTGAGCTGGTTCTCTAGCTCTAGAGCAGCTCTGCTGACCTGGTTCTTGGGCTCTAAAGCAGCTCTGCTGGCCTGGTTTCTGTGGCTCTAAAGCAGCTCTGCTGGCATGGTTCTCTCCCTCTAAAGCAGCTCTGCTGACCTGGTTTCTCTGGCTCTACAGCAGCTCTGTTGACCTTTTTCTCTGGCTCTAGAGAAGCTCTGCTGTCCTAGTTCTTAGGCTCTAGAGCAGCTCTGCTGACCTGGTTCTATGGCTCTATAACAGCTCTGCTGACCTGGTTCTCTGGCCCTAAAGCAGCTTTGCTGACCTGGTTCTCTCCCTCTAAAGCAGCTCTGCCGACCTGGTTCTCTCGCTCTAAAGCAGATCTACTGACCTGGTTTCTCTGGCTCTACAGCAGCTCTGCTGACCTAGTTCTCTGGCTCTAGAGCAGCTCTGCTGACCTGGTTCTTGGGCCCTAGAGCAGCTCTGCTGACCTGGTTCTCTGGCTCTAAAGCAGTTCTGCTGACTTGGTTCTATGGATCTAAAGAAGCTCTGCTGACCTGGTTCTCTGCCTCTAGAGCAGCTCTGCTGACCTGGTTCTATGGCTCTAAAGCAGCTCTGATGTCCTGGTTCTCTGGCTCTAGAGCAGCTCTGCTGACCTGGTTCTCTGGCTCTAAAGCAGCTCTGCTGCCCTGGTTCTCTGGCTCTAAAGCAGCTCTGCTGACCCGGTTCTCTGCCTCTAGAGCAGCTCTGCTGACCTGGATCTCTGGCTCTAAAGCAGCTCTGCTGACCTGGTTCTTTGGTTCTAGAGCAGCTCTGCTGAACTGGTTCTTAGGCTCTAGAGCAGCTCTGCTGACCTGGTTCTCTGGCTCTAAAGCAGCTCTGCTGACCTGGTTCTATGGCCCTAAAGCAGCTCTGCTGACTTGGTTCTCTGGTTCTAGGGCAGCTCTGCTGACCTGGTTCTCTGGCTCTAAAGCAGCTCTGTTGACTTGATTCACTGGCTCCAAAGCAGCTCTGCTGGCCTGGTTCTCTCTCTCTAAAGCAGCTCTGCTGATCTTTTTCTCTGGCTCTAGATCAGCGCTGCTGGCCTGGTTCTTAAGCTCTAGAGAGGCTCTGGTGACCTGGTTCTCTGGCTCTACAACAGCTCTGCTGACCTGGTTCTCTGGCTCTAAAGCAGCTCTGCTGACCAGGTTCTATGGATCTAAAGCAGCTCTGCTGACCTGGTTCTATGGCTCTAGAGCAGCTCTGCTGACCTGTTTCTCTCCCTCTAAATCATCTCTGCTGACCTGGTTCTCTGCCTCTAGAGCAGCTCTGCTGACCTGGTTCTATGGCTCTAAAGCAGCTCTGCTGACCTGGTTCTCTGGCTCTAGAGCAGCTCTGCTGACCTGGTTCTCTGGCTCTAAAGCAGCTCGGCTGCCCTGGTTCTCTGGCTCTAAAGCAGCTCTGCTGACCTGGTTCTCTGCCTCTAGAGCAGCTCTGCTGACCTGGTTCTATGGCTCTAAAGCAGCTCTGCTGACTTGGTTCTCTGGCTCTAGGGCAGCTCTGCTGACCCAGTTCTTAGGCTCTAGAGCAGCTCTGCTGACCTGGTTCTCTGGCTCTACAACAGCTCTGCTGACCTGGTTCTCTGGCTCTAAAGCAGCTCTGCTGACCAGGTTCTATGGCTCTAAAGCAGTTCTGCTGACCTGTTTCTCTGGCTCTAGAGCAGCTCTGCTGACCTGGTCCCTTGGCTCTAAAGCAGCTTTGCTGACCTGGTTCTCTCCCTCTTAAGCAGCTCTGCCGACCTGGTTCTCACGCTCTAAAGCAGATCTACTGACCTGGTTTCTCTGGCTCTACAGCAGCTCTGCTGACCTGGTTCTCTAGCTCTAGAGCAGCTCTGCTGACCTGGTTCTTGGGCTCTAAAGCAGCTCTGCTGGCCTGGTTTCTGTGGCTCTAAAGCAGCTCTGCTGGCATGGTTCTCTCCCTCTAAAGCAGCTCTGCTGACCTGGTTTCTCTGGCTCTACAGCAGCTCTGTTGACCTTTTTCTCTGGCTCTAGAGAAGCTCTGCTGTCCTAGTTCTTAGGCTCTAGAGCAGCTCTGCTGACCTGGTTCTATGGCTCTATAACAGCTCTGCTGACCTGGTTCTCTGGCCCTAAAGCAGCTTTGCTGACCTGGTTCTCTCCCTCTAAAGCAGCTCTGCCGACCTGGTTCTCTCGCTCTAAAGCAGATCTACTGACCTGGTTTCTCTGGCTCTACAGCAGCTCTGCTGACCTAGTTCTCTGGCTCTAGAGCAGCTCTGCTGACCTGGTTCTTGGGCCCTAGAGCAGCTCTGCTGACCTGGTTCTCTGGCTCTAAAGCAGTTCTGCTGACTTGGTTCTATGGATCTAAAGAAGCTCTGCTGACCTGGTTCTCTGCCTCTAGAGCAGCTCTGCTGACCTGGTTCTATGGCTCTAAAGCAGCTCTGATGTCCTGGTTCTCTGGCTCTAGAGCAGCTCTGCTGACCTGGTTCTCTGGCTCTAAAGCAGCTCTGCTGCCCTGGTTCTCTGGCTCTAAAGCAGCTCTGCTGACCTGGTTCTCTGCCTCTAGAGCAGCTCTGCTGACCTGGATCTCTGGCTCTAAAGCAGCTCTGCTGACCTGGTTCTTTGGTTCTAGAGCAGCTCTGCTGAACTGGTTCTTAGGCTCTAGAGCAGCTCTGCTGACCTGGTTCTCTGGCTCTAAAGCAGCTCTGCTGACCTGGTTCTATGGCCCTAAAGCAGCTCTGCTGACTTGGTTCTCTGGTTCTAGGGCAGCTCTGCTGACCTGGTTCTCTGGCTCTAAAGCAGCTCTGTTGACTTGATTCACTGGCTCCAAAGCAGCTCTGCTGGCCTGGTTCTCTCTCTCTAAAGCAGCTCTGCTGATCTTTTTCTCTGGCTCTACAACAGCTCTGCTGACCTGGTTCTCTGGCTCTAAAGCAGCTCTGCTGACCAGGTTCTATGGATCTAAAGCAGCTCTGCTGACCTGGTTCTATGGCTCTAGAGCAGCTCTGCTGACCTGTTTCTCTCCCTCTAAATCATCTCTGCTGACCTGGTTCTCTGCCTCTAGAGCAGCTCTGCTGACCTGGTTCTATGGCTCTAAAGCAGCTCTGCTGACCTGGTTCTCTGGCTCTAGAGCAGCTCTGCTGACCTGGTTCTCTGGCTCTAAAGCAGCTCGGCTGCCCTGGTTCTCTGGCTCTAAAGCAGCTCTGCTGACCTGGTTCTCTGCCTCTAGAGCAGCTCTGCTGACCTGGTTCTATGGCTCTAAAGCAGCTCTGCTGACTTGGTTCTCTGGTTCTAGAGCAGCTCTGCTGACCTGGTTCACTGGCTCTAAAGCACCTCTGCTGGCCTGGTTCTCTCCCTCTAAAGCTGCTCTGCTGACCTGGTTTCTCTGGCTCTACAGCAGCTCTGCTGACCTTTTTCTCTGGCTCTAGAGCAGCTCTGCTGACCTAGTTCTTAGGCTCTAGAGCAGCTCTGCTGACCTGGTTCTCTGACTCTACAACAGCTCTGCTGACCTGGTTCTCTGGCTCTAAAGCAGCTCTGCTGACCAGGTTCTATGGCTCTAAAGCAGTTCTGCTGACCTGTTTCTCTGGCTCTAGAGCAGCTCTGCTGACCTGGTCCCTTGGCTCTAAAGCAGCTTTGCTGACCTGGTTCTCTCACTCTAAAGCAGCTCTGCCGACCTGGTTCTCACGCTCTAAAGCAGATCTACTGACCTGGTTTCTCTGGCTCTACAGCAGCTCTACTGACCTGGTTCTCTGGCTCTAGAGCAGCTCTGCTGACCTGGTTCTTGGGCTCTAAAGCAGCTCTGCTGGCCTGGTTTCTGTGGCTCTAAAGCAGCTCTGCTGGCCTGGTTCTCTCCCTCTAAAGCAGCTCTGCTGACCTGGTTTCTCTGGCTCTACAGCAGCTCTGTTGACCTTTTTCTCTGGCTCTAGAGCAGCTCTGCTGTCCTAGTTCTTAGGCTCTAGAGCAGCTCTGCTGACCTGGTTCTATGGCTCTACAACAGCTCTGCTGACCTGGTTCTCTGGCCCTAAAGCAGCTTTGCTGACCTGGTTCTCTCCCTCTAAAGCAGCTCTGCTGACCTGGTTCTCTCCCTCTAAAGCAGCTCTGCTGACCTGGTTCTATGGCTCTAGAGCAGCTCTGCTGACCTGGTTCTTGGGCTCTAAAGCAGCTCTGCTGGCCTGGTTTCTGTGGCTCTAAAGCAGCTCTGCTGGCCTGGTTTCTGTGGCTCTACAGCATCTCTGCTGACCTAGTTCTATGGCTCTAGAGCAGCTCTGCTGACCTGGTTCTTGGGCCCTAGAGCAGCTCTGCTGACCTGGTTCTCTGGCTCTAAAGCAGCTCTGCTGACTTGGTTCTATGGATCTAAAGAAGCTCTGCTGACCTGGTTCTCTGCCTCTAGAGCAGCTCTGCTGACCTGGTTCTATGGCTCTAAAGCAGCTCTGATGTCCTGGTTCTCTGGCTCTAGAGCAGTGCTGCTGACCTGGTTCTCTGGCTCTAAAGCAGCTCTGCTGCCCTGGTTCTCTGGCTCTAAAGCAGCTCTGCTGACCTGGTTCTCTGCCTCTAGAGCAGCTCTGCTGACCTGGATCTCTGGCTCTAAAGCAGCTCTGCTGACCTGGTTCTTTGGTTCTAGAGCAGCTCTGCTGAACTGGTTCTTAGGCTCTAGAGCAGCTCTGCTGACCTGGTTCTCTGGCTCTAAAGCAGCTCTGCTGACCTGGTTCTATGGCCCTAAAGCAGCTCTGATGACTTGGTTCTCTGGTTCTAGGGCAGCTCTGCTGACCTGGTTCTCTGGCTCTAAAGCAGCTCTGTTGACCTGATTCACTGGCTCCAAAGCAGCTCTGCTGGCCTGGTTCTCTCCCTCTAAAGCAGCTCTGCTGACCTTTTTCTCTGGCTCTAGATCAGCTCTGCTGGCCTAGTTCTTAAGCTCTAGAGCAGCTCTGCTGACCTGGTTCTCTGGCTCTACAACAGCTCTGCTGACCTGGTTCTCTGGCTCTAAAGCAGCTCTGCTGACCAGGTTCTATGAATCTAAAGAAGCTCTGCTGACCTGGTTCTATGGCTCTAGAGCAGCTCTGCTGACCTGGTTCTCTGGCTCTAAAGCAGCTCTGCTGACCTGTTTCTCTCCCTCTAAATCAGCTCTGCTGACCTGGTTCTCTGCCTCTAGAGCAGCTCCGCTGACCTGGTTCTATGGCTCTAAAGCAGCTCTGCTGACCTGGTTCTCTGGCTCTAGAGCAGCTCTGCTGACCTGGTTCTCTGGCTCTAAAGCAGCTCTGCTGACCTGGTTCTCTGGCTCTAAAGCAGCTCTGCTGACCTGGTTCTACGGCTCTAAAGCAGCTCTGCTGACATGGTTCTATGGCTCTAGAGCAGCTCTGCTGACCTAGTTCTCTGGCTGTAAAGCAGCTCTGCTGACCTGGTTCTCTCCCTCTAAAGACCTCTGCTGACCTGGTTCTCTGCCTCTAGAGCAGCTCTGAAGACCTGGTTCTCTGCCTCTAGAGCAGCTCTGCTGACCTGGTTCTGTGGCTCTAAAGCAGCTCTGCTGACCTGGTTCTCTGGCTCTAGAGCAGCTCTGCTGACTTGGTTTCTCTGGCTCTACAGCAGCTCTGCTGACCTTTTTCTCTGGCTCTAGAGCAGCTCTGCTGACCTTGTTCTTAGGCTCTAGAGCAACTCTGCTGACCTGGTTCTCTGGCTCTACAACAGCTCTGCTGACCTGGTTCTCTGGCTCTAAAGCAGCTCTGCTGCCCTGGTTCTCTGGCTCTAAAGCAGCTCTGCTGACCTGGTTCTCTGCCTCTAGAGCAGCTCTGCTGACCTGGTTCTATGGCTCTAAAGCAGCTCTGCTGACTTGGTTCTCTGGTTCTAGAGCAGCTCTGCTGACCTGGTTCACTGGCTCTAGAGCAGCTCTGCTGACCTAGTTCTTAGGCTCTAGAGCAGCTCTGCTGACCTGGTTCTCTGGCTCTACAACAGCTCTGCTGACCTGGTTCTCTGGCTCTAAAGCAGCTCTGCTGACCAGGCTCTATGGCTCTAAAGCAGTTCTGCTGACCTGTTTCTCTGGCTCTAGAGCAGCTCTGCTGACCTGGTCCCTTGGCTCTAAAGCAGCTTTGCTGACCTGGTTCTCTCCCTCTAAAGCAGCTCTGCCGACCTGGTTCTCACGCTCTAAAGCAGATCTACTGACCTGGTTTCTCTGGCTCTACAGCAGCTCTGCTGACCTGGTTCTCTGGCTCTAGAGCAGCTCTGCTGACCTGGTTCTTGGGCTCTAAAGCAGCTCTGCTGGCCTGGTTTCTGTGGCTCTAAAGCAGCTCTGCTGGCATGGTTCTCTCCCTCTAAAACAGCTCTGCTGACCTGGTTTCTCTGGCTCTACAGCAGCTCTGTTGACCTTTTTCTCTGGCTCTAGAGAAGCTCTGCTGTCCTTGTTCTTAGGCTCTAGAGCAGCTCTGCTGACCTGGTTCTATGGCTCTACAACAGCTCTGCTGACCTGGTTCTCTGGCCCTAAAGCAGCTTTGCTGACCTGGTTCTCTCCCTCTAAAGCAGCTCTGCCGACCTGGTTCTCTGGCTCTAAAGCAGATCTACTGACCTGGTTTCTCTGGCTCTACAGCAGCTCTGCTGACCTAGTTCTCTGGCTCTAGAGCAGCTCTGCTGACCTGGTTCTTGGGCCCTAGAGCAGCTCTTCTGACCTGGTTCTCTGGCTCTAAAGCAGCTCTGCTGACTTGGTTCTATGGATCTAAAGAAGCTCTGCTGACCTGGTTCTCTGCCTCTAGAGCAGCTCTGCTGGCCTGCTTCTATGGCTCTAAAGCAGCTCTGCTGACCTGGTTCTCTGGCTCTAAAGCAGCTCTGCTGCCCTGGTTCTCTGGCTCTAAAGCAGCTCTGCTGACCTGGTTCTCTGCCTCTAGAGCAGCTCTGCTGACCTGGATCTCTGGCTCTAATGCAGCTCTGCTGACCTGGTTCTTTGGTTCTAGAGCAGCTCTGCTGAACTGGTTCTTAGGCTCTAGAGCAGCTCTGCTGACCTGGTTCTCTGGCTCTAAAGCAGCTCTGCTGACCTGGTTCTATGGCCCTAAAGCAGCTCTGCTGACTTGGTTCTCTGGTTCTAGGACAGCTCTGCTGATCTGGTTCTCTGGCTCTAAAGCAGCTCTGTTGACCTGATTCACTGGCTCCAAAGCAGCTCTGCTGGCCTGGTTCTCTCCCTCTAAAGCAGCTCTGCTGACCTTTTTCTCTGGCTCTAGAGCAGCTCTGCTGACCTGGTTCTCTGGCTCTACAACAGCTCTGCTGACCTGGTTCTCTGGCTCTAAAGCAGCTCTGCTGACCAGGTTCTATGGATCTAAAGAAGCTCTGCTGACCTGGTTCTATGGCTCTAGAGCAGCTCTGCTGACCTGTTTCTCTCCCTCTAAATCATCTCTGCTGACCTGGTTCTCTGCCTCTAGAGCAGCTCTGCTGACCTGGTTCTATGGCTCTAAAGCAGCTCTGCTGACCTGGTTCTCTGGCTCTAGAGCAGCTCTGCTGACCTGGTTCTCTGGCTCTAAAGCAGCTCTGCTGCCCTGGTTCTCTGGCTCTAAAGCAGCTCTGCTGACCTGGTTCTCTGCCTCTAGAGCAGCTCTGCTGACCTGGTTCTATGGCTCTAAAGCAGCTCTGCTGACTTGGTTCTCTGGTTCTAGAGCAGCTCTGCTGACCTGGTTCACTGGCTCTAAAGCACCTCTGCTGGCCTGGTTCTCTCCCTCTAAAGCTGCTCTGCTGACCTGGTTTCTCTGGCTCTACAGCAGCTCTGCTGACCTTTTTCTCTGGCTCTAGGGCAGCTCTGCTGACCTAGTTCTTAGGCTCTAGAGCAGCTCTGCTGACCTGGTTCTCTGACTCTACAACAGCTCTGCTGACCTGGTTCTCTGGCTCTAAAGCAGCTCTGCTGACCAGGTTCTATGGCTCTAAAGCAGTTCTGCTGACCTGTTTCTCTGGCTCTAGAGCAGCTCTGCTGACCTGGTCCCTAGGCTCTAAAGCAGCTTTGCTGACCTGGTTCTCTCCCTCTAAAGCAGCTCTGCCGACCTGGTTCTCACGCTCTAAAGCAGATCTACTGACCTGGTTTCTCTGGCTCTACAGCAGCTCTGCTGACCTGGTTCTCTGGCTCTAGAGCAGCTCTGCTGACCTGGTTCTTGGGCTCTAAAGCAGCTCTGCTGGCCTGGTTTCTGTGGCTCTAAAGCAGCTCTGCTGGCCTGGTTCTCTCCCTCTAAAGCAGCTCTGCTGACCTGGTTTCTCTGGCTCTACAGCAGCTCTGCTGACCTGGTTCTCTGGCTCTAGAGCAGCTCTGCTGACCTGGTTCTTGGGCTCTAAAGCAGCTCTGCTGGCCTGGTTTCTGTGGCCCTAAAGCAGCTCTGCTGGCCTGGTTCTCTCCCTCTAAAGCAGCTCTGCTGACCTGGTTCTCTGCCTCTAGAGCAGCTCTGCTGACCTGGTTCTATGGCTCTAAAGCAGCTCTGCTGACTTGGTTCTCTGGTTCAAGAGCAGCTCTGCTGACCTGGTTCACTGGCTCTAGAGCAGCTCTGCTGACCTAGTTCTTAGGCTCTAGAGCAGCTCTGCTGACCTGGTTCTCTGGCTCTACAACAGCTCTGCTGACCTGGTTCTCTGGCTCTAAAGCAGCTCTGCTGACCAGGTTCTATGGCTCTAAAGCAGTTCTGCTGACCTGTTTCTCTGGCTCTAGAGCAGCTCTGCTGACCTGGTCCCTTGGCTCTAAAGCAGCTTTGCTGACCTGGTTCTCTCCCTCTAAAGCAGCTCTGCCGACCTGGTTCTCACGCTCTAAAGCAGATCTACTGACCTGGTTTCTCTGGCTCTACAGCAGCTCTGCTGACCTGGTTCTCTGGCTCTAGAGCAGCTCTGCTGACCTGGTTCTTGGGCTCTAAAGCAGCTCTGCTGGCCTGGTTTCTGTGGCTCTAAAGCAGCTCTGCTGGCATCGTTCTCTCCCTCTAAAACAGCTCTGCTGACCTGGTTTCTCTGGCTCTACAGCAGCTCTGTTGACCTTTTTCTCTGGCTCTAGAGAAGCTCTGCTGTCCTTGTTCTTAGGCTCTAGAGCAGCTCTGCTGACCTGGTTCTATGGCTCTACAACAGCTCTGCTGACCTGGTTCTCTGGCCCTAAAGCAGCTTTGCTGACCTGGTTCTCTCCCTCTAAAGCAGCTCTGCCGACCTGGTTCTCTGGCTCTAAAGCAGATCTACTGACCTGGTTTCTCTGGCTCTACAGCAGCTCTGCTGACCTAGTTCTCTGGCTCTAGAGCAGCTCTGCTGACCTGGTTCTTGGGCCCTAGAGCAGCTCTGCTGACCTGGTTCTCTGGCTCTAAAGCAGCTCTGCTGACTTGGTTCTATGGATCTAAAGAAGCTCTGCTGACCTGGTTCTCTGCCTCTAGAGCAGCTCTGCTGACCTGCTTCTATGGCTCTAAAGCAGCTCTGCTGACCTGGTTCTCTGGCTCTAAAGCAGCTCTGCTGACCTGGTTCTCTGCCTCTAGAGCAGCTCTGGTGACCTGGATCTCTGGCTCTAAAGCAGCTCTGCTGACCTGGTTCTTTGGTTCTAGAGCAGCTCTGCTGAACTGGTTCTTAGGCTCTAGAGCAGCTCTGCTGACCTGGTTCTCTGGCTCTAAAGCAGCTCTGCTGACCTGGTTCTATGGCCCTAAAGCAGCTCTGCTGACTTGGTTCTCTGGTTCTAGGGCAGCTCTGCTGACCTGGTTCTCTGGCTCTAAAGCAGCTCTGTTGACCTGATTCACTGGCTCCAAAGCAGCTCTGCTGGCCTGGTTCTCTCCCTCTAAAGCAGCTCTGCTGACCTTTTTCTCTGGCTCTAGAGCAGCTCTGCTGACCTGGTTCTCTGGCTCTACAACAGCTCTGCTGACCTGGTTCTCTGGCTCTAAAGCAGCTCTGCTGAGCAGGTTCTATGGATCTAAAGAAGCTCTGCTGACCTGGTTCTATGGCTCTAGAGCAGCTCTGCTGACCTGTTTCTCTCCCTCTAAATCATCTCTGCTGACCTGGTTCTCTGCCTCTAGAGCAGCTCTTCTGACCTGGTTCTATGGCTCTAAAGCAGCTCTGCTGACCTGGTTCTCTGGCTCTAGAGCAGCTCTGCTGACCTGGTTCTCTGGCTCTAAAGCAGCTCTGCTGCCCTGGTTCTCTGGCTCTAAAGCAGCTCTGCTGACCTGGTTCTCTGCCTCTAGAGCAGCTCTGCTGACCTGGTTCTCTCCCTCTAAAGCTGCTCTGCTGACCTGGTTTCTCTGGCTCTACAGCAGCTCTGCTGACCTTTTTCTCTGGCTCTAGGGCAGCTCTGCTGACCTAGTTCTTAGGCTCTAGAGCAGCTCTGCTGACCTGGTTCTCTGACTCTACAACAGCTCTGCTGACCTGGTTCTCTGGCTCTAAAGCAGCTCTGCTGACCAGGTTCTATGGCTCTAAAGCAGTTCTGCTGACCTGTTTCTCTGGCTCTAGAGCAGCTCTGCTGACCTGGTCCCTAGGCTCTAAAGCAGCTTTGCTGACCTGGTTCTCTCCCTCTAAAGCAGCTCTGCCGACCTGGTTCTCACGCTCTAAAGCAGATCTACTGACCTGGTTTCTCTGGCTCTACAGCAGCTCTGCTGACCTGGTTCTCTGGCTCTAGAGCAGCTCTGCTGACCTGGTTCTTGGGCTCTAAAGCAGCTCTGCTGGCCTGGTTTCTGTGGCTCTAAAGCAGCTCTGCTGGCCTGGTTCTCTCCCTCTAAAGCAGCTCTGCTGACCTGGTTTCTCTGGCTCTACAGCAGCTCTGTTGACCTTTTTCTCTGGCTCTAGAGCAGCTCTGCTGTCCTAGTTCTTAGGCTCTAGAGCAGCTCTGCTGACCTGGTTCTATGGCTCTACAACAGCTCTGCTGACCTGGTTCTCTGGCCCTAAAGCAGCTTTGCTGACCTGGTTCTCTCCCTCTAAAGCAGCTCTGATGACCTGGTTCTATGGCTCTAGAGCAGCTCTGCTGACCTGGTTCTTGGGCTCTAAAGCAGCTCTGCTGGCCTGGTTTCTGTGGCTCTAAAGCAGCTCTGCTGGCCTGGTTCTCTCCCTCTAAAGCAGATCTACTGACCTGGTTTCTCTGGCTCTACAGCATCTCTGCTGACCTAGTTCTGTGGCTCTAGAGCAGCTCTGCTGACCTGGTTCTTGGGCCCTAGAGCAGCTCTGCTGACCTGGTTCTCTGGCTCTAAAGCAGCTCTGCTGACTTGGTTCTATGGATCTAAAGAAGCTCTGCTGACCTGGTTCTCTGCCTCTAGAGCAGCTCTGCTGACCTGGTTCTATGGCTCTAAAGCAGCTCTGATGTCCTGGTTCTCTGGCTCTAGAGCAGCTCTGCTGACCTGGTTGTCTGGCTCTAAAGCAGCTCTGCTGCCCTGGTTCTCTGGCTCTAAAGCAGCTCTGCTGACCTGGTTCTCTGCCTCTAGCGCAGCTCTGCTGACCTGGATCTCTGGCTCTAAAGCAACTCTGCTGACCTGGTTGTTTGGTTCTAGAGCAGCTCTGCTGAACTGGTTCTTAGGCTCTAGAGCAGCTCTGCTGACCTGGTTCTCTGGCTCTAAAGCAGCTCTGCTGACCTGGTTCTATGGCCCTAAAGCAGCTCTGATGACTTGGTTCTCTGGTTCTAGGGCAGCTCTGCTGACCTGGTTCTCTGGCTCTAAAGCAGCTCTGTTGACCTGATTCACTGGCTCCAAAGCAGCTCTGCTGGCCTGGTTCTCTCCCTCTAAAGCAGCTCTGCTGACCTTTTTCTCTGGCTCTAGATCAGCTCTGCTGGCCTAGTTCTTAAGCTCTAGAGCAGCTCTGCTGACCTGGTTCTCTGGCTCTACAACAGCTCTGCTGACCTGGTTCTCTGGCTCTAAAGCAGTTCTGCTGACCAGGTTCTATGAATCTAAAGAAGCTCTGCTGACCTGGTTCTATGGCTCTAGAGCAGCTCTGCTGACCTGGTTCTCTGGCTCTAAAGCAGCTCTGCTGACCTGTTTCTCTCCCTCTAAATCAGCTCTGCTGACCTGGTTCTCTGCCTCTAGAGCAGCTCTGCTGACCTGGTTCTATGGCTCTAAAGCAGCTCTGCTGACCTAGTTCTCTGGCTCTAGAGCAGCTCTGCTGACCTGGTTCTCTGGCTCTAAAGCAGCTCTGCTGACCTGGTTCTCTGGCTCTAAAGCAGCTCTGCTGACCTGGTTCTACGGCTCTAAAGCAGCTCTGCTGACATGGTTCTATGGCTCTAGAGCAGCTCTGCTGACCTGGTTCTCTGGCTGTAAAGCAGCTCTGATGACCTGGTTCTCTCCCTCTAAAGAGCTCTGCTGACCTGGTTCTCTGCCTCTAGAGCAGCTGTGCTGACCTGGTTCTCTGCCTCTAGAGCAGCTCTGCTGACCTGTTTCTGTGGCTCTAAAGCAGCTCTGCTGGCCTGGTTCTCTGGCTCTAGAGCAGCTCTGCTGACCTGGTTCTCTCCCTCTAAAGCAGCTCTGCAGACCTGGTTTCTCTGGCTCTACAGCAGCTCTGCTGACCTGGTTCTCGGCCTCTAGAGCAGCTCTGCTGACCTGGTTCTCTGCCTCTAGAGCAGCTCTGCTCACCTGGTTCTCTGGCTCTAAAGCAGCTCTGCTCACCTGGTTCTCTGGCTCTAAAGCAGCTCTGCTCACCTGGTTCTCTGGCTCTACAACATCTCTGCTGACCTGGTTTCTCTGGCTTTACAGCAGCTCTGTTGACATGGTTCTCTGCACTCACGATGCATGCACCCGAATTCGCGAAAATATATTTAAAAATAATATAAGTTTATTATAAGTACAAATATATTATTCTTATGAATATCTTCAATAATCTCTTGCCCTAATATGTATATTAAAGACACATACATATAATTTTGGAACATCATTTTTTTTGGCGGGAGTCGCGCAGCCAGCGCGCCCCAGCACGTACATGACGTCACGCGGGACCCGCCACCGCGCAAGCATCTCATACCGTAATGCCCATGTGTCGTGAATGCGCAGGAGCAGGAGTCGCGGACTGGTCGCATACCAATCGCGCACATTACTTAATATTAAATGTATATGATGTAACTAAAAAACACGCAGCCGATACACACCGTACGCGGATCCTTAACGACTTTTCTAAAATGGTGGCTAGAATCCGCTCACCCACCATGATGTGTACGCTTTGAGTGCGCAGGTCAGTTACCGGCGCAACTTTGGTTGTATTGATTTTTCCATGAGCCCAGCCTGCAAGCATTTTCAGAGATAAAGGACAGAATTTTTCCACTTGGAAATCGGATGAAATGCGAGCATGGGGTGCAAGAAGGATTTTTCTACTTGCTGACTGAAGGAAGGATTGTGCAACGTGAGAAAGTTATATGGTGAAGAAGTAGGTTGAAATATATGAACTTGGCATTTTAAACAGTCTCCACTTAAAGACAAAAGGCAGCATGTTTGCTATAAAAGGAACTAATAAAGTTGAAACAGGCTGTTACTTTTCGTGGACAATAAAATAGACACACCTGTTTAAAAGTGCACTCTGGGAGAAAACCAAACCGACCGGTAAAGCGTGAGGCGAAATGAGAGCAGAGACTGTGCCAGTGATCAAGCCTCTTTGGGAGGAGACACGCGTTGGGTTTATTTTACCTGCCAGCTTTCAACACGGAATAAAAGCATTTTCCTGAAACCTACAGCCTGGTGTCGGTGTTCCTACTTGTAAGGCAAGTTGGGTGGTGTTGGAACATTAACGGGGGCACCGGTCCCGTAACACTGACCCCCCTGAAGGGCATGTGGCTCAGTTACCGGCGCAACTTTGGTGGTATATATATATATATATATATATATATATATATATATATATATATGTATATATATATGCCATTTATTACAAAGTCGGCCATTGTCCATTCCGTCATAAAAAATGTACGCCGGACAAATCGGAGGGATTAAATGCACAACGTGATTAACACGTAACAACAGGATATTGAGATATGCCCTTATTACAAGCACTATCTCCCCAAATATTATTCCGTGATCATTCATTCACTGACTTGTGATTGTAAATATGAACAGAATATGATTTATTTCACCGGAACGTGGAGAGAGGCTTAGATGACATGCGAAGACAAGTATTGCACATACACTCGTATAAATGTGAATGCTGTTCTATTAATACCCACTGCACTGCCAAACCGATTATGGAATCAGAAAGAATGGTATGAGAATTAAGGCATCATTGCACCTGTATCCCGATTGGGAATTGAAATTGAAAAACTTTATTGACATTATGTTATTCACATATGAATGTTATTTATATGAATTCACAAATTTATTTATATGATATTAACCATGCATTTTATCATAGATGCGACATGACTAGACATGCACTAATGTAGGAACATGTTTATTCTCATTGTAGCTTAAAAATGCTCAAAACATATGGGATAACTCTTCTCTGTCTATACACTATTGGATGTATTTCTAGAGGAAATTGAAGTGAGGCAAAACACTTGACAAAGGCTAACGCCGAAACGCGTCCTCCTTCACATAGTGCACAATAAACTAGTGTGCCTTCTCCTGGTGTGCCGCCTCTTTTGTTCTCGCCAATTGGGGCGTTTACCTGGACATTCTGTGAAAATTTGAAACGGCTGCTGTTGCCGCTGGCAGGCACCAACGCCGAAGGCAGGGAACCGGGAACTGCAGCATCAGGTGGAAGTTACATATATATATATATATATATTTATATTCTCTGTCAGCTCACAGATTCTTCATCTCCTGTAAGTACGAGCCACACGAATCCAGTTGAATTGCAATATTTTATTTTTTACGGGCAAACAAAATGACGCGTTTCGAGCAAACGAGCTCTTGGTCACATGACCATAGGTTCCGAGTTCAGTGTATTTAAAGTCATACAAGAACATAAACAACAGACTTTTCAGTTCATTCATTTAAAAGAAAAATAGCAATGGTATTAACTTATCATCCATCTAGCTGCTGTGCAATGGCATTTCCAAACATAAAAATATAATTAGAGAATTTAAAGGAACACCATTCGTTTTCTAATGCGTCTCCGTGAAAATCACATGTATATAGAAGACATGCAGAATTAACATACTTCATTGTGTTGTATTTATATAAGTACATTATCAAACTTATAGTAAGTCAACTAACACATAGGCTTGCCACCGAAGAGATATACAAATAAGATAAACAATTCATTGTTCATAGGTTCCACCAGAAATCAAGGTATAGTACCCTATCTAACTCAAGAAAAGTGAGTTTAGAACTATGTTATTTCATACTATGATAAGTATAATGGTGACCCTTAAGGAGATGGTGCTAAACAATAGTCACCAAATGCTCCGTGCTCGTATCAGATAACAGTAACGGTGGTGTCTGAAAGCTTCCAGGTCCCATCTAGATGTAAAAAACAAAAGTAGAATATATATTAAAACATACAGTACAGTATCACGTGAAACACACATTTATAATGTAGTATATCTGGACTTCACCTACCAAAAGAATAAAAATTAGATCTAGATGTATATCTACAACAGGGGTCATAAAACAAACCAAGATAAATTCTGCAGTCATGATTGGCGGCCTATTTCAAAAACATGAATACATTTTCTAGTACAATTAACTAAGTGTTTCATGAATATTACCATACACAGCAGCTAAAATTGCAACCTAAACTGAACTCATATAACACGGAACAGGAGTAACTGGATGTCTTGAGGCTAAAACCACATCTATCAACAATATACAGTTTACAGATGCACATGCATCTCTTCATCATTGTTCATCCCGAATGGGGCTACACTTCCTGCTTGTAAGATGAACTTGGATTCTGCTCTACGCAGGGCCTGAATTCTGTTCCCTCCTCAGGGGTCTTTAGTTATAGTATCTAGGGCAAAAAACTTCGCCTTAGTCCAATCTCCATTGTGTTCGTTATGGAAGTGTCTGGCTGTACTGTAACTAAAGTCTTTGTTGGTTATGGCACGCCAATGTTCCAGTATTCTCTTCTTCACTGGAAAAGTGGTGGAACCTATGTACCACTTGCCACAAGGGCAAGTGATCACATAGATCACAAAGTCTGTGCTGCATTGTATATTCTTACAAATATACCACTTTCTCTTAGTTCTCTCGAGGACTACCTCTTTCACATTAACGCTGTGGCTGCACGCTTTACATTTTCCACAACGATGGAACCCTCCTATTTTGTCTAGCCAGGTGGGTTTGGTGTTACTGAAGTGGCTTCTTACAATCATATCTTTAATCGAGGTGCCCTTTCTGTAGGTGATCGCTGGATATGGGCCTAACTTTTGTTTGAGTATCTTATCATGCGTCAGGATATCCCATCTTTTCTTAACAATCTGCTGGAAAAGATTAGATTGTGAATTAAAGGTGGTAATCAACCTGATAGGAGCCTCTGTTTCAATTTGTTTGCTCCTAGGTGCTTTGTACAATGCCTCGCTTCTGGTAATGGCATCTGCTCTTTTCTCACCTCTCTTCAGCATCATGTAAGGATATCCTCTGGCAAGGCAAGGAATCTCTCTGACATCTCTTTTTTGTTTCTTACATATGATTCCTCCGTGCTACAATTTCTTTTCGCACGAAGGAACTCACCGAAGGGTATGCTCCACCTAAAATTGTGAGGATGGCAACTTGTATATCTCTTCGGTGGCAAGCCTATGTGTTAGTTGACTTACTATAAGTTTGATAATGACCTTAAATAAATACAACACAATGAAGTATGTTAATTTTGCATGTCTTCTATATACATGTGATTTTCACAGAGACGCTTTGGAAAACGAATGGTGTTCCTTTAAATTCTCTAATTATATTTTTATGTTTGGAAATGCCATTGCACAGCAGCTAGATGGATTATAAGTTAATACCATTGCTATTTTTCTTTTAAATGAATGAACTGAAAAGTCTGTTGTTTATGTTCTTGTATGACTTTAATATACACTGAACTCGGAACCTATGGTCATGTGACCAAGAGCTCGTTTGCTCGAAACGCGTCATTTTGTTTGCCCGTAAAAAATTAAATATTGCAATTCAACTGGATTCGTGTGGCTCGTACTCACAGGAGATGAAGAATCTGTGAGCTGACAGAGAATCTACACGAGCAGTGGCGCTTGCTCAGGAACGAGCCCCGACCCGAATGGATGGAAGGAGACGTGGCGCCTAAAGACGATATATATTTATATATATATATATGAATCAAGGAAGAGTTGCCCCTCGTGGAAAGGCCCTCACGGGTGAATGGATGCTTCTTTGTGAAAGCAGCTGCTCAGGACATCATTTCTCCCTTCATTCTCTGTCCGACGCGTTTCGGGACTGCGCCCTTAATCATGAACAGCTTAGATGAAAAGACGGCAAACAACGCAGAACCACCAGCAATTCCTCTTTTATTTCCGCTCATGTGAGCCAGGCATTGTGGGACTGGTAGTTCAACAGTGGCTACCCAAGTGGCCTGCTGCTGTACAGTTTCTTAAAACAAAATAACCACAGGAACCAACAAATGTCTTTAAGAGCCGCTCTCATAACGGCGAAGCCTCTCCTGTTCCGTATGTCTCGTTTGTGTAAGCAAAGACGGACCCGCTCTGATAGCGCGGTGGGGCCTCTCCGTGGCCGGGCCGGCCACTAACATGAATCAAGAAAGAGTTGCCCCTCGTGGAAACGGCCTCACGGGGTGAGGCGTTGTTTGCCGTCTTTTCATCTAAGCTGTTCATGATTAAGGGCGCAGTCCCGAAACGCGTCGGACAGAGAATGAAGGGAGAAATGATTTCCTGAGCAGCTGCTTTCACAAAGAAGCATCCACTCACCCATGACGAAGCGCAAGTGGCCCATCTCTCCCGAGACGCGCCAGAAGGCCAGCGAGAGGGAGAAGCAGTGCATGGGCACCCTGGCCCTGACTCTGGCAGCATCCACTGCATCACGGAGCTCATAAAGCAGGTGAGCACAGAGCCTAGGGTTTCCGCAGACCCTAGACTGAGGCAGACACGCAGAGAGTGCGTGTCTGCCTCAGTCTAGGTGTTTTCCCCTCATTAGTGAGACATTAACAGACAATGTATAACAGGAGGTGGAGGACTGCACAGTGCGTGGGTAAGAAAGCGCACGTATGCCTCAGACCCAGGCGCCCTGTGCAATCTGACCTTTGCTGCCTCCAAAACAGACGTTTAAAAGACAGTGGAAAACAGAAGGGGGTGAGTTTACACAAGAACCCGGGAAAGAACTACCTGTCCCGCCACCCATGACGAGCCCGGTACTGCATAGAGGGACATGTAAAGACACAGTGGAAAGCTGATGGGAGATGACCAGGGCTCCGAGATAGCAAGCGCATGACACGCCCCACTGCCTCTGTCTGGATCCTCGGACCGCCGGACTCCGAGTCATGACAAGCTTGGGGCTGAGACACAAAGCAGAGGGCCTGGACTTCCACCACTGCCGGCCTCCTCAAAGAGAGACACTGGCACATTCTGGTGCCCAATAACAGAGGGGTGGGGCTGGGACTTGCTGTATTACAAGGTGCAGGAAAGTGCATTGTCTAACAGTTTTTCCCTACAAATTTCTCCTTTGCTCTGTTCTAAGACCTGTATGTTAAGCAGTGCACCCCAGCCACCATCTTGTGTCAAATGTATTTAATTGTCTTTGCCTGTAGTTGTTACACTTTAAAATTGTAGTTTTAACCTGCCCGTGATTGCATAATTTATCACCTGTTTTGTGTTTAAACTTGTGGTTTTTGCTGCCCGTGACTGCTTCCATTTAACCTGTTGAATTGTGGGATTTGCAGTCCAAACTCTGTAGTTTTTCCCTCTCATTCCCCGTGACTACCAGTTTTTCCCTCCAAATTCTCCTTTGCTCTGTGCTAAGACCTGTATGTTAAGCAGTGCACCCCAGCCACCATTTTGTGTTAACAAGTCAGTGAAACCAGACCCCCTTTCCCCCCAGCAACAGGAATATTCTACATCAGAGGATGCTCTGAGATAGAATTAATCTGCTGTGTGCTGTTTCAACTGTGCACTTCATTTTTTGGCCAGGAGAGGGATTAAAGTTTTATTCAAACGGTATTGTTAGAGGACAAGTTTGTTAGGCCCTTACCGGCAGAAGTTCAAAGTGTGGATTGAGCCTGTCTGTCTCCTAGGAGAAATCTGAATAGAGCAGCAGCTTCCAACTCCCTGGCCGGCAAACCTTGTCTGAGGTAGCTGGGACCTTATATAGTTTGCTATTGTTTGGTACATGTGTACACTGATTGGTGGTTGTATCTGGTGTTTCTATTGGATTAGGTTTAGTGTCCTCATTGGTTGGGTATTTGAAGACTCTGATTGGTTTTTGGGTCTGTGATTCAATCAATGTAGGGTTGGGACTAGGGCTAGGGTTAGGATTTCTATTGGAAGTAGGGACTAGGGCTTCCTTTGCCATTGGTTGCTTGGACGTGGGTTGGGACTACTGGTAGGGCTAGGGCCTCTATTGTACGTAGAGATCAGGTTTTTTTTAAACTGATTGGTTGCTTGGACTAGGGCTAAGATTGGCTGTGAGGTCCTGGTCTCCTACTGGTTTCAGATTTAAGGGGTAGTGTTGTGATTGGATAGTGTTAGGGCTAGGGTTCCCCGTGGCTGAAGGGGTCACCTGATTACTAGGGCTATACAAGGCCAGGGTTAGGGCATCTCAGACCAGGCATCGAGGCTAAGGGCGGAGAGGACAAGGGAAGTTGCCTGTTTGAGCCTGTTCGAGACTGGTCGGGACCAGGGCCAGAAACGCTGCCCATGTTCCCATTCAGTAATACCCACCCACAATTTATTTTCACTATAGATGTGTACCTATCTTTGTGTATTGCTTTGTATAAACATGTAGAGTAATTATGTTGTTAAAAAAGAATTTAAAAAAATCATCTTTGGTCTATATGTACTTGCTTCCATTGTGCATCTATGTACCTCCATGTACTTGGATCTGTGTGTCTGTTACTTTTCTCTAGAAAAAGTATATCCAATGCACTATCCTATTTATCATCCTGTACCTCTACCAATATCCTTAACCTCACATACTTACCTCCTTTGTGCATCTATATACTTTCAATGTACTTATGAATCTATATATTTATCACTTTCTTCTAATTTGGCATTTCCAATGCACTACCCTATTTCTCAACCTATACTTCTCTCAATATATCTTCTAGCCCAACTTTCTGACTCATCTCAAACTACTTTCTACTACTCTTTCTAATGAACTACCCTATCTCTCACTCTATACATCTATCAATATATCCTCTACATCCATTCTCTCATTTATCCCAAGCCCATACCACTACTATGATCCCCAAAATAACCCTTTCTAGACTCTCTTCTACTCTACCCCTCCTTGCATCATCTGATACCTCTTTTACTATACCGATCCCCCAAAGCAAACCTCTCTGAACTCTTCCCTCTGACTCTTCCCCTCCAAAAACCCTTTTTACTCATCCAAAAGCCTCCTCTTACTGCTATGACCTAAAAAAAGAAATACATTTAAAAAAAATAATCCTTCAATCTTCATTCCTCCACTATCCTTTTCAATCAGAGTAACAGACTAACATGTTCACTTCTCAAATTCCATATTCCACCATACTAATTCAACACTAATCCTTATGGGTTCCAGAGTAGCGTGCTACTCACCAAAAAAGAGCTTCAAAACCCCATCAGGGGTAGCAAGCGCTATATAAATACAAACCTCTTTCCCTCTTCTATCCTGCCACTAACCCTTCTCTATCCAAATAACTGAATAATATACCCACCACTCAAATTACTTGGTATTTCACTATACTAATTTTCAACACTAATCCTTTATGGGTTCCGGAGTAGCGTGCTACTCCCCAGAAAAGCCAGAAAAGCGCTTCAACACCCATCAGGGGCAACAGGTGCTATATGAATGCAAACCTTTCTTCCCCTTCTATCCCTCCACTATCCTTCTCACTCCAAATAACTGACTAATATCCACCACTCAAATTATTTTCATATTTCACCATACTAATTTACCACTAATTCTTCCTGGGTTTCCGGAGTAGCATGCTTCAACACCCCATCAGGGGTAACAAGCGCTATACGAATACAAACCTTTTTTCCTCTTCTATCCTTCTGCTATCCTCCCGAATCCAAATAACTGACTAACCTATCCACCACATAAAATGTACTTGCATGTTTCACTATACTAATTCAACACTAATCCTCTATGGGTCCCGGAGTAGCGTGCTACTCGCCAAACAAAGTGCTTCAACGCCTCGCCAGGGGTAGTAAGTGCTATACAAATGCAATTACAATACAATACAACTGCATATAATGCAGGTGTGTGCCCTGCAGATTCAGGGCAGCACCCAAACCATGGGCAATCTATGGCTCATGGGCTCCTTGCCAAGCTCCCCGGATTGCCGCTGCCACCCCATGCCAGGAGCTATGGCCTAACACGAATCACAGGGCACACATAGAAGCTATGGTCTTGCACATCATTCGCTTTAATATCAGCTCAGATGCCTTTGTTGTCTCTATTAGGACACTCTACCCTCATGGGGTGATATGTTCCAATAGCTCTGTAGGCCGCTGTAACTGGGCTGTACTGGTTATTAAAGGCCCGCTCGGTTAAATGCTTGGGCCTTTAAAGCTGCGATAGTACGGCAGGCTATAAAGACATATTATACAATCTTTTATTGTACATTTAGTTTCAAGTTAGAATAGAAAATGTCTAAAACAAACAAAGTCTAGTTGTATTTCACTGCCCCTGGGCAAATCAATTGGTTACTGTAGCGTGACCAGCAGGGAATGATTATTGAAAAACATCTTAATTAATGCAACTCTGGCATCTGTTAGATTCTTTAAGTCAAAAGCATGTGCAGGTCACCGGAAGGTCTGGCCCGCCGCTGTGTTTCCAGAATGGAACGAGATTGTAAAGTGATTTTTTAATAATATGTTTAGATAAATGTACATATTGAGTTGACTTTAACGAATGAATTTATTAATAATAATAATAATAATAATAATACTGGAGCTTGTATAGCGCAAACAGCTACCTCGAACAGAGGTGTCCCGGTGCTCTAACAGCAGGCATTACGCGCATAGAGGTCCAAGCACTGATCCTACGCCTAGTCAGGCCTAAAGAGCCATGTCTTCAGTGCTTTTCTGAAGCTGGTCTCTGAGTCAGCTTGGCAGAGGTTCCTAGGCAGGGCGTTCCACATTTTGGCCGTCCTCACTGAGAACGCTCTTCCACCCAGACGGGCTTTCGCAAAGGGGGGGTACAAAGCAAATTTTGTGAATTTGCCCTCTGGGATTGAATTTGCTTATAGAAGCATAGTCTCTGTTTCAGATATCCAAGACATTTCCTTTTTAGAGCCCAGTAGGCCAGAGTCATGGCCTTGAATTCGATTCTTTTGGCTACTAGGAGCCAATGAAGCTCGTGTAGATGCGGAGAGACATGATGCCGAAAAGGAATGCGTCTGATCAGTCTCGCAGCCACATTCTGTACCATCTGACGGCGTCTAATCGAATATTTAGGAAGGCCAAGATATAAACCATTTGCATAGTCCAGCCTACATGTCACTGTGGCATGGACTACGGATTTGCGGCAGTCTTCTGGCAGGAAATGTAAAAATATGTGGAGGTTTCTCAATTTGCTGAAGCAAGTAACAGAGACCTGCTGAATTTGAGCCGAAAAGGAAAGATCAGCCTCCCACTTCATGCCTACATTTTTAATATTAGTAGGGGGGTAGGAGGAGGGCCCATTTCTGACGGCCACCACAGATCTGGTGCTGGCACCGGGCCCTTTCCAAAGAACAGCACCTCTGTTTTTCTCGCATTGAGTTTTAGCTTGTTTTTATTCATCCATAAAGCTACGTCTCTCAGTCAGCCTTTAAAATTCTTGAAGGCATCTACCGTCTGCTCTCGAAATGGGAAAACCAACTGGGTATCATCAGCGTAGGAGTTCGCCTTCACCCTCCAGTTGGCGATCAAAGAGAAAAGTGGAGCTAGGTAGAGATTAAAGAGCAGAGGGCTCAGCGCAGAGCCGTGAGGAACACCACACCAAAGGTGTTTAGGTGTTTTGATTCGATTGGTTGCAGGGCGACTCTCAGAGTGCGACCGCTCAGATATGATTTCAACCAGTCCAGCACCTTCCCCTCCGAAGCCCATGTCTCGTAGTCTCTGAACCAACAAGGCATGATCGACTGTGTCAAATGCCGCAGACAGATCCAGGAGCACCAGCAGTGCTGATGCCCCTGAATCGAGCGACCCTCTCACTGACTCAGCCACCTCGAATAGAGCGGTCTCCATGCTGAATCCTGCCCAGAATCCAGATTGTGTGTCATGCAAAGAGCCATGGCTCTCGATAAAGTTAGTCAGTTGGCACTGGACCAACTTCTCTAGCATTTTTCCCGGCGCGGGCAGAAATGAAATTGGCCTGAGATTGTTGAGATCTCCTGGGTCTCCGTTTGGTTTTTTCCTCAGAGGGAGAAGGGTGGCGTGTTTCCACCTATCTGGGAAAGCACCGGAATCAAGGGAAGTGTTCCAGATATGAGATAGCAAAACACACATGATGATGGACGGAATGTTGCACATTGGCAAAACATTCACCCCCAGTCACAGATCTGGGTTTAATCCATAGTTATTTTGCTCACCACGCAACCCCAGTTCAGACATGGGCATATGCAAATCAGTCTTGACCCTGTGCCTCATGGGAACAGTCCGGCCCGAACTGCCAAGCCATGTCTTCCCAGGACCGGAATCAAGCATCCTAGGACCGGTTTCGGGGTTTCACCCCTCTTCAGCCAGGATAGCTTGACTCCAGTGGCGTAGTGAGCCTGGGACCCACGTCTGGGCATACCCTTCCCACATAGGGCGAGCAGCAAAACACACAAGATGATGGACGGAATGTTGCACATTGGCAAAACATTCACCCCCAGTCACAGATCTGGGTTTAATCCATCGTTATTTTGCTCACCACGCAACCCCAGTTCAGACATGGCCATATGCAAATCAGTCTTGACCCTGTGCCTCATGGGAACAGTCCAGCCCGAACTGCCAAGCCATGTCTTCCCTGGACCGGAATCAAGCATCCTAGGACCGGTTTCGGGGTTTCACCCCTCTTCAGCCAGGATAGCTTGACTCCAGTGGCGTAGTGAGCACAGGACCCACGTCTGGGCATACCCTTCCCACATGGGGCGAACAGCAAAACACACAAGATGATGGACGGAATGTTGCACATTGGCAAAACATCCCGGTCCAGGGAAGACATGACTTGGCATTGGCTTGGCTTGGCTTTGAGCTTGGGCTCAAAGGGCTTCAGCCACCCCACCCCCCTCTGTCCTGTGTGTGAGCCTGGGCTGAGACAGCTTCCCGGGCACACACACAGACAGTTTTTGAGCACTTCACAGGTCTATAAAATACCATTTACTTGTTAACAAGGCTTTGTTGTTTTTTCACCCCTTCTTAGAGCCCCATGCATCTGAACTCTGCCTATTGCTGGAAGAATTAGGCCACCCCCCAAAATATTTATAAGCCCCCCCCCAAAAAAAAAGATTTGGCTCTAGTTGAGCCTCTGCCTGTCACAGATGTTGATGTGATTGGAATGTTGTAGCTGCAAAGAGTATGATTACATTCAATGCAGTCATATATTCTCCACTATTCTGCTTTCTCAGTAACGTTTCAGACAATCCCTAGAGACCAGCCTCTTTTGCTCAAGGTCAGTTGTGCGTCACTGCTGTGGTTTTTGCTATGTATAACTACACCTGATCGCTAGGCGTGCGCTTTCGCAGTCGACAAGGTGCGGCTGCGTAGTTCCTACGAAGTCACTTGTGTGTGTTTCCATCGGTCAGTTCTGGCTTAACTGTAGATTTCATTCTGGGACTTGCACTTCATATTTTAGGAATGGGAATCCTGGCCTGCAAAGTGCTGATGGTTAACATGCCATGACAGGCTTAAGGTGTTGCACATGTCACACTGGACCACTGAACTATGACCACAAGGATGTTGTTGTTGCTCTTTTGAACTTGCACATCAATCACTCCAAAACATACTTATGTTTTAAGCCTAAAAGGGTGGACTCTCTAATTTTCTGACTTTAACCATGTAGGCGACAAGAGGTGGCCCTATGTAATAAATCTGACTTTCAAAATGTTTACTACTTAAAAGATGAGCTGAATTGGTCAAGGAAATAATGTTTTGTCCTTCATTAATAGCTATGACTATTTCAAGAAAGTTGAATTGCAAACAATTGTTTTGTTACATGCTTTTTAAAATCTAATTGTACTGTAATAACCCCTTAGTGCCCCCAAAAGCTTCCTTTCCCTGAACCATTAAAACCCCAAACTACCCATTACTGCTACCCTTCCCTGAACCCTAACTCCTCTTGCTACCCCTTTACGCATCCTTCCCTGGACTTTAGAGGCACCTTACTTCCCCTTCACGCTAGCCTTGACTGAACTCTAAACAAATCTTTACTGTCTATTAAAGCTACATTCCCTACACCCTAAAAATCCCTTGCTAACACTTAATTCTAACCTTTCCTGAAATCATAAAACCCTTTACTGTCCCTTAATGGTACCCATCCCTGAATCAAAAAACCCTTACTTCCCATTATAGCTACCCTTAGTTGAAACCTAAAACCCCCTTACTACTCCTTACCTCTATCTGTCCATGAACCCTAAAAACCTTCCTACCCTTTTAAGCTACCTATGCCTGAACCTTAAACCCCAATCAACCTCATAATGCTACCCTTCCCTAACACCCTAAAATCGTCTAGAGATCCAGATTACCACTCACTATACCCCAGTGGTGTAGGAAGGGGGGTGCGGTGGGTGCGGGCCGCAATACATTTTTTCTTCCAACTCTTGGTCACTCACTTGAAATATAAACTTATTGTCTCTAGACACAGAAACTTGTTCATCATGCAATACATGTACATTACTCTTTGCCTCTTGGTCAGCCTGGCCATAAAACACATTTCTACCCCTTTGTATTGTCCCCGTGCTAATGGGTTGGTAGAACCCTGCAACAGAATGATAAAAGATACACTACAACTAGCAATGGCTGCCCAAAAACCCATAATCCAACCTATCAAGGACATGATTTGGGCGCACGCAATAACCCCAAACAGTGTAACGGGCTATTCCCCTTTTTGTCTCTTAAGACGGCGCAAACCGGGGTCTGTGTGTGATAAGCAAAATACTCAAGAGAGGATCCTGCACCATCAAAAAAAATACAAACATGAGTATGATCTCAGATGGGGAACCAAGCCATGCGAGTGGAAAGTTGGCCATCAAGCCCTGGTCAAGAAACCTGTCACCAGCGCTAATAGGTACATCAAATGTTATGGTCCTGAAAATATAAGTGATGTCAGTAGAAATGTAGTCACCATGGCAGATGACAAGAAGTGGAACATGGACAGACTTGTTCCATATTCAGTACAAGCCAATAGTAACAAGCCAAGCAACATCTCAAGCGGAAGGTCTGACAGTTTGGACACCAAGGGGCCGATTCCGATCCGGGTCGGAAAGCACTCCGACCGAGCCGGATCCGGAGTGTTTTCTGACCAAGCCGGAGTCCTGCAGTCTGACCGAGCGAGTACGATGCAGCCGTATGCTGTCGGACTCAGTTCGGTCGAATTCCCATAGAAGTCAATGGGAACCAGTCGGACGACGCATACATGGGCTCCCATTGACTGAATGGGTATGTCGCGGACAAGTGCGCCCCCTACAGTGAGTATGCGTCGGTGCCATCCGCACCGTACATACCTGTGTTGGGGAGACCCATGGGTCTCCCCCTGTGTCCGAGTCGTAGGGCTGCGGGTGACAGGGGGTTTGACGCGGACCCCCAAAGGCAACCACCCAGACAATTTGCGAGCCAGACACTCTAGCACGCACAGGCTGTCCGACATGTGCATCGTACTGGCTCGGTTGTGAATCGCATACATTGCACGCCACGGTTAGCTTACGACCAAGACGTACGGAGCAGTTCGGACCCGGAAACGAGTCGGTCGGTGAATTTCATGTAGCTCGCATCGTACTTGCTCGCTCGTACAGCTGTACGAGTCGGGCAGAAAACACGCATACGGCGCGTAGTTTTTCCGGCCGGATCGCGTTTGTGCCCTTCCGACCCGGATGGGAATCGGTCTCTAAACGCTGTAACAGAACTGTAAAGTCTCCGGAATGGCAGAAAGCCTATGAAATTAAAGAGTTTTCTTTACACACTTACCATGGTTTGTTTTCTATGGAAAGGAAGATGTGTTATAATCTTGGTGTTGTTATTTCCCTCCTTTCATCCTATTCCCCTTTGGTATGTCCCTATCCTCCTCATCTCTCCTTCCCCTTGGTTCCTCCCAAGTATGCTCCTAGAGGGCACAATAGAATGTTGGCAGATGCCTCATGAGGTTTGAGCTGGGAACTGAGGATCAAAAACCTTTCATCTTACCTCTTTTCAAGTGGATTTTTTTTTATAACACATACCACACACGTGGTTCGCATGAGTCAATGATATACACAACAAACTTCTATGGAATGGATGGGGTTTTTCTGGTGGCGCTGAGTACTTGTACGCAGTCCACGTACTGCGGTGGTACAGCCGCAGTGGATGTCTATCCCTACACTGCTGCGTCTCACTTACTAATCATTAATGAATGGTGGCATAATTCGCCAGCAGACTCTGCGTATGTGCTAGAGCACATGGCAATGGAGCATACACCCCTTCTCCAGCTTCTATATAGTCATGTGAACCTAGACTTCCTGCCTCCCGCCAGCAGAACTGTAGTCCAGTTTTGGAGATATACAGTACGACATATGTGGTGGTAAGGCCGCTTTACTTACGCGACCGCTATGGAATGGCACATATCTACACCCTTTTGTGGCCCCATTAGATGTCTGCAAGTGAGACTTGTTGGGTATATCTACCCTAGGAAATGTCATGCAGGGCATCAACCTCAAATCATTTCAACAGCTCCACACAGATTTTCAGCTGGATAAGACACAATTTTATAAATATCTCCAGTTAAGGCATGCACTCACCCCTTCTCTATTCGCTGACACCTTGACCGAATTTCATCTCCTTGAGGGCCGCCTGCTAACGGAGGACATGGGAGCACATAAGATATGCCAGCTATACCAAACACTGACCAACCACGCCCACACAACACTACATAAGACAAGAGCGGCATGGCTTGAGGATTTACTGGAATTTACTGATGATGACAGGGTTGAAGCCCTAGCCAGCCCAAGGGGCACAGTGGTGTCCTCATGTTACCGCCTCGTCCAGTTCAAATATATGCACTGTATATACTTCACTTGCTCCTGCCTGTGGCGGATGGCTGTCCTACTGTCCTCCATGTGTCTTAGATGTGAGAGGGAGGAGGGGACCTACCTACACACAGTTTGGAGTTGTAGCGCACAGCAGCCATTCTGGTTCAGGGTGTCGTCCTGCCTGGGCCAGGTCCTCTCGTGGGACCTCCCACTTGACCCAAGATTATTCCTACTCCATAGTACCGATGGGATTGGTGGGAACAGATACAAGCAACATTTACTCTTCCTCACTCACACCAAACACGACATTGCTCAGCTGTGGAAGGGAACGTCACCCCAAGAATTGGCAGATGGAAAAAGGCCCCCGATTAGATGAATGGGAGCAGAGATTGTAGTTTTCAAGGACCAAGGTTGTACCCAAAAACACAGGAAAATATGGTCCCAATGGGCGGTTTACCGGGCTATAGACTTACCTCCCTTACCAGCCACAGACCCCTCATAAGACTGTCCTCTCATACACGATTGGTCCCTGAACAGCCCGGACAACATAATGCTACAGTCTGTACTCACATACAGCCAGATGCAATATGTTTTGTGGGGTTTGAACTTACCTGTGCTAAGTTTATATTGTTTTGCCTGCAGTTTCAGCAGGGGTTACAGCTTTATATGTATATTGGTACTCCTGATATGTCTTGTGTACAGCGGGCGATGGCCCTTTATGTACCTTGAAAACCCAATAAAAATATGTTTTAAAAGAAACTAAGGGCATCATCACAATGCTGGTGGGACAGCCGACAGGCCGTTGGTCCCACCGACAGCCCTTTCAGGCTAACTGCCGCATTACGATGCAGGCAGACCGACTCTTGAATCTAGGGTAATAGACCGCCATCGCCTTCGACAGGATCTCCTGATCCTGTCAGGGCAGCTGTCAGAATTGTGATCTTGAATGGATGTCCCTTTCGCAACGCCTTTTCATGGCGTTTCCATCACCATGAAAAAGCAGATGGAAACAGAATTGAGGGGCACCAAGAGGGGGCCCGTCTCCAGTGGGCCACTACTAAGTGACAAAGGGTGCCCCCAAACATCCATGCAGTGTATTCCAGACAACGCATGGCGCCTGGCACACGGTGCATGGGTGTTACTAAAGTGTCTCTTTCCACTGTGGCTTGCTGCAGCAGAAGCCGCAGTAGAAAAATGTATTTTACGACTGCCTCTATGGCCATCGTATCATAATAGGGCAGGCAGGACCGCCAACATATTGTTGGCTGGTCACCTGCCTGCTGCAATGGCGGTCGGACTCCCAACCCACTACCATGGTAAAGTGCCCCTAAGATGGGTGACCAGAAGAAAGTTCGGTAAGCAGCAGAGTTTTCTCATGCCTCTCCGATCATGAATTCAAGTACCACACATCTCCTGTAGCAGCATGGAAAGGTACAGACAGCAGCACAGTCATACTAGGTTTATTAATTGATAGTCCTGAATTGTTGAATTTCTATCTTGAAAACATTAGACCGCTGGAGTAGCTTTCAGTATTCTAGGCTGACATTCCCAGGTCGTGATCACTAATGTTATATGGAAAAATGTCAGTGGCTGCACATGTCTTCACCAGGAAGAGGATGTTCATAGATCACAAACACTCAATCTAATTTTTGTCAGGGACATGTGCATGTTTTGAATAGATCTTTGACATCTCCTTTACAATCAACAGCACTTCACATATTGGCTTGGGCACGAAAACAACGTTAAATGGAAAAACCAAACTAAATGCCCCAGAAAAGTACGAGAGAGGAAAACAAATCAATTTGTGTGTAATTATAAAAACTCAATTCAAGTATTCTTGTATGTATATTGTTCTAGTGCTTGTTAGGAACACATATGCTAGTTCCACAGATGCTTACTATTCTTCCAAATACTCAAGATAACTTTTTACAGTACTAGTAACATCATATCTTCTATGAGAATTGCTTTTGTGATAATTGTGAAGTGTCATCCTCATGATCATAACCAAAACTAATTAACTTATCTAGTTTAAACTACATTCTGAAGCTACTAGAAATTCTTTTCACAAATGTATTCAAGTAATGTACAAAGTGACCCAAAGTACCAATAGAAGATTGTCATGCCCAGCATGCTTCTTTTTCTTTCAAAGCTAATGTATTGAAATTTACCATTGACCAATATTTTCTGTAGAGGTTTTGATGGATTAAAGTCAACCTTTGATCTGCTAAAGAGCGTCTGGACAAAATATTGAATGAAAAATTGTCAAGAATCGCATGATGTCAAAAATATTGTGGGCACAAATATTGAAGTTAAGAAAATCTTGCAATTTCTTAATATTGTTTTCTAAATTTTCATTGTTCATGATTTAGTTTTTATGGTTATTTTATTATGTTTTCTTAGTATTTATTTAGGGGTAAATTACGATCCTGTTAGTATGAGCTCTGAATCAGATTCAGGTTAGCCGAATCTGATTCGGAACCATTGTTTCTGACCAAATCATACACAGTTCTGATCGACCGATCACGATGCTCGGAAACCGTTAGGGCTGTCTAAATCAGTTCTGAAAGGCATTCAAACAGATTGAGCCTTACGGAGCCAATTCATACACCGCTATGGACACAGTTTCCGAGCGAGCGATTACGATGACCGATTCAGACAGCCGTTCTGATTCGGTTTGCCCAGAATGAAACAGCTGTCGGAATCCATCTTTGGGGGCCCATAGCAGGCCCCCCTTACTTCCGGGGCCCTTTGAATCAGACCCGTGCAGGTATCCATGGTCCCCTCTTCCCAACCATGCACCATGTGGCAGGCATCATGGAAAGCCTGCCACAGGGTGCACGGTTTTCCCCAGCCACCCCTTTCTTAAATAGGAGCCTGTGTGCACGTTCAGAACACAGGCTCCCTTTGAAGTCAATGGGAGTCCGACCAAATCGTATCCATATGCATCCAAATTGCTCGGTGAGACTCCCCCGATCCAAGTAGTTTGTAAGCATTCCAGAACCAAATTGGTCAAAATGCTTTCTGGACGAGATCGTAATCGGCCCCTTAGTGTTGTATGTTATTTATTTTGTTGATTTTTCATTTTGAATTTTTTTAATATAAGTTGTGACTAGTATAATTACTCCTTTAAATCTTAATTAGAGGGGTTTAGTTTAAGTTTTAAAATGTTATGGGAGCTGTAAGTTGGGTTATTAGTGAAAAAGGCTGGGGAGATTTTTTAAATATGTTTGGGTTGGTGCGTATCTAAATTTAGTGTGTCAGTAATAAAAAAAAATGTTTTTCATTTGTAGTTTCAAATGTAAAGTTTTCCATTTTAAGGCTTAGTGTTTAAAAAATTATTTGGATATTTTTAATTTTATTAAATGGATATATTTAAAAATATATATTTAAAAATGTGATCTATAATTTAATTAATCATATGTAAAATGTTTTTATGTTTACAAATGCAAAAAATATGTAAAAAACCAACAAAAATCTTTTGACATTTTTGTTTTTTTTGGGAAGAAATTACATATTGACAGTTCAAAGTTACATTTATTTATTTTTAGGTCGAGCCTAGCGCAGCGCGCATGCACTATCCTGGAAAACAACTTCTTGGAATCACTCTGGACTTTTCACACGCTCGTGCATGTGTGGTTTTTTTCTGCATTATTTCAATAGGTCTTTGCGTGTGTCTTTCTAAAAAGACAGCACGCAATTGGGCAAAGGCGGCTGCATGTCCCACCTTTACCAGTAAATGTATCCACCCATGGCCTATGGCTTGCGGTTACGAGCAGGGGTGCCATCTTTTCGGGATCATGTCACCATCTGTTTTTAATTAGCGCGTTCACCGTGCTGCCGTGCTCACTCACCCTCTCTCGCACCATTCTTTTTAACCAACCCTCCCTTCACATGCCAATGCACACGCACACCCCTGCCAATGCTCTGTGTGCAATGAGAAACTTGTGCATTTACTGTCATGGTAGGCCCATTGCTTTTGACTTGTAGAAGGAGGAAGGCAGCAGAATCGTGTTTTGACAGTGACGGCCAAGGCAGAGGTAGCGAGGCCTCTGCTTACACACACGGCTCCTGATTTTCTCTATTGTGCTCGCTTTCTGATTTGGTACTGTCATTATATAATGCAATCTTAACTTTAAGGCAATCACCCTGTTAATCTTATATTTGACCTCACAACCGCAGGTTCGAACCCCAGCGCGTCTGCTCAGTCTTTCATCCTACTATAGGCCGACGGACTAATTAACATTCATTTGGTTGGCAATAAACACCTGTTACTCTGCACCAAGATGCAGCATACTCCAGCACCGCCTTCACTTGCACACTGGGATAACTCACTTTCGCCTCCTTTCAATTCGGCTCCTGATTTTCTATACTGTGCTCACTTTCTGATTTGGTACTGATTTGGTACTGGCATTATGTAATAGGAGCCAGTAGCGGTGGAGCTCAGGCTGCCATTTGTTTTGGGTCAGGTTTCCTTTCCAGACCTTGCTGCTTTCATTAGAATGCGCGTCCCCTCCACCCAGCCTCCACAAGAGTGTGCTTTCATTTGTTTGCTGTAAAACGTTTCGCCCTAAGTGGGATGGGTATGCCCAGACGTGGGTCCTGTGCTCACTGTGCCACTGGATTCAAGCTAACCTGGCTAAAGAAGGGTGACATACCCTGAAACCGGTCCCAGGATGCTTGTTTCTGGTCCAGGGAGGACCTGGTCTGGCAGTTCGGTCTGGACTGTTCCCATGGGGCACAGGGTCAAGACTGATTTGCATATGGCTGGGTCCAAACTGGTGTGGCGTAGTGGGCAAAAGAACGATGGATTTAACCCAGATCTTTTGACTGGGGGAGAATGTTTGCATTGTCAGCATTCCGTCCCTCATTTGTTTGCTGTAACATAGTTCATTGTGTCTAAAACACAAAGTAACAGAAACTAAATCAATTACAGTGACATCTTACTTTTCAGCGGAATCGTCAACACCGTCTACTGAGCGGGCCTTGGCCAACAAGCCTACCCTGGAAGGCAACAAGCAGCTGTCTTGGGGAGGAAGGTAATGATCCTCGTGGGGTTTCAGGAAATAGCTACATTGTGATGCTTAACCATTTGTTGACAGGATGGTCATGATCATGATTCTGGTTAAACAAAACAGAAGAACGTTAGCAATCAGCATTTTACCCTAACTTTTGTGGAGAAAACCAAACATCTACAGCAGGTAGGCGCAGCGTAACTCTACAGAGTGCATCTTTTCGCTCCCTCAACTCAGAACACTGCAGACACTTCTCCTTTCATTCCTTTTTATTTTTTGCATTATGTAGCGTGAATGAAGGTATCAAAACACTTTACATAAGTACTAGTTCCATTACAGAATTCTGCTCGGCAGGTGATAATGTGCTGCATGGCTAAACACTTCTAAGGTCCCAAAGGCGAGACCTATTGGCTATGCCAATGCTTGTTATTATTCAGTAATTTATAGTATTTAAAATGTTTTTTATACTCTTTTCCAATGTTGTACACAATTGTATTTATTGGAAATAATTAATATGTACACTTATTTACATTAGTTATTGATCAATTATAAATGTTATCTTATAATGTATAGCTTTTTCAATATTTATTAAGTTTTACATGTAATTTTGTATATTTGATTAAAAAATGATGAATTATATTTATTTGAGTAATAATAATTCTAAGTATGTTGTAGAAAAAGTACAGCACTTGCAGATTTTTTCGTGTAATATCTACGTTTGTAGTTTTTTTAATTAGTATATGAAAAACATTATTCATAGTTTTGTATAATTTCATTTATTTCCTTTAAGTTAGTTGTATTTTATTGAAATATTTTGTTATTTGTTGTGCTTTTAATGTATTATATTTAGATAAATGTATTATGCAAAATGATTATTTATTAATTATATTTATTAGAAAACAATTACTCTTTTAACCATATAGTTAAATATTATTTTGTGTTATTTGTCTTTACAAGATTTCAAAAGTTCATTTTAATTTAAAATATTTATGATTTTTCTTTTTTTTTTTACATATTATTTAGTTAATACACATTTTTGTTTTGAGTGTTAAATATATAATGTGTCATTTTTAGTTTTCAACACTGTCAAAAGATGTATTTTGATTGTACTGGAATTAGGTAAGATGACCCCTTTGGTGTCCAACTATTTCCCCTCATTGATTTAGATTGGAGTGGGAATAGTAACTGTCATACCGTTTGTGTCCAAAAACTTCCACTATATAGTTTAGATTGGAGTAGGAATAGTAAATGCCACCTCTTTAGAGTCAATCATCTTTCTGTAAATGGATTAGATTTGAGTGGGAATATTAAATATCACCCCTTCATTGTCCAACACCTTCCCCTAAAAGGGATAGAATAAAGTGGAAATAGTAAATGCCACTCCATTAGTATCCAAACTCCTTCCCGTAAGTGGCTTAGTTTGGTGAGGTAATGGTAAATGTGACCACTTTAGTATCCAACACATTTTCCTAAATGGCTTAGTTTGGAGTGGGAATAGTAAAGGTCGTCCGATTAGTGTCCAAAAGCTTCTCCTAAATGGCTTAGATTTGAGTGGGAACAGTAAATGTGACCACTTTAGTGTGTAGCGCCTTTCCCTAAATGGTTTAGATGTAATTGAAAATAGTAAATGTCACCACTTTAGTGTCCACCATCTTCCTCTAAATGGCTTCAATTGGTGTGAGAATAGTAAATGTGACCACTTTACTGTACAATACTTTCCCTTACATTGCTTAGATTGAAGTGGAAATAGTACTCACCACCCACTGTAGGGCCGCCAAAGCTGTTGTGCACACGGCACCAGATTAGGATTTCAATCCTGGTCTGGCAGGCAGTGCTGCGGTGTTCTGATGGTGGCTGCTGTTAGGCTCACAGAAGAGCGTAACATGGAGCCCGCCGCCGTCAGAGCACTGACTGCACCTTCCTGCATGGTGTGGCATGCATGCCACACAGTGCAGTAACTGGGGGTGCAAATTTAGGAGGCACTACATGTGCCCCCCACATTCACCCCAGGCCCAGGAGTGGCAGGGGGGGCTTATTAGGGCTCCCTTTGCTGCCTCTCCACCACCCTTTTCATGGCGGGCTCACTGCCATGAAAAGGGCAGTGAAAGTCCAACTCAGAATTTGCTCAGCAGTACAGCAGCAGCACCACCAGCATATTCTTGCTCCTGAATGCTGCGCGACTGCTGTGGGATTCTCAATCCCTGGCAGATGTAGTGGTACTGTGGCAGTCCTGTGACATTGAGATACCACACTTGTAATACTGTGGGCGGGCCCTCAGTATGGTGATGGTTGGGCCACCACCACGAGTACGGCCAGGCAGGATTGGCCGTAGCGGGTATCAGGGTTTTTTCCGGTGGGTTGGAAGGATGGTAGGCAGTTTTCGAACAGAGTGGGCTGTTTTTGTTACTGTGGGTACGTTTAGCAGTAGTGCTGCAATATTGGCCCCCAGTACAGTAACAAAAGCAGCAGAGTTGGGGGCCTGAGTAGTGAAGAAGCAGGGCTTCACACTAGCACCCCCCCACACACCCTTGGGGCCGGTCTGAATCAATTTCCAGGGCTGCTTTGTGTTCTCAGTCCAGCTCCAATACGGAAGTCCAGAGGACTCATAATCAGGCCCTTAGTGATTAACATATTTAACCTGATATGTTATATTACAGCGTTATGAGATCTAAAACTTTAAGCATTTAATTTTTCATATACATCATTAGTTTTGACTTTTTAAAAGGTACAGTAAATGAGAGGTTGTGAGTTATATTTTTCTTTATTTAGTGTTTTTATATTTTATTTCATGTATGTGTTTACATTTTTTAAACACATATTTTGGAATCTTAAAATAAAAAGGATTTTTGTTTTTTTCTCAAGTTTTTTTTAAAAACATAAAACACATTATATCATTTGAAACATTATTTTAGATATTGGAATTGTTCATAATTTTTTGTAAACGTACTACTTTATTTTTAACCATATACATTTGTTATACATAATACATTTTTTTCTAATAATGTATATTATAAATGATACTATATTAAATTATTTGGTACTTTTATAATGTGATTTATTTTATACTTTACATAATTATTTACATTTTTATAATACAATTTTTCACTTTTTACATACTTTTCAAACCTTTTTCAACAATTTTTATTTCAAGTTTCATTGTTTTCTAAAGGCAGATATTCTTTTTTGTTTTCATTTAGTGGCCCTTTTTTACTATTAGGTGTACTTTTGTAGTCTATTGCTTTAATTTTTCATGGGACTTACCAAGAGCGAGTTGTGGTTACCTGCTGCTGATCGTTGGATAAGTTAAGAAATGTTGTTATTTTTCTAGATGGTTTTTGGAGGTAGGTGGGCAGAAATAGTCTCTGTGTGTTATAGTGATACCTTTTATTTTACGTTTAGTTAGCCATAGTTTCTGTTCTATTGTTTAGCAGTGTTGTGTGTGAAGCCTACTTACAGTTTGGTATGAGCCTAGTGTTATTTTAGAGGTGGGCGATGGACTTTGCAGTGCTTTGTCTACTCAGCGCTCTGTCTGGCACATGGAGTTTCAGAAAATCTTTCTGAACTGCCAGTGGCAGAGTTTTCTCACATGTGGTTTGCCAGCATTAAGCTGGCGAGCAAGACAAATTGAGAGCTAGGATGAGCCCTGGCATGCTTTATCAACTTCGGTGTTTTTTCGGCTGGTTGCTACAGTTCGCTTTGAGAATGCTTCAGCTCGAGTAGGAAATCTACTTGAGCGGCAGCAAGAAGCAGCACCCTCTGACACGGCTTGTGGTGCCATTACCCTGGTGATTATAAAGCAAAGAACAAGCTCCCGGTGCTAAGAATTAGGACACGCAGGGCAAAGTGAAATTCTGTCACTCGACAGAGCATTTTTCACCTAAAACTGACCCTTTGTTTGCAAGGTGGGTAGCCGTGGATTTTGAGCACTAGCTCGGCCGGCACATAGGGTAACCAAGCACATGTGCACATTGTTGTAAACTAGACACCTAGGGGAATCCAGTTTGGGGTGGCATGCGTGGCTCTCACATGATCTTTTTACCCAGAATCACTTGCAAACCTTGAACCCTGACTAAAAAACTAAGTTTCCTTATGTTTCTGTGATGGAAAGTTCTGGAATCTGTGGGAAGCCACAAACATCATTCCACCAATCATTTCCCTAAGTCTCCTGATACAAACAGTAACACACTTGTATGGGTAAACCTAGTGCCTACAACAGGAAACAGTCCAAAATGCAACATAGATATATCACAATTTTCCCCCCCAAAACTGAAGCTATGGATTTTACGTAAGGGTGGGCAGAAAACTCTGCTCTGCTGGCAGAGTTTGCGGAGTTTTGCCACCTCACGCTTTGCTTGAGGAGCAGAGTTTAGCAAAATAGCCGACTCCACAGCATGGTGAGTTTTACCTGCCACCCACCTTTTTCTTTTACTTTTATTGGATGCTTTAGCCCTCAGCTATGGTTACCGTCTGCCTGATGGTCAGAATGCACTAAGTGGGCACAGACGGTGGCCATGTTAGAAGTAGATAAACCCACCACAGCCCCCTATTAACTGGATTGGCAAGGACCAGGTCTGAGGGCAGGACCCATCAGTGTATGCTTCCATTTGCCTCGTGACCCCTTAGCAACTGATCCCAGAAGTGAACCACGCTGAAGCTGCACGAAAGATGGTGAGCAGGCTGAGAGTGGTGGCCATGGCTGTGGGACCCTCTTCTGGGGGCTCCTCCTGTGTCTGCTGTTGAGTGGTGCATGGGGACACGTGCACCACCCCAGCCTTAAGGTATGGGGTGAGAGACCAATGTTGGGGGTGAGGGGCAAAAAAGGGCCTAAAGAGGGTTACCTGGGCAGACCGGGGATCAAGAAGTAGAACCTTGGTGCCCATGACAGAACTCTGGGGGACAGCAAAAGGTAGGGTTGTCACCTAAATTTGGGTCACCAGCTAGGATTTTGGCCATCACAAAACAACTGTGTTCCGGCCGGGGTTCAGTCGTGTCTGCTCCAGGCAGGTAATGCAGGTGTGTCTGGACCCACTGCAGGAATAAGACTATGCAGCGATTGTTATTTTCCCTCATTTCTCTGCCCTGATAGGTCACATATTTGGGATGAATGAGAATGTTACTCCTTAAAGTGTTATGTTATCTAATAATGCAAACTTACTGAAAATGCAGTAGTGGAATCTGGTTATTTCATACTGTCTCCCATGGCAGGCAGCAGCCCTCAGAAAGAAAGGTAGGGCAAGTGTAGAATCAGTCAGATTAATGAACGGTTAGTGTTTTTTTTGTAGGCAGAACTAAATATCCTGGATTTTGGTTTGTCCTCTTTTATGTGTTTTGTTGTTTACAGTGCCACATGTCCATTGAACCTGCCATGTTAATCCCAGTCCCTAAAGGTTACCTACTCCACCCGCTCACGGAACTCCACATAATTTGCCAGTATTTTTGGGTAACTATGCAGAACTTCACTCTGTGAGCTCCCCCACACCTAATTTTGGGCCCTAGCTCTGCTGGCACCTTTGGAAACCTAGCAAATTGCACACTTTTTAAAACTAGACACCTGGGGGAAGTGAGGGTGGGGTAACTTATGTGGCTCTCACCAGTTTAGTTTTAACCCAGAATCCCTTGTAAACTTCGAACCTTTACCAAAACAAAAATTATAATAATAAATTCCTCAAATTTTGTAATGAAAAGTGCTGGAATCTGCAGGGAGCTAAAACTTCCTTCAATCCAGCATTTCCCAAGTCTCTCAATGAAAATGGTGCCTCACTTGTGTGGGTAGGCCTAGTGCCTGCAACAGGAAATGACCTAAAACGCAACATTGACAAATCCCATGTTTCCACTCAAAATGTAACCTTTTTGCAAAATGGATAGCTGTGGATTTTGGGCCGTAGCTAATCCAGCATATAGGGAAGCCTAGCTTACCTGCAAATATTTGAATATTAGACAAGTCAAGAGTGCGTGACTTGCATGACATTTACTGAATATTTACTCGGTAGCCCTTGCAAATGTCAAACTTTGGTAACCAGCGTTTATTTTCCTACCACTCAGAGTTCCCAAATGCCCCCTATAAGAACAGCACCCCAGTTGTGTGGGTAGCCCACAAGACCACGACACAAAAGGCCCTACATCGCTAGGTTTATAGATGAGCAATAGGGTAGCTGTGGTATTTTGGGCATTGCTGTGGCACCACTCATGCACACCTACAAACAACAGACATTTTTGAAAACTAGACAACCAGGGGATTCCAGGGCTGTGTGTCTTGTGGGGATCCCATTATTTTTTTTACCCAAAATGCCCTGCAAACCTCTGACTATGTCAGAAATCATGCATTTTCCTTAAATTTTTATGATGGAAACTTAACGGAATCTGCAGCAATCCAGACATTTTCTACTACCCAGCATTTCCCCACGTGTGCTGATAAAAACACTGTGACACTTGTGTGTCATGGTTTAGTGTGCGCGACAGGGACAGATCAAGCCAAGGTCAATGGGAACCCTTCTGAGGGGATTTCCATTGACCCTGGTTTGATCAGGTGTTGGATAATACCTGAGTGCAACAGCTGCAGTACTTTGTTTTGTCCTTAAGGCAAAATCCATGGTCACAGGTGGATTTTCTAAGCCCCCGGTTTCAAGTTCGGGACAATATCCCCAACTTGGACAAGCGTCCTTTCTGCTCCCAAGAGAGCTGAATGGCACTATTGACCGTACTGGGGCAGATGTATGGCTCGATGCCAGGGCGGTCCATGCATCCTTTTGTTTGTTTTTGGCACCATTTTGAAATCCCTGGTGTCTAGTGTGTTTTCTGTTGCCACAGAGGGGCACATTGGAGTAAATACTCTATCCTCCACCCAGGAGGGGTAGAAAGTATATTGGGCCTTAGGGTGAGGGAAAGCACAGACCTATGGCCAAGTGGGGCGGCTCTGTAAAGACGGGTCTCAGGCGATGTTGTGAAGAAAGGGTTTATTCACAAATAAGCATATAATAAACCCACCAGTGCGGATGACAGAGACCCTCCAGCACCGGTCAGCACAGAACATTCCTCTAAGTAACTAGGTAACACAGAATGCACCCACATCAGAGTGCTGACATCAAGGAATTCTAATAATAATAAAAGGACACCATACAACATGTCCCCCTTTTTTTTTCTTCTTTTTTTTTATATATAAACATATACAAATAAAACTTACAAAAAAACACAAAAGGAAACAAATCATTTTAAAATAAAATCTTCAAATTTCTTGGGTAATTTTACCACCCTTTTAACAGGAACCCCAGAAGAGACACTCCCAGAAATAATCTCCTCAGAAGAAGAGACATTCTGAGAATCGGTAATAGAAACAGACAAATCAGAACAAGACTTAGAATTATCATAAGAAGAGGAACTAGCCATATGTGTATCATCAATAGAATGTCTAAAATTGGAACCACAAACACTTTTCTCATTGGAAGATCCTACATCCAAAAATGAATCATTAGCATCAATCACATTAAACAACTTTTCTTGTCCACGTTTAAGAAGAATTATGGCACTCTTATTCCACCATCCTCTTTTGTATAAAAGAACAGCAGTTTCAGAGACCTTAATAACTTGCACAGGAGCAGAAAATCTAGAAAGACCTTTGCCTGGCAAACCTGGATTAATGATGCGTACCCAACTGCCAACACAAATACTTTTGTGTTTGGTTCTATGTATATCATCATGATATACCTTATTTTTCAAGGCAGCTCCATCTAAATTGTCTTTCACCTTATCTAATGTTTTCTCAAAATCCTTATGAACCATCAACTCACAAGATGGTGACACCAATGTACAACACCCTCTTCCTCTCATCAAATAGAAAGGAGAAAATCCTGTCACTGAATGCGGCATGTTATGATATGCCCAAAGCTTCTCATCAAGAAAATTGAAAACATTCCTCTCACTCTCCAAGGCACACTGAATACCATCCTTAACAAATCTATTAGCCCTTTCCACTTGACCATTAGCTCTCGGACAGTATAAAGGAGCTCTCTCAGCTCTAATGCCACACTTTTTTAAGAAAGAAACCATTCTGGATGAAGTGAACTGAACACCATTGTCAGACATAAGTACTCTTGGAAAACCTTCAACAATAAAAATCCTCTCTAAAAATTTGATCACTTCGTCAGTATTGGGATTCTCAACAAAAGTGTGGTAAATCCATTTGGAAAAATTGTCAATCAAAACAATAAGGAATCTATATTGTTTACCTAAAATATCATAAGGGCCTGAAACGTCAATGGATACCTTCTGCCAAGGTCCCTTGGGAATTTCCTGTAAACCAATAGGCTCACAAGAAACTTTACAATGTTTATCTGAACGCACACATATAGCGCAAGCATCAACAAATCTCTCAACCGAAGTATCCATACGAGGCCACCAGTAGTGTTGTCTAAGAGCTCTCTTAGTGCCAGATACCCCATTATGACCCAGATGAGCTAACTCTACGAGCCTAGACCTGAGACCCATGGGAGGAACCAACACACTATGTCTGACCAGAAATCCATTCTCAATACTGAGTTCACTGGAAATGTGTGCAAAACTGTGTAGATCTGCCTCAAGATTCCTGAGAGGAGGCCATCCTTGAACAAGAAACTTTTTGACCTTGTTAATCACAATGTCTTCATCATAAAATTTAACCCAGTCAGCTTCAGAAATTTTTCCCTCACAACTATTTAACACATCCACCAAATCAACTACACATTCATGATTATCAACACAGGAACCTTCATTGACTTCTTTAGCTGGCAATCTAGGCAAACAATCTGCCGTGATGTTCTTCCCTCCAGAAATATGCTCAATTTTTAAATTAAATTCCTGTAACCTAGCAATAAGTCTTATGAGTCTGGAAGAAGCATTGCCTGAACGTACACCATCCATCATAAACACCAAAGGTTTATGATCCGTGATTAACTTAAAAGACTGTCCCCATAAAAAATTCTTGAACTTTTCTCCAGCCCACACACATGCAAGCGCCTCTCTTTCAATTGTACTGTAATGTGCCTCAGAACCTTTTAAAGCTCTTGAAATGAACGAAATAGTCCTTTCTTTCCCATTTACAAACTGAGTAAAAACAGCCCCTAAACCAATAGAACTGGCATTAACAGTTACCACAGATTCCCCATTAGGATCAAATGTTTTCAAAGTAGGAGCTCTAGAAATGAGCTCTTTAACTCTTACAAAAGCTTTGTCATGCTCTTCAGACCAGACAAGGGATGTCCCTTTTCTAAGCAAATGTCTCAAAGGCTCAACAACCAAAGCATAGCCCTGTACAAATCTAGCATAATACTCTCCAAGTCCCCAAAAGGACCTCAGAGAATCCTTGTCATATGGCTTAATAGCATTGTTAAGAGCACTAATCAAATCAAGTTTAGGAGCAATGCCCTCTCCTGAGATCTTGTGTCCTAAATAATCAATTTCCTTCACAAAACATTTGCATTTTTCTTTGCTAACCGTCATCCCTCTTTCTGCCAGTTTGGTAAGTACTTTGCCTAAAATGGAATCATGTTCTTCATGTGACTTGGCAAAGATAAGAATGTCACCCTGAAATGCTTGTACCCTTACAACATCTTGAAATAATACATCCACCAGCTTTTGAAAAACACTAGCGGCAGAAGCTAACCTGAATGGCATACGTAAAAATCTATAGACTCCAAAAGGAGTTACAAAAGCAGTCAAGTCTTTAGATTCCTCTTCCAACATTACTTGATGATATGCAGACTTGAGATCAATAATGGAAAAAAAATTAGCACCATTGACAGCCATGAGCAATTCCTGAATCCTAGGAAGTGGATGACTGTCAATAATTATATTCTTATTCAGTGATCTCAAGTCAATGCATAGCCTCAAATCTCCATTTTTTTTAAAGCAATCACCATAGCCGAAATCCATTCTGAACTATCAGTGGATTCTATTATGCCCTCAGAACAAAGATTATCTAAATGCTCTTTGAGCTTTTGACGAACACCCAAGGGTACCATGCGTACTTTGTGCTGTACAGGTATAGCATCTTTCTTTAATTTAATGTGATGCATAAAACCTTTCCCGTGACCAACTTTATCTTTAAAAACAGTATTGAATTTTGATAGAATAAAGTCAGTATTACAATCTTGTGTTGCAATCTGATTGACAGAAATGTCACGTAATCTAATGGGAGTATCCGTACCTGGACATAACATTATTCCTAGTTTGCCCAGATCGTACTACCCGACAATATTCTTACCATTGACTGCAACATAAATTTTCGTGAAAATACAACGTCGCGGAAAATTCAATTTTTCCTCAAAATAACCCAACATTTCAATATCAAAATTACCAAATGCTTTAGGGTTGACATCCGTGACACAAAGTCGTATACCTGTCCACTTTTCTTCAAAAGTAGCATCAGATAGCACAGTAATCGGAGAGCCAGAATCAGCCATTACTTCCAAAACGACATCTCCAATTAGAACTTCTCCTAAAGGTGCTTTGAATCCAACATTAATCATATTAACATCAAAGAAAGGATCATACAAGGTAATAATCATATTCTCTATCTCATTAGTCACATCATTCACAGAATTCACTATTAAACTGTTGTTAATAGCAGTGGAACCACTCCTTACATTCTTGCAAACAGTTTGAAAATGACCAACCTTATTACATTTAGTACATCTTCTTTTAATGGCAGGACATTCCAAACTATTAGCAAGATGAAACTTGGATCCACATCTATAACAAGACGGTTTACTAGACTTTGACGCCATGTTAGGTTTAAATACTTTTTTACTGACTTGAACAGCACATAGAGGAGTAACTGGACTCTCTTCAGAAGATAAAACTTTAGATGATCGTATAGATCTTTCAATGCCTTTGGCTATGTCAATAATTTCATTTAGCGTAGGATTACGACAGGCTAATAACCTCTCTTGTATTTTTTTAGATTGGCAATTAAATACTAACTGGTCCCTTATGCAAATATCTACGCCTGCTCCAAAATCACAATTTGCAGCAAGAACCCTTAATGCCGCAACATATTGTTCCACCGTTTCGTCAGCAAATTGTTTTCTCTTATTAAAAGCATGACGTTCAATTAAAATACTGGGTTCTTCAATAAACTGTTTTTCCAATCTAACAACAGCTTCTTTGAAAATATCCCAAGAATCACCTGCTCCAGCAGGTGCTGCAATAGGCGATAAATTTTCAAAATTTCAATGGCAGCTGAACCTAAATAAGTAAAAAGCAGCGCATGTTTTCTTTCAGCCGGAAATTTCTTACAATCAATAGCGACTATATAATTTTCAAAAGATTTGTACCATTTTTTCCATGTTAAAATGAGATTTCCTGGTGTACTTAAAAAGATTGATGGTTGATTGCATATTTGAGAAGATGCCATAGTAATAGGAAGATGAAACCAGGTAAAATTGCAATGAAGAGAAAAAAAAAATATATTTTAATAGTAGAAATGAACTTCAAAACTGACGATAAAATAAGGTGTGTACTCAGCGAGACAACAATCCCAATAGCTAATGAATTAGATGCCAAAATTCATCTCAGTGTAGACGATGCAGTGAAGTATACATGTCATGTGTAACAAAAAAAACACATGATACCAGTACTTTCCAATAGTTCTTAAAATTAGAAGTTAGTGTTGAGAAGTATACTAAAATTGCTTAAACAGTACCATGACAATCCGTTTCACAGCATGACAATCCGTTTCATAGCATCAAACTATGTCACACCGCAACGAAGATACCAGTACTTGAGTTTTCAATGATGAATCTGACCAACTTAAAATGGCCGCCACGAACGTCACACCACGAACGTGCTTTCATTAGGCGGTGGGTCTTGTTTCCTTAACGTGAGCAGCCGACGCAAGTAACCAAATGAAAACGAACATCGCCGGAACAATGGAGGCTCGAGCAGAAGTAACTCCCGTCTTCAACCGTCACTCACATCAATCCAAGGTAAACTTCACCTTTTGAAATGTTTCACGACAATGAAGAGCTTTACTTTCAAAATCTTCGGCTGCCTCCGAACGTTTCAACACAACCAATGCCTTCAGTGTAATCTTCTTTCTCTTTTTTTTTTTTTTACTTTTGAGAAAAAAAAAACAAAATCGTAGTGCAGAGGAATTCTCGGGTCCTTCCCTCACGGTGGGTGATCCCGGTCGTCGCCAATGTAAAGACAGGTCTCAGGCGATGTTGTGAAGAAATGGTTTATTCACAAATAAGCATATAATAAACCCACCAGTGTGGATGACAGAGACCCTCCAGCACCGGTCAGCACAAAACACGAAGTGACTCACAACATTCCTCTAAGTAACTAGGTAACACAGAATGCACCCCATCAGAGTGCTGACATCAAGGAATTCTAACAATCATAATATTAATAAAAGGACAACATACAACACGCTCCCCTAAATCAATATTGCCTAAATGCAGTTCCTTGTGTCTGGTGGGCTTCCTGCCCCCTGCAGGGCTGATTGGGGGTAATCATCTCCATCTGCAAATCCAGGGGTCAGAAAGACTGTCAGCTCTGTTCTGGGGGAGGGGGCAGCCCACACTCCTATATTGTTTTCAAAAAAGCTTTCCCTGACATCCAGTGGACTTTCTGTCCCCTCAGGGAGGAGGCAGATCAGGTGTTATAACCCTGGTGCAGCCCCCAGGGGGTAGAAAGGTTGATGCCCCATTTAAGTGGGATGGGGGCATGGCATGCCCATGGTGGGCAGACCCCACCCCTATAAGCTTTAAAGAATACACTTTCCCTGGCATCTAGTGGGCATCCTGCTGCCTGGGTGGCAGATGGGGTAATTAACCCCGAGACTGATGTCCCATTTTTTAGGGTGAAAGCATGGCCCTGTCCATGGTGGGCAGCCCCCACCCCTATATTTAAGAAAAAAAATCTTACTTTGTTGCCTAATGGGCTTCCTTCTCCCCGGGGGCAGGTATGGGGTAGTTACCCCATTCGCCCCATAGGGGGTAGAAAGATTGGAGCAATTAAATGTGCTGGGAGAGCACAAGCACTTGCCATGGGGATGCTCCCCCTCCTTCCCTGGTGCGAGTGAGTGGATCCCTGCTTGGAGATCACACTCCTGTGCTGATCTCCAAGCAGGGATTTACCGGGCAGAGGTAGAATTCGATTTTCAATGATACTTCTTCCAGAGGACTCAGTGCTCAGGACTGAGATATTCCCCCGAGCACTGAATTAGTGAAAAACAAAATGAGCTCCTCGGCTCGTTTTACTTTCACTTACCTGTAATGACGTCAGTGTGCCCTGCACACTAATACTCATTGCATAAAATATTCAGGCTGCTCAGGAAGCTCTTCCCGAGCTGCCTGAAGGTAGCAGATGGTCCTTTAAATAGTTCCCCAGCCACAGTTATAATTATCGAACATATTGTTTTTATTTATCAGTGTTTTTTCTAAGTTATTTATCAACTCTTTTGAGTTATATATAAAAATACCATGTTTCATATTGATATAAACATAATTACATTGTGGTGGTGTGCACACACATTATTACGTTCTGGTGGTGTGCACCCATATCATTACGTTGTGGTGGTGTGTACATATGTTACAGTTTGTTGGTTAGTGTGTAGGTAAGTAGGTGTTTTATAATAGGGATTTACTATTGATTCTAAGTAGTGTACTCCTTTATTGTTTATAAATATACTAATGTCACATTGTAGCATGTTGTACATTCTATTGGTTTCTTTACTTATTTTAGATTTAATTTGGGTTATTGTTTGCTCGATTCTTAATTGTTTGTAGCTTTGTTCTTTTTGTAGGGCTTCTATTAATCTGTAGAGTGTAGGTTGGGTTCACCCTAGGTGACTTGAAAGGCATTGCGCCAACCTTCTACTGTGTTGTTGGTTTTGGTTTCTTCAGCCATGGTGCTGCCATAGGGTGTTGGAATTTAGAATGGTGCAGCCTGCCAACCCTAGTGTCTTTTAAGTAGTCCATTAGTGGACTTAAGTTTTGTTCATTTTCTTGAAACATGGGCTATCCATATGTTAGTTGCAGTGGTTAGCTACCTCTGCTAACGGGACATACGCTAGTGAAATTTGGATTTCTTTTTATTTTAATGGTAAACTGGCCATTTGTTGCATATTCTACACCTAGGGGCCAATTACAATGGAGGATGATTATGTTTCAGCCAGTAGGAGTTGAATCCAACCGGTCGGTCAGGCTAGATTTCGACAAGCTTAAGTCTGCCCGACATTGCAATTAGGCCCTCAGTGCAGATTGTTGGAGTTGTCTCCAAATGCTTTGATTAAAGTGGTAATAAAAAATAAGAATGGCTGTGTGTTAGTACAATTTTATTGTAAAGTATTGTTTGCATCATAGCTTGTTCAAAGTCGATTATTATTTTATGTGGGGAGTAGTTTGTTTTAATTTTAATGTGGATTAGTAGGTCAGAGTAAGTGCTATTTTGTTTATTTGGTACAAAGCATATATGAGAGGTAAAATAGAGTTTTGATATTCACCATGTATGGTGTATATCTGACTCAATGGTTTATGGCACATTTTGAATGTCCATCTTCAATGTTTGAAATTGGTTCATTCTTAGTAAATCATGTGCTGTAGCAAATATAGTAATGTGTTTGTCATTATTTAGATTGCTATGTAGAGAAAGGGTTCATCATTATGTATGTTGGTTAAGTGTTCAGGTATTTGGATGTCTTCATATCTTCTAGGGGAAGCAGGAGTGTCACTAGTGGCTTCAATATTTCATGCTAGTAAGCGTTTTCAAGTGGGCATAGCTGTTGGCTGACCTATGATGTGTTCAGGTACATTAGTGAGTATATCATTTAGAATTTTAGTAGTGGCCTACTGGGAATTAGTTTTAGCTCTTTTAAATAGTGAAGTACATGCCTTACTTCGATATCAGTGAATAACAACACCATTTTTCGTAGCAGCCCTCCCATAACGTACATTAGAACAGTGTAATGTGTATTTCCAATTAAAATTCTCTTTTGCTTGTGTTGTCTTGGCTGTAAGTGTAGTTTATACATGAAAGTAATTGTTTGCCTTTCTGTGAGGTGATATAGCTTGCTCTTTCTATCATTCTATTTGAAAATAATATAGCTAAATAAATTGTAATAATTTAGCTTTTTGCTTTGTATATGCATATCAAATATTACAATGGTTGCTTTGCGTTTTATACATACATATATGTTTATTATAATTGCAGTTCTCTTTTTCAGTTTTCCGTTGAAGATGCTCTAATGTGGATCAGATGGTTTATTTTCTTTTGGGAAGAAAAAAGATGTAATAGTTAAATTTTCCACAGTTGTTTATGGGTAAGTCACATGATACTCCCTGTAATATACCTCAAAACTATACGCCTGGTGCAGTTTTCCTGTATCCTATTATCAAACAGTCTGCGAGGGTGCAGTGAGTGCATGCTCCCACGTTCTGCTCCCTTGGGTATTGTAGAAGGGACTACTGACGCTTGCATGGCCCCTTCTATTATACAGATCACGCCAACCGTACATGTGTGGTCTCAAAAAGGCATTTCCTCATGTGCAGGGGAGTGTGGTGATAGAGCACAGGGATCCAGTCTGTGTCTCATGAACCAAGGTAAAAGTGTACTGTGGTGTACGGCAGTAGGCTCTATTTGTAATATGTGCCCATGCTTACTACTGGGAATATTTATGAAATCACATATTTAGCAGTTCTGCACCCATTTGTGGGAGAATTGCCAAGGGAGCAGATTTCCTAAAACATATTTCTAGAAATTGTAGTCTTTGCTCTCACCTTATGATGCTGTGATATGAAAACACATTAAAAGGGAGCACTACATAAACAACCACTCACACTTGTTTTCATTTGTTCTTGTGGGCAAATTACTTCCAAATGTCAAGACTACAATGAGACCTGATGCAATTAAAATATGTAATCTGTGAGAGTCCATGGAGCAAAATACCTGTTTATAGCCTTGAAAGGAGCAAGATAACAATCCACACTTAAAGGTCAAATGGCTTAATTCTATGCTTTTTACAATAAATAACTTAGATTGATTGCCTTTATCATAGCATTTCATAATAAAGTTTGTCCTTGAACATTGGTTTGTCACCATGACCAACTCATGCCTACTGCATCAATCACAGAAATTCTCACAAGGCAAAATGTGTAATCCAGTGGAAGCATACACCTTCTGCCCAATCAAACGTTTGTAGATTGGAAGATTAACATGTGAGTGGAGCCGAAGGTCCAGTCTCCATACCTGTTCTAAGAGGTCTTTTTCTAGCGATCACATAAGGTCTGGGAAGAGTTGTGATGTAACGGCAGACCTAATATGACTCCAGTAAATCGATTCATGTTATGTATGAATTCAAAACAAAGTAATTAGTTTAACAATTGAAGGATATTACAAACAGATAAGATGCAGAACTGTTTTTTGAAAAGACTGTCTCTCATATGAAAAATGTGTAATTAAGACTATAAGGATTGCGAAAATCCACTGGAAAAATATTGCAGCAACATATGATATAATCAAAAATCACCTTGGCACGACATTGTAATAAAAACAACATAATTTACATGAAACTACACTACAAAAATGAAAGGTGATCAAAGAGCCCATAAGAAGCAGAGACAGGAGTATACTATTGTTCCTACTTTAGTAAAGTTGGATGGATATTTTTTTAACAAACTGCATCAATGTTATACAAAATCAGATTTGTGCTTTTCAAATTTTCAAATGATGTTTTTAAAATCAGCATTCTTCAGGAGCTTTTATTCTTTATAAAATAAAATTCTTAAAGGTGGAGAAAGACTTTGCCAGGAAAAGGAAATTACGACAATGAAAGAATTGTGAAGAAACAATGTTATAACATCATGATGTAATATTCATCTGCCTCTAAATTAGGGCCATCCACACATTCACGTTATTTAATAAAGGACTGTTGAATAGAGATCTGAAATGGGAGATATGAAGTCATGATGACGAGTGTTTAAGGAACATCTAAGGATATTGATAAAAGGCATTCACCAGACAACTGGTGTGTGATACTTAGATATTGTTTGCTTTGTTTCTTATTTTAGATAATAGGTTTTGAAATGGTTGTATTTTACTTCTGAAGAATGTTTAAAATAGACCAAAATGCATGAATCTTTACAAATGCACAGCAATTCAAGTAATCATGAATTAAAATTATATAAAGTACTCCGAGACTAACTTGCATATTTTCAAACATAATTTCATCAAATTTGGATAGGAAGAAGCCAAATGAATCAATCTGCTCAAATAAATGCAAAATTAATAAAATAAAATGGGGGCGCTAGAGGGCGCGCGAGCAGAATGGCCGCACTGCTGTGAGGCTCCTGCTGCCTGGACGACTAATCCTACATTTATCCTCTTTAATCCACCGATCCCCCGGCAAAAATCGCTGATGGTTGTTGCCGCTGCCTTGGAGGTTGCTTGGTGAGAGTCTGGCGCGGCTGCCATAAGCGTTGCGGAAGATATCGCCGGACGAAGTTGGAGCGGGGGCGGTGCTGTGCAGCGGTGAAGCGTGGTCCCGGGTGTGCAGGTCACGGCAGCCCGGGGCGCCCCACGAGGCTGGTAGGCCTCACTGAAGGCCCGAGTCGCCCTGCAGTGTGAGCTGTTGCTGCCGGCGGAGGCTTGGGAGACAAGAGACGGCACCGCTCCCCCCCCTCCCACCCCCGCTACCTTGCTGCTGTGCCCGGAGAGACGAGAGGAGACGGCGCGGACCTCTGGTGGCTTGCTGGCCGCGGCGGTGCCCGCGAAGGTATTATCCTGGTGGTCGCGACGGACTCCCCCCCCTCCCCCCCCCCAACGGTGGGGTTAAGATACGGAGCGAGGCTACGGAGAGCGGCGCTGTACGCTTGTACGGGGCGGATCTGTCGGGGGGCTAGTTCGGCCTCAGGTGCCCCAGCGACTGACCTGATGTGGTGGTGAGCAGGGAGAGTTGAGACCGGGACGCCGTGGTGCTCTGTGTTGCGCAGAGGAGGACTGGCGCGCCGATGCTAATGAAGAGGCGAGGTGGCATACGGAGGTGACGCTGGAGCGCCTGCCATACCGCTGGTCTCTCGGGGACGGGATTGACTGATATCGGAGCCCCTGATTTCTGGTTCGTTGCCCCTCTGGGATATACTGTCCACTCCCCGCTGATCCGGCTACCCATTAGCTGGTGGGTCTTCGTGGGTCTTCATGGATGCTGGAGGGCTTAATTGACGCGTAAGCGACATCGAGGGGGCCTGAGGTGAAGGCGGACCGCCCTCCCCCCCCCCGGGAGTATTTCTTTTCGTACTGCAGGCACTGTGGGAGTACTTGCGCGGCCTCCTTGACCCCGATTTGGACGGCGCCTGTTTCTCGTCCCATTGCACGTTGCTGGAGGCCCGCGCTACCGGCTCCTAATGGGTAAACACGACAGCCGCCAGTCCAAGCTGTCGTTCGAGGCCCCTGCAGCGAAGAAAGATGCTCGTAGTACCCAGGATACGGGACGAGCTGACGTCCCGCCCGCCGATAGGGCTAGCGCTGACCCTCCGACAGCAGATTTGCGACAGCTGATGCAAGAAATGAGACAGGGGTTTGCTACTGTCGTGGACAAGGTGGATCGCCTGTCATCGAGAGTGGATGCGTTTGCGCAGAAACTAGATTCACATGAGGAGCGTATCGCAGAGGCAGAACGGAGGATCTCTGACCACGAGGACTCTGCCGCATCCCAGGCTGCGCAGCTCACGAGAATGGATAACGTGCTGAGGGTCATAGCGGCAAAGAACGAGGAGTTAGAAGCTCGTAGTCGCCGTAACAACATCCGCTTGGTTGGTGTGCCGGAGTCCACCAATACCGGACGCATGGAGGACTACGTTGAAAAGATACTACTGGCCACGGTAGGGGGTGAGACGCTGTCGCGACAGTTTATTGTTGAGGGGGCGCATCGCTCCCTGGGACCGCGGCCTAAGCCTGGCGCCCCGCCTCGGCCCATAATTGCCCGCCTGTTGAATTACCGTGACCGGGATGCGGCTCTGCGGGTTGCACGCACGAACAAAACGCTGTCATGTGATGGGGTCAGCTTCACGATATACCCGGACTTCACTCCTGTCGTGCAGGAGCAGAGGCGTAAATTTCTTGAGGTCAAGCGGAAGCTGCGTGCTCAGCAAATTGATTATGCACTTTTGTACCCGGCAAAATTGAGAATCACGCACCAGGCCAAACAACATTTCTTCACCACCCCGCAACAAGTGGATGATTTTCTGAAGACTCTCAAGAATGTGCGGAACAGGGATCTGGACCGGGACGCAGAGGATTGTGTGCCTGACGCCTAGTGGTTGCCCCTGACATTTGTTATTCCTGGCGCGGCCGGCAGCTGGAGGCGGTGGTGGCGGCACCGTGGCACTTCGGATGGTACCGTGGCACCGGCTGGTGCCTCTATACAAGGAACTGCTATGGCCGGCTTTGGGACGGTGGCGGTAATGTATTCCAGGCACCTCTCCCCCCCCCCCTCGTTTCTCTCCCCTGCTGATGGGATGGGACGGGGCTTGGGGAGTGGATACGGGTGCCCTCTTGCTGTACCCCATAGGGAGTACCCCGATGACTATATTGACTCTTTTGCTCACGTTGAGCATGTTGTGGGGAGTTCTGGGTGGGGGGTGGGGTTGGGATGCTGGCAAGTTGGGGACGCTTCAGTGGGTGGGGGGTGGGGGCGAGGCCTTCCTGAGGTTTTCTGCCCCTTGTGGGCGCTGGGGTTTCTTTGCGATAGCAGCGTATTGTTTGTTGACCGTACAGGAGCATATACATGTGATATGGATAGTGGTTGTTGTTGCTGCCCTGAGGTCCTCTGGACGGGGAATGAGTCTACTTGAGATTTGTCCACTGGCGAGACTTAGGTCGCGGTGGGGCTCTATACTGGGACGACTCTGTGCCCCCCTTAGTGCTATGCCTCTCCTACGGGGGTTGCCCTCCCGATCGGGTAGATGGGGTGTGCTGGTAATGGAGGGCTGTTCTGGGAAGGACTCGAGGGTTGGAGAATGGGGGGGGGTATTGTTTTGCAATGTTCTTGTTATGTTTAGCACCATGTATCTCATAGTCCTCTTACACTGGGATTGTACAGGTTTGCATACTGAGGTCATACGTAGAAGGCTCCTCCTAACACTTGGGATGCAGGCGCACGCCAGCGAGCTATTGGGTGGGCCCGGCAGAAAGGTAGTAGATTATGGAGCACGACGTCGCAATAGTCAGGAGACAGGATTGAGCTTCCGCATGAGCACGCCTGCTATTTGCAGGCGGGGGGATATACTGTTGGTAAGGGATTCCTTTTGTTACAAGCATGGTTAAACCAGACACTGACTTACACGTATTAACTTGGAATGTACGGGGTTTGGGGGACCCCAGAAAAAAGAGGCAGATATTATCCTACTTAGATCGACACAATGTCCACATAGCCTTCCTACAAGAGACGCATACACGACCGCAGACTTCACACACCTTTGCTTGTCGCTGGGCGGCTTGCACTTCGTTTTCGTCCTATTCCTCCTACTCTAGGGGTACAGCAATTCTGGTGAAACGTGGGGTGCCCTGGATCATGGAGGGGAAGTATAGCGATGATCATGGGAGACACTGCATTCTGTGGGGGAGACTGGGGGGGGTGGCGGTTGCCCTGATTTGCTGTTATGGACCCAATGTGGATGATCCACAGTATTTCGTGGACCTAAATGCGATCATTGTGGGTTTGGGCCCTCGGAGCCTTATCTGGGGGGGGGACTGCAACCTCACACTGGATCCAAATACGGACAGGTCGCATCCGGCCCCGCACCACTTCACCAAGGCGCGCACACTGTTCTCTGACATATTAGCTGAACATGCACTGATAGACACATGGAGAAGCCTTCATCCTGATGTTCGTGAAGGCACACATTTCACGGCACATGCCGGATCCTGGGCCAGACTGGACTATGTTTTCATCTCGCCCCCCTTCTATACGGCTCTCACTAACTCGGAGCATCTCCCTAGAACCTTGTCGGATCATTCGCCAGTCCGCGTCACACTGAGAGCGGCTGACCTGGCCCCCCCGGTGACGGCTTGGCGTATGCAACCACGGATGCTGCTTGATGCGGTATTTCAAGAAGAACTACGAGAAGAATGTCTCGATTTTTTTAAACGTAATAAAGACTCGGTACAGGCAGTGGAAACTATATGGGAGGCGTTTAAAGTGACCCTCCGGGGCATATGCATCGCGAAAGGTTCTGGTGTGCTAAAAAGCATACTATCATGCTTGCATACGCTGGAAACGGAGCTTAAGACACTAGAAAGGTCGCTGGCCGACATGCCAGATGACTCTACACTTGCGCTTCTCCGCGGAAAACTGACGGACTACTCGACTGAGGCCCAGAGGGAACTGAAGTTTAGGGGGAAACATTGGGTCGCCAGGCGTTATGGAGAGGGTGAGCGGCCTGGGAAAGCTCTTGCGGCGACGATCCGATTGATGCGGCCTCCAACCACCATTTTCGAAATCAGGGAGGCCGAGGGGAGAGTCTATAACGACACTAAGAATATACTTAATGCGTTTGTGGGGCATTATCATCAGCTTTACAGGTCAACGCGTACGGGGGAGTTGCAGCTGCAGGAGTATCTGGAGGACGTCTCCCTGGGGTGGCTTAGTGATGCCCAGAGGGAGTTCCTGAGCACCCCCTTTACGTTGGAAGAGGTGCGTGAGGCCATCATGCGCATGCGGTCGGGCAAGGCGACTGGTCTAGACGGCATACCAATAGAATTCTATAAGACCTACATTGAGTTTATGGCTCCCGTCTTGCGCGAGGTATACGAGGACGCCCTTGAGGCGGGCCGCCTCCCCCCATCGATGCGCATGGCCCTCATTACGTCCTTGCTTAAACCGGGGAAACCCGCGAATGATTGTGACTCCTATAGACCCCTCTCGCTGCTTAATTGTGACGTGAAAATATTGGCAAAATTAATCGCTACTCGTATTAATCTGCTCCTTCCCAACCTGGTTCTGCCCGACCAGGCAGGTTTCGTGCCCGGCAGGGCGACTTCCCATAACCTACGCACCTTCTTCTCGATCCTTAACTCCGTGCACGAGGACCTCCCCATGGCAGCTGTATTCTTAGACGCCTCAAAGGCTTTTGACTCCCTGGAATGGGATTATGTCTTTAGCATACTGGAGCGTATGGGGTTCCCACTCATCTTCATTTCGTGGATACGACTTTTGTATACGTCGCCCAGGGCCAAGGTATTGGTCAATGGTACGCTTTCTGAGGCATTCCCCATCTCAAGGGGAACTCGACAGGGTTGCCCCTTATCGCCCCTTCTATTCGCCATAGCTATGGAGCCCCTTGCAGCGAAACTTAGGCAACACCACAAGGACAAGGCTTTGAGATGCTTTCAGAGACAGATCCTGATTTCTATGTACGCGGATGACATCACGCTGTATATAAGAGACCCCAGCACTAATCTCAACCCGATTCTTAGGGAATTCATCCGCTTTGGCGAATTGTCAGGAATTCTTATTAATTGGAATAAATCGCGGATCTTCCCTCTTACTGCAGCTACTGAGCGTTTCGAGCTCGATTACCCCCTTGCCTGGAGTGAGGGAGACTTTAAATACCTGGGTATTCATATTGAGAAGGGCAGGGATGAGTTGATGAGAGCAAACTATGGGACGACGATGAGTCGTATCTCTGACTACGTTACTAGATGGATAACGCTGCCCCTCTCGATGGCAGGACGAGCATCATTGGTAAAAATGGTGATACTACCACAGCTGCTTTATCTCTTTTTAAATATACCCTTTTATCCGGGCAGTTTTTTCTTTCGGAGCCTTCGTACTGAGCTCCTCAAACTGGTTTGGGGAGGGAAGTCGCCCAGAATCAAGTGGGAGGTCCTTACTCGGCCATATATCCAGGGCGGGTTTGGGATACCCGATTTCGAGCTCTATTTTCAGGCAGCACAGGCCCATTACGCCTACTTTTGGATTCATCAGCCGAGATATATGCCCCAACTTGCTGCAGAGCATTGGCTATCACACCCGATACCCATAGAGGGTGCGTTATATAGCTCGCTGAGGGGGACGGAAGCGCTGGCAGAGACGGTGGCGAGCACTGTGCTGGCCTGGAATAAAATCACTGCTAAACTGAAGGCCCCTATGCTCTATGCGCCGCTTCTGCCCCTTAGTTATCACCCTAGTATGCCACTGTTGCAGGAAGGGGGGTTCCGTAGATGGGCTGGCTCTCTCAATGTTAGGACCTGGGGAGACCTATACCATAATGGTGCTTTCCGCACGCTGGAGCATTTATGTGGCGACACCCGCCCTTCTCCTCTAGAGGTGTTTTTCTACATCAGACTTCGGCAGGGGATTAAGGCATTAACATCTGATTTCCCGAATGAGCCCCTTGCTGTAGCTCCCCTACAGCGCATTCTTTTTGACGAGGCCCCCAACAGGTTAGTCTCTAGGATCTATAACTCGGTACATACCCTGGTCACTGCCCCGCAGCTAGTGGTGCGGGACAAGTGGGACCGGGAGCTGCCGGCTCCCCTAACGGACAAGCAGTGGGAGTTCTGCCTGCAGCAGACAGATCGCATCTCTGCGAGTAGTCGCCTCAGAATAATTCATTATAAATATATCCACAGAGTGTACTACACCCCAGCTCGGCTTTATAGATATCGCCTTCGGGATGATGACAGATGTGATAGATGTCGCGCCCCTATGGCGGATTTTCTGCATTTGGCGTGGGAATGTCATGCAGTGAATCAATACTGGAGGGAGGTCTTTGAGGCTCTTTCCATAATGATTAATACACAGATTGTACCCTCGCCTGTTCTCGCGCTCCTGGGATATGTACTGCCAATACAAGCTGCACACCGTAAATTTGTGGCGCTCGCCTGCCTGCTTGCAAAGCGGAGAGTTGCATGTCGATGGGGCAGAGGAAGGGCCCCCAAGTTTAAGGACTGGCTGCATGACCTCACTTACTGTCAGGAACAAATTACTACGTACTCTGAACTCCTACCGCCTACATCGAGACCTGCTGATATATGGGCTCCTCTGCAATGTTACTTACTGAGGGCGGGAAATGCTGATGTGCCTGTGTCGCCTGACTAAGTGCCTTCTATGCAGTTCAACGCTGGGAGGGGGGAATGGCCTTGACAAATGTGGTGATGTGTAAATGTGGAGCTACTTTCCTTGCTGAGCCCTATGTCAACGTTACCTGCCTTTTCCTATGCTCTAATTACTCTGTACATCTCTCATGTGTGCACTGAAACCAATGTATACTATGTGCAAGGTGCTATATGTTCCTATGTTGAAAATTGAAAAAATAAAGTTTAAAAAAAAAAAAAAAATTAATAAAATAAAATGACTGAGTTGGTTATTTTCCACGGATGTTTGCACCTGAAAATTCCAATACAGTAAGCTGCTTGTGGGTGGGTGGTGTGTTCAGAGAGGGGCAATTGAGCTATCACCCATACAGACTTTCTTTTACTGCTAGCAAAATGCAATGGCAGACAGAACTCATTTGCACGGAGGCAGGAAAGGTTTACTAATGCCTTGGTAGCCACCAGCTACAGGATTGCAGAGTGCCATAGAAACATCCAATGCGGCTCATTCTCAAGGGAATGGAAGGGAAAACATCACTTTATATAATGCACCAAAACCTGGCACCAGTCATGTACACAAAGGAATTTGACTACTTCCAGAAACAAATGTCAAATTGGCATTGCAGAGCCACTGGTGGAAGGGAGTGGTATGGTCACAGTAAGACCAGCATTTTATTTTTCCAATAAAAAGAGTGTCTGAAATCTTGGGAGCAAAAAGGGGATACCTGCTCAACCCAATGCAGGAGGTGAAAGTGGATTTCTTCCAAGTAGGAGGTGGAGTAACAACCCACAGACACAAACACCTACACTTACTCTCATCCTACACCTTTCCGCAGCAAATTCATTTTCACCTCCTAGTACTTTAAAGGACAGAAATCCAACAGCTGCCAAATCAGATTACATTTTGTAAACTCTCTCTGTTGTGAGACTGCCAGCAACAATAAATACCATCTATCCATCAGATGGTGTTTATTGCATAATATAGTCTGATAATGTACAGGGCTGCCAAAGAAGAAGTTATTTATGCTGTTTTCAGGATCTGCAAATCCTTAGACCACAGGAAGGGTCCAAAGGACTCGGGGAGGGTCCCGAAAAGAAGTTCCTTATTAGGAGGATGAGGATTGAGTTGGCTTTATGCCTACAATAGTATTATATTAATAAACTGTAATTGAGAGAAATTAATATCTTGTTGCATTGCCCATTTGCATGTCAACACTGTTAAGAGGAAGACAGGTCTTGTTGTCCGCGTGATCCTTATTGTGTCATAAAAAGAATTGTTTGCCTTTCGATCTGTGTTCGATATGCATCATGACTTGCAGGAACACTCATGTCACCAGCCTGGAAGTGTCAATGTTCTCATGTAGCACTATTTTTCACAACAACCAGTAACATTTGTTTCATTTGAAGACCAAATCATAAGTCAGTTGAAGTATTGTGAACTTCGCAAACTTTAGATAAAAGATCCAATATTTGCATGTTATCTTAGTTGTGTCCATCGTCTTTTTTCTGTTTAAAATTACTTATGTCTAAGAGAATAATCAAGTATTAAGAGTTCCTTCTGTTTGTAACATCATCCAGTCAAATGTTTTGGCACTCTGAAATAAAAATGTTCCCATTTGGAATCAAGCATGTTCTCCTTTTTTTCGAATTAAATATGAGGCAGAGTTCTACAATGCTTCTGGTCGATTGAAAATGGTGGGATGTGGGAGTGGAGGGTGCTGTAAAATGACTGTGGCCCAGAATGTGGACCTAAAAAACCTCTGTAGAAGGGTACTAAAGGGGGGTTGTCTAATACAAGTAAAACAGAATTCTGTGATTGACAAATTAATACATGGATTACCACCAGAAAAAGAAAAACCAAAATCAGCAGACAACATGATAAATCATATAGCACCATTATCGAGGGCCAGAAGCAATAAAACAGTTGACAATGTAAATGTAAGCGCGCACTGACTGCTTGCTTTCTCTATCACTAGTGACTAAACTGTACAGACAGGATAACTTGGTATTTCATTCAGAATTATATAGTATCTCAGGTTCCAAAACAACAGAGATCAATTACGGTTTCCCTATAGTGCTTCGTCCCTGAGTCACGAAAGGACTCCATATGCCTGGCATCGCCCGTGACATGTGACAGGCAGGCGTATACAGCGGTTTGTTGTCAGCCTTCAAAGGACAGTAATAGAGGGCTCCACAGTGCCTTGGTTTAATGTCTGTTTTTGTGCTTTACCGGACCTCAGCCCTGGCAGGCCATGGCTCACTTATAGCCAGTTAAGGTCTTGATTTTTTTGTGCAAGTTTCCTAGTTAGAAACCTTCTTATTCATGATTCACTGTAGATATAGAATGGGTAGAAGCAAACAATTACATCATTCATAAAAGAGGTTTATCAATGTGTTATGCATACATATTTAGCTCACATGATGGATAACAATAGTTGGCACCTTTGCTTTGACTGTAGTAGAACGATAGTCTTTTAGAACAATAAACTTTATTGCAATATATAGCAAATATATCTGTGACTGTCCAGTTAAAAAAACCTTAAAAGGCCTAAAGTTACACAATAACTAAGTACCTAGTGCTTTATGCTATTTACAAGTCTGTGTTAACCAGTGTCTCTCCATTTTGCGCTGGCTGCAAGATGTTATTCTTTCCATTAAGAGTTTGAAATTTCTCCTTAATTTCCAGAAAAGATTTGTTCTTGGTCTCCGGAACAATGAAGTAAATAAATGTTGCTACTAGAGAACATTCAACAAAAAAGACGAGGAAACAGTATTGGTTTAGTCCATTCTAAAAGAAAAAAGAAAAGATTCAATATTTCATTATACTCAGGTGCACATAAACTGTTCATAAAGACGTTTCTGCAAATTTAAGACAATTTTATAAAGTTTAAATAATTCTCTTAAAACCCCAACAGAGGCCTCCAACCCACTGTTTTATTCATTCTCCCACCTTGGAACACTTTATAGAAGATAAAATGTTAGATAACTGCCATGGTATAATACCATGGCATTTATAAAATATTTTTTGTTTTTGATGGAAGGGTGGCACCCTGTCAGGCTGCAGAAATTCCTTTTTTTCTTGCCTCTTAGCAGAAAGAAACATTCTCTACTGATATTATGAGGTCATGCCCTAATTGCAGCATATCTTTCTGGAATCAGTAGTCACTATAATTTGTGCCCACTAGATATCAATGCGGTCTACGAGACTGATGTTTGACTTGAATATGGAGTTGACGGAGTATCCTAAATTAAGGACCTCAGGTTACTAGTTTTTAGCATACTGCCTGTCTTAGTTGTCTGATTATAAATGAAAGTGGCATATATTATTCGATCTCGGTCCTAAAACTACTTAGCATCATTATTGAAAATGAATGACAAAATCCCCCAAATAAGAAACCATACTAAGTAGTTCTTGACAGAATGATACAAAACTGTGAAAACAGACGAAATTGAAACACTGTGTTAAAGAAGAAAGAAAGGTAAATACACATCACTGAGAAAAGAACAAACATTTTATGTTAAACCATTGTTTTACAAAAGTAAAAAGATATATACATACCACTATGAAAGGAAAAAGCATCCCTATTACAAAAAAACTAATCCATCCCATAGACCCTCCAATCGTGAGAGCTGCTGGGCGTGCGGACTGAGTGAACAGTTCAGTAATCAAAGTGACTGTAACACCACCTAGAAATGTTGAAATAATGACAACATAAGACATAGTTTTCTAAAACAGCTGTGAAACGTGTCTACGCTTTTCACGTAAAATAGTTTCATGTTAATGAAACATTCGCAAACCAGAAACATACAAATACGTTCTTTCAAGAAACACATTTACAGTGGAGTCATGATAAATTAAAACCAAAAAGTGACTGAAATTCAAAAGGTATGTTTGGACCACAATCCATAAATTGCACAACAGCCATGCAAACCATAACTCACATACAAAAATGCAGTGCTCATTACCTGATCCTCTTGATGTGACAGATGCTACTAAAAATCTCTTAAAGATGCGATTACATATTATATTACTCTTAGCACTGTGAAAGGGATGAATGACTATGAATATGGTATTGTTTATTATATTGAGCATGTATTGTCTAAGTTATAACCATTGCATTTGGTGTGCAAGTTCTTAACTGCAGCTTTTAAATTCATTCTTAAGCTTTTTTTAAATATACGTTGAAGATATTATAACTAAAGCTAACCATAACTTCACTTTTCCATTTTTTAGTGTGTTTTTCACCATATACCACATGCAACATGTAACAGATCCCTGGCAGCAAACCCCAACTGTACCCAGAGTTTGGCCATTCACATCAAATGCTTTCAGTTGGGACTTGCCTATGGCCGGGCCCTGTGCCCAACCCACCGCATGCGACCAACCAACTGTGGTTGGCAACCCTCTTCAGTGTACAACATCACGATCTGGCCTGCAGTCAAACATCACTGGTGGCCAGCCTGGACATGTCATCATTACATCTATGAATTGTGATACAACAATGGTGACAGACTATGGCTGCAGCCTTCTCAAACTAATCATGGATTTATGGCATTTGCAAATTTAACGTGCTGTATATTTTGCAGAATCCACAAAAAATGCTGTTTTAGAGAAAAGAGATGAACATACTACTGCCCTAGAAATTCAGTGAAAAAACACAGTGATGTTAAATTCGGAAACTGAAATAACAGAAAAACTAACGTTTACAAACAACAAAAAAGCTGAAGTTCACCAGTTGTAGTTTTCTGAGCTAACTATAATTTCAGCTTCTGCCATGCACCTCTTATGGCCTCATATATTGCAACACTCATGATATGCTAAATGACATACTTGATGACATCACCGATGAACTCTCAAATGACTTAATTCATGACATCACTGAAAACATCACCTCCTGCCCAATTCTCTGTGAGTGACCAACCCCCCAATGCTCACTGCTTTAGGCCGTGAGCAATTGAGGAATGGTTTCTAGCCATGTCATGCACTCAACCCCTCACACATGCCAGTCCCCCTGTTGGCCCCTCCCAGTATTTTACAAAAGGTTAAAAAAGATGTTTTGCAGTAGCAACACATGCCTGCGACAGCAGCGTACTCATGCAGTGCCGTCGCTCAAGCTTCATATCTATAGCACAGTGGGACTTCATCTTCTGAAGTTTGCACAGTCTTGTGGTACAATGGGGATGCATGCGCAGCAACTCCAGTAGGAGTACCGTGGGGTCTCATGGGTGGGCCACGTTGGGTCCCACAAGAGCACCCACAAGAGCACTGTGGTACCCAGGGTACAAATAATTTTTTTGCCCACCAGTGCTAATGGTAAAGTTATCCTCCCCAGGCACCTTAATATGTGTTGTTTAACAAATTCAGGACTCAAGCACCGATTTTCAGTGTCCCATAATGGCAGCTGTGAATGTTTTCTCCATAATTGCGGCTAGCCAATCAAATTGCTTGGTACTGTGGGACTGATACCGAAAAGGCAGAAAAGAGAAGAAGATCTCTCTCAGTCAATCAGTCACCCTTATTTTTTAATATTATGGTGCCATGGGACCAGGAGTGCGTGCAGGGAAACAGATCAAAAATGTGTTCCCAGCCGGTGGGATAATGTTTAAATCTTGTACAGGCTGGGAGCAGAGATGCCTTCCCTGCCTACTCTGCTGCAGGCTGGGAAGGGGTGTTTGCTCCTGTTTTATGTGAGATTTAAAGACATGCTAGTGCGGGCAGGGAAATTACTCTATCCTAGGCATGGGCTACTCGGGACCGAGTACTTGAGCAAGCTCCGGGGATGGGGTAACCTTTAAAGTTGAGTGTGTCCCGGGTGATGGGATTCCCGGAGCCTATAATGACTTAGGAAGGGGGGCTGCGCACTTCCTTCCCCTCAACTAAGGAATGTGGAACTGGGGGATGGGCTCCCTGGTGATTATAATGACTTCGAGGAAGGTGCCAAGCAGCCCCCCTCCCCTTTTTTGCACATTTCAGCCCCTGAAGATTGGATGTCTGGGACAGCCATTGGCCCAGGGAGGGAGGCCACATGCCCCACTCTCCTCACTTAAAGTACCCTGCCACGGGGTATGCGGTCTCAGGGTTGACAAATGGGCTCAGGGAGCCTTACTCATGCTTCCCTCGCCAAATATTTAAAAAAAATATAGCTGGCTGCCATTCCCCCCCCTCTGCAATCTTGTGGAAGTCCCAAGGGATTGACCGGGGGGTGGGAACAGTATCCCTACCCTGCGCCCTTATATAATTTTTAAACATCAGGACAGGGAATTATATCCCTGAGTAGTGTAATGGTTGTCAGCAATGTTTTTCTCATGTTGCTGGTAGTCAATCGGAGCGCTCCCTCCCACAGGAGTCTGAGTCCCACAGGAGTGAAATGGCCCAAGGGAAAAAAAGCTCCCTGTGCCAATCACAAGGCTCTATTTTTGAATAGGTGTTACCACAAGACTCCAGAAGGACACTCGCAGACCCAACCTTTCAGATATATATAATTAATTTCTCAAACACTACTGATCAGATTTATACCAAATCACAAAAAGCACAATCTGTGGCCCGAGATCTAGCTTCCTGCCAACTATATATGCAGCACACTTTGCCATACACCATCCATATAGCAGGAACAGACGAATGCGGACCCAGATATTACTGCACCACCTCCATGACGCGTTTCGGCCTTCGAGAGGCCTTGATCACATGACGATATATATATATATACACACACACATATATATATATTTCCTTCCAAGTGAAAGTGAACATGATTTTAAAACACTAGGCCTCATCTGACGTACTTTCAATAAACATGATTTAAAAACACCAGAACTCACATGACGTACTTTTAATTTCCATTTGCTCCTACCATTTTGAGGTTAATTGTTGCTTGTTATTGTTCTATTCCCATTGTCTTAGTCAACTCTCTTTTTATTAAAAGGCATCAACTGTCCGCAAAGGCATATGTCGCAACTGTTTCAAAGCATAGGAAACTAAAAGTAAGTTGTTTCCTAATCCAACTAATTCTTGTAATTAGTGCATCCGGGAACAGGTTAAAATTCCCTACAGTCAAAGTTATATATATTTTTTAAATTATATTATTTTAATGACAAAACATTCATGCAAGAAAACTCTTGAAAATGCTTGTGTTTCTCCTTTAAGATGCTTTGATTTTTTTAACACTGATAAAGTGCATATACTTTTCATATTGTAAACATAAGACACCAATAATTGCAGTTTCACCACAAATGTATGTTATAAGTACTGCTTTTCTGTTGCCTAATATAACGTGTGTGTGCATTTTTCTAACTATTAGTATAACTTTATGTAACCATGGTTCCAAAAAACCTTACACAAGCAACTGTTACATAATATACTTCACTATTGTACACATCATTGGATCACTACTTTAGAGTACTTCATATAAAGTGCTCATATTTAAACATATTTAAACAAAAATTAAAAAAATTAATCTCAAGGTAAAGTACCCATGTAAAATACAAGTGCAATTAAAACGTACGTTCTTTTTAAAAAAAAATCAACTTTGTTCAAATTGCATATGCTTCTATCTTGTTAACATGAGACCCCAGTGATTGCTTAACTTAAATTGACCCACTAATGCATGTTATAGTTAAGCTCATTAAATGAATAGTTCAATACTTCATGGAATAATTGCTTGTATAAGATATCTTGTTACCATGGTTAGAGTTATTGCAATTGTGAGAAATAAGCACAAGCACTCTTAGTTAATCCCATCACCTGTGTTTTTTAGACAACGTCAGCGAGATGTTACCCTTTTCGCCATATTTAAGTGGCACCTAATGTTGGTGAATAGTCATGCCATGTTCTTTTTACTAACCTCTGTTTTTTAAAATAAAATAAGAAGGGCAAGGAATGTTGTCTATTACTGCAGGGTGCTGTCTACAAGAAACCTTGAATTAACAGTCACATGACAAAATTTACAGTCTAGTGTAATTCTCCTGTCCAGGGGTGTGGGTTTCTAATTAACTGATGCTTATGACATAATTCATGTGTTTTTAACTAATTTATGTAATTTGTGTTTATGATGATATGTTTATATTGCACAATTTCATCCAATTTTTTACATGATTTATTAAAGATGCACATAAGTGCATACACACTCTGAGTAGAGCTTCCATTTTTAATGTTTAGTGATAAACTGGTTTGTGAGGGAAATATTAGGTATTTATAGGCATGAGTGGATAAGAGTGCAGGAGGACTCCCAGAGGGAAAATTTGATTTCTAACAATTAAGTTACCCAGGTGCTCTGTCCCTTTGGATTACTAGAACCCCTCTCCTTGTTTTCAAGGCAATATAAATCTAATACATCTCCCTTTTTACTTCATAATAAGATTATCCCTATTTTTTCCTCATTCATTGATTAAAATAACTGTTAGATATCCTCTTTTTTTAAATCTCTCAAATATCTCGAAAGGTTTGATATTTATAATATCTTCCTTCAGAGCAGCTCTGTCTGGCTCTTAAGAATTCACCATATGGTACACTCCATTTGAGAGCTTTTGGATGTCCAATATTTGCATGGAGTATGCTGTTACAGCTGGTGGTTTTGCTGTGGATCTCTGAACATGTCTTATGACCCACTTTGTATTTCAACATCCAAAGAGGTAATCTTATATGGACTTTTTTCATTCGTAAATTTTAAATTTAAAACATTATCATTCAGTGAATTAATAAAAAATATCCAATTCCTTCTCAATCAATATATTGGACCCAGAGTTTCACCCATTCTATCAAACTCCAGCTTTCGTTCTGTCCAATCTATGTCAGCTTCCCATCAACACAACATTAGGTTCACATATGTTGGATCAAATGATGTACCCATGACTGGGCCTTGGATCTACGGGTGAACGTTTACATCAATTAAGAATACTTTATGTTTCAGGATTCTAACATTTCTATCATCATTTTGGAATGTTCTATTAAACTGATTGATATTGATCTTAAGTAATATTCACATGCCCTGATACTGTGAGTATGTTGTATGGATGTGTATCATGTTCACCAGCAAATAAGAAGTCTGTCAATGGGTGGCATTAATCTTGTTCCAAAGAGTCTCTTCGATATGAAGCTAATGTCAAAGCATAGGGAAACAAAACTATATTGATGAATCTGGAAGTATTTTCCAAAAGTGCACCTATGGAACTGACAATGGGATGACCATGTGGATTCTCAATATCCTTATAGGCCTTAGGAAGGAAATAGATATTTGGTGTTTTTAGATAATCTAATTTCAAGTATCTGTGTCCATCTTCATCCAATACACCTATTTCTTTTCAAATACTTAATTTGTGGTGGAATTCCACAGCATATGTAGCAGTTGGATCGTTATCAATGTTCATGTAATGCTGCTGTATGTTTACTTGTTTAGTAGTCTTTTAGCCTCAAGAATATACTTCTGACTACCCAAAATAACAATGTTTCCACCTTTATCTGAGTGAAGCTTTTATGATTATATTTTGGTCCTCTTGAGGATCTTTTAATGCCGACCAATCTTCTTTAGTCATGGTGGATCATATATTATTGTTCTTCTTCTTCACTGATTAATCTTTTTATATTTCAAAATGTTAGGTTGGTACAGACATATTCACCTAGATAGCTAATTATAATCTCACTTTAACCTTTGTTTTTTTCAGATAATATAGATATCCACCCTTCTGAACAAACCCCAAGCACTTCAGTGGGCTCTCTTCAGTTGATTATGTATTCACCAATAAATGGTGAATATATAATCAATTGAAGAGAACCCACCAAAGTGCAAGCCGTTTGTTCAGAAGTATGATTATTATACATGGGAGTGACGTAACATGTGAGATCATAAATAGTGCATGGCGGGTCATAAGTTATAGTTAGCTCTGGCAACTATAACTGTTGGATTTTGTGTTTTTTAGTTGAAAACATTATGTTGGCATGGACATAGTAACCTACCTTAATATCACTTTAACCTTAGTTTTTTCAGTGAATTTCTAAGGCTTTTTTCAAAAATGTAAATGAAACTATGATAACAATTCCTGACATCCTTTGATGTTCAGTGAATTTCAATTTGTTTTATTTTCATGGAAAGTAGTATTTTGTTGCCACACGTAAAGCCATCCCTCCGCTTATAAGTCACTCACAAGTGTAACCCCCACCTCTATCCAAATGCACGGGTCATGATGTGTTAGGACACCAAAGTGGGAATAAAGGGGCATATGGTGGGAGCATCTTCCCTTCATGAACACAATTGATCAAACATTTACGTGCTACCCTCATCTGGTGTGTTTCTGCTGGGGCATTGCCAATGCACACAGTCACCAGGTTATTCTGTGTTCACACTTAAACACTCTGTGGATGTCTGGGACTTCAGCTTTTGGTGCATCTCCCAGCCATCACACTGGTCATTAGAGTTGTGCCGCTGCATAATACAATTCATAGTCAGGGGCTCCCAGGCACCCATCCAGACGTTGTATTTTGTGCAGAGTTACCCTCTTTCTTCCTTCCCCCATATCACATCTGATTGGAGCCCATTTAGCATTCTAAAGAACCATTAGGGGAGAAGTAACAGCAGGGTCACAAAGTGGTATAAAAAAAATAATAGAACCAGAATTTTGACCATGGCCAGCCAGCCTGGTGGGACATTAGCAGTGAGACCCAGTAGGGCACGTATCTGCCAAGTGTATTAATCGCCCTATTCAGGTTGCCTTCGATGAGGTGATGCAGGTAGTTGGGGGAGGTTTGTAACTCTTAATCTTGATATGATTGTGGAGAATAATATCCAATGATTGTGTTCAATAGTGGTTGCTGCTTATGTCTTAGTTGCACATAGTAATGTTGAAAAAAGACAAAAACAGCCGACACGTGTTTCGCTCGATAGCCGGTTGGCGAGAGATTTTTCAAGGCAGGAGTTTTTTAAGAATGTTCAGGAAAACAATCATTCCGTGTGTCAGATGTGGTCTCTGTGGTCTGGTAAAAAGAATGTCACCACTGTTGAACACAATCATTAGATATTATTCTCTGCAATCTTATCAAGATTAAGGGGTACAAACCTCAACCAACTACCTGCATTACCTTTTCCCAATGGCCTTTGGGTGTAGCCATTTGTGAGGCACGTACCATCACTACATTGGGTCACTACAAGGGAAGCGTGAATCCCAGTTTTTTTTTTACAAACTGTATTGAGCACCACAGGATGACTTTGAGTTAAAATATCAGGTACATTGTGGCATTTTCTATTTTCTTACCGTTCACAAATGTTATCTATTTGCAATTCCCAAAATCTGCTTACATAGGCAAAAGTGAAAATAAGACAGTCTGTGTGAATATGACAGCATGGATATATACAAGGTGAAAAATATACTTTGGTTTGATATACAACATATCTCCATATCACCCCATGAACATAGATACCCCCATCCCCCACCCTCCTCCTGGCCTATCGGTTCCTTTGTGCTACTCAACCTTGTGTGTTTGTGTATACATCACTTGGTATGACCTACTGCTGATGTGCGGGCAGTAATGTCATTTGGCCATTTAAGAGTTATTTAAACTTAGAACCGCATACCGCGGGTTTCACTGCGGGGTAGAATTGGTTTGTTGTGGGAAAAGATCTATTGTTTTGAAACCTTCCAGCATAAGATCCCATTCCATGGAGATGGGGTTTTTTTGTAGTTGACGTGCCTTTTTGCGCCTAATTTCCGCGCTTTCGGCACCACACCAGCGTACCACCTCTTCCTGCCATGTAGGTAAGGTAGGGCATCTAGGGGATTTCCATCTAATGGTGATAGTGCGTATAGCCAATATGAGGCCAAGATCTAGGAAGCGCAGTTGCACTTTCAAAGTGCTTGTGCGTTTGCAGAGACCTAATAAACACTCCATTATGTCGTCCTCAATCTGCAAATGTGTGATCTCCCCAAGTGCAGTTCGGACCCCACCCCAGTAATCACGAAGTTGAGGGCAAGCTCATAGCATGTGAATGAAGCCCGCATCCTCAGACCTGCAACATGGACAGCAGTGTTGGGCATCTGGGAACATGCAATGTAGTCTCCTTGGGGTTAGATAGGATCTGTGGAACACCATGCATTGTCTAAATTTTTATTTGGTGTTGCAGGATACTCGCTTGGGGAGCTCTAGGATACTTGCCCATGCTTTATCAGTTAGTGCAAAATCAATTTTGTTCTAAGGTCAGTGAGTGGATTTGATGCTTGCACCCGAATACCAACGTACAACCATTTAATAAGATGGCGACCCTCCCCCATATAATATAGTGTTCGGACTAATTTGTGTGGTGGAGGCTCATCACGCTGGGGTGCCCATGTCTTCCTAACGTAGTGAGACACTGCTGCATGAGTTAAGTAAAGTCAATCCGGCACGCCGGTGGTCTGTACAAAGGTGTCATGATCAAGGAGGGTTCCATCGCCAAACAGTGAGCGTGTATCTCAGTTTGACCAACACCTTGGCCTTCCTCCATTGCCTTTGATGAGGCCTGTATCCTTGCAGTGCATGTGGGTTGAGCTGGGGTAAAGAGATCTCCGATAGAAAATCTTGTATTTGAGCACTGTTGGTTGTTTCTCTCACTGTAAATAGTGTGTAGTGGTAATCAGTGAAGGCAGTATTAATGCCCAACTGAGGGTTCTGTATTTTACCAACTGGAGCTCCAATAGCTCTAAACGGGAACTGCGCTATGTCCTCCTATAGCAGAAAAGCCAACATTTTTGTCAGCGCGGACCTCTCCTCTATGCTGGTGTGCCAGGTGTTCCCTTTAATCAAGTTTCAATAATCAAGTATCAATTTTGGCATGTGTCACATTTTGCGTTCCACATCCATGAGTTCCCTATGTAAGGTCTGTTTGTCTCCCCAAACAGTGTTGATGCAGTGATCCCTCATTGCCACCTTATACACTTCCCATTCATTTGCCCTGATTGGGGGTCATGCCCACGTTTGTCTCAAAGTATTGTTTTTTGTGTGTTGTGATGGCCTCACAGAATGGGGGTCCTGCAATGCCTCTGTCCACAATCGCGATATTGGAATTTTCAGCCTTCTCTTCCCCATCGCAATACCATTTGCAGTGGGCAGTGATCTAATATGGTGCATGCAAGGTATTGTACACCCCCTAATCTTGGACAAGGAGGTTCACAAGGAGGTTCACTGCAGAGAAAAAGGTCCAGTCAGGTGTGATATTCATGCAAGTATTCATTGCTATTGTGTTGTAGCAGACCCCACACATCATGGACATCATGGACCCACCTGCTGTCCATCCATTGTTGGAAGTTCAGTGTGAGTCTGCAGAACATGCCCCCCGTGAGGAAGGGGCGGAGTGGATCCATCAAAGTCTACATATGGGACGCAGTTGAAATCTCCTTCCCAGATGCTTTGTCCTGGGGGTTGAACATAAGGGCCGGAGTCAGGTAATCTAGGAACTCCGAGTGGTTTGTATTCAGAGTGTACATTGCTGTTAGCGTCAGGTCTTCCCCATCCAGTCCTCTCTCCAACACCACACATCCTCCCTCTTGGTCTATCTTGTGGTGTTCTATTGTAAGGGGGACTCCAGATTTGGACCGCCTCTCGCAAAGGTTGAGAAAGAGGTGACATACATCTGCTCCCATCTCACACACACCTTCTGTAATTCAGGATTTGTCACATGGGTATCCTAGAGGCATGCTATGTTATGTGGCAGTGCCGGAGGTGCATGGGCTACTTGTATCTCTTGCTTGGTGTGGCCACGGTCCTTATGTTCCACTGCAGGGCGTTGTTAGTGGGAGGTGAGGTTTTTGTGTTTTGCCCTATTGAGAGCAATTTGAGAATTTCTGCTCCCCCTCTTTGGGGTAAATGGGCCCATGAGTGTTAGTTTTGTGGGTACTTGTTCATATGGCCCATCATGTTTATGAGGTTGGAACTGCAAAACCGTTTACGTGTCTAGTACGTGGTATCGCATCTGTGTTAGTGCTGCTGTCGTCTGGTATGTTGTATGGTGTCATCTCCAACCAAATATTAACATTAGTGCAGCACACCCAACTCCCATTCCCAGGCTGGGAACACCTAGTGTATTACGCCAAACAAATACAACATATACATGTTGAGATCTAGATGCGGAAACATTAACTTAATGTCCATCATGGTAACACAAGGGGGAAAAAAGGGGGGCTACAATGAGACTTGTGTGTGTGCCTGAGCGGTCGAGTGGGACACGGCACAGCCTTCATTACACCACCCTTCATCCGTGCCTCCCCTCTCAGCTGATTTAGACAGGTCCCGGGTGCCTCCAGGTCTTCCAACCATCTAATAGTAATATTATCAGTTCATCACACAATGTCATCAGCCAGATGAGCTGCCAGGTCATATCCCTGTTGCTCTACGTTCCCTGTGCTGCCAGATTCATTGGTGCTTGTTTTGAAGTTAGAGCCGTGGTCACAAGATTTGACTGTGAAAAGGTTCTCGCTGTGCTGTAGTATGTCAGAAACCACTTGTGTCCTTTCTCTGGTTCCTGATCATTAGTATGGTGGATCTGTGGCCACCAGGTGCATCTCTTTTGTGCGTTGCAATATTTTCGATCCTCTGTTATTGGTTCTGTTAGCACCTGGGTGTCAGTCCCTTGTAGAATAGCCAAGCCTTTTCCAGAGCATGGAAGGTGTGTGATGTGTCGCCCGCAATCAATGAGAGCATGACCAGAAAGAAGAGGACCCCAGTGGATCAGTTGTTGCTGGACTGTGTCATAAGAGTTGCGCTTCTGCTATAATTACACTTACCTCGAACTGGCACGGGCCGTTCCTGCTAAAGAGTTGTAGGATGAGGTCTCTCTCTCTCCAATTCAACAAGCGGGTTATCACTGAGTGGTGTCACTCCTGGTGGTAGAGACCGCTGTTGTACACATTGTACTCTTTCGAGACCTTGCCTGAGAGTACTATGTCCATCAACCATCAAATATGGAACAGCTCCACATTCGGTAACTCAGAGATTTCCGGCAAGCCCACTAAGCTCACATTGTTGCGTATTTAACAGTCCTCAGTGCCTTGTGTTCTCTGTTGTAAGGTTTGTATATCCCCCTTGTATAGTTTGTACATGAGATTGTACCTCCTAAAGCATGGGATGCATTGCAGTGAAGGTGGATTCTGTATCCTCTACCCTCTCAGTCAACTTCCTATGGTCTGCACAGAGTAGATTCACTTCCAGGGTTACCAAGTCTATCTTGGCTTCCAGGGAGGACTAGGTGTCAATAATGGCATGGATGATTCTGTTGAAATTAGACAAATGTTTTTCTAGTGTGGGTTCAAGTTGACATGGAGGGCCCTCAGAGAAATATGCCTCCTTATCCCGCATTCTTTTTTTTCTCAGGGAATCACAACGTGGTCGTTACAACGACCACGTAGTGATTCCGCATACCATTTCTCCGCAAGTCAGAACAACGACTTGCTAAGGGGGGGCGCTGGATGTTGGAATAGTACAATTTACTATTCCAACTCCAGTCTGTGCGGACAGTAGGAAAGGTGTTGGATTTTAAATCGAACAACTTCCCCCCCCCCCTCCACAAGTCGTTGTTCCGACTTGCGGAGTAATGGTATGCGGAATCACAACGCGGTCGTTGTAACGACTGGGTTGTGATTTCTTGCGGAAATAAAGTTTAATTGTAAACGTCGTTTACCCCTCAGAGAGTCGTATTTCACCTTTCTGTTACAGGCCATCTGGAAGTTCCTAAACGATTGCAATGCAGGCTCACCACATGGTTGAACTTATCGTGACCTGGACATCCATTGTGGCCTCCATGTAGGTCGTTCACTGGTGGTGGCGGGCATCCTGTCACCAGTCAGCCTGCTCCTGGCCCTCCAATGTGGCCAGTGAAGTGAAGGCAGAGGAGGTTGTATCTCACCCCCAGACCGGCAGCTTCTGGGTTGCCCAGACACATCAGGGCTTCTGCCCTCAGCAGTGCCCGCTTATTAGCTGCACCAGCGTGATCTACACACCCACAAACTCCTCTCCTCGGCTTTTCGCCATCACAGAGCTTTATTTGGCTCTGAGCAGAGCGCAAACAATGTGCCATCCCACAGCGATCCCCAGCGGCACTATCCCAATTTCCTTGGGGTCCAGCAGCCTTAGGTTCGGGGCCCTGCCACTCTCATCGCCCTTTGTAATGGTCAGGTCCTACATTCTAGGGTGCAGCGGATTGAATGGTGCCTATCAGAGGTGCGGCAGTCCAGATCTGCCCGGCCCAGCACTCCACCCTCTATGCTGGGGGCAGATCAATGTGGAATTCATCTAGGGGCCTGCTGGAAGGTCGCCACCAATAAGGTTGAGGGTTTGGGGCTAGTTTAGAGGAGAAAGCATAGGATTTCACTGGGTCCCTGCCCAGAAATTCACATCCTGCAGCAGCGCCATCTTGGCCACATTCCCTAAGTATTGTTAGCTAATGGTCCATCTTGAAGTGTAGTCTCTTTGTGAGCTGAATCTACTATTTTCCATGTCACATAAAAAAATGGGGTACTGAAAATATTATCAAGAACATATGTGCAACAAGAGTACAATTATACGAGATAGAAGGTAATTATCTCGTAGTAGCCTAGTCTGTGTTGTGTTTATGTAATTTTCAAAATTGGATTGATGTCATTCAAAATTAATGAAAACAATGCATTGGCAGGCAGGTGTTTCGATGAAGGCATTGCTAAGCCATGCAAGTAATAAAAAAGGCAACTTGCAATCTTTCATGTAAAGAGACTTTTCACGCTTAAATCATTTCTGGGTTACTGAAAAGTGTTTGCACCCATCTAGGAAATGGGGCTCTATGAAACAAATTGATACTCAGCATAAATTGCAACACATAATGATTGTGGGGAGATACTGGCAGCAGCACAATGACTAGGTTCAGCAAAGCAAGAGTTGGCAAGGGAAAGAGAAGCAATGACAAACTCTCTCAATGAGTATGAGCTTGGAATTACTTTTACAAACGTACTGTCTTTTAGCGGCATGGCAACAATGTATTCTCTGATGACTGGTCCACAGAATTTTCAGGTCCTCCGTATGTAACATAATTGGGAAATTGTTACCTGTTTTGGATACACATATAGTAATTTCTTATGTACATGCTGAGCTAGAGTATGTCTTGGGGTGTCACCATCAATAATTTTGTATTGTCAGACAGCAGTCAAAAGTCAGGCAGTGTAAAAAGTAATCTATCAGGAGCCTTTGTTTCTGTTTTTTCAGGGTGCACGTACACTGTAGTATTGTTACAAAAACTATTCTCACAATATTAAAGAGCGGATTTCCACTGACATCACCGTACAATACATTTTCAGCTGTGTTGGGATTTCTTAAGAATTCAAGAATTTAATGACGATGACAACTATAAGATAACAAATTAGTAATGGAATTAAGGAGAACAACTCCTTTTTAATTCATCACTACTACTGATGCAATCTATTAAGCAACTTTAAAACATACTGACTCACACAGTAAAAATATTAATAATGCAACTTATAAAGCGCATAGCTACTTCGAAGAAGTGTCCCAGTGCTGCGGTCCAAGGTCCCCCAAAGGGGACAGACTCAGACTACCTAAACAACCAGGTTGTTAGCTTTTTTTCTAGTTCCAGGGGGCCTGTCAGACATACAGAGGCAGCGAGTTCTACAGATTCGATTCCAGAAAGCTAAAGGGGCTGCCATCAAAGAGCACTCTTCTCACTTTCAGAATGCAGACCATACTAGTCACTGAGGATCTAAGATTCATCAGAGCAGTGTAGGTTTTAATGAAAGGCAGTATGTACAGAGGTCCACTGTTTGTCAGGGCTTTGTAGCAATAGCACATCGCCTAGAACATGACCTTCTGCTTCATGGGAAGCCAGTGTATCTTTGCCTCGGAGGGTCCAAGGACAAGCGCTTCGGGAGATTGAGTAGCAAACGTGCCCTCGCATCTTGTACTCACTGGAGTTGCATCATATGGGACTGTGACAACCCCAGGTACAACACATTACAATAGTCCAGCCTTGAGATAACCAACGCCTGGACCACCGCCTTCCTCACTGTTTCTGGGAGCAAATGCAGGATTTATCTCAGGGCCCTAAGGATTCCAAACCTCTTCCCAGCCAGCCCTGTAATGTGACTGTCAAATGACCGCTTCTGGGCAAACCAAATGTCCAAGTTTTTAACCTTGGACTTTGTGCTGGGTAGAGGCCCAAGAGTTTGAGGCCACCAAGAGGCTGACCAGATGTTGGGTTGTTTGCCCAAGATCATAACCTCTGTCTTCCCTGCATTCAGCCTTACACAATTTTGCTCCATCCACCTGGCGACCTCCTCCAGGCATGACCTTAGAGAAATAGCTGTGATAAAACAGTAAAACGTATTCTTAAAAGGAATGGAGATGGACTAACAAAATCAACTGATCTAAGATGAGGACTAAAATGTTAGCCTAGTGCTTCTGTTCAAACATTATATAATCTTCTTAAAGTTCAAATAATTCAGTCATATGAATTGGTGTAAGAAATTATCATCACTCATACATACATACTATGTAATTCTTCAGCATAGCTTTAATTTTAAAAAAGCAGCATCTAAAATATTTATTAAATAGTAACCTATGTAGGGACATTGTACAGACATACCTGGTCCTAATCCAAAGCTTAGTATAAATGCAAATATAGCAGCCATGCTTAAGTACGGTATCAAGGGAAGCGCGTCCTGAAAAGAGACACAGAATTAATCACAGGTCAATGAAAATGGCATAAAGTTTACAGTGTCTTATAGCTCAAGGATAGCAAACACTTATTTTATGTGTAAATATGATCATGAATAGTGGTCAATAAATGGAAAGGTTAAGATTTTGAAAATTATAATATGTAAAGCCTGCAAACACAGTAATACAGCCTTATAAATTACTCACACATATTTTAAGAAGCACTATTGGAAGACCATACAAAATAGCTCTGTGAAATGTACACCACAGTAACTTCTAACTGTCTGCTAAAAAGGCTGGTTGTAACCAGTAATCGCAAAAAATACTAAGTTATATTTTGACATACAAGCTAGAGAAACAATACTAATGTAGTTCCCTTTGACTTTTTTATAGTTGTGATGATACCTATTTGTATTAAATTGTAACCTGATCAAGACAAGGGACATATGTGATTTTGAAACATAATGCATATTACCTTTTATTATTGAAATTACCTCAACTTTCCCATGCTGCTCTCATTCTCTATACCTCTCATATCACCAAGGTCCCAATTTTGTAAGGAAAGGGCAGCTATGGTGACAATTAGGGAGAAGTATTGGATGAGAGAAACACCTGTATGGCGACAGCAGAGACAATTCTAAAATGTATACTGGCATGCCTAGGTGTATACATTTATTGATATCAAAGGAATCTGATTGTGAAACTAAACTGCTCATGTTCTTTCTATTCATGAGATTGTTTTGTTGTGGCTTCCCATAACCAAGTATCTTTGTGTAGACTGCAGAAAGAGATTCTTGGATATTTTTATGGATGAAGTCCCTAATCCTGTAATTCATATGTTGCCATTTTATTTTTCACTTTTTTTATGATTACTTAACATGTCACAGCTCTTCTTATTCACATTGTAATGAAAATTTATGAGTGAATGTATTCATTCTCTGCTCTTCTTTCTCTTTTTATGTTTTTTTCCTCTTCCTCTTTATTTTCTCTTGAGCCTTTACTCTCTTTTACCAGATCTAATTTAAATTAACAATCACATTTAAAATGTTGAAACTTGAATTTAATATTTCTTAATATTTGTGATTTAGTTGGATTGCATAGTTAATAACCCCATCTATAAATATATTGGGCCTGATTACGAGTTCAGCAGTCCGTGAACCGCCATACCCGACATAATACAAGATTGTTGGATTGCTTTTGGAAAGATCGCGGGTGAATCACCAACTCTGCCAGCATACCGCAGACCGGTGCAGCTGCAGTCAGTGAAAGCACCTGCCATGGGACAGTACAGAGTAGTCTCATCGCCGTCGGTAGTATGACTTGACTTTCTGACAAGCAGACCCTGGTGGTGGGACTGCCAGCCTCGAGTTGGCAGCATAGAAGGATTTGGTCAGCAAACTCACCCTTCTTCTGTTTTTCCCATCAGAGTTTGAAGTGGAACCCATTCTCCAGGTACCCCCTTCACAGCATTATTAGACTGGCCACATATGGGCAAGAATCTGGCAATGGCTAGGTGGTATTATTACACATGCATCATGCATATATATGCTCATTCGACACATGTGCAGTCGAACTATACACATAGGCATCAATAAATATGCCAACCATTGACCACCGCCACAAGCACACCGTGGAACCAGTGGTTAACTCGTTATATGGCAGTCTGAAGACCATGTCACTGCAGTCGTCTGGAGGCCGCGATGGTCGGGCCGTCAGACCGCCAAAATCATATTGTACCTTCTTGAAAATGATTTTAATAATCCTTCTCAACTCTAGCATCATCATTCATTTGATTACATCATTTTAGATAGAGTATTCTTGTTCTGCATTAAAACTAAAAATACAATCTTCAATGAGCTGGATCGACGGTCCTTCTTCTTGTTACATGCTTTTCACTATTATACAATAAGGCTGTTACGCCTGTCAGCAATAGGGTGATCTTTCCCCCAACTTTTTGCCACCCTGCCCCCACTTTTTCTGACCCCGTTTTTGCTAGTATTATGACTCTGCGCACTTGTGGTTAAGATAAGTTATGTGGGCTCATACATTTTTGTATATGGCCTTTATGTAGGCATGCTGTTTGGTCCTCATTTATTGCATGATGAGAGAGTCTCTAGATGCTTTTTAAGGCAGTTCATATCCCTGGATGGATTTTCTTCCTTTTCAAGATGGTCTTCGCATTGTGTGGTGGGACCACGTGATCCACCGTGGTATATATTTACATGTATTTTTTACAGGTTTGCTTCCTTTTTGTGGATCATGTAGGGCAGCCTTAGAGTGGAGTGGCAAAACTACTTGCTTGACTCAATATTTTCCAAACAGTAAATGTCTTTTTATAGCAGCACCTGTACTGTTAAGGGGCATTCCTGTTTGGGAATGCACATACAGGGACTTAGGTCTGCTGTCCCTTGCAGTTGCAGTCAATCGCAGGGGGTCACAAATAGTGATCTGCCTAACTAACATTTATTGTTAGGCCATTTTGTGACCTTCAGTAAATGGATAATGTGCTTACTCATTTAAGTATATCAGGTCAGTGACCTGAGCAATGGCTCTCCCTGAAGAATAAAAAGCTCCTGATCAATTTGTTGTATGACAATATTCAGTAACCATTATTCGTAAAGTGCTTCTTTAACATTGGGGAGAGGATGTGGCGTAACAGCTAGGGTGGTCGACCTCATATCTGGGGAACTAGGTTCGAGTCTCGGTAACGACGTTCAACATTGTGTGATTCTGGGCAAATCCGTTAATATCCCCGTGCCTAACAAAAATGAATGTGTCCTTATGTAATGCAACTGGTGCTCATGTAAAGCGCTCTGATACCTTTGGGTCAAGTTTGCGCTATATAAAACTCCAGAAAAAGAAAATCCATAAAAGTTACAAGACCGAGCAACATTCTGAGATAAATACAGTGAAATGTCTCTAACTGAATTTAATATAACTTTATCTGTGTAAATACAAATTTCTATTTGGCATAATCCCATATGAATATCACCTTAAAACATGGCATGTTTGTACATGTAGCTCATTATGGAAACAGTTGCATACTTTATTCTTTCATTGTCGTATTTAAAAACAGCCACTGTCTCACAAAAGATCAGCTCTCCTAAACAGTACTCATATGAAGAGAAACTGGAGAAGACATCTTGTCAAGTTAACATAGTCCTTGTGTCAAGTTAGTAAACAACTTGCAAGCCTTTACATCCACTGAAAAGGGACCATTTTATAAATGAATTGAAGCATTTAGGACTATGAGCTTGCTCCAGATGAATATCTCGGGAAACAAAAGATGGATAGCTCAATATTCACTTGGAATGTCACCGGATTAAAATTCAAAATTGCATGACCCAGATTGGCAGGAATAAATGGGGCAATCATGAAACTGGGATGTTATGTTATGTTATGTTATCAGGGTATTTGTAGCGTGCACAACTACTCGGCAGAGTGTCTCAGCACTAGTTAAGTGTGGCAGGCTGAAGGGAGTAAGACAACGCAAAGGCTATTGCTGGAACAGCCAAGTTTTTAAGGACTTCCTAAAGGGAAGGAGATCTTGCATCTGTCAATGGGATGATTGGGCCGCCACACAAGATGGGGTACAGGACGCTTAAGGTCAGTGCCGTATCCTCCAAAAGAAGGAGGCACTCTGGGGGGATTGTCTTATAGACCAAAATAACCTTAAATATAACTGTAGAATATTTCCTCACCAGATATCGTAGGATTAAAGATTAGAACAAGTAACCAAGTATACATATATTTGTGTAATGTTTATATTAGGCCAAGACGGTCCACTGCGGAGCCCCCAACGATAACTTTGTTTTATGGTGTCCTTGATACCTTAAACCCAGAGGCTGTTTTCATTATTGGTGGAGATTTTAACTGTAGATTTGATCCTGTAGTGGGAGTGGAACCAGTATTCGAGGATGAAGATTTAGGTAGAGACATTGCAATCTTGGATGCAGATATTCCCGTACCTTGCACTGTAACCGCTATGCAACTGGTCCATTTTGTGGCTGAATGTGGGCTCCACTCTGATTGCCCATTTACCCACACTTTCGAAATTAGGTTCCTCCAAGTCAGAAATTGATTATATCCTGGAAAGTGTCGTACACTGGGTTAATCTAATTGATTTTAAAGTGGACAATAGGGAGGACAGTGAGAACCTTCCACGTTACTATTCCTAAAAGCCCTTTGTGAATACCGAAAGTCGTAAAGTTAGGATTTTGTCTCAGATTACTCTTGTGAGTCTGGCCCATGGAGTTGATAAGGCACTCTAGGGCTAAATACAAGAAAGTACTGGCCATAGCAAAAATGAGCTGGGATGATGCAAACTGGGATGCTCTTAAAATTGCGGCTAGACACAAATATCACACACTACTTTCGAGAATAGTAGCACATGGCAGTAAAGATGGCTGTACTAATACTGAACATTATTTGGAATCCGGTACTTGGGGCAGGCACTTCACCAATTTATATTCTAAGGCACCAGAGACTCTGCAAGAGTTTCTCTGGCTTTGACTGGCATCACCAAGTCAACATACAACACCTATTTCACATTTTAGCATAAGTGAGACCATTGAAGCTATTGCAGCGATTGAAATAAGGAGGGCACAGGGCCCCGTCCAAATATCTAGGGATCTTCTAAAGCATGAGGTAGCAGTCTGGGCATCATACATAAATCTGCTATGTAATGCAGTGGCTTCAGGAGCACCTGTACCAAATACTTGGAAGGGGGCTGAAATTCTGCCCATATATAAAAGGGGTAACAAGCAAGATCCGGCCAATAATAGGCCAATAAGTCTTATAGATACTTTTCAAAAAGTTTACTCACAGCAGATCTTAAGTAAATTCAGTTATTTGATTGATGAGAACAATATTCTTTCTCTGACAGACAGGGTTTAGAACAAGAGAGAGCATGGTCAATCAGAAGTTCAAGTTCCTGTGTATAGTATGGAAATATGTTAAACTGAAGGTGCTGCATTTGTATGTAGCTTTTATAGATTTAAAAGTTCCCTTTCATTTGGTGCCAAGGGGATCATTATGAGAAATATTGAGACGACAAAGAGTACCTAATGAAATTTTGCTCCAGATAATTAGGCTCCTCCAAGATAATTATGCTGAAGTTTGTTGGGGACTGGAGGTGAACTCACTGTTAGACCTATCAATAGGGGTGTGAGACAGGGCTGCATATTGGTGCCTCCCCTCTTCGCACTATGGGCCATATGTAGGTAAATTACATTTACCGATTCTTAAATACCGAATTTTACCGATTCGGTATTTATGAATCGGTAAATGTAATGTAGGTAAATTATTACCGATTCGGCAAATGTCGGTATTTTAGAATCGGTATTTACCGAATCGGTAATGGCAACTGGCTTCCCATTCATTCCTATGGGCCTGGAGGCCCATAGGAATGAATGGGAAGCCAGTTGCCATTACGGATTCGGTAAATACCGAATCGGTAATGGGGGAGGCATCATCATGGGTGGCAGGGTGTCACATTGACACCCTGTTGCACCCTTGATTCGTCCATGTGTGCACATGTGGCGCACATACATGCCCTAAGGGCATGTATGCCTGCCACATTGCACACTTCAAATTGCACAAAAATGCTTTTTTACAGGTATTCGTTATTTACCATCAACTTTTAGTTGGGGGTAAATAACGAATACCCACACCAACGAGACACTCCCCCTACATATCATTTCAGGATTCGGTATTTACCGAATCAGTAAAACTACCGATTCGGTAATTTTACCGGTTCGGTAAATTACCGAATCCTGAAATATGCCCCCTACATAGCAAAAGCCTAAATACCAGTCGGTAACGGGATATTTACCGAAAATCGGCCGTTACCGACCGGTATTTGGCTTCCTACATATGGCCCTATATGTTGATGACATTGTCCAACACCTACAGAAATGTAACCATGACTCACCGAAGCTTGTTGGAGTCCCTATATCTGCACTAATGTTTGCTGACTATAAAATCATGCTGTCACAGACACCGAGTGGGCTGCAAAGGTTACTAGACAGCTTCAGCAATTACTGCAGGTTAAAGGGCCTTGAAATATAGACCACTAAGACTAAATACATGGCCATTAGACTTCACAAAGGCTTTAAAGAACACATTTCCATTGACCAAAATGTATTGAAATATGTGTCAAATTTTAACTTCCTTGGAATTGCAATTCATGCAAAGTTCTCATGGAAGCTCACATCAACAAAGCATCATCACTGTTTTCAAACTCCAAGCCAAATGTAAAAAAGCGTCAGGCTACCTATTTCAAGGCAGTCTCTCCAGCATTGGAGGTCTACAGATATAGGGCCCAAGCAGCAGTCCTTTATAGAGTGGAATTGTGGGGAGGGGTAAATGTAAGCTCTCTCGTGGTAGGAGAGAACAAAATAATATGGATGCTGCTTTGCCTCCCCAAATCACACCCCTAATTCCATTACTTGCAGATATTGGCATAAAGACAATAGAACATCTTACTGTTCTAAGACCTTTATAATTTTGGATAAGGCTCAGGGTCAAGGAAGAACTCAGTTCCTACAAGCAAGGATTGAGGGAGCTCCTGGAACTTGATAATTGGCTCACTTTCCCATGGTTTCACCACTTGCGGACTGGTTTTAGAAAGTTGGGCTTCAGTAGCTTTTGGAATAATCCTAGCTCATTGACATCAAGCACTAAGAATGAGTTGAAATGCGCCTATTGGGAATGTATACTAAATAGCGTGCATCTCAACCTTAGAATGGGAAGACTTTCCTCCCAATTTATATAATTTAAACCGTTACTAAGCTTTGATCTTTACTTGGGTGTTTTACAACCCCAACTAGCAAAGACACTTTTTTATGAAATTCCATTTGGAGACTGTTCAGGCTAATATGAGCAAAATGGTCCCATGATCCAAAAGTTGAGGGGGAAAGTGACAGCACTTTATGCACTTTAAATGCTGTAGAAAATATTGCACATTTTCTATTCTTTTTCTCAGCATATGCTCCTATGAGAACGAATTGGATCAAACCAATATGCCTAAGCTTGGGGATTAGAAAATATTTAGAGGCTTTAAACATTTTAAAAACGGATAGATCACAGATGATAGCATTTGGGGTTAGTAGATATTTGTTTGTTCATGTATGCAGGACGAATGGTCTGAAGTTTTAAAATGATGGAATGAACAAAAGATTCTTTTTTTAAATGTATTAGTAGTTTTAATTTTTTTGATGTAGAAATAATACAAACATATATGAGCTATTGAATTGAATTTGTTGCATCTTATGTTTTTTTGTAATTTTGAAATATTTGTATATCGTCTGTTACTGTGCTTTTTATGGTTATTTTAACTGAAATAAAAGCTATTTGATGATTATTGAACCATGTAGGAATATAGACCTGATTTAGAACTCAGTGGACGGGTTACTCCCTCACAAAGGTAACGGACATCCCATCCGCCAAAATATAAGATGTAATGGGATTTATATTTCGAGGGGCGGGATGTCCGTCACTGTTGCGATGGAGTAACCCATCCACTGAGTTCCAATTCAGGCCCTATATGTGCAAACAAATTTGGCTAGTGTGCTAACAATCAATGCTAACAACTGATGCATCCTATGAGATGCAGGAAATCTTCTATCAATTTAATTAATCAGAGGGGTGGGTAACTGACAGCAATTGTATGCATGTGTTTAAATCTGTATGAGACGTAATTAGCCTAATTCTAGCTACAAATCATCAGAGCACTGTTCAAAGTGAGACAAGTATTAGGAGGTAGAGAGAACAGTGAGGAGTACATGGGGATGAGGATTTACATGGGTTGCAGGGAGCGATGAGATATTGTCTCAAGAGAAAAGACTTCAGCTCCTTGAAGAAGTGAAGGAGGGTAGCTGTCTGTCAGATCCATAAGAGCTTGTCGTTCTAGACTCTTGTGGCGCAAAAGAGGAAAGCTTTATCTGTTGGGTTGTGCTTGATGGACAAGGCACAATAGGGTCTTCTTGAAAACTACACTGTAGATGGTACAACATATCTTTAATGTGATGCAGGCCAGAAAGGAAGTCAGTGTAGTTTGTTGAGGGCAGCTGGGATCCTACTTCGCTTGTTTATAAAATGTTCTTGTTAGGTAAGAAGCATTTTTATATGACATTTATTTTAAATGGTGTATGTTTATTAGTATGATTCAATGCAAAGCCAAAAATGACCAGTGGCGATCAACATGAATAATTTAGCATGTGCCTTGGTGTTGCATATTTAATGGCCTGCAAATATGATCACTAGCTGGTATAGAGGTTTGATACTAATATGTACAAGTGAAATTCACTTTTTGGTTCTTCAAACAACCACATTTCTTTGTAAGTCTGAATGTGCTGTCATTGTTCATGTCTTGTCAGAATCCCAAACCCTGTGTTCAACATAACTGATTTGCATCTCTGTATCTTGATGAATAAATCATGAATTTACCTATTTTTTTTATTTAAGATATGCAATTTGTCAAAGACAGTTTGTGTATCCCTGATTTTTAATGGACCAAATCCTTAAGTCTACAGTTAGAGCACTCACATAACCTTTCTCTCTTATGATGCTATTTAAAGCATTCATTTTCAGTCATAATTAATATAGCACATGGTATTAATGTACAGGGTCAAAGATCTGTGTGTTACTAGAAAATTCCAAATTCTAATTTACTGCAGGACTGACTTGGCTTTACAGAATTCCTCAGTCAATATAATGAAAATCAATTAGTTTGGTGATAGCCTTCCATTTACAGCACTACAAAATGTCAAATTCTACAGTAGGAAATCATCACTAACCACATAAGTTATTGGTTTTAGTCAACAAACTTGTGCAACTGGTTACACCACTGTAACACTGTTACTTAAAATTTTAAAGTTTAAAAAAACTCTAAATTCACTATATTACCAGATAATGTTTTGTAGTTAAACGTGTTTACAAACCTGAAATGTCAGTGTGATAGTTAGTATGATGCACCAAAATGCCATCAGCATATATCCTCCGATAATGAGAATCCGTCTTCCTGTATATTCAATTAAGATACCCTAAAATCAAAAAGAAATAGTGCAATTTATCAAGACCCTTATGCAGCCTTTAATTCACTGATCATGATCATCTCTCTTGATCAACTTACTTGGAAAGCACAAGAAACCTGTGGCAAGCTCTGTTCCTACAGTGAAATCACACATTGTGGTCTGTTGTTACTCCTATTAGATATTGACAGACCATATAGTTAGTATTTAGATGAAAGTGGAGAAAGACCGCAATATTATGAATCTCATGCCTAGGATACACAGCTTATTAAACTGCATTTATTGGTGTGTGTCCCCTCAGGGTAGTGCTATGTGGTCCGAAACCAAGGCAATATTGGTTGAATTGTGGATACCCAATATTAAATACTCAACTAACTCAATTTGAAACCTGTGCTATACTTTTAAGCTTCATTACCCCCTCTCCACTGACTGCCAGAAATCACATAAGGTAATTCCATGCACTAGGGTGAACTACTCCTGTCAACCAACTGAGAATGTGACCTTAACCCCTTCGGTGCTCATGACGGAATGGTTCCGTCATGACCCACGGTTGAGCTGTGCTCATGACGGAACCATTCCGTCATGAGCACACCCGCGCAAGATTCCGTCAGCACAGCGGCGGAATCTGCGCAGCATCGAAGGGGTTAAATATCGTGGTTCACAGGGTTTCCCAATTGGTCACCTTCTGGTTTAAAATAAAAACATGAATTTCTAAATACAAAACAACATTCATGATTCCCACTGCAAAGTCAGAGGGCCACATGTATCAACATTTGTAATAGTGAGTGCCTAATTGCAATTTTCCACAATTCACAATTAGGTAATCACTATTACAAATGTATGAAACTCCAAGAGTTTCATATAGCGATTCATGGGGGGTTGCAAATCATCCTACCTCATTAATATTAATGAGGTAGGTCGCAATTTCCGATGCCCTAGGAATCGCTAGAATCACAGGGTTGGTGGCCAGCTGGGGTCAGCAGACCACCATGTCAGTGATTACTTTTAAATAAAGCAATCTTTTTTTTAAAAATCAGACCATTTTCCTTAAAAGAAAACAGGTTGCGTTTATAAAACAAAAATTAATAGTTCACTTTTCATTATCTAAGCGCAGGCAGTGGTCCATGGGACCACTGCCTGCTCTTAAAAAAGTTTTTGCATACATTCACAAAGGGGAAAGGGTCCAAAATCTTTTAGGAAATTTGTTTTCCGATGTTAAAAAATCTGTATTCCTATGTGGGTATTAATGTTGGAATTAGTTACAAATGAGGCAAAAGTATGGTCCGGCCATGAAGAACAAACACATTTTCTGTGGGTGTTCAGAAAACATTTTCATATCTATTCCCAATCTTGAGGCTATCAGGTGGGAATCCTTCTGTCTTGTAGATGCAAGAAAAAGAGCTCCTCCAGAGGAAGTATACATTAAAATTGTTTCCCTGTGGAGAAACAATGGTCCCGATTCACAGAATTAACTTAAGACAAAATACTAAACTTACTACTTTTGGTATTCACAGAATGCACTTACTAGTTTCTGGTATTCACAGAATGGATTTACGACTACTAACTTTACATCCGCACTCGGGCCAGAGATTCCGGCCCGGAGGTGGAGATTCCAGCCCAGAGGTGGGACTTCCGACCCGGAGGTGGAGATTCCGGCCCAGAGGTGAGGATTCCGGCCTGGAGGTGGGAATTCCGGCCCAGAGGTGGGGATTCTGGCCGGTGGCAGAGATTTAGCCATGGCCGAAATCTCCACCTCTGGTCCGTAATCCCCACCTCAGGGCCAGAAGTCCCCACTCCAGGCCAGAAGTCCCACCTCCGGGCCGGAATCTCCACCTACAGGCCGGAATCTCTGGCCCGAGTGTGGATGTAAAGTTAGTAGTCGTAAATCCATTCTGTGAATACCAAAAGTCGTAAGTTTAGGATTTTGGCTTAAGTTAGTTCTGTGAGTAGTTCCCTTGAAAATAACCTTTAGGCGAGCTGGATTCTGTAGGTAAACTGTTGCGCCCAATTGTTGGAATGGTGCAGAAAGTTGTCTCAGTCTCCATCTACGCTCCACCGTTGCGTGGGCAAAGTCAGGCCATGTAAAGAATGTGATACCATTAAATTCCTTCTAGTTTGTGGGTCTCACAAGATCACATAGTAATTGTCGCAGAAGAAAGTTGCCTAAATAGATTAGCATAGCTCTAGGATATTGTGAAGGGGTGGCTAATTTTTTAGACGGAGTTAGTGGGAAGCGATGAACCCGCTGTAGTTCCTTATCCCAATCCCACAAGTGTAAATCCGGGAAAGCTCCTTTAAGAAGTGTAATCATAAAGGTCTTGGGGTCATTCCCCACTGCCCCCTCCGGAATACTAAAACACGTAGATTGTTACGGCGTAGTCTATTTTCCCGCTCCTCGATTTTAAGCATAAGATCTTTGACTATCAGAGTAACGATGTCTTTCTCTAGGCTCTCAGTACATACCTCGATTGAAGCCATCCTGTCCGCAATCTCCAAACAAGTCTTGCCCACTTTCCTGATGGTGCCCTGTAGCTTTTGCGTGGCCAGACGTGACCTTCGATTATCTATCTTGATCTCCTCTTGAAATTTTTTTATGGATTGCATTACATCTGATAACGTAGGCTCCCCTTTGGACTCACCCCCAGCATCAATAGTACCTCCAGTGGGTGTATGACTCTCTTTTGAACACATCGTTGATTCTGTCACTGTTAGCAGTTGTGATGTAGAATAATCCCATCTGAGGTCCATCGTGCTGCCTTGGTCCGAAGTTTCAGATTTCTTATGTCGGTTAAGCCTCTTTCTCAGCTTTTTCCTTTGCGCGGTAGTTCTCAGAGATAGATCTAGGTCAATACTGCTATCCCAATTTTTTTGGCTTCCATCTTCACTTGCATCAGATATACTTTCATTCGACATTTCAGACTCATCTGTGAGCGAGTAGAATTTATCCATATTATCTGGTGTGTGAGGTGGAAGAGCGAAATGTTTGTCAGTGTCTAACTCACTCTGAGTCACTACATCCTCATGAGTCTGATCGTTTTTTTCAACTGGTGTAATATTAAGGGCTTGTAAGCTGTGTGCATTGGCATTGGAACACAATAAAAGCAAATTGTGCTCCTCATCTTCTTGAATTATTCCAGGTCAAACAGTTGGACTTGACTGGAAGATTGGTGTTTTAATCTCCGTTATGCTCCTTGTGGGTTGTACATCTATTAAGGGAGTAGGTTGAACTACAGAATCATTTGAGCCAGCCATTTCCCCCTCTTTCACACTGTGTATTTTCCCTTCAACTGGAGCAAACATATTCGTTATAAATGGCTGTCCAACTTGCACACTTTGGGTAGATTGGCCAGTAGTTACACCTTTTGCTGTTCCCATAATGGCCTTCGCCTGTATTTTTCAAATCTGTTTGGCAGTCTGTTCACTCTTTTCTGTGGACTTAGAAATTTCGCTCTGGTCTTTGTTTTTAGCACCGCGTGTATCTGGGCGTTTTTGGCAGATCTTAACTGCAACAGATTTAGGCTGTGGGAGCTCATCCCCTGTATTTTTGTTACGTGTGCACTCAATTTTAAGAACTTTAGTTCCCCACCCAGCCATTCTTACTTGTTTTGTTGCAGTTGCAGCTGATAAGACTCAATGTATCTTCAGAGTCTGTAAGGACCCGCGCCTCCTGTGCGTCAGTGTTAGCATCTCTCTCCCCGTTAGAATCCCGCCGCAGGGCAGTGACGGCCGATGATGCAGGATCAGGAGCAGAGCGTGTGACGAGCGCTGAAAGGAGCCAGGAAAGGAGCATCAGCATCTCTTCTGCAGCTCGATTAGATTTCTGCCCGGCGAGCGTTGATTTTCGACGTTGGAACAAACTCAATGCCACAGATAAGTTTTCAGAATAGAAAGGTAAGTTTGGTGCTTCGAGTGTGAATACCGGGTCAGTTCTGCTTCATTCGGGAGCCGGACCGGGAGAGTCGTGCCTGCAGCCGACTACTCAGTCGTCATCTTGCCTAAAGATAATTTTCAAGGGAACTACATGCAGTTTTGCATTGGAAATTCAAGCCGAGGCGTACCTGCAAGAGATTTCAGCTCATAAATAGAGACATTAGACAGCGGATCGAGTGTTAGAAACTTGAATTTGTTTCCTTTCTCTTGAATTAAGTTCTACAATAGTAACAGCAACAGTAATTACTATTTTTTTCCTCGTCTTAATAGGGCTATTCCCCTTTTTGGCCTTTGTTTTTTCTTTTTTTTGCCTTTATTCTCAACTAAGTAATCATGTGAGTGTTTTATAGTCTGACAGAACAAATAAGATGTATTATCTTGATATGCATAGGGTAACACAATGGAATAGTAGTGAGAGTAAAGGGACTGACCGGGGGGGACGTAGCCTTGCGAGTGCTTAGATGCCATCATCCTGGCTCTTTCGATGCCAGGTAGCCTCAGTAGCAGGTGGTGGGAGGGGGGTGGGGTCCGTGGGTTTGGGGTATAAGGAGGGGAGGGGACTGAGGGGGCTGAGGGGTTGGTACTTTGGGGGCTGAAATTAAGTTGTATGGCTTTATTTGATTGGTCGAAAGATATTTGTAATAATGAATAACTTGCGTATTTCTATGATTAATATCTGTGGTCTTAATGATGTCAAGAAACGCCGGAATACTGCAATAGGGCTACGACTATTAAAAGCTGATATAATCTGTATGCAAGAAACCCATATTGAAAGAGCACAGATACATTTGTTAGAGACACTTGGATATAGATTGGTGGGGACACTACCCAAAATTCAAAGACCTGGGGGGGTTGCAATATTAGCAGCTAATCAATCCATTCAATTTTCCAGAACAATAGTGGATCAAAACAGGCGGTGGGTAATTACACAATGTCGTAGGGATAATGGGGACCCAATTACTATATGCACTATCTATAGAAGTATTATGGATGATCCAGCAGTGTTTGATTACATAAATAACGAATTAGCTAATTGGCCACTACCTATCATCATTTGTGGGGATTTTAATATAAACTTGCTTGCTAGTCAAAATATATCTCTTGGCAAGGGATGGAATTATAGTGGATGGAAACCTAAAGGTTTTAGAGCCCTAAGGACATTATGCTATGAACAAGTACTCTCCGAAATCTGGAACTGGCAAAATCCCAATGATCCGGGTTTTACATTTTTTTCTTTTCCACACCAAAAACATGTTAGACTGGATTTTATGTTTATATCACACACTATTCTTCATAAATGTGCTATTTAGAAAGCTCCGTGCATATTATGAGACCACAACCCACTAATAATGGAACTTAAGGGGTTTGGCAGTAGAACTAAGGACAAGTCTAATTGGAGTTTTGAGCTTGCGTTACTTTTTGATGAGGAATACTGTATACATATGAGCAAATGGATACCCCAATTTTTAAAAGAGAATATAGGGAGTGCTGGGATGGAAATAGCCTGGGATACGCTGAAAGCTGGGATACTGGGCGAAACACTTAGTTTTTCATTTACTAGAAATAAGGAGAAACGCCGTTTGATTAATGATATGCAGCGTAATCTGGCGGTGGCAGAGGAACATCTGGTTGAAATAATTCAAGAAGGTGGGGATGCCACGGAAGCACATATGAAAGTGTTACTAGCAAAATCAGTAATTCTTGAAGTCATTACAGAAAGAGCTGCAGATAGACTAGCGGTATGGTGAGAAAAGGCATATGAATGCAGCGAACAAGTAGTGCACCATCTTGCAACAAGAGCAAGGCAAAGGGTGACGCAAAATACAATAGCTGAGATCAATGATCCTGTAATTGAGAGAACTAGAGACTCAAAGGGTATTAGCAAAGTATTTTACTCGTATTATAAAACTTATATCATGAGGACATCAATGATAACTCAGAAGAAGTCTCATTATATCTTAATCAATGCTCTGGGAGACGACTTCTAGAGGAAGATCAAGAGCACCTTGAGGAACTTCCCCAATGGATGGATATTTTGCTATGCATTAATAGCTTACCTAGTGGTAAAGCTACTGGATTGGATGATATACCTTTAGAATTTTATACAATGTTCGCCCTACAGCTGAAAGAGATAATGTTACACTTGTTCACACAGGTATTTAAGGGAGGGAATCCAACACAATCTTGGACCCAGACTAAAATTATAATCTTTAAAAAAAAACATAAATCACCACTGGAACCTGGCTCTTATCGCCCCATTACGTTAATAAACGCTGATAGTAAAATTTACTCAAAATTTTAGCTATTCGCCTAGCTGCTGTTATCCATTGGGTCGTCTCACCCCGGCAACACAGTTTTATACCAGGACGTGGAACGACTGACCACACCAGGAGAGTTATTTCATTGCTTGACGCTGCCAATATAACCGGAGCACCAACAGCACTTATTTTCCTGGATGCGGAGAAGGCCTTCGACAGGGTTTCCTGGTTCTTTTTATGGGCGGCCCTGTCGAGGGCTGGCGTCGATAAGGAACTAGTACAGGCCTTTAAAATGCTGTAGTTTAATCCTAAAGCAAGGCTTTCTGTAAATGGGGTTCTCACAGATTATTTTGAAATAACTAGAGGTACCCGGCAGGGCTGTCCAAGTTCCCTGCTATTATTTGCACTGTACATAGATCCCTTTTTACAACAACTTGAACGTAATAAAGGGATTAGACCTATTGAAACTCTGGGTGGGAACACTAAAACTTTAGCCTACATTGCGATAGCTACCCCTGATCCTAAAATAGCTATGGCCGAGATAGAGAGAGAGGCTGTATGATTTGGGCGACTTTCAGGGTACTCCCTTAATTGCAGCAAAACTCAAATTATTTGTTGCAATATAACCATGGCAAATGAATTTAGACTGGTAGAAAAGGCCATATATTTGGGGGTTGAGGTCTCGGCAAATGTTAACAGGATCATTGAATATAATATTGAACCCCTGATTGAAAAAGTTAAAGTGGATTTACTGAGAATACACAATTTACATCTATCGATTATTGGTCGATGTAACATAATTAAAATGCTTTTTTTTCCCAAATTTGTGTACCTTTTAAGGGAAATCCCTTTAGAATTTTCTGTTTTATGTTTGAAAAAGATTGAAAATTTAGTTTCTCGTTTTATTTGGGGATATGATAAACCGAGGAGAGCTTATAAACTTTTATCGTTACCAAGAGATAGAGGGGGTCTAGCATTGCCAAATATCAGATTATATTACTGGGCTACTACTTTATTAGCCAACTTAACCCTCATATCTGAAAAACCACCAAGTAGCATGTTGGAAGAAATACCTACGCCAATAGAACTTATTATGGGCAAAGACGCCTGGGGGTGGCTTTGGAGATTTCTTAATGACAGCCACTACAAGAAGGTTCGCTTTAAAACACTAATAGGTAGCTACAGAATTATGAAGTCAGTTCGGAAATTGCTGGGGCTGGGCCGACTGAATTACTATACACCAATACCGGACATTTTCAAAGAGTCTATTATCAAAAAATGGTGCGAGGCCGGCCTATCCAAACTTGGTGATTTCTATTCTTTATCTGACATAATCAGCTTCGATAATCTCAAGGAGATGTATAGTTTAGATTGGAGTGACTTTTATAAATACCTCCAGGTCAGAGATTTTCTGAGTAAAAAAGGTGGAGGCTCAGTTGGATTTGCTAACAATAACATGATAGACGGACTAAGGCGGAAAAATAAATGGCTCTCCATTGGGGATGTATATAGTTATTTTAACTCAATAATGCCGAATGATATGGACGCCCGAGCAACAAAATGGAAAGCAGAGATAGGCATTCAAGAAAATCTATTTTTCCACTCAGCTCAGCTAGAACAGAAAAGTTTAGTCCCAGCGACACTTCAGGCTCAATTTTACAAATCCTGTTTCTCATTCTACTATACACCAAAGAAAATCTCTAAATGGGGGTCGGGAAAAGGAACTCTATGTCCCCGCTGATCACTGTACCAAGGAGACCTAGATCATATGTTTAGCTCATGTAGCATATTAAGTGGCTTAAAACAGGAAATCTGAAAAAAATTTAAGAAAGTGCTAGGGGTGGACTATATCCTCACCTCATCGCTGGTGGGACTGGGGGTAGACCGGCAAATTCAGGGGAAGCCAGGTGAACAACTGATATTTATTGGTATGGCGATACTGCGCCTAAGTTTGGCAACAGCGTGGTTGGATCCAACACCCCCGAGCTTTCATCAGTGGCTTTCCCGCTTACTAGCAAACTATACTTTTGAGAAAGCTATATATGCAAAGAGGGGTAGTCAGACTCGCTCTAAAGGCTTACAAATTTGGGCACCATTGACCAGATGGATTGAAAATCATCAGTGAAGGTTTTTTTTTCACTTTTTCTTTCCCTCTTTTATTTGTTTACTTTACAAGTCTAACCCCTCAGAGGGCGGGTGGTGGGGTACTATAATAATCATAATAAATGTGCATAATTCATACACCAATTGTGGATATTTATCCTCTGAACTGCTTTATGTATCTTTGCTGCTCTTTGTGTAAACTTTTGTTTTCTCTTTTTTCTTTTTTGTTTATATATGCTCTCTTTCTATGTTTTCCAAAAGGAATAACAATTGTTGTTAATTGTATAATTATGCACAATATTAAAAAAAAAAAAAAAAAAAAAGATTAAGTTAGTTCTGTGAATCGGGCCCAATGGTTGGAAACAAGGGCAAAGATGCCCTTGTCACCCATTGCTGAACATAGAGATTGTCTGCATTTACAGATTCTGTGTATTCCCAAAACTCCATGAAATTTAAAATTACTAATTTGTTTGAGAATGAGAAACATTAATACATTTTTAATACATATGGCTCACAAAATAATTCATCAATGGTTGACTTGCTTCATAGTTTTGATAGAAGCGGGTGACATCCTCTATAGTCTGTTACCTTCTCAGTGGTTGAGGGGATTACAGAACATTAATTTGTCATTATGTTGACTGCTTTTTGAGCAACAATGAAGTGTATCTTTCTGGCTCTTTATTATGATGTCTGGAGTTGTATCGCTTTTCTCAGGATTGGGCATTAAATTGCAAAATTATATTGTTTCTGTCCAATTGCACACCTTTCAGGATTACTTGCCAAAAGCTTTCTTAGAGAGACCATTGTCCTGCTGAAAAGTCATGTGTTTTATTTCATTTGAAGAATAAGTGAAATGAAAATCCCAATCATGATTCATTTATATTGCCAAAACAAATGTGCAAAACCTATTTTTTCAATTTCCTAAAAACCTTTACAAAGTTCATTAGCATGCAATGCTTTTCACATTATCATGTAGCACAATTTGAACCACTTTTTGCATTTACTGTTGGAGCCACATGTTGATGCAATTTTTGTACTTTTCATACAAAATACGGCCTGGAATTAGGTTTTATAGGACCTATGGCAAAAGTGCAGCCTTAATGCCAAATTACCAACTTGATACAGGAAACCAGGTAGACTGTAACCCAGAGCCACTTGAACATTATGAGGATGGTGTGTTCTGGGCAACGATCAGTATTGTGAGACTCATAGGAGTGTTTGTTGTTAGTGGGTTCACCATGAATGGACACACTCAAAAATACACATGAATAAAAAATTTCTTAAAATCATTGTCCAATTGTAGTTCAAATAATATGTATAGCTGTAACTTTAACAATAAACAAAAGAGTGGCAATGAAAGTGATCAATAAAAAAATAATTGAAAAGAAGTACACCACTGTAATGGTGTTTTCAGAATTTCCTTGCATGGAAAATTGAGTAAGCCTCTGCTTTTCAATTCCTACTTTCTTTCCCATAGCTAACTTGCCTTAACACCAAAAGGATCTGTGTGAGTTTCTTAAATGGCTTCTCTCTTGCATACATTAGTGAGCAACAGACATATTGTTCTGTATTGAGAAGGTTATTATCTGTCTCTGCACTTAATAAGTTATGGCATCCTCAGTAGGTGCCTGCATGTATCCTTCATGAACTTGTTAAAAATGTGCTTGCCTAAATCAAGTGTCCCAAGAAGCCGAAGATTTTGTTCTCTGCAATTTGCTTGTCTGTACCAAGCCAAAATACACTTTTCTGATTATTTTGAAAAGGGCAGGCCTCACATTCAAATATTTCGAATACATGAATAAGCATGTTAATATTAATTCTATAAGACATTATATAAATCATGTAACTACATATATAAATAATTGCAAATAAATATAAATATGCTAGCAAATTCTAATAAGGCAAATATTATATGCTGTACAAGTCCAAACAATACTAAATGCAGCATGTGTTTATAAATGAGAAATGTGAACTCAAGAAAATGAATATGCAAAATATATGCATTGCAGTGGGAAGCGGAAAAAGCCCAGATTATGTAAAGGAAGTCTGCCCTCACTATATCTGTATGATTGATTTGCTGTCTAAGACTAGTCTGTGGGATGTCTTAGATCGTGTGGATTGAATGAGTGCATATTTCTGCTTCCAAGTGCAGTTGCAGCGTTTTTAAACAAATTGCCTGGTGGTATAGGCCACCATTTAACTTGCTTTTCAAAAACTGTCAGAATGCCGGCATATTTGATGAACATTTCAGCAAAATAATAATTTTCTTATTTTCTCCTTTCACTGACTTTGTGGTGTCTTAAAACATAGGTCCTTTCTAAGTATAAAACTGTTTTCCTTTTCCACAAATCACTGCAAAGTTCACAAAACAAAAAATACTGAATTGCACTTTAGGAGGACTTCAGATATAAATGAACTGTCAGCAAAGTTGCATAGAAAATTCACTCTTAATCCTAACATACTTTTAAGAAACTCAATTCCAATATCTGGTGGACATGATAATAATTACTGCTCCACTGCAAATACCGCTATAAATAAATCATCTTGCCTGTTAACTTAGTTTTCCCACATCCTTTTACTCTCCACTCTATCTTAAAAATGTTGAGAAAATCATTCAAATTAATTTTCTGAACCAACCAGTCCTACTTACTTACACAAGTCAATGCAGTAATGCACTCACACGCTCCTGTGCCAACTGTGACGTAAGGGATGTTCTGTTCAGGAATTCCCGCTTTTCTAAAAATATAGGTTGCATAGAAATAAATCTGAAAGAGTGAAGTATTGAAATAAATACATTTTATTGGCAAAATGAAGCAACATTTAACGCAGCATACTGCTTAGCATATCTAGTTCTATTGGAAGCTGATATAAAAAAACTCCAGCTAATCTTTTCACGAATTTTAATAGGAAATGCTTAAGGGACTCAAGACCTTTCACTTACTTGCAATTATAATTCTTGAACTAAATGCACACCAAAAGAAATTTTTGTGACCTCAGCCTTTTTAAAAAAAAATATTTGAATTAGTTAGAGTCAGATATTCATACATAAAAAGGAAATACACAAAAAAGGAGGTTCTAACAATTATGATAAACTTCAATCTCCAGTTTCCTCAGCAAAATTTAGAATATAACTCCATTACATAATTGATCCTAACACCTTAAAATACCATTATATATTCATATATCTCTAAATCAATCACATTTATTATGAAACAAAGTGACACAGAGTAAAAGTACATTTATAAAATGGAATGTTGCCATATTTATCTATTCGAGTATTCCTTTTTGCATAAACTGTATTCAAAATACGCCATATGATCCAATTTTATTTTCGAATGTCCCAAACAAGGAATGTCTGTCAATGTCCAACTCTGCAATAATAATCAACGAGCTATAGACAATGATACAAAAATATTCTTATGCTCTGCCACTGAGAAGACTATTTTATTCCTAATATGACCAAACAGAATAACATGATCTTTATAAATATTTTTTAAAAGGTTTATCAATTCAGCTGGAAATAAATAGGCTTCAAGAATGTTTAAACAATAAAACCCAATTGACCAGATTGAACGCTTTCTTAGCATTAAACATACTTTTTGGAGCATCAATTTTATTTTTAGAAAAATAATTAATTGCTTATAAAAACATACTTTGTATTGGCTGAGATGGATCTATTTGGTAAAAAAAATATATAAGTGAGTAAGCAGGCTTTTTGCATGTTTCACCCAACTTTTTGCCCCATTTTGGACTACTATCTAGTTTTCGACTTTGAGAGTGCACTGAGGCCTGCTGTCCAGATCTCAGTGACAGTGTTCTTTCCTGTACAAAATATTATATTTAATTGGGTGTCCTCATTTGGCTTGTGATTACTTACTTATAAGTCCCTAGTATATAGTACCCAGGGACATAGGGCATCCAAGGGTGGCTGTCCACACAAGAGCTGCAAGACTGGCTGTGCGACTCTGTGTGTAACAAAGTGATAAAATGACTTACAGCAGCCACTGCAGATTGAAAAGGCTGTGTATACACTGCACACACGACTGCACCATTACCACTAATGACAAAGTGCACACATCCCTTAACTATATTTAGAAGTCTCCTCTAAGGCAGGCCTGTAAAGCCCTAAGGCAAGGATCTGTATATTGTTAAGACAGACATATTTTTTTGATATGTCTGTACAGCAAAACTCTAAAGTGTTAGCATTTGCTATGGACAGTTAAAGAACATTATAAGGTATTTGCAGGGTTAACAGTTGGCATTCCAATGTGTGTAACTCCTAACAGAGCTTACCTAACTATGTCATGTAAGGTATCAAATTAAAGGGGACATCAAATTCAACTCAAGAGAGCAGTCAACATTTTGTCACATTTAGGGTTGGACACTTTTGCGAAAGTTGCCACTCATTTACCCAGCTAGTCCAGTGACTTTACAGAGAGACTGGGACTGAGACAGGTTTCTGCCCGCCTGTAGAGACGTATCATGACTCCCAGGCCAGGATCAAAGGGTGTTGCCGCACTGCAAGTGTGACCCCCCCCCCGACATGATGGGCTGCAAAGGGTGTTATTCCACAAGGCAGGCATCAACTGGCAATGTCATCTTGGAAGGGCTGCTGCTCCAACACTCCCATGCAGAAAGACTTTTGTTTCCACTAGAAAGGGTAGAGCCAGGTCCAAAGAAGGAAAAACTGGTTTCAGAACCTGTTTTCAATTGATGTGCAGCCCATGGTAGCCACACCCCGAGAAGTGGGCTACCAAGGTCCTTAAACTCGAGGAAGACTTCAGCTATGTGGTTGGTGACATGGGAGAGACACTCTAGGATAGGATAGCCAGATGCCACACATCACCGGAAATGAATCACCAGATAGGAGGGGACCTACTATGCCATCGGCTAGTGACCGCATTGTCACCAAGAGGCACTTTGAAGGGATATTATGAGCACCCCTGTCATCACAGAAGTTAGTACTCACTGGACTTGGAAGAAGGATGAGAAGGAGACCGCTTTGCATCTGTTAGAACCGCACAAAGAGAAACTGCGATGTTGGAGTGACTACACCTGCTGCACTTTGGGCTAGCAGAGTTTGGGCCCTGTTCTGCCTGCCAAGCTCGGTGAAAATGGATTCCAAGCCCCAGTCCAAAACAGTTACTCCAAGGGTCAGTTGGCTGACCTCCCAGACCAACACACGGGGATGCTAGAGCTGAAAGACTCCATGTCTCATCTCAGGTAGCCACAGCTGAAGTCTTGCTGCTTCCAGACACCCCAAGAACAATTCGTAAATAGACCCGTGAGTGTTGGTTGTGACCAGTTTCTTCACTCAAGGTGGACACCAGCCCCCTATAAAGATTTGTACCATGACCGCTTTGTGACTAGAATGAAAGGTCTGCATCAGCGACCATTTGACTCCTGAATAGAGGACTTTGTGTGTCCCCATGATCCATGGCTGGAGTCGCCCCCACTCACCTGTGGACCGAGGACTTGACCAGACTTCACCCCCGTGGACTTCACAGCATGTGGAGCATCCCTTCAGCATCTTTAATCCTGTATCTCTCAGCATCAGGACCACTCCATAGAAGTCAATGGCAGTTGTCCTGTAAAGTTTGGAACTTGCTTAAAACAATGCTTTGGTGGCCAGGTAACTGTCCCAGGTATTCTTTCTGCCCCCCTGTACCTCATAGCTGCTGGATTTGGCCGCTCAAGGTGGGCCAGAACACTCGCACTAACCTTTCAAAACTTTCCAAATAGTTTCAAACTTTGCATTTGCCAATGATTGCTTGCAGTTGCAATTAAAACTGATCAAAAGTTCTATATTCTGTATCTCTGGAGCCCTCCAGTGGATTTTAATGATCAAGGTCTTTAAAAGTAAAAAAAAAAAAGCACTATTTTTATAAATTGTTGTTGTGTCTCTTTCTTGTTACGTGGCCTTCTTATTCCTTTGTCTAGTGCTGTTAAATGCTTTACACATTGTTCCTTTGCTAAGCCTTGTCTCTCTGTAACAAAGCTACCAAAGAGTTGAGCTGAAGGTAAATTACCCTGACTGGCCCAAGACGGTATCTGTGAGTGCACTCCACTATAAGGCCCCATAGCAATATCATATAGTACACCAAGATCCTCACAATATACTAAAGCAGAGGTTTTAAAAACATTAGCCTGGATCTTTTTAAAAAGGTGGTAATCGAATTTAATAAACTTATTAGACGATATGAACTGAGATCTCTTGGTGACTTTCCATCTTTATAAAGTGCTGACAATTACTGCTGTAAAGAAAGCTGTGGGAGCTGTTTCATCTTAAAGTATATTATTAAAAAGGGCTACTAATACCCACACTAATTCAGGATAAAACACTTTGAGCACATTGGTAGGTTATCCATCACTGCCTGTAAATTTAGCACTACCTAGACACTCTAAAAATGTTTTGACTTCTTCCGGCAATATAGTTTTACCCAGCTTTGATCTTTTCTCTTCCTAGAGCTTAGAAAGCTACACCCCATATAATTTTTGAGTAATTGAGTCAATATGAATTTCATCATGATTTTTACACATTGTTTTGTAATGTTTAAAAAAAACTGGTGTAAGAAGCAAATTTAGTCTCTGGGTCAGTCTTTTCTCAAATTGTTCTTCACCTTAGATTTTGCAGCCTATGAGATGAGCTTCACAACATGTTCATTCTCCTCACAATCATTTTTGCGCTTTATTTACTTCTTTGAGTTAAGATCTATGCCCTTATGCAATAGTCCCTTAATTTTTGCTTTGCCTGTGCCAGATAATGTGGGTTCATTATAAAGGTCTGCACACTAACGCTCGCTGTTTCAATCGCTTTTTTAAGAGAGGAACACGTATTTTTCTCTTATCTTGCTAATTTAGCCAAGTATGTCGTAGCAGGCCTACTACAAGAGGTCTTGAAAATGTCCCAAACAATCGAGGGTAAAGAAGTTCCCTAGTTAATTTAAAGAAACAAAAATCCTTATTATACATCAGGTAGTGGTAGACACCCACAATGCATTAAAACATAAAGCCCTATTAAAAGACAACCTTGTTTTCAAACGGGGAATAAAATCAACATTGAGCTGTACACTCATAAGTGTATGGTTGGAGAAGATGTTTGCCACAATTGAAGAGCCACTTCTAAGTTCTTTGAGACCAGAAACAAAATCTAATATAAAAGAGGAATTAAGCTTCTTTTTAAAACAGATATAATTCTTAGAAGTCAGGGACTCTTCTCTAAAAGGGTCAACTAAACCATTATCGGACTAACAACTCATGATAAAGCCCCTGTTCTTGGTCTAGTCTGTAGTTTGGCCCCCTTAGAAGCATCTCATTCAGGAAACTATATAAAAGTAATGTCCCCTTCCATAATTATAGGACACTCATAGCCATCTCAATAATTTCCTGCAATGACTGAGTTTGATCTTCTGGTGGGCCATGATAGATTATGAAATTAAGACACTTTGCATCAATGGAAACTGAAGCTCATACATATCAGCCTAAGGGATCTGCTTTGGAAGAAATCAATTGTGCCCTGGGGACACAATGGGCATGTGCGCCTGCTTTTTGTGCCCACACGGCACAATGGTATTAGAGAAGGGGCTGCAGATGCTTGTGAGCCCCCTTCTGTAATACAGATAGAGCTGGGTGCTTGTAGCACCAGCTCTATCATGAGATGACATCCCCTCATTTGCATGGGGGTGTCCCCTCATGCAAATGAGGGAATCACGTTGACTCTGCGCCTGTGCCATATTATGGACGTGGGTAGAAAGGCAGATATGCCCTTAGGGACACACTTTCAGAATGTCTCCTGAAGGAGGCCCTCTGGAAAAGAGAAAGGGTGTTGTAGCGGGTCCCCTGATAGTCCCCTGCTTGCTTGTGCAGTCACTCACTGCAGCTGCCTTCAGGGGGATCTCTCTCCCGTCTTCAAAGTGCAGGTGGCATGACTCCTACACTGTGAAATACAGAGCAGTTTTAAAGCAGCCACTCTTCATTTCACTTGAATGGATTCCTTGAGGGCAGTGCTACTTTGCTGCTGTCCTGAAGGTAGCACATTCTTTCTAATATGGCACACTGCCCCTGTTTGCACCCGATGCACTATTTGAAAAGTGCACCATGGCAAAATGATATTTAGCCAATTCAAATTTGTTCCATATTTCCGCTTTTGATTAATCAGATCCACATTAAATAATATTACTTGAATTGACCCCACTGCGCTATTCCAAAGTAGATATATGAAGGAGAAAAAAGAAAAAACAAGACCATAAACAAAAATGCTGAACTTCTGACTTCTACTCCTTTTTTCGGTGCCAAAACACCCAAGTGATGCTTATGCCTCCCCCAAATACATTCGCCCTATAAAGCTACCCCTCTTCAGTGCACCCAGCCTATGAAAGCTTTTTGGTGTGATTCTTTTGCAACCAAGGCCATTCAAGGAGATCTGTTTCCTAGAATTGGATCTTATAATAATGTTTTCCATGATACTTGTATGGTAGACAAAAAGGTTTCTATTTCCGAAAGATCTGGAAAAAATGTGGAATTTCCAATCCATACGACTTTTAGCTTGGCAGGACTTATAACCTGTGTATTCCCCCAAGCATGCAGAACTTCTAAGCAAATTTTCTTGAACTCCAACAGTCACTTAGAAGTCTCAAAGGAAACATCTGGCAACATCGTAAAGGAAAAATTATCAGCTCTTACAGATTTTAGTTGAATTGCCTTGTTTAGGATCTTTTCTTACATCTTAGACTGTAACTATGCCACTATTGTCTGTGATCTAGTCCCCTTTTTCGGTTTATCAAATGGTATTCTATGTGCTCTTGTGATAGGAAGGTCTGATGCTGGTTCTTTAAGGACATAGTTGCAAATAGGATTAGTGATAACCTTCTTCAGCTCTTTCTTATCTTCATAATTTTCTGGTATGCCAATCAGTCTCAGATTTGATCTTCGTGACTGTGAGAAATTGAGTTGCTGGTTAACTGGGGTGTGAGCATTGGTCAAGCAGCAACCACAACCCTTTTAAGGGTGAGGCACAAGCCAACACTAAATTAACTTGTCCTCAACCCTCCGGTACCTTAGCACAGAGGAGTCAGGCCTAACTTTGAGGTGATGTGTAAAGTATTCGTGCAACACTTGAATCCATAATAAAATGAAAACACCACACAAAAAAGGTCCCACACCAATTTAAAAACACTGCGTAAAATGTAATAAATTAGTAGAATCAAAATTATGCAATTTTATTAATTTTGTGTAAATCAAGCCTAAAGAAGCAAAAAGTGGTAACCGTGATTATCTGTTAGTGGTACAGTGGGTCTTAGTCATAAGTACAGGTCGACTGTGATAGAGCATCGGTCGGATAGAGGACTGAGTTCAGTCTGCTGAGAAGTAATTTGTGGCCTGGGCATCGAGATGCAAAGTCATTGCGACAACCTGTGCGGGCCAGGATCAAGGAACTGTCAACAAGAAGCTGTGATGCAAGGTCTGGCATCAAGATGAGTCACACAGCGATGGAGTTGATGACCGCCGACGAAGAGCTGTGATGGGAGGTCCTGCATCGTCATTGAGGAAGCCCATGGTGCTTGCAAAGGCACTTTATTAGGGTCTTACAAGTAATTTCAATGTGCCAAGTGGATGTAAGCCAATTGTACCATGTTTAGAGGAGACAGTACAAACGCTTTAGTACTGGTTAGTATTTTTACATTGCACGAGTCCTTAGGCCAACAAAACGAGGAGAATGGAAGGCAAAAAGTTGGGAGAAAGCCAAATCAGGTCCAGCAGTGTATATTTTACATAAATAGAGGTTTGCAAACCCCTAAGAACTTGTGGGCCTTTGATGAACGCCCAACATCCTTGTAGGGTTCCGGAACATGGGTCATAGTTAACAAACCTTAGATAGAGAGATGCTAACAAGGGTCATTGGAGCTGCTATCAAATGCTCCAAACCAAATGGTCAGTTAGGTTAAGAAGTCACTTTAAAATGTATCTTTTAAAATAAAAAAACCTACTGAAGTAACTCTGACAGACACCTAAACCCCCCACCACATATGGCCTTCAGCTGTCCGCGGCGTGTGGTTGGCTGTAAGACCTGTCCTGCAGCATGGCACTGCACCCACCCTCCTGCATCCAACCCCTATGGCAGTCAACCCCGTGCTGCACAAGCCAGTGAGTGTGTGGAGTTAGTTGTAGGGCCTGGCCTGAGCCTCATACAGCACCCGACTCCCCCACTGCCAACAAAACACTTCCTATGCACAGCCTTCCACCATGCGCGGTGTCTAGTTAGCTGCAGGGTCTGGCTTGCCCCAAGGAATGCCCACTCCACTTATTTCTTTAAATTGTTTTTCAGTCCCGGGGCTCTCTTATGGACTGGCTCCAGCAAGAGTCCAGTGAGATTGTGGCAACCACAAAAATACATATTTTTAAAACATTTAGCCTAGGGGGTCCCTCTGGGATGCTCACAATGTCCAGGTGGTCAGGGTGCCCCGCCCCTGTCGTCTTATACCTAGTTTTTTTTCTTCATTTTCAGGTCATGGGACCCATGACCTGTAATAGCGACTGCAACATTTCTCTTCATCTTGTGGCCAGCCAATCAGAGCACAAGCTCCTGTTGGGCTCGTAAGACTGAGGCAGCTAACTGGAAGAAAATCCCTCTCTGCCAACCAGATTGCTCTATTATTTGAAGTTGTATGCCCGTGATATTCCCATGAGAGTGCCAAAAACTCCACAATCCTGGTATCAATAATTTTTAACCTTCATTTCTCAAAAACTACTGAACAGATTTACCCTAAATTTAAAAAAGCACACTTTTTTGGTAAAAATCTGGTGTTATTACCATCAGCCGTTTTAGCTGTAGTACTGTCCAAAAATCCCTATGGAAATTGCATTGGTAAATTGCTTTTACTTACCCTCCTTTTTCTCAGCCCCTACTTGACAAATCACACTGGTGGATGAACTTTTTGGATAAAGGTTTTTGAGCATTTGTGCCAATATTATTAGAAAATCAAAAAATCTATTTTCTGCGGTAACTAGGTCTTGAGCGATACTTATACAGTGGTGATTACATTGCATGTTTGGGTGCTTTAATTGAACAGAGTGCAGTGCTATAAAAAGATGAATATCATAGGCAATTCTGAAACATGATAAATATTTTATGGCTCCCTATAAAATATGGATTTCATCATAATGATGGTACCTAAACCACTCTGCAAAGTTTTACGATTGTCAGAGCTACTAGGATTATGTGGCATAGAGGACCAAGTAATGGGGGAAGTTTATCTAATGACTGTGTGGCAAAGTATGTGGCAAATATGATAAATACATAACCAAATATTCTAGTTGAGAACTTTACTTTGATTTAAAACTGCTAAATCTATGAGTTGCTTCTCAGTGCCTGTGGAACCTTCCTCTTCCGAGTCAGATTCCATGCCAGTAGCTCACTCTCACATTTGCAGCACTCCTATCATTCTCAACTATTACTGTCTGTCCTCAAGAGAAGATATGGATACCGCTGTGCAGTACAGAAAAGGAGCAGTCTTCTTGGTTGTGTGTAGCTGGCGGGCTATGCATATTTCAGTTGCTCCCCGCCTCCGATTCAATGACTGGCCCCAGCAAGATATTAACCAGCCAGTCTACAGTGCCACAAACCTATTTTCAATGATTTTCATATTTTTCTGTAAGTGATCTAGTGATGCCAACAACAGCCTGTAGACCATTGTCATTTCTGAAGGTGCCTCCTTATCAGGCTCTTTAGAAAACGGAAGACGCATCTGGCAAAAGTCCTCTAGACTAAGCTGCTTTCATTTTACTTTGCCAGACTTGTTACTGTTCCTGGGGGTACCCTTCAGAGGCTTACCCACTACTGAAACTGCTTCTTGAGTGAACCCCAGCTGTCACCTATGACATGCATTGTTTTAATACCACAAAACCGGTCACAGGATGCTTGGTTCCAGTTGAGGGAGGACCTGGCCTGGCAGATCATGCTGGAATGTTCCCATGAGAAAAAGGGTCACGACTGATTTGCATATAGCTGAGTCCAAACTGGGGTGGCATAGTGAGCAAAAGAAAAATTGATTAAACCCAGATCTGTGACTGGGGGTGAGAGGTCGAACAGTTTCAGCACTCCGTACTTCATCTTTATGTGTTTGCCCTAAGTGGTCAAGGGTATGTCCAGACGTGGGTCTCTTGCTCACTGTGCCACTGGATTCAAGCTAGCCTGGCTGATGGGTGAAAACCCAAAACCAGTCCTAGGATGCTTGTTTCTGGTCCAGAGAGGACCTGGCATGGCAGTTCAGACTGGACTGTTCCCATGAGGACCAGGGTCAAGACTGATTTGCATATGGCCGGGTCCAAAGTGGGGTGGCATAGTGAGCGAAAGAACGATGAATTAAGCCCAGATTTGTGACTGGGTGTGAGTGGTTGAAAAGTTTCAGCATTCCATCCATCATCTTGTGTTTGCCTCACACACATGCCAGGATGTGGTTGCAAGACACAACCTGGCTGTGGCCACCATTTCGGATTTCCAGAAATGTAGGTGGACATAGGAAGCTCCATTGCCTTCGCTCTCTGCCGATTGCCCTGGGTAAAGAAACTGACTGATATAGGTAAATGCCAGGATAAAGACTGCATGGAGCTCATGGGGTCCTGCCTCCTAGGGGGAGTCTGTTTTGACTTCAAGTTATTTTTGGATACATTCTGATATGTCCTAGATCTGAGCACCATATTAGGCATAGTGCCTTAAAGTGTATATGTTGTTAAATAAGAAGACAATAGATGGGTTCTTGAAGGTGGTCTAACTTTTTAAACTTCAGGCACATCCTGAACAACTGCTGCCCCTCATTCAAAACATTTTGGGAGGCTTGATGAACTTTGCAGTATTTTTGAGAATGTGCACAGCTTTTATAGCTTTTGCAGGCAATTCCATATACAAAACACTAAGGGTCTGATTCACAAAGGTAAACTTACACTTTTGTGTAAGTTTACATTAGTTTTGGAATTCAGAAAACTGCATTTTAATAGCAGGTTTACAAGTGTGGAGACTCCACAGTCAGGTTGGAGAACGTCACACATAAAAAGATAGGCTTGCCCTATTAAAGCTTGATAAAATCCTCACTGCCATACCGGATACCAGGTGTAATTTTGATGGCAGATGGAAATGGTGGTGGTGGAGCTGGGCCTCCTGAGAGATAGCCAGAATAAGCTCTTGAAAAGAGTCACATAGGCCGAATCAGCTATACAAGCCCTCCAACCTGCAAGTAAAGAGCTTGCTAGCCGGTTGACAGAGTTTACTAACACAGTCCACCTCCTGGAGAGCAGAGCAGAGCAGATGATGCAGAAAGGAGATTGAGTTGCAACAACCTCTGCATAATTGGCTTCCCAGAGTGGGTGGAGGGGATGGACCCCACTGCTATCTTTGAGACATGGCTCTCTACCGCTGTGGCTCCTAAGGGACTGCCCCCTTTTTTCATGGTGGAGTGGGCGGACCAGGTGGCTGCACAGCACCCTCTGCCTGGTGCCCCCAGAAGAATGGTGGTGGCCTGGCTCCCGAACTTGGGAGACAAAGATATGACCCTCCGGGCTTCTAGGCAATTGGGTCACCTATGACAACGCGTGGCACCAACCCAAACTAGAAAGGAAAAAATCCAGGCTCTGGTTGTCACAGCTTTAGTACAGCCCCGGGGTGCAAGTCTTGCAACAGACGACTCAGAGGGGGCACCGTTGGAGCAGAGGTTAGTCAAATCGTGGGCTAGTGCCGCCTCAGTTACACTGCAAAAGGAAGATGCCCGTCTAATCACAGATGGGGGTTCTCCCCACCAGCTGCCTTTGGTGGCCCCCTGGATGTTTCATTGCAACACTGAGTACTCAGGTGGCCAAGCGCCCCTACAAAGTCCTGGATACTAATGTACTTCCTGCAATATTCTCATCTATACCCCACCCCCTTTCCAGGAAGCGCACCTATACTGCACAGTCAGCCCATGAGGGGCGCTGTGTGGCTCTCAAAAGAGTGAGCAGAGGGACCCATGTTTGCAGAACTTACTGTTAACTGTTTGGGCAGCCAGGTGTTACTCTGTCGCCCTGGGAGAGAGAGTTGGGTACTTTGTTCTGTTGTTGCAATTAAACCTTTCATCATATATGCACTGCAGTATTAGTGGGAACTGTCCATCAGCCAGGCCTATTTGCGGCTGGGACCTATATCCTTCTGCTATTCCCCTGATACTTCCCCATCAGTAGCTATTGAATGTCTAAGTTGTTGTTTTTAACCTGGATTGTCTGGTGTATGGGTATGGCCCAGAAGCATCACTCCATCCATCAATATTTTAAAAGGCGGGGGCACATGTTGCATTCCTGCAAGAAACCAACATAGTGAAGGGGGAGGATCTTAGGCTTCAAAGGCATTGGAGGGGCAGATACTTCTGCATAGTCTATTCAGGCTATGTGAGGGCCTCCTCGTATGGGTATAGCCATCAGTCCCCTTCAAGTGTGTAGTTGTTGAGACAGACCTGGTGGGACGCTATGTGTTTGTGGAGGGGCAACTGCATGATCAGCTGTATTGCCTGTGTAAACTTGCCAAATGTTGCACAGATGCATTTTCTAGCCAATGTGTTGTCACTATTCACCAGAGGGTCCAATTTACCTTGGAGTATAGGAGAAAATGTTAATTGACTACTGGACTTTGCATTGAATAGACCATGCCCCTAAATCCCTTGCTCCACAGCCACACGCACTGTATTTTATTTGTAACAGTGGCCCACTCACTGGTCTTTAACCGATAGCTGGCAGACATTGTACCTGGCTGCGAGGGAATGTTGCTATTACTCCCCACCACAGGACCTTCATGTCTGCCTTGACCATATTCTTTGTCACTCTGCCATGCAGCTCTAAGTATGGGAGCAGAAAACCTGGGGAGAACCATCTCGACCATAACCTGCTTTTATTACATGTTGGGTGGGGAGAGCACAGCTCGATGGTACCTACCCGTCATTTGCAACCAACAGCTGTTGAGGACCCCATGTTCCACAATCCGACAAGAGAAACATGAGTTAACTATATAGGAGAAAATAGCGGAGAGCCACCACAACACTTGTAGAGTGGGAGGCTCTAAAAACTATGGTGCGGGCCTCTGCAGTCAGGCAGTAATTGGGGCAAGGGCTAAACTCATTCAGGAGCTCACCCAGGTGGAATCCTCTTCGGGAGGGCTTGAGCTGGGTGCATTGGTGGACGGCGCTGCTCGTGAGGCACTGATAGAGTCGAAAAGCCATTATGCACGCCTTCTTGAGTCATTTTGGAGTTTAGATTATAGGGCATATCAAGAAAAGTGGCATGAGGAGGGTGACAAACTGGGTCACCTCTTGGTGTCGTTCTTAAAGCACATCTGACATGGAGCGGTGACTGCCATCAAAATTTCCCTGACATTGGTTGCCACTATCCAGGGTGCAATACATGATGCCTTTTATGAGCATTACTGGGCCCATACAACCCTGTCCCAATACAATGACAATACAGTATTCAAGACTTTCTCTCCACTGTCACATTTCCAGTGATTCCCCCGGGGGTGGGAGGGGAGGCCCTGGACAGCCCTATTGCAGAGCAGGACATAGGATGTGCCATATGACACTCTCCCACTTGTAAAACACCAGGCCTGGACAACTACCTATTGAATTTTAGAAGACGTATGAAGCCCTGCTGGTCCCCAAACTGCTTGAAATCTATGCTGCTGCTCTCTCTGTGGGTCGCTTGCCCCAGTTCATGTGGGAGGTGCTTCTGGTTTCACTCCTGAAGGCAGGAGGAGAAACACAAGAGGTTTCCTCCTACAGACTGATGTCTCTGATGGGCAGCGGATAAAAGATCTTAACCAAGGTCCTTGTGACATGGTGCTGATCCACCCTGACAAAAAGGGATTCATACCTGGCAGATCCAGGACTCTTAATATCCATAGGCTGCAAAGTTTGCTGGCGGAGGCTGCGCAGCAATGGCCCCATTTGGCCTGCCTAGTCTTTTTTAATGTATAAAGTTGTATATAGCGCGAACATGAAACAAGAGGGCATCAGAGCGCTTCACATGATGTCAGGAAGGAAGAAACAGTACAAGAAGCAACTAAATCACAAGCTAACCAAGATGTGATTAAAGTCCCAAAGAGAGGCAAGAGGCCACCAAGGGGACCAAGTTGCCACAGAATAAACAAGATAATAATATTTCAGAACTATACATGGGTATATCACACAATGGCCAATGTGTAAAGTTACTAAGGTGCAAGAACTTCAGAGCTAGAACTTGTTCATTAGCAGAGCTTTGACTTCCGTTTTAAATGATGATACAGGCGAGGGGTTCAGTCTGATTTCAGGGGGCAGGGAGTTCCAGATTCTCAGGGCCATGCCTGAGAAAGTTTGTATGTAAGGTTTATTTTTAAAGAATTTCTATGGCTTCAGAAATAAAGTGATCTACAGCCCCCAGGGAGAGCTCAAGTTTTTGTGCTAGGTACAACAGGGAGTTGGGATGTATGGCGTTATGGTTAATGTATGCATGCGATTTTTAAATCAATCCTTGCTTTAAATGGGAGCCAGTTTAGGGCTAGTAGATCAGGAGTGATGTGGTTGTATTTTTTGGATCCTGTGATGAGCCGTACAGTAGAATTGAAAGTGGCCCTTAGAGGGGCCAGTGCTTATCTAGGTAGGCCACAGATGGTTGAGCTTCCATAGTCCAACCTGGAAATCACTAGGACTTGAACCACTGATTTGAGGTCCGTGAAGAGGAGGAAGGATTGAATTTCCAGTAGAATGTTCATTTGGAAGTTGGCTCCTTTCGTGACAGAGATGATGTGCTACTGCTTGTTCAGGTTCTTGTCAAGGGTTATTCCAAGTGATCTTGCAGAGTCTATGATGTGTGGCAGGCAGTAGAAAGTTGTTAGTTGCTTCATTCATTCTCCGACATCTGAGGACTGTTTGGTGGGGTAACTCAGTTTTTTGTGCATTTAGTTTGAAGTTACGATCTTGGTCCAGTGTGGTAGTAGGGACAATATGAAGTCATTAAAGAAATTTAATGGCAAAGGGTCATTGAAGTGACCTGAGGGTTTCAGCTCAGTGAGAATTTTTGAGAATCTCAATTTCTTCATAGAATTGGCATGAGTTCCACATGGTGTTGAAACACCCAGAGAGGTGGGGGCTCTGTGCTCAAGGGTGGGGAAGGCTGGGATTTGGAGAATTGGGAAGGATCTCCAAAGCTGTCTTTAGCTCAATTTCTTTTTTTTGTCTTATCCAGGAAGAAGGAGGCAAAGTCCTCGCAGTTTGGTTGCAGACTAGATCCAGTGGAGGTAGAATCGGGATAACTATTCGATTGAAGTTTGACCAGCTCAAATTGTTTTTAAGATTGGTTTTCTAGCTTTATCAAGCTGATTCCCGAAAATTTCAATTTTTGAGCTTCGGATGTGTGTGTTATAGGTGTGACTAAGTGATCTCAGATGCTTCAGGTGCTCAAGGGATGGGGAGAATCTCCACTGAACGCCAGTTTCAAATTGTGTCTTTCTGTATTAAGGCTACCATTTTACCATGGCTTTGAGTCTTTGGTGGATAATCTTTTCAGCTGAAGAGGCGCAATAGAATCCAGGATATTCGTCATGGAGTTGTTATAATGGTTTGTGAGTTCATGGACATCCAGCAATTCTGCCAGAGGGGGGCAAGATGTTGGTGCTGCTGGCTCTTAGATCATTCAAATTTGTATTCCTTAAGCTCCTTTTCTAGTGTTTAGATTTTTTTGGTTGGGCCTTATTAGAAATCAACAATTCAGTAATGAGGAAGGTGATTCAGTGGTGGTCAGTCCAATCAGAGGGAACTATGGATTTGAGGAGAGTGAAATTGCGCTTGTCTCTGATTAGATCTAAGGTCTTAGATCTCAAAAAAACATTTGATACCCTAGACTGGGGCTACATGTTCACAGACTTACAAAGAATAGGAGGTAGACTGCTACGGATGTTCAGACCTCTCTGTGAGGCACCTTTGGCGAGAGTCAGAATAGGCTGGTGCATTTCCACCCCTCTGCCAGTTGGCAGAGGCATGCGTTGGAGATATCCTCTCTCTCCACTGCTTTTCACCGTGGCGATGGAGCTTCTTCCACAGCGACTTTACAAATCTGGGAGAGGCTGGAGTATGCCCATCGGTGGCGAGACACATGTTGTCCTTCTGTACACAGACAAGTCCTTCTGTACATCAGGTATATCCGAAATGGCATAAATGATATTGTGCATATATTAGAATTCTTCAATGCTGCTTTGAGATTGGGAGTGTACTGGTATGAGGCTGATCTGTTTCTGCTACATCCGGACTGCTCCCTACATCCAATATAGGTTGGTGCTTAAGTTATTAAGTGGGAACCACATACCTGCAGACACTTCGGCATAAATATTTTTCACAAGACCCAGGAATCTGATAGATGGTAACCTCACAAGGGCAATTTTCTCTCTGTGTCCCCAGATTGCCTTCTGGTGCTCCCTTCCTATAACGTTGCAAGGCCATGTGATCCTCTCTATAATAGTCATGTTGCCATGGCTCCTGTACTTCTTCAATCTGCTGATTATTATTCATTGTAGCACATTTCAGATGCTGAATGCAATGTTGGGTGGCCTCGTGGAGAAAGGAGAGCCAAAGAGTGTCACTGACCAAACTGCAGCTGCCGACGGAGCGCAGACTGCTGGGAGTTCTGGAGTTCAAGCATTATTATTTGGTGGCACAGTTCCAATGGCCAACTCATTGGTTGGCCGGATGTCATTTAGGGATGGTGTGCCGGGAATCAGGGGCAAGAGTGCTGCAACTTGTGTCGGAATTGTTTCTCGTGGATTGGCATGGCCCGTTCCCTCAAACACCCTCCTTCTGGGAGGGCCCATGAGTGCCATTGTAGAGCACTGGCAAATGTGCCAGGATTGCCACTGTAAGGTGCAGGGATCCCCCTATGCTCTATTTTTCCTTTCTGAATAAGTTCGGGAGGGAATGGCACTTTGGGAATCAGTAGGGGTGGGTACACTTGGTGACTTGTTCCATGATGGAGTCCTTCTCCCGTTTGACCTCCTGACTAAACAAACAGGTCTTCTGGCATGGCAATGCTTGACGCATAGGTGACTCATGGTGGAGCTGGAAATACTGATAGGCATTGCTGACACAGAGCAGGTAACACACACCCTGACACATATACTCAAGACAATGGTCAATGGTGGTGGATTACGTGGTTCACTGAAGCCATCTCCCATAGAACTTCAAACCCCCTGAGAGCACTACAGCAGACCGGGGAGCAAGATATAGGCTGCACATTGACCCATAAGGACAGGGACATGGTGCTGAAATAGTCAAGAAAGGTGAAACTCAATGCCCATTTTCAATACATACAGTTTAACATATTACACAGAGTCTACTTAACGCCGGCCAAGATACACAAGATATACCCTACTGCATTTCCAGAATGCCCTCACTAGCAGTCCCCTGACGCAGACATGGTGCATTTGTTTTGGAGCTTTCCGGAGGCTCAATTCACTATGGGCGGTGGTCTGTGCCATTCTCTCGCATGTCACAGGCTATGAGGATCTGGGTTTCATGGCCGGCTGCTTACTGGGCCTCGATGAGCGATGAAAAGCAGAGGAGCCTCCACTTGATTCACTGACCTGGTGCTACTGCTCATCAAGTGGGCAGCTGCAATGCATTGGAAGGCCACAACATTGCCCAGTGTGGCTCATTGGCAGAGCGTGAACATTCAACGGGGTATGGCCGAGGCTGCTGCGCTCCATCTCAAAGAACTAGGGCGATTGAGAAAGCTTCCCATTGTGGCTGCATGTGATTAACTGCTCTCTGCTCTCCAGAGACCCCCCAGTGATTATGAGAGCTTCCTACAAAGGTATACTCCCCTCTTATCCCCTCCTACCCCACAGCACAGAGTACACGTTACAGTAGAGCTGAGGTGCTGATGTGCTGACTCTACAGAGCCCACATGAGAGTCAAACAGTGGTCTTAGAACCCCCTACTATAGGTGGTCTAGAATAAGGGCTGCAGTACTCAGATATTGCTTGTATTCAGTACGTGTTCATAGGCTCATAGCTGTGTTTGTGTTATAATAGTTATGCATAGTCATGCCATTGTGAAATCCAGGAACAAATGATGTTGATGTGACTCAGCATACCAACATATAGGTTTATTGGTGATGATTGTCATGTTTGCTGTAGTTAATATTGTCAAAATTCGATAAAGATAGTTACAAAGAAATACTCTGAGGAACGTACATTGCCTATGTTAAATAATTTACTCGGAAAGGGGGGAGTGTCCATGTGCATAGGGGAATGGGAAAGAATGAACAAATGACCAAATATCAGTGGTAAGAGATGTATTTACATAGAAAGATCGAACTGGAATTTAGGGATCCTTCAACAAGAATCCATCTTCTTTTCTGCTGTATGCTTACATGGTTACTGTCCCCTTACAGCTATCTCTAAACCACTCTCCACTTGTGGTCACATAGTATCAATAGTACCGTGAGATTTTTCTGCATCAAATGGAAACACCATGCACTTACGTTTGCACTAACTTAGGAGCTGTGTCCAGTTCTCAGGTAAAGGATCATGAAAGTGAGTACTGCTTCCCACTTTGTCCTACAGAAATCTGAATACCTGACATATTAATGCATTTCTTCATTTAAAGGTTTTATATAATTCTGAAAACGTATGAGGGTGTTGAGTAAGAGAAGTGTTGATTAATATACTTCTGTACTAAAAAACTCTATTGGCTAGGAACAAATTAAAAAGGCTTTGCATCTTATACAATGTCTTTTGGAAAAAAGGCTGAAGGTCAGCCCAGCCAACATACTAATTCTGATGAATGAATAAATGAATGAATGTATGAATGAACAAAAATGTATAAGGCGAATGGTGTCCCAGCGCTAATAGGCAGCTCTCCACTTTCCACCGTGCCCACTTAGTTGCACAATAGCCAAGTTTCGGGTTGGTTCCTGAAAGTACCAGATCAGTCATGGCTCTGAGGGCTGCTGGAAGATGGTTCCAGATTTGGGCTCCCAGAAACATAAAGGATCTTCCTCCGGTTCTAACCCAGCATATCCTGGGTATGGTAGCCAGGCGATTAAATGAGGACCTCAAAGTTCCAGATCGAGTGTAGTGAAGTATTCTCTTCCTGATGTATCTAGCACCCATGCCATGTAAGGCTATGAAAGTAAGCACCAAGGCCTAGAATTTGATCCTCTTTCTCACTGGCAACCAGTGAAGAGCACTAAGGTGTGAGGAAATATGGGTCCTGGGATTTAAATTGAGGACTAATCTTGCCGCAGCATTTTGAATACCTATAGACGGTTAAGAAGATAATCAGGCAGACCAGGGTATAGAACATTCGCGTAATTCGGTCTAGGATTAATCAAGGGTTGGACACAGTTTTCTTAGTGGTCAACGATAGGAGAGGTAAAAATGTCCTCAGAGTTTGTAGTAGCCCAAAACAAGTGCCTACTACCACTTGGATGTGATGTTTCATAGAGAGAGAACTGTTGATAATAATGCCCAGATCTTTTACTGTGTTTTGAGCAGAGGGAGGTGGAGACATGTCATGGGGCCACCAGAGTCTCCACTCCTCAGCGGTAGGTGCACCAAAAAAGATAATATCTGATTTGTTGAGATTACATTTTAGTTGGTTCCTCGGCAGCCAATTGAGTACCCTGGAAAGGCAAATCTTCTCCCTCTCAAAGTCTGCCCCTTTCTCACAGGTGAAGAGTAGCTGGGTGTCGTCTGCATGCAATATTATTTTAGCCCTGCATACTTCAGACAAAGATGCTAGTGGGGTCATATACACATTAAAGAGTGTGGGGCTAAGAGCAGAGCTCTGCGGGACACCCACTTACAGATTAGGAGTGGTAGCAGTAAAGGGAGGAGTCCAGACGTCCTGACTTCTGTCCTCCACAAAGGAGGCTAGCCACTTTAGGGCAAAACCGCCGATTCCAAACTTCTCCAGCCATTCCTATAGTTTAACACGTGGGACCATATCGAAGGCCGCCAACGGGTGCTAAAGCTAGTTCTGAAACCTGACTGACTAATATGCAGAAGATTGAAGTTTTCTAAATAGCCTGAGATGACTGCATTTACATGTTTTTCTAACACCTTAGTGAAGGCCGGAAGTAGGGATACAGGCCTGTAATTAACTTTAGGATTGGCAGAAGGTTTTTTCAGTAGCAGGAGGATTTGAGCATGTTTCCATGTAGAAGGAATACAACCAGAGTCCAGAGAGGCATTAACATCCTTCTTGGCCACTAATCCAGTAGCCGTAGCCACCTTTGCCAAACGTTGGGCTGGACAAGGATCAACAGGGGATCCCGACTTTAGTCCTCTGATGATAGACAAAGATTCTTCTAGCACCACCCAGGATATTTGCAGAAGTGAAGGGCTTTCCCCTTTGGACATTCTCAGAACAGAACATATCATATTGTGGTTGTCTGCTTGATGCATCTTATCAAAGGAGCTCTGTATAGTCACAATTGTTTCGGGATAGAATTCAGCCAGTTGGTTGGTCCATCGCATCGTTGGTTGACGATCTCTGGTAGTCGACTCGGGATTGGAAAAGGATTTAACAATTTAACTTGTATGTTGTATAGTCATTGGAACCAGCTGATTTATACTGTGCGCAACCCAGGCTTCTAGCGGGAGGGCATCCCTTTCTAGATTCCCCGATAGAAGGCAGTTGAGGTTTCAAGGGAGCTACACAGATCTGTCAGAGGAATTCTGTGAAAAGCTCTATGCATTGATGACAAACCACTGGGATACTTTTGACCATTTTTCCAGTAGGTTGGCCATCTAAAACTACTTAAACAGTGATCCGTCCAAACCAAAGGTGATGATGGACACACTGGCATTGGGGATATAAAAGGGCTTCAGTGTGCACAGATTGAGAAGCCTCCATTTTGTGGAACCCAAAGGAATATCTAGAGTTAATTCTCCATGGTGGCTTAGGGAAAAATTGGTTCTTGACCATCCCTGCAAGCAGAGTGGCCAGTCCACACCACTTGGAACACCGTAAGTGACCGCTGAACCAGAGCAAATGCTAAGAGATAAGTGAGGGGGTCTTTGAATATGAGCAGGTATTTTTATGGGCATGTGTTTAAGTGTTTAAGTTTTGAAAGCATGTCTGTGTCTGAATGTGTGTGTCTGTGTGTGTGTGTCTGTGTGTGTGTGTGTGTGTGTGTGTGTGTGTGCGTACATGCGTGTGTGTGTGTGTGTGGGGGGGGGATATGTGTGTCTAATATGGGACAACCCCACAGCAGGAGTGTGAGGGTTTGTGTTTGTGTGATTCTGAGTGTGTGTGGGTGTGTATCTAGCATGAAGTTAGACATCATTACTATTCTGTTTGCCATACCTGGCAGACTATTTCTTATTCTGGCATAACTGTGGCCATTCCTGGCTTGATGGTGGCCACCCTTGACAACATCTTGCCATCCCTGCTATCATGGTGTGCATCTCTTAAAGCATGCATACCATCTTTGTAATGTGGGAGCATTTGTGGCATGATGGTAGCCACACTATGCCAGTGAACAGCACTGGTATTTGGTGGCAACCCCCGGCATGTGGTAGCCACGCTTGTCAAGGTCATCTATGGCATCTGCTGGCATTGCTGACTCAGAGAATGGATATTAAGGTGTATGAGGCTCAACCTGAGCATGTGACGCTGTACAAGAACACATGGGATCCTCTCTGTCCATGTGAAAAAATTGTAAATAAGTGTTCTTGATTTTTAGTTTAGCTTACAAAAACACAAAATAGCCCAATAAATTGTTTAAATTATGCATTATAAATGAAATCCGAGCACTGACAACAGCGATCATCTTTTTGGAACATTCATGAGAGCATAAACTTTCCAAGAAAATAATTGGCGCATTTCAAGTACCCCCCTCATCAGAAAAAGGTTAACTGGTCCTACATATGTTCTTTATCGTTAGTGAGAAAATGAATGCATTTTTTATATTTCTTTAAAACTCAAATGAGTGGTGACATTTATTTCTAATGCTGGTACATCACTTCCCTGGTGTCGGAGGACGTTCATCTGCTGCTATGGCTAATTTTTCATTACTAATTTGGAGAAATTCTTGTTCTATGAGGATAGTTTTTTCCATTATAAACATTATATATAACTGCTGCTTCTTGAGCCCTGTAGGATGCCTATAACTTAAGGGATATACCTGTGGTCTGACCCTCTATTCAGAACTCACCTTTTCGTATGATTCTGTCCTCTACTATCGTATTGTATTGTATTGTAATTGCATTTATGTAATGCTTACTACCCCTGACGAGGCGTCAAAGCGCTTTTTCGGCATGTTACTCCGAAACCCATAAAGGATTAGTGGTGAATTGGTATAGTGAAATATGAAAGTAATTTGGTGGCTATGTTAGTCAGTTATTTGGATTCAGAAGGATAGTGGAGGGATACAAGAGGGGAAAAGGTTTGCATTTATATAGCTCTTGCTACCCCTGATGGGACGCTGAAGCACTTTTTCGGCGAGTAGCACGCGACTTCGGAACCTATGAAGGATTAGTAGTGAGTTAGTATGGAGAAATATGAAAGTAATTTGACTGGTGGATATGTTAGTTATTTGGATTGAGAAGGATAGCAAAGGGATTGAAGAGGGAAAAAGGTTTGCATTTATATAGTGCTTGCTCCCCCTTTTGGGGTGTTGAAGTGCTTTTTGGAGAGTAGAACGCTACTCCAGGACCCATAAAGGATTAGTGGTGAATTAGTATAGTGAAATAGGAAATTAATTTGAGAGGTGAACATGTTAGGCTGTTTTTTGTATTGAAAAGGATAGTGGAGGGATAGAAGAGGGAAGAATTTAGACAATTTTTGTTGTTTGTTTTGGAGGTCATAGCAGTAGGAGGAGGCTTGGGATGAATTAAAGGGATGTGGAGATGGAAGTGTCAGAGAGAAGGGTTGAGAAAGGCTTGTTTTGGGGGATCGGAATAATAAAAGAGGTATGAGATGATGCAAGGAGGGGTAGAGTAGGGAAGAGCCTAGAAAGGGTTATTTCGAGGATCATAGTAGTGATATGGGGTTTGGGATGAATGAGAGAACGGAGGTAGAGGATATATTGATAGAGGTATATTGTGAGAAATAAGGTAGTGCATTGGAAAGAGTAGTAAAAAGAGGTTTGAGATGAGTCAGAGTTGAGGTAGAGGATATATTGAGAGAGGTATAGGTTGAGAAGACAGCTGGTGAGAAGACAGCTGGAAGTCACCTAAAATACACGGTAAACATGGACATGCCACATATAAACAGTCTGAAAACTTGGCAGCTATGTAAAAGGGAAACCTCTATTATTAGAAGACACAAATGTTAACAAATAAACAGCACAACTATGCTAATGAGCACGAGGAGGAAATAGCAAAGGATACCTGACCGATGTTATACATAACCCCACTGAAATCACTAACTAGAACGCCCATGTCAAAGAGGCCGCAACATGAGACTAAGGGCCGGCCATGTTAGGCGTGGATAAACCCAGGAGTTTGTGTGATGCTCAAGGCATGAAAGGTGAATAACAGAATTCTGTGTGCTGTGTAATATGACTTAACAATGACAGATGGCGGCATATTAGAATGTGAATAAGCATATAATTTTCCCTTTAGGACCGTGTATAATCTACAGGCATATGGTAAGGCCATTACTTCCCCCTAGTTTTGACTACAGCTTGGAAGTCTTTAATGCTCACATTAATGCTGTACCTGTTTCGTCGCTCTCCGGCTTTCTTTCATCAGGAGCTTCTAATGGCTGCCTTTGGCCTGACAAGCCATTGACTCCTGCTTCAGAAGATGAAGCCTGTTAAGTTCTGGGCCCTAGGCCTACATAATGGTGAAAGGACGACAACGGACACTTAGATATGGTACTGGAGACTAGCCCAGAGCACATGCACTCTGACTCTTTTATTTGCGGGGTCACCTTACTGGTGACAACCGTGTTGGATGGGTGAGGGGGTGTGTGTGTGGGCCAGTCCTCTGGGTAGTGGCTGGCAGAAACACTAGACTGTGTCCAGCAGGACACAACAGTCCTCCCAAATGTTATTAAAATAAAAACAAAAAAAGAGTCCAACCTATGAGAAGAAATGAGAAAACAATTAACAATAACTGAGGTCTCACAGTTCAGAGATATAGCTCGCAGGACAGCGGTGGACAGGTGCAGCTGGGAGCACCTGGACATCTTGGCTTGGCACATGTCCATACTTTAACCAGGCATATCTGGACACGAACACGGTGCTGATGAAGTCCGGACCTTTCAGCTTGGCGCCAGTTGAGTGATAGTCCACCTATGAGATGTTCGGCGGTCCAGCGTACTCTTGCTGTGAGGCAATTGGTGTCTTATGGTTCAAAATAGGTGCATGAGGAGCTTAGGTGGAGTCCATTGTAAAACACCTGACGATGATGTCGCTTGATCCTTTGACGACAGTCTAGGAATTATGTGACCTGTTGAAGTCTTGGTTGTACGGCCTGGCTACTCCTGGAATCCATTGTTGGAACAAAGTAAAGTCCAACTCTCACACTACAGGAGGGCCCTTGGATGAGTTGCCATGGGTCTGCATATAGGCTCTGATTCTGGAGCCACCGCCAAGTAACTTGTGCAAACTGCAGGGGTAGATGTGTCCAGGTCAGAACATGCTCTCGCTACCAGGATCAGGACATGCGCCAGTTAAACAGATGGTCACTGTATCTTTAGATCGTCGCTCTGTATGGCAATGGTGTAGGACTCGTCGTGTTACTTGATGCTCCAGGGATGGTAGTGATGGTAGTGATGCACATGATAACTGATGGAGTAGCTGCCACGAGACGACTGTACGGGACAAAAGGGGGTGGTGATGGACGGAGCATCAGAACCAATCAAACCCTCACACCCAGTCAACAGATCCGGGTTTGATCCATCAACGTTCTTTAGCCCACTCTGCCACCCCAGTTCAGACATGGCCGTATGCAAATCAGTCTGACCCTGTGCCTCATGGGAACAGTCCAGCCCGAACTGCCAAGCCATGCCTTCCCTGGACCGGAAAGAAGCTTCCTAGGACCGGTTTCTGGCATTTCAGCCGTCGTCAGCCAGGCTTGCTTGATTCCAGTGGCATAGTGAGCAAGGGACTCACGTCTGAGCATACACTGCCAGCATATGGCGAACAAAGCGGTACAAAAGGGGGTGGTGATGGACGGAGCATCTGAACCAATCAAACACTCACACCCAGTCAACAGATCCGGGTTTGATCCATCACCATTCTTTAGCCCACTCTGCCACCCCAGTTCAGACATGGCCATATGCAAATCAGTCTGACCCTGTGCCTCATGGGAACAGTCCAGCCCGAACTGCCAAGCCATGCCTTCCCTGGACTGGAAACAAGCTTTCTAGGACCGGTTTCTGGCATTTCAGCAGTCTTCAGCCAGGCTTGCTTGATTCCAGTGGCACAGTGAGCAAGGGACTCACGTCTGAGCATACCCTGCCAGCTTATGGCGAACAAAGCGGTACAAAAGGGGTGGTGATGGACGGAGCATCAGAACCAATCAAACACTCACACCCAGTCAATAGATCCGGGTTTGATCCATCACCGTTCTTTAGCCCACTCTGCCACCCCAGTTCAGACATGGCCATATGCAAATCAGTCTGACCCTGTGCCTCATGGGAACAGTCCAGCCCGAACTGCCAAGCCATGCCTTCCCTGGACCGGAAACAAGCTTCCTAGGACCGGTTTCTGGCATTTCAGCCGTCTTCAGCCAGGCTTGCTTAATTCCAGTGGCAAAGTGAGCAAGGGACAAACGTCTGAGCATACCCTGCCAGCTTATGGCGAACAAAGCGGTACAAAAGGGGGTGGTGATGGACGGAGCATCAGAACCAATCAAACACTCACACCCAGTCAACAGATCCGGGTTTGATCCATCACCGTTCTTTAGCCCACTCTGCCAACCCAGTTCAGACATGGCCATATGCAAATCAGTCTGACCCTGTGCCTCATGGGAACAGTCCAGCCCGAACTGCCAAGCCATGCCTTCCCTGGACCGGAAACAAGCTTCCTAGGACCGGTTTCTGGCATTTCAGCCTTCTTCAGCCAGGCTTGCTTGATTCCAGTGGCAAAGTGAGCAAGGGACTCACGTCTGAGCATACCCTGCCAGCTTATGGCGAACAAAGCGGTACAAAAGGGTGTGGTGATGGACGGAGCATCAGAACCAATCAAACACTCACACCCAGTCAACAGATCCGGGTTTGATCCATCACCGTTCTTTAGCCCACTCTGCCACCCCAGTTCAGACATGGCCATATGCAAATCAGTTTGACCCTGTGCCTCATGGGAACAGTCCAGCCCGAACTGCCAAGCCATGCCTTCCCTGGACCGGAAACAAGCTTCCTAGGACCGGTTTCTGGCATTTCAACCGTCTTCAGCCAGGCTTGCTTGATTCCAGTGGCAAAGTGAGCAAGGGACTCACGTCTGAGCATACCCTGCCAGCTTATGGCGAACAAAGCGGTACAAAAGGGGGTGGTGATGGACGGAGCATCAGAACCAATCAAACACTCACACCCAGTCAACAGATCCGGGTTTGATCCATCACCGTTCTTTAGCCCACTCTGCCACCCCAGTTCAGACATGGCCATATGCAAATCAGTCTGACCCTGTGCCTCATGGGAACAGTCCAGCCCGAACTGCCAAGCCATGCCTTCCCTGGACCGGAAACAAGCTTCCCAGGACCGGTTTCTGGCATTTCAGCAGTCTTCAGCCAGGCTTGCTTGATTCCAGTGGCAAAGTGAGCAAGGGACTCACGTCTGAGCATACCCTGCCAGCTTATGGCGAACAAAGCGGTCCAAAAGGGGGTGGTGATGGACGGAGCATCAGAACCAATCAAACACTCACACCCAGTCGACAGATCCGGGTTTGATCCATCACCGTTCTTTAGCCCACTCGCCAGATTGATGCACTCAAAAAGTGACTGAGCAATGAAGATGTGTTTATAACTTGTTTTTATCTTGTTACATTTGCCCTGTGTTCAAAGAGGTCAAATACCATCTTATGTCTTCCCACAATTGCTGCTTATTTTATCCTGAAGATTGGTGTTTACTTTTCTTTGCCCGACTGCAAAATTAGAGAATTCTGCAAAGTGAACTGTGCTGTAAAACGAGGGTGAAATGAAAGGCTGCATTTCATCTGTTTTTCTCCAACACTGGAACAGATTGTTAAATAACTGTACAAATAATTTCAAAATGTCAGCAGTTAGCACTGCTCACCTTCTGCAACTCTGTGTGATAGAAACAGAATTCAATAGGATGAAAACAAACCAGAACACTCTACTTGGTGACGCGCAAACGAAATATTTTTCCTGAAACCCAATTTCCACACATTGCCCCACACACTTCCACCTTTTTAGCAGCAAAACAGAAAAGCAGGAAAGTCTGTGGCCACCTCAATAGAAAATGTGCGGTCTGTAAATGACCACCACATCATGCCCCAGCAACATATCTAACAAAAGTTTGTGTTTAAACGTGAAATGAGAAACACTCCCGTCCCAGCCCCAATGGCAATGTCACCGATAAACCAAGAGGCTAGTCAGAGGCCACGTGTACCCCACATGTGGGCCTCACTCCAGCCCTACATGGAGCAAAGGTTTAGTCTATAAAATCAAACAAAAAACCTTTGCACAGCAGAAATGCTGAATCCACCCATTCGAAGGCGCCCCCAAGAATGACAATGAAGACAAAGGTGACACTGCAAAACAAAATACCTGCCCAGGATCACTCAATCTGAGACCAGCCTATGCCTCAAGAACACTACAGGTAGATAGAGTAGCCCACTCAAGTCACTAAGGGGCATATTATCAAGCCAGGCGATAAAATTATCGCCGCTTTAGCGGCAGAAAACTGCCGCTAAAATGGCGATAATGGGCTTGATAATATGCCCTGGAGAATTCCTATTGAAGCCCATGTTAGATGTGAAGGACATCTAACAAGAGCTTCAATTGGAATTCCATAGAGCATATTATCGAGCCCATTATCGCCGTTTTAGCTGCAGTTTTCTGTCGCTAAAGCGGCGATAATTTTATCGCCTGGCTTGATAATATGCCCCTTAATCCGCAGGTCCAGCAAAACTTTTTATCATTTTTCAGGGCCTCAAATAGTCTACCAACACTGGCTACTTTTGCCAAATGTATATACTTTTTTGCCTTACGTTTTGTATTATTTTCTCCCCTTGTCTAGAAACTGCCAGTCTGTAGAATCACTGGGTGATATTAGGTGCATCATTTTTCCCCCAGTTTACTACATGCAACTAGCACCTTAGCTGTGCCAGTCATTTGCAATACTGTTACTGTGTTCTGATGTGGTATGTGGTTTATGTAATCATTCCAAAGACCCAGGAGTACAATGCTGGGATCCTCTATGATTGGCTAGCCTAGGACCTCCTTTATTCTGCTCAATATTTCCTTCCAGTATGTCATTATTCTGGGATTCTCCTGCCACATGTGAACCATCGCCCCCACTCGCTGCTCAGAGCACGTATTGGATAATTTAGGATATATGTAGTGCAACCTCTCGGCATCAAGTGCAACTGATATAGTACCAAACGAGGTCCGTGCAGGTAACAGCGGTGGGGCCGGGTAAAGGGGGATTTCGAGGGACGATTCAGAAGGAAAATGAATTAATTATTTTAATGGGTCTCTGTTATATTTGTATAAGGCTGTTTCATACTTGTGACTGACCAATTAGTCACAGAGAATAATTATATCATTTTGTATCTTCGATTTTCATATTTACTTTTTTATTTTATAATTTCTTCTCCTCATAATTTCAGCCTGTTTTGCCATGGCATATGTCTCATTACCAGAGTAACTCCTCTAATTTTCCTTTTCCCTTTTCCTTTGACATATGCATGTCCACTTTTACTTTTTATTTCCCCGTCTCTGTTTTTTCAACTCCAATTCCTACAAGACTTGATTAACTCTCCTTTTGGTTGCTCCAACATTTAACTTCACTGGACCATATCTTTAGTTCAATTTTGACGTGGTCAATCTCCGTAGTTACCAATCTAGTAACTCTTTCATGTTCCTTGTGATGTCATTACCCCGTCAGGTTAGAGGATATTTACTCAAGTGTGACTATCATGCTGGTCACTAACGTTCCCGGGACCGCAGGGACCACTTTCTCACAGCCCTGTTTAGTAAGTACCATGTTAGGCTTGTCAGACTCCGTTTGCAACTTCCCCACACTATAGGTCTCCCCTTTGTAACCTGATATTTAATAGTACGGGCAATCCATAGGTAATACTTAATTCAGCGGCCACAGATCGTTAGTGGCCTTGTCCCTGAGATCTATCACAAGTTTACAAGGGCTTTATGCAGCACATTATGAATCTTTGTACCGTTAACTTAACTTTCCTGGTTAGTCCGATTGCTTCTTTATACTGTTCCATCATTGGGCATTGTACGCTGCCTTCCAGTTCCCGATCGCGTACCACTTATGTTAATTTTACTTGAGCGGACCCCGTAGCATGACCCATTTTAACGATTAGCACGGTAAAGTTTTACATGATCTTGCGTACTGTAGATTTCTTACATTTTGCTTTACTTCTACCTTTATTCGGATTATAGGACCACAACAAGACTACTTTGGTAAGCGCATTACTCTCTACCAATATCTATACTACATGAGAACTTTTGCTATAACCTGCTTCACAGAGTTAGTATTATGGTTGCTTTTCCATGGGGCTCCCCCCCTGTTTGGTTTGTGATGTAACTGTTTGAAATTAAACAACCTCAGTTTTAGACTGGATTCAGGTCATGAGGACAGAAGTGATATATATATGTGTATGTCTCTCTCTATGAACATGTTTTGTGACGTAACTGCCTCCATTGTAACGCTCGCAATATGAGACTGGCCTGAGGTCGTGATAACACTAGTGGTTTTTGTGTATATTTCCTTATGAACATATGGCCCATGGGATCGTCCGATACTTATGGTTTCTAATTGCCAGTTTAATTTTTATGTTATAGAACTTTTGCGATTTCTATGAAATAAGTTATAACACCTTTCTATGAGGTTTACATATCATAACTTTAACAACTTTATTTTATTTCCTTGTTCTATATTCCTTTATATCTCTTGCTACTTTTGTTCTACCCACAAATTGTTCACTTAATTAACTCTCCTTTCTTGGTGTTTCATTGCTACTTGTTTTGTACACAAACCCACACTTAATTGTATACGAACTATTGGCAATTTGGCCCTACCTGTGTCCTACAACATAACACTGTGGCTTATTGTCAATGTCAGATTTGAAAAAACCCCCGTCCAACTGGCCACCTGGGCGAAACACGTGTCGGCAGTTTTTGTGTGATTTCACTGCTGGAATGAAGAATTAAATACTGTATATCTTTCTTAAAAGCATAAAAGAACGAGTCTTGGAAATCATTATTCCTTTCACTGCAAGTGATCAACGGGCACAGACCTCTTTCTATAACTTAAGCGGCTACAATACTGGTTTCTGTGTGGGTTTCTTTTTGAATAAATATTTTTTCTTTGTCAGCTGGTCAGATGCTTCTATAAAATTGGGTTGGGACTATAAATCCTTAACCCTCAAGAGACACGGCAACTACTAATGGAAATTCTACATGAATACAGTTTCTAAAATATAATTGGCAAAATATCAATGTGTGGTCACCCCAGGTTTTTTGTCATTTGGAGAACCCTATGTTTTTGTCAGCTTTAGAACTCTGTGAACTTTACCCCTGCTAGCCAGTAGTTATGTGCCTGTGCTCCCCTTTTAACAGGGTTGAATTGACATAGTCCTAACTGTTATGCTTAACCTGCCTATTAGTCCTAGTATATGGTACAAAATGAACCAATGGTCTGGAAGTTAAATGCCACAAGTAGATTGCAGGACCTATTATGACATCCACGACAGTGGCAGTGCAAGTATGGCTTCTGCCCTGCCATTGTAGCTTGACTATAACAGTATAAATACTGTAATTCAACCTGTTAAAATGAACTCAACAGGTCAAAACCTCCCTTGTATACATTAATAAGTCACCCCAACGTAGGCAGGGTTTGTGCTATTTAGAAGTAGAACATATAGAAATGTAAAGTTAACATATCCTTACAGTGACTAGCACCCAAAAGCTATTTTCCCTGTAGGTAGGCTGGCCCATCAAGAAAACCAGAGCGCTATTTTCTCTGTAGGTAGGCTGGTCCATCAAGAAACCCAGATTTATTTATCAGCAGTCACTTTTTGTTGTATCTCTTGCTTCATGTGAAACACTCATGTTACTAGTTCTGCCCTATGTGTATACTTTTAATAAATATATATAAATAAGCAATATTTGTAGCCAGCATCCTTGTAAATTCTACTGTAAGAAGCGCTGTTTGGCATCAATATTTTCGACATTTGCTAGAAGTTTCTCATTACAGGTCTTTTTTTAGAATTTGTAAAAGAATACATTCTAGCACATACCACATGTCAATCAATAATTGTTGCTGATCTAAAATTGCTCCCATGCATGATGTTTTCTTGACAATAACATAACATGTGAGCTCTTAACATGAATTTGGGTGGAAACAAGAGTTTCTGCCAAATCAGTATTATGAGGCATGTTGTTGTAACGCAGGCAGTATTGCCTCATGCAATATTTCAGCATTTGACTCTGACAACAATTGCAGAAGAGCAAATCTTTGAGAATTTGTACCACAAAAAGGCTTGTAATTCTGCCATCACATGTGGAAATTAGTGCAGCATCACCATTTCTACATTATTCCCTATTCCACAGCTTTTCTGAACCTCCTGCCTCCACCACCCACCATGATCCTTCATCCCTGGGGTATTTCCAATTCAGTGTGCAGTATTACAGTTCAAGAATTACCACATATTTTGGGATTTGGCACCTGTACTTCATGAGATACTTACTGCGTTTATTCCGCTCAATTGCTGACCAGCAGTTATTACGATAATAGCAATGAGCTGCCATCTTATACTTCGATCTGTGAAGAGTTCCCAGGCTTTCTTTGCTTTCTCCCCATTCAAAACATACTTTTCTTTCTTTATGTCTTCCAACTCTTGCAGGTAATGCACTGGCCCATGGAATGTCTTCAGTGCTGTTCAAAGAGAAAGACATTGTTCACTCAATGGTGTCCTTTGTGGTAGGGTGACATGCTTACTTTTTTGTCCAAATATTATAATGTTTATTTATTATTGCAAAACATTTTTGCTTTTGACCTAAGTTTAGCTAAACAGAAAACTCTTTACTAAACTTACATGGTAAGAGCGGGATGAGGCGATAAACAGGTACCAACAACTCTAGCTGTGCAGAAAAGCATTAAATAAATAGTTTTGTTCACCAAAATGTTCACGAGGTTAAAACAGTGTAATTTAGATTGATAACTCTAAAACCAGCCAGTCACTAGAATATGTCATACTGGCCCAATGATTTTGGGCACCAGCCGGTTACCTTGATGTGAAGCACATTGTTGGACTTGGCCCTTTTTGCAGGGTTATCCCCAAACCTTTTGCTTATTCCTCTTATTTTTTCCTGGCCTGTTGTTGGCTATAGGACTCTGAGCACTTTACCACTGCTGATCAGAGCTAAAGTGCAAATGCTCACTGTGTAAATTGTGAACATAATTGGTTCTCCCTGATTGGCATTTTTGATTTACTTGTAAGTCCCTACTGAAGTGCACTGGGTGTGCCAGGGCCTGTAAATCAAATGCTAGTAGTGGGCCTGCAGCACTGATTCTGCTACCCACATGAGTAGCCCTGAAAAGGTATCTCAGACCAGCCACTTCAGTGTCTGTGCGTAGTTTTAAACTGCCATGTTACCTAGCAAGTGCACCCACTTGCCAGTCCCTAACCTTCCATTTTCTTACATGTAAGGCACCCCTATGGTAGGACCAAGGTACCCTCCTGGGCAGGGTGCAGTGTATGTGAAAGGTAGAACATGAACTGGTGTGTGTGACATATCCTGATAGTGAAATACTGCCAATTTCGTTTATCAGTAATGAAAGGCTATCTGTCCCATAGTATAGAATGGGAGTTACTTCGTAACATCTTACATGTTTAACTTCCCATTCGGACAAGATAGAGAAATAAAGTTTAAGCTCTCTGAACTCAGAGTTTAATTACACATTTTTAGTAGAGATGGTTTTTAAATTGTGTGTTTGAAAATACCAGTTTTAGAAAGTAAGCATTTTCTTGTTTAACCATTCCGTGTGCCTCCGCCTGTTTGTGGATTGACTGTCTGGTTTTGGAGTGACAGGAGCTGGGGATGTGCATTCACTGTAGACAGCCACAGGGGGGGGGGGGGAGTTGAGGTGTGCCTGGCCTTTCCTGGATGACTCAGAGCTGAGCTGAATGGGACTTAGTTGCATTTAGAGTAATGGGAAGAGTTTCCTTGAACCTGAATAGGGCCTGTTTCCCTTGCACAATGCTGTCTTCACTCCCAGTGGTCATACTGCACCAGTGATGACAGAACTGGCTGGGACTGGGCTCAGAGGCCCTTTCACAAAGAAGAATGGGGTTTAAGTAGTAGACCTTAAACCCCAGAACTTTAAATGACTTCAGGACTCAAAGGAACCTTTGCCAAGAGAAGAGCTGGAGAGCTGTGATGAGGTGTGCTGCCTCCTTGCTGCCTGCTGTAGGGGGGGGGATTGGCTGCTTCTGCCTGAGAAAGGAGAAAGACTGAAACTTTGCTGTGAACCTGCTTGAGAAAAAAGAATGTCCAAGGGCCTGTGTGTCCTGACCTCCTGTTCTGAAGTCTCAGGGACACAAAGACTTCACCCCCAGCTCCCCTGAACTCTAATGCTGAGAGTTCTGACCTGCCAGGAGGTGGCTATTCCAGTTGTGGGCCTCTGGAGGATGTTCCTTCTGTTGGGACCTGGAAGAAACCTAAGAGAAACAATTAAAGCTGTCTCCGACTCCATCATCACCAGCACCTGCATCCTGTTATCGAGGCACCGATAACCACCAAGGGTTATGTTATGTTAACCTTCATTTATAGCGCGCACGGCTACTCGGAAGTGTTCCGGTGCGGAAGCCAAAAGGTGAAGACAGAAGGGAGCTGATCCGGCTGGAGGATTACTGGAATAACAAAGTTTTTAAATGTTTTTTAAACAGCCTAAGGTCACCGATGTTTCGAAGTTCAAAGGGCAAGGCATTCCAAGCCATTGCCGCTCTAACAGAGAGGAAGCTGCTGCCCATTCTAGCCAGGCGGTACCTATGTACGACAGCGAGGCAGTGGCCTGTAGAGCGTAAATGTCTGGGTGGCACATAGAACGTGAAGCGTCTCCTAGGATACTGAGGCCCTACATTGTAGAGGGCACCATGGGCCAGTGTAAGAGCCTTACACAAAATTCGTTGGTCAACCGGGAGCCATTGCAGATCCCGTAGAGTCTGCCTTACGCTAGACCTGCCAGGATTGCCCAATAAAGCTCTAGCCGTCGCGTTCTGGACAATCTGCAGCTTTTTTAGCAGATATGCCGGGAGACCAATGTACAAAACATTGACATAGTCCAGACATGAAAGGATGAGAGCACGGGTCACCATTTCTTTAGCCACTTTGGGCAAGAGGGGCATTTCATTGTGCCAAAGCACACACCAGCTAATTTATTAATCTGAGGCAAAAATCTTAATTCCTCACTGAACCAAACCCCCAGATTTTTCGCCGGGCTCCCCATAGATTTAGGCAAGGGGTAACCCACCAGCCAGCTGTCCTCTCTAAAATGCGGGGGGATGGATCCATAGAGGAGCACCTCCGATTTCTCCTCGTTGCATTTCAGTTGAGCCTGCGCTAACCATTTATAAACTTCCGCAAGACAGTTTTTGGCAATGGTCGGAGAGAAATCAGTTTTCTTCCACGTGAAGAGGAGCTGGGCATCATCAGCATAAGCTATGATCTTAGCACCCAGCACCTCTGCAATGTAAATAAGGGGCGTCATATAGACATTAAACAGAAGAGGGCTCAATGTTGAGCCCTGAGGGACCACCGTAGTCAGACTTCTCGGAGTTGAGGAGAAAGGAGGCAGCCATACTTGTGTGTTCTATTGGCTAGAAAGGATTCAATCCACTTCCACACCTGACCAGAGAGGCTGATGTGAAACACATGAGGGTGACTCCACAAACTCACTGACTTCAAATCGCTTCACCGGAACTGGCGCCTCACCGCCAACGCAACCGACTTCTCCTGTCCTGGATTCAACATGTCTCCTCTTCGCTGACACAATGCTTCTCCTCCAGCCAGGGCAGCCAGGGAGCCAGCCTCGATGTCAGCACTGACGCCTCATCTCCACGATGCCATGCATTGTCATAGACTTCGTTATCCAAAGGTACTGTTTGTTTAGGGGTCCGCGTGACTCCGTGTCCGATACCGCGCACCTCACAGTCGGCACCTTACTTTGGATATATTGCTGTCACAAAGTTGTATTAGCCCCAGGTGGAGCTATTTGTTTTCTACAAACTTTATTTTTGCAATAGCTGTTCTAAAGTCATATCTTATTACCTATTGGATTTATTACAACAGCGTAAGAGCCCCAAGTGGAGCCATTTGTTTTCTACAAGCTGTATTTTTGCAATAACTGTTCTAAAGTAATATCTTATTACCTATATGTTGGATTTTTGCTGTTTTGGTCTTGTTGAGTTCAAATAAAGATACTTAATTTTTCTAAAACTGTGGTGTCTATTTGTGGTTCTATCCCTGTATTATTGTGTGTTTTGAGTACAAATACTTTACATATTGCGTTTGGGATAAGCCTGTCTGCTCATGCCAAGCTACCTAGGGGCTGAGAAAGGGTTATCTAACGTGTATATCCCCCTTACCCTGACTATAAGCAAGGGTCCCTATTTAGACAAAGGCATCTACCGCTGCCAACTACAGACTCCCATTTCTAACACACATTGTTCCTCAGAGGCTAACACTGTAGAAAGTTTTCAAAGAATAAATACATTTGTAGGAATCCTCATTCAGCAGTGTGGTCTACACAACTCAGTCCTTAGGGCAAAATATTTAGGGGGGGCATGCTTGACGGCACAGGTTTGCTCCCTTTTTACCCACATCGCACAATGGAACATTCTTCCAGAATAGCACAACTCGCTTAGCTTAGCCTTTACAATTCAAAACCACAGTTCTTCAGGAAACGTTCTTTGATTTGGTTCAGGGCTCTCTGCGGTCAGCACCCCCTTTTGGATCCACGGTTTTGCTGATTCAAAGCACACGGCAACTTGAAAAGGGCGGTTTGCCAGCAGACCCAAGTCTAAATAGTCCCATGGTCTCAGTTAAAGCATTCCCGTACTTGGACTCCTGTTTGACCAGAATGGCTCATGGTCCCATGCAATCAAATCTAGAAAAATATTGTTCATGAAAGCTACGGCTGCCTTGGCTAACTTCTCAAGGCAACTGGGCAAAAAAACACCTGTAGAACCTATCAATAAATACAAGGCTAAGTGCGTAACTACGGCGATGTATGGTGCTGGGGAATGGGGCTATTATGATAGCCAGCCCCTACAACTGGTAAATAACGCCATTTTAAGATTTGTTTTAGCTGTTCTGGATGGCTGTTCCACCTATGTATGCCACACAGAGCTGGAGTTACCTTATATATCAGACCTAATTAAAATCCAGCCAATCTTTTTATGGCCCAAGATCTGGTCTTTGAAGAAAACCACCCTTAATAGGGATAATATAAGAGATTGTCATAAATTACAATTAGCACTCAGCATACCCTGGATGAAGTATATTAAAGACTTTATGAGTGATTTAGGCCATACAGAATATTATGAACAGCTGGAATCCATGGAACACATTCATAGTAAAGACCTTAAAAGAGAGTATATGACGCTACTGGAGACGTTAAGACTATCCTCGGAAATATCAAAGTCGACTGTATATAATAATCAAATGATATTGGCTACCTATAACATACAACCTTTCCTACAATCCATGAAAGGATAGATTTGTTTGAACTCATTTTAGGTTAGGCATATTCCAACACCTAACAAGCTGCCCAGTAATTAACGATTGGTCAAGCATGCTTTGTAATTGCCCATGTGACGGTGTCACAGCAGACAATTCACAACTGCTTTTTTGTACATTTTATGAAAGCCAAAGAAAGGCCTGGATCTTCCCGATTTTAAGAACCCTTGAGTTTAGGCAATGTCACCCAGCTTTTTTATTTCTTCAGTTGCTAGCCGATAATTACACGATTCAGTCCATGGCAGTGTTTTTAAAGAAGGTGATTAGATGTTGAAAGGCCATCAATTCTTGACTTTCAGATAATGTAAATATGAATGTATTTTATGACAATTTTTAGCAGTAGGGATTCTTGTTAAAGGTTTTAATTTTTAAAGAAGATTGTTATATATCTAATTAATTTGTATATGATTTTTAGCCTGTGAACAGCAATCGTACTTTATATATGTATTCTGCTTTTATGATTTCCTTTGATGAAATCAAATAAAGCGTATTGAATTGAATTATAATACAAGATACCCCACTTCTGCAGCAAGTCAATCAGTAACATCCCCCAAAGTTCCATTGTCAAAGAGATAAAGATCCGATTGCAGCAGGCAGAGAAACAGCTTTCATTTTGCCAGCTAGCTCTGAAGTGTCAGTGAGCCATCTATAGAGTGTTCCCACACACCCACACTCCCATCGGTACTCCAGAGTGATGCAGTTCCTGTGTGTGGTGGCACCAACAACCTCACAGTGTACTTTGTTCATTAAAATGAATGAAGGCTCTGTACAACTTCTGAAGTCGGGGTGCTCGCCCTTACCTCCCAGCTCCACCTCATACCATCTAATTAATACCACCTCACTTCAAAGGAATTCAATACCTTCCTGATAACATTCTCACAGGAATACATGTTGGCTGTGGTGGACGATGAGTCTGTGTTTGGACGGGGAATGTCCCCCGCCTGGAGACCCCTAAAGGGAGTGCCCAATTGCTGGTGAATCTGGTATCCTGATTTTCACTTTGGCCTGTCATGTATGCAAGGGCAGAGGGGGTACAGTGAATTGTGATAAGAAGGAACATCCTGCATCCCAAATTGGATTGTATAGTATTGTACAGTATTTATTTCCAGCACTGGGCTGAATATTGAGTTTCTGCGAATGTTGATTAGTTGTTGAGTTTCGTGTTCTTGCCCCACACTTCCTCCTTGAGAAACTCTCCCTACCCCGAAAGTCAAGAGCAGAACAGGTTGTACTTGGCACAGTGTGCAGAGCCATAGTAGGACAGCCTGAGAATGGTGGCAAATCACTTCAACCAGGACAGTTGGGGCCCAGTAGCCCCTCAGCACTGTGTCCCAGTCTCCAACATCTAACAGGGTATGACAATCTGTCTGAACCTTTTCTTGTCCCAACAGCCTAACTGGTCATTTGCCCATTTCCCATCCTAGCTTTTGTGAGGTCATTTCTTGAGGTGAAAAAGATGCCTTTCCAAAAACACAGTCTAAAATCATGTTAAGTAAAACAAATCATGTGACAGAACTGTGAAGGAGTTGACAGAGGCCCTAGCCAAAGTATGCATATCAGTAGGCCATTACAGATGGACACGGTCCCATGTCTCAAAGTCCCAAAACTAAAGAAAGTAGGCCACGACTCATTGCAGATTTGAGTCTGGCCAGGTAATTACATTTAGGTTACAGGTTTCAGGTAGATAGCAAGTACCAAACCTAAGTTTCAACGAATCGTGAAGTTCATTATTATTTAAAAATATATTAGTTTGCCTCAAGAAACCAGAATGCAGAACAGCATTGAAATACATGCTCAATTTCATAACTGGGGAGGGGTGAAATGGTTCTTTACTCCAGCGACCACAACCTGTCCTGAGATGCAGGAAAGTGTGGCTTACACAGATTCAGTTATTCACAGCTTTGACATACCTCAGAGACAGATTAGCCCCAGAAATCCAGGAGAGGGAACTGCACTAAAGAGACAAAGGAATATTGTGCTTACAAATGATACAGATTTAGGGCTTGCATTTGGGCTTGTGTTGTATTCCCAAGGCTACAGCGCAAGCCAAAAATTCAAAAGGCAAATTAAAGAGTAAGCAAGAAAATGGTTTATAAGTGATTCCTTGAAATCTTTACAGTTCAACCATTTTTCATAATGACATATGTCAAATAAGAATGTGAATTAAAAGTAATTGTGCTAAAATTGATGGCATTTATGCAAGTTAAAACATTTAGCAAAGTTCGTTTTTATTAAAATGATTCTGTGCTAACCTTAGGGACCTGGATACAGAAGTTAAAAATATTATTAGAATCCAAACTTCTGCCATTGTGTTTTAACTAATTGTGAACACAGACTCTTATAGCACTTTCCCCAAACCAACAAGAGATAATGTTTTTACAAAAACTGCCAATTTATTAACAGACTTTTATCCCTTTTTAGGTTTCAACTGCACTGTGCATGTGCTGCCAGTGTGAAATCTATTTTATTTAATATATCTTAAAAGGGGCCTTAAATACCGCCATCCCTTCTTATCGGGCAGTCTGCTTGTCAATTTACTTTTCCTCCTTTCTATTGGTTGTAGGCATTCTTTTCCTGTTGTTCCTTGTGTATTTTTCTCTTATCAGTACTCATTCTCATCCACCACTTGTCTCTTTGATAGGTGAAAATTCTTTCATTTGCTTGTTGCACAGCGTTCATTGTTTAACTCCCTTGGCTGAACGCATTTAAATTTAAAGCATTCTTTCAAATAACATCCTTTCTTTCATACAGCATTTTCTTTGCTTTGTTAGTCGACTGCACGCATTTAAAGCATGCTTTCACAGACCTTTTTATTTGATTTCTTGGAGGACGTTTTCTGTTTGAGCATACTCCTTTCAACTAATGTTTGCCTGCTTTGTTTTGAAGCTGAGTCCTTGTAAATAATGTTTGCATGGCTTTGCGCATTTAAAGGATGCATTTTTTGAGCAACAATTTTTGTATCTAATGTTATCCTCTCCGCACACATTGTGAACGTTTTAGAGAGCTGTATGATTTATTTATTTTTGGGGCACTCTGACTTTTTTAAAGTAATGTAAGCTTATTTATTGAACACAATTTATTAAATATATTTGAGGACGCGTTTTGTATTCACTTTTTTATTTCATCACTTTGTCTTAGCTCATCACATTCATTTCAATAAAACCTCATGTCTGCTATGTGATTTTGACACAAATTCGTCATCAAACACCTACCTCCATCTATTCAAAGTCTCAGACAGAAATGTACTGTTGGGGCCACTTTAACATATGTTGATCTACAGTACTTGACATTTTTTTTAAGCCAGTCACTGTCAAAACGTTTTTCGCTTTTACAAAAGATGATAGCATCTCTTAACAGGGAAGGGACAGCCACATTGTAACACTTGTAAGAAGACTTCGTTTTCTCTTTGAAGGGAAAACAAAAACAGTACACTATTAACTTATACATTTCTGGAAACAAAAAAAGTTCTTAAACATTATTGCCTTTAGATTTTTTTGGGACAATCTGCTGCTTAGCTCAACTGCACATATTGCCCAACATTTACTGGATGTTTGCACTACAACTCGCCTACGTACCTAACTTTCCAAGATAACATATTAGAACATTGGAATGTTGGAAGCTCTATTGAAAACAATGGAGTGCTCCGGGCTTAAAATGGCTGGTATAAGCCCGGAGCTCCATCATTCCAATGTTTCTTTGTTCACAGCTCTGGCTGTGAACAAAGGCTTCAGGGAGCCTGAAGGGATTTGAATCCCCTTGCGCTCCGTGAAGGCTTTGTTTTATTTGTTAGAACATTCTGCCCTCTAGTGGCAGAATGTTCTAATAGCCTTATAGCCCTTCGTAGCAGGGCTATACCGGCTATTAATGTCCCGCTGCTTTGTTAAAGTCCCTCTCCTTCGGCTCGGGCCTTAAACACTGCAGCGGGCCTTTAATAGCCGGTATAGCCTGCTATGGCAGGTTATATTATTTAACAAGATCAATCAACTTCAATTCTTTCACATTTTTTTTTGACCACTGTTCAACTACTCTCCCGCCTCGCAACACCAAAAGCCTGCATATGGCTCTTTTGCTCACACAATATGGAAATATATCTGCTACTTCTAAATTACACAGATCCTCTTTGCCGCAAGATCACAATCTGTACCCACAAACAAATTGCAAATACTAAATTTCAGGGTGAATACACTGCCCAACAATATTTTAGCATGAAGATTATTTCTTTTACGTGCATATACCCTTCACCTACTGGGTTCCTCTTAACTCACAATTGAAGCCTGGTGGCTAGCAGCAAGCTGACTCTTTAACTAATGTGTCTGCCTACACGCATTGAAAGCCTACTTTTCTTTGTCCACTAATTTATCTTTTTAGCTTTCTTTGATCACTTTATTTTCTTTGTCCAATAATTTATTTTCTTTGGTTTTCTAGGATGAATATATTCTAATAATGTATTATTCTTTTTCGGCTGAATACATTAAACTAATATTCACATGGCTGCACACTTTGAAAGTGTGCTTTTGTTTGAGGATCAATTTCTTTTATGTAATCTTATCCTTTCAGCACGCATTTACCTGATCTCCCCAATTTATAATAAAACCAGTAACAACACAATATATTTCCTTCTTAAAAAACAAGTCCAAACACTTCAACAGACGTTCAAAAACCTATATTGCATAACTATTAACCAAACTACAACTTACACCTACAAGCAACTCATTATTAATCACATAGGCAAAACCTAATGCATTTATCAATGCTTGTTCAACATTGTCAGATCTACCAGCAAGGAAGGTTATTAACCTCAGTCTTGAGCTTTGCATTGCTTCAGCAGGAAGAGGTGAACAAGTGTCTCGGGTGCAAGGCATGAATGCATGTGTAAGTAATTTGCTCCAGAGCTGAATCTACCAGGCACCAAACCTGCTGGTAATTGCAATGTCTATTTGTTTCCATTTATATCATGCATCAAACAAACATACATCTAAGATTGTTCACATTGTTCACTCCACCATTACACTAGGCTCATCCATTTGTTTGTTATATGATACACTGTTGAGCACAAATGTAGCCATTGAAATATTGTCTTGTATATCGACTACCCAATATTATTAGATTACTATTGTGAAACTGAGTCCCATTGAGTGATTATCCCAATTACTTCTATTTTGCCTAGTTTTTCTTCAGAATGAGTGAAAAAGCTTTTCCCTTCTACTAGACAAGCCTCACTAGGATATATAGCACATTGATCTCCTAGTCATAAGTGAGTACAGGTCTAGATATAGCTGTGATTCACAATTTAAAGCACTAGTTTCATTGAGTCATTCTACAAGTGTAAAAACTGTAGTAAGTTCCTCAGATAAAGCAGTTGTTTAGATATTCATTACAAATGTAGTTCACAACTGAGCAAAATCAATTCAATTGTTTTCTACATAACACAGTTAGTTTATAGACCACTTTATGCATGCACATATAACAGACATTGTTCAGTTTTCATCCTTTACCTTTTATGCATTTTGTTTCCTCATTTCTATCAATCAGAAGGTATCTCGGACTTTCAGGAAACCAGGGAAGAATCAGCAGCTGTGCGATTGCTGGAACACTACTTGTGCACACTAAGATGGGCCAGTACATTTCCCCACCTAGAAGCTCCCTTATGAAAAAAAAGAAGAATGTAGAATTAAAGATACCAAGTATTAAATTACACCAAGCACCAACACCATTTACATTAGGAAATAATGTGTAAGGGAGTGTCTTTTCTCATGATAGTAAACCACACAAAAACTGTAAAACAGCTGTTTTATTGATTCAAGGTACAGCTCCCGTCAATGGTGAACACACTCTCCACCAGGAGCACAGAGGGTCCACCTCCATATCTTGGGGGCTATTCACAAAAATTAACTTACATGTGAGCAGTGGTGGATGGTGTCATTTCAAAGTAGTGAGGCGTAAAATTTGGGGATCAACTTTATGTAACGAGCGAGTCTGAGAAACATAATGAAATTAATGGTGGTTTTAACCCTGAGAAAATTCATGAAAAAACATAGCAACAAATGGAGCCTTGTAGAACTAATTTTAATGAAGAACTTTGAGAGAAAAGAACAAAGTATAGAGAGCAATTCGGAAGGAGAAGATTTGAAATATTTAAAAAGAAAAATCACCCCATATCTTAGTGCATTAAATATGCTCTACAGTTATTTAAGTGTGCAAATTGCAACAAGTAAGGTTTTTAATCATATTACCTGCACGCACTCTGTCGCTGCAATGCATCTGCTTGGTGATGTACTCGCATTAACAGACCATCACATCCAATCCGCCTTCACACTAGTCCCATCTCCATCAATCACCTTCTATTCCAAACAAGGCCTCAACATCTATATCTTAATGTCTCATCGGACCCTAGCACCCATTAATTAATATTGCACCTTCATGGTGGGGCCTGGCACTTCATCACAGCCCGCCTTCACCTTCAGTGTCTGTGCAGTGTGGCCCAGTACATCAATGGACACCATGTGAAGAAATAGGTACTTTGGCTGAAGACACAGCAGGGACTGCAGGTAGAGAATTGTGAACTGCACCCATCGCACTCTCCCATCGTCCTTCACTCCGGGCCCTAGCACTCCTTCTCAACTGAGGCTTGTGAATGTGGAGTGAATTTGAGAAACGCAAACACCATAATCCTGTAAAGTGGTAAAGATGTGTTGATCTGATTTAAAACTGTTCTATATAGGAGTGCCAGATGGGGTACCCCGCCACACATTGATAGAGTGCCGGTGATGTGGACTGGGCCTTAGAACTCACTGCACATAATAACTGAAGCCCATATAGTAACAAACACAGAATGCTTTGTCAACAATAATGCCAAACCAGCAGCTTCTCTTCACTCTCCCAAGGAATCCCTGCACTAGGCTGTTTACGAGAGGGAGCGGTGCTTTCAACTAACAGAGAAAGAAGAGGGCACTGCTGATGGTATAACTAGAGCTCGTCTCTACAAAGGGACCCGTTATTGTTCTTGTTTAAGACCCCATTGAGACAATAAACAACATCAGAAACTCTATGAACCTAACAAATTGAGGCCATCCACAAAACCATGTCGCGGCCCCCAGTACTCCTAAGCACAGGCCTGGATGGTCACAAAAGAAAGGCAGGTCTGTTACCAGATACGCAGAGCAGAGTTCAGGCTAAAGTTGAAATTGCCCATGGACGAAGGTTGACTGAGCATGTGGGTTGAACTAAAAGCTCCAGCACCGCAGATGCAGTGGATTTAGAAACGGATGGAAGCCATGCAGCTGGCTAAATCAGCTCGGACAGGATCCAGTTTTTGAGGAAAGGACAGTTAATGGAAGAATTATTGAACAACAAGCTTCCACCAAGAATAAACCAGGGCTACTTAATTTATGACTGCAACATAAAGGTTATAACAAGATCTTACACACAGGCGCTCACAAACACGCACCCACACAGATTTAAAAACGCACATTGCTGCAGCGTCGCACTGTCATGCACACTGACACAAACTATTCTGTTACACAAACTATCATGGCACCACACTATCATGTATGGAGAAATGTGCATGACATCTGTAGAGCTTGCCTATTTACTGTGGTTGTGCAGGCATACAGGGACCATAAATGATGATGTGCACACTTAGTATACTATATGGGCCGGAAGTCCCGTGCGTCCTCCGCCCGTTTATTTAAGCTCGTGCTACAAAGTGTGTGATTGTTTCCGGGCTATGGGACAGTCTAACGGGGAACAACTAGACTGCTACATCCCATCCCAAAACAGTGTTCAATGGAGATATCAACGATGGGTCAACATACACAGTCTTCCAGCTTCTTACTCGGCCTAGGGTTTGGTCTAAAGCTGTACCGGCATTGTGCCTCTCGCTGACCTCTCATCGGGATGGCGGCTGGCGGTGATTCCATGACCATAGGTTGTCCACCGTCCGGGGTTGGAGTGACAGTTTTGGGAACCTGGCTTTGAGTGCTGTCAGATCGTGGTGACAGACTGCCGCTTGGGGGTTCCTCATCACCTAGTCCGCTGTGGTGCAACGGCTTGGTATCGTTTAGTGGCACCTGTTTAAACTAGGAGATGTTCTGGGTGATGATCTCTCCTCCCTTCTTGGCGGTGATGGCGGTTCCGTTAATGTTCAATACTGTCCACAGTCCGGGCTCATATACTGTGCGGAATTTCCCTCCGCAGCGACGGTGGCGCACTAGGACGGTGTATCCAGGTGCTATGACCCTCGGCCGTGCTCTTCTCCGGCTGCTAGCTTTATTGTTAGTGGTTCTTCATCAAGTTTGTGCATCGACAGGATTGTATGGCTCGGGTGTCCAGTTCTCAGCCACTGGAATGGTGTCTCGCCGGGGCCATGCCAGCATGAGGGCCCACGGTGACCGTTGTGTAGTAGAGTGTGGGGTACTGCGATAGTCTCTCAAGAACCGGTGAAGCCTCATTTCTGGGTGAGATTGTTCGGCTGCTGATATCTGAAGGATTTTATTTAGTGCTCGCATGAACCGTTTTGCTTCACCATTGGCTTGAGGCCATTGTGGAGTGATTTGGTAGTGTTTGATTACTAGTTGCGTTAGCAGCTCTTTGAACTCTCCCCCTTGGAACGGTGGCCTGTTGTCGGTTTTCACGACTTAAGGTAGTCCAAACAGAGCGAATGCCTTCTTGAGCACTGGTTGCAGATGGTTGAATGATGTGGACGGTATAACCTCTACAATAGGGTACTTCGTGTAACTGTCAACTAGGACAGTGGTGACCCTTCCGTTTGGGAAGCTCCCGAAATCTAGGCTCACCCACGATCACGGGGATGGTGCTGGATCTTCTGTTATCACCGGTGCTGGTGCTTCAGGGTTGCTGGTGAGCTGGCAGGCCCAGCAATTTCTTACAACGGCATCTACGGCTGCTTCTAAACCAGGGAACCGTACCTTTTCATGCATCCGTGACTTCATTCTCACTGTACCTTGATGGCCTTCGTGTGCTAGAACGGTTGCTCGTTCGTGTAGGCCTACCGGGATGACGATCCGTGACCCTCGTAGTACAACGCCACTGTCAGTAGTGCTCAATTCGTCGTGGACCCGCCACATCTTTCCTAGCCGGTTTCGGTCTGGTTCGTTCCATCCTGTGATGCCTTGGAGGAAACCTTCCCATGACCCACTGTGTATGGCGGCTAGTACTTTTTGAAGGACTGCATCATTGTCCGTTTCTGCTTTTATCTCCTCTACGGTAAGTGCTCGTGGACAGGCCCATTGAGACAGCATGCATACATACTCCTCGGCGCGTTGTTCTTGTCTGGTGCTGCCTGGAAGAACATCTAACGGGTGCCGGGACAGAAAGTCAGCAGGATTTTTGGCTCCGTCAGTTACAATCTTGAAAGGGTGTCCGCTGATATACAGATGAAAGTGATTACAAGCCCATTTGATGGCTAGCGCTTCTCGCTCAATTTGGGAGTAACGAGCTTCGGTTGGTGTAAGCGCTTTGCTTGCGAAGGCAAGGGAAACCCACTTTACGGGCTCTATTTCTTGGTCGAGGAGTGCTCCTAATCCCACGGGGCTTGCATCCACCACTACTTCTATCCGCCGGGCAGTGTCGAAATAGGCCATGGTGATTTTGCTCAACAGGGTCGACTTTACTTTTTGGAATGCTTCTTCTTTTTCCCATTTCCACACTGCCTCCTTTTTGGTGAGAGTTCTTAAGGGTTTAGCCACAGTAGCAAGGTTCGGTATGAACCGTCCACAGTATGTGGCCATGCCCAAAAAGCTCAGAACTTCTGATGCCGTGCTGGGTGCTGGTGCTTGTTGGATAGCTTGCGACTTCCTGGGGCCCACCTGCACTCCATCTTGGCCGAATACGTAGCCAAAGAATTCAATGGACTTTTGGAAGAATTGGCATTTGTCCCGGTGTAGGGTCACACCATGGTCAACTAGGCATTGCAAAGTGGCCTTGAGGCGGCAATGGTGTTCTTCAAGTGTGGCTGAGTGAATGAGTATATCGTCACTGACATTGATGACTCCCTGAAGCTCTGACAGCATTTGCCGGACTGCATTTTGGAAAATTTCTGCTGCCGAAGATATGCCAAAGTTTAATCTTTTTTTAGCGGCGTAGCCCCAGGTGAGTTGAGAAAATCGTAATATATCTACTTTCCTCCGTCAGCTTCAACTGGTGATATCCCGCGTTGAGATCAAGTTTGGAAAACCATCGGGATCTGTTTAGATCAGCCAGTATGTCGTCGACCGTTGGGATGAAGTGTCGCTCCCGCTTGATTGCTTGATTCGGCATGCACATGTAAATGCAGAGACGTATTTTCCCTGGTTGCTTCGGTTTCTCAGCAATGACCATGGGCGACACCCATGGCGTCGGTCCCTTGATCTTTTCGATCACTCCTTGATGTTCTAGATTCTGCAGCTCTTGCTCGGCGAGTGGCCTGAGATGGAAAGGTATGCGTAGGGTGACCGGTTTTACCGCCTTATCAATGTGCAGCCTTACGGCGTTTCTCTTCATACACCCAAGACCTTTGAAGAGTTGTGGGAACAGCTCAAGTATGTCGTCAGCCTGCAGGGTCTTGACTGCGTTGGCGAACGTCACCAGACCCAGGTCTTCTGCGGTGTGGCTGCTTACTAAGATGTCTGCTTCTCGGTCTATGACGTGGAACGTCGTGGTGACCTCATGCGTGTCTGACTTGACTTGCACCATCATCTTCCCTTTTAGAGGTAACGGTTTTTGGCTTCCGTATGTCAGGATCTTCACACTTGACGGTGTTAATACAGGTTTTGGCTTCAGTTGCTTGTAGTGCTGACAGCCCATTACATTTACGGACGCTCCGGTGTCGATTAGAGCCGTCACTGGTGATCCTGCGATTTTGATGGCGCTCGTCGGTTGGGGTCTCCGTCTTCGTTTAAGATCACTTGCGAATGATATCATGTAAGCTTCAGCCTCGTCCTCCATGGATGAGTCTTCTAGGTACTGCCTCCGATTGACCGACGACTTAGCTGCTTTGGAATTGTCCGCTTCATCGAGTGATAACTGTCGCACTGCCTTGGATGGCGGTCGTCTTCCCCGGGCTCCTCTGCTTCGGGCCCCTCCTCTGCAGACGCTTGCACAGTGATTGGGGATTCCGCATTTGGAGCATGTCTGGCCTGGTGCAGGGCATTCCTCAGGTGGGTGTTCTTCATTCCCGCAGTAGCCACAGCGCGATCCACGTGAGTTTCTGGTCAGCCATCGTCCTCCGGTGCCTCTGGCTGGGGTATGTATCGCATTCGCCCGATCAATCTTTATCGTTACTGGCTTTTCTGCTTGTTGGGTAAGCGCGGCGTCCATGACTGTGGCTCTGGCATCTGAAAGTTCATGTGACCGTGCTAGGATTAGAATGTCCTCCAGGGTGATTCCTGGTTGTCGCAGTATTATTGTCCGAAGATGTTTGTTGCGGCATCCTTGGATTGCTTGGGCCCTTACTTGCTTATTTTGGTCATCGTCCGTGCAGGTACTGGCCAATTCTCGCAATGAGCGTGGAAGCATCCATAGTCTCCCCTTCTCTCTGACGTGCCTGACGGAGCATGTAACGCTCGTAATCTGGGTTAAGTTGCGGGTCAAAATGGGCATTTAATACCCTGACTGCTGCACCATAATCGTGAGGGGCACCGGTGTCCGGGAGATGCGCAAACAACTTCTATATTTCTTCCCCCCCAAAATGGAGCAATAGAGACCTTTTCACTGTGCCGTCTGTCTCACGAGTGGCGGTGAAGTTGTTTTTGAGCCTGCCAATCCAGATTGTCCACCTTGGTGACGCTGTCGCAGGATCAATGAGTTCGCGGAACGGGGGTAACGCTGTGATCTGCGCGTGTTGTGATGTGGGTTGTGCTTCTTGCTGTGCAGGGGGTGCGTTCTGTTGGGCCGCCGGCGCGGCTGTTGCAGCAGGGAGCACCATTGTGGCACCTCGGCGTTGTCAGCCTAGTGATTTTCTCTGTAAATCGTTGGCGTGCACCTCTGCTGAGAAGCGCTGTGCATTGGGCTTGTCAGGCTGCTTCAGAGACCTCTACACCAGGCGGGCTTGGAGACAGTGTCAGTATGATGGGTTGCACCTACAGCAGGCCAGCTCTCTCCTCCTCTCAGATATAAGGAAGGGGACATGCAGGGTTGCACAGTTTGCAGGCAGCAGGATATGTGCAAGGGTACCTCTCAGCACCTCCCAGCAGCAAAAAGCAACCTCGATGTACAGGGTGATTTCGGCGTGCAGTAACCACCTTGGGCCAGCAGGTGGCGTATCTTGATGAGGCAGAACGGGACAGCCAGAGTGCCCCGGCAGGACGATGTGCGCGGCGGTGTTGTGTGAAAACATAGATCTGCTCGGTAGGGCCAGCGGGCGATTTGAAGATCTCTGCCAGGTACCTGGACGATGACGATCCAGGAAGGACACAGACGCAGACACTTGCCGCCCATGTGTGGTCACCGGTGCACTGCAGGAGTCGGCGGGAGCGCGAAGATCCTCGGCGCGGGAAACAGGCACCTGGAGAGCAGATGATAGTCAGCTGCGCAAAGCGGTATGGAGACAGCATGCACTGGGCAGGGGCACCCACCCTCGTCGCCAGTGTAGAGCTTGCCTATTTACTGTGGTTGCGCAGGCATACAAGGACCATAAATGACGATGTGCACACTTAGTATGCTGTATGGGACGGAAGTCCCGTGCGACCACCGCCCGTTTATTTAAGCTCTCTGGCCACGCCTGGCCAGAGAGTGCTACAAAGTGTGTGATTGTTTCCGGGCTATGGGGCAGTCTAACGGGGAACAACTAGACTGCTACAACATCGTCATTGATTCTGTGTGTAACAGTGTACATCACAGTACATGTGATAAGCAATTTCGTGAAGTAGATGTGGGGTGTGCACTGACATGACAGGTGGACCGTCTCTAAACGCTTGCTTTGCACACAGGTAACAATAGGAAGGTACGCCCAACGAGCCTTACATTTCTCCAGGAATTGATTTAAAATTGTCAATTCAGTGGACAGTTATTACAATACACCATGCTGAAGAAAGCATTTCGAGGAGAATGTCTTACCGTAATAACACTTCTTTTTCTGCTGGACTGGTATCTCAGCGATATAAAACCATTCTATAGTTTACATTTGTGGATGCAACTGGTGAAAATTATTCTTTATTAAATAAAAATGACCTCCTTTTGACTGTGCCTGACCTGGTGCTGGTGAACTGCTTCCGAGTTCACAGAGTCCTCCGCTTCGGCTCCTACTCTGGCTGAGTCCCGAAATAACACAACAGCAACCCATCAATGCTAGCTGCTACAGGCACTGCACTGCAGAAGGCAACTTAGAAGGCAACTTAGACTGCCTTCGGCGCTAAAGAACGCACACAGTGAGAATTTCTTTAATGGCAGCGCCGCCTTCAACGTCTGATTACCACTGCAGAGAAGAGACTTGCCCGGGAAGTAGTCTCAGGTCAAGTCTGCGCAGACTCGATTTCTGCTTCCCGTCTGCCACACCCTTTCCTAACTCATCACAGGGTGAGGTCCCACCCATGCCCTGTAATGAGTTGGGAAAGGGTGGGGTGCCAAGGCTCTCCACACTCTGATTGAGGGGGAGGCTTAGCGATACCGGGCTTGTATTTCAAACGCCCGGGGCTAACTTTGCCTCCACACTATCAGGGGGTGGAGACCGGGCCCTGAAGCTAGGTCTTTGCCAAGCCTATGACCTCACAGGCTTCAGGGCTGAGAGGTTGTCAGCCCGGCAAAACAACTTCGGCTTCTTGGGCCTGCCCAGGGAGCAGCAAGCTCTGGAGAGTCATGTGATCCTGGAGAAAGTGTCAACAAGTCAATATCAGCTTCACGTTGTCCAGTGGGTTTTGGTGAGTGGGGCAGACAGTGCCTGTTTAAAATAAGAAAAATAAAGGGGGGAGTTTTCTTTAAAGCTTTATAAAACTAACTGTTTAAAACATTATGAGCAGCAGCATTGTGAATGGAACGGGGCGGAGCCCCGACGCCCTCCCGCAGAAACCGCCACTGCATGTGAGTAAATATAGAAGTGTATGTTTACTCTTACAAATTTTGGATAACTTTACTATGCTTGGCTATTCACCATTTACAAGTGTAACGTTATTTAAAAGTGGAGACTTACATGTCCCCACCACTTGAATTAGGAAGAAGAGTCAGTAAAAATGTCAAATATGACCAAAACTTTACTACTAGCAGACAATATACTGCCGTATTTGACATTCTGCACACTTGCCTGTGACCTCTACAATTGAGGAGATCTCCCTATGGGGAATTATTTAAAGTTAAATTAAAATTAATACATTTATTTTAACATTAGTTCCTATAGGGTTTTATTTTAAGTCCATACCTCCATTATTTTCTATGGGAGCATGTGGCAGTGTGAATGGCTATGAGTGGTGCTGGACTTACTCCAGATCCAATATGGAGTACATTCACGATTTGTTTGGGTCCTATTTGGTTGTAGTAACTAAAGAAGTGCAGTTTGTAAATAAGGGGCTTACTCTTTTGTGGGTGGGTGCTTGTCCCTCCGTAAATCCCCCCTTACCCTCTCTTAACCCCTCTTTAGCCCTCATAAAACCCCATTAGTTGTAAATATTCCCCATTTTCCACCTATTTCACCCTGTCCCTCACACGTTGCAGAGATCACCGCACATAAACGGTAGAGGTGAAGGCGTAGACCTCTGCATATAGGTTTGGGAATAGCATTCTGTAGTATGTTAGTAGAACTACTGTAGCCTTACAAAACATACCTGTTTGTGAATAAGTCCAACTGCCTCAGACTCTTCAGCTGTCTAACCTTCTATTCACACTTAACACTTTCTTAAACCACGCTTCATGTATCACTAGATATGCACTCAGATAAGCCACATTCCATGTATCCATTCACTCCAAGAAGCAGGAGGGTGGCAACATTGCCAGACACCCAGATGAAGACACTAAACAGCTTCCTCCTAACGTAACAATGAACATTTTAAGATACACCACAAATCAGTCTTTCCCAACTGCACACCGAACACACACCCCTGAACGAACATAAGAGGCACTGCACTGTTGCCTTCTTCTTATATTGTAGGTACTGTAAAAGATTATGTAACTGGGAGATCTGTATTCACTGTCAGAATGTATATGATTTTATCTTGAGCTGGTCCCAGTAAGGCAGTTGCTGAACACCTGTCTCACATTGTGTTAATAGGATTGCGCCTAATATAGAGAAGTATCTACTTGAATGTGAGCATTACCTCCTTGTCCATCTTCCTCGCACAGAGCTTTGGCCTCCCTATAAAAACTCCCAAGTAAAAAAAAAGTCAGCGCACTAGCGTCCCATCCTTCCAATATGGCTTACTTCCTCTTTCCTCTAAAAGCCAGAAAAATGAAGTCTACCCAAAGCCAATCCTGTATTTTATTTTCTGCAAAGACTTTGCAAGTGATGCTTAAATCAAGTTTGCAGGTAAGTTTGGGTGCAGAGGTCAAGACTTAGCATACTCATTATACTCCGCATAGTTGGGGTGTTGTGGTAGCAGACCCAGTACTTTGCACTGAGATGGGTGTTTTGTTGCTCACAAACCCACTAAATGTGTGTGGCAGTTAAACAAATACGTTACCCAGGCGTTCCCGGTTACCTGTGAGGGGGGCACTGATGTTGATGATCAGTAGCGGGGATGGTTGACTCCCTTCGGTTAGGACAGTGCTGGGGGACTACCTGGGGATTTGAGCTCTCTATGAGTGGGAATCTTTCCAGCAGTTTCAATGACAGCGCTTGCAGCGTGTTTGCCGGTATACGCAGACTGTGTGTCATTGCATTTTTACAGCTCGTATGTCAACGTGCACGCTACTTTCTCCTCCTTGATGTTGCTGCAGCAAGAACAAAGCATGGTGGGGTGGTTGATAGGCGATGTGGACGCTTTTGGGAGCGTCATACTGAATTGCCTAGCAACTATATAAGCAGGATGTTCCTGCTTACAGTAGCTCTATTCTGATTCAAAAATGGAGACTGGAGGCAACGTTACAGAAAAGGCCCACAATGTGGAGGAGCCTGGGGCTCCTGAAGTGGCTTCTTCTTTGGCTGTTACACAGCAGATGATCCAAGCAGCAGTGCCTGCTGGTTTTCATGAGAGGGAGCCTGTCCCTCCAATTAAGAAGCCTCATTTGGAGGCGATGGCCTCTGGACACCTCAATACTGATGAGGATGCTGAACTTAAGGTGAGATATGTGCAAGGCCCAGAGTTCAAAGTAGTCTTCCAGTACATTCGGCAAAGCTGGGATGATTTTCCTGAATCGGTTTGCAGGAGGAGAGTGAGCATTTCTTCTTACAATACCAGTTTCAAGAGCCGGAATTCCTGCTGCTCCATTTATCTCCTAAGAACATAATGGAGAATGAATGGAAGGATGTTGGCAAACATGCCTTTCCTAGATTCTTGCCAAGAGAAAACCATTACAGGACTTTGCGGACAAATTCTCAGCTTCCATCTAGGTTGATTCATTGATGGCAAGGTTAGCATCCCAAGGGGCAATTATTTCTGAAGGCGCCTGTTAGACCTGGCTTTTTCAGTGGGTTTATCCTGCGACTTTGCTTTTTGGCCTCCTGTTTTTGACCCTGTTTTTGTTGGCTTTAGGACTCTGGGCACTTTACCACTGCTGATCAGTGCTAAACTGCATATGCTCTCTGTGTAAATTGTTATTATGGATTGGTGTTTGCATATTTGACTTGTTCAACTTACTACTAAGTCACTAGCACATTGCGCTGTGTGTGCCCAGGGCATGCAAGTAAAATGCTGCTAGTGGGCCTGCAGCACTGATTGTGCTACCCACACAAGCAGCCTTGCAAAAGGTTCTCAGGCCTGCCATTGCAGTTTCTGTGCGCAGTTTGGTACTGCCATGTCGACCTGGCAAATGCACCCACTTGCCAGGCCCTAATCTCTTTTCTTACATGTGATTCGCCCCTAAGGTAGGCCCAAGGTTACCCTGTGGGCAGGCTGTGGTGTATGTGAAATGTAGGACATGTCCTGATGTGTGTAACATGTCCTGATTGTGAACTGCAGAGAATTTAGTGTTTTTACTATTGAAAGTCTATCTACCCATTGGATAGAATGGGAGTGTAGTTATAACATCTTATAAGTATAACTTTTCTCAGGGACAAGATGGAGAAATAGAGTTAATTATGCCTGACCACAGAATATAAAAATGCATCATTGAGTAACGTTGATTTTTATATTGTGTGTTTAAAAATACCACTTTTAGAAAGTAGGTATTTTCTTGCTTAACCATCCTGTGTGCCTCTGCTGTTTTGTGGATTGACTGTCTGACTTTGGAGTGACAGGAGCTGGGGATGTGCATTCACTGTAGACAGCCACTGAGGAGTTGAGACCTGCCTTAGATGGATAAGTCAGGGCTGGGCTGAATAGACCTGGGCTGCATTTAGAGTAGGGGGAGCAGATTTCCTTTCACCTGAATGGGCCTGGTCTGCTTTACACAATGCTGTCTCCCCCTCCTGCTGGGAAGCTGGACCAGAGAGGACAGAACTGGTTTTTACTGAGCACAGACACCCTCTGCCACAAGAGAACAAAGGAATTTTGACTATAAAAAGTGGGGCCCAGACTTTTTAGAATACTTCGGGATCAAAAACGAACCTCTGCCAAGGAGAAGAGCTGAGAGAAACTGGAGGAGAAGTACTACCCATTTGCTGTGTGCTGTCTGGGGTTGGTCTGCAGTGGCTGGTTCTGCCAAGGAGAGGGTAAAGACTTTGCAGGGTGCTGTGTCTCCAACTTGAAGAAGATGTCCAAAGGCTTGAGGTAGAGCTTGCCTCCTGTTCTGAAGTCTCAGGGGCACAAACACTTCATCCCCTATGTCGATCTGCAACTGTAACTGCTGTTTCAGCTGCCACAGAGGAAAATTGCAACATCAACGCTGGCAAGGGATGCTGTACCCTGCACTGAAGCCGTGGGCACCGCTCGTGAAGAGCATGATGCAATGCCCCAACTTGCACCGTAGGTCCGACTTCTGCAGAGGCCGTGCCCCATCAACTCTGAAGGGGTCATCGAGGCCGCTGCCTGCACTGGAGCCGAGGACACAGCTCATGACGCACTATCCCGACTGGCACTGCAGCCCTGACTTCTCCGACGCCAGTGCTTCATCAATGCTCAGCCCATACTAGACGTGGGTGACTCCCGAATCCATCGACACCACATCCCCGTAAGGAACCCACGCCTTGCTGCCACCGTGACATCACCTCCCCGGCACCAGTAATGAACCAACGCCTCACTTCCCCGACAACAGTAAGGAACCAATGCCTCACATCCCCTGCATCATTGTAAGGAACCGAGGACTTACCTCCCCTGTGGTCATAAGGAACCGACGCATCACCTCCACTGTGGTCGCAAGGAACCGATGCTGCCCGGTGCCAATGAAGCATCACCTCCCCGATGCCGTGCACTGTCTGTGCTTTCATCGTTTCCAAGGTACTGTTCTTTGGGTTTCCGTGCGACTCTGGGCCTGAAGGAACGGATGCCTCACCTCCTCTATAGCAGTAAGGAACCAAGGCCTCACCTCCCCTGCATCGCAGTAAGGAACCGAGGCCTCACCTCCCCTGGGGTCATAAGGAATCGACGTATCACCCCCACTGTGGTCGTATGGGACCGCCGCCTGGCGCCAATGAAGCATCACCTCCCCGATGCCGTGCACCGTCTGTGCTTTCATCGTTTCCAAGGAACTGTGTTTGGGGGTCCTTGTGACTCCTAGCCGACGCCGCGCACCTCACGGTCGGTGCCGTACTTTGGGGATATCCATCTGTCACAACGTTTTGATAACTACAGGCAGAGTTATTGGTTGCTACAAACTTTCTTTTTGAAAATAACTTCTTTTTGAAGATATAGTGATTATTGTATTGTGGATTTTTGCTGTTTTGGTCTTGTTTTGTTTAGAGAAAGATTACCTATTTTTCTATATTGCTGTGGTGTTCATTTGTAGTGTTTTCATTGTAGTACTGTATGTGTGCACAAATGATTTACACAATGCCTCTGAGATAAGCCTTTCTGCTTGTTCCAAGCTACTAAGGGGGTGAGCAGGGGTTATTTTAGAAGTGTACCCCCCTTACCCTGACTAGGAAGAAGGGTCCCTACTTGGGCAAAGGTGCCAACCATTGCCAACTAGAGATCCTCATTTCTAACAGCGCCACTCCAGCGGATCCTGTTGATCAGAGGGTGGATGTGGTAGTAAAACTTACCTTTGCCACATCTAATTTTCTATTAGGGCAGCTTTTTCTTCTTATGCCATCCAGTCTCTACTGAAATACTTTCAATCCCTTGTGGAGCTGATGGTGTAGTAAGGAATCCCTTAATACGTACATACATTGTTAAGTTAGCATAACCACGTTAGATGTTAGAAAGCCATCTTGCTGCTTTTGCGCACGACACTGCATCTACATGTTATTGTTTAAACAAACTGCTGACTCGCGCTTTGCCTCACACGAGAGCAATCTGTTGTTACCATCCCGAGCTCTGCGCAGCGACCTTGGTCTGTACATGGTGTAACAAGAACGGGGAACTACCTTTACAACGCAACTTTTACAACGCTGTGCTATTACAACGCTTTTTTTACAACGCTAAAACTTTTACAACGCATGCTTTTACAACGCGTTCCATTATATGGTAAGTACCTTTACAACGCATATACCTTTACAACGCATTTTGTGGAAATGCTTTTACAACGCATGTATTTACAATGCATGTGTTTACAACGCAAGATGTTATATTGTAAGTACTTTTACAACGCATATACTATTACAACGCATTTTTTTTTGCAAAATATTTATCTTGTTTTTTTTTTTAAATATTATTACTTGGGTAGCATTAAAATTAATACTTGAGTATTTTTTTTTTTTAATATAGCAATTCTAATTAAAAAAAGGGCAGTAGTTAATTAAAAAATTAATACTTGTGTATTATTTCTGGTAGAAAGGTTTGGTTGGTTAGCAGTAAAATAAATACTTCAGTATTAAAATAATTTAAAAAAATGCAATATTTATTTGAAATAAGTGAGTAGTTTATAAAAATAATAATACTTGAGTATTGTGACTAGTAGAAAAGTTTGGTTTGTTTGGTGATAAAATAATACTTTAGTATTTTTAGTTTCTATAGTAGTTTCAAAAAAGTGAGTAGATAATCAAATTATTAATGCATGTGTATTTTATTATGTATAAATTTTTAATACTTGAGTTTTTTTAAATTTAATACTTGAACATTTAGTATAGTGTTTTAAAATATAAAAAATAGATACTTCATAAAAAATTATTTTAAATGTTGTGTATTTATCTACATAAAAATTAGTTTTCTTAAACATTAAAGAGTATATAATATTTAAATATATAGAAAAATGATTGAGTACCTATTTTTAAATACTAGAGTATTTTTATCATATATGAAAAGACAAGAGTATTTATATGTTTAAAAGAAAGTGTCCTTTTATAAATAAATGGAAGTGTATTTATGAATAATTTATTATATAAATAAATTAATAATATATTTAAAATATTAATATCAGCATTAAAAAATATTTACAGTAATAATTATACCAATTTAACTCTTAAAAAATTTATAAATCAGAAATAACAATTATAACTTACTTTTTGAATTTATTTCCCACGGTTTTCAATTGAAGTCTATGAGCGTGTTTGTCCTTTATTTATTTTGGCAGCCTCAGCATATACAGCCCGCGGAACAAGAAAATAAGGTACAGAAAGAGAAGTAAGAGGAAGTTTTGCAAGGAAAAGAGAATAGAGCCAAGGTAAGGAACATATTAAGTAATTTAACATTTATATAATTACAGTATTGGAGATTTAAAAACTTAATTAAAAATAATGACAGGAAAAAATTATTTATTTCACAATTTTATTTGCTTTATTAAACATGAAAAAAATAAACATATTTTTCGTTAATTTTTCAAAGTAAGTTTTAATTTTTAAACAAAATATAAATATTTTATTTACATATATTAACATTTATTTACAGTTGAATGTAAAAAAGTAGTCCGCCATAAATAGAGAAGCACGCGATGACGTAAGGACGTGTGCGTCGACGTAATACGCCATTTTGCAGAGCATCGGAGGAGGAAGCAGCAGGAAGCTGATCTGCGTCCAGGTAGGAAATATTTTCTGTTGATATTATAGATTAAACCTTTTTAAGGGATACATATATAGTAAGGAAAGAATAAGGGGAGGTTGCTGGAAAACTAATAGATGTTTTAAAAGTTGTTAAACATGTCCACATTAATGTCATTAATACATGCCTATGTCGGGTTGCTGAAAGTAAGTTAGTTATTTCAAAAAAGTATGTAACTCTTTCTAAATGAAAAGTTACGGTTCAGACAGTTGTTTTCTTTGTTTCCGAAGATAAAGATGTACTGTCGATCTTCATTTCTTTGTACAAAAATTGTGCGTACTTTAATATTTTGTAAATGTAAAATTGAAATACAAATGAAAATTCAGCTGCAATGTGTATTAAGGAATATGGTTTTATTTCTATTTTATAGTTCGAATTGAGTTTTGGTGATTGGTTTTGACGGAATTTAAATAGGATTTTTGATGAAAATTTGAAAAATGGCGTACCGATAATGATAAATGGTTCGAATACTATGGAACAGTAAATTTTGCAGCATTGGTTTATTTTTGATGAAATGAAGATTTGTTTGAAAAAATGCAAAAAACCCGACTTGTTAATTTGAAAAAAATTTTTAAAAAAAAATCTTTGTATGCCAATTGAATCATTGTAATTACTATAATTTTTAGCAAAGCAGGAAAGTAAGCAAATTCATTGTTTTAAAAAGAAAGAATGTTAGAAAGATTTTCGAGGTAGTCTATAGCCACACACAACGAAAACTGTTGTAAAATTGCCAATAGTCTCTCAGACATTTCCCTTGTTTTGACTGTTACTCGTGGGTTTAGACTACCTGCGAGTGTTTGTGCTATTCTCATTTCTTGGAAACTTTGCTCCTTCTTCAAAGTTTCCAAAAATGAGTAGAAATTAGGATGTGGTTTTCCAATTGTATGATTGAAGGAGTTATGCCACCCCTCAATGGCATTGTTTGTTTTGGCCTCTCCCTCTAAACAACTCGTGTAGCAGTTCCACCACTCCACATGGAATCGTGGCTTCCTCCTGCGACCCGATCTGCTTAGGTGTCCAATCCATGTGTCCTCAAAGTAATTTAGAATGGGTGCCAATTTTTCCTCATTACTCGTATAATAAACAGATTCTATAATTGCAGTGTAGTACTCGTCCACACTTTCGGGAGGAACAAAACAAAGTGCAGTTAATTTTTTTAGTTCAAACTGTAATTTGCTATCCCGAGAATATTCTGCAACTAGGGATGTTTTTTGTAGTTTACGCCAAAATGCCTGCGAAAAATGGAAGAAACATCCCTGAATATGGGTATCCGTGTACGTTTTGGTGATCACATTGATCATGCTCAATTCGAAATCGATTATTATTTTTCGAGGACTTGCAGATGTTTTGCTTTTAATCACTGATAAAAGTTCAGTGTATGTTGCAGAAGTCTTATCAGGTAGCAAACTATACACTAAGGGAATTACACTATTGTTAATCTTAGCATGTATAGTGTAAATTTGAGTGAAAGGATGGGGTGTACTTTTAAACGTCCCATCCATCATCCAAATTTCACTACTTTCTAACTTAGCAAGGTTACGGGGGGTACTAAAAATTAAAATACGTTTCTGAGGGTTTTCGTTGTCATGCAGAAGGAAAGGTTCATCAGAAAAAGAAATAGAAAGATCATGAGGAATTCTAATGTCAGAGAATGTATGTGGTGTAGACAATTGAATATTACTTGCCTGCTTTTGTCTCTGAATAATTCTTCTCAAATTGGGTATTATAGGCATGTTGCTAGCAACATGACTGGGGACATGCTGTGCAACCTCCCTTAAAATGGATCCTGTAGAATCATTGGAGGTGCTTGCAATAGCTTTCATCTCATTAATTGTCTCTCTGATTTCTACATCCATTGCAGAGGCAGAGTGGTTATGTTCTGTGGTTTTCACAACCAAATTATCAACAGTAACCGCTCTGCCACTGCAATGGGTAGTGTAGTATTGCACGCACCTCCAATGATTTCTAGTTAAACTTATTCTTTCCTTACTATATATGTATCCAGCATGGTTTAACAGATTTTTGCCCTTCCTGGATTTTATGAAGTTGGCTGCTCCAAGGCTAGACATTATCTGAAAAAAGGAGAAAAGATAAAACATTTAGCTTGATATTTTTAAATATTTGTATACAAAACATAACATGTACTCAATCCTTTCTTTTGTCTACTGATGCATCTTCATGGAGTAAGAATAGCAAATGGTTACCCCTACAGTATCCAACACTTACCCTACTGCTGCACCTTCCTGGAGTTAGAATAGTAAATTGATACCCCTACACTATCCAACACTTTCCCTACTGCAGTACATTCCTGGAGTTACAATAGTAAATTAATACCCCTACACTATCCCACACTTTCCCTACTGATGCACCTTCCTGGAGTTAGAATAGTAAATTAATACCCCTACACTATCCAACACTTTCCCTACTGTAGCACCTTCATGCAGTTAGAATAGTAAATTTATACCCCTACACTATCCCACACTTTCCCTACTGATGCACCTTCCTGGAGATAGAATAGTAAATTGATACCCCTACACTATCCCACAGTTACCCTACTGCTGCACCTTCCTGGAGTTAGAATAGTAAATTAATACCCCTACACTATCCCACACTTTCCCTACTGATGCACCTTCCTGGAGTTAGAATAGTAAATTAATACCCCTACACTATCCCACACTTTCCCTACTGATGCACCTTCCTGGAGTTAGAATAGTAAATTAATACCCCTACACTATCCAACACTTACCCTACTGCTGCACCTTCCTGGAGTTAGAATAGTAAATTAATACCCCTACACTATCCCACACTTTCCCTACTGATGCACCTTCCTGGAGTTATAATAGTAAATTAATACCCCTACACTATCCAACACTTACCCTACTGCTGCACCTTCCAGGAGTTAGAATAGTAAATTATTACCCCTACACTATCCCACACTTTCCCTACTGTAGCACCTTCCTGGAGTTAGAATAGTAAATTAATACTCCTACACTATCCCACACTTACCCTACTGCTGCACCTTCCTGGAGTTAGAATAGTAAATTAATACCCCTACACTATCCAACACTTACCCTACTGCTGCACCTTCCTGGAGTTAGAATAGTAAATTAATACCCCTACACTATCCCACACTTTCCCTACTGATGCACCTTCCTGGAGTTAGATTAGTAAATTAATACCCCTACACTATCCAACACTTACCCTACTGCTGCACCTTCCAGGAGTTAGAATAGTAAATTAATACCTCTACACTATCCCACACTTTCCCTACTGTAGCACCTTCCTCGAGTTAGAATAGTAAATTAATACTCCTACACTATCCAACACTTACCCTACTGCTGCACCTTCCTGGAGTTAGAATAGTAAATTTATTCCCCTTACACTATCCAACACTTACCCTACTGCTGCACCTTCCTGGAGTTAGAATAGTAAATTAATACCCCTACACTATCCAACACTTACCCTACTGCTGCACCTTCCAGGAGTTAGAATAGTAAATTATTACCCCTACACTATCCCACACTTTCCCTACTGTAGCACCTTCCTGGAGTTAGAATAGTAAATTAATACTCCTACACTATCCCACACTTACCCTACTGCTGCACCTTCCTGGAGTTAGAATAGTAAATTAATACCCCTACACTATCCAACACTTACCCTACTGCTGCACCTTCCTGGAGTTAGAATAGTAAATTAATACCCCTACACTATCCCACACTTTCCCTACTGATGCACCTTCCTGGAGTTAGATTAGTAAATTAATACCCCTACACTATCCAACACTTACCCTACTGATGCACCTTCCAGGAGTTAGAATAGTAAATTAATACCTCTACACTATCCCACACTTTCCCTACTGTAGTACCTTCCTCGAGTTAGAATAGTAAATTAATACTCCTACACTATCCAACACTTACCCTACTGCTGCACCTTCCTGGAGTTAGAATAGTAAATTTATTCCCCTTACACTATCCAACACTTACCCTACTGCTGCACCTTCCTGGAGTTAGAATAGTAAATTAATACCCCTACACTATCCCACACTTTCCCTACTGTAGCACCTTCCTGGAGTTAGAATAGTAAATTGATACCCCTACACTATCCCACACTTTCCCTACTGCAGCACCTTCATGGAGTTAGAATAGTAAATTAATACCCCTACACTATCCCACACTTACCCTACTGCTGCACCTTCCTGGAGTTAGAATACTAAATTGATACCCCTACACTATCCCACACTTTCCCTACTGCTGCACCTTCCTGGAGTTAGATTAGTAAATTAATAACCCTACACTATCCCACACTTTCCCTACTGTTGCACCTTCCTGGAGTTAGAATAGTAAATTAATACCCCTACACTATCCAACACTTACCCTACTGCTGCACCTTACAGATTTTGGAAAAGAAAATTGTTACCTCTACAGCATGGTACATTTTAAAAATTGTTGCAACTTTCAATGTTGGTGTAAATTACCTTTTGTTCCGAATTGGTTTTCTGGCAGACTCTTGTTCAGTGGTATTGGTGAGTCGGTTTGTGTAGACACTTTTGTGGTGATTTGTTGGGGAATGGATAAATAAATGTCTGGAAAAGTGAAAAAAGAAAAAAATTTGAACACAGAACGATGTTGAGAAATGTGTTTAGTAAAATTATTCTACAAAAATTGCACATGTGATATAAGTTGCTGCACATAACTATTTCCGTAATGAAAAACCATTCTTTAGACATGAAATATAAATCTAAAATTTGAAAATATAATCATAATTGCATTGATTATTTCTTTGAAATTTAGCTATGTGATAGTTAGTCAAATATATTGAAGGTAAAGAATGCGTGCAGGAAAAAAATACCTTGTTTTTGAGAATTCGTTTTTGTGGATGAGGTGGTAGAGGATGTTTTTCTTTGTTGACTCAAAATTTTAGTTTTGAGAAAAAAAATCTTTTCTGTTCTGAAGAAAAGGCGATAAAAAAATAATTAACGGTGGGTAGAAATGTAGTACTTGAGTATCTTTAAAATTAAACAGACATACAATATAACTAGTACTACATGATACTGTCATAATTAAAACACATTACTGTAGTAGAAATAGAGATATGTACCCCTACCCTACAAAAAAATTATCACTGATGGTGTTCTTTCCTACAGAAGAAATTGAATATTGTTTCTCAAAACTATCCATTAGTTTTCAAATTAGGTACGATACAGGAGGAATAAATGCAAAAGTAAGGATTAATAATGTATCGTTAAAATACAATGGGAAAGAAAACATACCTTTTCTAGTAGGTTTTTTGTTAACGTGCCTTTATCCTGATGTTTGCTGGAGGTTAATAGGTTTTTGGGAAAAGATGTTCACTGTTGGAGAAAAAAAAAAATAATATTGTTCCTTTGTCAACGTTGGTTATAAACTGTAAATTTTGATTTTTATGCGGTGTGATTGAGTATTAAAAAAAAACACCATTGGCATACATAACTTAATGAAATTTTTACAAATACATTTTACAAGTAATACCATGACACAAAAATTACATTTACCTAAACAATTGAGTTTGTCAGTCGTTTACGTGGTGGGGATGTCCAAATAGGTTCAGCTGATGTGGAATGTAACAGTCTTCCGATTTTCTGGTTGAGGGAAATAAATTACTTGTTTTAATTTTGTGTTTTATTTTATTTATAATATATTTTAAACAGTTCATTTCTTAAGTTTTTATTACTAAGAGAAAAAATATTTTTGTGGTTTAAGAAAATATATTTTTCTAAAAACTATTGTTTTCAAATATATTAATAACTTACTAGTAGTTGCTCTGTTGTGAATTCCGTTCTCTCTCTGAGGAGGTCGCAGTGCAGGTGACAGAGGGTCAGCTTATTACGTCTGCTCTCTCTGCTAGTTGATAATCAACTGAGTGCAAAATGGTGTCTCACTTGTATTTATAAGTTTTACTGTGTGTCACTAATAATTTTTTAAAAAACTGCGTTCGTTGTGTTTTTTTTAATGCTTTGTTTTACTGTGGAAAATGATAATTTAAAAATGCTTTTTAACAAATATTGTTTTCATTCATTTGCTCCGTTTTGGCATCCATTTTGGAACATGTCTTTTGGTATTGTTTACATAGAAACTGTGGTAGGACAAGTTTTACAAGTGAGATGGTTAAAATGGCGCCTATGTGTATGTGTGTTATGTTTTAGTTGGTTTACTTACTTTGCGATCTAATCATGTTACAAATGTGTTTGTTCTGTTATTTAATTTTTCGTTATTTTTTAAAAACTTAGTAATGTGTGAAAACGGATTTTTATGGGGAAGTTTGAGTATTAATTTTAATACTCGAGTATTAATTTTAATACCCGAGTATTAATTTGGTAATGCGTTTCAGTCGATTTACGTACAGTTCTTCTCCACGTTTTAATACACTTCCCCACCCTAAAACCCCTAATTTCCCTGCATCCCGTGCCAGATTTTATTGTACTTTTTATTTAAAAAAAAAAAAAATCGCGTTGTAATGGTATGCGTTGTAATATACTTCGTTGTAACAGCACTTTTCAGTATTTTAATAGGTTTGGCGTTGTAACAGAATTCGTTGTAAAGTACTGCGTTGTAATAGTACTAGCGTTGTAAAAAATGCGATGTAAAGGTATGCGTTGTAATAGCATGCGTTGTAACGTCATACATCCAACAAGAACAGTCTGGGTCGTTAGACAATGCATGTTTTCCACTCTAGGTTGATCGACTCACTATTTAGCCATAACACACAGGCAGCTGCGAATACCTGAAAGTTGGTGCTTTTAATATCGCAGACATCAGGTTTAATATTCAGACCGAAGACGAGCCTTCCTGCGAGAAGACTTCTGATGCTCCTGTGATGTGATTTCACTAAGCTGATCTCTGAGGTATGGGGTCCCCTGTTCAAGCCTAAGAGACCTTTTATTAGCATAATAATAATATTAGCTTCTTAGTTAAGGGAAGGTGGTAGTATCCACTGTCATTTATAACATGATCACTCCCTTTATATTCTATGGTATTGTAACGATGCTGATGGTTTTGATTATAATCATTTGTCTGCTTGTATTAGCCAAAGTACTGCATCTTAGGACACGTGGTCTATAAAAATAAACTCTTTTTATTTTCACCGTGTCTCTGTTTATTCTTGTTGTGGACTGATGTGAGAATAATATACGAACAGGTATTTCCGATTCCCACCATTCCTGAGAGTACACTGAGTCGCTTGTTCTGGGTTGTCTTTTCATTGGGACCGCCGAGCTAAATCTCGGATAACGAATGGGACACTTATGCTAGCCGGATACTGGGTTCTGGGTTCTGAGGTGAGTTTCTGGTACACCACAATTCACTGAGGTCCTGGGGTTCTTCGCATAGTTCTGTGTATAAGCAGAATCCCTGCAACATGGCGCACCTAACGTTTGGTCTATGAGTTGAAACGCCTTAGTAGTGCTTATATTAGTCCACAACACCCTCATTCTTGTTTCCGGATAACAAGTCTGACGGATTTAGACCTACCTATTTCTGTTGATATAGGTTGTTTCAAGCTTGATCATTAAAAAGGTTATTGAACCCTTGTGCTACTGATTTCTTCGAGTGTAACTTGTCCTTATGGCGGTTGAAATAGCGGCGCACAGTCGGGCAGCTCTGAAACGTCATTTGACGCAGTATGGGGTGCCGGACACTGGTATGAACGTAATCTTTGTGGTAGGAGCCGATGCGGCTAATCCTTATGAGTTGTTTTACTCTTGGGTGACGCTTCCGGCGGTGAGTGAGGAAGATAACTCTTTTCATACTTACACTGCCACTGCCGTGCCAGCGATCTATACACCGTATAGGACACAAGAAATACCAATATCTGCTTGGCAGCATCTTATTTGGTTTAATGGCGCCCTTCCCCATGCGGTTATACCGCCGAGAATGGGCCCTTTGTCAATTGCAGGGGCCACTTGGCCGGTACTAGCCGGATATATGCCTCATCCCCGTTACCTAACGGTGCCGGTGGCTGATTTGCGTGTACTGCACACTGCCCTTATTACAGTGCATAGGGCTTTAGTACAATACGTGTCACGCAATGTGCAGGCGGGGACACCTGCTGTTGCGGGGCAGCCTACTGACCACCACGCAGTGGTCATTAGTCCTGTTATGGTTAATTCTGTTATGGGCAAGCGCCCCCAAAATAGGGATGATTTCCCTTTTTGGCTTGCTGAAAAATTTGACCAAATAGAAGCGGTATACCCGAATACATCTCCTGTGGAGAAACACAGGATTCTTACCATTAGTTTGCCTAAAGACTTGGTCCCCGATATTGATGATTGTGTCAACTGGGGCAAGGTCTTTGCAGCGATGTACTCGCAGTGCTTTGGTACTCCGTCTATGTCGGTACTGCCCTCCGTTATTAAACGTGTTCAAGATAACCACGGTGCGGAGTCTGCGATAGAATTAGGCATGCGGCTCCTCGGACAGTTTGACCTGGTGGCTACCATGATAATGTGTAACCTTAAGGGTGATGCTATGCAATTCCAGGTTCGTAATGAACTGAAGAAGGTTGCTGATGAGGATAAGCCGCGGGAGTTCGCGAAAATAATATCGACGGCATACAGAGATTTGGGTCGTAGCTCTTTAGGTGTTAAACCTGTCGTGAAAACTCCCGAAATTAAGCAGCAGGGTAAGGCAGACTCCTCTGGTAAGGATGAACGTCCAAACTTTCCGAAACAAAGTTGGCGGTCAAAACAACAGGGAAAGCAGCAGCAGAAACAGGGGTCTCGGCCTGCCTCTCCCGTTCAGTCAGGTAGTGAGCGCACTTATGATCTGCGTGATCGTGCTACTATTAAGTCTCCTGATAGATTTCAGGTTTCTGAACAACGTTCTCCTCGTTCTTCACAGGACACATCGGCTTCACAGTCCGGTGGCGGAGGCGGTGGCAAAGGTCGGGGTGCTCCACAAGCACGTGACCAACCCCGGCAGACTGAGGGTAAAGGCAAGCAGGACGAATTCGCACGACAAAGACCCCCATTTCAGAAGAAGAAAGTGGCTGCTCTGGCGGCAAGGTATGCCTCAGATAGTGCGGACACAGCTTCGGAACCGGACATGGGCGCTGACGCTCCTGGACAGCGCAGCGGAAATTACCATAGTCCGTCAAACTCTGCGTCCATTTCTGGCGGCGACAGCAACTGATACATTGGTTACTGTTGAGACAGCTGATACCAGAGTGGCTCCCCCTGACAGACTTTACGAAATAGTCTTACTAATCGAGGGTGACATACAACGTACAATAAAGGGGATTTTTTGGGATAATCTGACTACCACCTATGATATCCTCCTAGCGGAGGCAGATTAGCCCCCAGCTTTCATTTTAGAAGCTCCTAGAGGGGAGGAGGTAATCCTCCCGTCCTTTGCGCACACAGTGCCTAAGGACCGGGCTGAAGTGTACGCTGAGGAGTGGGCACTGGCGCTTGCGCCGGCAGTGTATCGTACTCAGGTGGGATGGGACCGGCTGTCCCCCTGCCATGAGATTCCATTGCGGTCTATGCCCCAGCCACAGCCCCAATATCCTATGCGTCGTGAAGCTAGACCGCACGTCGCTGCGATCCTTGACCAATTGGAATATCAGGGTGTTATTGAAACTTGTGTGTCCCCTATGAATAACCCTTTATTCACTGTGACGAAGCCTGACGGGTCGTACCGTTTAGTTTTGGATTACCGGCACTTAAATTCACATTGCCGGACCTGCGCGGTACAAAATACTCACAGTTCGGCTCTTGTCGACAGTCTCGTGCGTAAGAGATTTAAAACGACACTTGACATCTCCAATGGCTTTTTTAGCCATAACCTGTCCACACTGAGTAGCCAGTGGATGGCGTTTACTTCTGGCGGCAAACAAAAACAGTTCACAAGATTAGCCATGGGCTATAAAAACAGCCCTGGCGTCTTTGCCGCTCGCGTAGTCTCTCTCTTAGAAAGAATAGACCCCGACGCATACTCCTATGTTGACGATATCTACCTCACGGATGATGAGCTGATGCCACATCTGTCTCGAGTCGACAATATTATTGTGAGTTTTGCGGATTATGGCTACAAATTTAATTTTGCCAAGTCTCACATCGCGGAATATACAGTGTTGTTTTTGGGCTACAAGCTCAACAATGAAGGTAAGGGATTGGCTCCTCACTTTCTGGAGAAGTGCGCATGCCTGCGTGCTCCTACAACACTGAAAAAATTACAATCTTTGCTGGGCTTTCTGAATTTCGGCCGTACGTATATTCCTGATTATGCCCAGCGTATCAAGCCGCTTTACGCCTTGGTACAACCTTCTTTTTCGAAGTCTAGCTGGCAGCTAGAACATTCTGCTATTCTACAGTCTTTACAGGCTGATCTTCTTGCTTCAAAATACTTATTGACGCGTGATAACCGCACTAACCTGGTAATAAGAATAGTACCTGGCGCGGTGGGTTTCACGTACTTGACGTTCAATGAGGGCGATACAGTCCCCATTGCGTATAAATCACACTTGTACACCTCTGCTGAGTTGCGTTTTTCCACTGTCGAGAAAGTTCTGACGGCAGTACAGATGGCGATTCTTAAAGAACGCGCACTGTCACATGGTAAACAAATACTGGTTGTAACACCGTATCCTGCCCTAGAGGCAGTGACAAAAGCAAGTGTACCAAATTCTAAAGCTTTGCATCCACGGTGGATACAATGGGCCACGACTCTGACATCGCCAGACGTCACTTATATCTTTGACGCCTCTTTTTTTTTTTTAACTCTTTATTTTTAGATTTTCCATGCAAAAAGAAAGGAACCAACAAGCATTACACTTATTCGCAGTAGGAGATACATCAATATCACATTTTCACAGATTACATTACATTGGAGACAGTCATTGGATAGTGGCAGTATCTTCCTCCAAAGAGACATATAAGAACCCTAAAGACCCCACAGGCCGGAATCCCACATGAAGAGGGCATCCATCCACCCTCCACGCCTCAAGCCAACATCCGACACTATCCCTCAGCTACACTGGGATGAGTCCCCTGGTCCCCTTGGGCAGAGAGGTAGCTCGTCAGAGGGGCCCAAATGTCAGGGGGCCGTGACGCAGGTGGCAGCAAATCAGCATACAGCAGAACATTCTCCTGACAGGTAAGCATATCCCGCAGCCACTCCTTAAACTTAGGGCTTCTCCCCCTCCCCCACCGACATGCCACACGCCTCTTGGCTAGCAACAGTGCACAGGTAACAAAGCGACGATCCGCCTTGGGTATATCCCGAGTGTATCCCAGCAGGGCCTGAAGTGGGGAGGGATGCAGCGGGCCCCCGAGTATCTCACCTATGGCAGCGTAGACTCGGTTCCAATAGTCGTCTATACTCGGGCAGGTCCAGGCCAGGTGTAAAAAGTCAGACCCCGGGGAGTGACACCTATCGCACCGATCGTTGTCACGAAGCTGAAACCTATGCATCTGGACTGGGGTACAATAGAGACGGTGTAGGAATTTGTAGTGAATGATGCGGAACCTACTGCTCGAAGAGATCATTTCGGTTTGCAGACAGCAGTACTCCCACTGTGCATCCGTGAGCACTGTGCCGATCTCAGTCTCCCAGCCGGACCGAGACCTCAGAATATCCCCCCGTTCGTGGGTGTAAAGGCGCCGATAAAGCGAGGAGACCATGTGCGACGGGGAGGTGGAGTCGAGGAGGTAATGGAACGGTTCCAAAACTGCAGGCTCTGCAGGATATGGCGGCAGTATTTTTTGTAGGCCACTGCGAAGACGAATAAACGCAAAAACCTCCAGGGGGGTTGGGACCGCCTCTCCGAATAGGAGCGGGAGGTCGCAAAACCTACCCTCGTGGAACAAGTCCCCCCAGCGCGTCACCCCAGTTTTAAGTTTGATTCGCTGGAACAGACCCGCCTCCAGAAGGGGAAGAGCCGGGTGGTAGACCAAGGGCATCAGCGGGGCGCCCATGAGTCTCGCCAAAACACTCCAAGCATGCGCCGTAGCCTGAACAGGATTGCGATCGGCCCGAGACGAGGGGACCTCCGCGAGGGCCATGCCTTCCAGCGGGATCGGATCCGCCAACCACTGCTCTACAGCTATCTGTGGCATGTAAGGGGTGGGGCGATACCAATAATACGCGTAGTGTGCTTGGGCGCAGTTGTAGTAGAGCTCAAAATCCGGGATATCGAGGCCCCCCTGTACGTACGGGTGCGTAAGCACAGACCATTTGAGCCGCGGTCTCCTTCCCCCCCACACCAACCGGATGAGTTCAGCCCTCAGAGCCCTGAAGAAATAGCCCCCCGGATGAAACGGTATATTGAGGAATAAATAGAGTAGTTTGGGGAGTATAACCATTTTGATAAGTGAGACACGGCCAGCCATGGTCAGCGGCAAGGTCAGCCATCTAACTATACTTGTGCGTATATACTCCAGAGTCTTGCCATAGTTCATACGCATCACTTCCTGTCGATCCCTGGAGATCCACACCCCCAGATACTTCACATCACTGTCGCGCCACTCCAACGGGAAGTCGAGTGGGAATCTGTCGACACCCTCCGTTAGGGGAAAGACCGCAGATTTGCCCCAATTGATGTGTATTCCCGAGTACAACGAGAACCGAACAAGCTCTCTAAGTATGGGGTTCAAGTGTTCTCGGGGGTGTTTGATGTACAACGTGAGGTCATCCACGTAAAGCGACACCAAGATTTGCCTCTGTTGACAGCGCAAGGAAGCCACCAGGTAGTTTTGCCGAAGCCGAGACGCCAGGGGTTCTATTGCCAAGGCGAAGAGGAGCGGTGATAGCGGGCATCCCTGCCGAGTGCCCCTAGTGACCAGGAACGGTTCAGAGACACGCCCGTTAATAAGAACCCTCGCCATGGGGCGGTGATAAAGGATTTGGATCCATCTGGAGAAAGCTATGGGCATACCCATGTTACGCAGAATCAAATGGAGATAGTCCCATTCGACCGAGTCGAACGCTTTGGTGGCGTCCAAGAACACCGCCACCAACGCGAGAGAGGGATCAGCATTATTGAGGATCGAGAACAGGGTCCGAAGATTGTGAGAGGTGGACCTGCCGGGGACGAACCCCGACTGATCCGGCAGAATTAAGTCTCCAATCAGGAGGTTAACCCGGTTCGCTAGAACCTTGGCCAGAATCTTCACATCGCTGTTGAGGAGAGAAAGGGGCCGGTAGGAGTCGCAGGAATCCGGAGGTTTCCCCGGTTTAAGGAGCGAGACTATAAGGGTCTCCGACATACTGGGTGGCAACGAGCCAGTCTCATTTGCCTCTTCGAACACCTCGCGTAGAACCGCCGCCAGCGGGTCAATAAAGGTTTTGTAGTAGTCGATAGGGAAGCCGTCTAGGCCCGGCGCCTTCCCCGATGACGTCTGCATTATGGCTTCCTTGATTTCAGCCAGGCCGATAGGGGCCGCTAAGAGTTCCCGCTGGGCATTGGATAACCACCCGAGAGTGAGCTCCGAGAGATAGTCGGACATTTCCAACGGCGTCTCCCGTCTGGAGGTGTACAGGTCCGAATAGTGTGAGAAAAAGGAAGAGAGTATAGAGGGCGTATCTCGGCATATGGAACCATCCGGGGCCCTGACCTCTAGTATGTGATTAGAGCCCTGTGGGGGGCGAATTACCCCCGCAAGGAACCTGCCGGGTCGCTCCCCTTCCCCATATGCCCGCGCCAAGAAGTGCTTCCCCCTAAAGTGAACTTCTCTCTCCGCAGTGCGCTTGTACTCCGAGAGCTTCGTGCGATATTCTAGCTGCGCTCCGGGGTCCTCCAGGAAATCTGTGGCAGTCTCCAGCCCTCAGATCCCGCTCCAGAGAAGTCAGAGTAGCGCGAAGATAGCGCAGTACCCCTGATCCCTTCGAGATGCACACCCCTCGCATAGTGACCTTGAAGGCCTCCCAAACCGTCGCAACGCTATCCACCGACCCTCTGTTGCGGTCTATGAAGTCCGTGATCTCCTGGGACGTTTCATGCTGGAAAAGTTCATCCCGGAGGATGTTAGGCTGCATGCGCCACGGGAGCGGTGCGCCTACCAGCCCGGTCCTAGCTAGAGTAATCAGTACCGGTGCGTGGTCTGAAAAGGTACGAGGCAAGTGTCGCGCTGTAAGCAGTGAGGACCCCAAGCCCCTAGAAAGCAGTATGTAGTCCAGCCGAGCCCATGTGGAGTGTGGTGCCGACCAGTGCGTGCCCTCACGCGCAACCGGGTGTATCCAGCGCCAAGCGTCTATCAGTAAGTGGTGGGTCAGCAGGTCAGAGATATATGCCTGAGAGCGGGGATGATGTGGGGTATCTGCACTGTAGCGGTCAAGAGAAGGATTCAAAGTAACATTGAAATCTCCACCCCAGAGCAAGTGAGTGGATCCTACCCCCAATATAACTTCCCATAGGGAGATAAAGTGTGCGGGCTCATCCAGGTTAGGCCCATAGGAGGACACGATAGTAATCGTGGCGTTGCCCATGCGACCCCACGCAACACAGAAACGGCCCTCAGCATCAGTTTTTTCCCCCAGGGGCACAAAGGGGGTGTGCTTTTTGACCAGGATGGCAGTTCCCCTTGAATAGGTGGAGTACGAGGAGAATAGGCTATAAGACGCCCAGCGGGACGCAAATGAAGGTGTGCTACGGGGGTCCGTATGCGTTTCCTGTAGCAGCGCTATATGTATTTGATGGCGATCGAGATACCCCAGGACTTGCCGGCGCTTACGCGGGTCACCCAACCCCCATATATTCCAGGCCAGGACATTCACTCTACTATGCGGGTCGCGCAGCGCAATATCCTCATCCTGCACCATCACACAGACTGGCGCCTATTGCCCACTTGCGGATCACCTCTCAGCCATGTCCAGCCTCCCAGGTGCCCTCCCGCCTCTAGCCCAACTAGGCGGCATACTACCGACTCCAGGCACCACCACACGCAGCGCCAAACCATTAACTCCAATGTATATATGTGATTGGTCCAATAGATCAGTGTAATGCTGTATTCACGGTCCCTCCCCTCACCCGTTCCATCCGACTCAACCAACTCGTCAGAGGAAAACTTACCACCCAACAATCCCCACAACAACCCGCCCCCCGCACCCCTCTCCCTCCCACCACGACAGCCCAATCCTGCCGGGAACCATACCCCCCCCCGACCCTCCCATCAAACAAATCCATCCTCATGGGGTACTCCCTCTTTGGGTAACGCCAGTGAGCTGGACCTACCCTCCCCTATCCCGATATTTCACCCACCATATCGTCTCCGCTGAGAGCAGGGAGCGAGAGTGGGGTGGGAGGGGGAGTGCCAAGGCAAATAGCAGCCACAACGACCATGCCAGCACCTCCGGAAGAACAGTTGGCGACATGAGTGAGACCCTCAATCTCCATGCTTCCCCCCAACCTCCCCAGATTAAGACAGAAGTCAATGGGCTGGAAAAGTGCTCTCGTGTAGTCCGACAGTCCAGCGCGTGAACTCCACCAGACCACCCCCACAACCAGAAAGAGGGGTAAACAAAGTGGAAAAGGGGAGAGGCAAGGGGGAGCAGCAAAGAGTGAGAAAGGGAGGAGTGAGAGGGACGCAGAGGAGAGAAGACAAAAGTGAACATTATGGCATCATGACGTAATACTCATCAGTCCGGAGCCGACGTCGGGGACCGGGACCCAGACCTCGCCCTGGGACTGTACCGTGGAGACGCGGAGGGCCCTCGGTCCTTGAGGAAGTCCTCCACTTGTTGCGGGTTGCCGAAGAAGTGGACTTTGCCATGGTGGTTGACCTTGAGCTTAGCGGGGTAAAGCATTGAATATGGGATGTCCCGTTGTTGCAGCTTTTTCTTTACTCCCACAAACTTGCGACGGGCCTCCTGAACCAGCTGGGTGAAGTCCGGGTAGAATGAGAGCGTAGTGTTTTCGTGCTGGATAGGTTGCTGCTCACGCTAGGTGCAGCAGAGTGTCCCGGTCTCTATAGTTAAGGAACTTGATGATCACTGGGCGCGGCGGAACTCCCGGGACCGGTCGGGGACCCAAGGATCTGTGGGCCCGCTCCACCACCAGCTGAGGCGAAAAAGCGTCGCGTCCAAATTTATCCGTCAGTAGGCGCTCTATGAATTCTTCCATACGGCCACCGCCACGCCTACCAGGCGAACGTTATTCCTCCGGGAGCGCGCCTCCAAATCTTCGTTTTTCTCCGCTATGACTTTGAGTAGGCGATCCATCTGCGAGAGTTTAGTTGCGTTAGACCCGGCCCCATCTTCCAGCTCCGAGATCCGACCCTCCGCCTCCTTGAGTCGTTCACCATGCTGGTCCAACCGCTGCACCACCGCGTCCAGCCTGGTATTCATAGTGTCGATCTTCGCGTCAATGGAGGACAAACTCCGCTGCATACCCACAAGCAAGGATTTCCAGTCCAGATCCTCCTCGTCGCCGGGACCCGTCTCCGCCCCCTCAGCATTTTGGGCACGCGTTTTTTTCCCCCCCATCGCGGGGTTGAAGTGTAGCGTAGTTTGTTTAGTGTCCGTCTTGCCCATAGCTGCAGCAGTCAATGGGGCCAGTACCCACAGGGAGTGAGGTGGGCGATGCACGTTATTAGCGCCGAAGCCCGGGCAAGTCTTCAGAGCGCACACTCTCCACTCCGCGTCACTCTCCCACGACAGCCCTCCGGGACCAGTCGCTGTAGCCCATCAGGGGATCGCAGCCGAGTGTTCCACACACCTGTCAGTTCAGCTGCAGGGGCAGGAAAGCGCTCCCTCCGGGCAGGGTCGTGGTGCCTCACCCCGGCAAGGAGACCGACCACTAGAGCGTCCAGCTCGGGGCAACGCTCCAGGATCCGGCGCGGACACGGCTCCGCACCAGCAGAGGCGGGGGGGGGGAATCGCCGTCCGCCGCCGCAGTCCAATCCGGATAGACAGGGGGCCACCCGAGGGCCCACACAGCGCAGGCCGCAGTCCTCCAGCCGCAACAGAGCCACGCGGAGCCAGCGCGACCGCGACACTCAATGGCCGCAGCGACCCGAACTACGGACACGCTCCCAGCAGCCTGTGAAGGTTGATCTCGCCGCCCACGAGGCACCGCCCCGCTCAGCACCGCACCGGACTGTCCGGCAATGTCGTCCCGTTCACCAGTGCGCACAGGACCGCAGCAGACTTGGCAAACTGCACACGGTCAACGGCCCAGCAGGCCGCGAGGATCCCCGGCCCGTAGTGACACCAGCATCCGCCACGACGCTCCGCCCCTATCAACGGGTCTGTCGCCGCGGGTCTGCAGGAGCCGATTTCTCTGCCTCTCGGCCGCCGTCTCTGCCGAAACTAGCACAGGGTGGGCTCAGGGGGTTCCCACACACGCCGAAGTGGTCATCACTGCATTTGCTGGCCTGTAGGATGGACTTGCTGGATCGTTATTTGCCTGGCCGGCTGGAGCCTCACAGAAGTGCGGCCATGTCGGTCCAGCGCCACCTAGCGCCCTACCATCTTTGACGCCTCTTTGCAGACTCAGGAGTACTTGCAATATGAATTTGTTCATCCGGCTCCTCTGTCTTTGCGCCCGCTCGAAGAATACCATTGTGTCATATACACTGACGGCTCGGCGCAGCCGGCGATTGGATCGAAGCATGCCTATTCAGCGGCTTGCGCAATTGTCGTGGGTACATTCGTAAATGGTGAATTCCAATCTGATGCCGTGCATACGCAGACATTGGGTGATTGTACCGCGCAACTGGCGGAGCTACGGGCTCTGGTGCTTGCACTGGAGTTTGCTGATCCCCGAGTCACTACTCTTATAGTAAGTGACTCCTTTTATTGTGTCCAGTCCTACAATGACAATTTACAGTTCTGGTCTCAAAACGAATATCGCGATACCAAAGGTAGCACAATTAAGCATAAATTGCTTTGGGTTCGAGTGGCAGACTTCAAAGAACGTCTCCCTCTCGTGAATGTTATTCACACTCTTAGTCACCAACGACTTGGTGTCCATGCTGTCGGCAACAGCTTGGCTGACGAGGCAGCAAAAACAGCAGTGGCTACATACTTAGTGGCAGCAGTTACAAGATCTAAAAGTAAGATTGATGATGACATCTTGGCAGCTATTGCTGCTACAGAGAAGGGAAGTGATTACCCGAAGGGTTTTCCTTCTCGTTATTTGTTATCACTTAAGTCCTGATAACGTCCCGTTAGTGAGGATTAACGACGTTGGTGACAGAATTATTCCCAACGCGGACTGCAGACCAGCTCTGATACTAGCAGCGCACGAGGGGTTGGCATCTGCCCACGCCGGCGTGTCCGCTACTATATCTCTGTTACAACAACGTTATTGGTGGTTCGGTTTATACAAACAAGCGTGCGCTTATGTTCTTGATTGTGACATTTGCCAACAGATTAAACCTTCCACTGTTGCGCGCCCACCACAAACACAGTTGTACATATCTAATAAACCATTTGGTTGTGTTTATCTAGATCACTGCGGTCCTTTTTCTTCTGATACTGCGTACAAGTATATCTTGGTTGCAGTGGATTCGTGCACACGTTTTCTTTGGGTATGGCCACAAAGGAGTGCTGATTCTCGGACTGTCATCAGGGATTTGCGTGTCTTTGTGGGAACTTTTGCGTGTGGTACCTTCCATTCTGATCAGGGCCCTGCGTTCGCCTCTAAGGCTTACAAGGAGGCTATGAGAAATTTGGGGGTCCAAGTCAAATTTTCGTCCCCCTACCGACCTGAGGGTAATAGTGTAGTGGAGCGAATGAACCGTGACTTAAAGCAATCTTTGACAGCACGAGTTTTAGGCACAGGCCGGAATTGGCTAGCCCACTTGTATAATGTCCAACGTGCACTTAATAATCTCCCTAGAAGGTCTCTGGGTGGGCGGACCCCATACATGATGCTCTTCGGAATCAGAATGTTTGTCCCAGACCTTGATGGTCTAGACATTGCGGCGTCGACCGCACCCTTTGACGTAGATGATCACTGTGCTGTTTTGCAGACCCTACAAGAAGCCAGAGGCACTCTATCGAAGGAACACTTGCCCTCCACGTCTGATGCTGAGCTTCAGATTCCGGTAGTCGGCTGGCTACCCCGAGTTGGAGACCTGGTCCGTGAGAAGGTGGAGAACAAGAAGGAGTTCGGCCCCTCTTATCGTGCACCAGTTCCAGTGCTTGGAGTGCAGGGTACAAGAACAGTCATTTTACCTCCACTTCCTGGTCGCAAAGAAAACAGGTACATCTCTATTGACAATGTCAAACTTCAGCGAGTGGCCGATACTTCTTAGTATGACTCCAGCAGTTTCATGCCAGACGATGCAAAGAAATTCCGTGTTGGTTCCTGCTTCTACCACCTTGTCTGATGTTGCCATCGAGATGCAGTCAGTTACTGATCCCTTGTTAATACCGCCGGCTGGTGGTCTGCCCGAAGAGACTGAGTATGCTTATCCTACAAATGGTCACTCGCCTGTTTTACAATCTACGGCAGTTAACCAGTCACGTTTCTCCTTTGACACTACCTCATTGCCTTCTACTTCCCCTTCGAACATTGCTATTTTTGCTAGTTGGTTCAAGAGACATTTTTTGATTCCCCCTTGGACATACGTCTGGCTAGTGCTAATAAGTATTTTTCCGTCTGGTGAATGGACACTATCTCAAAGAGAGATCTACGATTAGACTTATCAATGGAACTTTGGCCCCCCACTCTTCGTCCCACATCATGAAAAGGGACCAAACTTTTGTGAATATTACTGCCTGGCCCGTTTTGGATGGAATTGCGTGGGATGCTGTTAAATTCCAAATTCATGGTCCTACCGAGGTCATCAATGTACCTAATGTATTTCGTGTTTCTATGGGTGATGTGGTTAAGCAGAACATTCGTTCTGATGATTGGGATGTTCATGCCATTGAAGCACTGTTTTCTGATTTGAAATATTATGACGCTTTTGATGCAGAAGATTTATATGAGAATGCGGCTAACTATGCAGAACAGTATTGTTATCAACATTATGCAATCACTTCCTGCATAAAGCGAATACATTTCGCAATTTTGTAAATTTCACCCAATGGGAACACTGCCCTACACCATCTTTAGGCAGTTCACCTACGTTGGTTGATAAATATACTTATTTTACTGATTTCAGTGTTTCCAGCCCAGCATCCTTTTATTTTAAAGTGATGCCTGAGTCTGCCTCGAAGGTTAGACTGACACACACCAAATTACTATATTCTAAGTCCTTTATGGATGAGTTGTCAATCAAAGGTTATGACCTGTGGAAGGCTACTGTTGATCTTAAATCGGTTTGGGGTTCCAAACCGTGGCAGGTTCAGGGAACTGAAGCTTTAAATCGTGCCTGTCTTGTACCAAATCATATGTTGTTTTTGAATTCAACCATCTTCCAGACCACCTGTTTCGGATTGGCCACTACTAAAAAACTGAATTTCTCCTCTGTTCCGGATCTGGGCGCTTACCCAAATTGGGATAACCAAACAGATCTGTCCCTTCCTGCTTTGCAGTCATTAGTTTCTAATAAATCTTTAAATATTTCGAAATTTAGTAGTGAAGGATGGTTAATTTGGCAAAGCAGTTCCGATACCTGTCAACGTCGTTTTCTAGGTCTGAAACCGGGGTATACTCAGCAACGCGTAGACCCTCGGTTTGAGTCCTCTCATACAGTAACTACCTACTCTGTAGGGAAATTATGTCAATCCTGGCTGCGACATTCCACCTTGGCATCTGTCAAAGTTCATTTATCAAAATTACATGACAAAATAGATTTAAATGATTTTGTTAAAGGTCCTGTGGGTGGCAGATCCAAGAGGTGGGTGTATGCTATTTACAACGAAGTATGGAAATTGTCGCAAATTGAAGCGGCTTCTAGATTGAGGGCTATTGATCAAGCAAATATGGAAAAGGTATTAGCCGTTATAGATAACAGCATTAACACTCTTTCTTCCAGAATTTATACATTAGACAATATTGTTTCTTCAATTGTTGATATTGTACATGATGATATGTCTGTATTGTACCATGGTCAAAACCAGTTGCGTTCTGTTATGCAGTTTGCATGGACATTACAAACGTTAAAGGCAGGAAAGGTCCCCTGGGACTATCTGAATACGACATCATTATTCCTTCCCTTTAACCTTACTGTTAAGCAACAGTTCATGTCCATGAAAGATGCTACATATTCATTGTTACACATTGAAAAGTTGGAGCCGTTACCTTTCTCTGTGGCGGAATTGAATTCAGCCGTGTGGTTAGTACATGGGTTGATCACGCTCCCTTTCGCGCTTTTTAAGTTTACGTCATGCATGAAACACTATGCCCTGGGTAGATATGAACAGTTGGGTACCGCGTTCCTGCATGAGGTTTGGTCTCTCCTTTTTACGTATAGATGTACAAGAGACGGTACAGAGGTTTACCTGAAAGGTGAGGAGTGTACCTCGACATCTGACCATTCAGTAGTATGTAGGCACATTCAGTTACACGGTGCATGCAATGTACACGCCCCAAATTTGGCCTGCGTCCTCAAAGGTGTCCCGCTGATTCTGGCGCTGGTGGCGGGTGTGCTACTTTTACTTTTCATATTACGGAATGGCTGCACTTTCTGTGCCTCACGGCAACCTGCCCCGCCTGCATCTTCTTCGTGACAGGATGCTTGACTATTACGGTACGCTGCCATTGGCGACTTTGAGCCTGGCGTATGGATTATCCTTCTGGTTTTCCTACTTTACCTGCGTACAACCTGTCTTTCATTGCCTAGATTGTCCCTTTGAATGGCCTCTGGATTTGTGCTTGACCAACACGGTGTCTCCGGTGCCGGATTATGATCGACTGTAGAGACCCTTAGTGTCTCACGAGTTTGCCTGTTCTGGTGTTCGGATTATGGCCTGTGGTGCGGCGCATGGAATCCTGGGTAATTGGGACATCGCAAGGGCTGCCTATGACTTCCTGGATATGAGTTATTTGGAAGAACACGTCGGTTGCCCTCTGATGGTGCTAGAGGCTCCGCTTATTGAAGAACATGTATGTTCCTTTTCTTTGATTAACTGGATGGCTGAAACTTTTAGTGGCCGTGCCAACGATTTTCTGTTGGAAGCAGTTGCTACGTATGCTGCATACACGTTCATGGATTGGGTGAACTGTCGTCCGCTATGTTTTTTCTACCATGTCCTGAGCATTACCTGTGACTTTGGATTGCTGGCTGAAGTAGCATTTTTCGAATTTTTTTTTCCTTTCCCTTTTTGAGTTTTTTTTTGCTTTTCCTTTGTTTCTTGCTTCGAACTTTCTCTGAACCGATACTTGGTTTCAGTTTGAATACGCCTTGTTCTGCACTGTCGAATTTGAACTCTGCGTTCTCTCATTTCTTCCCTACTGGTTAGTGCTTCGATCAAGGGGGCATGTAGTAAGGAATCCCTTAATACGTACATACATTGTTAAGTTAGCATAACCACGTTAGATGTTAGAAAGCCATCTTGCTGCTTTTGCGCATGACACTGCATCTACATGTTATTGTTTAAACAAACTGCTGACTCGCGCTTTGCCTCACACGAGAGCAATCTGTTGTTACCATCCCGAGCTCTGCGCAGCGACCTTGGTCTGTATATGGTGTAACAAGAACAGTCTGGGTCGTTAGACAATGCATGTTTTCCACTCTAGGTTGATCGACTCACTATTTAGCCATAACACACAGGCAGCTGCGTATACCTGAAAGTTGGTGCTTTTAATATTGCAGACATCAGGTTTAATATTCAGACCGAAGACGAGCCTTCCTGCGAGAAGACTTCTGATGCTCCTGTGATGTGATTTCACTAAGCTGATCTCTGAGGTATGGGGTCCCCTGTTCAAGCCTAAGAGACCTTTTATTAGCATAATAATAATATTAGCTTCTTAGTTAAGGGAAGGTGGTAGTATCCACTGTCATTTATAACATGATCACTCCCTTTATATTCTATGGTATTGTAACGATGCTGATGGTTTTGATTATAATAATTTGTCTGCTTGTATTAGCCAAAGTACTGCATCTTAGGACACGTGGTCTATAAAAATAAACTCTTTTTATTTTCACCGTGTCTCTGTTTATTCTTGTTGTGGACTGATGTGAGAATAATATACGAACAGGTATTTCCGATTCCCACCATTCCTGAGAGTACACTGAGTCGCTTGTTCTGGGTTGTCTTTTCATTGGGACCGCCGAGCTAAATCTCGGATAACGAATGGGACACTTATGCTAGCCGGATACTGGGTTCTGGGTTCTGAGGTGAGTTTCTGGTACACCACAATTCACTGAGGTCCTGGGGTTCTTCGCATAGTTCTGTGTATAAGCAGAATCCCTGTAACAATGGATCAAGGTGTGGACATCACTCTTAATCTAGCCATGATGGAACAGCATGTTAGGCTGTTATCTGACATTTCTTTTGACTCGCTGGATGCGGCTGTGTCCACTGCAGGTTCTTCCATAGCAGCCAGATGCCAGTTATGGTTGAGGTCATGGAAATCTGATGCTGCACAGAAAGCTTTAATGATGAAGATTTCTTTCTCTGCCGTAAAGGTGTTTGGGCTTCCTATGGAGGATATGATTAGGAAGTCAGCTGAGGAATGTAGCTGGTGGTCCCTGATAAGGTTGTGTGTCAAAAGAAAATTGGCAATAGAAGGGCTTTTGGTGCAGACAGGCAGGGAAATCCCAACCAGCCTTTTGTGGTAGGGGGCAGGGCCTGGGTACCCCTTCCACTGACAAATCCTGGTTCCAGCATGTGGCTGCCTCCTTTCAGCCCACCCCGAAACCCTGACTATATGACTGAGGAGATCACACAAGTGGGAAGTCGGATTTCACATTTTTTCAAGGGACGGGACAGTAACAGACCGGTGGGTGCTTTAAGTGGTGAAAGAGGGTTTCCGATTTGATTTTGTGGATTCCCCACCAGTTCTATTTAGGGATACTCCTTTTCCAGTGACTGGGGTGAAAAGACAAACCTTACTAGATGGAATTCAGAATCTCCTGGAAAATAGGGCTATTATTCTGTGCCTCATTCACAAAGAGAAAGCAGAGTATATTCTATTCTCTTTCTGGTGGAAAAACATTCTGGCTACCTCAGGCCTGTGGTAGATCTGATATGGTTGAACCAGTTCATACCCCATGTGAAGTTCAAAATGCTGTCTCTTCAGAACACCCTTCACTTTATCAACCAGGGGGACTTTCTGGCATCGCTATTACAGGATACATAACTGCATGTGCCAGTGCATCAGACGTTGCAGAAATTTCTCAGTTTTTGTGTCCTGGGTCACCATTATCAGTTCAAGGTATTGCCATTTGGATCATGCTCTTTGCCTAGGGTTTTTACAAAAATGTTGGCTCCTCTTATTGGTATCATGCATGGGAACAGGATTAAGGTTTTTCTGTATCTAGATGACTTGCTGATTTCTGTTTCCTCTTTCTCTAAGGCGAAACAGCACATCAACAAGGTCTGCACTGTCTTATAAGATCATGGATTCTTGGTGAACCACAGGAAGCTGTGTCTAATCTTTACGCAAGACCGGACTTTGCTTGGGACACATTTCAGGTCTTTGGTGTGGAAGGTCTTCCTGCCGAGCTCTCTCAGGATTACTATCAGGGTATTCCGGTGACCCCTCAGGTGTGGGAGATTCTGAGCTGGTGGGTGAATGATACGTATTTGTCACAGGGGCACCTTTTTCATGTAGTACTCTTCAAAAGTGTGACTACATATGCCAGCATGCAGGGCTGGAGTGCAGCTCTGGAGAAATTGTCAACTCAGAGAAAGTGGTTGAGGGTCCGGGCTGCTTGTTCTTCCAATTACTGGCAATTGAGTGCAGTTCAGTTGGGTCTCCTGGTGTTTGCCCCTAATTTTACAAATCATCATGTGCAAGCCCGGATGGACAACAGGATGGTCATGGGATATGTGAATCACCAGGGGGGTTGCAGGGTGCTATCCCTCAGTCAACTCAGTCAGTATATTTGTAGTTGAGCCAAACAGGTGCTCTGGTCTCTCTGTGTGATTTACTTACCCGGGAAGGAGAACTGTGTGGCGGACAGGCTAAGCCATGTGTTTCCTTCAGTGTGCTCATTGTTCTTGACAAAGGATGTGTTCCTCCAGTTGCAGAAGAAGTTTGGGTTTACGAGGATAGACGTGTTTGTCTTGATGGAGAATGCCAAGCAGTCATGCTTCTGCACGATTATTTCTTTCCAGGCAGCTCAGGGAGTGGATGTGATGTTTGCATGGTCGGTGTATATGTTTCCCCCAGTTTCATTGATTTCCCAAGTGTTGTGGAACATCAGGATGGACAAGGCCTTTGAGATTCTGGTGGTTCAAGGATGGCGGAGGCATCTGTGGTTTCCTCACTTGTTGTAATTGGCAGTTCTGCTGCATTGGGAGATTCCTTGTCATCCGTATCTGCTGGCTGGTCCCCATCTTTCAGTCACAGTGTTGCACACAACGTACCTTCAGGTCTGGTTATGCAGAGGATGAGTCTGATAGCTAGAGGGTGTTCTATGGTGGTAGCTGATTTGATGGAACAATCTCGCCGCACTTCTACATTTTCTTTGCTCATGCCAAGAATTGAGCACAATTTGGTACCTGGCATGTAAGGATAGATATAGTTGCTAATGGTGTAGAACCCATTAAAGTGCTGGATTTTTGGGCTGATGGCTTTGAGTTGGGTTTGGTCATTTCCACTCTTCAGTCTCAGTGGGCGGCTCTTGGAGTATTTCATTGTCCTCTCTTTAATCATCTAGAGCCCCTGGTGTCCAGGTTGTTGAAATCCTATTAATTGAAGAGGCCAAGGACTAAGGTGGCGGCGCCTACTTCAAATTTGTCTCTGGTTTAACATGCCTTAACAGGGGTTCCATTTGAACCTCTTGAGTTGGCGAATTTAAAATTCCCGACCCTTAAGGTGGTGCTTTTGGCGGCCATCTTATCTGCCTGGCGGATTGGTGAGTTTGGGTCCTTCCTGAGGTCTGAAACTTTTTTGCAGATCTTGGCTGATAAGGTGGTCTTGAGGGCTAACTCCACCTTTGTTCCTAAGGTTGCCTCGTATTTACACAGGTCAGCGGAGGTGGTGCTCCCTGTGTTTTTTCCTGATTCTCAGTCTGAGAATACGCATTGTTACATCTGTTAGCTGTGAAACAGACTTAGTTGGTTTACCTGGCCGGGACGGAGACATTTAGGAAGGTGGAGAGTCTCTTTGTGACTTTTGGGCCGTTGAGGAATGGGTTGAAACCCTCAAACTCCACACTTAGTCAGTGGATTAAGCAAATGATTCTGTTATTTTATGAATCTCAGGGCCAGGTGGTGGAGAACCGGATTCAGGAGAGATCTACTAGATCTGTGTCTGCTTCTTCTGCAGCATTTAAGGGGGTGTGCATGGGAGATATCTGCAATGCAGCTCCATGGGTGTCTCCTCATACCTTTATGGAGCACTATTGGTTGGATGTAGGTGGGGGAGCATCTGTGTAATTTGCTACTTCCGTACTACATTCAAGTATGATGTGATATATATATATATATATATATATATATATATATATATATATATATATATATATATGTGTGTGTGTGTTAATGCATTTTGTACTCTTTTGGATTAAACTGTGTGCTGCAATTTCATCCATGGGTATATGTTTTTCATTGCATTTTTTAATGAAGCCAATTCTAGCTTTGGTATCAGCTCATTGTGTAAATACTGTGGTGAGGAAGACGGATGAGGTGGTAATGCCCGGTTACTTACTGGTAATCTTCATTACTCCGAGTCCTAGTCTTCCTCGCCATAGTATAGTTTTCCAACCCTCCCTGCCCTGTTACAAATTGCTTCATTATTTGATTGGTGGCTTTTGGAAACAGGATGTGCTTAGTGGGTTTCTTTTTTTATGGCAAGTAGATGGAAGAGGGAGTCGGGTATAATGGAGGGATGGGAGGTTAATGTGTTAACTTTTTTTTTAACTTGGGAGTTTCTGTAGGGTGGCTAAAGCTTATTGTGTAAATACTGTGGCAAGGAAGACCATGACTCAGAGTAATGAAGATTACCGATAAGAAGCCAGGGCATTCTTCAGTCGAAGACCAAAACAGAAAGATTCCGGGAGCTAAACTAAGGACTCTCAAAACGGAAGTGCAAGTTGACTAACTTCTCTAGGCGTACTAGATTACAAGGCAAACCGGCAAGCGACCTTCGTCATGCAACAATGACAGAAGGGAAATCTTGCAGAGCAAGTAATTTGAGGTATGACAACAAGGAACCATAAAATAGCCTTAGTACAGAAATTCTTTACTTGGAAAAACAAATTAATTCCAGCAAGTTCTTCCAAAGACCATTTACAGTGAATGCAATATTAGCAAAGGAGCAACTGTAGAGGTTTAGTAGAAGATCATGTGAAAGAATGGAGCTTGCTGCAAGCCCTAAGTAAGATGGACAACATCAGCAGAAGGAAAACATTCATTGCACCAGAGTAACACACTGACACAGCCGGATGCATGAGACACTTGAATACCAACAGTCAAAGTACTGAGTGGGCGGTTCTTCTTGAGAGAACCACATGTAAGCTGGGACTTCAGTGCATGAGTCAAAAGTCTGTTGCACTTGTAGTTAGAAGAGGGACACATCAGGAGCTGTGCATGTGTGGGACGTTTAATAAGATGCTACATTCAGTGCAGTTAGTGAGCAGAGTAAAAATGGGGAAGAATTAGCTTTGAAGAAGTTGCATATGGCTATATCTATGTGTCTGGGTTGAACCCTGGGTAGAAGCACACTACAGTGTCTTGCTGGTCCAAAAGCTAGCCTGCGGATGGTCCATTTAGCTAACTGCTGAAGTTTTTGGTTTGGTTTTTAAAGTCTCTGCTGATTTTTGGTGGTGATTTAATTTAAATAGGCTTTGACAAAGCCAATAGGTGTGGCTCCTTTTTTATGTCCCTCCCCAGTAAAATATTTTAAAAAGCCTCTTTAAGTATAAAAACAAAACAACATGAATACAATTGCTTTTAGTATACAATGCATCTATGGGGAAGTTAGTTTAATTTGTGATGATTGAGACTACTTTTGGGATTGTAGAATAGTTACTGATGCATTGCAATACAAGTACTCCATAAAATGCAGAATGGTACACCAAAAATTCAATAGCATGTGATGAGAGAAAATTACAGGAAGTTAAAAGAGCACACTGCGTACAGCAAAGCTAATAAATTCCACATCCAGATACAGTGCACGACTGTAACACAGCACAGCCAGGCTTATAAACCTAACATCCATGCAGGACCCAGGACAGCAAAAGTGCAAAGATAGGTGTACCCCAAGGCTCCCAATCTCGTCATACAAAAAGAATCCAGGAGGGAAAATCCCACTTCATATCATGGATAACAAAGTTCACCTCTCTGCTGAATGCAAGACAGCACCAATATTCTAGCATGAGCACCACAATTCACACATAGGAGTGCCAATCGTATTTGCAATGGGATACAGCTGGTGAAATGCAGCTACTAGAACTAGCATTGTCCTTCAAAAAGAGAGCAGCTTGATGGAGGGGTCTAGAAAAGAGCGAATATTGGAAGGATGGACAACAAGACTGTGTAAAATGTGCAAATTTGTAAGCTGGCAGATTATAGCATTAATGTTAGCTTTTGTGAGAAAATGAAGCTGAGACTAGTATATTTCCACATTTATTTAACCAATTATTTAAATGTCTGACAGGTTTCAATGATATGAAGAACAAAAGATGATAAATGAATGCACATATGAACATATACATATTTAAATATGAATTTTATGCATATTCACTGCTATTAAATCCTCATTACTAAAACGTATTTGTTTTTTTAACCCCCTTACTTTTCAATCTGCACAGCTATTGGCCTGACAGTCATGATTGACAATATTTATATTCACTCATACAAAAGCCTAATCACTTTTTATAAAAACAAATGCAGACAGGAAATAAATGGTTTGGGTCTCCTATATTTATCAGCAAAAAATCTGTAAAAACTGAAACTGTGAGTCTTAATATATCCTATGGCACTTGCAATACATACAGCAGAGGAGCTATCCAGCCCGTTTGGCATTTAGAATCCCATTGGCTAAACTCTGAACCAGGCCCTATGACTCCCAACAATGGACAGTCATCAAGAGGATCTGTTTCAGTCTTGGAATATGTGAAGCTTTGGCAGCGGTGCTTTTGCTTTCACTATAAGTTTCTGGGGCTCCATTTTTACATTATCAGTATTGTTGCCAGTCTAGAAAAGGGGTTTTGTGTTTGTATTAGGATACATGAAACACAAGACTCATTTGACTCAATTGTTTAACCATTGTTTGTGAAAGCAGCAAGTATCAATCAATCAATCAATCAATACTTTATTGTTTAAGTTAATAAAAACCATAACGATATCATGATAGAAGTAGTGGTTCACCAGTTTACAAACATAAAAATGTTTTAAAATAAAGAAAAAGAGCATGTTACTTTTTTATCCTAAAAGCACAACACAGTATCCTTATCATGTTAACAATTAAAAGCAAAGCATGATTCTGTATCATAAAATTGTTGACGGAATAAGGATTTCATCAGATATTAGCATTAAAAACATTTAGCATTTCAATAGGGTTGCTAGACATTACTGGATTGGAAGTGTCTAATTCCTTCGGCCATTTGATTTTTTCATAAAGTAATAAAAATTTCATCAGCTTACAAGTCAACTGAGGGTCTGTTGTACCAAGTCCTTTGATGATGGCCGATCTGCAAGTTTGAATGCCCCTATCATTAAAAGCTTTTTTTAGAAGCAACACTCGGTTCGATTTTAAGAAGGGGCAGACACAGATGAGGTGAATGAAATCTTGCCATGCTGCACCACATAAGCTACATGTTTTGACGCCTTTATACTTCCATGCAGGTTGATCGTCCAAACTCGGTAATACCCCAAATCTAATCGGCATTAACTTTCGTTTCAAATGAGGCGAATATGTTGTACTGAGGTATTCCGCCGGTCGTAATGATGTATAGGATTGGAGAACCAACCAAGCATGGGATCTTTTGGCTAAAGTGCGTTTGTCTTCTAATAATGATTGAAGCTTGGCCGCTTTGTTTGTCATTCTGCGGAAGACTTGGAAGGAGGGGTTCCGAGCCCAGAGTTCAGTTGTGTTGGTTTCCTTCAGTGCAGCTTTCAGGAATCTGCCGTAACTTGAACTTGGATCATCTTCCTGGGCACGCCACAGGGCATCATTTAAAATATTGGATCGGTTCTGCCAAAGTTTGTACTAGGTTTTAATTGCAGCATATGTTCTCCCTATCTCCTGTTGGATAAGGCCGAATTCCAGTCGGACCTGAGCCTGGGATGTGTTCTGAGGTAGACTAAAGACTTTTTTACACGTCTTTGTTTGCAGCGAGTCTCGGCTTTTCACATCCTTGCCATTTAACGCTATGCTCGCATTAGTTACTGTAGGTAGTAGTTTTGCGGCCATCACTGCTATTAGTGGCTGTACTTTTTTTGCAAGGGCACAGAATGCATAAATAAGGCCATTTCCTTTTTTTTCCAGATATTGTTTCTGAAATTTGAAATTTAGTCGATTTTCTATATATACCCCCAGGTATTTATATATCCTAACTATTCCAAGGCTTGTTTCTCCCAGCTTGAATTGATATTGATGTCGTGGGCAATTCGTAATTGACATAGTTTTTGTTTTTGTGATGTTAATTTCCAGGTTGTTAGTCTTGGCAAACATTAGTAGCTCATTAAGTGCTCTTTGTAGGCCTATTCTGGTTAGACTAAGCAGGACTATGTCGTCAGCATATGAAAGATGCGTTATGGGCAGTGTAGCCAGGCGCGGAGGATGTGAATTAGCCTGGTCCAATCGTGGTGAGAGATCTGCCATAAATAGATTGAATAAATGGGGGGCTAATACACAGCCTTGTTTTAATCTGATATCTGTTTGTATCTTCCTGGACAATTTTGTACCATTTGCTATTTTCACACAGACCCACGTGCATGTGTACAATTGTATTATGGGTCGTAGTATTGTTTCCGGGAGACCCAATTTCTGCAATTTACTCCATAACAGACCACGATTCACACGGTCGAACGCAGCTTTAAAGTCTATGAAACATAGTTGTAGTTTTCTTTGCAGGCGTTTGCACTTATCTGCTATTGTGGCAAGGGCTAAAATATTTGTTGTTGTGCCACATCCTTTGTGAAATCCTGTTTGGTTGAATGGACTCAGCCCGTTTGTGTTGGACCATTCTACCAAGTCCTCCAGGATTAATGATTCATAATATTTGGCTTCGTCATCTTTTAGTGCAATTAGCCTGTAATTTGCCTGGTCCGACTTGTCACCTCCCTTGAAGATCGGGTTGATGATTGACCCTTTCCAGCTCGGGGGAAAGGTATTTGTTTTACCGATCTCATTATAAAGGCCCGCCAACGGAGTTGCCCAATAATCGGGATCACTCCTAAAGGTGGCCTGCGGGATGCCATTTGGGCCAGTAGCCCCGTCGTTGTGTCCCAATTTTATTATTCTAGATGTGTTTTCTATTGTGTGGTGTTGACTGGCCGGGGCTAATGGTAGAGCTAGAATGGTACTAAGGTCTTGTGGTCCAGATGAGTTCTTCCATGAGTGTTTAGGTCTCAGAGATGTCTAGTTATTGTCTGTTTTGCTTTTAAGGAATGATGCGAGGTCTTCAAATGTTTTACTTAAATGTACTGCCCATCCTGTCTCTGTTATGGAGACATTATTTATTACTTGTAATTTGTAACTTTGTCCAGAATATCTCCTGTTCTGTTTTCTGGTCCTTCCAGATTTGCTTTTCATATCGCTTCCTGATATTCTTTATGTTCTCCCAGGCTTAATTTGGGACTTTCGGCGTCTTGTTTTTCCTGACCGCCTTTCTCAGTTCTTTTCTAAGCAAATAGACTTTACTTGAAATGTTTACAATGTGCTTATTCCTTGTTTTCTGTGTATAATTGATTTTACATGCTTGAATTAATAATTTGTTGGTGAAAATGGACCAATTCACTGCTCAAATTATGCCATGAGTGATCTTTGTTTCAAATATTTTTTTGCTAGAAATGTTAGTTCTGGAAGTGTTTCTGCTGACCATTAAATAAGTTTCAAATTAGTTGTAATCAGATGGCCCGTCTCAATGGGGGCTGGCCGATGTTTTGGGTAGCTTATTTCTAATTCAAGTACCTGATATGAATGGTCACTTCGGGTTGAGTACTTGATAGTGTATTTCCCCACGTGGGCCAGCAATGGAAGCGTTAGGATTGTGTAGTCTAATATTGACTGGGTATGTGCACCCTGATAAGTCCATCGCGGAGGCGTGTCATCTTTTGTTCTACCATTTAGTACTCGCAAGCCGAGATGTTCCAAGGCTAAAACCAGCTTTTGTCCATTCCAATCATGTTGTTTTGTTGTCGAGGATGATTGTGAGGGAACTACCATAGCTCATTAGCCACTGTTAATTGCTCATCTTCATCCGGTGTATAAATTAAGTATGAATTAAACTTGAGTTATTATAATCTCCCAAGCTGGTTTTTCAAATCTGATTGAAGTGATTATCGACAGCAGTTTTTCACACTGTGAGTCTTTTTTTCTAGCATTTGGGCTCAAATAGACATTAATTAGTATGACTGTTGTTGTCGGCTATTTAAGCCCTTGGTCCATTTTATTTACTTGTAGGTCTGATGTCGTACTAGGTAGCTGTTCCGTTATAATATTTAGTGCCGTTGATATATATACTGCTAGGCTACCCTTTGGTCTTCCATATTTGTGTGTTCTAGTTGCCGTTACATAATGGTGTGTGTAGTTGGCCACTTCCTTGAACTCCGTCAACCATGTTTCTTGGAGTGCGATAATATCATAGTTCTCCTAATATGTCGGAAAAGGGTTGTCCTAAAGCTCTCTTTTGGCACGGCTATATTCCAGGATAGGAGCTTTAAGCTTTTATAGTTGGTGCTTTTTCTCTGTGTGGCAAGTCATTCTGTTTTCTGCCCATTTATAGCTGAGATCATCCAGTTCCAATTATTGGTATCTTGCTGTGATGTTTGTCTGTTCCTGATTTTTTCAGAAGTGCTTGTTTTTCCACTGGCATTTTGTAATACTGAGTACACTGGGGTGTTGTGTTCATCTATATTAGGTCTCCTAGGTGCATTTAGTAGAGGTGAGGGATAGCGTGGCTTCGATGGTCTTGCCATTGTAATACCCCAACCTTTGAACTGTTGTCTGGCATTCATTATTGAAGACACTATTTCCTCGTTTTTCCAAGTTGATAGGGTTTTTTCCATCTGGCTGTCTTCTTCTTGGGGAATGAATTTAATTGACAATACGTCTGTGGTGGTAAAATGCTTTAAAGTAGGATTTTCGCCAATTAGTCTCAGAATATTTCCTCTATTGAGGAGATCTTGCTGCCCCTGAGAGATGTAATGAGGTTTTAGTATAATCTGTTTATTCCAAGTGTTTTCTTGATTTATATCCAGTGTTATTGCTGTAGGGGCTGAGTGTTGTAATACCTCTCTGTGGTTAATCCCAACTCTACCATCTTTTCCTTCTGTGCATCTTCTTTTGATGGGCTTCTTTGCTCCATCTCAGGGCTGCCCTTAATTTGCTCTGTATTATTCCTAATATCAATTGGTCATTTCGCAACAATCAGATCCGGTACACATTTTATTTACTTCTGTCTTCCTTTGTTTTCTGCATGGATGTCATCTATGGTTGTACTGACAACTTCCTGCGTTCCTGGGTTCTCCTTGACTTGTGCGTCAAGTTTTCTGTTTTGTCCCCGATTCATATTTGTGTTGCGGTTGAAGCTTTCTTATTTTTGATTCCGATGGTTTGTTGTCAATAGATGCTGTTTGTGTTTGCAATAATTCTTGGTTTATCTGTATCATATCACTTGATTCATCTGTTTGTAGGCTGTGCCTTAATGAAGTCCACGAGGTGAGGTGTCCTTGTTTTTGCTCTTCCTCACCTATAATCATCTGTTCTGTATGCGTACTTTGAGTTTCTAGACTTGTTCGTAGTTTTTTTGTTTCAAAGATATGAAACCATCTCCTACTGGTGTTTGTGTCTTTTGTTGTATTCTGATTGTTCTTTCTAGATTTCCTTGCTCATTTCCTCTGTCGCTTGGTTTGCAAGCGTATTTCTGTATTACCTTGGCCATCTGGTAAGGCGGGAGGATGATTTACTTGGCCAATGTCATTATCTTCAATCCCTGTCCCTTCATTAATGATCTTGAGTGGGTCGGTTGTGAGCAATACCTTTGGTGGTTCTTTCACATGCTCACTGATGTGTTTGAGACCTGACCCTTTTTTGGAGGTCATTAACGAATCTGATGTAATCAATGCATTTGATTGACTGGCAAAAGAAGTTTGTTGATTTGACTTTAGTGTCTTCCTTGCATTATTTGTACGTTTTGTCCGGCAATCGCCAGTCATTTGCCTTTACTTTAAGATGCTTGTTAGAATTGCTGGCACATTACTCAGCTTATCGATTATTAGACCACCTACACAATCTTTGCCTGCTACTGTGTTTGTTTCTCGCTCCTTGATTATTAAGTCCGCCAATGTTTTCAATTTCGTATTGAGTCCTACAATATATGAGGCTATTATATTCATCAGATCAATCTGTGTGTCTAACTTATCCGATTGCATATTGAGTACTGTTATTGGGGTTTCTAGCACTTTTAACAGCAATGTGTATGCTGTCTGATGGTTCCCCTCTTTTGTTTCCGGTTGCCGGACCTCCTCCTCTTCTATCTTGTTCTTTTGCTTTATCTGCTGTTATTAGATTGTTCTGTGATAGGCTTATTTCAATGGAGCTAGTATGCAACTGCAATGTCGGATCTTGGTTGTTTCTCTTCTCATTATGGCTCATCTGGCTCTGAATTTAAATGGGCTGTTCCAGTGTACTTGATATTTCAATTATTGGCTGCGAATGTGTCCTTTTTCCATTTTGCTTGTTTCTTTACTCTTTCCATTCTCCGATTGATTAAGAGTTTTAGCTTCCAACACCTGAAGATGGTCAGTATTGCTTGATAGTAATATTGAGCGCGGCCATGAGTTGTTATGCTGCGTATTTGGAGACTGAGTGTTATCTGATGTTTCCAAATGTATTTCTTCTGACATTTGTTTAAATGAACCCACATTTAATAATGATTTTGGTGTGGATAGTCAGAAGCATGGACTTGTGCCTGTATCACTAACCGGCTGCTATTTGGCTGATCGTCGGTGGTGGAATTTTCATTGATTTTACTATCCTTCTGTGTGCTATTATTCTCCATGCTATTAGTTTTTGTTGTTAATAGCTTTTGTGGTGTCAATGGGTTCGGAAGCCCCTCTAGTTGTCCTGTTTCTGAAAAGATAGCTGTCGTTGGATCTTTTAGAAACATGAACTTCCTCTTAGGGTTTGATTTTCCAAATTTAGAATACTGTAAATGAATTAATGGGCTTGTCTTAACTTGAGCTGATTTTTTGGGAGATTCATCTATCTCCTTGGATTTCTTGGTACCATGTTTTGAGGTTTTTTGTGCCAGTTGCTCTCTGAGTCTCCCTGACCTCATTTTTGTAATTTTTTTATTTTTGATTGTAATGGTTTTGTTTCCGTTTGTTTTTCTTCTTTATACCCAATATTAAGCTCATTGGTCTACGATAATATAGTTATTGTAGTTATGCCCAGGGTTGCATTATTTTGAATTAATTTGAGTACAACTGGAGCACAGAGAGAGCAAGAGCAAAAACGAAAAGAAAGATGAGCAGGGTGACGAGGCTAAGAGGGTTAAGAGCTTTAAAAGATGCCGGCGCTGACAATGAGCCGGTAATGAGCCTCCCGCGACCCACAAAGACACACAGCACAACTAAGCTGACTGAGCTGTCTCTGCTAGGCAGTGGTATTGCTCACCTCGACCCCCCACCAGCTCAGCCACTCACCACCTCTCTGCCCGCTCTGCCTATGCAGCTCACCTGGCTCTTCCTGGCTCTGCTCAGCTCTGCTCCCTTTGTCAGCACTCGTGGCCAGGGAACGCACTGCACTGCCCTGCCGTGATGCAGCCGATTTTCTTCCGCGGCCGCAGCACAGCGGCCGCAACTACTGCACAGCTCTTGCTGCTTTGGGCTTTGGGGTTTTTTCAGGTTCCCTTCAGCTGTAACTTGCTGCACGCCTGCTGCTGCTGGTACACAGCTGGCCGCCCGCCTGCTTGCTCTACCTCACTGCCATGGAAGCGGAAACCACGTGCCAAAAAGCAGCAAGTATGCCATGGCTGGATGAATTGTACAATATAGATAGAAATAACTGAATTAGCAGAGGAGGTGTATGGGGAACGACAGCTCCCAGGTAGGCCTGTGTTTGTCTGGGGGAGCAGCCTGGCGACGAGCAATAGAAAGTTTGCCCTGACACCGTGGCCCGTGGGACAATTTCAGTGCTTTCATTGCAGCAGAGGTGTAGGGGGAACTACAACTCCCAGAGTAGCCTGTGTTTGTCTGGAGGAGGGGCCTGGGGATGAGCTATACAAAGTGCACTCTGATACTGCTCCCCATGAGACGTGCCTGGGCATGGCCTGTGCTAAGACCGGTCCAAGACCAGGCCTGTATGTGCCCGTCCGGCCCAAATGAGGCCGGCCCACCTCTCTTGACCTGAGGAGCCCTAGGATACGAGAACCATCGTAAGAGTCTCTGTCTCATTGGCCCCCAATAATGATTGGCTTTGGAGCCTTAAAGCTAATTTAAACATAGGCAAATGAAAGTTGTTTCAAAGTATGGCAGGAAAAAATAGAAAAACAGCAAATGCCATTATGAATGATGTTACCGATGCAATGGGTCCGATTAGCTCAGAGATTGCTGATATTGTGAAAGAGGTGACCGCCACAAAGAGTGCAGCTAATGAAGTCTTGTCCAATGTATTTGTGGATGCAATTAAAAACATTTATTGAGTATAAGTGAACAGGTATACCCAAAAATGTGTGATGTGACCACTGTGTCAACGAGTACTGACGGAATGAAACCGGCACAGTGTGTATCAAACATGGTCCTGGAAATAACAAAGCTATCATTAGGCCATGAACTAAGCCCACCCCAAGCAAAAGAGTGCAGACAACCATCTAGATCAATAAGCACCAAATCTAGCTTAAATACTGGAGCTTCCAGCTCACAAGGGGGGATAAGGCTACAGATATTGAAGATTCAGTATTTACTGATCATTCAAATAATACTAAAGCACTGCTATTTAAACATATGTAAAGTGGTCAACTAATGGAAGGATTTCAAGGGACACATATAAACACTCTATCAGCGTCTGGGGAGATTACAAACCCACAGCGACCAGGTGAAGTGATTATAAATAAAAAATATAATAAAATCAATTGCACTGAAGACATTACATCTGCTCCCAGACGCTACTCCTTATGTTATTATTCTGAAGGATGTCCCTAAATTGGAAACAAGTGTGGTGGAAAACTGGTGGGAACTGAAAAGTAAAGTTGTACACTGGATGGCAGCTAGAACTTGTAATATAAAATTTCTATATAACATAGCCTTATAGCCATAGCGGGCTAAACCGGATATTAAAGGCACGCTCAAGCGTTAAAGGCCCGAGCCGAAGGCGAGGGACTTTAACAAGGGAGCGGGACTTTAATAGCCGGTATAACCCAGCTATGAAGGGCTATAAGGCTATTAGAACATTCTGACACTAGAGGGCAGAATGTTCCAACAAATAAAACACAGGCCTCTCGGAGTTCGAGGGGTTTAAATTCCCTCGGGCCCCAAGAGACCTTTGAAAACAACATTGGAATGTTGCTTTGCAGGCCTTTACCGGCCTGTAAATTGTCTTCAATGGAGCTCCCAACATTCCAATGTTCTAATGGTAAATCGGATGAATTGTATTGGCGACTCAAGAAAATTAGGCCATGGTGACTTCGTTATTGCTAACTTTCGGCATCCAAATGATTTAAAGTCCCTTTTAGTCAAACTTGCTTGAAGATATCAGCCCTGAGGGGGAAGATTACAGCCGTTCCACTTGGCTAGTTCTATAAACCGCCAGCATTAGACATCCCCACTCAAAGGCCCTATACTGACAACCATGCAAACTAACCCCAAATGGAAGGAAGATGCTCAAGAATAACCACTTCGAATAGATTTGCCCCACTGTCCAGCTATAGCGAGATGGACTCACACTCGATAGATGCAAAGTTGGTTTTGGGTTATAGGGAATCTTTGGAAATGATAAACCAACGAGAAGGAAGGGCAGAGATTTTGTCTCACAGCTCTGAAACACAACAAATTAATAGTAACACATTTTGTTATTGGCTCCTGGAATGTGTCTGGAACTAAAAACAAAATAATGGGTAAGGAATGGTTGAGTATTATAAACACCTTACAGTTAGTGTGGTCATAAGAAACATGGGAAGTGGGTGTTTTTAACGTTGAAGGCTTTACTACTATTGTCACACCAGCAATGTCCTCGAATAGTGGGAGGGACAAGGGTGGCACGGAGGTGCTAATATCTAGAACAGTGCCAGTAACTATAAACAAAACTTATTCCATTTCCTGCATATTCAAATAGATGGAATTTAGGACTTTGTAATTATGAATTACTACAACAATATATTCAACATGACAAGAAATAAGGTCATCATTGACCTGGAGAATGATTCAGAAAGTTTTATGAGAGACTGCGAGGGTAGTTGTACATATTTATGGGTAGGAGATTTCAATGTTAGCATAAGCCCATTCTCATCAAGGGAGGTTTGTGGATATACCAATCAATCAGGTAGAGGTCAGTTGCAGTTCCTGCATGATTACCATGGAGAAGTAATAAATGAGCTTATATTTAAATACAAAAGTTTGGTGAACATAAACCCCCCCTTCAACCTTATAGTGGGACCAATATAGTTCTAATATAGATCATATTCTACTATTGGAAAATGAGTTGGAACTATTTACCTCATTTATTGTCGAATCAAATATTTTTAGTGATCAATTCCTCCTAAAATGAGTACTAAATATTAAAGATTGAGCTATTGAAAGACCCCAAATAGCAAAAGATATTGAAACATCAGGTAGTGATGGTATACACCTTATATGCCTTAAATGGACAGGGGTAAACAAAACTGTCTTCCGTGAAAGAATTGTAAAAGGGAAGTTAGAAGAGTGTATGGACTGCACATCATTAGATGCTGACCCAGGGGAGATAGTGGTAGACTTTACTAACATAACAAGAGCAATTGCTGATAATTTAAAAATGACTAACAAGGATATAAATTAAAAGCACTTAGGGTGGTTTGACCATCACTATACACGGACAAATCAAAATCTTAGAAAATCACTCCAGGTAACACCCAGAATTAAGGAAGAGATTAAAGTGTTAAGACATATCTATAAACAAACACTGGATAGGAGAAGCAAAGAATTGCAGGAACAAGCCTGAGCTAATCCGGAACAAGCTGCAGAAGCTAAAGATAGTCGGCTGCTCTGGAAAACCATTCACATGCCTTTTCTGAGGGATGAATCAGCACCTAATCAGCATTAGTTATTTCAGAAGATTGGATTAGCCACTTTGGAGGGATTTTTAACCCCAAGACTACAGGGGAGGCACGGCAGATAGAACCAATTCAACAACCTGTATTGCACTATCTAGAGACTGTAAATGTGGAGGAAATTAGCACTACAATTGAGATACGAGCAGCAGGAAAAGCACCTGGCCCTGATGGGGTTCCAGTGGGTGTGTATAAATCCCAGCTATCACTTTGGGCTCCTATCTTGACCCAAATTGGCAATGCAGCAGCACGTAGGTGTTCTCCTCTATCACGGTCAGAGAGCACAATAGTTCCAATCTTCAAGAAGGGTGATAAAGGGGGATGCAAAATGCTATCTCCCAATATCCTTCCTGGACAGATCTTCCGAGCATAGGGAGAGAATAATCTTGGAACAATTAGAAACCTGGGCTTTGAATAGTTCCCTGCTAAAAGAATCACAGTATGAGTTTAGAAGTGATGATGGGACAGTAAATCAAAGTATAAATTTGAATCTCCTCTTCAGCAAATATACAATAGTCAAAGAAGGGAATATGCATCTCTGTTTCATAGGTTTGAGCTGTGCCTTCAATTTTGTTGATCATGCAAAGTTGTGACAAACCAAGGAAACGATAGGTGCCCTTATGGGTACTATCTCACACCTTTCAAGGCTGTATGAGTCTTTGACAGCACATGTGCGATATGGCAGAAATGGGGAATGCACTCCTAGGATCAAGGTCAAAAGAGGTACCAGACAAGGGTGTGTTCTTGCCCTATTTTTGTTTTCCCAATACATAATTGGAGTAGACAAGGCCCTGCAAGAAGAAGATGCGTATGCACCAACAGTGGGTAAGCGGGTGACCCCTGTTCTTCTGTATGCAGACAAAGTGGTACTGTTATCTAGGATCGCAAATAGACTGAAAGTCTGATACGTTTATGGTGTACATTGAGGAGATAGATTTGAAGATAAATTTAGCAAAAACATTTACAATGGTATGCAGCATAGGGAAACCAAAGAAAAAACACATGGGCACCGTATTAATGGAAGATCATAATTTTATGTATCTGGGTATCTAATTCTTACGAGAGGCACAGTGGAGCCCCAGATAAGAAATCCAAAATTATGTTTACCAAAAAATAGTGAATAAACCAATAAGGCAAATGTTGCAACTGTATAAAAACAAATACTTGTCAGGGGAAACATATGGGGTGGCTTTATGGGGCATGGCAAATAATGCAGTACTGCAGACAAAAGAGAATCTCTTCCTACGCAGGTTGTTGGTAGTCCCGTAGACTACTGCACCCCATGTGATACATAAACTATTCGATGTAACTTATGTAGAGGATATGATACAGATAAACTCAATTCTCACCTGGCATAGCATCTGGAGTAAGGTAGGCACAAAGTTTCCTAAGCATATAATTGAAGATTGTCTAATACTTGGTCAGCATGCTAAAATACCTTGGCTAGATTTTTGTATTAGAGCTAAGAGAAACATTGTCTATAGAGAACTGTACCAGTATCTTGCAATACGGCAAGAAGGAGTTGAAAATGATCCTCATAGGAAAAAGAGAAGCTATAAGAGAGCATAGTGTTGGTAACTATTGTTTGAGAGGTACTGAACAAGGCATGCGAAAGTACCAGATCCCTGTAACCAATGTCCAAAACAGGGTTTATCTTGCACATTTATAATTAGGTATTATATATCAGATGGTTACTTTTTCTAAAATAAGGACCTGGAATGAGGAAAAATATAATTGTCCGTGTGATGGGAAAACGATGCAGTCTACTCTGCATTTTATTTTTGTCTGTTAGACAGACATTAGAATGCATTATTTGAAACCATTGTTCTTAGCAATGAAGTTTATTTATTATCTAGATGCTTTTGACAATATATGTCAAATAGAAAGCTTACGAGTATGTCATATGTGTCAATAGCAATTAGAAGGAGAAAGAGTATTACTCACCTTGAAACCCTAATTTATGAGGAGGAATAATATCAATAAGGCTGATTTGTTATTGACCATTTATATTGGATTGACTGATTTGTATGCACAACATTGCAATCCCAATTTGTATAGAACCTGGTAATGATGATGTACATTTTAATACTAATGAAATAAGAACTTGTTTCATTCCTAAAAATAGGACTATAAGTATTTCTGATCTAAGGTGTAATGTAAATGTACTGTATTTTAATAAATTGTATTTATATTATTTTAGAGACACATTTTAGTCTGACTAAGGATTATTATTGATTGACTGAACTGAATTAATATGCATAGGAAATATTGCAAATACTCACATATCAATACAACAGTTTGTTGTTTCACACTGTATGTCTCAATTTACTTTTTTGTTTACATAAACTCCCCATATAACAACCCTATAAGAGTGGATTTTAAAGATATGCCTCAAGAAGTTCAACCAAAAACTGATCATAAATACTAAAGTACAGTACCTCAAGCCAATAATTTGTCCAGTTACAATTCCTCCTGTCAGAAATATAGAGCTCCCTAATGCCATGGAACCCCTGAGGTGTTTCGGGGCAATCTCACCCAGGTATAGAGCTTGCACGACAATGCCGGTGCCTACAAACAAAAACATAGAAATAAGTTCACTACACATACATTCAAAAGTTAGAAATGTAGAATGTTATGCAAATATGTATGTTGCTGAAGAAAGAAAGGTATTTTTTATTCCACAACCCAATAACATTGCTCTATAAAAGCAATTTGGAAAGAACATTTCACTGATTATAAAAAGCGACTACTTTCCTGCCAAACTTTGAAAGGGAAAGCTATGAATGTGTACATTGAAGTCAGAAGCCACTTTCACATTGATTCTCTATACCTCTACACTCTAACTAATCAGAAAGAGGCATTACATTATTCTGTTTGGTTGTGATAGACATTAGCAGAATGTGGAGCAGAGACGAAGATACTCTTCATTCTCATTATTCTTATGTTTAATTTAGGAAGAAATTCCTGATGACATAATGTTATTGAGTTGAACTGGCGCTTGTCCTCGGGCTACTATATGTTTCCTTTTTATTGGATAGGAAGGCTGTGAACGTATTTCTGTGAGGTTTCCATAGCCTGGTGCTGTATGGGCCAGAGCCACTGTTTCTAGATTTGAAGGGTTCGGGCCAACCCTGATATGTCTACAATGTGGTATTGTACATCCAATTCAAAACAACATTGAGGGAAGCCATGTGTAAATATTTTCTTTTCCAACCTGGAGAATCCCCTTCCCATGTACCCCATCAAGTTTGGTTGTGTTTAGTTCCCTTTCTCATTCTGGAAAGGTGTTTCCTCCATTCTTTTGCAGGTGCAAATCTCCAACTATTTCCAGGGTGGGAAATGGTCTGGGAACTTTGTTAATGTTCAGAATGCTGGCACTGAAGTGCAAAAGCCATGCAAGAGTGCAAAATACAACCTATCAAAGAAAAGGACTGATAGTATCAACACCAATTTCTGCCCCTAAACGAGATTACATGTTCTAACTCAATTTATGCAAAACATCCATATGGTTCTGTGCGTTAAATAGATTATGAATATTGATAATTGCTCAGTATGCACCAACCTAAAGGTCCTAACAGTGGGCATGGGGGTATAATACAATGGCTAGAGCAGTGCAAATGACCTCCACAGGTTTCTGATTGATTCATGTATTAACAGTTTTATAAAGCATGCACATTATCTAATGAGTGGCAGAGAGCTCTACATAAGGGTGGTATTACAAGTGCGGTTAATGACAGATGATGAGGTTCTCCAGATGGGTGGTGGAATGGGATGCCACATTCAGAAAGCACTTCTCAAGAAGTATTGTACAAGTGTTTTTGTCTTCTCAAAGACTAGTATTTCAAGGAGAAGGGCATTGGTGCTCTTCAGTGGATGTTGGCCAGCTGAGATTACCAGTTTCTGGTTCAGATATTTAAGTGTCTCGAAGTGTAGTGCCTGTGAGATGACTTCTGGTTTGACAATACTCCCTGCAGGTCAATGAGATAACAATTGTTGAGTGGTGCGCAAACGTTTTCCATGTTGGGACCAAGCAGACAGCTGCATAAAGTGCTGCTTTGAGAAGTGAAAGGTGAATTTTGGGAATTCACTATAGTTGTGAATTACCATAGTCCAACCTCAAGAGCACAAGGGTATGAACTACTTCTCAGGAATCCAGTTTTGTTATCAAAGGTTTACTTGCACACAGGAGTTTATTTTATTTTATTTTATTTTATACAATTTATAACGCGCGCAAATACCCATAGGTGTCTCGGCGCTACGGACAGCGAGCATGAAACACGGTCTGTGGACTATTGGCTAAAAATCCATGTTTTTATCATTTTCCTGCAGGCAAGTAGGGTTGGGCAGGTCTTGATGTGGATGGGGGGAGAATTCCACAGTTTGGCGGTGGCGACGGTAAACCGTCTGTCACCTCATGAAGCTTTCTTAGTGCGCGAGATCCTCAACAAGTTCGCTGTAGATGACTGTAGCGATCTGTTGGGGGTGTAAGCACCAAGCACTTCCTTCAGGAACCTAGGTCCAGTATTACGCATGGCTTTATAAGCGATACAGAGGGCCTTGAATTTGATTCGGCTTCTTATAGGAAGCCAGTGAAACTGTTGCAGCACTTTTGCGATGGATTTGTACTTAGGGGTCCCTGATAGCATCCTAGCAGCTGAGTTCTGGACATTAATAAGGTACTGTCAAGGATCTTTCCAGCGCTGAGTGGGAGGAATGGTAAGAGTTTTTTTATCATCCTCAGAGTGTAGAATAATGATGAGACAACAGTGTTTACATGAGCTGCGAAGGATAACTTGTCGTCAAATATGACACCCAAGTTTCTGACCTTAGATACCGGGAGTGGAGGTGGTCCCAGTTTGGTAGGCCACCAGGTGGGGGGCCAAGCCGGGGATAGTTTGCCAAAATTCATTACCTCTGTTTTTTCATAGTTTAGCTTCAGGCAATTGTTAGTCATCCACATACTGATGGCCACCATTCCATCCTGAAAATTGGCCACGACTACTCCTCTATTGAGTTCGATATTAAACTGTGCATATCTTCTTCCAGAAGTAAGTGGGTGGATGAATGAAATTTAATGGCTCAGTAAGAGGAGGGCAGTGAGGAGAAGCCACAAGTTATCCAACCCTGTGAAAAAGTGAAGTGCTATTTAATACTTTGTTAATATTGAACTTCTGGTCGAGTCTTCTTTACCATTTCCTTTAGAACTTTTTGAAGTTGGTTCCGAAGCATCAGAGCCTGCTTCATCACTATTCCCATAAGTGTTCTACTTTTAAACAAACGTTCTTATGTTGGATACCAAGACCAATGCTTTGTATTTTAAGGACCACGTCCTGCATTAGAAGATATGGGAACTTTGATGATTAGCATTATAGCACCAATCGAACCCTGAAGGAAAATTAGCTCTATGAAAAATATTTTTGCAATCTTCTGACGAAGGACATGTTATGGGCTATACATTAGGAAGGGACCTTTTAAGAATTTAATTTATATCAAACAGCAATATATACATTTTGTATGGATATCAGCATTTATAAGCAAGCACTGGGCAAATGCAAACAACTTGTGCACATGTAACTGTTCTTGTATTAACTTTATTTCAAGAAATCACATACCTGCACATACGCCAATGAGGAATCTGCCAACGATCAGAAACTCAAACATTCCAGTCGGATAAGCTATTCCCATGAAAGTCATAGCAAGTAATGCTATTAAATTGTTCGCCAAAAGTGCTCCCTTTCTATAATAAAATAAATCAGGATTGATGACTTTACCCAGTTGTAATACATTTTTTCCAAGATGGTAGCAATTTTTGTAAATAATTTGACTGATGCAATTGATGAATGAATAAAATACTTCTTAGAACATATATGGGAGCACAGTTTTCTTTTTCTTTTTACTTAGTGAGATACAAATTTCAACAGGCTGATGGATACAAGAATAATCCAAATTTATAAGTGAGGAATAGGCGTTTCAGGTTGATGGATCCCATTTGAGATGCCATGCAAATACCACACGGTCTCAGTCATGCATCCTTTCATCCAGACCTCCTATCAATTAATACAAAGCAGGGTGGGCGCAGTGGATCTCTTTACCACTGCTCCAGGCATGTTGGTTCGATGTGTGCTTTGGTGTGCTTTAGTGGAGTTTAGGTTGTAGCAATATAATGAGGGTAGGAAAGGAAGGAGAGATAGGGGAGGTGGTGGAAAGTCTGGAAAGTTCCAGGAATGAAACATGTGTTCTGTGGAAAACATTCAGTTTGTCTTGAATATGTGAGCATAATATAGTAGGGGCAGGATCTGGGTATAAGTACTAACAAACCTGTAGGAAAATGGGTTCTTGTTGCAGTACCCCCCACACGTTTTACCTGGTTCTTGATGCAACTTTGACTGGGGTGAACTGGGTCCTTGCTAACCAGGTCCTCATTACCAGTGTTCGCTCCCAAAAACTGTGCCACAATTGGCACCACTTCAGCAATCCCTGTAAGTCCCTTGTAGATGGTACCCCTGGTACCTAGGGAATTGGGGCTGAAGAGGGTCCATTAGGCAGCAGCACATATTGTGCCCCCCTAGTGACCCCTCACCAACACCATGCAAACTGCCATTGCAGGCTGTTTGTCTTGGTGCAGAGGGACTGAAGAGTCGACATGGCACACAGACCTATGTGCCATGCCCACAGGCACTCTATGAGGTATAGGTAGGTCACCCATACTGCAGGGTGCACTATATCCCATGTGTAGACATATCTGCAAGAACAGATATGATCCCATAATATCTTGGACCGCAGTAGCCACAGTAGCAGTATGGGCACTGCCACACCTGCGTCCGACCACCTTATTACAAGTTGGGCGGTCGGACTGCCATAGGACCGCTGCAACCAGCAGAGATCAGAGATCCCTGGCAGTGTTATGGCGGTCTTGAGACCACAATATGCTTGGCGGTGCTGCTGCGGCATATTATGAGTTTCCTCTCCGCCCCGGTTTTCATGGCGGTGAACCTGCCATGAAAACTGTGGCATAGAGGAAACAAAGGGGGCACTAAAGGTCCCCCTGTTGCCTCAGGACCTTAGGGTGCATGCACCCCAGTTACTGCACGGCATGGACTGCACCAGTAATTGCAGTGCATGAACTGCCTTTGATGTTCCCATTGCGGAGCCTTTTTCATAGGCACTGCCGCGGGACTGGCAAAAAATCTCCCGCCAGAGATTTAAAAAGTTGTAATCTGGTGGGCGGTGTCAATACGGCTTTGGCGGTCTTCAAGAAGAGCAACAGCGTGGTGGTCCCACTCCAAGACCACCAAAGTCATAATTAGGCCCTTAGTCCATTCTTGGATATTGTAAGCGCACAGGGAAACCATAGAGGGTACATGGGCTGGATACATGTCATCATGAGTTTCCTAGCTACATGATGGCTACCGAACATATCTTCCTAATAGATCCTCACTGATGCAAGTGTTGGATCTATCAATAAATGCATACAGGAGACACCTTAGAGGGTCCCCTGAAAACCTACCAAGCACTGGTGTGATCTCTGACTAGTCTTAGCCAGCATGCTACCACCAAACATGTTTCTGACCTCATTTGGTGAGAGCCAGCACTCTCAGTGGCCAGGGACAAAGCCTGCTCTGGGAGGAGGTGCTTCACACCTGCCCAGGTTAGGACGCCTTCCACTGAGGGAAGCTTCAAAGGCGATGCCGCCTTTGAAATGCAACCCTGGCAGCTCCAGCTAGTGAATGATGCCAACCCCCCTGTCCTGCTCCATATTTGGCAAGAGGACAGGCGGGAAAAATAGTTAAATTAGGGGAAGGGCCCCATTCAGCTCGCACTACCCCTATGGTGGGGCAGGTAATGTGGAGCCCACTTTTCATTTCCCTCAGTCTTGGTTTGAGAGGGAATTGGCCATTAGGGTCAGGGTAGTGTCCCTTTCCACAGGAAGTGGTCACTTGGAGGCTGTAAACGCCCTACAGCTAGGTAGCCCATTGCCTACTACCTGCCACTCCCTTTAACCCCCTAAATTTAGTATTTAGGTGGTATCCCTGGACCTTGCAACTTAGATTCGATGGACACAGAGAAGTTAAGGACAAAGAAGAGCTGCTGACCCGAGGACTGAAGCCCTACTATAGAAGAGTGGTTCCAAACCCTGCCTGTTGCCGTACAGACTCGACAATCGTGGTGTGCTTTCTCATCCTGCAACTATGAGGCCTTCAAGAACCCCGGAACACCACCAGCCTTCGAAAAAGTGTTACCTTCCGATAAGCCTAACTGCTCACCCACACTACCACAAATAGAGCATTAGTATTATCTACTTTTGCCTCTGTATATCAATATAGGTCTCACTGGACCTGATACCATGTTTTTTGATGTGGAGTTTAGTTCACCTTGATCATTGGTATAGGCACTAACATTCTGATGCAATTTTCTAGTATTGAGATTAGTTAACTATGATCACCGACAACAGTCTTGATGTCCTAGTATCTGCCTCTGTTCGGAATGCATGCTCTTATGGTAAAGAATAGAATTCGGTTGCATCATCATTCGGTTCCAGTTCCAAACCGATGTCAGATGGACTCCGATCTCACCGACATAGGAATCGGGGCCAAAGAGTAGTCTGATTCCAAAGACCGCAATCTGTTAAAAAATGAACTATAGCTCCTGAAATATGTGTGCTTCTGCACCTTTGCAGAACTCAACAGGAGTATGACCCGGTTCAAAATGTATGTACATGAGAAGGGACCCTACCGATCCACTCAATAAGCTCTAAATAGATAACGTAACAGTTAGTCCTTGCTGGTGAGACACAGATATTTACATGTCTTTGCCCACCATTACCTCACTTATCTTTTTAAATGTACTTTGTTGTTTTTACTAAGCTTGGAGATTTCAGTGCTCTCCACAACCAGAGGATCAGTCTAAGCCAGACTCATTAGGGTGTAGGACTGAATCTGCAACACACATGGCAAATGGACGTTCACGATTACAAAAACACTCAGTCCAATACACAAATATTCAAACCTTTTGCAGTACTCAAATGACAGCGATTGACAGAGAATTGTGAGTACAAATTCAACTATATCTGGTGCTTTGATAATTGGGTTAGTGGGTGAGATTATGTCAAAAACATGACCAATAGATATTATGATTCATCAGAACACATAATAATTTTTCAGCGAGGAAACATCTTACCGGCCCAGCTTTACTGACAGAGCCCCTCCAATATTAGACCCGATGAGGCCACCAAGCGTAAATATGGAAACAATTATCGACCATACAAGAGTCAGCGAATTTTCATCCAACGTTTCTTGGTAGCGGTCTTCCCATGTTTCATTTATAAATGTCTGGATGTACTAAAAACAAAAGAATATGTTTTGTTATTTATATTGAGATGAAGACCTCACATCTAAGGTAGATGATAAGCCACCATTAATGTAGTCTGCATAAACTCTCCAATGTATAACTCACTGAAGGCCTCGATTACATAGTATCCATCTTTGCTTTGGACTTAAAGTAGGTTAAAATGGAATTAATGCAGAATACACCAGATGAACACATGATACTTGGTAAGGTTGTCTTTCCAGAATGGTAGCCTAAGTGCATGTTTATATACAGTTGTTCTAGACTATGATGTCATGTTTTCTTTGTATTGTTGTTCATGTTTTTTGGTACTTATGGTAGGACAATTAAAAAACATAAAACAAGCAAGTTTAAAATATTTAATTCAGCCATAATGGAATAGCGTACATTTTCTGTTGGGTGGGAATCACTTTTTTAAATATACTTAAAAATCTGCCCATATTTACTTAAACCAAAAGCAACTACAATACTTGTGTATTTATCACCATGATCATCTACATTTATTCGATCATCAAGATCATAAAAGTACAATAAAACAACATAAAAGCAACAATCATGATATCATAAAAGACCATACAGAATTAAAGCACTGGGTTTTAGCAGTAAAGTGCAAATTTCTTCTAGCAAGCATAGATAACCTCTGGGATGAGCTAGTGCTCATTTAGCAAACAAAATACTCGAGTCTTATACCTAAGCTACAGATACACTTTGCAAGCTAAAGGCGACAAAATATCATCAATTGTCTTCTCATTTGCAGGGAATGGTTTGAAACTTATAAATGATGTAGTAAAATGCCTCTGTCTTCCCGACTATTATCAATCCATTGTTTTAAGATGACATTCCTCCGGGTAGCCCCAGAACCTCTCAAGCCCCAATTTCCTCAGTGCTGACCTGACAGACATTTACCAAGGGATTTTATGAACAGTTTGGGAGGACATAAGCTCCCTTATAGGTTCATGGTAGCCACCTAGGGTGGAAGAAGTTCAAAGCCTGTGCCAATATTGGAATGGCCAGAGCTCAGCTTTCCTAGACATCTGCCTAAAGGCCATGTCAAGATACAGTAAGATCAAAGAGCTACAATGTGGAAGTGTGAAAAGGGACCTAATTAACCTGTCTTCTGCCACTGTTCATATATTAAATTTTCTGTACCCCTAGATCTCGGAGCCATATCAAACTGCCCCCAGGGCCTTAACATTATTAATCTCTCTTTTGAGTGGGTTTCATTAAAGACCTTCAGTAGTCTTGAGATATAGTCTAATAGAGAGCAATAGGATTTTTGAACCTGCATGGTCCAGTCCAAGCTTGGAGTTAATCTCAGATCCAAACAGTCAAAGTTATAAACCTGGTCTATGGGATCTGCGTTAACAAGCAGCTTACACTTTATGTTCTTACTTCTTGCATAACTAAATACCATCAATTTGTTTTTTGCACTATTAAGCTCCAATCCACAAACGTGGAAAAAATTGTTGGAATCATCCAGGAGCTGCTGTAGGCCTTTAAATGATTTTGAAATGTTCAGCATATATTCCGCAAAAAGTAAAGCGGCCTAAAATTTTGGGGGAGTCACAACCATCCCTGTCTAGCCACTTCATTACATCGTTAAGGTGCATTGAAAATAAGGAAGGGTCCAGAGGGCAGCCCTGCGCGGTAATATCTTTATGGGGTTGTTGAGTTGGCCCTGCTCCCCCCAACCCTTGAGTAATTTTCTTTGTGTAACTGCATGAGAATTGCCAGTAGATTGGAGGGGGGGTGAACATTTTATCTAACGCTCCCCACACCAGTGCTCTTGGGACTAGAGCAAAGGCAGCGTGGAGATCCATGATGGAGATAAAAAAGTAGACCCCGGTTGATTGTTCCGGCATTCCAGAAAATATAATTAAACCGGAAGATCTGATCAACTGTGCTAATGCCACATTTGAAACTCTGAGGTTGTGTTTTTTTTCCTTGGTCCAGTCAAAAGATGCACTGGCAAAATCTTCTGAGAGGCGTCTCTTAAACTAATCGGCCGGCAGTTACTTGGGACACTTTGTTTGTCTTTCTTAAAAATCTGGATAATTTCAGCTGTGAGCCAAGTGGGTGGAATCTTCATGCCCTTTAATACTGAATTTGTTAGATAAAGCCTCAGGACCCCAAGTGTCCAATTTGGCCTTAAAAGGCTAATTTGGGATCTGTCAGGGCCTGGCGCTTTTTCTATGGTTCACGCTTTTTCTTGATGTTTCTCAATGTTTGCTGCGAATGCTAGCTCAATGTCCACGCATGAAGGGTCTACAATGCAAGAGTACTAATTACAGAAGTGCAATGCCCAGTCCTGGGGCTGTACAAAGCATTCCACTGGTTTCCTCCCATCATTTCCTCTCATTGGAAAACATTCTATTATCTTTAGAGCACATGGTGAAGGTTAGCTCATCCTATGGAGCAGGGATACTAAAAGTACAGCACGGGGCAGAATGCGGCCTTCCTGACCTTTAATTGCGGCCCCCTGGTGAACAGTAGCACTGGGCTGCTGTTCACTTGACAGAGCAGGAGTGAACAGAAAGCTGTGAAACAAACGGGCATACTTTATTTGCACATTAACTAAAGTAATGGTAAAGAAGAAAAGAAAGTGTCGTAGAAAACTTATCTTTAGGAACACCTTTAGTTTTAAAGACATCTTGCACTAAACATGTAAAAACAAGGAAAAACTCTGCATACTCTAAAATGGTGTATTTTATCAGCATGTATTCACAGTATCTGCTACATGCAGATAAACACAAAGCACACAATACTGCAGCACTGAAACAATCATATGTTTGCATCCTCCTGAGGCTTGAGCCGGGAGTGACGCTACATTGCTGGACATATCTTGCTTATTTGCACAGTTTCCTTTAATCTTTAGTATTTTTTACCTGACTGCCTGTTTTTAGTGTTTACGTGGTGCTATTCCTGTCATCTTTTTTTAACCTCGAACACAGCGCAGAAGTGTAGAGACAGTGCCTGCGCTTCGCGCATGCGCACTGACACTGTGGGCTGCAGAGGGGGTGTGTGACGTACGGACCAATCACGCTGCACTAAGGGGCTTTTAACCACAGGCTGGCGCGAGCGCGCACCTCTGCATCCTCCTGAGGCTTGAGCCGGGAGTGACGCTACATTGCTGGACATATCTTGCTTATTTGCACAGTTTCCTTTAATCTTTAGTATTTTTTACCTGACTGCCTGTTTTTAGTGTTTACGTGGTGCTATTCCTGTCGTCTTTTTTTAACCTCGAACACCGCGCAGAAGTGTAGAGACAGTGCCTGCGCTTCGCGCATGCGCACTGACACTGTGGGCTGCAGAGGGGGTGTGTGACGTACGGACCAATCCCGCTGCACTAAGGGGCTTTTAACCACAGGTTGGCGCGAGCGCGCACCTCTGCATCCTCCTGAGGCTTGAGCCGGGAGTGACGCTACATTGCTGGACATATCTTGCTTATTTGCACAGTTTCCTTTAATCTTTAGTATTTTTTACCTGACTGCCTGTTTTTAGTGTTTACGTGGTGCTATTTCTGTCGTTTTTCTTAACCTCAAACACAGCGCAGAAGTGTAGAGACAGTGCCTGCGCTTCGCGCATGCGCACTGACACTGTGGGCTGCAGAGGGGGTGTGTGACGTACGGAGCAATCACGCTGCACTAAGGGGCTTTTAACCACAGGCTGGCGCGTGCACGCAATGGACGCGCGCAGCGGGTGCGGCGCCTGCGCGCCAAAGGCAAGCCTGTCTGCGCCCGTCCGCGCTCGTACCGCGCTCAGCGCCGGACACTCTGCTCGTCACCCCTCCCAGGGGAGAAGGATTTGGTCTAGAGACCAACTGCTCGATCTGTCCAACGTAAACTGCAAAAGGCCCACCTGCTTTTCATTGGATAGGTTGCTGACAGTAGGAGGAAGGCCTTCTAATTCGCAGTGTGGATCCTGCAAGTTCAATCTAAATAGTCCGGCCCTGATAAAAACCAATGACATTAACACTCAGAAGAAATGGCCGCGTGCTGATTCCCCGTGAAATGTCAACTGTGATCAACCAATTAAGGCAGCTTTGATCAACTGCAGATCACTCCCTAAGCATGCCGCTGAAATCTGGCTGCTTCTAAAAACTTCTAATTGGGATCTGCTATTTGTGACTGAAACTTGGTTGCGAGAAGGCTCAAACCCGGACATCTGTTTAGCCATCCCCATGGGCTACAGAATGCTCACAGCTAACAGAGCTGACAATAGACTTGGGGGAGGCCTGGCAATAATTCTAAGAGAGGACTGAGAAATTTCCCATAAGAAAATTGGAGAGCTAGGACCTATAGAGGCCATGTCCTTCCAAATTAAATTCTCCAATAATCATTCGATGGCAGGACTACTGATATACAGACCCCCTAACACCGCGACCTTCTATTGGCCACTACTATTTGACTGCATCGCTAATCTCTCGCTACGTTATTCCAACTTCACCGTGTTAGGAGATTTTAATGTACATATGGACATGGTTAACTGCCGCCAGCCTCCCTAGTAGGTGATGCTTTAAAAAGCTTAAACCTGCCACAAAAAGTAAAATCCCCGACTCATGCTGCTGAACACACCTTAGACCTTGTCTTCACCAATGACATAGCCATCATAGTGGAAAAGCCTATACCAGTAACTTGGTCGGACCACATGCTGGTCACGTTCAGGTTGGGACTGAAACGTCCTGTTAATCACAGTAGGCCAACTGTAGAAAATAGAAGAAATTGGAGGAAGGTCACTCTTGATTCAATGAGCAGTGAACTAGTCAATACTTCCCCGGCTCCCTCCGGGAATCCAACTCGGGATGCCTTCCTTTTTAATTCATGGCTGACCACAGCCCTTGATAAGATAGCCCCGATTAGACCTTGCAAAGTGCCTAGGAGTAGGCCCTCAGCACCTTGATTTAATACCGAACTCCGGATGGAAAAAAGCCATTGCAAAAGGTTGGAGCGAATCTGGAGAAAAGACTATGAAACTTCAGCTAAAGAGATTTATAAGTCGGCATTGAGGAAATTTCACACTTTAAAACGTAGGACCATGAGAGACTTTATGGCAAAACAAATTGTGGAGGCAGAAAACTCTCCTAAGGAGATCTTTAAGATAGTGGAGAGTTTCATGAAACCTCAGTCTCTAAAAAGTACGATCCCGACGTCTCTCTCGTTGTGTGAGGAACTGGCTTCGTTCTTCCACAATAAGATTATGACCATTTAGTCTACTTTTCCCATTACGGATAAGCAGGTCGTGGCGTCAGACGACATTTCAGGTAAATGGTCAGACTTTCGCCGGTTTGAGAAGGAAGTTTCCTTGATGGAATTAATGAAAATTAGGTCTGGTTGCCCTTCTGATCCCTGCCCGGCCAGAGTTCTTAAACTCCTAGCCCCTGTAGTTAATAACACCTTGAACAATCTCTGGAATACCTCCCTGGTTACAGGAATCTTTCCAACTGACTGGAAGAAAGCCTTGGTTCGTCCTATCGTAAAAAAAGAGGATGCAGATCCGACAGAGCTGAAAAATTTCAGACCTATCTCTCTGCTCCCGGCCCCAGCAAATATTTTGGAAAAAGAGGTCCAGAGGCAGCTCTCAGATTTTTTAGAATCCAATAATCATCTACACGACTCTCAGTCGGGCTTTAGGGCAGGTTACATCACCGAGACAGCTCTTCTAGAGGTGGCAGAGTCAATACGTGAAACGATGGATATTGGAAACTGCGCCATGCTCGTGCTACTAGATTTTTCGGCGGCATTTGACACGGTCTCCCATAAGATCCTTCTGAATAGGCTCCACCTATTAGGAGTTACAGGGACTGTGTTATGCTGGTTTCAGTCGTTTCTGGAAGACAGATCACAACAGGTCTTTCTCCATCCCCATGTCTCCAGTTCTAGAGCAATGCTACAAGGGGTCCCACAGGGCTCCGCATTGAGCCCGTCACTTTTTAATGTATATCTGGCCCCTCTGGCATCTATTGTGGAAGGATCGGGTGTCCGTGTCGTCTCGTATGCTGACGACACTCAACTTATTTTTTCCTTTAAAGAGCAGAGCAAGAATGCCTTCGCTAATTTCAGGAAGTGTCTTCTGAATATCTCATCATGGATGACAGATAACTGCCTGAAACTTAATACTGACAAGACAGAGATACTATTTTTTAATCAGCCTCTCCCCCCTCAATCTGAGCTCTGGTGGCCAGTAGAATTAAACCCTCCCCCAATTCCGGTCAACTCAGCTAGGAATCTAGGTTTTAGGTTTGACACCCAACTGACAGGTAAGGCCCAAATTTCGCACATCTCTTCTCAGTGCTTCTGGAAACTGAAGGCACTGCGCAGATGTCTTCACTTCCTCCCCATGGATTGCAGGAAGACAGTGGTGTATGCTCTCATCACCTCTCAGCTTGACTATGCCAATAGCCTCTTCATTGGTCTCCCTGAATATCTCATGAGGAGACTTCAATGTATCCAAAATGCGGCTGCCAGACTAATTAGAAATGTGCCCCTACGTTATCACATCACCCCCCATCTGCAAAGCCTGCATTGGCTGCCGGTGAGGAAGAGAGTGATGTTTAAGGTGCTGGTCTTAGCCCACAAAGCTCTAAGAGAGGTGGGCCCGCTTTATTTGAGGCGTAGGCTGCAGAAATACCAGAACGCCAGAACTCTCAGATCCAACAATCTGAACCTCCTGGTTATTCCGCGCTTTAGAAAAGCGAGGACGGGAGGACGTGCTTTCTCCGTGAGAACGGCGACTCTGTGGAATAATATGCCCAATTCCCTGCGTCAGATAAGGGCGGAACTACCTTTTAGGAAGGCCCTTAAAACGTGGCTGTTTGGCCTCTCTAGTACTGTTTAACCCTGTTGGCCTCTCTCTTGGACCTCCCTCACTGGATGGATGCTAGCGCCAGGACACCTCTGTTGGAGGTAGCTGTCGCGCTCTACAAATGCTAATAATAATAATAATAATATGTAGCACTAATACACAAGGGGCTCCAGGGGGAGACCCAACCATATACTCAAATAGTGGTATAAGAACCACGACTCGAGTCAAGACAGTGTCTAGAGGATGTGGAACCACTGGGACTCTAAGGAACCACCCAAGGTGAAAAGTCGGGACCCAATGGAGGACGGGTGCAGTGTGAGAACACGCCAGTGTGCTACATACAATTCTATGGGAGAGTCGCGGTTGCAATTTTAAAGTTTAAGGACCCTTCCTAGTGGATTACGAAGAAACCCTTCGGAACATAAAAGGTTGGGTGCCATCCCACCCGTGGATACTGAAATACCAGAGTTACCTATCCCTGGGAAGCCAGGTGCATTGGGTCGAAGTGGCTTCAGAAACCGCTGTCGTTCTCAATTGGAGTCTTCAAAGAAATGCCACTGCTGGACATAAGAAAAGTGTCCGGTGGAACCCACAGGTGGATTCTTGATGGAAGGAACCTGAAAGCAGAGGGGACGGAGTCTGGATCACTCAGGCGTTACAAGGGGCTCGGTAGACGAATGCCCACTGATGTTGGGTGCTTCAGGTGTGAAGATGGAGACCTTGACTCTACAGCTGCAGGGACCAGAAGACATCCAGCATGACCAGGAGCAGGGTACGAGCTGTCCCACAAAGGATGTCGAGTGCTGAGGGGTTGGTGTCCGGCGGGAGCACCAACAAGCCTTGGCAACGGCAACCCACGAAGAAGGTCAAAGAAGGTTACGGTCTGGCCCAGCAAGGACCAGGGGACTCACCACAGCAAGGGGAGCCAGGGAAGGCCATGGAGTAACCAGGGGAGCCCAAGAAAAGCAGTGTTGCCCCTCAAATGGACCCACAGGCCAAAGGCACAGGAGTCTCGAGGGGACCTCTAGCAGTTTCACAAAGTAACAGCTTGAAGAGCACAGACTGAACTGTTCCAATTTTTCAGGAAAATTCACCTCTCTTTCTTCTTCCACAGAACAGACAACAACAATAGTCTGGAGAGGAAGCGCAATACAGGACTGGAAAAAAAATCACCTTAAAGACACCCCTGCAGTCGATCCCACTGGAGGCGGTCACCATCGAGAAAGCAGTGATAAAGACTTTGGAAGACTAAGATCTTGGACCAGATTCCCATTCTTCAATCTTTCAAGGATGAACTACACTGTCTTCAACAACTTGGATCTGCCAAAGATATTATCATCAAACCAGAGGATAAGGGTGGCGCGACGTTCATTATGGAGTTATCAAGAGGTATGCTACCGACAACTTAAAGACAAAAGATAATATGAACGACTATGAGTGGACCTACCCCACATTACTCGCTACCATCAAAACCCTAGTGGATAATGGGAAGGACGCAAGTTGGACAACAAAAGGAGAAGTCGATTTTTTGGTACAAAGAGCTCCTATTTCTATATCTTACCGAAAATCCACAAATCCACAAGACCACCACCACGCAGACCCATTGTCTCCACAATAGGATCATTACTTCAACCGCTCCACCAATTTGTAGATTGGTTCCTATGTCCTATAGTAGCTGAGGTGCCATCCTACCTCCAAAGCACCACACATACTGAATGTACTCACAGGCATCGCTTTTGATCCTCAGATACACCTGATGGCCTCCTTAGACCTGGAATCTCTGTACACTAATATTCCACAGGACAACTCTCTACTAACTGTGAGTGAGCTTCTCAGTCTTATAACACAGGACAACATGACCCCCACCTCATTCATGATGGACTGTGCCACCATCGCTGTGAAAGAAAACTTCTTTCAGTTGCAAGAGCAGCTTTACTGGTAAGTTACTGGTACTTCGATGGGCAGTGCCTCTGCCCCGAGCATGACAAACCTTTATATGCACAGTTTCGAGTCTAAACACATCTACCCAACTGACAACCCACACTCCTCCAATCTCAAAGTATGGAGGAGATATATAGACGACATACTGGTGGTATGGGAAGGTACTGAAGAATCCCTCAAGACCTTCTCTGTCTGGCTTAACATAAGGAACCTACATCTGAGGTTCTCTTTCGAATTCAACAAGACATCCCTCTCCTTACTTGACCTATCCCTGTATTCCAAGGACGGAGGCATCTGCTCAGAATTGTACAGAAAACCTATTGCACGTAACTCTTTGTTAAGCTACAACAGCTTCCATCCACGTGCCCTTAGAAATAATTTGCCAGTGGGACAAATCTTAAAAATAAGGAGAAAATGCACTGAGATAACGAAATTCAAGGAGCATGCCCATACACTATGCACCCATCTGTCCCAGAGATCACACCCTGCCGATCTCATACACAAAGCAGAAAAGGGGGCAAGGAACAATAATAGAGAAGCCCTCCTTGAAACACACCCCAAATGCCCTATGGACAGACTTGTCTGTGTCAGCACATATAGTCATTTAACCAACCCCATTAAAAGATCAATAAATAGGAAATAGCCTATCCTCAACACGGGGGACAACCGGTTACCCAAACACCTTTTTGCTCCTAAACGCAGCAGGAACATTGGGGATATCTTGATACAAGCAAGACCAAAACAACCCCCTCCCGCTTTAAGCCAGAATACTCTATGGTCACTTTTGCTGGCTAAAGGCCACTATCGCTGTGCGTCTTGCTCGGTTTGCCCCTACACGATCCCAATACTAAGATAGATTTAGGCCTTACAACTCCAAGGGAGCTTTGGACTCTAACCAATTGCAACACAGAAGGGGTCATATATCTGCGCAGATGTCCCTGCACCTTGGTCTATGTGGGGATGACCACCCACAAGATCAGACAAAGAATAGTGGAATACAGCAGTTCAAAAAGATACAAGAAATACAACACTGAGCTGACTAGACACTACCCAGACGCAGGCCACACAGAAGATTCAATCAAATGGGTGGTCATAGACAAATCTCACTACCTCCTGACCATGGGCACTCATGAGCTGGTCCTGTTCCAGAGGGAAACAGCGGTGGATCTTCAGGCTCCTCTGTGATGAAAAGGGGTTGAATGATGAGATCCACTGGACCAGTTTGGGACAGTAGCAACACACCAGACACCTACACCTCACATCAACATATGTATACTGACTTCGCCGGGCAGACCACTTGATCGGAGGCACGCTTGGTCATCTATACCCTGGCCTACCCCTGCCCCAACCAAGCAATACGACCTCTCTTTACTGTAGCGTCCACATTCCCTACCGGGAACATTGATTTCATGCCTCCCTCTTTACTTGAATCAGTCGCATCTCACTCTTTAAATAAGCTTCCTTGCCTTTCTGGTTTTCTGAGATAGTCCCTTTTCTCTCTAAACACGACATGACATCTGATGTTCCTGTACATGGAACGAATGCGGGCATATCACCATCCCTCATTTACATAGCCCACTTGATCCAAGGAAGACTTGATCCTCGATAATCCATCTTAGTCCCTTCTCTCTAAACAGGACACGTCATCTGATGTTCCTGTGCACTACACAAATGCAGGCACTACATCAGCCCTCATTTTCATAGCCCTCAGATCTTGGGACTACGTGTCCCGTAGGGCCGAGTGCTTTTGACATCCCGACCGGAGCCACACCAGGAGCGTGGTACCCTCTTTTATCCAGCTCTCGCCGGGACACCCTTTTCTCCCCAGACACGGACTTCATAGAGGTAAGCCCATATGTTTACTTTTCCTTCACTGGACACCGGAGGCCGATGCTCGCACATGAGCCGCTGTCTCCATTTGAGACGGGCATGCTCTCTCCCTTTAATACAATGCTCTGCTAGCACCCTACCTGGCCCAGGACCTGTATTCACATGGCAGGCTCTTGTTAAACTACTATCAACTCTCCCTTGAAATCCTTTTAGTGCCCCCCTCCACAAAACTACCTATTTTCTTCCCGGATAGATCTTTTTTTAAACATGTTTTATTGAATTTTTCCCAATATAGCATCATACATATAAAAAACAAATGTACTCGTATTATTCTTCAGTCTTCTTGATACCTTCGATTATGAGTGCATCGTTAGGGTTCTCAGACCACATGTCAAACATTTCTTGTAGCAGTTACAGTCCTGTGTATTATTGCTGACATTCTGAGTCATGCAGCGACATTCGCTGTTAAATCACTTAACACAGATACATCGGTGCTCGAGGGCCTATGAAGATGAAGGGGCTATATGAGCTATTTAACTTCCCCCCTCCCCACACTCCCTCCCATCCCTTTAACTCAGCTAGCCCTGGCCCTCCCCCTGTCCCGGGGCAGTGCCCCTATTATCGAAATAACCCTCTCTCAGGTAAAGCATGTGCAGACACTCTATCTTTATGTTGGGGCTCGATATCCGACATACATGCCTATATTATGTTCTCTGAGTGGTCATATGAGAGGAAGCGGAGGGACAGGTGTGTGACTTGACCAGCGGGGGTAGGGGGGTCCCCCTATTTGTCCTGCGCTACAGGGACTGGCACAGGCGCTAGTATTTTTTCGAAGGCTTCCAGATTGGTGTCCCATTCCATGGAAATTACTTTTTTACGCAGCCCGCGTGCCTCCTCCCGCCTGATTGTCTTACTTTCTGCGCCACCCCATTGTACCACCTCCCTGTGCCAACCACATAGTGGTGGAGGCTTAGCTGATTTCCACCGCATGGTGATGGCACGTGTAGCCATGAGCAGAGCCAGGTCTACGAATCGTAGTTGCACTTTCAGTGTTTTAGTGCATCTGGTGAGACCTAACAGGCAATTCCCGGCTGTTCTCGGCACCAGGATGTCCACTGACGATGCTATAATCGCCACCACCTCTGTCCAATACTCAGCAAGTACCGGGCATAACCATAGCATGTGGATCAGGTCCGCTGCTTCTGTCTTGCATCTAGGGCAACAGTGTTGTGTATGTGGGAACATAGACTGCAGCCTGCGCGGTGTAAGGTATGCCCTCTGTATGACCATGTATTGGATACATTTGAATTTGGCATTTCGTGGAATTTTCCAGGGATATTCTAGGATCGAGCCCCACTCTTTATCAGTTAATTCTTTGTCTAAATCCCTAGTCCATTTAGCGAGCAGCTCCGTCAGGGTGGTGCCGGTATGCGTTTTAATACTTTTATATAACCATTTGATGAGATGCCGGCTATTGCCCATGAGATGTATCATATGAACCAGTTTGTGTTGAGCAGGGGCTTCCCTGTGCGGGGCCCAGTGTTTCTTCACGTAGTGAAGAACCGCAGAGTGTGTGAGATATAGTTTGTCTGTGACCTCATTATGTCTAGTGAAATTACCATGATTCATGAGGGTGCCGTCATCAACCAATGCACCCACCGTGGTTACCCCACCCTCAATCCAGGCCTGTATTCTCCATTTAGTAAGTAGGGGTAGGTATCCCCAGCAATGGCATGTTGTCAGAGTAGGGGGGGCAGCTGCGCGTGTAGCGTATAGATTGTTTCCAGTATGTGAGTGCAGTGCATAGAAGTGACGGGGCGGTGGAAGGTATGGTGACCCGGGGCAGCAAGAGTGTGTGTAGTGCACCTCGCTCTAGTTCCCGGGTTGTATAGCCAATTTCGAGCAGATTCCACTCTGCCAGCCAGAATGACAGCCATTGTAATTGGCTCGCATAGCAATAGGCGTGGAAATCCGGGACGCCCAGCCCTCCCTTATCTGTATTCAGCTGTAGTTTAGTCAGTCCCACTCTAAGACGGCCGCTGCCCCAGATTAAATCTGTCAACATCTTGTTCAGGGAGGCAAATATGTCTGTTGGGAACAATACTGGCAAATTTGCAAAGAAGTATAGCAGGCAGGGCAGGACTACCATTTTTGTGATCGCCACTCTACCCATGACTCTACCCATATGTGTGCTATTGCCCAGTCGGATTCCCTTCTGTTCCGCCTGTAGCCGTAACCTAAGTGCTAAGGGCTCCAAGGCTAGCACAAACAGAAGAGGGGACAATGGGCAGCTCTGTCGGGTGGCCCTGCCAATGGGGTACTCTCGTGAAATGTGTCTGCCTGTACGAGTTCAATTTTAAGATAGATGTGGGAGTTACCTGCCCCATCAGTCTTTACCCAGCTGGCTGCATAGCTCTCTAAAACGATATACAATAAACGTAGTTGTCCACGCATGTGAAGTCAATATATTGTATAATACTATATTTAAAATAGTGGTGTTAGCAGTCTAAATTTCAGTATACGCCCGGACTGTCCACCCAACCTCTAATTTCAAAAACCAATAGACTGCCATGTTTGCCATTATACTACAACTGTAATTTTAGGAAAGTCTTTTGTTTGCATAGGTTTGTGGATAAGGATGAGCAGTACAGAATTGTGATGAGTAGTGCTATTTTCTCCTTTTTGGTTCTCTCACCCATAGCTGTGCGACAAGTGGTGTCACCTATCTGGCTGGAGAGTGGGATCTTTACGTCACCAAATCGGTAACATGACGTCAGAGATTGATGAAGCAAGCGACAACTTTGCATGCCTAAATTAGTTTGATATGAATTTCTTTCTGTATACCCAGCAGGACAGAACCACTTAGATATGCAAAATATTTTTGGTTGGTTTAGTTGAGCTAGACGGGGGACCCACAACAAACACGGGCCATCGCCAAATCTGATAGGCTACTGAATCTTGGTGGCCAGTGTATTTATATAGTTTGTTCTCAATCTTTTGTTTCTGACAGTGCACAGTGACTATTTACTTAGTCCTGAAGAATGCCCCTAAACCTCGAGTGGAGTTACCTTAGGGCAGCAACATTTTGACCTACTGTAGGGGTATATTTGCTGATAAGTCCTCTCCTTTTTTAACCCTGTCCCAGGGGACTACAACATATAGGTCATTTGGCCTTCTGTAGACAGTTTTATTTTGCAACCTTTACTTATTTGCACTCTGACCCTCACCACTCCTCTACCTCTTCACATGAGTTTCCCTTACAAAACAACTCAGCTCCTCTTCAATTTTAGAGAGTTGTAGCCCACACCAGTGAACTTGTGGCCTTGGTGTGAGGAGATAACCCAATGATGAAGCATGTCACCTCTGGGTGAGTGAGTGTTCTTGTCCTGAACGAGGTTCTACTATGCACAATAGTTGGAACACTTTGTCACACACTTAGACTGCAACATGTTTGTGGACAGTCACTCTTCACTCTTAGTCTTTTGAGACTTACTTTTTGTGAGGCTTTTACATATAACTAAGCCATGTTTGGGTAGTATGGCATATAGGGCTGTGTGCCATGTTGACTCCTTGGTTTTCTCTCCATCAAGAGATGCAGCCTACAGTGGCAAAGTGCATAGTCTTGGTGAGGGGTCCCTAGGGTGGCACAACCAGTGCTGCAGCCCCAGAGGACCCTCTTCAGCACCCATGCACTAGGTGATAGGGGTACCATTTAGTAGGGACTTATAGGGGAAGCTAAAGTTGTGCCAATCGAGATACAGTGTTGGGAAGGAGATCTGGCACTGGGTCCCTGGTTAGAAGGGACCCAGTGCACTTACAGTTCGAAATCACATCAGGCAAGAGGTGGGGGCTAACAATGTAAAAAGAGGCACTTTCCTACAACCACAGACACCAACTCTTCAGTACACTTTTGGACCTATGGACACTCTGCCAGAAAGAAGGACTGCTGTGCTGATGATAGGACGGACACTCTGCTGGACAGCTGTTCTGAAGGAACTGCTGCCCTGCTGTGGTGACCTTCTGCCAGCTACCCTCTAGCCTGGGTGAGAAGGATTGGGCCTGCATCTCTTGAACCCAGAACCCAGAGTCACTCCATGGCCAAGTTGGATGGCCTCCTGATCTGAAGCCTCAGGGACACAACAGGCTTTCTACAACCTTGCACCTGCACCTGGACTCTGCCGTCTGTGAGTATATTCTGCCACGTGGTGCCACCCCAGTCCTGGACCCTTGGAAGTGAGCCTGCATTGCTTGCTTGCCTCTGTACATCCAGCGGAATCAACTCATCTGCTCTGCTACATAGCGTGAACACGAGTAGAACCAACACATCGCAGCTACTGCGTGGATTGGAAACATTGCAGAGACCCACATCATCATCACAACCTCCTTCAGAGCTGCTGCGATGCATCCTCGGCAAAAGCCTTCACATCCCTAATTGACAGCAGCCTCTACTATGGTGTTAAATCCCACATCGCTCCTCGGAACAGATGCATTGCCCCAACTGCACAACACATCCTCAATGTCGGACTGCGCATCACAAGCCCGCATTGACAGGATCTTCAGCAAAGACACAGGACCTTGCACTGCAGCCTAGCCACATATCGGAGCTGACACATTGCTTAAGCTGCACGATGCATCTTCGAAACGGATCCTTGCAACGATCCTCAAACCAGGATTTAGGGGAACTCTGTTCATAGGTCTAAATGGGTCCCTGTAGCCAGCCTGTGCTCCATCTCGGTCGATCTAAATTTGCGAATTTGTGCCAGTCCACTGCATACAGATATTCGCAGGAGATGCTTTTTGCTTTTTGGCACTAATTTCACTAAAATCTTTAGAATTGCATTGCTCCAGTTCTACTGACTTGATTTTTGCCCTTTTGGTCTTGTTTTATTCCAATGTTCTAACTTGGTGTGTGATATTTTTTGTGTAGTTTTTTTACTTTATTACTGTTTGAAGTGTTGCACAAATACTTTACACATTGTCTCTAAGTTAAGCCCGACTGCACTGTGCCAAGTTACCAGAGAGTTGAGCATAGGTCAATTTGGGATTGACTTGTGCCTCTCACTCACACTGACAAGGATCGTTATTGCTGCTTGACTAGGGCTCGCACCCCAGTCAACCAACAAACCAATTTCTTACATAAATCAATACTGAAATTCAAATCCAGTCCCAAGCACAATAGGATTACACATGGACAGTTAGGAAACCATCTTTGTTTGAGTATGCAAAGTCAGGAGCTCAAGGTGCACTGCAAGAAGTCAAGAACTGGTAGTAATCTCACACAATTTTCACACTTGTCTTTTGTGCTGACTAAGAAAAAAGATTATATTTACGTAAAGAAATTAAAAATAACATGACCTCAATGCAACAAGAGCATAAAATGAACATATTAAAATCATACTAGATGGATCAATACATATAACAGACCTAAATGCAAAATCATCAAACAGCACAGATAACACTATTTATAACCAGATAATTTCTTTTAAACCTGGATAGAGAAGAAATATTCTTTAGATGTTTAAGAGTGGAATCCTTACCTGCATTTTCTGGTAACCGTCACTTTTAGGGCCTGATTCTCAAACTGCACTCTGTAGTACATTTTGTGGTACTATAAAATGTGCTACAAATTGCTATTCACAAACTTCATGCAGAGTTTTACTACTCTGCACTGCCTATACTTATTTACATGTGTGGATTTCTCCGCCCCAACTACAAATTCTCCGCACATGTAAGTATACGTTTTTGTAGTAAATGTGGGAAGGACTGAAAAGAGTGGGTTGGAAAAGGGGCAGACTTACTACGAAAGGGATGGGATTAGGAAAGAATAAGAGTGCTTTAGAGTTGTCTAGGGAGGGACTTCACCCACCCACACGAGTAATCCAATTAAATTACTCTGGGGATGGAGATTTGTAACTTACACTTTTGAAGTATGTTACCACTCAAAGGGGCCGATTCACAGAACTAATCTGAAATAAAATTTTAAACTTACTACTTTTGGTATTCACAGAAGGCATTTAGTAGTAGTAAAGTTAGGGCTCCTAACTTTACTACTACTAAATGCCTTTTGTGAATAACGAAAGTCGTAAAGTTAGGATTCTGTCTCAGTTTAGTAGTAGTAAAGTTTGGAGTCCTAACTTTACTACTACTAAATGCCTTCTGTGAATACCAAAAGTAGTACGTTTAGGATTTTATCTCAGATTAGTTCTGTGATCGGCCCCTAAGTTTGTGAATGCTGGAAGTAGTAAACTTCCTACAAAGAGTAAACTTACTAAAAAGTGTAATTTCCCTTTGCTAACCTGACTCTAAGTGCCTAGCCAGCAAATCTGACTTTAAAGTTATTTAATATTTTGAGTTCAGAATTGGAACGTGACCTCAAGATTCTATCAGGTTCATGACAGGTAATCATTTTAGATAAATAGCCTGCTTTTAAAGGTTCAGTCAAATTTTTCACAGCTCGTGATTGCATTTGAAAATCCTCAATATGCTAGCATGGTGCTTTCCATCGCTGAGTTAACTGACATTTGCTAGATGTATGAAGGACCGGATTCCAAACTAGACACTGTTTTTGTTTAACTCTGCAATGTGGCCAACTCCTTGTGTGAGCTGCTTCAGATGCATTTATCTGGGACAATTTGCATTAACATTAATGAGACAGGATTCCCTCTGGTAATCCATATGAATGACTGCAGATGCAGATGCAGGGATTGTTGCCTATGAGCGACAGCAGATATCCAGGTCTGCATTCGCATTTGTAAAATGCATCCTTGCAGCCTCTGTCTCTATGTGAAGTGACATTAAGGAGAGCATGCAGCAGTCCCCGATTTTAGAAGGTGGTATTCACATATTGGGAGGGGTCATTCCCAGATAGCATCTACTTCACAAATGAATGGCATCCTTTTGAGGTGTCACTATTCTATCAACTGTGAAGTCAGAGAAGCAAAAAACTTCACAGACATCCAACACAGCTCAAAATCACAATGTTGTTGGACCTCACCGAGCTCATTAGCATACTCCCCAATAGCACCTCACTCTCATCCTGGGACTCATCCTGGTGGCCTTCCTCACTTGGAGACGCCCCAGCACCCAAGCAATGTGCCAAAAACGTGGGCGTAACAATCGATGACAAACTATTCATGCAGGTCCATGTACGAACACTATGTGGAGAAAGCTTCGCCACCCGGAAACTTCTAAAAAGGCTATTTCCATGGATCCCCTTGGAAAGCAGGCAGACAGTCACACAGGCCCTGCTGGTCAGTAGACTGGACTATGGAAATGCTCTTTTTGTAGGCATGCCAGACTACCTCTTCAAACGACTACAGTTAGTGCAAAAGGCTGCAGCCAAACTAGTGTTGAACAAAGACAAATACAGTTCAGCGAAAGAATGCCTTAAACAACTTCACTGGCTGCCCATGCGTCAAAGAGCAAGCTTCAATCTCCTTGCACATGCCCATAAAACACTCCACGACACAGGCCCCAAGATCTTCTAGAATAAAATACGCTTCTACACTCCCTCCAGATCACTAAGATCACAACACCATCCACTCGCCGAAAAGAAAAGGATAAAAAAGTCCAGATCAGGAGGCCGCACCTTTTCGTATCTCGCAGCACGGCACTGGAACAAGCTTCCAGTCGATCTCAGGCTGACTAAAGAATATCACATTTTCAGGAGAAAACTTAAAACACACCTATTCCCCAAAGACTGATTTCTGATCCACTAATCACGCAGACCGTACACATCACCACAGTCCTTAGCATCGTGATATCTCAAGGGATGAATGTTGCGCTCTATAAATAAATAAATAAATAATTTGTCACTCTACAACACAGAGCACACTAAGGCAACACACATCCAACACCCCACAGTTTGCATGTTTAAAAGGGCACTGTGGACCCTATCAAGACTATACTATCAATTACCTGAGACGAATAGTCTAAGACAGACAATGCATACACCAGTTTTCCCAGGTGGCATGTACAACAAATGGTAAAAGTCTCAGACTTCAAGTAGCAAATCCTACTAACTAAAATAACACACAAACAGCTAAATGTACAAGTAAAAGCAGCAAATTATCCACACCCATGCAACTGATTATCAAAGTAAAACAACCAGAAATCATATTACATCCTGTGTTGGAGTACTCGAGACCAGGGAGCAAATGTACCCAAAGCCTGTCAGCATTGAGAGGTTATTCTATTGGCAGAATGCAGGTTAAAATCACTACAATTCTTTCATGTTTTTCATCTAACAATTCAAGATTTGAGTCTTTCATCCTTTCACTTTTTTCTCTGCTAGCATATGTTTCACTAAAGACAGTTTTTAATTGTGACAATAGTAGAACGCCATTAACACTGCACATTAAACTAATTGCAACTCTTAAAACTTAGCTTTTCAGTGTACAGCATACACATTTTTTACGAGAGCTGAGTCACTCTTACTGAAACAAAATTGAATTTGTTCGACATTTGTACTGCTCATATAAAAGGGAATGGAGCAAGTGCAACGCAAACCGTAGGGAAAGCTAATTACACACAATGTTGACCTATTTACAGAGTAACACAAGCAAACAACGTGTCTTCTCTTTTCAAACTTGTTAGGTCCTTAGCCGTTAAGGATGAGCTAGAATTTCTTGCTTAACGTATTTAGAAAGAATACGTATTTTAAAATTGTAATGTTAAATTATTTCTAAGGATAGATGTTATTTATCTTTAATGGCCACACAGTGGTTTCATCCATTTTTTCCTAGCTTACAAATCTTTCTGTAAAGTGACCTGGGCAAAATCTGTTCGCTCCACTCTGTATTACACAAGTAGCAAAAATGGTACAAAGGGGAAACGTGTTTTTTGCATTTATGCGCAACTCTATACTTCAGCGTGTGCTTGTGCATTTGCTTTCTTGTTTCTTTTTAATTGTAGTTTTGTCTGTAACCAGTAGATGGCAGCTAGATACTGTGTAGTCATCTACGTTCTTCATAAGTAACTTTGATTGTATCTCTTTCCGGGAGGGAGGTATTTGTCGGAGGCTGATACAGGCTACATCCAGAATCCCACCTTGCTGTTTCAATACTCCCTCTATCGGCTGAAACGTGCACTTAAGGATCATTACCCTGACTTCCCAGTGGAGCCCCCCACACTCCAGTCGCTTCAGCTGCTATTGGTCACCCCAACTAAGAAAAAGTTAATTACCAAGCCTTATAAGGCAGTGCAGGGGGAGGCGGTGAGTGGGTCTGATGTTAGTTTAGAGTGCTGGAATGCTATATTGGATTCTCCGATTCCTCCACGGGACTGGGAACACATCTGTCCTCTGAAGGGTTGCCTTTCCCCCAATGGTAATCTTCGTATTATACACTTTAAATTCATACATCAAATATATCATACTCCTATTAGGGTATATAGAATGGGACTGCGGGAGTCAGATCAATGCAGGCGCTGTGGCATGTCGCAGGCTGATTTTCTCCACCTGGCATGGCAGTGTGATTGTGTGCATAAATACTGGGAGGGTGTCGTTGCTCGCATACATACCATGATAGGACTTGTTTTGCAGTGTACGCCTTTGGAATGTTTGCTCGGCCATGCACCCCAGCTGAAGGCCGCTCTGGGTAGGTTTGTTAGGGTGGCTCTCTTGCTTACCAAACGACGTATTCTGTTTACTTGGGACAGCAAACGGTCACCTAAAGTTGATGAGTGGATTAAGGACCTTGTGTTCTGTCGCGAACAGTTGGAGTTGTATGCAGAGGAATTGCCTGTGTCGTCTAAGCCTAAAGACATCTGGTCGCCATTAAGAGACTATTTATTACTACAGATACATGACGATACTGCATAAATTGCTTGCTTCTGTATACTGGCATGTATTCGGATTTCTTGGATTTGGGGGCATTGTTACTATGGAGTGGGGCCCAAAGAATGCGTGTTATGTAATATCTGATCTCAACATGTACCTTTACAAGTTTGTTTATATTGTTTTTGGTTCACCGCTGCTTGCTGCAGTGGTATGTTTGTACGATGCTGTGAAAATCTAATAAACAGACTTTTTAAAAAAAAGTAACTTTGATTGTGCTGACCGCAAGCACTGCTTTTTTTAAATCGAAAAATATAAAGAACTTGTTTGATTTAATTTGTTGTCAGCCTCATCTCTTATCAAATCATTTAGCTAATGCTCTTAAAACAGTCAAGCGTGTATATCTTCCACTTGCATCAAAAGAGAGTTCAATAATTTACCAGTGGAATAAATGGTAAGGCAATACAGAAGTGACAAAAAAAATCTCAATGAAACAAACCACAGCTAAAGTAAAGGTAGCTTTATTATCAAAATCTAAAACACCCTTTAACTGACCCGTTAGGATTAAATGAGGAAATCTTAACCCACACCCGCTATCAAATTCCACACACTCCAAAGGACCCTATGATCAGCCCAGCTCCCCTACGCCGTGGTCCCCCGCATCAAGAAGACCACATCGGGAGGCCGCTCCTTTTCCTTCCGCGCGGCCAGAGCCTGGAACGACCTTTCGTTCCACCTCAGACAGATAACATCGCTCCCCATCTTCGCAAGAAGCCTCAAAACCTGGCTCTTCGACAGACCCCCTCCTCGATGGACTGGAACCTGCGAACACCCCACATACCCCCCAGTGCCTTGAGACCCTTATGAGTGAGTAATCGCGCTTAACAAACACCTGATTTGATTTGATTTGAAAAACATGACACGCCCTGCCTTTTGTGAACTAAAAAACAAAACCTAAATACATAAAAACACATTTATCTGAGAATTACACTGTATCCATATCAAAGGTAAAATGTAATTTCACATCATCTGTGGAGTCATGCCAAGCCCATTATGAGGTCACAGTGAGGGTAAATTGTGGGTTTATTGGAGGACGTGTGAGTTATGGTTTGTGCAGATGATAACTGGTGAATTTCATGGGGTTTTAGATGTTGATGAAATATAACACCACTTTAATTGTGTTTTTCAGCCAACATAAATACATGTATATTTATATTAGAATCCCACAGATAAAGTGAAGCTATAGTTGCTGAAGGAAAACTTACTGATGTTGGGGCAAGCCATAATACACACCCTCATGCAAACAAAACCCCACCCCAAATGCAATGCTCATGGCATCACAATCTTTATTCCACTTAACATCGTAATGTCATTAAATAACCCATTTCCAAACAAAGAAATTATACTGTGTCAGTAGTAGTCATCTATAATTTCAACGTTAAGGTGACATGTAATGTCACCAGTGACGTCATCTATGCCATTTTTGTTGTCATCTGAGACATTGTGGTGCGGTCATGAACGTTGCATTTGAGGTGCCAATTATGCTTTGGTGCAAACATGAACTATGCAGCATTTTTTTAAGGCATTCACATTCGAGCAATACATCTTTTAAATACAGTTACATAGAGAAATCTCACGCATTCATATATGTAGACACCCTTCTATAAATCTCCACAGTTTCTGGTTTACTAGTAAGAAAATATGTGGGTGACACAGATAAAACCAAATAAAAATATATATTGAATTTATTCAAAACTGAAGAAAAAAAATCAACATATTTTTTTTTCTACTTACCAGAGTAGGGGCATTGATAACTGAAACATTGAACCCATATTGAAAGCTACCTCCGATGCCCACTGCAAAGGCAGCTAATAAGAGGTTTTTGGTCGGAACCTATGGAAATAAATGAAAAAATACTTTACCTTTAGCAAAATATAAACAAATAGCCTTAACACTTCAGAAAAAACAACAATTTCAGGATTTCGAAAATGCTTATCGCATTTCTGCTCATGGGACACTTTTGAAAATGCAGTCATTGTTGGATTATTTGAGTCTGCCATTTTTATGAAAAACGTGGTTTTCAGATGTTCACTGGTGCAACCTCACCTCCTCACGCACCAGTCCACTTTTGTGGGCCACACTGTTTCCGTGCTGTTATAAGGCTTGGCGAAGGGCATATCGAAAATACACGAAAGTGAGATTAGCAAAGTACAATGCCAGGAGATTAGATTATAGTAGCCGAGTGCGGAAAACCAGGGGAAAGGATTGCTTTAAATCATTCATTCAAAATACATTGGGGTATATTATCTAGCCCTATCGCCACCACAACGTCACTTTTTGTGACGTTGTGGTGGCGATAGGGTCAGCTCCGTATTATCAAGGCAGCGTTTAGCCACTTAACGTGGTTTAAAGCCACGTTAAGTGGCTAAACGCTGCCTTGATAATGGTGCCCCTTTCACGCTAAATTTAGCGTGAAAGGGGCATGCAATGGGTGTTCCACCACAACACCCATTGAATTCGACGCTGCCACCTATTATCAAGGGTGGCGATAATAGGTGGCAGCGCCGAATTTAAGACCAGGAAAATCCTGGTATTAAGATGGCGAAAAGAGGAGAAATGCTTTATTTCTCCTCTTTTTTGCTTTTTCCATGTGTGCTGCCTTGTGCAGCACACATGGAAAAAGAAAAAGCAAAATGCCATGGTTTGTTTATATACAGGAAGGTGTCCCTTCCTGTACATAAACAAACCTTTTTTAAAAATGACATTTTGTAACTTACATGTGTGCTGCATGAAGCAGCACACACGTAAGTTACAAACTGGCATTTTAGGTTGTTTATGTGCAGGAAGGGACACCTTCCTGTACATGAACAAACCTCAGTGCTTGCAGACACGTTCCCCCTGCGCCTAGTGCCATCGCAGGGGGAAACAGAAGGCTGCACCATATCCTTGATAATATGGTGCAGCCTCGCATTTCCGAAGTAGCGGAGAGAGGCGTAAAGCCAAGAAGGCCAACGCCTCTCTCCGCCACTTCCTTGCTAATATGCCTCTTTTTCAGTTTCACTAAAACCACCATTTCAGCAAAGCTCACAGCATCAGGGCAGGAAACAGAAAAAAAAAACAGCACGGCATCTGGGCTCAAAAGTGGAAACTGACGTAAAGGAAACGGGCAAGATGGGAGTACAATTGAAAACTGCAAACTGCTTCTGCAACCAAATGAAAAATATTCCTTCGAAAATATATCATTGCGTTATGCTAGGCATGTTTATTTCACTGTGCACGGTAAAAGAAATTCCTTGGGGGCATATTCTCAAGGATCTATTGCCGATTTATTGGCACTTTAGCGCCGCAAAAGTGGTGATAGATTTGTCGCACTAATCTCAAGCTGGTGCAAACTGCCATTATCCCCAGTTTTCCAGCATTAGCTGCCGCAAAAAACATCGCCACGGATGAGAGCGACAACTAACTCTAATCATATGCAGAGTAGGCTTTCCCACACAAAAAAAATGCGAAAACACCACTGCGCGACATTCACAACGACCAGTTAGATCTGCGATGCAAACTAAAAACAGGCGATAGGCGCGTTAGCAGCAGGGATCTAACACCTACATTTTACTGGTGTTAAGCAGGACGACAACCTGCAGTATGAAAGGGAGCCCAGCCCAGAGCCTCATCTGAAGACCAACACATGACATGGAGCCACTGATCATGCAGCTCGGAGACCCAAGAGGGCCACAACACTCACCTCCACCATCCCAGCCCCCACCCCCCCAGACTACCACCCAGGCAGCGCAGAACAAGACAGCTGACCTTCTGAAAATGGCATGGCCCCTCAGCCACATAATTGCAGAATTTTGGGGAGAGGTGGGAACCAAGTATGTCTGAAGGAGGCAAGTCACCCATGAACAACAATGTACACAATACCAAGTGTGGCAGTGATATGCAGAGCACACACATGTCCATGTGGACATATACTGCTGGTGTTTGTAGTGTCTTGGACAGTGGATGTAACCATATTACTTCAGGCATTGGGGAAGACCTCGGTCATGTAGCTCTGTCGTCGTCCCCTGTAAGCGTAAGTGGAGTAGGCTGGTCAGGCGTTTGCCAGTCCCGCATAGGAGTGTGAATAAATAGGCCAGGGCTCTGGGCGTGGTTCGCTTCCGGGATGGCCAACTCGTCTGCCAGGGCTGCGCACCTCACCCTGCCACAAGTCCTCCGCCTTGACCACCAGTCTCCTCAGCCGATCGCTGGCCTCCGTGACAAAGGCACCCAGCGGCACCGCATGGCGGAGTCATGTGTGTGCCGACTACTGCCTTTGGCCTACACTGTGGCAGCAGGTCCCCCAATTCAAATTCAGTCTTGATTTATCCATGGTAGACTCCAGTAGGCCACAGTCATTGCTTCCAGTGCGGCCTGCCCGGACGACGCATCACTGCAGGCTGCGCACCCGCTGAGCCCTTCAGGTGCCACTAACTCTGTGCAGCTCAAGGTAACGCCACATGGCTGTGGGCCCTTGCTGACTGCTGCCTCCGGCCTACACTGCAGTCAGCAGGGCTCAGAAATCAGATCCAATCCTGACCTGCAAGGACACGCCATCACCGCTGGTTGCGCACCCGCTGAGCTCATCAGGTGCCACTAACTCTGTGCAGCTCAAGTCAACCCCACGTGGCTGTGGGCCATTGCTGACCGCTGCCTCCGGCCTACACTGCAGTCAGCAGGGCTCACAATTCGAATCCAGTCTTGATTTATTCATGGCGCAGGCCGGTAGGCAACAGACATTGCTCCCAATGCGGCCCGCCCGGACAACGCATCATCGCGGGCTGCGCACACGCTGAGCTCTTCAGGTGCCACTAACTCTGTGCACCACAAGTCATGGACCCTTCATGTTTGAATCTTCTGTGTGTGATTCCATTTCTGCTGCCCCTACCTCAGTGCACTGCAAGTCATGGACCCCTTATGATTGAATCTGTGTGTGTGATCCGAAGATCACTGTTCTAGTTGTTGCCAGCACCAACCACTCCCTGAGGGCTGGCTCACTCTCACCCCACACCCATCCAGCACAGGCGTCACTGGACATGTGACCCTGGTAATAAAAAGGGGCCAGGTGCACGTGCCCGTAGCCGGTCCCACTATCTATCCAAGTGTGTCCATGTGGTCTTTATGTATCCATGATAGCCCCGGGCCCTACCACATTACACTGTGCTGTGGACAGCAGACGCAACCATGTCACCTCCGGCAGTGGCTAAGACCTTGGACAAGTAGCTGTGTCGCCCCCCCGTAACTTTAGCAGAGTGGGCTGGGCCTGCGTATGCCAGTTCAGCATAGGGGAGTCAAGAATTTTCCCAGACCTCTGGGTGTGGTTCAGTTCTTGCCTGGACAAGGAAGTAACTAATGCGTGTGCCTCTGTTGTAGTGTCGGCGCCACCCTGCCCGCAATTGACAATGTTGCAATCTAGCATGCAGCCTGAGGGTGGGCTCGCATGAACGGAGAAATGATGGAGCGCAAGACCGCTCGGGGTCTTGGCTCATACATGGCAAGTGTTGTGTGTATCTGTCATGCCGCAGCATGAGCAAAATACCTAGCCCTACTCGCAGCGCGAGTCCAGCCACGCATCTGTGTCTGCCATATCCTTACCATAGGCCTACACTCACGTGGCCGACCACCTTCAATGGCCAACATCACAGTGTCGTTGTCAGGCTTGTGGACATGCGCAGACGGGCATGACAATGGTGTGCCGTAGGTGTGCAAGTGATACAACCACGCTGTGCACACAAGTAAATGGGCTCAGGGGGAGGGAGGAGCAGCAGTGAGGTAATGTAAGACACAGTGATGCTGCACATTTGCCACATGCAAGACATGTCAAACGTGAATCCCAAAGTCACACACATACCCCCCCACCCCCAACAAGGCACCTCACAGTTCCTGAATGCAAGCAGATGACAAACCAACACTAGGGATGAAAGCTCCTTTGTCTGAACTATCAGGCGGAAGCACATCTGCACCTCCGACCTCGGAATTGCATGTGCCCGGCACCCGTGACAGATACTATAGCAGCTGATGCCGACTCCCACACTACGCACAGCCAGACGAGAGACCACCGTATACACACCCTACACATAGGAGTCCTTGCTCGAAGTTATCTTGCATGGAATGGCCTTCACACTTACTCCCACACCATCCCAGGCACACTAAAACAACTCATTGATCCGAGATGTGGCATTTCATCCACAGAACAGGCGCAGGTCAGAATAGTGCCCCTTCAACAAGAGCCACTAATGCAATGGCAGAACATCCCGGACACATGCACAACCTCTGTCACATGGAACTGTAACGTGCACAAATGCTGCATTTACTGGGGGCTCTGCCATTGGCAGTGTTGCGAATCAGTTACCGGCTAAGCTTCCGCGTTGCCAACGTCACCTCCATTCAGCCTTTGTTGCATTGTCGATCGTGTTTATTCGAGTGGTCCATGGACGTCTGCCTATCCAACAGGACGGTAGCTGAACTGGATTTTGACATGTGTGTGCGCCCCCTGTTGGCCCACGACCAGGAGTGTCACCGTGATACCGGTTTATGGGATGCCTTGATACTTGGCATACATGCTGGCAGCTGGACCCGGGAGATTGCACAAATCCTCGTGTGCAGTGACCACATTGAACCGCTGCCCTATTGGGCTGTACTGCTAATTGGTGTAAGGGGGTGGACGCAGCACATCTGTCCGGGCCTACTAATGGATTGCCTCGCCGTCCTGTTTGATGAAGTCAACAACGACCTCATGTTGGAAATGTTAGCCTACGAAGCTGCAATCGCTTCCATGGACGAGTAACTAAGTACCTGCAGCCACAACAGATTGGAACCCATTGCACATGTCCCAACACCTTGTTGCATCTTGGAGATCTGGTCACATATCTCACAATAACAGTGGACATGGCTGCTTCCGCTTGGACTCCGAATACATGAGGGGACAACAACGCTACTTAAAACTCACCTGTGAAAGGTGAGGCATTCCCCCAGAGTGGACAGCGGTCCTTGGCAACATTCCTCATTCTGACATACTGCTGCACTGGTCTGCATGTTGTGGCACTTATCTTGCCCGTACTGACACTCATATGCTAATAAAGTCTACGCAAATTCACTTGCATTCATCTGTGATGAGTGTTGATTTGAATGACAATGTGTGTCTCAATGCCTATCTGGGTCACGGCCATACATGCACATTGATAGCATTACCCAGGGAGTACCTTTTTGTGGAATCACTGCCCCTACATTCATCCATACTTTCATTCTTGATTGATCATGGCCAAGACACATCTGTGTTAATTAGAATGTTTTATTCACATTCAGTGGAGTGTTGAAGATGGACCAGTACAGGGCCATGCAAACCCCACTTTACATTGTTGGCCCGTAAAGGGCTAGCCGGAGTCCTTTTGGGATTGACAAGTTCATAGGGAGTGGGAGACTACAGTCCACAGTGTGATTGCTGTGTCATTGGTAACCAAACCAAATATGGCAGTCCATGCCGGGGTCCAAGGTGAGTGTCGCTGAGTGTATAGGGGGACAGTGGAAGGTGTTATTCCAGGGTATGATGCAGAGGGCAGAACCAAGCTTAAACCGGCCATATGGCGGAGATGAATGCTACCACTTCATTCTTGCCACTAAGCCAGATTCACAATCATCTTCGTACTCTAATGTGTCAGGTGCCTCACATGCTGGTGGTGGTGTTTTGTCTGCATCACTGTGTGGCAGTGACACATCCGGGGACGGAGGTGAAAATTCTGCCGCACTGTGTGGCACTGACACTTCAGGGGGCGGAGATGTAGATGTAGTAGTAGCACCAGCATTCATACGCACCAGGCCTTGTGGTGGCAATGCCATGATGAAGATTTGCAGGGCATGGAAGATCACAGCTACATCTCGCTGGTGTGCAGCCATGGCAAACATTCTTTCCGCCTGCATCCGCTCCAAGCTCTCCATCATTCTCCTTATGTGTTCCAACTCACGGATGACATCGCTGGAGTCACTCTGACTAGACAGTTGTTCTTGGCTCAGAGTCATCACTCCAGGGACTTAGACACCCACATATGGCATCAAGTTTGGCTGCCATGAGGTCGAACCCCATCCGCAGCTGGTCAGACTTCTCCTCCTGGCACCCTAACACACGGCGTTGGAAGGCCATGTGTTGGTCGTGGGGGTCCTAGGAGACATCCGTGGTGGTGGGTATTTCCTGCTGTGTCGTGTGTCCAGGGGATGGTGTCTCATTGATGCAGCTGGGCTGCCCTGCTCCTGGAGGTGGGGTGCCAGAGCAGTCCATGAGCTGTTGAAGTGCGTCGATGTAGATGTTGGGGAGGTCCTCTTCATCATCAGTGCTGTGTTGTTGGGTCTGCTCTGCAGGAGGTGTTGATTCTCCCTCTGCAATGTGAAGGGGAGATGCAGATTGACATTGTGTTCACAAGTATGTTCACGCATTGTACAAGTTTACTGTCAGACTGCATGACAATGTACATTGTGAATGCTTGTGAGGAGACGCCTATTTGAAGCGGGACAGTTGACATTTCAACACCATCAGGGATGTGAGGTTGTACTTGTACATTGTCATCTCACAGTTTCGAGCTATGCCAAATGCGAATGGCCATTTTCTACACACAAGCGGCAGCAGTTGTGTTCTCTGTTCTGTTGTGAAAGTGTTGCAGTTTGTACCAAATTGTTGTCAATGTTGGGGTGCTCCGATTCTTATGTGTGTGTGCTTCATTGTGGGCGAGTTGCCCCTTCAGCTCTGATTTGGCTGGCCCTTATCCCTTTCAGGCGGTGTGCCTTTCACTTCAGTGCTTATGCAGTGGTGAGATGTTGCTGACTTGGGTAACTTGGGCTCTTGGTCGGAGTTGTGGATTTTGTGCATGGTTTGTCTGCAGATGTGCAGTACTTAATTGCGCATGTTTGCCATTGTGCCCATCTCCCTCCGTCCCACCAGTCCCTGGTTGTTACTCACCCTGTTGCTGTTGGCTCGGGTCATGTTGTGCAGTGTCCGGTCCCCCAACTCCTGCCACCGTCTCCCCAATGATCTTCCCAGGCTGGTCCTCCGTGGGGCTTGTGGGGTTCTGGTTGTCCTCTGTGCTTGCTCCGACTACCTCCATGGTGCTTCGCAGGTTTTTGTGTCTTGTTTGTGTTTTTAGTTGCCGCTTTTATAGTGATTCTGGCTGCCTGACTTGTGGGACTTGCAGGCCTGGTGCTGCTTCCCGCTGGAATTTTTATCGAAGTTGTGTCCATCGCAAGTTTTTTCATGTTCGGGTTTAGATTTTTATCTCTGTCCAGGTGATTTTATGTTGGACATTTGACGCGTTATCTGGAAACTATTGCATGTTACCGCCATGTTGTGAATCCGACGTTGAAACAGAGTTATTTTCCCGCGATGGACGGTGATATGGGAAATTGCATTAACCTATTTTGGCGATGATTATCGCACGTTCTTGAGAATATCCCCCTTGGTCTTTTAGCGCCCTGCTAATATAGTAAGACGGGAGTTACCAGCCTTTCAGAAGTGCAAGTTGTCAAAGAATACTGCATTTCCGGTGAAATACTAGGGAAAAGCATGCAGAATCTGGAAAATTCTCCTTCCTGGATATTCTTCCCAAAAATGCAGATTGTGCGTCCATCCCCTCCCAGCCCTCTGAAATACCTAAATGCCCAGATTATGGGGACAAGAAGGAATAATGGCAAAAAACTTCAGGGCAGAAATGGTCATTTATTCCATCTGGCATTTATCGGGGCGAGGTGGGGCCATTACATAGCTTTTTGAGGGCAGCCGACTAGCACCTCTGTCTCCAGCTCCCCAAATGTCATGGCAGCAGGCATAGCGGGGGCAAAAGGGATGAGAGAGAATGATACGAAGAGAGAGAATGAATCTATGGAAAGAAAGAGAGAGAAATGGAGTGGGGCTGGTTTGTACATTTTTGCCAGGTCTGCCTTTAGCTCCCAGATCGGCTCTAGCTACAATTTTGTGTTGCCATAATGTAGGCCTTGGACGTGAGACGAGAATTTCTCCAGCTCACCATTGAAAGGTTAATATATCTAAGAAATCCATTTTAACTGTCACTAGTGGATAGAATAAAAACAGGATAATAAATGTTCATGTGCATTAAATGGTGCAACTTCATGTAACAACTAACCATCAATTTGTAAAGAAGGGGTGTATGGGCCATTGGCGACCACTCACTTAGACCTTGGATAACATCCCCTTTAGAGTGCATTTTACAGCAAAGAGTTTAAAACTCTAGCAAAATAGCTGTAGGTTTCGAAAGTAATGTTCAAGTGGAACTAAATGTTCCAATTAGTAGCAAGCTGCTCAGTGTGCTAGTCAGTACTTAAGGTGAAACTATGGCATTTTGGGGCCAGGGGGGCCTACTGGCACTTATTGTTTTCTTTTCAGACATTCTCAAGAGTAGATTTACCACTTGGCCGGTTTTATACCGACATGACCAGAATGTTACCGTCCCAGCCAGTATAAAGATTAGAAAAATCACCCAAAGCTGCTATTTTTCTCCTTATCAGTAACATGCTTTAAACAGTAAATGTTTCTGCTTCTGAGCAGAGCTTTGGTCACTATGTTACAAATTAAGTTCTGGGTTGCTGGTGCTTTACAAATGGGAGCAAAATGCAGTAGAAAGCCAAATTCTAAATGCGCCTCAAATAGGTCACGGAGCATTACTTGGCCAGTGCAGTGTAATCGTTGTTGTTTACTAACTAATCAAATATTTTGTGAGGTCCTTGGAGATCGTTGGTTTTCTATCTCTTTGTTGAAACTTCCCTTGGGCACGAGCGGTTTAATTTTGCCGAACCCTTTGTGAAGTCTCGGGTTCAGCTATGCAAACAACCGTAATGGGCACAGAGGGAGCACAACATGGTGTCAGCAAAACACTTTGATCACAATTTACTTCTGGGAACAAAACCGACATGAACAATGCTTTCCATCTCGTCGTATATTTGAGGTGTGATGTTGGGCCCTAGGACCACATGATGTTAAATGACTGACGCAGACACTAGGTAGTAGGGTACTGTAACTGGGCTCAGGGCACGTGCGCCAAGCCCCTTTTATCAGCAGGGTCACCTGAGCGGTGATGCCTGTGGGAGGTGGGTGTAAAGTGTGGGTTAGCACTAGGCAAAACACTAGAACGTGTCCAGTCGAACACTACATGAGGTTACTACCCGTGCAAGGAATTATAGAGTAATTATAGAATTATAGCCACAAGTGTCACCTGACCGGTGACACTTGTGGCGGGTGGGTGTAAAGTGTGGGTTAGGTCTAGGCAAAACACTAGAACGTGTCCAGCCGGTCACTACATCCCTCCCAAACTTTAATGAAAAGAAACAAACAAAAGTCAAAGCTGTAAGAAAACAAATAAACAATACACATCACCAAATGAGTCTCTTCAGGCCGTCAGCCAGGCAGCGCTGGAGCTTTGGACCGCATGGTCGGGATGCTTTAGTCCGCCTTGGAAATGTATTTCAGACCGGCCTGGTCTAGCGGTGTTGGAGTCTATTTACAAAGTTCAAGTATCGGTGCATCTGGACTGGTGGTGGAGTCCACTCTGGAGATCTTGCAGGCGCTCAAGGTCCGGTCGATGACAAACCTAAGCTGTTGGGGATGATCTTGGTGTATGAGGCCTTCCCTTGGAGGAGAAGTTCTTGATTGTCTTTCTAGCTCCTGATAGCCGAGCAACTTCGCCTCTCTCGCCTGGACTCCTCTCTCACTGGAGCCTCTTGGAGGGCTTTCCTGCTGGGCTGCATTGGGACCATGTGGGCTTCGTGTAAGCCGCACAAAGGTGTCGCAGAGGAATTGCCAACAGGACTCACAGACAAGCCGCTCATGTAGCCGCAGAGGGTGGTGTCTCTGTCTAGATGTTCTCGCCGTCAGGACTCAGGTTCTGTGCCGTCTTCTGATGACCAGTCTTCGACTGGGACCTCCATGCTTCTCGTGCCCGTCATGGAGCTGCTGCCGATGCATCTCTCCTATTCGGATTCCCCTCTCACAGGAACTCCGTCGGGGCCCTTGCCCCTGGATTGCCAACTGACCACGTGGGCTATGCAGGCCTTTTCGTAGGCCGCACTGAGGGGTCACTGCGAACTCCCAACAGGGCCAATGCCAAGTCTTGTGTAACCCCCAGGGTAGACATTCCAATGGTTGGGTATGCTCTACTTCGGCAGGCTTAAGGTTGGCAGGGGTTCCTGGGTGGCTCACCTTGTAGAACTCCGGTTGTCTGGAGTGTGGGGATCCACTCTGGTTGTGCAATACTCCTTGGTGATGATGCATCTGGATGACGTGACAAAACAGTGATTTTCCTTCCGTTGGGCAACAGGCGGCGATCTATTGCCTTAGGTGACCTTGTGGAGTGAGGAGGACTAGAGGGACTTCGCAGCCCGTGTCTTCATCTTGCTGAGGCTGTTCTTCACCCGTGGCATCTGCGGTGAGGGGCAGGGATGCCATCCGAATTGGACTGCTGATGCTAGGGACTGGACGGTCGCGCTGGGAAACGTTGGATTGAGACACGGTTCGCGCTGGCTGCGGCTTACATTTGGTTCTCCCATTGGACTGTCTCCTGGGACGTCGGTCTGGCTTTTGGACTGGACGGTCGCACTGGGAAGCGCTGGAGAGAGACACGGTTCGTGCTAGCTGCGGCTTACATTTGGTTCTCCCATTGGGCTATCTCCAGGGACATCGGTCTGGCTTGATGGCTGTCTGGTGTCTCTGGGTCCGCTCATCTTGTGGTGGTCTGAGTCCTCTGTCCTGTCGCTCTACTCCTTTTTCTCCTGCATGCCTGCGGTGGTTGTCTGCCCTGTGGTGTCGAGCCACTGCTCTTTCTTCCTTCACAGAGTGGCATCCTGCCACTCTCTTTTCCTCCTTCGAACAGGTCCTCACTTGCCACATGTCTAATGTTTACGCCACATGGACATGGTCTTCACAGTTCTGTGGACCTGTCGCAGGTCTGTCCTGTTATGTTATGTTATTTGGGAACTTATAAAAGCGCACGTACACCAACAGGTCTCTTGGCGCTACGGAGTCTAAGCAGAAAAAGAGGAAAACGAAGGAAAAAGGGCCTAATTAAAAACTGAAGAAAACAACCTAGTTTTCAGAACCTTCCTGAACCTCAAATAGTCTGTCTCCTGTCTGATGTAGTTAGGCAAGGAATTCCAAAACTGCGGGCCCAAATATGAGAGCCGGGTCCCGCCCATTCTTTTCCATTTGATTCTGGGCACCTCCAAGAGATTAAGATGCCTAGAACGCAAATTGCGCTCAGGCCGATGTTTTTCAATGCAAGAAATAATGAGCCTAGGGCCAATTTCTAGGCTAGCTTTAAAAAGTATACAGCCAGTTTTGAACAGCACATGTTGCTCAACTGGGAGCCAATGAAGATCTTTAAGGAGCGGGGTGATATGACATCTCCTATCCTTAAGACAGATAAGTCTAGCTGCCTGATTTTGAATCATCTGGAGCCAATGTCTAAGATATACAGGGATGCCAAGATAAAGGGCATGTTGCCTAGGGTGAGAATGTTTAATCTGAGAAGGAGCATGGAGGTTAAACGCCTTCTTCTGCCATTCAGTAATCTCTCTTTCCCTACTATCTAAATCTCCATCAAAATGGTTGCTCGAAGGAAAGGGTGTCCAGGAGAGCATTCACATCAACTCGGTTCCAATTTCTGAACAAAGTTTTTAAGGAGGATGACTGTTCTGATAGAACCAAATTGTTTAATTTAAAACTAATAATATAATGATCTGACCAAACACATGGAAGAATAATCAACTTGCGTACAATGACATTGGTCGACCATACTTGATCGAGAGTGTGGCCTCCTTTATGCGTAGGGGTGCAAACATGCTGAATAAAATTAAGACTAGTAAACAACTCAGTGAGTTCCTTAGGCAAAGTTCCCTCATCTATTACATTAAGCCAATAGTTCAAATCGCCAGCAACCAAAACTTTCCCATAGTCTGTGGACAGGGACGCAATATGATTAGCTAAAGCTTTAGGGAAATTATGCAGATATTTCAGTAGGACTTGCTTCTTCCTCTTGGGGACCTTGCACGGGCACCATCCCCTCCTGAGGGATTTCGCGATGCTCCTCTTCTCTTCGCTCAAGGCAGTTGTGCTTGCACCTCGAAGCTGCGCCATCATGGCGCTTGGTCCTGCCTCTCTTCAAGCATACTTGGCGAAGTTGGTCACCGCGAATGACGTGCTCCATGCTTGCGATGCAACTGTGGCGTCCTGCCACGTGTCGCCTGACGTTGTAACGTACGTTGTGGTGGCAGCTTGCCACGTGGGGTGTGAGACTGTCTTGGGTTTCTGGCGACTCCGTCTTGAGGCAGTGTGGGGGAGGATACTCTGTGCTGTCTTCTGCCCACTGCGGGGCTCCATTGGCATGGTGGAGACGTAGGGGATCTTCCTTCTGTCTTCAGCAGTGCAATTGTGTGGAAATGTCTCTCTCTTCTGGGTGCTTGTCTGTGTTGTCAGCTTCTGGGTGCCTGCGTCGGCGCACCTCAGTCTTTGCGCTCTTGGACATTTTTTCGGGCGTCTTCTTCTGGAGCTGGGCGTGCCCATTTCCCTGGCTTGCGGTGACGTCGGGTCACCACTGGGGCGTGTGTAGCAAAATCCTTCTTGATTGCGGTGGCATCGGTCAGCCACTGGGAGTTGCACACCCTGTGCCCGCACCTTTTGTGCTTCAAGGGTGGCTTGCTGCCTTCTTAGGCCTTGCTGCTCTTGGTCGCTTGACGCTTTTTTGTGTTGGGGTAGCTTTGGGCTTCTTGGCACTCTCAGTTCTGTGGGCAGCACTTTCATCGGCGCTGCGTTCCCTCTCTCTCTGTCATGGTGCTGGGAGTTGATGCGGAAAGACATTCACTGCAGCGCTGCCTGTCCTTGCCACACCAGTCACTTTGCTGGGGATTTTGTAGTCTCTCCCTCTAAACCTGACAGGCAGTCCATGGCGGCATGTGGCACTCTGTTGACCAGTCTGTTACTGGGATGTCTTGAGCAGTGCTCAGTGCCTCCCACTCTTTCCTCTACTTGTGGTTGGGCTGCGCAGGGATCTGTTCAGTGTGTGTGGGCACCTGCTCTCTCTTTTCCCTACTTGTCCAATACTATGAGCAGTGTTGTGCTGCTTCATGCACTTACTTGCTGCTCGGGCACTTGGTAGCGTTTTGTGCTTTACTGGGTGCCTGCTTCGCTTTGACACGCTTGTGGGTGCACTGTAGGGCCATACAATATTTCCTTTAATGTGGTGCCATATGAGGAAACGGGCACTAGATGGTGATGCAGCGCTTCTCTTCATAGGCCACAGCAGTGTTTCCTGAAACTGCTCCTGTGCAACTCTAACTTGGAGAGGGGAGTTTATCGGCGCTGATGCGGGCATTCCAAAGAGGTATACGGGAGCTCTAGGGGCTGTTTATTGATTCACGGTGTGTGGCTTGTATTTCACAAAGTTCGCCCTGTCAGGCCACCGCATTCAATCCAGTTACTAGGTGGAGCTGATGCTGTTTCTTTTCACGAGGCCGCAGCAGCTTTACCATCGTTGCGGGGCCCTGGAGATGCCAGTGCGGGGCTCCGATGAAGCGCTGGCTTGGGTCCTACACATCTACACAAGCCACAGCAGACTCCTCTTTGCTGCTGGCCTCGTGGACACTAGCTTTGGTCGGGTGCGGCCTTGTCTGCAGCACGCTGTTCGCGAGCGCCATCTTGCGGGGGTTGTGGCGGTACATCATGCACTGTCCCGCCTCATTTGGAGGAGCGCTTCCCCCTTTTTCTCACTGGGTTGGCAGGCGGGGCAGCTTACTGGTGTGTTGCGGGCTGAAGGGGGGAGGTATGGCAGAAGGCAGCCGCTCTTACCTACGGGCCTCGGTGGGGTTCTGCCAGCGCGTCTCCTCATCTCTCCGGGACAAATGCCGGCAATCATGTGCATCTCCTCATAATGCACTGCGCGGCGCACTGCTCACTTGCCGGTGCTTCACACCCTATGGGTGCGGCCTCTGTGTCTGTCCATTGATGGGTAGCCACAGGCAATCTCTGGTGGCTGGACTCACAGTGCGGGTGAGTGGCAGACTACTCGCCAGCTCGGGTGTAGGGGCGCCTTTTCAATTGTTGTGGCGGTGACGCGCCTCACACTTTGGAGGTGCCATATGCCTGCAGCCACACTCCATCCACCCCCTTTTTACCAATCAAACTATGGCCCGGCTTCTCTCCATTCAACCCGTGGGCTCTCCTCATGCCCGGTGGGTGCACCTGCACTTCTCGTGGTCCGTCACTGGGATAGCGTAGTGCCGGCAGCAGGTGTTGGCTTCACTCCTGTCACAGGACGAAACATGAAGCGGATGACAGCCACACGCACGCGGAGTTTCACCAGCTCGTTGCCAGTGTGATGTTGGGCCCTAGGCCCACATGATGTTAAATGACTGACGCAGACACTAGGTAGTAGGGTACTGTAACTGGGCTCAGGGCACGTGCGCCAAGCCCCTTTTATCAGCAGGGTCACCTGAGCGGTGATGCCTGTGGGAGGTGGGTGTAAAGTGTGGGTTAGCACTAGGCAAAACAGTAGAACGTGTCCAGTCGAACACTACATGAGGTTACTACCCGTGCAAGGAATTATAGAGTGCCCTAGATGACATATGAGATTATACCTTGTCTTGGGCATTATAATGTCCCCTTTTAACCATTCTCTGAGTCTTATTTGACTGTACCATCTTCAAGTAATCCATAAGGAAACTGAAACCTCCCAAGAGTGCTAGAGGAAGGGTATTTGTATTTGTGCCAAGCAAGAACAACTGAGATTAATTCAGGCATCCATCCAACACTTTTTTGTGTTCCTACGATTAGGCAGTACTGCTCAGAGCAATCCCGAGACCTGCTGATCCTGGTTCATACCCACACACCCTACATTACAGGATTTTAGCAAGTATTTGGTATGTCTGCTTTAGCTTATCTGATTCCAAACGAAATAGTCACAGGCACACGTATTGATGCGGCAAGCACGTGAAAGTATGCACAGCCTTCCAGCCATACAGTAACATGGGATTCCAGCAGGCATAAGGCAAGCAGTGGCTGACGTCCTTGTAGTCTCCCAAGAGAAAGTAGTGTGGGGCCCACCATAGTCCTACAGAACAATGGCATCATAAGTTATGCTAAGGCACCCCACACTTAGACCCAGTGGTGTCTCTATGGCAGCAGTCACTGGTAAACATTAGGGCGACTTTTGAGTAAATCATTTAATTGCCCACTACTCCTCTCTAGAAATAGGCCAACCTTATGCAAATCTGTCTTGATCCTGCTTCGAAGGGATAATTCCCCACTTCTGCTAGATCTTCACTGCAAGCATGAGGCTGAGAACCTCAGCACACAATGGAGCACAAATGTGTCCCAACCCTTTTAGGTCTCGCCTAGGCAACGCATGCGTTGTCTTTTGAGACATGCTGCATCTACTGTATGGCATATAACACACCCATCGCTTTTGATTGGTTTCTTCGTGTGCTTTTAAAAAATATTTTCTTTTTGTTGGTCAATAGCTAACATGTGACCCTCCATTTGCTGTTTTGGTCATCCCTTGAAGACTGCTCCTATTACATGCATTATTTCACGATCAGCTGTGTATGTTACTGTTGCATACTACTTTTCTTTTGCCTCCTCTTCTTATGTTAGTTTCCTGCTAATGTTTCCCAGAGGTAACATCACATCAACATCACGTCGCACACTCTCTGCTGCTTTACTGTGAAGTGCATCCGTGCCTCAGGCAAGCTGAACAATGGAGGCGATATCGCGGGGAGCCCTTCCTGCTGCTTTACCGTGAAGCGTGTTTGTACCTCAGGTAAGCTGAACAATGGAGGCAACATCGTAATTTACACTCATGGCAGGGCAAAATTGGAGAAAGAACAAAAAAACAGATGAAAAGAGTATTCTGTGTCTGGACCATCTGCATTTGCACTTCCTGACCAAGTTTTTTGTGTGTCCCTGATGCATAATACATTTGTTAGTCATATGCAACAGATTTACCCTAAGTGTGTGTGTAGGAGTGTGGTGGAAATAGATCAGTTTTCATGACTTCTCCTCTGACTCATGCTTCGCTCACTCAAGCGCGAGATAGCTGATGTGTCTGTACACTTGCAGTGTGTGACGTGGCTGCTGTCTCTACACTTGTGTTGTGCATCAAGCCAGAGCGGATCTAGTCAGGCTGTATCTTGATAGCTATACACAGGTAAACCTGAATATCTGACACGGTTTCCCATGGATCTTGATTGATATTACAGGATTTGCATCCTTGGAAGGGCCTCTGTTTGGTAACAATTTAGTAATATATTTACAGCAAGCCTTTTATGTCATGATCTTTGTGCGTGTGTCGTAACATTTAAATTGGCTCCAAGTACCTTTCTCTCTCTGACTCCTTGGATGGAGTGGCGACCGAGGTCGGCAGTACACACAGGGCATACACATTCTGTTCTAATCGTGTGTCAAACCTTCTTCGGGAGTTTGTACTGGAGGTGCTGATAGTCATGTATTTCTTTCCTTCTGTCAGATGTCCCCTGCTGCATTTGTTTCTGGTAAGCCTTTGCACTCTCTTTGGTGTTAATTTAGATAGCGACGCGTTTTCTGTGTATAGCAGCAGCGTGATACATTTAAGTCCAAATATAGTACTTTACTATGTGGATTTTACACCGCGATACAATCACAACGCGGTCATTACAATGACCGAGTTGTTACAATGCAGTGCCATTACAATGCGAGTCATTACAACGACTTGCGCTAGATGGTGCGCTGGACTTAGAATAGTATAATTTACTATTCCAACTCCAGTGTGCAACAGTAGGGAAGGTGTTGGAATAGTAAATCATTCTATTCCTTAATCTAGAGCGCCATCTAGCGCAAGTCATTGTAACGACTTGCGTAGTAATGGTACTGCGTTGTAACAACTTACAACGACCACGTTGTGATTGTATTGCGGTGTAAAATCCGTGTTCTTAAGGTTGTTTCCTTTTAAGTCCAACAGACTTCTCAATGTATTGCAGTAAAGCAGCTTTTATTTTTGTCCCCTAATATTTGGCTATTATGCTAATTTACTTAAGCATGGCAATAGTGTTTACTATTAGTTTGGCTCATAGCAGCTCTCATAGTCAGGTTTTTGTTGGACATATGGTACAGTACAGGGATAACATTTAAACATAGTTGCATTACACACTGAAATGAGTTCTCGAACATGTTATGATTTCTGCTGTAGCAAGAATGATGCTTAGACTAATTTGTTTGACGTCAGTTCTCAACGCATTGACATGCTGCTGCTACAAAGAAAGTTGATTGGTTTCCAGCGAGGGCTTGGGGTGTTGGGTGTCATTTTACTTACCAATTTAGCATATCCCTTTGACTCATCCCAAAACTAATTTTACTGCTATGATCTCCCTAATCCATTTCTAGAGAGACTTCCCTCCTCTATCTCTTCTTGGACTCATCCCAAACCTCATCTTACTACTACGATCGCCAAATAAACACTTTCTATACTCCTCCCTCTTCTATCCCCTCATTATCCTTTTCAATCCAACTAACAAACTCACATGGCCACCTCTCAAATTAACTCTAATTTCACCATACTAATCCAACACTAATCTTTTTTGGGTTCTGTAGTGTACTACTCACCAAAAGAGATTTAGCACCTTGTCAGGGGTAGTAAGCACTACATAAATACAATTACAATACAAATCAATAGAATACTGCCTGCAGTGCTCTGTACCTGTCTGCGTCTCCGCTGCTCACAGAATGTTTATAATATGGCTTCCTTCAGCCCAGACTGACGCATCCCTCAAGCGAGTGTGATAATGGGAGCACCAGCATCTCCTCTGACGAGAAGACCCCAAATCCCCCAACTGGCCTCTGTGAGCACAACCATTGGCAACCTGCCATCATAGCCTCAGAATTAACAGAACAATGAGAGAACAGTCGATAATCCACAGGCCTCTCCTTTTGTTCATGCTAGCTAGTCAAGCAATGGCGAACCCTTGAATCAAGGAAATATACACACACACACAAGGTTTATGTGCTGGCATCAATCTCTGTGAATGAAACGCTTCTCAGGCCCATCCTTTGACTCATACCGCTCGGCAGCAGGTTGAGGCTTGGTTCATGAATTAAAATATGCCCCTGCGATGACTGAGTTGAATGGACGTATCCATGGTACAGTGGCGAAGCAAGGTCAGGTGGTACTCGGTGCGGAAACTTTCTTGTCACCCCGGCTTCACAAAATGGCAAAAATATGTGTTTAAAATACATATTTTTGCCATTTTGTCACCCCCCTCAGTGATTTCATGTCACCCTAGGCTTGACAAAATGGCAAAAATATGTGTTTAAAACACATATTATTGCTATTTTGTCACCCCCCTCAGTGATGACACCAGGGGCCCATACCCACCGCTCCCCCCTTCCTATGCCACTGCTACGGTATTAGAAAACAGCGTCAGCCAGGGAGTCAATACAGAATTTGTGGGCTTCCCGCACACTGCTTGCCCTTTCTGCCACGTGTCTAGTGGCGCTGGAACAAATTTCAGATGCTGTGTGGGTGATGGGAGCGGGGTGCTGGCTAACCCTGGGCGAAGTTTACGTAGTAGCACTACACGTAGCTACGCAAAGTACGCTTTGATCTACGCTCAGCTGCGCACATAGGGGCAGATTTACAAGCCACTTGCGCCACTTTTGCGTCACTTTTAACATGGGAAAAGTGACGCAAAAGTGGCGCAAGGGGCTTGTAAATCTGCCCAGAAGATGTTAACACTGTGTGCTTGTCTGCTCTGAGCAATAATTGCAAACAGCATCTTGCACAGTGCAAATTATGATAAAAATAAGTATCTCTGTCTTTATATGCTAACACGCATATAGTCATATCACAAAAGTGAAAATGATAAATTAACAAGCAGTGAGACAGGTGATGATTTTGGGATCCTCTCTAACCTAGGGAGAGAACCAAGCAGATGCCTTGAAAACAAAAAGCACATCTTCTTGAATGATTCGGTGGTGGTCCCATCCTCTTAGGACCACCCCAAGCACAGTTATTGGCAAAAATACAATCCCAACCAAAGGCCCTGCAAAGCATTATGGGACGAGATTAGTAGTGGGCAGTGAATATTATAGTATCCAATATCAAAATAATTCTACAAAAAGCTGCAGTTCAACTAGTCGTTACTAGATGTCCCTCACGAGTCAAATGCAAAAGCTTCATTCCACATAATTATACTCCATAACACACAATCCCACTCCACATAATAACAGTACACTCAATACCACATAATTACTATCCACATGGTTGCAATGCACACAATGCCACACAATTCCACTACACAAATCCACTCCACACCACACAATTACACAACTAACAATTCCAATCCAATCCACATTGTTCCACTACATACCAAATACATACACTCCATACCACATGGGTAAAAGCAGGGCCGGACTGGGAACTAAAATCGGCCCTGTCAAATTGCTCGGCCGGCCCCCCCTGGGGTGCCAGAGGGGGTGCGGCCGAGCTGTTTGAAAGTGCCGGTTTCGGACGAATTTGTTACCGGGGGCCGATATTGCTGGCCTCCGGTAATAAAAACAGCCCCCCTTGGGCCCAAAACCGGCTCCTACCCTGGCAGCCTACTGGGGAAACACCCGGTGCCCGCTATGGCCAGTCCGGCCCTGGGTAAAAGACATTGTCATTTACAATGTCAATAGCTCTAACTCAATTAAATGTGAGACCTATTGCATTTCCAATGTGTGTTTAGGTCTGGTGTTAGTGAAGACTTTTTGATTTTTGAAAAAAATATACATATAACATACTAATTTAAAGGGGCTTACAGTCAGCTGTCTTCATCCATTGGTATATTGGTGTCATTCATATTTTTCTTCCGCTCACTACACAAATAGAGCATTGGGCAGGGTGTCAGTCTACTTCAGCTAGTGGAACACTTCACTTTCAGTGACTGCATTTTGCTCTTTAACAATGAGCAAATCTACACACAAGCTAGTTATCTTCAGAGCTGTTTTATTTTATTTGATTACATTGGTGCTGCCTTTGTGTTTAGAGTCTGATTAGATAGTGTGATACTTTCTACTAGCTCTTCACTGGCACAGGACAAATTCCAGCTGTATCAGTTCCTGTCACATGCTAATGATGTTGTATATTTCCTTTGGAGAGTCCTTATTATTATCTGACTGCTGCTATTTCACAACACTCCAGATTGTATCCATTTGAAACTGTTCTTCATAAAGTTGTGTTTTATGTTTTTCAGTATGTACGCAATGAAGTGCATTTCTATCTGCACTATGTTGGGCAGGTATGTATTTTAATTGAGGATTAGTCATATGTGTAAACCAATTCAGTCTGTATGTCATACATGTATGCCCACCCACTCAGGTTGCTTCCATGCTCTTGAACATTGGTGTATGTGTAAACCCATTTAGTCTATATGTCCTGCTTGTATGACTTCATAGATTGCTTTCACTGCTCTTGTGTGTTGTGCTTATATAGACATTTAATCGTTATTCTATATATTATCTACTGGCGGTCGCCAGTAGATAGTTATAGTTAGGACCGTGTTTCCATAGGAAATCCGCAACATTCTATTTGGAATAACTTTGGCGCCGGTTGACGAATCCTCGCGAATTTTTCAAAACTAATGGGGCGCTACGCTCCGCTCCTACCCTGAAAGTCTCGGGGGGATTCGTCAAGCGGGGGCTGAGAAAAAAGGGGGGTCCCAAAACGCATTTTCCCCATGCATTTTCCCATAGGACCTTTAGTCCGAGCTACAGCCCGAACGGCTGAACAGAATTACTTGAAATTGGGCAGAGAGGTAGTCCTCAGGTCAGGGATGTGCCTTTTGCAGGTCTGGTGTAAATCTGTTCAGTAGGTCCCGAGAAAATAGCATTTAAATCAATATATATATCTGTAAGCGCGCTCCGTGCGCTTATGGTAAGCTTACCGTACGCGTACGGTGCCGTGCGCGAGCTCAATTCTGATTGGTGGTTACATGACTGTAAACATTCGAATCGGTCGAAATCAGAAAGTATCGGCCGCCATTTTCTGTCTCTCGCACTGAAAAACAAAGGTTGATAACATGAAAAGGGGGCAACGAAGAGAGTTGCAGACCCCCTAGCGTTCGTCAGGGGGTTCACGAAGGACCAAAAAGTATGAAAAATAAATTTAATAATTTTAAAAAAAAATTGCGGAGTGCGCGTACGGTAAGCTTACCGTACGCACACTCCGCGATTTTTTTTTAAAATTATTAAATTTATTTTTCATACTTTGACGGTAAAAAAAAATAAAAAAATAAAAAAGAATTAACAATCACATTTAATATATAAATCTAAGGACCCCCAAGGGAGAAAAAAACAATTGATATTTTGTAAAAAATGGCGAGGCGTGCACGGTACGAAATGCGCAACGTGGGCGCTCGGTGCGCGAAGCGCACCGAGTGCCCACAGCGCGCGCACGGTGCGTGAAGCGCACCGTGCGCGCAAAAATTTAAAATATATACATAACTTAGCATTTAAAAAACTGTACAAATTCACTGAAAAAACCATAGGTTTCACACACGTTATAGTTAGGAATTAGCATTTAAAAAACCTTGCAAATTCACTTAAAAAACCATAGGTTTCACACAAGTTATAGTTAGCTGTACATTTCACTCGTAAAAAACCAATGAAATTCCACGTTATAGTTAGATCAGGTAACTATAACTTGCGCGACCTCAATGCACAATGTGTCATTTCAGATGTCATCATTGATGTCATGAGTGATGTCACTGACCATGTCATAAGTGATGTAATATGTGACGTCATCAGCAGTTCATTGTGGGCGCGCAAGTTATAGTACCTGATCTAACTATAACGTGGAATTTCATTGGTTTTTTACGAGTGAAATGTACAGCTAACTATAACTTGTGTGAAACCTATGGTTTTTTAAGTGAATCTATCTATCTTTCTATCTTTCTATCTATCTATCTATCTATCTATCTATCTATCTATCTATCTATCTATCTATCTATCTATCTATCTATCTATCTATCTATCTATCTATCTATCTATCTATCTATCTATCTATCTATCTATCTATCTATCTATCTATCTATCTATCTATCTATCTATCTATCTATCTATCTATCTACCTGTCTGTCTGTCTGTCTATCTATCTACCTGTGTGCCTATACTCTCTGTCTGTCCTATATATCTATCTATATACCTGTCTGTCAGCCTAACTCTATGTCTGCTCTATCTATTAGTCTGTTCTGTCTAACTCTCTGTCTTCTCTGTCTGTCTCTCTAACTTTCTGTCTGCTCTGTTTGACTTTCTGTCTAACTTTCTATCTGCTCTGTCTGACTTTCTGTATAACTTTCTATCTGCTCTGTCTGTTTATCTATCTACGTGGCTGTGGGTATCTATCTATCTATTTGTCTATCTATCTATTAAATCTATCTATCTGTCTATCTTTCTAGCTATCTATCCATCTTTAAACCCATTCTATCTGTCTTTGCGAGCCTCCCTATTTTCCTATCTTTTCAATGCTTCTTACTTATTTTGTAATACACGTTCACAAAAAACATTGCAGTTATCATCCACTAGTCTGTTTTCCACATTTTAATTCCACCCTCTCCAGCATACATCATAGGGCAGTGACATGGGCGTAGGAGACACTAAATTTCTGGGGGGGGGACATGGACAACTTTTTGGACTTTCCGGTGACCCGATACAAATCGACCATTGTCTGAGAACCGTACACTAATACAATCCTATAGTTTTGTAGTGAAACATTGCTAAAGGCAGGCATGTAGTCATAGTTTGCAAGTATGTTTTAATTGTTATTTATATTCACAAAGTAATTAGACCAAATGTGAAAAAATGTATTTTTGAATCTTACATCTTCATGCACGAAACAAACAAAGGCGGGACGGACAACGAAGAATAAACTGAATGCTCTTTGCAACATTCCTAAACCTCAAAATGCAATTGGAGGAATATTGGAGTGTATTGGAGACAGGCTACAAGCACACAGAGCTGTAAGAGCAGAGAAATGTCCACTTTGTAAAAGTGGCATATCTAAAATAGTAATATGAAATCCATCCTTACCAGTAAAGATGATTTATCATTGCCATTCCAAAGATGCAAAACATGGCAAAGCTATTCCTTTCTAAACAGGAATTACAGCTCAAAAGCGTGTATTGAGGAATTCCCAATGTTAATCTATGAGAGGAGTAGGCCTCACAGAAGTGAATAAAAATGTAGGTGTTTTCACTACAAGGACATGCAAAACTTAAATGTACATGTCCTACCTCTTAGTAACAAAGCACCCTGACCTATGGCTACCCAGTGCCTACCTTAGAGGTGACTTAGGTGTAATAAAAGAGAAGTTTAAGGCTTGGCAAGGGTTTTTTAATACCAAATCAATATGGCAGTAAAACTGCACACACAGGCTGCTCTGCATTGGCAGGCCTGATACATGTTTAAAGTGCTACTTGTGTGGGTGGCACAATCAGTGCTGCAGACCCACAAGTAGCATTTAATTTACAGGCCCAGGGTATATGGTATACCACTGTAATAAGGTACTTGTAAGTATATTAAATATGCTAGTTGTGTATACACTAATGTTGCCATGTTTGGGGGAGAAGCACATGCATTTTAGCACTGATCAGCTGCGGGTAAAGTGCTCAGAGTCCTAAGGCCAACAAAAAGAATCTGCAAAAAGAGGAGGTAAGCAGGCAAAAGGTTTGGGGGAAGACCACCCTAAGGCTGGAATGTCTAATAGTATGGTATAGGATTCTGTGTGTCTTAGTATTGAAGTCAGTTGGATCCCTTTTGGAAACCCCTTGTTTAGCAGGGCACAAGAAGGAGAGCGAGAATAGTTTCTCAAACACTGGAAGTTTATCGCCTGCATTCCTGTGACTGGAGGGTGGAGAAACCCTTAATGCATCGCAAAGTATACAACACAATACAGAAACGTTTGTTGTCTAATCTATGAGACGCGTTATTGCAAATGGATGATACGAGTGTAGAGTGCACTCAAACCGCATTATCTTGCACAAAAATATAAGAAGCACCATGAGATAAATTTGCAATAAGAATTAGCCTTTGGGGGATGCTCACAAAAATGGGATGTACAGTGTTTGTGTGGAAGAGAGATGCTTATCAATGTAAAAAGGCATGCCATGCGAGACACTTATGAGATGTTCACAGAAGATAGGTATAGTGAGATGTGCAGAATGAGATGTGTGGCAAAGCTCAGATATGAGGTGTTAGTGATGCACACCAGAAACATAGTGTTAGTGTGTGAAGCCTATAAATGAATAGAGTGGGTGGAAAGTCACAAATGATTTGTACATGGAATGCACTAAAGCACAAAAACTTTGTTATATGGGAGGCTCACAAAAACTATAAAGTGCTCAAAATAAGCAAATATTCCTTGTGCTAGGATTATTCGAGCTAAAATATTGAGCTTTTAATTGAAACAATGATTGAAAGCATGGAGACCTTGCTCAAGACTATGATGTTTATTTACAAGTGACATTTGGAGAGTTGCATATTAACGGTTAAGTAATCTTTGGGGAATAGTTATTGTTACCAAGAAAAAAGGTAAGATGGACAGGGTTACTTGGATATGGACGGTGATGCTCCAGAAGATGAGCCAGGGGTGTCCAACACCAATGACTCTGCTTCTCAGCATTTCCAGGAGGAGTCTGTAGGCCCCTTACTGGAGAACTCTAGTCCCCCAGGGAATAGCTCTAGTGAATCAGAGGGATACCTTTGAGGTAGCACCCCCTTTGTTCCTTCTGGGAGTCCATACAGATGATTTTGAGATAGGGATATGTGCAGAAGGTCAGGATCAATAAATAGCTTTTACAAGCAGAAAGTTGACCCACAGGGAGAAGCGTTGGTCAGATAAGAGGGAGGCCTTTCCTGTGGTCTGGACCTTGAAGAAGTTAAGGCCATACCTGTTTGGCACTCACTTCGTGGTTCAGACAGACCATAAGCCCCTCTTATATATCCCCACATCCCCCGCGCTTCCTACGCCCATGGGCAGTGAGTCAGTCCCCTACACCCATTGGCTGACTTCACTGTGAGTTCCAGTATGCTGCCTCTCACAAGGAGTACTTTTCGGTTCCATGAACTACTATAATAATGTGTGCATTTTGCAGACCAAAAATATTTTTGCCTTCAACCATTTTGTTTCCTGTGTTTCAGCTCACAGACGCTAGCTGGGGTGGTTTTTTTACTTTATGAGGGGCCAGCAGCTTATCTTAACAAACATTTGTGATGCAATTGGTCTCACATTTCTGAGACTTAGAGCTATTGGTGTTGTAAATGACTATGTCTTTTACCCATGTGTTTGTGTCTTTAAATCTTTACACCAAGGAAGGCAGGATTTTAAAATCTGGGAGCTGGTAACAGAACACTTACAAACGTGTATTAGCTTAGAATCTTTGCTGGCACATTTTGCGAAAATCATCAAGTGTCCACTTTTTTGTAGCTCTAAAGATGTTTTGATTCGAGCAGCAGAGTGTCTGAAGATGTTTTAGCCCTTAACATAAACATTATTCTCATACTATCCCTAATGGAAAACATATTTACAAATATATTAAATAAAACAAGTTTGTGACCTATATAGGCACATAACCAACATGAATAGCAGTTTTTCCTGCTCCCTGTGATAAAAAAATAAAAAATAAAAAATGACACATTCACTTAAAAGTGTAATGTAAATTCATATTCACTTTCTATGGTCATTTGTTTTTCTATTAATTAACCTTGTTTCCCTTGAAAATACTCAAGTAAAATGGATACTTTACATTTACGCCAGGATTTTGTTCATAAAATATTATTCCACTCTTCCTGTGTCACTCACATCTCTGCTTTAACCACTGAGTACAGTGAGAACAACACTTCTGCGCTAATCAATTAAGGAGATTCCCGTTGCGCATTCTACAGCCATGTTTATCTATGGAAAGGTAAACACTAGATGTCAGTCCCACTCTATTCTACAAAAACAGGAGGGACACCTGTGAAAAAAATTAAAGTTAAAGACATGTTAATGTTCTTGAGCTTATACTTATTATTGATTTATGTGTTTATCGAAATAACTGATTAATGGTCCAGCTTATACATTTCTGTAACTGATATTCTTTAAGCAAATCTTTAAACTTTAGAACTTGTTTGTCATTCTTTAAACTGAAAAGTTTCTAGTTTAAATCACATGAAAGATTCAATTAATAAAGAGACGGATCCAGCTAGTGGCGGCTCCTCCGCTATGGTCACCCTACTGCTTTTAAGAAGAGGCAAGTTGAAACATAAAATGATAATGACTTAGAGGTATTATCATTTTATGCTTTGTGTCCTGCTGCTCTGCGGGCGGGCGGGTTGGCAGGGCTGCTTAGCTCTTGGAGCAGAGCAGGAGTGGTTTGCCCATTCCTAAGTGTGCAATGACTGTTTGGTTAGCCCTCTCAGGTCACCTAAACCAGGCTGCATGGAGCCTGCGTGGAAAACATGCCACACCTCCAGCCACTGGCTGAGCGCCGTGTCACGGTGCTCAGACCAATCACAATGCTACAATGCAGCATTGTGATTGGCTTACAGGAGGGAGCCTGGCTGCCTGCTTCCTGTTCCTGGAGTCAGAAGTAGGAGAGAAGGAGCAGAGACGCGGGACCCAGCCTCAAGGTAATTTTATTTTTTTATTCATTCCCTCCCGTGACCAACACGTGACCCCCTGCAACCACCTCACCACCCACGAGCCATGCCAGCTGCCACTGGATCCAGCGGGGAGCACCAAAGTCCGATAGGAACTACACCGCTCCCAGTGCACCCTTTGGCGCGTACAGGAGGGTAAATCAATACACCTTTATGAGGCAACATAGGTCAAACAGGTATGCTGCTCATCCAACATGTAATCGGCTTCCAAGAGGGAATGACAGCCGAGGAGACCGCCAAATGCAAAAGTCCAATGTTATAATTTTGATTAATGCAAACACAACTGCTATACCTTATGACTACTGCTGCTCTTTCTAGCACCACTGCTGTGATACTGCTCAGCAAGATCACTGTAAGCAGTACACACCTAAGGGGGTGATGATGGAAGACAGGAGACACAGTCATGTCTACTACAGTAGGCACCAGTACAGCCACTGACCACCACAAGTACAGTCATTATTGTGTGCAAGAGCACATTACTCTTGCCAAAGTCTAGGATAAGGGGAGGGATCTGGGACCAGTCGAATTAAAAGTAATTAATGCTGCACATCAATGGAAAAGTGAACGCTTCTCCAGAGACTGTCACAGATGTTGGAGAAATCATATCAAACAACTGTCACACTGTTAAGCTGCATAATCTTGCTTATTTCCCCAATTCCACATTACATAAAGTCTACACTCGTTTGATGCTCAGGTACTTTTTGCCTGCAAGAAACTGGTTTCAGCAGAAAAACTCTGACTGACAGAGATTTGTTTCTCAAATTAAACATCTCCTCAAAATAGTCTTCTGTTGGAATCTTGTGTGATGTTTTTGTGCGAGGCATACCATCATCAGGACAAGTTAATCGAGATACACGCAACATGTATTTTGTGCAATATACAGTGCTTCATTTGAGCCTGTGGTTGTAGGTGAGACCCCCCGGCACTCATTTTTGGGGACCAGCACTCATTTTACCTCAATAAATTTTGATTGGGGCATGAGAGACAAATACACAAAAAGAGGAAAAGAAAGATGGAATATTTTGGGCTGGGTTGCTCTGTCGTATTAGTGGGCATTTTAAGGTGGTAATTCAGGCCAGCAGAGTTTTTTAGGATTGAGGGGCCAATTTTGGTTTAATAACTAAGGGTACAGAGATGGTACCAAAGGCGCAGAGGGGACAGGTCCCAACTAGGATGGAGGAATGGGTGGCTTCAATGATGCGTACCATGAGTGAGTTGGGGCAGACCGTGGAGGAGCTGCGCAGGAGAATGGATGGGCAGGGTGAGGATGGAGACAAGCCCAGGCGTTCAGGGGTGGCACCCAGGGCAGCGTTCCCTCCAGTACCCTGCAGATCAAGAAACAAACGGGGAGGGGGGCCGGCCCCTGAAGGGTTACCAACCCCAGCCTTTCCAGTACCCGCGGTACCGGTATTCCCAGGGCCTGTAGTCCCAACCCTTCCAGGACCTTCAGAGCCTGTAGTCGCAGCCCTCCCAGGACCATCGATCCCAGTGCCTGTAGTTCCAGCCCTCCATATACCTGTTGTTCCAGTACCTGTGGTCACAGCAGGGGGATTGACGCCAGGGGGAGTGATTCCACCAGCGGCCTGGGATGCCCAGGGCAACCTAGCGCGCCAGGGGGTCCTATGTTAGATGAGGCCACGGCTCAGCCAGTGGTACCCCCCGGCAGTACCCCTAATTTGGCCACAGGCCAACCTGATTTGGTGGCAAGTTTGCCAGTAGTGCTTCCATGGCTATCTAAAGCGGGGGCAGTTATTACATCTCTGGGCAGTGGGGTCCTGTTAGCTGAGGGGTATGCAGTAGAGAGAGACAGGAGCTTAGTAGCGCAAGTGTAGAAAGCAAAACAGGTGGTACCTCCACCAGTTGAGGACCAAAAAGGCTCGGGGAGTAACGCGGACGACCCAGAACCCCTAAAACAGGCCTCAGCTGCAGGACCTGAAGACGGAAAGATGCAAGCAGGCACATCAGCAGGTACAGTACAATTGTTGCCAAGTTTAGGGTTGGGGGAGGTGCGCTCAAACAGAGAGCGTCAGGCAAGGCACATAGCGCAGGACGTAAAAGAACAAATTTGGAAAGGGGAATACGTTAACATATTATCTTTGTTGGTAGACAAGGATGAGAGGGAAGAGGCCAAACATCTAGGGGAATGGGCCCACCCAAAGGACTGGGCCAATTGGCCTACTAGGAAAAAGGTTGAGGAGACGTTAATTAACTGGGTTAAGGCATTTTCAAACTTCCATGCGGTGATGGTAGAGAAATTCCGATGGCTGGGCACAGAATTGGTATGCTACCAGAATAGGATCAAACGCGCACATGATGAATATGGGGGAATGTGTTGGAAGGAGTATGACAAGACGTTTAGAAGGGTGAAGGCCTCTGACCTAGCACTCACATGGGACCCGGTGGATATGATTTTGTGGTTAAGACACATGAACTACCAAAGCAAGGAAGCGCCAAAAGGGCAGTCCTTTCGGTCAGGGGCACCCCAAAGCGGGGGAGGGGGCAGCAAGAAGGGAGCCTGTTGGGATTTCAAAAAGACGTTCACTAGGCCCAATAGATCATGTAAATTTAGACATGCCTGCTCTTTCTGTGGCTTATCTTCCCATCCAGAATCTACATGTTTTAAAAAAACAAGGGAGGTATGAAACAAGAGTGAGGTTTCCTCACTTGATAAAGCTCATTCACCCATCGACATAATGGCTCTGATACCATGGTTGAATAAATACTGCTGCCCAAACACGGCCCAAATTTAGTTAGAAGGTTTCAGGGATGGGTTCAGGATTCCCACCCCTGGGTATTCTGGGGTTTCTTACTGCCGCAATTAGCAGTCAGTGAAGAATAACATGTCTGTGGCAAGAGACAAAGTGCTGAAGGAACTGCGTTTGGGGAGACTGGCCGGTCCCTTTGATGCAGTTCCTGGGGAGGATTTTGTATGCTCACCACTGGGGGTGGTACCCAAAAAGGACCCAGGGGAGTTCCGCTTGATCCATAACCTATCTGCTCCCAGGGGTCAGTCACTGAATGATGCCATTGATGGAGCACTGTGCTCCGTGAAGTACGCATCATTGGATCAGGCAATTGCTATGCTGTAGTTGCTGGGCCCTGGCACTTTACTAGCAAAATCCGACATAGAATCTGCTTTCCGCTTGCTGCCAGTACATCCACAGGATTTCCATCTTTTGGGGTTCCAGCTAGAGGGGAAGTTCTACATGGACAAGTGCATGCCAATGGGGTGCTCGATCTCCTGCACATATTTTGAGAAATTCAGCTCCTTTTTACAGTGGGTTTTCAGGCAGGTCACCGTCACCACTGGGTATTGCACTACTTAGATGACTTCTTGTTGTTAGGTGCACCACACTCACAGGAGTGTGGCAAGGCCTTGGAAGCATTCTACGCACTCATGAGAGACCTGGGGGTCCCCCTGGCACAGGGTAAGACATTCGGGCCGGCCACACAAATTGAGTTCCTGGGCATTGAATTGGATTCCATTGGGGGCGTGTCATGCTTGCCATTGAGCAAGGTGGAGGGTTTCACGATGGCATTAGCGGACTACTTGCGCAAAACAAGAGTCACCTTGCATCAAGTATGCTGAATTTTGCCCTAGGAGTCATTCCTATGGCCCGCCCCTTCTCACATTCCATTGCACAGGCAATGTCTGGGCTCAAGGAAAGGCATCACCACACTAGGTTGTCCAGCCAGGTTAAGCAGGATATGCGGATTTAGATGGCATTCCTGCGTGACTTCAATGGTGCGGTAGTGTGGCCAAGCCCAGCTAGGTCCAGTCCTGAACTTGGCCTCATGATGGATGCTGCAGGGAGCAAGGGCTTTGGGGCCATCCTAGTTTCTCGATGGGGGACACAGCAATGACCCACTTGGTGGATTAACACTGGTGTAACAAGTAACATCTCATTTCTGGAACTATTCCCGATTTTGGTGGCTGTGACCATCTGGCCACATCAGTTTTGCAATCAATCTGTGGTTTTCTGGTCAGACAATATGATGGTGGTGGAGTGCATCAACCAGCAGTCTTCCAAATGTAAGATGATGCTGCGCTTTCTTAAAGAAATTGTGCTGCAATGTATGAAATTGAATGTGTTGTTTAGAGCTAGGCATGTCCTGGGAATACTCAATCACGCGGCTGACGCATTGTCTTGTTTTAAGATGCAGGTGTTCAGGTCCCATCATCCGGAAGCAGGGGACTGTCCCACACCTTTTCTGGAGCATCAGTGGCAGCTTGGTGCCCCTACCTACCAGACCTCATGGCAGCTAGCCTAGCACCCAGGACTAAGAGGGCCTATGAGGGGGCATTTACCGCATACTACGTGTCTCTAGGGGAAGGCTGGGAGGGGCATGGCATAAGCCAGCGTCCATCATTTCATTCATAAGGGAATTGAGGGACAGAGGGTATTCTGTGGCATGCGTGAAATGCCACATGACTGCAATAGGCTTTTTTGCAAAGGTGAGGGCGCATAGGGATCCCACGGGGACGTTCTTGGTTCAAAGGGCCCTGAAGGGGTGGCAGCGCTTGCAAGGTGCCCAGCCGGACATTAGACACCCAATTAGCATTGTGGGGCTATCAGTCATCATGGTGGCATTGGAAAAAATATGTAGCTCCATCAGTGAGGTCCAGCTATTCAGGTGTGCTTTTTCCCTCGCCTTCTATGGCGCCTTCAGGATGGGAGAATTGGTGGTGCGTAACAGACAGGATTGGCAGGGTGGGATGCATGTTGCACATATTCAATTGCAGGCTGGTTCAGTATCCTTATCAATCCCCAGATCAAAGATGGATCGTGTTAGACCTGGCACATTGGCGTGAGTCTCCCTTCCATTTTTCGCTGTGCCTCATGTAATTTTTGCTGGTGTTAGTTGCTCAGGGCACTGTGCCACTGCTGTCCAGTGCCACAGTGCAAGTGCTCCCTTTTGTAAATTAATGTACAGTGAACCAGGAGTGCCCAGGGCTTGTAATCCAAATACTGCTGGTGGGCTTGCAGCACTGGTTGTGCCACTCACAGAAGCAGCCTGTAAACATGTGTCTAAGGTCTGCCATTGCAGAGCCTGCCTGCAGTCTGGTACTGTCATGCTGACTGGGCAAGTGCACCCACTTGCCAGTCCCTAAACCGTCCCTTTTCTTCATATCAGACACCCCTATGGTAGGCCCAAGGGCAGGGTGCATTGTAAGGATAAGGTAGGGCATGCCCTGGTGTGTGTGGCATGTTCTAATAGGGAATTACAGCCATTTTCGTTTTTCACTATTGCAAGGCTACCTGTTCTCCATAGGCCAGAATGGGCAGTTTGGTTATTACATTTTATAATCCTAACTGACTCAGAGAACATGGTAGAAATTCGAATTTAGTATGCCTGAACTCAGGATGATAAAATACATATTTTAGTAAAGTTGTTTTTAACATTCTGTGTTTGAAAGTGCCACTTTTAGAAAGTAGGCATTTTCTTGTCTAACCATTCAAACCTGTTTGGTTGTGTGTATTCCTTTGTCTGGCGTGTGAGTGACAGGGCTGGGGAATTCCAGGAGACAGGGTGAGATGTCCCAGTGGTGAATAGAGAGATCTGCATCTAGATGGGAGGGAGGAGTTGCACCTGGGACCTGAATAGGGCTGTGCCTGCCTTCCACAATGCTGGCTCCACCTCCTGGGGAGCAGCTGATGTCTCTGCCCTGCACAGTAAATGGAGAGAAGGAATCCTGTCAACAAAGTGCTCCAGTGCTGTACTTGCCTACCACAATGCTGGCTCCACCTCCTGTGGGGTGTCTAATGTTTCTGCCCTGCACTGTGAAGGAAAGGAGAGGGCTGGTAAACAGAGTGCGCAGGAACTGGTTTGGACTGGGCAAAAGCCCCTCTCCCTTCAGAGGACAAAGGATTTCTGGGTATAAATATTGGGACCCTGATCCCAAGAATTTAGATCACTTTTGGAAAACAAGAAGAAACTCTGCTGAGGGAGGAACCAGAAGAAGTTGAGGAGGAAACTATGCCTGAACGTGGGGGATTGGCCTGCAGTGGTTGCCTTACTGCCAAAGAGAGGAGAAAGGAACTTTGTGTGTACTTTTGCTCAACTTGTGAAGGATCTCCAAAGGCTTGGAAAAGAGCTTGCCTCCTGCTGAAGTCTCAGGAACAACAGACCTCACCCCCCAGCTCCCCAGAGTTCTTTGGAAGTGCCTGCTGCTGTTGTTGGGCCTTCTGAGGGACTGCGTGTCGCAAGGAGCTGGAAGCTCGACTCAAGAAGGAAAAGCATGCCACCGTCGGAGCTATTGTCGCCACATCTCGTAAAGTGTGTCGCCGCTGCAGCATCGCATCGAGCGGAAGCGTCTCGCATCATCCAGGAAGTATCTCGCAACGCCGAATAAGCGTGTCGCCATCGCAGCCATCGTAGCTGATGCATTGCACCGCATCCAGAGAAGAGTCTTGCATCGAGGAAGAAGCGTGTCGCCATCGTAGTTGTCGCATTGCACCCCTTCAAGAAAAGTGCCTCGCATCCACGGAGAAGCGTGCCGCCGTCGGAGCTGGTGTCATCGCATCGCGTAAAGGGGTGTCGCCGCTGCAACATCGCATCGAGCGGAAGCGTCTCGCAAACGTCGGAGAAGAATGTCGCTGCCAAGGCCGCTGACGTCGCATCGCGTAAAGTGTGTCGCCGCTGCAGCTGAAGCATCGAGTCGAGTCTTCTCGCAACATCGGAGAAGCGTGCTGCATCTGGAAGATCTTCACGTCTTTATTTCTTTGCACCAAAAACGTCATCGCATCAACATCGTTGCAACACTTTTGTTGCCCTGCGTATCACATCTAAAAGGTACATTGACTTAAAGTGTCGCATTTAAGAACTTAAGAGAACTAAGCAAAATTCTACCATCTAAAGTAACAGTATTGTTTGTCATTTAATGGTCTTGTGGTAAATCTATATAAAGAATACTTATTTTTTATACAAAACCTGTGTGGTGTCCATTTGTAGTGTTGTCACTTGGTTACTGTATGTGTTCACAAATGCTTTACACACTGCCTCTGAGATAAGCCTGTCTGCTCGTGCCAAGCTACCAAGGGGGTGAGCAGGGGTTATTTTAGGAGTGTACCCCCTTACCCTGACTAGAGGAGAGGGTCCCTATTTGTCACAAGTGCATACCTGTACCAACGAGAGACCCCCAAGTCTAACAGATCAGAACGGGAGGGGGGAACACGTTATCTTGCAAAGAGCACTAGGGAGCTCATGCTGTCCGGTGGGCAATCTGGACACCTATATGGCGTGCAGGCCACGAGGTGCAGGGGGGGCCTTTACTGATTCACCAGGATAGGACCCCCTCACGAGATTTCAGTTTGGGAGGATATTGGCATTGGCGGTGGGGGCAGCAGGCCTGGATGCATCCAAATTTGGTATCCATTATTTCAGGATCGGGGCAGCCACTGAAGCCACGGCTCAGAGAGTGACTGGGCAGGAGGTTCAAAGGATAGGGCGTTGGTCCTCTGATGGCTAAAAGCGCTATGTGAGGTTGCATTTACTTTAGGTGTCATTGTAACGTTTGGCCTTGTTTCATTTCTCTGCAGTTTCCACGTCCTGTCTGGCAGGAGGGGAACTTGTCGTCACCCGCCGGTCAACTGCACCTTGCCCACTCCAGGTACCCGGCTGGGGGCCGGGCCACAGAGAAGTCTGGATCATAGGCCACTCATATGTGAGCAGGTTCAAGCAACATTTTTCACAGGCAATTTTGTGGACACGGCCCCCCAGGCGGGTTGGAAGGTGTCAATGCATGGTCAAGGGGGATTGAGGTTGGATCAATTCCAGAAGCTTGTGGGTCCTTTGTTGCTTATGTCCTCAGCAGCACCCGCTGCGGTAATAATACATCTGGGAGGCAATGATTTGGTGCACTTGGGTTGGAAGGGAGTGCTGGAGGCTCTAATCAGGGAAGTGGGATGGTAAGCAAAGCAATGCCTTGAGGCAGTTTTTATATAGTCACACATGATCCCGAGGTACCAATGGGGGGGGGGGGGGGGAGTCCATTTGTGCTATGAATCACTCCGTAAAGAGGATTAATAACAGGATTGATAGACTTTTCAGGACTCCTAAACTGCGGACAATTCCACATGTGTGCATCAGGGAGAATCATTTCTTTTTACAGGACGGTGTTCACCTTTCTAAACTGGGTAATGAGTTATTCATGGAGAATGTGCTAGCCGGGGTGGTAGGGGCAACACGCAGGGCATGACCTTTGTGTGAGTAGCGGATAAGGGGGTGCCAGATAGTCGGTCAACTATACTGGCCTGTGGTGGTAAGGTCATGATTGCTAGGTCAAATTTTACATCTTTTAGTAGGCATCCCATGGTTTAACGGGGACACCTGGGGGGGGGACAGTGGTCCCTTATCACACTCCAGGGGGTGCTTACCGCTGGGAGGCGGAAGGGGGCAGAGGTAGGAAGTTACGCTTCGCGTAGGCCGCTTGGGCCAATCCCTGCGCAGGCGCATTGGGCACCAACATGGCATAACGTCAGCCCCTGGGAGGTAGGATGGAAGGGGTAAGGGGGCACCCGCAGAAAGAAATCTGGTGGGCACACGGGCCTCCGGCGCAAGGTCACTCCGGTAACGTGGGGACCTGGCAAGTAGTTGGGAACAGTCATGACCTTGCACGTAGGCTCCTCCAGGATACACAGAAAGTGAATAGTACATATTCCAGTTTTAGGTTAGGTATGGCTATGTATTAGACTCAAGTTAAGGTTAGCCATAAATGTGTTAAATATCTGTATTCAAATGTGATTGAATATGTGGGGTTTTCTGCGTATACATGTAAAAAGAAATTGAATTATGAATTTTAATTATGTTTTATTAATTTGTAATAAAATACGGCCGGGGTTATACGACCACTAATCCAAAGAGTGGTGTTTGGATGTTTTCGTATCAATGCCTCGGGGGAGAGAGGGTTTGTGGGTAGAGGTCAACTGTTCATTTCCGGGGAGGGGACTCGGCAATACCAGGCCATATTGCAACCAGAAAAATAAAGTAGGGGAGTAGCCAATGGCAGCATGTGTAACCCACAGGGCCTGGCTCTTACGGTATCGACTTCCATGGATATAGCTCCTCTGTGACCAAGCAAATCCTGCAATACGCTGTCAAAAACGCTCCCGTTGGTGCTAAGCTCATCCTATAAGACCGCTGGATACCAAATGCCTGCCTAGTTTTTAGTGCATTTTTTACTTAGGCTTTTTTTCAAATTATTTGCACTGTGCCAGGTGAAGCCACTACTCCCTTACGTAGAGTGCACACCACAGAAGAGGCCACAAGGCTCAGAAGCTGCCATGTCCTACCAAAGCCATCTAATGAACGTTCGAGACCAATGTGCTTAATTTCCATGACATCTAACTATTAAATAGGGTCGAGTTGACATCAAAGGAATCGGATTGCTAAGTGACAAAACCTTAAGAGTGGCCTAGGATTTTTTATATTTAGAGTTCACTTAGATTTTTTATATTTATTTAATAATTTTTTTTTCTTCTCTTTTTATAGCATAGACTTGGGCCTAAGGCGGACAGAGCGCGTTACATGGTATAATTAGCTATAGTAAAATAAGCCATAAGTACAGTTTCCATGGATAACAATATTTACGTGAAGCATTTGGTGAATTCTTAGTGAGGGTTGTGTGAATATTACAATGGATTAGTGGACTGGCATGAAGTATAATTTCCCTGAAGCAGTGCTTAATTTGTAAAATAATAAGTGCCAGGACCCTGACCAGGAAGCCATAGCAGTTTCCACCAACCACTGCCCCTCTTATCGCTGCCAAAGACGGTAACAAAATAATTACAAACTATCTTTCTCACCTGCAAGTGTGACAGTTCACATTATTCCAGGTCCCCAAAGCTGCAGGAATGGCTGGGGAGGCAGGTATTACTACTCTATAAAATATAGATTGTATTCATAAACATTTGTTCTGCTCATCTCTAAATTAGATGAACAGCGCCCCCGTGTGGCAGAGTGTCATAAGGGAGGTGACGACGATCAAGTGCCGGTGCCGAGCACCCAAAACCAATTAGGTGCCTGTGCAGAGCACTGGAAACCACGGGCTCAAATTAGGCACTGCTGAACAAAAAGAACATAGCAGAACAGGAATGGACATTCCTTAGTTTTCGAAGGGCTGTTGAACAATATCCTCATTTTTGTAGGCCGTAGGAGGTATGCATTCTGGTAGCGGGAGGAATGGGATTCCATGATTGGGCACACAACTTGACAAAGTCTGCCGGAGTGTATTTGTTTTTTATAGAAATGAAGTCCAAGTATGAGGGTGTTAAAGCTCCGTAATCGACACTGGCTGCTGCAGATGGTCAATTTTTTTTCTAGGCGATAGGTAGTCCAGTATGTATAGCCTTGTGGGTGATGCAAGCCAACGTGAGTGGACGGTGTGGCCTGCATTGGATTACTTCTATTAATTGCAGCACTACACAGATCTGACATAGGGCATTAGCACTAAGCCTTTAGGGCAATCTCTTTACTCAACACATGTCTGCTTTTTCCTCATATATCATATGCTCCTCTCTCTAAATACCCACCCCCAATTTTTTTCTGTCATGTTTTCCAAAGACAGGTTTCACATGAATGACCTTTTACAGGGGTTACCACGCCTTTAATGAACAGTACCAACAAAGATCACATGTATACATATATCAACCGCGGCAGAATGTCTCAGCAAGATTGACGTATGTGGTAGGTACCAGCAATATTCAGCAGGCCTTCTTCACTTTCATTGGGCAGTTACAGATTTTCCCAACCTGTTCTTTTTTGTGGGACTGACATACTTTCAATAGGGCAACGTCACTGTAGGACTGTTATTGGAAAGTAGTAAAAACCCCGGTAGGTGTGACATATTTTAAATTGCAGTTACATCACTTCCTAGCAGGGCTGCCATACTTGAAATACCAGCATCTCTCTGTTGGGCAGTTATTCAATGACACTGTAACTGTACCAGTAGCACACAGAAAGCGAGCAAAGGTTTAAATATTGCAAATATACATTTTAAAGTATGAGTAGAAGACATGTAGGTGCTTTCCAATGAATCTATAGGTCCTAATATGGGGACTACACAACAAGTGTTCGATTGTGGGAATTGTGTTTATTTATACAAAAAGAAGGCTTGTGTTTAAAGGCAAATGAGAGTAGTCTAACAAAGTGACAAGCTGACGTTTGTGGACAAAATTATTGTTTTTCCAAATCATATTTTAAGCTGAATTTTGAGGGAAAATTGATAATGGGTTTGAGACACACATTGTTGATTGAGGTCCTTGGTGGCCGAGGTCAATCCCATGGCAAGGTGTCTTCATGGTAAGAATGCTTCGTATGATGTGATGGAGCTGCCTGAGGCATGGATATATGGGGGTGGTGCACCCTACCGGTTGTCTAAAACTGCAAGGTCGACGTGGGCGACCTGCTGCATGAGTCTGTACGATTTGTAGAGATCTGCTGGCCATAACCTGAAATTTGTATATCTATTGATTATTCAATCCAGGCCTTCATGTTGTCCCTAGTTTATCCCAGGCCTCAAGGAGAATTTAGATAGGCAGTCAGGGAACAGAAAGAGGTGAGCAGCTGTGCAGAAGGTCTTGTTAGCACACACAGAGCGTGCTATGTCAGTGCACATGCTAGAGAACACCTTCTCTTTCCTTACTGACCTGCACTGGACTGAGATGTGTTTAAAAGGGACACAAGTAAGAGACTGAAGCATGATCGCTGAAACATGAATCCTGTAGATAGAGATGGGAGTTATTGCTCTGACCGCACCTCCGACGCTCTCTCATCCCACCTGCAGCTTAATGTTCCTGCAGGGCCCTGCTGCTGCTCTCCTGGGGCCTGGTCCACACGCTCAGAACCCCAGCAGTCTCTAACGTACCCTAAGGCAAACCTTGAAGCCTTGGCGTTCCCAGTACCACACCCTCTCCTTCTCAGATAATAACTGCAATGGACTGACCTTTGTTTTTCCAGGGCGACCTCTTGACAGACGCTGCGCAGATGGCTCCCACCCTTCAAGAGCAGCTGCAGCCATCTTCCTACACAATGCAGGAATCTCCTGTCCATCTGCCATCCCTAATGTGAAGGGGCTGGTAACGTATTAACTATAACTTAATCAGTGTAGGTAGTAACCAATTGTCCCAGCTAACTAACTTATATTCCTACCTTTGACACTACCCCTACTGGGCAAGCCCACATTCAATACAGCTCAGAACCTCTAACACACACTCTCACCAGCACAGATACCTCAAGCTGCGAGAGTCACCTTGCACTCAACAGCCTATCCAAGAAGAGTCTTAAGACCCTTCGGTGAACTTTACATCACACAATAGATGATCGCATGACTCAGGGTGAATACCAAAGCACAAGACCCGAAATAGATTTCAGCTAGGAAACCTCAGAACTATAAGGAATTCCACATCTGAGGGTCAAACAGTACTACAAGGAAATATTAAGGGGCAGATATGATTAGTTGTAAAAGTTATTACACTGTCGGAAACTAACTTCACGTCATATGCCTAACCAAATATCCTGTCTGGTTAGGGATGGAAAAAAGCCTAGGCATGCATGTTACAATATGGACAGCCACATTATAATAGTTATAATATCTAAATAATAGCATGTAAATTAACACATGTAACATCACAAGTAACATGATCTATGAGAACATACTGCATGTTAGAGTAGCGAGGTATAATTAATGTAGTGTGGTTACCAAAATGAGTAAAATGTGTATGGAGTTGCGAGCGCTATAATAATTTGAAGGTGTTGCGTAAATTATAAATTAAAGGTATAAATACAAGTTTAGAAATTTACAATTTTGTGTAATTTAAGTTTGGTTTGTAATTAAAGAATAAAAAAGTGTTATTAATTAAAAGGTGGTGCATAATTTTAAGATATACCTATAACTTCAGAATTCATAATGTTTGTGTATTTTAATTTTGGTTTGCATAGAAAAAAACCTAAAGTTTCAAAGTTCAATGATTTTTTAAAATAATTAATAAAAATGTGTTTCAAATCATTGAGGTTACTGCTGTTGAGTGGAGTGTCATTAAGTGGAAAGTGGTAGATTAGAGAGGAGGAGAGTGTCATACGGTGAACCGTTATAGCATGTAGAGTCACAGAGTGGAGTGTAGCAATGTGGATTGTGGTACACTCGAGTGACTTACAGTGTAAAAGCATACAGTAGAGTGGTCTAGAGTGGAGTGTGGGGTAGAGAGAGTGGATCTGGGGAAGAGAGGAGTGGTGTATAGTGGAGTGGAGTAGAGGGGAGTGTTGTAGAGTCCAGTAAAGCAGAGTGGAGTGAATTAAGTGGAGTGGCGTAGCATACAGTGGAGTAAATTGTTATATAGTGCAGTGGTGTGTTTTTTACTACAGTGGTGTGGTGTGCAGACAGGCGTAGTGTAGAGTCAAGTAAATTGGAGTGGTGTTTTGTACAGTACAGTGGAGTGGTGTGTCCTAGAGTGTTGGTGGAAAGTGTCAAATAGTGGAGTACAGTGTTGTACACTGAGGTGTAGGGGGATAGAGTGGAGTAGAGGGTTATACAGTGCAGTGCAGGGGCATAGAGTGAAGTACAGTGTTTTATACTGGCACAGAGTAGAGTCTTGTAGAGTGAAGTTGCATAGAGTGGAATTCAGTGTGGTGTAGTAGAGGGGTGTAGATGGAGTGTTGTACAGTGCCATAGAGTGGAGTAAAGTGTTATGCAGGGAAATATAGGGGAGTCTAGTTGAGTAGCGTAGCATAGAGTGGAGTAGTGTGGTCAAGAGTAGAGTGGAGTGCAGTGGAGTAGACTAGAGTGGAGTAGTATACAGTGGAGTAAGGTGGTGTACAGTGGAGTGGTGTGTGGTAGTGTGCAATGGGCTGGTGTGTTGTAGAGTGTTGGAAAGTGTCATAGAGTAGAGTAAGTGGTCATAGAGTGAACAAAAGTGTTGTACAGTGTAGTGGCAAGGAGCAGAGTAGAATGCTGTATAATATGTTAGAGTGGAGTGGGATAGCCTGTCGTTCAATTGAGTGGCAAAGAGCAGCGTACAGTGGAGTGCTGTACAGTGCAGTAGTGGAGTACAGTGGAGTAGTGTCTCAGTGTCGAGTATATTAACTGTGATGAAGTAGCGTAGAGAAAGTTATGTAGAGTGTGGTGGAGTGGAGTAGATTGTCATAAAGTGCTATATAGTAAAGTGGAGTGCGGTACACAAGCATTGACAGGAATACATTGCTGTACAGTGTACTTCTATACAGAGGAGAATAGTGTAGTACAGTGGAGGGGCGTAGACTGTTGTTGAGTGGAGTATGATATTGTTGAGCGGTGTGCAGTAGAGTGGCGTGGAGTTAGGTTGTGTAGAGTGGAATGGCATAGAATGGAGTAGCATACAGTGGAATGGTGTAGAGTGGAGTGGCGTACAGTCAATAGCATACAGTGGAGTGGTGTACAGTGGAGTGGCATAAAGTGGAATAGCTTAGGGGGTGGAGTAGAATGGAGTTACGTACAGTGGAATAACGTGCAGTGTTGCACAGCAGAATGGTGTGCAGTGGAGTGGCAATGACTACAGTGGTGTAGAGTGGAGTGGCATTCAGTGCAATAGTGTACAGTGGAGTGCTATAGAGTGGAGTGGGATACAGTGCATTGGCATATAGTGAAGTAGCGTACAGGGGAGTGCCATAGAGTGGGGTGGCATAGAGTGGAGTCACGTAGAGTGGAGTGGCATAGATTGAAATAGTGTACAGTGGAGTGGCATAGAGTGGAGTAGCCTACAGTGTAATAGCGTACAAAGAAGTGGGTTACAATGGAGTGGTGTAAAGTGGAGTGGCGTAGAGTCAAATAACATAGAACTGAGTGGCATAGAGTGTACTTGAGTAAAAGGGGAATAGCCTCTAGTGAAGGGGTGTAGTGTGGAGTGGATACACTGAAGTGACAGAGTGGAGAGGCATAGAGTGGAGTAGGGTAGAGTAGAGCAGCGTAGAGTGGAGTGGCTTAAAGTGGAGTGGTGTAGAGTGGAGTGACAAAGAGTGGAATAGCATAATTTTGAGTGGAATACAGTGGAGTTGCATACAGTGGAATAGTGCCAAGTGGATTGCAGTGCTGTGTAGTGGTGTATAGTGGAGCGGTGTAGCCTGGAGTGGCATAGAGTTGAGTGGGGTACAGTGGAATAGGGAACAGTAGAGTGGTGTAGAGTAGAGTGCAGTGGTGTAGAGTGGAGTGTGGTAGGGTGAACTGGCATACAGTGGAATAGTGTTTACTGAAGTGGCGTACAGTGGAGTGGCATAGAGTGGAGTGGTGTAGAATGGAATAGTGTAGGGAATAATCTGGAGTGGTGGAGTGGATAATTGCTTTGAGTGGAGTGTCATTAAGAGGAATGTCATAGAGTAGAGTGGCATAGACTGGAGTAGCATAGAGGGGAACAGTATACAGCAGAGCAGCGTACAATGGAGTGAGGTACAGTGTAGTGACATACAGTGAAATGCAGTAGAATGAAGTGGTGTAAAGTAGAATGACGTCCCAAGGAGTGGCATATAATGGAGTAGGGTATAGTGGAGTGCCATAAAGTAGAGTATTCTAGAGTGGAGCAGGGTAGAGTTTAGTGGGATAGTAAGTTGTGGCAGACAGTTTTATAGCATACTGTAGATGGGCACATAGTGGAGTATTGTAGAGGGCAGTGGCATAGAGTGGGGTGGCATAGAGTGGAGTGGTATATAGTGGAGAAGCATACAGCGGTGCTGTGTAGAGAGGAATAATGTTGAGTGTAGTGGCGTACAGTGTAGCAAGCAAAATAAAGTGGAGAGGCATAGAGTACAGTGGCGTAGAGTGGAGTGTTGTACAGTGGAATAGGATAGAGCATAGTAGTATAGAGTGGAGTGGCATAGAGTGGAGTAGCTTAGAGTGGTGTACAGTATAATAATGTACAGTGGATTGTTATAAATTGGAGTGGCGTACAGAGAAGTGGGGTACAGTGGAGTCGTGTACGGTGGAGTGGCGTAGAGTGTAATGGTGTACAGTGTAATAAAGTATAGTGTAGTGGTGTACACTGAAGTGGCATACATTGGAGTGGCATAGAGTGAAATAGCAGAGTGTTGTGTCATAGAGTGGAGCTGTGTAGAGTGGAATAGCTTACAGTGGAGTAGCACAGAGTGGAGGGCATACAATGGAGTGGCATAGACCAAACTGGAGTGGCGTAGAATGGAGTGACTTAGAGTGTAATAGTGTACATTGAAGTAGTGTAGAGTGGAATGAGGTAGAGTGGAGTGGGGTGGAGTAGAGTGGAGTGGCTTACAGTGGATTAGCATAGAGTGGTGTGGCATATAGTGGAGTTACATAGAGTGGAGTGGTGTAGAGTGTAATAGCATAGACTGGAGTGGAGTAGAGTGGAGTCGCATAGAGTGGAGTAGAGTGTCGTACAGTGGATTGTGGTAATTGAAAGAACTAGAGGGAAAGTGGGTAAATGTATGTAGATGTAATGTGGCCGGAATATACATTATGAGGTGCAAATGGTCATTTTTGGGAGTATGTGTAAATATGGTAAGTAGTGTTAAAGTTGCAAGTTTTAAAATAGTTAGATGTGAATAAGAAGGCAACATGTGATTGGCTAATGGCTGTGTTTATCAAACATAAATAGTAGCCCTCTCATTTTCAGCACATGTTTTGCTGCGTTCTGCGTTTCGCTGCATTCTGGGTTAGGGCCTTAAATTTAGGTAAGCACTAGGCTTAATTGTTGTTCCCTACCGATTAACATTTTATGAAAGTGGTAATAGGTAGAAATATTGATTTATATTTTGAAATATATTTTTGAAACACTTTATGAAATACCTCAAAATTTGAGGAAGGTACCTAGACAAAGTTAAAATCCCTTATAACTTAGAAAATACTTATCCTGCGTATATGTAGTACTAATAAAGATCATCAGCGCACCATAATGCCTTATCCTGCTAAATGGCATGTAAATCCATCCAGCCGTTCTCGCGCTACCTGAGATAAAAAAGTCAATGGAAAATGCATTGATGTAAAAACGTGTTTTGGGACCCCTTTTAACTTTGCACCCTCTTGATCAATCACCGTGAAAGGTTCCATCCTTCGTCAATGTAGAAAAAGCTATAGGTTTGGAAAATTTCTTGGAGATTCATAAAATAGGAGCAAAGGTATTGACAACCAAAATTCTGAGGAATTTCTGTACCTGGGTATCCTAACTATAACTACAGAGTGGGGAATATATCAGTATATATGAATTACACTGTGGGGGTTGATACTGTGTCTTTGGGACCTAGTTACCACAGGAAGAGCATTTTTGAGTTTACTAATAACCGTTTGCGAATGTTAGGAAACTTTAAAAAAAGTTCATCCAGCTAAGCTCCTTCCTTTAAAGTTTAGGGGTGATCTGTCAAGCCGGGGCCAAGAAACAATGGAGCGACAAAACACAATTTCCCCATCCAGTTTCCATAAAGATTTTTGAACAATGATACAGTCCAAATGACTGAACTATATTTCACAGATTTAGCAAAAAGCTAGACCTGTTCAGGCCTGTTCAGTAGTTGTTGAGAAATTAAGATTCAAACTGTATGCATAGCTGTATACAGCCCAGGATGATTCTTACGTATAGCTCTGATGCGCAGGCCATTAAAAGGATTATGGCCAAGAACTGGGGTATCCTCAAAAACGACACGGTGATTGGGGATAGTATTCCGATCAGACCGTGCATTACATATCGCAGAGGGAGGAATATCAGGGACATGCTTGCCCATAGTGATATTGCTGGAGCAGAATTTTCTGATGAAAATCTATTGGGTTTTTTAAGCTCTGGTTTGTCTATTTGTCATAATTAAAATTATTAATTATTAATCACTAATTATTTGTTTTGTGTAAGTGTTTAAACTTACCAACATGTACTAATGAGAAGAAAACCGACACGAGGGAATGCTTTCATTTGCTAATTAATAAATGTGCATGTTTTATTAAATAAACGTTGCTGAGTGCTGTTTATTTTAAAGCACGAAACGCTTTTGAATTAATGCTTTTCTGTGTTGCAAAGGCTAGATAATTACATACACATAAGGGTATTAGTGGGGTTAACACTGTTTAATCACTATGCTGTGGTAACGTTGTTTTTGTCTCTTTTAATTAAGATGGTCTATTTTGGCCTAGAATAAAATGGCCGCCGTTTGCAGCCTGGCCTCGAGTGAGAGATTTGTGATGAGAGGGCCTTGCTGAATATGGTCGAAGTCATCCGACCACAGTCTTCGCCTGGTTAAAATTTTCCGTGAGGACAGCAGCAGTGCTGGGCAAGTCACCAAGAAACATCCGAATAACCTTGGAGGACAAAGGAGCCATAGAGAATGAACTGAATGGACTCTGAAGTCATCATGTTAGTTCCGAGGAAATGTGGATGTCGAAAGATACATTTTTTAGTTCCTGTTCTGTCTTTTTATTTTTGTGATTTTTTTTCTGAGCGGAGATTTTCCAAATGTAGCGATGCTACATCCTTTCCTGCTCGCTCTGCTCAGCGGTTCAGCGGACGTGTAGAACATTTTATGTTTCTTTAATAGTGCAAGTTTCTTTATAAATATTGTTAGCCTAGAGAGGGTTTGAGGCCACTTTGCCATTTCTTCCCAAACCTGCGTTGGTGAGGATCGATGCTGTGAGGAGGGTGACTCGGGAGATTTCTACTGAGAGACTTGTCCTGATGACCCATTCTGACATTTAGCTAGAATAGGTAATTATGAGAAAATTATTTACTCTGATTAATTTCTTTTGACTAATTTTTAGATAAAGAATCATAATTTTAAATACGGTGTTGATGATTATTTCTTGTCAATTATTGAGTACTCTATTTGATTATTGTTGTATAGATTGTTTAGATTATGACTCAGGACAATTACAATAACTAGGTCTTATCGACCTCAGTGTAGATGTGGGGTGTTTAGGAGTTTTCTTTCCACAGGTTCAGTGCTGGTGGAGTATTTGAGTGTATGTTAGTGAAATGGGCCCTAGTGTATGGTGAGTGTATGTGTGTGTAACTGTGAAATTACTCTATCCGTGGAAGTAGGGAGATTTTGTACACCCCAATCTGCATCAATATCACCACTTATCCACCCAACAGCATGCAGGGTCTTGAAGGTTTCTTTCCTTGTCGCCATTGCAAGGCGTGTCTGTACAGTAAGTGTCACAAACAAGTGAGCCACAATGGGGTCAACAAAAACACTACCCAGTTTCTTACATGTAGCTCCATGTTTGTGATATATGTAATGGAATGTACATGCAAACTTTGGTACATAGGTAGCACTACATGTATGGCCAAAAAGAGAATCCTGGAACATACTTGTGCGATTACCAACTATGATCCTAAATATCCTGTGGCCCGACATTTCAGGGAGAGACATTTTGTCAAATACTAAGGAATTAAGCTATATCATCCTTGAACAGATTAGCAAAAATCCGAGAGGTGGCAATAGGGTACTTAAATTACGACAAAGAGAGTCCAAGCTCATTATTGATTTCCAAACCAAAATGCCGGGAGGGTTGAATCAGGAAGAGGAGTTGTCCGTACACCTCAAAGAATAACTGATTTTATAATGACAAGAATATTTCTCCTACATTTACGTGTGTCATTTTGTTTGGGTTAAAGGCTGTTTCTCTAGATACAACATATACCCTGCTGTGCAGTTCTGTGGCTCTGTAGCTCTGTATCTATCTTCCATGAATTATAACGTGCCCTTGATGTTATAAGACACTTTGAAGAGTGATGGTGTTAGTGTAATTAATAGGATTAAGTTATCCTGATTTTTTTTTTAAAAAGCATTATTTTAATGTATATTTTTTCTCTTGTTTTCTCTCTCTCTTCTTTTTCTCTTTCTTTTTTCACTTTACAGATGGAAAGGAAGGGCCTAGTCACCGACACTCACTGTACACATGGTCCCCACTCCTTTTCTCTCTAGTTCTTGTTTCTCAACAGAGCACGTTCACAATTATGCCATTGACAGCACGACTTTGCAGTATGGGGTCGGTGACTATGAGTGCGGCGGACTTGTGTTATTCCCTGTGCACCTTGCTGATCATTGCCACATGGTACCATTTGGGTACAATTCACAGTCCTTTTCAATAGGCCAACTTAGCATGATCTGAGCTACATGTTTCACAGTTGTACATGCATTGAGTTTAGGTAGACATAAACCACCTATAGGGACAGCGACTGACCACTAGGTAATACCTTGTTGTTCTTGTGTTGGGGGAGAGGTGTAATGTGTCATTGGGTTGCACATTTTATAGCATGCATGATAGAAATTATCTGCTCGCATTTACTGATATGTAGAAGGATTCTTTGGGTCTTTTGAACAAAAGATAACTTTATTGACTATACACGAGTCCCGTTACTCACGCATGATGCATGGGCCGGTACAAGCCAACATCGATGAATATCAACATCGTTGTAGGTGGGAGTTAAGTCCTAATGTCACATGACAATTATCCTAGGTACGCATGTGGTAAGCGATGACGTGTGTTTTTACTGTTTAGACTGCTTTGACTGATTGCACTATAAATTTCTGCGTTTATGCGTTATGGATCGCCATAGACAATGCTTATTATTTTTCCATTTAACCGCTTTATATAAATATGTATTATAAGAGCAGAGACATACAGGCTCTAAATACTATTGCATAGACGTTTTTACGCAAATTGTATTAAGATGAATACTCCAAAAACAATTTTTCCAATCAGGGCCTATGAACTGTGCACCATTCCAATATGTCCGCAACACTAAACACGAGGTGTACGTCATCAGAATGCATCATGGAAACTCCATTTATGCTGTGCTGTTTTTGTTGTCTATTATTCACGTGATCAAGCCTCGCTGGAGGTGAAACGCGTTGTGAATTAAACAACGGACACCTTGTTTTCTTGTGTTTGTTTTGTCCTGAGAGCGTGCTTGAATATTGAACTTTATGAAGAAATATATATATATATATATATATATTCACTTAAAAAACCATAGGTTTCACACACGTTATAGTTAGGAATTAGCATTTGAAAAACCTTGCAAATTCACTGAAAAAACCATAGGTTTCACACATGTTATAGTTAGCTGGACATTTCACTCGTAAAAAACCATTGAAATTCCCCTGTTATAGTTAGTTCAGCTAACTATAACTCGCGCGACCGCAATCCACTGCTGATGACATCACATATTACATCACTGTATTCACTAAGATACTGTTAATAAGTCAGTTATACAATTAATTTTACCAAAAAAAACATCCATTTAGACACTTATTTTCCCATTTATTCTTCCATTAACCTTTAGATTTACATATATAAAAAATATTTATTTTTCAGAAAGACACATATTCACTGGATGATGTCATCAGTGATGTCATCAGTGATGTCATTTGAGATGTCATCAGTGAGTGATGTAATATGTGACGTCATCAGCAGTGGATTGCGGTCGCGCGAGTTATAGTTAGCTGAACTAACTATAACGGGGGAATTTCAATGGTTTTTTACGAGTGAAATGTCAAGCTAACTATAACATGTGTGAAACCTATGGTTTTTTCAGTGAATTTGCAAGGTTTTTCAAATGCTAATTCCTAACTATAACGTGTGTGAAACCTATGGTGTTTTAAGTGAATTTGCAAGGTTTTTTAAATGCTAATTTCCAACTATGACGTGTGTGAAACCTATGGTTTTTTAGTGAATTTGTAAGGTTTTTTAAATGCTAATCGATGTATGTATTATTATATTTTTTATATATTTATTTTACAATAAACTACCTATGTATATAGTTATAGATTGACTGTATCCTGTAATATGGAATGGCTCAGCTCTTTTTTTTTTAAATTTGGATAAAGTTGAACAGCATAGTTAATATCTTCTATAAACTTATAAACAGTTTAAAATGTGTTTTATTTCTTAAGGGTTTTTCACCGTGCGCGCACGGTGTGCGCACCCCGCGATTTAAAAAAAAAAAAAAAAATTTTTTTTCACCCTTCGGGGTCCTTCAGGGACCCCCTGACAAAGGCTAGGGGGTCAGGAACTCTCTACCCTGCCCCCTTTTCACATTCTCCACCTTTCTTTTTCACTGCGACACACAAAATGGCGTCCGACACTTCCTGATTTCGACCGATTCGAATGTTGACTGACATCTAACCACCAATCAGAATTACGCTCGCGCACATTTGGTGCGCGCACGGTGCCGCATATAGATATTTATGTACTTTTAACTGCAATTTTCTCCGGAACTACTGAACAGATTGACACCATATATGCAAAAGGCACATGCCTGACCTGAGGACTACCTCTTTGCCAAATTTCAAGTAATTCTGTTCAGCCGTTCGGGCTGTACCATCGACTAAAGGTCCTATGGGAAAATGCATGGGGAAAACGCTTTTTGGGACCCCCTTTTTTCTCAGCCCCCAGTTGACGAATCACCCCGAGACTTTCAGGGTAGGAACTGAGCGGAGCGCCCCATTCATTTTGAAAATTTCGCGAGGATTCGTCAACCGGCGCCAAAGTTATTCAAAATAGAATTTTCAGATTTCCTATGGGAACTCGGTCCTAACTATAACTATCTACTGGCGACCGCCAGTAGATAATATATATATATATATATATATATATATATATATATATATATATATATATATATATATATATATATATATATATATATATATATATATTGTAACAGCAATCCCCAATGTACTCCAACATCCACGATACAGATGGGCACAGACTCCAAAGTTCAGGTGCCTTTTTACATTTTATTGCTCATTTCCTGTCAGGGTGCGTTTCGGCCACCTCAAGTGGCCTTGATCACACACAAACGCTCTACGGCATTGTTTGCATTAAAAAAAGATTTCCTGATCCCAAGAGAAAAGCCACATAATAGGAATTGAAAAACAGACTATTCCTAGAACTCTTTCATGATGGAAAACCACAGACTACTCGCTTTCTTCAAATACGTCCATTTGGGACTTACTAATGATACAGAATGCATGATAATTGATGCTTAGGGCTTATATAAAGATTGTTTACAGATTCCAAATTCTCTTATATTCAAACAAACACCCTTTGTAGAATTCATCCAAACATCTATGTTTCAAATTCCAGTTTGAATATATTCGTCTGATATTGCAATACAATTATGAATAATAAAATCACAGGATTGAATTCCCAATTGAAATTGCATACATATACTGTCAAATTCACTTTAAAGCACCAATGCTTAACATAATGCAACTTACATATGGTGATAATAACTTCACACTGTTACTAATTCAAGAGAGTTGATATTATCAAAAGCCTATATGTGCAAATAAAGTACTAAATTTGAGAAAGTGCAATGTGCTACCAAAGTGATGAGTGCAAATACAGTACATTTTACCTACAAGAAGGTATCTAGCAACAGAGGAGTCTTAATCTATTCTAACAATATAAAAGATTATTCTCGGTATAGTGCACATATGAAATGTAATATTCTAAATAACATCCTATGTTGTTTTGAGGGGGTCCTGGGTATTGCAACTGCCCTCTATGAACTCATAAGAAATTGTGCAAATCATCGCTACTATTCAGGCCATATGGTGATTTAGAATCCAACTCTAAAAGCTGACGTAGTATTCTTTCTCTATTGCCACCTCTTTTTAGGGGTTGCACTGCTCCAATTGCAAAATATGTAAGACATTTAAGATCATTATTGTGTTTGAGTTTAAAATGTCTTGCAACTGGATATTTGGGGTCAGAATTCATTATTGCCCTAAGGTGTTGCAGAATTCTTAGGTGCACCAGTAGCTTGACACTACCCACATAGCGCAGTCCACAGGTGCACTCAAGGACATATACTGCAAACTCAGTTCAACAGTTGTAGATTCCCTTCAAATCCAAAGGTTCAGGACTAAATGGTGTTGTTTATTGAGAAATATGTGTGCCAAATTTGCACGCCCTGCAGGAGCTTCATTTATAAAACCCCTTCTTTGGTGAAAGCCAGGTCATCATGGTACTTATTTCAGGGCTGCTCTTTACGAGTGTAGTCCTCATTGACGGAGCTCGCCGGAAAGTGAGGGTCGGCTTATCAGGTAGTGTTTGGCCCAAAATCGCATCTGTTAAGATGATAGGCCATTGGTCATTCAAAATAGACCTTATCTTCCTTTCCTACTGGCTATTGGTGGTAATAAGCCTGATCCTAGATTCCTGAACTTTACTAGCAATAATGATCTTATGTTTGGGGTCAAGATTAGGTTGTGTTGGCAACAGCATATTCTCCCTAGGTATTTTAATTTGCCTTGGAAATTGCCTGTTCTATGACCTTTTTACTGTACCCTCATTCCAGAAATCTTTACTTGGCTACTCTTTGACAGAATTCTAGATCCTTATCTGAACCATAGATCTTACGCAGTCTTCAGGAATTCCCCATAAGGGATGCTATTAATCAGATGTCCGGGGTGAAAACTAGATGCATGCAGTGTGGCATTGCCTGCTGTGACTTTACGATGTAAGGTCGACTCCAGTTTATTACCAGGTACGTAAATGTGTACATCCAAGAAATCAATAGATTGTTCATCAATATGTGCAGTGAATTCTGAATTGAATTTGTTATTGTTGATGTTATCTACAAATACCTCTGCACTGACTTTAGAGCATTTCCACATGATGAATACATCATTGATGTGCCTCATCCACCTGATCACATGCAATTCATACTCCTTTGATGTATCACCGTGAGAAGAACCCATTCCTCCCACCAGCCTACATGTAAACATGCATAACTAGGGGAGAAACAGGCTCCAATGGCCACACCCCTCACCTGTTGGAAAACCTCCTTACAGAATAAAAAAAGTTAACACCATTCAAACACCATCTTATCAACTCTAAAAGCATTACATTATTGCTATACATCTTGATAGGTCTATAGATATATATAGATGTATATATATGCACATATTGATATAGGTATAGATATCATTGAGTGGCGGTAGCCTCTCTATAATTATGGTTAGGATTCTGTGAGATAGGGATTCCTCTGATTTTTGATGGGTAATAACTTTGCCACAGTTTGACAAATCGGCACTAAACTTTGCAGCCCTATTTTATTTTCTACATTGTATGCCGGTGCACAGTTCTGTGGTGATTAGTTAAGGAGGTGTGAAGAAAAATGTATTCAAACCATTGTATTTTCCATGGTCCAGCAGCAGCAGAGTCAGTCTCACCAAAATCCAGAACGGAGGTTGAAACATTGATCATAACCCAAATATCCTGGATTCTCTGCTCCGGAGGGTAAGCACAGAACTGCACTGAATCCAGAAAAGCCCCAAAGAAAGAGAGTGTCTGATACAGAGTCAGGTGTGACTTCAGCATGTTGATAGTGAACCCCAGCGAATGCAAGAGGTTTGCTATTGTCGGGAAATGGGTGATGACTGAATATGCTGAGCCAACATCAGAGAATTCTCCTTCTCACACCTAGCAGCCAAAGCTTAGAACAACCTTCCCCTGCACCTCAGGACTGCTCAATGCTCCAGCAATTCAGGAAAGAACTCAAGACCTGGCTGTTCAAACAAACAGATCACCTCAAAGCAGCTAGCAACCCCAGCGCATCGAGACCCTCACAGGTGATTGGCCGTGCTTTACAAATCCTGATTGATTGATTGGGGTCAGCCTACCTTTAGCAGCCAGTCATCGAAGTAGGGGAAGACTGGACCCCTGACCTCCAAATGTGAGTTGCAACTACCACCATCACTTTTTGAACACCCTTGGGGCACTGGTGAGGCTAAAGGGGATCACAGCGAACTGAAAATGCTCATGGCATACCATGAACCGCAGGCAACGTCTGTGGGCTCACAGGACGAGGATGTGAAAATAATTGTCCTGCAAGTCTAACACTACTATCCAATCACAAGGATCCACAACAGACAATTCCTGAGTCAAACTAAGCATCTTGAATATCTCTTTCTTCAGGAAGGTGTTAAGGGGGTGCATATCTAGTATGGGACTGAGGCTTCTGTTCTTTTTTGGCACCGGAAAGTAGTGGGAATAGCAACCGCATCCTACTTCTGGTGCTGGAACCCCCTCAATGGCTCCTTTGGCCACAGAGTATGCACTTCCTGGCAGAGCAAAAAGCCATGGTCCTCCGTCAACTGTTCTGGGGATGGTGGCAAAGGCATAGGGGTTTCCAGAAAAGGAAGGGAGTAACCCTGCTGAACAATTTGAAACATCTACTAGTCTGATGTTATCGCTTGCCATTAGGGCAGATGGTGCTTGACTCCAAGCTCCTGGCTGTGATGTGTGGAGGGCATGCTAAAGGGGCTTAGAGGCTGTGACGCCCAGAGAGGCAGGGATTGGACAACACGAAGGATGTGATTTCCACATCCTCTGTGGGAGCTGTGTCCACAGCCACAAAAAGGCTGGGTGGTCTGTAGACTGTGGGGGTATGGCTGGTACTGTGGTCACATCTAAGAGCCCCTACCATAGCCATGGAAGGGACGAAGGGCAGAGTGCAGTGGATGTGACATCAGGGAAGAACCTAAGGATCTGCCAAAAACTCAACTCTCCTTTTAGTACTCCAGCGCCAAATTGGCATTATCACCGAGCAGATAGGTGCCATCAAAGGGCATGTCCATTAGTGCCAACTGGACATCTCCTGAGAAGCCAGTTGAGCAGAGCCAGCCATGGTGTCATAGTGCCACCCTGGAGGCAATAACCCTACCCAGAGAATCCATGGTGTCCAACCCACACCGGATGAAGAACTGCTGCATCCCTGCCATCAATAATGGCCTGCTTCAATATGGCTCTGTCTTCTTCCGAGACTATGGGCATCACTTACGCAACTGTGTCCCATCAGGTGTCGGAGCAACAGTCCAAGAGGCATGCAGTGTTTCCTGGCCTCAATGCTAGCCGAGTGGAAGAGAAAATTCTCTTTCCAAAGAGTGCAACTTCTTGGATTCCCTGAACGGAAGACCCCATCACCACCATGGTGAAGGATGCGCCTTCCTCCGTGGTAGGCCCCGTAAATGACACCAGGCCAGCACCAGGAGATGTATCCAGCCCACTGGCATCTCCCAGCTCCTCATACCACTTATCGCCTTGGAAGGGATGGGTTATCTAGTCAAAAAGCTAGTAGGTGTTGTCATCGGCAATTGCAAAGTCCAGTTACACATTAGGCCAATCAAAGCTAGGGGCAATGTATCTGAGCCGGACAGTGCCAGAGCCAATGTCGAGCCAAACCGGCGTGGTGCAATTTCGGAGTCAGGCAGGAGAAGTGGTTTCTGAGTTGTAAGGTGGTGCTGGTGACATCAGAAGGACATGGTGTGGAGTAAGCCTAGGCCAGGTGCTGGAGTCAGTCCAGATTCAGCAGTGGATCCAGATGACCCAGCTGATGTCGGAGAAAGCTCGACAACAGTAACCCAGTGGGGGCACCTCTCAGCTGCATGGGGCCCACAGGCACCCCAGAGGGAGCCAGGGGCCTACAAATGGGGTGCTAGTCCACACAAAACTCCTATTGTTGGGCATGGGTTACTCCAGCTCAGGGGAAGTCAGCAAAGAGCGCCGCAGGCCCGGACTCCGGCTCTGCAGGGGCAATCTGGAACCAGGACCCAGAAACACAAGATTGAGGGGTAGAAGTAGAAGTACCCTTGAACTTCTTCATCTTGTACTTCTTTGACTTACCTGACTTTGATGACTTGGACTTTGAGACGACTGATCATGAGACCAACTCTGCAATCAGGCCTTAGATCTTCCGCAGAATCTGGACTGGGAGCAAAGGGGCACCTTCTCGTGCCATGCTCTGAGATTCTTCATGGCTCGCTCCTGGATCACCTTAAGGTGCATCAGCCTGCAATTGGCACAGGCCCTGGAGTGGTGGTCCAACCCGAGACATCACAGACAGACCAAGTGGGGATCAGAAAGAGACATCTGTCTGTGACATTCCCCACAAGGCTTCAAACTCATGAGTTTGTTAGGGGACATGTCCCTATCACACTGGGAACAATAGCTCAAAATGAATTGACAAAAAGTAAAAAAAAGATGGTCAGATGGTGACCGAGGGTTCTCTCCGGATCCATGCTGTTAGCTCAGAAAGAAAGGAACTGATGTCAGCTCACTGGGGTGACACCTATATAGCCACTGTGCACATTACTTCCAACTCGGATGACGCCAATGCGGAGCCAGTCAATATCACATCGCCACATGTACAAGTATTACTCAAGATTTTCCAGATCCAGTCTGACACATGAATCTGGTTCCTCTAGTCAGCTTGGTTCTGGAACTATAGGGAAAGGAGCTGCCTCAGAACTGTTACAGAGTGATCATAAAGGAGGGTTTGCCCATTTTCACATTTTCACAAAACTCTGCATGTGCCCTGGGAGCTCTGACTAAGAGAATTCAGTAGACGGGGCAATTTAGAATAGTATTGGGTGAAACACACAGGAAGTGCTGTAAAAGAGGGTTGGGTCACCTCTGAGAACTCTAACTGGCCAGGGTGTGGTGAGTGGCTGTTTCCCCCCTAGGCTGGCACTGGGTAAAAATATGACATCCCAGTACCATCCGCAGAACACTCCTGGGCCTGGGAGAATGCAGAGGAAGGACTGCCCTGCTATCTGAAGAACATGGGCAAGATTGCCTTCAACCCAGAACCTCAAAACTGACACCAAGGGTCAGTTGACTGACCTCCTGTTTGAGCTGCAGGGCTAAAAGAAGCTTCCAGAGGCCTTTTCCAGCTGACCAATCCTAAATGGACCTGACTTGATCCCCTCTACTGGTCTCTGTGGGGGTGAGTCCTGTCCCCCAAGTACTGTCCGCAAGGTCCTGGACCCTTAGCTGTGGTCAGAGTGTACTCCTCCCTGCCAACTTAAAGCTTCGCCGGACTCGATGCCAAGCATCAACGACAACAACCTTCATCAATGGTTTTATTGGGTTCAATACCAAGCAGCACTCGATCAACGGCTTCACTGGACCTGAAGCCGAGCAGCATGCTAGCAATTCTGACAACTTTCATCAACAGCTTCACCAGGCTCTATGCCAAGCAGCCTCTGATGGGTTCAGAGACCTTTCACAGCAGCTCCCCTTTGTGTCAAGCCCTCTTCGGATCAGCCGGCTGCATGGCCCATTGAAGACCTTCTACCTCCATAACGTTTCTACGTGTGAAGGTAACTTTGTCACTGGGACAAACCTGGTCCCTGTATCCGACCAGTGCTCCTTCGTGGTTTGCCTTAAATCTTACCCTTGTCCTGGTGCAGAGAGACCAGTTGCCCATGGCTGGCAGATATTGCTTTTTAGTGCTATTTTTAAGTTCAAACATTATATATTCATATATATTCATAACTCCTCTTCTACTAATTAGATTTTGATTATTTTTGGTGTCATTTAACTTATTAAAATATTCTGTTGTATTTTTACTTTATAACTTTTTGAGTACTGCATAAAACTTTACACATTGCCTCTAAGTTAAGCCTGTTTTTTGTGCCCTTGCTATCAGAGGCTTGAGCACAGGTATACTTAGTGACTTTTGTGATTTACCCTGACCAGGATTGTGATTATCGCACTCCTTTAACTAATGCTACAATTTCTTACACAGCACTCACAGGGCTGTTGGCTATGAAGTTAGAACTGGATGAAGCTATCACCTACAACATGGGGTCACAAAGCAACTATGTCTGTCTTCAGCTTCAGAGAACATCACTGTTTAACCATCCACTCAAACTGGTTCCTTTACCCGGCACTACTCACTTATCACTAGTACAACTTACTGGTCAATAAACCTTCCCCAGGGATGTCAAGTCTACAAAACACCAGGGGTATCAGGAGTGAAATAACAAGCCTTATGAATGCCTCCACTGAGATCAAATAGAGAGACAATAGATGACTTTTGACAGCCCTGATATCAAGAAAAACATTTTTGCATGACTGTTGGGCATTAATGTATCTCACAGTATTATGTTGAATGGAAACTATAACATTTTAGTCTTCCTTTTTATAAGACATTGGTGCGGCTCGTTTTAGAAAACCATGAAGCTATATACTCAAAGACACAAAGATGAAAATACCATATTTGTCCAAATGCAACCCAGTGAATTGATACTCCAGAAGATGTGTCACTGAAAGGCCATTATTTTATGAGTTTGATCCAGAGACTGTTTAGCTGCCTCATCAGACTCCAGGTTTCCACACAAATTCATTAACACTTTGCAGAGCTTTACCTTTGTCAGAACTACTAGAGTTACGCCACTAGAGGCCAGATGTACTAACATTAGGAAGTGCGATTTACAAATTGTTCTTTTTACTGAATCGCAATTTGGAAATCACAATTCCTAACATACTAAAGGATTCTTTTTAAAATAGTGATTCCTAGTGGGGTCGCAAAAAGACCTACTTCATGAACATTAACAAGGTAGGTCAAAATTTGTGACCCACTAGGAATCACAGTAAACATAGAGATGGTGGCCTGCTGTGGTCATCATGTCACCATGTCTGTGACGGATTTTTAATAAAGTCAAATATGTTCATTTATTGTGGCCTGTTTTTTATGGGTCAAAAGAAATGAAACATTTCAGATAATTTTTTTAAGTGTAGGTAGGTAGTGGTTACTTGGACCACTTCCTGCTCTTAGACAATATTATTTTTAACAATACTAAAAGGGAAGGGGCCCCCTGGGAGCCCCTCCCCATTTGCGAATGGATTGTTACCACCTTTGCGGTGTCAGTTAAAAAATGTAAGTTTTGCGTCGCAAAACATGAATTCATAATTGTGATTCAGTAACAAGGTAATTATACGCAATTTGGCTTTTGTACATCAAAAAGCATTTTTGCAGTCACATATGGCCCGACCCCGCAAATCGTGTAATTTGCAACTTCAGAAAAGCTTCATACATGTGGCCCCAGGTTATCTAAATTATGTGGCACATTCTCTGCCAATCTTATTTTCAACCCATTGAACTTGAAACTATATATTTTTTAATCTGCAAATATAGTAAAATTAGAATTATCTGCTCATTGTTTGCAGTGCTCTCAAAAAACAAAGTTTAAAAACAAATTACCCCAAAATAAACATGTAATATGAAAATACATAATGGCTAATCATGTAGCATGGTTATCTGTTATTTATCCTGTATATACATGCACACACCCACACTCACTTTTAGTCAGCCCTCTTCATTCATTGTTCTGTTACATTTTTCCACTGTTATTTACGTTTTTCCCACCACTGCATACAGCATAGGCAATGGATCAGATCAATTCATCCATTTTTTATTTTCCCCTTCGGGGATGGTTGGTTTCGCGCTACACTAAATGCGGTTAACATACTATGATGATACCATTTGGCAAGTGTACATCAATCTAAAGATTAGTTCACTTCAGTCGCATAACTAATGGGTCACTTTCAGCTTTTATTTCATTCATTTTTTTATTTACTCATCACTTTTTTTTTTTTTTAAACATAGATGGCATTATTTCTACTTCTTATGTCTTTAATTTTTTTTGTAGCTATTGAAAGTCCCCCTCCCCCGAAAAAAAAAAACTATCATCAAGGGCTTGCCAAGGCCAGACCTAGCTATAGTTTGTTAATCTTGCAGCCTCACAGTGTTTAATTTGAGCTGGTGGTTTCTGGTACTCAGCACCGGCACTTAATCATCAACACCAGCACTTGTCCTGAACACCAGTTAAGGACACATTCATTTATGGTAGGCACAGGGAGATTAGGTGATTTGCCCAGAATCACTGGATGTTGAGCCGACGCCGAGACTCAAACTTGGTTCCCCAACTTCGAAGTCAGCAGCTCTGGCTATAAGCTTTATCCTTTCCCTAATTTACGTTAACCTTAACAACGAGAATTAGAAAAGATCGCCTAATCAATTGAGGAGACAGATAAAAAAGAATCAGAGAAATATGGACTTGTGTTTAAAATTAAAAGGGGTTGATTGCAACTTGCAGAGGTTATTGTTGGACGAAAGGAATAAAAACAAAACATGATCTGTGGGCTAAAGTACTCTTTTGCAGTAAAAATCAAACTCCAGAGAATTCTGGGCATTAATAAATGGTTTAGTGCGACCAAACAGAACAGCTGTAACATCTACCTTAACAGAGAATGAATGGATCAGGTTCCTGTCTATACATCTTAATCCTTGTGGGCATAAAACGGAGTTGAAAGTTAGGGCCAATATGATTGAACTAACAAAGAATGACATGAGACAAGAAATTGATGTAACGAGCAAATAAAGTTGTAAGTTAATTCAGAAACAAAGAAATGGTGCGCCTGGTCCGAACGGTATCCCGTTTTCACTTTATAAGAATGACCCCAGTCTATTGTCAGGTTACCTGACAAAGGTTTTCAAGGAAATTGTAAAGTCAGCATTGATACCTGAAACTTGGAAGGGATCATTGATAGCTCCTATTTACAAAAAAGGAGATTGGTCTCTGCCGGAAAATTACTGACTCATTACGCTCCAGGATACTGATACCAAATTATTTGCAGGTGTACAGTTATCTAACTTAACTGATTGGGTAAGAGAAAAGCAGATAATTCCTCCAAACCAAACTGGAATTACACAAGACTTAGGTACTCCAACAAATATCCTTGTATTATCTGTCCTAATGGACGAATACATTGCAAAGAAACAACCACTATACTTATGCTTCGTAGATTTCGGCTGTGTGCATAGAGATCTTTTATGGCAGAAGTTAACTGATCAAGGTATACCACTCTCCCTTTTAAAATTAATCCAACTTCTTTACACTGACACATGGGTCAGGATCCGGATGGGTGATGGACAAACAGCATAAAAAAAATACCAACAGCGTCAGGTTTGAAACAAGAATGTGTTCTGGCCCCACTGCTTTTTAACTTATTTTGAGCTGATCTAATGCAAGCCTTGGATGAGGTGTATGCTTGTCCACCTAAATTAGCCAATACTCCGATATCAAACCTGCTATATGCAGATGATGTTATCCTACTTAGTCAAACGAGGGTTGGACTACAACGCCTGCTAAATAAGATTTCTAACTACTCTAAAGAAAATAGAATGGTGATCAACGAAACAAAGACAAAAATTATGGAGGTTAATAAATACTCAAGGTCAAAACATACGTATAAATGGATTTTGGATTACTCACAATTAGAACAAGTGAGTACATATAGATACTTAGGAGTACTATTTGATGACCGAGGATAATTTCAACCACATAAGATTGATATTCAACGGAGATCAAAAATATTGCTAGCGGCTTTCAAAATTATACAGAAATCAATAGGAGGGCAGAGTTATAGACCATTGTTGAAAGTAATATCAGCAAAACTTTTGCCAACTCTGACATATGGAAGTGAAGCATTGTGTGGAAAAGACTCACTCATAATCAACAATTCAGTCACGAACATCTATAAAGCCCTCTTTTTAATTCCACATAATGCATCACCCGCGCAGATATGACTGGAATTTGGGTTGACTAATCAGGCATTTGCGCAGAAAGGCCAATTTATTAAAGTATGGAAAAGTATAAAAATGGATACTACATATCAATTGTCCAAATTATTGTGGCAGGAAATAAATTTAAATTGGAAAGCCCAGGCGTGGAAATATCTATTTACATCATTAGAAGAATATTCAGTAAACTCGGTCTGGGAAATGCTGATTGCCGCGCACTCATTTAAAAAAGTTAGCAATAGTACAACTAATCATCTATCACTATTCTTGGATAAAGAGACCTTCTCAAAAAGGAAGCATGAGTGGCCTCTAATGAATGGATATACCAAGATAAAAAAGCAATCGTATCTCGAAATTCCTTGGTCTGTTAAGTATAAGCAAATATTCATAAATGCTTGCTTTGGAGTGTTCCCGGGCACATGTCATCTAATGCCATGGTTGTGCACAGAGGCACCAACGACTTGTAACTTATGCAAACTTGGTGACGAGAAAGAACATCATGCACCTCCTCTGTATTTGTCCTGAACTAAAGGCTGAGAGAGTATCCATTCTTAAGAGACACTTTAATGTTCGTGGAATAAGGAGCTGCAGGCAAGCTCTGATAAGATGCCTTCATACTGACAATATCATTTTAACTTCAGCTTTTGTAAAGTTCTTAACGCAACTGAGAATCAAGTTAGAACATCAAAAACTAAAAGAAAGGAATGTAGGATGTACATAATATGTAAATAGTATAATCAACTTGATGCCCAAATGTTTTTATAATTAATTTTTATAATTGCATTTTATAATCAAGAATTACTGCATATATATTGTAAGGTATTAATTAATCAAACAATAAACTTTCATTCATTCATTATCTCCCTACTTTCATGGTTAGTAGTTGGTTCTGTTTTAGGCGACGCCAGCAGAAGAAATGGGCTGGTGCACGCTGCCTCCTGACTAGAGTCCCAGCACTTATTTTTTAACAAATGAATCACTGCAGCCCCATATCTTTTGGTTTCTTGCTTTTGTGCCTCTGAGCATCAAAGTACACTGGCAAGCACATGTTTAATGCAACCAATAACAAATTATGAGAAAGGTGGCATTTGTGATACCCCCAGACAGTGGCTGCTCGGCATTCATCTATGCATTTCTTCTTTTACTTATTAACTACGATTGCAATAGTGATAGGAAATGATCTGCTAAATGTTCAACTAAATATATTGGCTAACAATAGTTCATTTTAGAAATAATTCAGGAAAAAATAAAACTATACATTTTCTTATCTACAAGCCTCAAAGGCATGTTTTTAACGTTTGAATATATTGCCATATATGCCTTTAAAATCCAAAAGTCAAAGGTGTATCTTACAGTATTCAGTTTGTTTACTATCACTTTCACAAACTGTAATAAGATCAGAAATCGGAGGGAAACACTAACAGAATGACAGCAAACCTGGGATGCCAAAAAAGAGGCTAGGGTTGTAAGCAGGACCACATGAATAGCAATTGGCATCTCTCGTGACCCCAAATTGATGTCCATACCTACTCAGTTTGAACCCCAAAACCTAAACCAATAATGGCAACTAAAACAAATCTAGTTGCTCAAAAAGACATGCAGTAAAATCTTCAACCTATTGGGTACTCGAGGATACTGCTACTCTGCAATTTGTAATGCTTGCTTCGGGATCCCTTAAAATCCAACAAATGCAAAATGTTGCTACCTAACTAGTGCTCAATCTCAAACCCCAAGATCATGTCACCCCTGGTCTCTTTCTCAAACGACTCTCTCTGCAGAAAAGGATGAATTTCAAGAAGCTGTTTTTGGAGCACAAGGCGAAAATTAACTTTACCCCAAATTACATCCTTAGTCTTTTTGTTCCCTATCAACCTATCTGAAGCCTCCGCTGTGGCAACAAATGACTGTTAACAACTCGCTAATTCAGATATTTAAAAATGTAGCAGCCGGACCCTTCTCCCTCCAAGTAACTCCCTCTGGAACTCCCTGCCTATGCACCTCAGAGGGGATCAGGATCCCAACAAATTCAGAAAAGAGACCCCTTTTCACCACGGCAATGAGATTACGCTATCCGCCGTGTGACTGCAAACATACCCTGGGGCAGATTTACAAGCCCCTTGCGCCACTTTTGGGTCACTTTTAACATGGGGAAAATGAGGCAAAAGTGGCGCAAGGAGCTTGTAAATCTGCCCCCCTGTCTTCTAGTCCACCGTTCAGACAGACAGGAGACTGCTAAGACTGGTCAACGCTAGCAGCTGGGCTTGGTACTTTCCTGAAGGCTTTCTCGCCTCTAGATTCTTTGAGAGCCGAACTTCGGGGATATCTACAAGGCGGCGATAAAAAAATATCGCCGCTTTAGAATCCGTTTTCGGACGGAAAGCGGCGATACTTTTATCGCCTAATCAGCAAGGTCACGCTATCGCGTGAATCCTTGCATTATCGCCCTTTCCCCCAACACCCATCTTTGCCCTGACATAACTGGAGAAATGTCGCTTATTATCAAAGAAAAGCAAGAAAACAATGACCACAAGGAACTTATTACATGTACCACATTGTCAATATAGAGAAACAAATACTCTCATCTGGTTGAATCAGAACAGAATTTTTCAAATATGTTGAGGTCTTAAATCAAAACAACTGATGGCAAAAATCAATTACCATAAATAATTTATACATTAATATTAAAGAAGCCCAGACAATGTTATTTACTTCAGCCGAAGCAAATATAGTTTTATTTCATATACTTAAAAAGGAAAGAAAATCTTATCACAGTACCTTTTTTTTATACTACTACAAGCACGATATAATGAAAAAGTGAAACAGTGAGTCCCAGTGCAGTGATTGTGACCTAATAAGTGAAATTTAAGTGAAATTGAAACAGAAGGTCATTAAAACAACAACGAGGGGCTTCCAGTAATACGATGAATCTTTCTTGCCCTCTCTTTGTCAATGTCGACGACGTTTCGACCCGCTCTTGATATGGGGTCTCTTCAGGACAGCTTATCTAGGGACTATCAATTATTCTTGTATATCCACAATAGAGGTTACGGAATCACTGGACAAGGCAGGGCTATGAATGACACTTGGCCATGTTCATATGGGCTAAAGCGATTTAGCGTATGACCTCAGATTCAATCTGGCAGAGTATGGGTAGAAGCAGTTTTAGCGCTTCACTTTACAGATGTAGGATAAACCAAGGATGTGTGTCAGGGTCCTAAATCAATTGGCGGACGACCTGGTACTCAATACGGGTTCAGTAAAGCTGCTTATTATCAAAGGGCACGCTAACCTGCAGAGTGACAAGCAAAGTAGCAATAACCTCTGTTATCGCTACTTTCCTTACGCCTGCTTCAAAACTGACTTAGCCATGATATCCTATGTAAGGTGGATATCATGGCTAAGTCTGCCTTGCCCTATCAGCAAGCTTTCGCCAAACCTTGTGCGATTATCGCTGTATTTCCAGCGATATTCGCACAATTGGCAGCTTGCACTCTGAATTTTATCGCTTTGGAGATAAGCGTTGCTGATAGCACGCTATCTACGTGATAAAATTCAGAGTTGGCTGGCGATAATTATCCTCGCGCTAAGAGCGCTGAGCGATAATTATCGCATGGTCTTGATGATATGCCCCTTCCGCTTCGATTTACAGTCCCTTTCCTACTCTGGGCCTCTTCCCAACTGCACATCATTCACTCCACTTTTTGTGTGCACCAAATCTTCCAATAAATATAACAAATAAACAAATTAATTGCTGTGCAAATTGTTGCCTGATTCTTAAAACGAAAGTTACCAGCTGGGCCCAAACCATCAGGGAAACGCTATTCCACTCGAGCCTTTATTTCTACATAGAACTGAAACTGTAGTGAAGTGACAATAGAATCCCTAGAGTGCATTGAAGTCCAGGACTGGCACGTGGTGCCCCTGGTGGCACTGGGTCATCTTTCAACCTTATCTAAAATGGAATAATGGACCGGGCCGTGAGCAAAACAAGGTCACACCTCACATAAACAAAGCGCGATGCTCTCCTGACGTCACGGTAGCAAGTCGCGTCAGATGGTGGTATAACGGTGCCATTGATAGCCCTCGCCATGTGATTGTATTCTCACTCAAACATGAAAGGACGGAGTCTGAAATGTCACGCATGCCCTCGGGCGCATCCAGGCACTTTACAGTTATCTGATTTTCCACTAAATGTGAAGCTGTTAAACTGATTACCTACAGTATGAGCATGGCCGGGGAGTGAATCCGCATGTGCCAGGCTATCGCCCCTTATGCAAGCATGCAAGATCAATCTACAGTTATTTAGCAAAGCGTTACAGCACTTTGGATTCATATAATCGTCCATTGAAAATCTAATTCCAAGTTATGAATGCGCAATATTGTTTGAGCTGGGCAGGAGAGAGATGCGGCGCTTTATGGAATGCATGCACTGGGCTGAAGTGGATGCAGAGAGAATACATTTTCAGCTCCCGCAACTGCTGACATTGGCCAAATTCTCCCGGCGCACACACTTTCTTGTAATCTGCGCTGTCAACCTTCACTTGCACACCCTGTGCCCTGTGTCATAATCTATAAAATGTAAATCGGTATATACATTCTATAAACATACCTACTGTCTCTTACATTGTCCTACTACGTACATATCTTAGCAAAAATGCTACCACTCTTCAGTCAACACAAATGGAATTCTTAGCATTACTTTTTATAATTACAAAACACACACTTCAATCTCTGTTGATTGAATTTTCACCAAAATGAAGGTGTCCGAAGTCTTGACAGTAGATTGGAACAAGGACTCGTGAAGAACGTTTACAGAGATATAAAATGAGGCAATATTTTTAAAATGAGGAAGACTGTGAGGCGTGTGACATTACAAAGACCCGCAAGTGAAATTCAGTTCAGTGTGGGGATCCTGGTTCTAGCCTAGAGACCGAGGGGCCTATTTATGAGCTGGTTTGCGTCGCTCTTGCACCGCGCAACGAGGTGCAAGAGCGACGCAATCCTTACATGTGATTCATGAAGCCATGACAGGCCGTTTCGCGTGGCCCTCATACATCTGGAGCAAGGCAATGTACCGCAAACCACTGCGTTGTCGTTCTCTGCCCTGGGAAGGCATTCCATGGGTGTTGCGTAACTCACATGGTTTCTGCAACATTCCCAGATTTACCAGAACTGGTAATGTGGAAATGCACCAAAAAGGTGCGCCTTCTCAGGTGAGTGTTACGAGGAGAAATATTTGTATTTCTCCTTGTTACTTTCTCTTTCTATTTGTGCAGCCTGGTGTGAGGGTGCCTGCGTTGGCACTAGGCTGCCCAAAGGGCGCCGGCTCAGGGCAAAAGGCAGGAATGCACCACTTTGCCTTAAATACCGCACATTCCTGCCCTTCACCTGTCACTCAGTGCAGCGCAGCAAGGTGACTTGCTGCCCAGCACTACGTGACATTCTCGTAAATAGGCCGAGTGTTCCCTGTGGTAAGCACTTACAAATGCTCCCCTGCCTCTCTCCACTGCTCCTCAGGCGCAAACTGACCTAAACTGGAGGTGGTGAATGATTTACTCCCGACATCTGGACCCCTACATTAAACTGCTTCCTCATGGTTCTGCCTACTGGGTCTCTGGGCAACTGCATGAAGAAATCAGGGTGCAGATGAAGCAAACGTCATTCTATTAAGGGACCCCCGAGGCAGACATATTCTTGACATTAAACATAGAGCTGCAACAGCATCAATAAAGTCAGATAGCCGTATTCTCCATGCTGAAAATACTTTGTTAAGTGGAATATTAAGATGTAGTCTGTTTACAGGTTGTGTGCGAGAAGGGTAACAGAGACACAACTGGTACCAGATAGCTTTGTTGAGATCACATCATCTTGCTGTGCCTGAAACTTCACATAAGTGTAATGCAGCGAAATAATGCGTGTAGTTAAGTATCTGTGTCATCAAGCACTTGCATAAACAATATACTATTTTATGCACCGTTCCTCATGCTGAGATACTCCTGGTACTATGAAGATGTTCTCAATACAGTGCCCCACTACTCCTTAGAGTTAAATCCACCTTATCTCAAATGCACTATATAAAATAATAAAATACACGTGGGTAGTGTGGTAAGCTAACAGTTCTTCCTATCTGGGCTGCTACACTTCTGGTGAGACAATAGCAGCACTCCTCAGGCGAGCTATCATCATTTTACTACAGCCCAACCCCCCTTCAACATGGCTGCCATATTTATAATGGAGCCGAACATGCACTTTTCAGCATACTTTGAATGGCACAGTGTGCACCATTCTCTGCAGAGCTGCAGTTCTTGCTTGTGAAGGCAGCAGCACTTACCTGCTATCTTAGCACAGTAACACACAGAAAGCCCTTACCGATTTTTTGTGAGTATATGTGATGTGCATACATTTAATGAGGTAAGGGTAGCACTTTTGAGTGTGACAGCCAAGCTTCTAATGGGACAGTATCCGCGTGTGTTAGCACACCAGCTATAGTTTTACTGCCACTGCTGGCAGCCACATTTTTATCAGGACTGCAATATTAACAATAGAACAGCAGCAGGTCCAATGAGGACAACTGTGTGAAATGAAACAGCAGCAGTGCCATTTTTTACCAGTTTTAGCAAAGTCCAAATATTGAATGGGTACAGTTGCAACTTCCCTCTCTCTTAGCAGGTATGGTGCAAACTGGTAGGCAGTGTAAGAAGCGTTCACTGTTGTTCAGGACCTTACGCCACATTGCTTACACTTAAATCACATTTCATGCAGCCACCCATGGCCCTACACAACTGATGGGGTTGGCTACTTGTTATGCTGTATTAAAATATTGCCCTGTTTAGCCAGGATTGGACTCGGACAGAAAATAAGCCCAGGCACTAAATTAAAAGTGACTCCTATTAATGCTTCAAATACCTAAAAAAAGCGGTTCACATCTGCATATCGGAACATTGTTGAACTTCTAAAGACATCCTATGTAGGTATTTTGCAAGGTAGAGGAGACTTCATGTATGTGTGCTTTCTGCAGCTGTGCATGTGGGAATGTCAGATAAATCAGCAGAAACCAGCCTATCAAACAATAAAAGAGGCCCACAACGAACAACAAAACGACCCACACACTTGTTTGTCAGACCAGTCCTTCTGGCACTGCCCGATTCCCCCATAGCCCAGTCTGACCCTGTGTGTAGCCCAGTACCACATTAGACTCTGCCCTCCAAGAGCAGAGCTCTTAAAGGATCACATCTTAAGAGTTATAGCACACCAGCCGGAGGACAGATGATGTTTGCATAGCATTAAACAAACATTCCTTGAATATGTAAGACACCGGTGCATACATTGTGAGTGTCCTCATGAGAAACCAACTGATCAGGTTGAGTTTCTTGTGAATCAGTCCTTATGCAGTGTCAATGTCTTTTGTGCAAAGCAGTGGAGTTCTGAGAACACATTTGCCATCTAATTTTTCGCGAACTGGTAGGTTAAAGGAGTATGGCAAGGATACAGGTGTTGTTTAGCAAGGAAAAAGTCAGATTATGAGAAGCAAACTTGTATTAGATCTTATATATTGTGTGAGCCTCTGGCTGGTACCAAATTGAGTATAAGTGTATTAGTGTAATGATAGCATGTTGGCCACTTCACTGCCTACTCTTAACATGTGCCCTCTGAAAGCAATGAACAATCATGACTGGCCACATCCAGGGCCGGGAACCCAAAGCAGCCCTGGCAATTTTATCAGACCAGTCCCCCTGGGGGGTGAGGAAGTGTTGCAAGTGTGAAGCACTGCTCCTTTTATTACAGGGGGACGATATTGCAAAACCGGATGCCAGTATCAAAACCGGCCCTCACCGATGTAAAACCGGCTCCCAGCCTACTGGGGAAATGCCCTGTGGTTGATACAACCAGTCCGCTCCTGGCCACAGCTGGTGATGGCTCAGCGGGAACCTGGGTGACGCCGGTGGCTCCTTGGGCCTTCCAGCATCCTCCATCTGCCGTCCACAGAACATTCATACCCTGCTCAAGGAGTTCAACTTCAATTCAAGAAATGCCACCATGCTGTAGTCCTATTATAGGTCTTGTATTCACTACCCTCAATCCTATGAGGGAGCCATGCCTTTTCCTGTAACATTACTGTTACCATCTGAGGGTGAGGAATAGGTGGCACAGACGTATGGAATATTCACTGGAATTATCGGTTAAAAACTTAGACTAAGTCATGCCTGTCACAGCAAATGACTTTGACAGCCACTCTTAATTGGAAAAAATATCGAGAAATTCGAGAAAAGGTGAAATATTTGACATTAACAATAATGGCCTTTTAATTTTGGTAAGAAGGTATACCCCGAGGAGCCAGACAAAGCACATTTGTGTTTTTTTTTGCCTTGGCTTCCTATCAGAATATCACTTTCAAGGTTCTCGGAATATTGCACTGTTTACCCCTTTTCTTTCAGGAAAGACCGCGGCCATTTGTAAATTCTTCATAATTTCTCCTCTGTTCTAGTAAGAGTGTTCTCTGGGTCACACGCTTTAAGCATCAAAGAGTTGGTTTGTGTTCACGCTCTGTTCTGGCCCTGACAATCTGAATTCAACTACCTCTCTCCCCTTCATTGAGAGATATTTCAATGCCTTCAGGAAAAAAAAAGCTAAACTTTATTTTTGAAAACCTTTATGTTCAGCGAATGGCATTTATTCTAGGCTAATTTACTGTGAGGGAGATCTAGCGCCAAGAAACCATACGGTGCTCAAATGCAGGGCTTGTTCTTGGATTATCGGGCCCCGGGCAGAAAGGGAATATGACCAGGCGCCCCCCTCATTTAGAGATGGGGCGCGATTAGTCGTGCGATGAAACCAAAGCTTAGTGGAGGGGCTAGTTGGGATGGTCCTTCTTCCCGATGACGTCGGGGGCACGTTGGGAAAACGAAACTGAATGTTAGTCGGTTGCCCCGGGCAGAAGGAAATATGCGAGGCCCCTCTAATTTACATACGTGACGCATTCAGGGAGCCGGAAGCAGCTTTGTGCAGACTCCTCCTGGGTCGCAGATACTCCTCTCAGCCACCTACAAGCACCTCTTTTACAGGTCCTATCGAGTTGAAGGTGTGTGAATTTTTCGTGGGCTGAAAGTTAAAACCACTTGGGGGGGGGGCACTAAAGTGCTGGACAACGTGCCTCCCGCCGTGTCTCTGGGCAGAAGCCTAATTGCAGGACAGACCTGCAAAATGAGTTTCCTTGCAACTGGGACAAGAGGGAGAGTCTCCCTCCCCTAATCGTCACCACACCTTCCATGTGAGGGGGGGGGGGACGACTCCCATGGGCCCAATTGCAAGGAGACACCTTTCTTTCAGTTGAATCAGCAGGTCCGGTGGTGTGTTGCACCATGCTGATGGGCTGAGTGCGAGGCCCTGGGCAGCTGACCACACTGCCCATGCCTAGCGCCGGCCCTGCTCAAATGCTTTATAAAACATATACATGGTGAACCTTAGGAAGCACAATTATAAGCAACAAAGATGAAAGAATGAGGCAGCTAGACGCTTTGCTGCTACCAGAAAGAAATCTAAATCTGTTCAATTGGTTAATCGACATCTTAAGGCTGCCTGGAAGCCAGTGCAGGCTTTTATTGATGAAATCTTCTAAAGCTTTAAGGTAACAAAGTGTTATTTTTTTTAGGATTACTGTAAACTCATACAATTGCATAACACAAAATAATGGGACCCCTGCAGCATGTTGTGTCCTGCTGGACACAGTCTAGTGTTTTCTGCCAGCCACTCCCCCGAGGGCTGGCCCACACACACACCCCCTCACCCATCCAACACGGACGTCACCAGTCAGGTGACCCCGCTAATCAAAGGGCCCGAGTGCACGTGCTCGGGGCTAGTTCCTAGTACAGCATTCCAGTGTCTGTGTCTTCATCCATACACTATGTGGGCCTAGGGCCCAGTACATAACACTGGCGACGAGCGGGATTTTGCCTGCGTGTGCTGCCGCCTTGTTGAAGGTGGTAGAGGGGAGGAGGCTAGCCCATGGAGAGGGCAACCCCCACCAGTGGCAAGAACGCAGCTGCAGACCGGACATTATCCCCCAGAGTTCAACTGGAGCGAGCGAGCTGAGTCCTGCCGGCCGAGAGACCGTCGAGGATAAGGAGAAGTGTAGCCCATGGCAAGGGCACCCTGCACCGTCTGCCCAGCAAAGAGCGGTGACAAAATGGGAAGCGTTGTAGGTAGCGCCACGCTCAGCCTCAAGGCGCCTCATTGCTGCCGACTTTTTTTTTTCTGCATGAAGCCTCACCTGCCCCCGCAGTACCTAAGTGAGCAGAAAAGGAGGAGAGGATAAACACCCCGAACGGCAACCCCGAGGCACGTTGCAGCAGCTGCCTAACACCGGTAAGATCGAGAGCCCCCGTTATGCCTGTAACGAGTTTGTGCCGCCGTTAGGCCCAGGCGGTCTCTATCGCAAGCAGAGAGTGCCCGGATGCCCCACACGGAGTGTGCGAGTTAGCCTACAGCCCTGCATCAGTATATACGGAAGCCCTGTGCCGGCGTCCCCTGTGAGCGTAGAAGGTCCACACTTAAAGCCTTTGCCGTGGCCTGTGAGGAGAGGGCCCGCATGGCTATAAATAAATGCACCGATCTACGGCCCCGAATGTGACTGTAAAGGAGGGCGGCCAGGCATTTTTTGAAGCCAGAATTAGGCGTCCCTCCCACCTATCTATTGATGCCTAATCAGCGCGGGCATAAGGTGAAGGCTCCGCAGCACAAAATAAACATTCCACGACCTTAGTGAAACGCCCCCTGGTAACTGGTGCGAAATTGCTGGACGCAGCCTAGCATATTGGATTTAAAGAAAACTGGCTGCCACTGCCCCTGCGATTTTGACCCTACACAGCGGATCAGGTTGAAGGCATAACATGATGGTCCTGCCCCTGAAAGGACTGCCTTAGGAATCAGAACATGAATGGCCGGCCCGCTGTACATAGAAAGACTGTTCTGAGCAAACCAGGCTCATTAAAAAAGAACAGAGGCATCGCAAACAGGAGCTGCTCACCGGACGTGATATGCTGAAAACTGACAAGCGGCGTCCTGATCACCCGCTGGCAGGAGAGAAGGTCGTGGCTGCACCCTAATCTGCAACCATCTTTACAACACCGCCAGCGTTCGAAAAGCTGCCTCGGCACTGGTGAGTGAATACAGCGCCATCTAGTGGCCATTTAGCGGTATCGCACCCGCGAAAGGAGTAGAAAACCAAATCACAGTACTTGTTTAGGACATTGAAAGCCAAACATGGCACCAGGCCTGTGGTACACCAGCGCTGCATAGGTGCCTGTAGCGACGCGTCTGCTGCCACGCAAGGAGAGATAAGGAGAGGACTGCCTGAGTCACAAGCTTGCCAGAAGATACTGTCTATGGTAATTGCACCAAGCGCTGCACTGCAACCCCTGCCAAGAGCAAAGGCACCATGTAGGAGGAAGATAAAGATTACAGTTTGTCCCCTAGAGGGGAAGAGCCTGGTTTTGACAAAGAGAGTGAGAGAGCCCAGACTGTGATAAGAGGCAGTGCAAATGAGCTCACTTATAGTGCCCACAGAGACTGCTAACTCTCACGAAGGACTCCTGAGGCTAAAGCTGCACCAGCCAAGAACTCTATCCTGGCAGTGAAGAGAAAACGTACGGAATTTCTCCTAAAAGAGGAAAAGAGAGCATTCACGCTCTTGGTAGCAGGACGTCATCACTACAAGACAATGCAAACACACAGGGCATAAGCAGACAGCGCCCATGAGGACTAGCTACCAGCCCCATTACTGTTTGAGCTGAGAAACAATAAAGCCCATGAAGACACGGCACACAGGAAAAGACCCCCAGGCCGGTGGAGAGAAGAAGAGAACCCAGGCCGGTGGAGAGAGAGGGAGACCCTCCCAGGCCGGTGGAGAGAAGAAGAGACCCCCCAGGCGGGTGGAGAGAGTGAGAGACCCCCCAGGCTGGTGGAGAGAGAAGAAGAGATCCCCCAGGCGGGTGGAGTGAGTGAGAGACCCCCCAGGCTGGTGGAGAGAGAAGAAGAGACCCCCCAGGCTGGTGGAGAGAGAAGAAGAGACCCCCCAGGCTGGTGGAGGGAGAAGAAGAGATCCCCCAGGCCAGTGGAGAGAGTGAGAGACCCCCCCAGGCCAGTGGAGTGAGTGAGAGACCCCCCCAGGCTGGTGGAGAGAGAAGAAGAGACCCCCAGGCTGGTGGAGAGAAGAAGAGACCCCCCAGGCCGGTGGAGAGAGACGAAGAGACCCCCAGGCTGGTGGAGAGAGAAGAGACCCCCAAGCCGGTGGAGAGAGAAGAGTCCCCAGGCTGGTGGAGAGAGAGAGACCCCCGACCAGGAGAGAGAGAGACACCCTGCTGCCATGCACACAGAGCCACCCTGATGCCACTACCAATGTCTTCAGTCAGAGAATTACCTACCCTGGAAAGCTGAAAGTGTAGTGAACCGAGAGAAGAAGCCACACAACAGTGACAAGCTCTAATGAGAAATGCGAGCATTTGCACGCCAACTTGCGGTGAATGGTCCCATCGCAGTAAAGAGAACCTGGCTGATATTTCTCAGAAAAAGTGATAGACAAGTATATACACTATTTGTGGCAAGTGACCACCACAGCAAGAAAAGCAAGTATACAGCGCCACTGCTGCCAGAGCAGAGGCAAGGAAAAGAGGAGACGGAAGGGCGATTACCCGCCATCTGCAAAGCACCGAGGAGATTCCCAGAAGGGAGAGGGATCCTGTGTGGCCTCAAAGCAGGAGGAAGAGAGATCGTGATCACCCCACCTGCACCAACGTCGCCCAGCAGTGGGCCAGAGATTATTCAGGGAGTGCCCCCAATACTGCCTTAAGACTGTGGTGTGCAACAGTCCGGTGCAGGCAGGAGGAGAGTCCAGCACTCCGAGTGGCACGTCACCACTACTGACGCAAGAAAAGGGAGATACTTACCTCCCATAGCAACCCTAAATTACAGCCATAATATACGCATCCCTCAAAGCACGCCTACTTTCACTACCATCCCTGAAATTGGCGGACGCACCTGAGAAGACGTCCCGTCCTCTCTGACAGGACTGGACCGGTGAGAGGTTGGTGGCGGGAGCAAATGCAAAGCTCAGAGAACACAACGGAGTGAGCAGGAGATCTGTACAAGTTTGCCTGGCCTTCTCGCCACATTTTTTTTCAGAAAAGATACGGAGTGGAGAAATATAGGACGGTAACAGTCCTAGGACAAGAAAGCTGACGACAACTGGTGCGCAGTGGAAGTCAACAAAGGGACGCCGTTCACCAGAGTGCACCTTCTAACACATACCAGCCACTGGGGTGCGGGGACGTCACTTTTCTCAGTGACCATCAGCCACCTGTCGCCGGCTGCGTAAAGAAAAGGGCATCCCTGTTCTATTTACACAAATGCCAAATCAGAAGAGCTGCACCAAGTGTCCGACGAGTATCATGACTGCAAAGATTCGCCAGTCATCCTTACTCACTGCCAGCTATCACCAGATGTGGTGCGAGTCGTCTCATGGCAGCCACTCCATCATCTGTCATGTGCATCACTGCCATCCTTGGCGCATCAAGAACAATAACTGGAGTCCCACACCATTTGCCAGAACCAGCGACGACCCGAAAATACAGTGACCATCTGTTGAACCAGCGCATGTCCTGATCCTGGTAGCAAGAGCATGTTTCTGGCCAAGACACATCCACCCCTGAAGTTTGCACGAGTGACGAGGCAGTGGCTCCAGAGTCAGAGCCCATATGCAGTCCCGGGGCAACTCATCCAAGGGGCCTCCCAGAGCGTGAGAGATGGTCTGTACTGTGCCCCACCAATGGATTCCAGGAAGTACCCAGGCCATCCAACCGAGAACCTCAACAGGTCACAGAAGGCCAAGACTGTCGTCAAAGGATCAAGCGACACAATCGTCTGGTGTGTTACAGTGGACTCATCTATACGCTCCTGATGCACCCATGTTGAACAATAAGACAACGATTGCCTCACAGCAAGAGTACGCTGGACCGATGAACATCACGTAGGTGGACCATCCCTCAACTGAAGCGAAGCTGAAAGGTCCGGATTTCAGCAGCATTGTGTTCATCCCCAGATATACCTGGTTAAAGTATGGACATGTGCAAAGACGTCCGGGTGCTCCCAGCTGCACCTGTCCACCGCTGTCCTGCGAACTACATCTCTGAACTGTGGGACTTCCATTATTTTAGTTGTTTTTCTCATTCCTTCCCATAGGTTGGACTTTTGTTTGTTGTTTTTGTTTTATTAAAATTTGGGAGGAATGTTGTGTCCTGCTGGACACAGTCTAGTGTTTTCTGCCAGCCACTCCCCCGAGGGCTGGCCCACACACACACCCCCTCACCCATCCAACACGGACGTCACCAGTCAGGTGACCCCGCTAATAAAAGGGCCCGAGTGCACGTGCTCGGGGCTAGTTCCTAGTACAGCATTCCAGTGTCTGTGTCTTCATCCATACACTATGTGGGCCTAGGGCCCAGTACATAACACAGCATATCACGCGGGCCCCTAGTCTCTCATATCTCACAGATATACATTATTGCGCTTTTGGATTAGTTCACATTCTGAAATGTGTCTTTCAAATAGAAATCTTCAAGAAGGGATAATGGAATTATTACATTCTTTTGGCCCCGGCATTTTTCACATAATTATGCACTGGCCACATTTGCCACATAATCCATCGTCTACTGCATAATCTGTAGACTTTAACAGAAAAATATTTTCTGGCTCGAATAGATCAAAAGTTACAAAAAATGCGTCAACGTGTCATTCCACACAGTAAAAGATGGACTGGTCACCTTTCTGTTGCTTATTTTTATATTTGAGTGTTAAACCTTTACTAAAGAATTGAAACCTATGTCCATACAGTGTTAACAGGTGTAAAAAACGACAAAATAATGAAGTAATGAAGCAATACCATCACCGAATGTACTCTGCATTATTTGTATTTTTTTGCCACATAATTTAGTCACTTCTGCCGCATAATTTGGTCCTCTCTTTCAGCAGTATCCCAGTGGCTCTGCCTACAAGAAAGGTTTGCACCAGATACAGTCATTATGCATATTACTTAAAATATAACTTTTGAAAGCACCGTAAGTACCTAAAGACTAAATTTTGCATTTTGCGGTGGCCAATCTTATCTGTGCATAACACATTTCTAATCTAACGATTTACATAGCCGGCGTGCTTTTTGTCACAGGAAGAGGCCTCATAGCACTATAGGTACACCACTAATACCAGCTACCTCGGAGCGCTGAAGTACAAGGACCCCCGGGTCCTTTCCTTTGCTCAAGATGCTGTTGTCAAGGTTGTCTTTATGCTCCGAAAGACAGATGAACTCTGTCTACCATCAGTTCCTCAGAAGCTTCAAACAGGTGCAGGTTTAATTGGTTGCAATGGACGGAATCCAAGCAGGGTGTCTACAAGTAGATTTGGCGCCCTGCTGAAGGATAAATGAAAAGCCATTGAGTGGTCAGGTCATGTTTCAGCCTCTCACAAACGGGAGCTCCCCAGGGCACTCACTAATGACAACTCCACCTTCAAAGCCTCAGAGGACGCAGCTCCTCGAAAACTGCCTTTCATAAGTTGAAATGCTTGAGAAAAATAAAGTTACTGAAAACGGGAGGTGCCCCAGTTCTCTGCTGGACTGGGAACCAAAGCACCCTGGCAAATGCCTGCCTGACCACAAACTACAAGGGTGGTTAGTTTTTTTTGGGGGGGGGGTGTTGAGGCTCCCCCCACCCAATACATTTTGGGGGGAAATGGTGCATTTTGTTTGTCTTAGTAAATGATGGATACCCAGTCATACTCACTCACAGACATTCTTACCCAGAACACAAAAAATAAGAATCCAAACATGAAACATGAATTTAAATATAATATAATTGCACACATTCAGTCAAACACAGCCAAGAAGCGGAGAACACAATAAAAGACTATTTAGAGGGACGTTAGCAACCTCCACTCCAATAAGCAGCACAGCAAGGCCAGCTTTAGCACTGGTGGTGTCTAGTGCAACAATATGTTTGGGCAGCCCCCCATGACCTCCTCCTCCTCCTCCTTCACAGATTCCCTCACTATCACTCGCCAACAGCGCCCCTCATCTCTCCGTAGTCCCTTCTTCACATGTATTTCATCTATTTTTGACACCTCTCATACCAGGAAGATTCATCACCAGAGTTATCTTGACATTTTTATTGTTGCCTGAAAACTCCTGGATATGAAAGGAATACTGAAGCAGGTGCTTTTAAACCGATAACAATTTGCCCTCCAGCTCAGTGATAAACTAGCCCCCACTGTAAAAACTGGCCCCCAGGAACCAAACCAGCACCCTCCGTTCCAGCCTCTCGGGGAAACACTCAGTGCTTGTTATGGCAGTCCGGCCTAGCCTCCCTTGCACAAAATAGACCTCAGTTGCATCGATTTTAGTATTTGTTTAATGAATATCTGGTGTTCCGCTCTACAGAGAATAACAAACAACATCTTGCTTGCTTTGTTGGAATTGCTTGACTACCTTTCTTTTCGCTCAAGAGATGGAAGCACAAAACAACTGACTGGTCTTTATGTGATTTAATTTGTGCACTGAGGGCCAAATGCATGAGCATTGCAGCGGCGGTTGGCACAGGTAAGCACGGTGAGGCAGAGCAGGGCACGACAGGGGGGAAGCCGACAGATGACGGAATATGTTTTATCTATTTATTTAATTATACCTATTCCATCATCTGTCGACTTCCCCCCTACCACCTCCCCCCCACCGTCAAAGCCGCATTTACCTGTGCTGACCGCCATTGAAGCATTGTACTTACTAAAAGTGGTTGCAATTTGAGCAATGACTTTTAGCAAATGGTATTTTGCAAAACGACCTATGTACTAATAAGTCGTTTCAGAAACTACTGAATCCTAGTGGGTCGTACTAATAATGAGGTAGGCCGCAAACTGTCGACCACCACGATCCACGACTCACTGCCATCACAGGGATGGTGGCTGGCTGAGATCAACAGACCACCATATCTGTGATTGTTTTTAAATAAAAAAATCTATGTTTTGCTTTTTTAGATGCAGCCCGTTTTCCTGGAAGGAAAATGGGATACTTTTACAATATAAAAAAGTAATTTTTCCTAAACTTTTTTTAAGACTAGACAGTTGTCCTTGGGACCACTGCCTTCCCTTAAAAATGTTTTTGTCAATAATCACAGAAGGGAAGGGGAAGCCCTTCCCGTTTCCAAATGGGTTACCGCTACCTTAATGTAGAAAGTAAAAAAACAAACGTTTTGCACCCCAACTGAATTTCAGTCGCAAAACATTCATATATACCATAAGGAATCACTATTTGGAACTGTTATGCTTCAAACCAATTTCAGAATTCTGAAAACATTTCCGAATTGTTAAAAGCCTTACTATATATTTGAATAAGGGTTTTAGCATTTGCAAACCCTCTGATTTACTAAATCAGAAGATTTCCAAATGCAAAAACCCTTACATCTGGCTTTAAGTATCTGATGTACAAAGAATTGACTCTGTAAAAGTGGTTGCAAATAGCACACCAACTTTTTCCGGATCATTTTCAGGTCGATCGGGAGCCAGCGCGCAAGCGCAGCTCTGCGAAGAGCGGTGGTAGTTGAGTACGGAAAGAATCTTCGCCCACTCCCCTGCCCTTTTTTTTATTGGCTTGTGTGTTTGTCCTTTGTAAATGCTGCCTTCGGATTCATTACGAGGCTTGTTAGTCCCCCCTTAGTACGGCCACAAGGTCATTTGTATCCTCCCATACCTACTGGACCCTTTACTTGGTTGTACACGGGGTTACTTTTGGAGCCGGAGCCCGCCACAGGAGACAGACTGGCACATGTTTGTTTTGGTGTCTTCTACCCCACCCCTTCCATTGTTGTGCCTTTTCCCTCCTCTCTCCCATTGTCCGTGCCTTCTTTTCCCCTCCCCACACTCCCTCCGGTTTTCCGTGCTTTCTCCTCTCCCCCCAAACCCCCACCTTCGTCCACCCTCTCGTTGTATGTGCCTTCGTCCCTCCCTCCCTACCGATGTCTGTGCCTTCTCCCATGAAGATACTACAGCCATGGTTCCCCTTTCCTATAGTGTTAAGGCTCCAGAGCAACTGTTTACTGTTCCCAGCACTGTGAATGCAGGATCACCACCAGACAAGACGCTTTGTCCCTTATGTCTGACGGTACTTTCACTTTGTGGTGAGTGAAGTACTTTTCTTTATTACCTCGCCTTAAACCTGTAGGCACTACTTTGCCTCCTCAAGAGGATTAGAGACGTCTACTACAACTGTATGGTCAGTTACTTGACACTTACAGCCATGTGTGTTCACTTTTGTTGAGGCTTTTATGAATACTTCATAGTTTATCTTCCTGAAGTGACTGCTGCATTGAAATATTAATTGCCTAGAACATGCCTGCAATGTTGTTCCACGTCCATTCTAATGATAATTACAATACCTGCCACAATACATCTTCCAGTTAAAATACCCTCCCGAGTCCCAGATCTGCCATGCCATGTAAGTGGGCAATTAGCATTGTTCGAACCAGATGTTGTGTTGAGTATACGCACTTCATACACAGTCGAGGATGTTTGAAACAACACATTGGTTGTAATTGATTTTCTGTCGCCTCCATTTCGCGTTTGCCTGGCTGCTTTCATTCTATGCCTTTTAAAATCCGGGGAGACATTCTGATATTTTTGGAGTGAAAAACGTATTTCGACTCCCCGTGTCCCCCCTCAGTAGCTGCCCAAAAACGGAAGCATTTAACGGGCATTTCTGGATATGTGGCAGTTCTTTTGAAGCGCTAAGACCTCTTATCACTTTGGGGTCGTCATGTGGTTGGGAGCAGCGCTCTAGAAAAACCCACATACATTTAAAATAAATAAATAAATAAATAATCCAATAAAATTAATAAGTGGCATTCTCCCGCACAGGCGGGGAATCAAACACGCGTTGGCGGGCCGCGACGGTTAATATGAGCCCAGCTCGTCATGAGCACAGCTCCACTGTGCCTCATGACGAGCTGGGCTCTTCATGAGCGTCGAAGAGGTTAAATATAGCAATTTCTTTGTGCTACAGGGGAAAAACCTCCAATGCAACATTTATTTCCTAACATACTACTGTGTCTGAAAATAAGTGTCTCAACTGGCAGAGTTTTAAGGCAGACCTTGCACTGCAACTGGCTTCGATGTGCCAGGGCAGAGGACTTGCACATTATGTGCACCTAAAAAATATAGGGAGTTGGTCTCGAAGAATATTAGCAACAGAACAGAAAAATGCTAAATAAAATTTTATTAATGCGAACTAGAGAAATGGTATTAACCTTGAGAATTACAGGCTGTACCGAGACACAAGTTATTTCACTGCCATTAAATAAAAGGCATTCATTCATTTCAATGTTCCGTAGCACATGAAGAATTATTATTCATAATCTTCCATTAACTCCTTTACAAGATATACAAGGTTAAGGTGAGACTCTGGAAGTGTAAGGCAGTGGTGTAACGAAAGTTGAAGGAGCTCACCTGCAAGGTACACAGAGGGGCCCCCACTCTGCATTTAATCCGGAGCTCTCAGGCCTGCGTACAGTGCTGAGGGGGCCCCCTGAAGCTCGGGGGCCCCTCCACACCACAAGGTGTACAGGGGCATGTGTTACGCCCCTGGTGCAAGGCACAGTACACCTGGAACCTTGAAACTTCAATGCCAATGATGGCAAACAGAAGAAAGGAATATAATAACCTTTATGGAGACAATGTCTTCTTGAGTGACATCCACATAAATTATACGTTTAATCTAAAGACATGAACGCAAACACACATACGCTCTATTCTTCACAGCAAATTATTGATTTCACTTGATAAATGAATGCCAGAGAAAGATGTATAGAAATATGAAAGAAGTAAGATGCTACAATTCACGCGGTACATTTCTTTACTCTAAGGTCTAATACAATGGTGTCCAACATTGGCCCATCGAGGGCTGGACCCATGCCAAATTTTCAGGATAGCCACCTGGGTTGTGTTCATTCAATGAATATACATTTGATTTGATTTAATTTATTCTTGTTGAGTGCCCTCAGCACTAATACACATTCAGGCCACGCTATGTTTTACACCCTGACATGAAAGTGCTGTCTGCAGATTAGGTTTTGTCTGTCTTTTTGAAAGAGATGCATGTGAAAATTGATCTGAGATGTGGCGGGGGATTGTGCCATAGTTGTGGACATAGAAAATAGACTGAGTGTCCTTTTCCAAGGTTGCTCCGTGTCAGTGATGCACTCAATAACTGGAGAGTTAAGGGCCAGTCGGTGCCATGAAGCCTGTTAGTGAATACACAATGTCCCAGTCCCAAAGAACACTTTGCATGAGTGCTTCAAAGTTAATCTTGCTTAAATAGCACCAAATGAAGGCTGATTCTTGCCTGTGAAACAGGATTGAATTTCCTGAGGCGGGCTACTCTACAACGTTTATATGCTTTATATCCATCAATATGGGGTTTAGGTTGTCCAAGGTAAAAGAAACTGCTGTTGTAAGTTCTCAAAATAACATAAGTGAAGACTGCTTTGGCATGAAGCTCTTTTGGCAGAAAGGCTAAGATTTTTCCTTAGTGGTCCTTAAATGCAACAATTGAGTAAATAGGATAATTATAGACTTGAATCAGTACTATAATGCGAGTGTCCAGCCGGACAATCAATTTAATAAATCAAAAATGTCAAAGAACAAAAATACAAACTTAGCAATTACATGGGACACAATCCTGCATCCTACATGAACACATGACAAATACATTTAGAACAAAAACACATCAGGCAAGACGGGGTAGCTTGGGGAATATTGAGCACAATTTCTAACAAGCTTAGAGAAACAGTAACTGCACTTTTTTATCATGTGCGATTAATGTGCAAACTGTTTACATTAGTCGACGAGGTTTCGATCCTTTAAAAACAATAATAGGATCGTCATCAGGACAGTTAAGGTGCAAGCCTGAATCAATGAAAATAGCCTAGATAGTGCTTGCGGGAAAATGATAGCCGTACACGGACTCAGGAGGGGCTGGAGCCGCAGTAATGATGGTTCTGTGGATAGGGTGGTGAAGATATTCGGGCGTTTTTCAGCAATACGTGATAGTATATTCAATATATTAGCATGTGGAGATGCACAGAATGATGTGAGATCTGATGCTCAATAGCTGGGGTTCCCTAATTTATTGAATATAATATCACGTATTGCTAAAAGAGAGCGGGGAGGCGGTGGCGGCAGCGGTGCGGTGCCTGACCCGAGGACCATGGGGGGGTCAAGAAACCGAGAACCGGGTCTGAGATTGAACCCGTGCTGCCTCGCTGTCGCGAGCCGTGGGAGACCTCGGAGGCTGCAGGCTTCAGGAAAGTGCCGGTGCTCCGGTGCCCTGTGCCCTGGTAGAGGAGCAGAGTGAGGAGTGAGAGGTGGCGGCGAGCAAGCAGTGAGCAGGAGCGCTGCAAGAAACGCCGCAAACACCGAACTACGGACTGTGCCTTGCAGACAGCCCCCAGACTGGCCCCCAGACTGGCCCCCCATCACCAGAGGTGAGGTGATTGGACTTGGTTGGGGGGGGGGCCGCAATAGACTGCGGAAGGGGCCACGGGGAGAGTGATACTGTGACATTGTGATGAAAAAACCTGTTTGACCACACATCAGAGGGTTGCCAGTACCGAAAAAACATTGCCTGGCACGGTGAATCCACGAAAGTTAATTCAATAGGGCAGGAGAGCAAAGGCTGTTCAACACAGCAGGAAAACCCAAAACGAGGCAGGACTCGCAAGGCTCCCTCGAGGAGGCACTCTTAAATGTGACAGGAGCTGCAAAACCCTTTAGGGCTGATTTAGGAGCTGCAAAAACCTTTAGGGCTGATTTAGCTTGATCAGGCCGCAGCACTAGCAACGCAGGGTTACATCAACACCAATCCCAACACCTATTGCAACTGTATAATCCCACCACCTATTGCAACTGTATAAGGTCATCAGAGGTGCCCCCAAGGAGATACAAGCCAACATACAAGCCAATATCGAATAAAGAAACATGAGATCTGGGAAAATTCGGCAGGCGAATGTAAGCAAAAACAAAAATAATAAAAACAAGATCAAAAACGCCTCAGCCAGACAGAGAGAGAGGCTTGTCTCTGCACCAACGCCGGAAACATCATCCCTTAGCCCTGCTAACAATACCGGGATCCAAAAATTCTTCTTTCTAAAGGACCCAATGGCCGCTATATATGCACCAACTGTAGAGACAGCACGGCTGCAGTGTCCCATAGTACCAATAACAAGGGCAAACAAAGGCTATGATAAATCGGGAACAATCGAGCAACAGCAAAAGTGTGCATCCACCACTAGTAAAACAAGTCCCCCTTCCACACACCAATAACCAAATACTTTCAATACACAAAAAATAATTTCAGACAAGCAAAAACCAATTATGGAAACTCAAGTAAGCAGATCGGTAACAGCAATAGCCCAGATACACCACATCACCACACCAACAAATCAAGCATGCGAGAAAGGCCCTAATGAGAACAATACAAACGAGCACTTGGAGGAAATAAAAACAAACCAGATGATCAGGAAACGCATCTGGACGACGCATGGGCAAGCTAATTTTTCCTATCAAATGATGCCAACATGTTGCAAATGCTAGAAACCAAAACCCAAATGCTGGAAACACCGAAGGACGCAATTGAAGGGAATGTCGCGTCACTGAGTATTGGGAAAGGATCATCGGGAAGAGTAGTAATGGTGGTATCTACCCCATCAAATAAGAATCAAAGAAAAGTCCCACAGACAAACGCACAGGAGGAAGGAAGCTTGTCAATGAAAACAAATCAATAAATATGTCATCACCAATTACAATTTCATTGGTCAGTAGAATTGACAAACAGGTGAACGCACAGGAGGAAGGAAGCTTTTCAACGAACATAAATCAACTAAACTTGTCATCTCCGATAACAATTTCATCTGTAAGCAGGATAGATCACGAGTCTAAGGATATTGGAAAGTCCCGTGATGAACCACATACAGCACCATGGAGTAATACCCTAATAAGCACACTGGAACAAGCAATCAGGGTTCTGAACTTTCAATCAGATAGATGGAAGTCCAGATTGACCTTATAAACCTAATTGCTGGTCACATTGCAGGCATTCACACCAAGCTTGATTCAATTACTTACCTTGTAATGCCCAGGGGAAACCCTGATCTACAAATAAACAACCCTAACCTGCAGCCCAATTGTGGCTGTGGTAAAATAATAGATAAATTGGCAAATCTGCCCGAAATATTAAGTGATATCCTAGGGGCAGTGCAATCAACAACAAACTTCAAACAAAAAGGGGTAACCCAAAAAGACGCAGAGGGAAAGGACCCGGTCAAAGACAAAAATACATGCAAGGGGACAAGTGTTACTGACAAAGGAGAAGCAGAACTATAGGAAATAGAGGATCTGGGTTCAGAAACTAGGGTCCATCAAATCGAAGCTACACAGAGCACTATTGACACCTCAAAAACTGTAAAACCCTCAAAAAGACAAAGAAAGCGTGCTAGAAAGGGCAGGGCAAAATACAACATACAATCAACTACAAAATTAGAGAAAATCTTCCCTATTTTTGCAAATCAAAAAACACAAAGGAAAGAAAATAAAGCACTGATGGTAGGTACAACGGAGGATCCAATACCGGACCCAGATCAATCAAATCATACAAATGATGGTAGCAGTTTTAACACAGAACAAAGTGTACCGAGTATTCTGGCCATTACTAACAATGAGAATATGAATCAGATGCTGCACAAAACATCTATCGGTTGACCGCGGAATCCGCAGCAAACCCCGGAATTTCAAAAAGGCAATTAGAACAAACCAAACATACTGAAAAGGGAGAAGGGGCAGAAAAACCATTGCAGGCCCAAATAAGAACAAGACCTAAAGAGGACAGAGGCTCCAGTCCAGATAACGGAGCTCAAGCTGCCAGTAGGGAAAAGGAGGACAAATCAAGGCAATTAAATCAAATCCAAAATACCAAAAAGAGAGAAGGGGTCGAAAAAACATCGCAGGTTGTGTCAAGGATCATATCCGAAGACGAGAGAGGTACCAGATCAGAGAACGGATGGCAAACAGCTAGGGGGGGGGAAGAGGGACAAAAAACAAGTAAAACCAGAATGAATGGAAACAACATCAGTGTTGCAATCAAACGAAGTTATCAATGAGGTAGATCCAAGTAGTTGTTTATTGGTTGATGATAAGATGGTAATTACATAGTAGATCAGGTAACAAGGCGTATGAGATAACAGACAATAAAGTAACCTGAGGGAAAATACATAAAAGTTGACATTTGTACCAGAACATTGCACAAAAAGAAGGCAGGACACACTAAACAGAGGGAATCTTTTAAGGTTGTTCAAAGAAATTCCAGAACTAAAAGGAATACCATCGCATGATCTTTTAGCCGTGGAATTTAAGTACTCCCCGGAAACCCCTGACATTGAAGAGACTTTGACCACCTGGTCCTCAAAGGAACTAGTAAACATGATATACTCAACCAGAACAACTTTCGACTGCTGGGGAATCATACTGAGGCCGTACAAACACCCAAGGTACCCTTACCCCTTTTTAACAAACCAGAGGATTAAAAAAAACATGCTTACACGGAGCCCGATCCACCACGCCACCGGGGGAAACAAATTCGAATGAGGGCAACGAAACAGCGAGGCAGTCAAACCTTAATCATTTTACGGTTGACAGTACGGACTGGTCTTGGGTGCCAAAAGTACTAAGCAACACGCGTACCTAACGAACAGTCAAACTCACGATTGACAAAAGGTGGGGGCAGATAGGTCAGGGCAAAGAGCAGGATTCAAAAGAGTCCACGGGGCAAAGCTGCAAATTGAAGAAAGGAAGACAAAACACAATAACGATCTGTTCATGGAACGTCCATGGATTTAAAAATATGGGTCATGACCATGAAACTCTGTCCTTCCTCGAACAACAAGACATAATCCTCCTTCAAGAAACGTGGAATATGAAACCAACAGCAATATCCGGTTACATAGAAGACCACATTGTAGCAGAAAAATTCGCAAGATTTGGTCAACCGAGGGGAGGTTTATCGACATATTAATCACTAAAATATGGTTGGCTAACAGAAGAGCTAGAGGCCGGGGTAAACTGGATGCCAGAAAGCGAAATTCGAACAAAACAGACTGGCAACTAATTTTAGTCAACGTATAAGTTCACCCTGCAAAAATTTACAATATTAATAAATCTGATTATTGCACTGTAAAAAACACACGAATTCTGTCCTTTGATCATTTCAGGAGACTTCAATAGTAAACTAATAAAACAGAATAAAAGAAAGAGGCAGGAGGACTGGGGATATCGAATAATAACGCGAGAATTAGAAAGGCATGGCCTGTCAATCCTGAATGGTAACACTACAGGGCCTAGGCCAGCAGCCATAATGTATTCCAATGGAAAAAGTCGATCTACAATAGATTTTACCATCACTAGTAGTAATCTAGTTCCAAGAATAGACTCATTCCAAGTCTTCCCACGTATAGAAAGTGACCACCTCCCACACATCACAAATCTTAATATAAACCTTGCCCGGGCGCAAAAATTAAACACGCTGGGACAACACAGAGAAAGGTTTAACCTGAGGAAATTAAGATGGCGAGGAGCAAATATGACGACCATAATGGCCACTCTAAAAAAAAACATGACTCAAACGGGGCCACCGACAGAAGAAAACCGAATAAAAATTTGGGAAGAACTATGCCTCTTTCTTACCCGAAACTTTCCAGCCACTAATAGAAACACAAAACGAATAGACACTAGAAAAGCTCCATGGTTTAACCTCTCTCTATGAGATTAAAAGAAAAGGGTGGCAAAAGAGGCACGATTTCAAGCCATGGCTGTCAAATGGGTAAGAAAACAAACAAGGACAATCTAAAGGATCTACAGAAGAAATATAAGAAGTTGCTGAGGGAAGCTAAGACAGAATATAAAGAAAAAATCTGGACAAAATGATTGCGGGCAAGTACACTGCCAAACAGCTGGGAATTCTGGGGCATCATAAATAATATGATAAAGGGTAGAACATTACAACAAGAAGCAGGAATTGGCAAAAAAATTTGGATAGAACACGTACATAATAGGTACAGCAGTGCGAGGAATGATAAGCACGCAATGGCAAAAACCCTAAAAGATCTAAGAACAGAAGTAGAAGAACATACCGGTCAAGTAGTAAGCAGCAACGAATCAAATGATCTAATCGATATAAAGCAATTGAGAGGAAATAATTAAAAGATTAAAAACGGAGGGGGCGGCAGGCCCGAATGGACTATTTAAACACGCTCCGGACTTCTGGGCTGATAACCTTGCGCCCCTCTTCAATCTGATCTACAGACAGAACAACGTCCCCAAATCTTGGAAAGGGAACATCATCCACCCAATATTCAAACAGGGAGACCATAACAAACTGGAAAAGTATAGATTGATATCACTGATTGATGTTGAGGCCAAACTATATGGATCATGCCTACTACTCCACCTCCAAGATTGGATGGACGAGACAAGTATAATTCCAATGTTTCAAACCGGCTTTAGACCAGGGATGGGCATCTTAACAAACCTGGCCACGTTGGCACTTTTAATTGAAAAAGCTAGAAAAAAGAAAACACGTCTGTTTGCATGCTTTGTCGATTTGAAAGCCGCATTTGACAAAGTAAGCAGAAATCGCCTCTGGGAAAAATTAAGGGCATGGGGGCTGCCGAGCAAATTACTGGATGCAATAATAGCCATACATAGTGAAACCTGGGCTAGAGTGAAACTAGGCGATGGACTTAGCACCACCAGTAGTATCCACACACAGCAAGGCCTAAAACAAGGCTGCGTCCTAGCCCCGAGTTTATTCAACTTATTTATGGCCGATATCAGTAAACACATGCAAGCAGCCGACTGCCATCCGCCGAACATAGCCAAAGAGCCAATACCTTTCCTATAGTACACAGATGATATTGTGGTGCTGAGCCAAAGCCCCATTAGTCTACAAAGAGCGATTAACAACTTAGTCATCTATCTGGACGGAGACTGCTTGGAATTAAATAAAGACAAAACCAAGGTTGTACGTCTTGTGGATCCAAAAAAACCCAAGTTTAAATGGTATGTAAAAGGGACTTTAATAGAAGAACAAGCGGCATACAAATACCTTGGTTTAAAATTGGGGCGAGGCCCAACACACAAGGAACATAAAATGGATTTAAAAGCAAAATCACAATCGTTAATTTTTGCATACAAACTTCTGAATAAAAAACTAGGTTATCCGAACCATGCGCATCTTTTAAAAGTGATGGCAGCACAAATTGTACCGACATTGTCATATGCTCTAGTAGTTTGGTGCGGAAAAGAGGTGGAACCGCTAAACAATCTTCAGATGAAGATTTATAAAGCTGTTTATAATTTACCCAAGTCCGCCGCCCCAGCTCAGGTTCGGCTGGAATTTGGCCTTCAGAACCAGAAGTTCCGGAGCATGAGCGGCTTTGTGAATTTATGCCACAAATTTCGTGCATCCGAGCCGGGGTCATTGTTAGAATCCGGGGTCTCTGGTTGGCGCAGGTATGCACTTGCGACAAGCAGGGACCCTTTTCATCTAAGTCAGGGCAAAGGATCACCTCTTTAAAAATAACCCCTGCTCACCCTCTAGGTAACGTGGCGCGAGCAGTCAGGCTAAATTTCCAGAGGGCATATAGGTTAAGCGTTCAAGTTGTCCCACACAATAATCACCACCCCACCACACAAAGACACAAGGCTGTATTTATGTCCAAAATATAATTCTTTATATAAAAGGTTTTCTTTCAGGCAGGTTGCATAAATACAGTTCTCTTGGTAAAATAATCCAGTTACTCTCAAAATGCTTTACGGGCAGTCCACAGTTGTAAAAATGGCACAGTTCTCTTTAAAATAGGTTTCTTAGGTCTTCTGGGCACTTCGTAGCGCCTTTGGGGTGCCTTTGGCAAGGTTTTTACAGTGCCTTGCCGTTTCCCACGCTTCTCGCGTGAGCCGGAGTACGCTTGCCGAGTCTCACTCTTCTCGAGTGAGCACCGGTAATGCTTTTCAATGCAGTACGGTTAAAACGTAGGTACGGTTCGAACCTTGCTGTTCCCAGGGTAAGTACGGGTCGAACCAAGGCTGTTACGGCTCGAACTCAGCCAAAAGGAGCACTTTTCAAAGCGCCATTATTTCAGCTGGCAGTACGGTGCGAACCAGGCACAAGTATTTACAAGGCGGGTACGAACCAAGGCACTTCACAGGCAGTACGGTGCGAACCAGGCACAAGTATTTACAAGGCGGGTACGAACCAAGGCACTTCACAGGCAGTACGGTGCGAACCAGGCACCCGTAGTTACAGGGCAGGTACGGTTCGTACAAAGGCAAGTACGGGCCGTACTTTTCACGCGCTGGCACAATACCTTGCAGATTTCACGGGGAAGGTTCGTGGCGGCCTCGCGGTCCAGTCCAGGGGTGTCCCACGTCGCGCTGGTGTCCCCAGTGTCCAGGGGACGGCGGAGCTTCGTGGGGCGCTCGGGCAGGATGCAGGTTGCCACGAAGGGGGTCAGAAGCAGGAGGGCAGCCTCGGGGTGAGATCACAGCGCCGCGCGCTGTTAGCTTCGGCCGGAGACGCGAACCAGGGCACTTTAGTCCTTTGCAGAAGCCTCTACAACCCGGCAGGGGTCACAGGGACTCGGCGCTCAGGCGCGGAGATCTCCACCTTACTTTGCGAGCTACGGCTCGAGGGGGCAACTGTTCACGGTGCTCGGGCTGTCAGGCCTTTACGTTGTTTGCAGCCACGCCAGCAGCAGAAGTCGCGTTGCTCAGCGAGATCAGGGGATGCACAGGTTCTCCGGGGTCAGCTTGCTGAATCACTTCAAGGCACTTCTCCTCTTCTTTCAGGATGGTAGCGCCCACTGTTCCTGGGGCGCAGGTCAGGGGGCAAGTTCACACGCAAGCCCTTGGAGATTGTTTTAAAGGCACAAGTTGAATCAAAGTCCTTTTCTTCAGGCTTTCCCTCTCCTTCCAGCAGACAGGCACCCACTGCAGGCCAGTCTCTCAGGCAGAGAGACAGTATTCCTCCTTCAGCTTCTCCAGGTCCTTCTCCTTCAGGCAGAGTTTCTTCTTGGCGCAAACAGGATCTAATTTCTTAGGAGCCAGGCTCCTACTTTTATACACCAATTCTTTTGTTCTTTAGCGCCAGGGGGCCTGGGCCTGGCTCAGTCCAGTTTTTGGAGCACTTTGTTGTGGTGACTCTGCGCTTCCCTTTCAGCAGCAGGGCAGAGACATCAGCCGCTCCACAGGGGGCGGCGCCGGCTTTGTGCTGGCAGAGCACAGGTCTATTCAGAGTCAAGGGTGGACTCCTCCCACCCATCCTGGTGTAATCTCTCTACCCACCACCTGGCAGCCAGCCTGTCTCTGGGGATTCCCCAACCCTGCTCCTTACTGTTGCTAGGCAGAACACACACACACAGCAGAGGCGGACTGAAATGGCCAGGTCAGTAAATACTAACTTTCTAAAAGTAGTATTTACAAACGCAGGATATTAAAATAAACTTTACTAAAAGAAGTATTTTATTATTCTGAGTTCAGGCATACTAAACATAATTGTCTACCATGCTCTATGAGTCCACTGGGATTACAGGGTGTAGTAATTCCAGCAGCCCATTCTGGCCTATGGAGAGCAGGTAGCCTTCAATAGTGAAAAACGAAAATGGCTGTAATTCACTATTAAGACATGCCACACACATCAGGGCATGTCCTACCTTATGCCTACAATGCACCCTGCCCATGGGCCTACCAGAGGGGTGACTAATATGTAGTTAAGGGAAGGTTTAGGGACTGGCAAGTGGGTGCACTTGCGCAGTCAGCGCGACAGTATCAGACTGCGCGCAGGTTCTGCAGTGGCAGATCCTAGACACATTTTACTAGGCCGCTTCTGTGGGTGGCACAACCAGTGCTGCAAGCCCACCAGCAGCATTTGTATTTACAAGCCCTGGCACTCCTGGTGCACTTTACTAGGGGCTGACAGTAAACCAAATAAACCAATCATGGACACCAATCAATGTATACATTTTACCATAGGGAGAGCATATGCACCTTAGCACTGGTCAGCAGTGGTAAGGTGCCCAGAGTCATAAATCAGCCAACACCAGGTCAGAAAAAATACAGGAGGAAGGCAAAAAGTTTAGGGATGACCCTTCAAAAAGGGCCAGGTCCAACACAACCCCCTTCCAGCCAAAACGCAGGGTAGACCAATCACCACCGTGATGGTCTTCCCTGCTTGGGGCGATAGAACAAGGACCTGGCCCGCAACTGCAGGGGCAGACTCCATTTCTACGCCAATCTGAACCTATCGGACTCCCTCTGTCCATACTCTCAGGGCCCACCAAGCCAATCCATGGGGAACCCTTCTCCTCGCCTGTGGACACCACCTGTGCAGCACCTAACCTTAACTGGCCCACAGGTGTGTCCAACCAGAGAGACAGCAAAATGCTACAGTGGCCACTGACAGTAGTCAGGGATGAGACCCAGGCCGTATGCCTCTCAGGGCTCTCAATCCTCTGTGGCGCCAGGGAGCGGGGGGCAGTAGCCCCAGGTGCTTGGCACCCTTTGTCCATTCTCCCCCTTGTCAGGTCAGGTATGACATCCTGGCACTGACCCACCAGCCCCGGGACTGTACCCAGCGGCTGGACCAAAGACTGGGGTGGGCTCTCCCACTCCCGGTCCTCCTCCTTGGGGCTCTGTACCCTCCCACCTGGAGTGGCACCCCCTTCCAGAATTGCCACGGCACCTGTGGCAGGTGTCCTGCGCAATTCGCCCACCAGTTCAGGGGTTCCATCCTGCAACTGGGTGCCCAGGTCAGGGGGGACACCCTGAACCTGGCCCTTCAACCTAGGGTCTAAACCCTTCAGTTGAGCCGGGGTCAGAGGCGAGGACTCCCTCCCTCTGCACCCCCTTCCAGAGTACTGCCCACTCCCAACTGGCGTGGTACCCCTAGAAGCAACATGGGTCAGGACACTGATTACAGTGGTCCCACCCTCCAGGTCAGACAACACCTGAACCTGGCTTCCCAACCCTGGGTCCAACCCATGCGGTTGAACGCTCGCCTGGCGCACCAGGACTTCCCGGGGAGCACGCATGCCCCCCCTGAGGGTGACACATAACTCATGTGTCGTGTGACAGTCTGCCTGGCGCTGATCTCCAGACCCCTGTCCATCTGACAGTGCCTGAAGATCCCCCAGGACAGAAGTGGTGTCACCATGGTCACTCACGGGGGACGCAGCCCTTCTGGCTGGCCCCTGACCCACTGGTTCTTCCACTGGGGACTCTTTCCCCCTCTCACCCCTCAATCTGGACCTCTGCACCCTCCCAACTGGAGCGGTACTGCCAGACACCAGAACTGATGGAGGCCTGCTTACAGACACTCCCAGCTCACCAGACACTAGGGGATCCCCCTCAACGGGTGGCCCATCAGGACAGCCTAGGCTCCCCGCCTGGTGTTCCCTTAAAGAACCATCCAGGCTCTGAGACTGGGTTTCGGGCACCTGGGGGCACGCAGCCCCACACTCACTCCTTCTCCACTGAGACAGGACGTGAGCCCCTACACCCCTCCCACTACCATGGGACCTAGCTGGGCTACTCTGCACCACTTCCACCACTCTGGGTTGGAAGATACCTGAGCCACTCCCCACAGGGTCACTCCCCAATGCCTCTCCAGACCCTCTGGAATCCACCAAAAGGTCTACCTCCAATGTGAGCTCTCTGCGGTCAGAGAACTCGGTCTCCAACAGGTGTTGACATAGCTCTGGAAAACAGGGACTTAAAATATGCTCTCCCACAATTGGATCACACAGCCCCCTAGCAGGGTTAACCAAACTAGCCTTCACCTTACCATCCAGTGCCTCACACACGTACTCCACACCACTCTCCTGAGACTGGCAAGACAGTATCTGACTGTCTCTGTCACACAACCCACACTCTTCTGGGCGGTCTTCACACTCACCTACCAGGACTTCAATGTTGGGGGAACCCCTCTCCCTGCGCCTCTCATCTAGAGCCAGTAGAGTGTCCCTCCCGCCACTAGGACTATGAACCCCTGCGCCAGTTACCCTATTCCCTTCAGGGATACTGCGCACTACTGGAGCTACCTCATGCCCTTGAACCTCCTGGTGTGTGTTAACCCCCTCCTTCAAGCCAGGCGCCACATCTCTGGGTGTGCGTACTACTCTTTCAGCACTAGAGAATTCTATACTGCTGCCACCATCTGAGCTGGATTCCTCCTCCCACTCAGAAAAGCTCAATCTCTGAGCTACGCACCTTTCTTGCTGCTGGGATGAGACACTCATGGCCTCAAGCCTCTCGAGCTCCATATCATATTTCTTCATTAAAAAGTCATGCTCCATTTGCATTTTCTTTTCTTCAAGAGCCAGCTTCTTCTCTTCCAGAGCCAGCTTTTTGCTTTCCAGCTCCAATTGACCATCTATTTTCAGTTTTGCCAAAGTGACTTGTTGCTCTCTTGCGGCCTGTCTGTCTGCCAGCTCCTCTGGTGACAGACACCTGCCCGCACTGTGGATGCTCTCCGCTGGTTCCACTAGGTCAATCTCCTCAGGTACAACATCCTCAGCTGCACTCCTTGATTCCATCCAGGCTTTCAGCGCCTTGTAGATCTGTGGTTTGAGCTTGCACCCCACATGTGGAACCTTGAACTTCTTGCAGAAGTACTTGAGTTGCCTTCTTGTGTAGTCGTTCAGTTTTGACGCATCCCATTCCCATTCCATCTCAGAGGCTTCAGATGCTGTGCTGGTTGAGCCCGGCATGGCTTCAAACGCAAGGGATCTTCTTTTTCCTTGGCAAGCGAAAATTAAAACTTGAAAAAGTTCTGTGGTTTAAGCTACTGGACTGTCCACTGTGCAATGGTTAGTAATCACTGCGCAGACACCAAGAACGCAAATCCGTAAATCCGCACCGCTGCCACCAATGTTAGAATCCGGGGTCTCTGGTTGGCGCAGGTATGCACTTGCGACAAGCAGGGACCCTTTTCATCTAAGTCAGGGCAAAGGATCACCTCTTTAAAAATAACCCCTGCTCACCCTCTAGGTAACGTGGCGCGAGCAGTCAGGCTAAATTTCCAGAGGGCATATAGGTTAAGCGTTCAAGTTGTCCCACACAATAATCACCACCCCACCACACAAAGACACAAGGCTGTATTTATGTCCAAAATATAATTCTTTATATAAAAGGTTTTCTTTCAGGCAGGTTGCATAAATACAGTTCTCTTGGTAAAATAATCCAGTTACTCTCAAAATGCTTTACGGGCAGTCCACAGTTGTAAAAATGGCACAGTTCTCTTTAAAATAGGTTTCTTAGGTCTTCTGGGCACTTCGTAGCGCCTTTGGGGTGCCTTTGGCAAGGTTTTTACAGTGCCTTGCCGTTTCCCACGCTTCTCGCGTGAGCCGGAGTACGCTTGCCGAGTCTCACTCTTCTCGAGTGAGCACCGGTAATGCTTTTCAATGCAGTACGGTTAAAACGTAGGTACGGTTCGAACCTTGCTGTTCCCAGGGTAAGTACGGGTCGAACCAAGGCTGTTACGGCTCGAACTCAGCCAAAAGGAGCACTTTTCAAAGCGCCATTATTTCAGCTGGCAGTACGGTGCGAACCAGGCACAAGTATTTACAAGGCGGGTACGAACCAAGGCACTTCACAGGCAGTACGGTGCGAACCAGGCACAAGTATTTACAAGGCGGGTACGAACCAAGGCACTTCACAGGCAGTACGGTGCGAACCAGGCACCCGTAGTTACAGGGCAGGTACGGTTCGTACAAAGGCAAGTACGGGCCGTACTTTTCACGCGCTGGCACAATACCTTGCAGATTTCACGGGGAAGGTTCGTGGCGGCCTCGCGGTCCAGTCCAGGGGTGTCCCACGTCGCGCTGGTGTCCCCAGTGTCCAGGGGACGGCGGAGCTTCGTGGGGCGCTCGGGCAGGATGCAGGTTGCCACGAAGGGGGTCAGAAGCAGGAGGGCAGCCTCGGGGTGAGATCACAGCGCCGCGCGCTGTTAGCTTCGGCCGGAGACGCGAACCAGGGCACTTTAGTCCTTTGCAGAAGCCTCTACAACCCGGCAGGGGTCACAGGGACTCGGCGCTCAGGCGCGGAGATCTCCACCTTACTTTGCGAGCTACGGCTCGAGGGGGCAACTGTTCACGGTGCTCGGGCTGTCAGGCCTTTACGTTGTTTGCAGCCACGCCAGCAGCAGAAGTCGCGTTGCTCAGCGAGATCAGGGGATGCACAGGTTCTCCGGGGTCAGCTTGCTGAATCACTTCAAGGCACTTCTCCTCTTCTTTCAGGATGGTAGCGCCCACTGTTCCTGGGGCGCAGGTCAGGGGGCAAGTTCACACGCAAGCCCTTGGAGATTGTTTTAAAGGCACAAGTTGAATCAAAGTCCTTTTCTTCAGGCTTTCCCTCTCCTTCCAGCAGACAGGCACCCACTGCAGGCCAGTCTCTCAGGCAGAGAGACAGTATTCCTCCTTCAGCTTCTCCAGGTCCTTCTCCTTCAGGCAGAGTTTCTTCTTGGCGCAAACAGGATCTAATTTCTTAGGAGCCAGGCTCCTACTTTTATACACCAATTCTTTTGTTCTTTAGCGCCAGGGGGCCTGGGCCTGGCTCAGTCCAGTTTTTGGAGCACTTTGTTGTGGTGACTCTGCGCTTCCCTTTCAGCAGCAGGGCAGAGACATCAGCCGCTCCACAGGGGGCGGCGCCGGCTTTGTGCTGGCAGAGCACAGGTCTATTCAGAGTCAAGGGTGGACTCCTCCCACCCATCCTGGTGTAATCTCTCTACCCACCACCTGGCAGCCAGCCTGTCTCTGGGGATTCCCCAACCCTGCTCCTTACTGTTGCTAGGCAGAACACACACACACAGCAGAGGCGGACTGAAATGGCCAGGTCAGTAAATACTAACTTTCTAAAAGTAGTATTTACAAACGCAGGATATTAAAATAAACTTTACTAAAAGAAGTATTTTATTATTCTGAGTTCAGGCATACTAAACATAATTGTCTACCATGCTCTATGAGTCCACTGGGATTACAGGGTGTAGTAATTCCAGCAGCCCATTCTGGCCTATGGAGAGCAGGTAGCCTTCAATAGTGAAAAACGAAAATGGCTGTAATTCACTATTAAGACATGCCACACACATCAGGGCATGTCCTACCTTATGCCTACAATGCACCCTGCCCATGGGCCTACCAGAGGGGTGACTAATATGTAGTTAAGGGAAGGTTTAGGGACTGGCAAGTGGGTGCACTTGCGCAGTCAGCGCGACAGTATCAGACTGCGCGCAGGTTCTGCAGTGGCAGATCCTAGACACATTTTACTAGGCCGCTTCTGTGGGTGGCACAACCAGTGCTGCAAGCCCACCAGCAGCATTTGTATTTACAAGCCCTGGCACTCCTGGTGCACTTTACTAGGGGCTGACAGTAAACCAAATAAACCAATCATGGACACCAATCAATGTATACATTTTACCATAGGGAGAGCATATGCACCTTAGCACTGGTCAGCAGTGGTAAGGTGCCCAGAGTCATAAATCAGCCAACACCAGGTCAGAAAAAATACAGGAGGAAGGCAAAAAGTTTAGGGATGACCCTTCAAAAAGGGCCAGGTCCAACAGTCATTGAACAATCTATGCTGGAAAGAAATCAAAATCCAGATGGATCAAGAAATTCCAAATTCATGGGTAGCATATCTGAGAAAATCATTGGCTGAACTTGACATACAAACAACATGGGACAGCCAACTAGACCAGGCAGCTTTTGGTAAACTGGTAAATAAGACAGCAAAGAAGAAGTCTTTCGTAGAAGACAAAATAACAACCTCGAAACGCAGGCATGGGTGGACTTTGATTAACTCTTACACATCAACAAAGCCTCAGGCCTATTTAGTAACACATTTCAGCACTGAGTTAAAAAAGAGTTTCACCAATTACCGTTTGGGCATGCATGATTCGAAAGACCTACAACCGTCATGGCAAAGTAACCAACAGGCACTACACTGTCGACTATGCGGCTTTCGTAACGAAACATTAACACACCAGCTGTGTGCTTGCCCCACAGTTGAGGAAATAAGGAGGGGGCTTTTAAAACCAATTTTTAATGAATTGAACATTCGCACTTGCAGGTAAGCTGTGATACGTTGGCTGGAAGGCTCCTCTACAATCTTGGCCTGCCAGGGTGTTAAATAACTGGCAAAAGTAAGGAAACTTTTAAGGCAAGACGATCTAGAGGATGCCAATAAAGTATGAACAAGGACGGCAGGGGCCTCCTAAAACATGTCACACCTTTACTAGCCCAAGTATCAAGCGGAAAAAAGCCCAAGCTACAGGATAACTGGAACAATATAGAAAATGGCAACCGACTAAATCTTATTGTATAGTTGGCATTTTATATGGACATTTTATCTCACACAGGATCTAGTCAATTTACTTCTAGAATTTTTTTATTTTTAAAGTTTTAAATAATAGAACTTTCACAGATTGCTTAAATCGTTAGACAACATTTTATGTGCATTATAACGTTATTCAGATTTTAAAATATTGTAAAACGCATCGCTGAAAAGTGGTATTTAATGTAAGATTAAGTTTAATATATATATTTTTTTTTTTATTAAGTGTAAATTGTAACGATTTTAAGTAATCATATACAATAAACTATTTGACTTGACAATAGAAAGGACTGTGCCCTCTTTCCATTTTTACTAATAGGAAAATTGACTTTTCCTTGCCATTTCACAAAGGCATGGAAGAGTCTGTTAAAAAAATACAACTGTGGTACTACTTCCTGTGCTCATAAATACTTCTGTGAATCTACCCCTGTGATGTCAGAGGGTCAACGCGTGGGCAATACCTCGTCCACTGACAGTGCCATTTTGTAAATCGATCTATATTAATAAACATGTTCCAGTATTAGAGTTGTTCCAAAATGTGATGTTATACACGGCTATTCAGTACCTCTCTTGTATTAAAACAAAGAAAAAATGGCTTTTTCTGAAATTTCTGTGCATTTAGTAATAAAGAGTCTTAAAGTGAATCCGTTTGCATGCCAGATGCAAATGGGTTATCCAAGACCCACTACGATGAAGACAATTCTAATTGCATTTAGAACGGACTCCTAAAGAGGGTGTGCACATTTTCTCACCAGCAAAGGTCTCAATTACTGCCCTTAATGAACTTTCTTATTTTTTTCTTTCAGTTTACCCAGTGAAACATTTTTAAGCACATGCAAATCAGCAAGATCGTTTTCACACCAACTGAAAGTAGCCAAAGCCCAGAAGCCTCACAGAGCACGGTGAACACCACCTACAAACGTGTCTAATAAATCACCACCAGAAAATGTATGCACAATTATTTTACAACAAATGTGTGATGCTATGGTGTTGCGGAGGAGAATGCTACTTAATGTTAACTATATATGCCGTGGGGCCATTTATTTAGGGCTTAGTGAAGTAAACTGAATAAATTGTAACAAAAGTCAAACATTTCATGCATAAACATTTGCAAAGTTTTCCAAAGTCCTTTGTGAACTTTGGAAAAGAAAATGAACCTTGCAACTTTGCGGACCCCTTTTGCTCCTGCCATTAACTGTTTAGTTGGTATTTACAGGTGTTCAACAATTTCAAATAGTGTTTTGATTTAAGTAGTGGAATTTCATTGACATATGGAGTTCAAAGTAAAATGTACATTTCTACGAGAGTGTTTCTCTAAAATTGATGCCTCAAACCTAAACACCAATTGAGAGTAGTCAGGAGTGGCAGCTGCCATCTCTGGATATGTCTGCCACTGCCCTCACTAACCAAAGGCTGCAACAACAACAGAAAGTAAGCAGGGCTCGATGAGCTATGTGAGAAGGGAGTCCTATATCTGTGGGAGCCAGATCCATTCCACTTTCACTCAGGGCCGGACTGGCTGTAGCGGGCACCGGGCGTTTCCCCGGTAGACCGCCAGGGTGGGGGCCCGTGGGTTTGGGCCCCTGGGGGGCTGTTTTTGTTACCGGGGGTCGGCAATATCGCCCCCCTGTAACAATATCTGCCAAAACTAGCCCTCGCAAACAGCTTGGCTGCATCCCCAGTCCCCAGGGGGGGCCAGACGAGCAGTTTGCCAGGGCCGGTTTCGGTTTCCAGTCCGGCCCTGCTTTCACTATTTACACACAGAAAATTGTACGTGCAATTATTTTAAATGGCAATGATTTACATAGCCACTGTTTGTCCGGAAAATAAGTCCACTAGAGGCAGTGACACTGATTTTATTACAAATATTAGAGAAGTATGTGTCCTAGCCTTTTTATTATGTTTAAATAGTTCCTCTCATTACCTCCTCAGTTGTGTGTTGCATCCTGAAACAGAGCTGGACACCCCTACAGTTTAGTCACAGGGTCAGACTGGGACCGAAAATAGACCCGGTTACAAAAACCAAACTGGCCATTAGTGAATAAGAATCTGGGCAGTTTTGAAGGAGAAAAGACAAAGGCAAGAAAAGACAAGAACATGTGATAACTACCTCAAGAGTAGCTTAACGCAACTCTCAACATCCCAGCCTACTGCGGGAAACTTACACCGTGCCATCCAAGTATTAACAACACGGTGGTAGCATGCGATACTCACCAGATAACGCATCAAATGGGCGTGCAAAAATCAACACCACGCCGCAAAAATGCAAAACTCGAACGTAAAAAATCATGCAATGAGGCTAATCGCAGTACAAAAAGTAGCAAAAACCAGCCACAGGCTTGCAAATCTCACGTGTCTGGTGGGAAAATGCACCATATAAACCACATAAACAACACACCTGAAACAAGCCAAAGCACGTAGCAACATGGATGCACCCTGACCCAGCGCAGAGGCCAACGCAAACCCTACAACCCCCACAGACCACCAGCAAGGAACAACGGGGACGGCTGAGAAGAGGAAGAGGAAGACGGGGTGCAGTCCGCAGCAAAACCAGTTCAGCGTCACAGAGGTGACAGAACACCACCAGCAACTGACCCACAAGTAGACCACCTGGAATGCAGTCGGAGTGCCGAGGAGGCCAAGAGGCGCTGGCATGATGTGACAACCTAAACCAAGCACAAACCCGCTGCCAACAGGAAGGCTGCAGCGGCAACAGGAGGTGGCAATCCTGCACCACAGGAGGAGCTGATAGAAACCGAGGCCACAGTCATCAGTGCGGAGACAGTGCAAGAAGTAGATAGTGCGGACACAGCTCGAGAGAACCTGACACAACATCAACAGGGTGAGTAACGACCAGGGACTGGGGGGATGGGAGGAGATGGGCACAATGGCACACATGCACAACGAGGCATAGCACACTGCAAACCCACAATTACCCTAGATCATGTCCCTCATCCCCTTGGCACGCTGCAGCACACACACATAGCAAGAATAGCACACCCACATTGACGACAACGTGGTACAATGCACAAAGCCGACACTGTAGAACAGAGGACACAGCTGGCTCCGCACATGCACAGAAACATGCCTACTACATCTGACAGAGCAGGAAATAATGCAATGGAAATGTATGTAATAGGACTGCTGTCCTTACATATATCACCCAGTGATTCTAGCACTCACTCTTGGATAGACCTTTGATCATCGTGGACCTTGAAGAAATATTGTGGAGGTAGCTCTCCTGAAGAAGGCAGTTACACTGCCAAAACACGCGTTGAGACATCTTGGAAACCACCCTTTAGATATAGAAGTCCATGAGATTTATTGCTGTAAACATCTTCCTTATTTATGGTTGTCAGACATCTAATGAATTTAGGATGCTGACACTATCATACAGACTACAAGCATTAGAGTATGAAGATTGACTGTGTGGATGAATGACCATAGTCAGAATAATTTACAGCTTATATTTTGTCATCTACATGTTTTTTATATAATTGCCTTTATACCAACACAAAAAAAAACATACATTGTAATAAATAATTTTGTCTTTTTCTATTTCTTGTGTCACTATTTTCTATCATTACTATATTATTATATTACTGTTTAGATTTGGAATGAAGTAGCCCTAGGAACTTCACATCTGGTCGATGACCCTAAGGCCATCGCCTCAGAGGCCATCCAATATCTCAGAAGGAGGGGTCCTGGACCTGACCAGCACAGAGTTAGTGGCCCCGGATGCACAGCGGCCGGCACAGGCACCCTGCCATGGGACGGTGACTTCCGATGCACTGAGGTAGGTCCACACGCAGTGAGTGGGACCTCATCGATGTCGAAGGTGAATGTGGCGGAGGCTTGCGGAGGCCAGAGGAAGGTGTCCTCCTGTGGTACTTTGAAATTTGGGACCGCGTAGGAGGCAGGGCCCTACCCCTGTCTATTCGGGTATTAGTGAACCGCGAATGGCCAATGCGTTATGTACAAGTGCTTTTCATTACATTTCATCGATAAATGCACTATGTATACGATATTATACATTGACTTCATGGGTTCCATCTTAGAGCGGTGGCCATCTTATGGTTGCCCTCACATAGGCTACACATTACAAACAAGTACGGGCCTTTAGAACACATGTACTTTCTGTTTGACTTGGCTCCGCTGCCCCAGGTCAGTCCGGTCTCACGAGCTCCCCGTCCTACGGCCACCTGCGATTAGCATCAGGGTTTGACACACCATAAAGCCTTTACATCCCACAAGAGCCTCCGGCTAATCTCTTTCACACCTGACTCTTCCTGCTTTATGGCTTGTTTTACGAGCAGGAGGTGCCCGTGTTATTGGGGTCTGCTGATATCTGATGAGGGTTCTGAGCCTTGCTGGGTTAAAAGATTGTGGGCTGAACGAACTGGAATGTGGGATTGTCATCATGACTCTGCCTTTTCTTTGAAGCGAAAATATGTGAATGACCACTTGTAAAACAGGGGCGGTGTTGCCCAAAGCGTAATATTCTGTATAAAAGAGAAGACTGGTTTTTGTTCTGTGGACTGCCTCATTCAGTTGCTAAGGCTTCTGTGCGACGTAGTCTCACTCATTTGAGTTTAATAAAGATGTCTTTTCATATTTCAGCTTCTTTGCCAAATTCTTTGTTATATTACTTGCGCCATGAAAATTTGAAGTACCGCAGTGTGGTCCAAGACAGGAAGTACTCGAAGTCATAGGGTGCTACCCCTGGCACCGCTGGGGTCCTAAAATCCCCAGTACTTCACTCCAGGGCATGATGCGGAAGGTCTGATGTTATACGGAAGCAGTAAATGGTGGAGTGGAAAGCGACAGCCTCGTTTTCACCACCAATTCGGTATCAGCTACATGAGGATGAAAACTAGCCCCTAGTCCATAGACTCAGACGCCACAAATGTACGACCATAGAGTGTCCATGAATGTCAGGGAACAGACTTAGTGGCACGGGTGCTGAGAGGGGATGCAGTCTGCGATGATGCCGGTACACTGATATGAACTCTGCCATCGCTAAATCAAGACTCTGTGACCTACTGGACTGCAGTGTAGGCCGGAGGCAGCGGTCAGCAGTGGCCCACAGCCACGTGTCGTTGGCTCGCGATGCACAGAGTTAGTGACACCAGTGCAGTTGTCGGTAGTGTTCGATCACCTCCGTAACGGTGATCCTATTCCCTCCGGACTGCAACGCGTTGTCCACTTATGCCTCGCCTTGCGTGCGATGATATGTTTTCTGCCTTTGAATTATCGATGTCCAGTTCCAGTTCTGTGACCTACGCTTGCACAGCGTTGGCCAAGGGCAGTAGTCCACGTAGGCCCACAGACACGTGTGGTTGTAATGCTATGCACAGACTTGGTGGCACCACATCGAAGGGAGTATAGTGACATGAACTCTGCATTAAATAATGTTTACTGCCATGGTGTAATCAAGACTCAGTTCCAAATGTGTGACCTACTTGACCGTAGTGTAGGCCAGAGGCGGCAGTAGAGTACATCAACGAGAAAGGTCTAAAGCGGGCCTGTGTCGTGGAGGCCGTGATGGTCTGAGAGGGTGCCAAGGTCGTGGGCCTCGGGCTTGGAGCTTGCGCAGGCACCAGGTAGGCCCTCCTTGACACACGCCGGTGTCGGAAGGTGATCAGTGTAGCCTGGCTGCGCAGGGGCAGGCCTGACGGGATCAGGGTCCAGCGTGCCGCGGTAAGGCAGGCGCACAGGATCACAGGCAACTCCGCTCACGAGGGCGGTGTCGGCCTCGTGGCGTGGTGAGAGGCGCCGCCCTGGCAGGGAAGTTGGGCTTTCCGGAAGAGGATCACAGGGCTGCGTGCGTTTTATTCACACCCCTATGCTGGCCTGGCGTACGCTGGACCATCCCACTCTGCTACGGGGGGGCATAACAGCCAACATTTCCGCAAACTCCCCCGCTAGCTGGGGTGACATGGTTGCGTCCACTGTCCACTACACTCCATGCACCAGCGGTGTATGTCGCCATGGATATGGGTGTGTTCGGCATGCTGCGGTCTGTGCAGCACATCTCCGCCACTCCTGTGCTTTCCAAGTCATGGTTCTTCTGCCTCCTTCACACATGCCTGGTTACCACCTCTCCCCACATTTGGCTAGTGTGTGGCTGAGTTGCTATGCTGTTGATGGATCATGTTCACGGCTTGCCCAGGTTACCATTGTGAGTTGTTCTGTCGTGTCTGGTGGGTGGGCATGTTGTTTAGCATGTTGGTTTTGATTTTGTGACATGTGCATTGCTAGAGTTGTGAGTTGCATGGTTGTGGAGTTGAGGTGAGTGGGGTGTTCATTTGGAACTTGCCAAGGGGCTGTGCATTTCCATTGGTTCCATCCTGGGGACGCTGGTTGCTGATGAACTGTCGGAGGACGGAGGAATCGTGCACAGTGGCTGGGTATTTGGAGGCGAGATTGGTGGAGGTTCCATGGTTTTTTGGTTGTTGCCTGCACATTGATGTGAGACGTGTGCTTTCTGTTGCGGTGATTGTGTGCTGTATCAGCAGGGGGCACAGGTATGACATGTGTGCTGTGGATTGCCCCGACACGTGCGTGCATCCAGCTATGGCGTATGGGCCTTGCTTGGTGTCGAGCGGATCCTGCGCATTGTGTTGGACGTATAGGGACTGGGGTAACAGGCTGATGGTGATGTCCAGGTCAGGTGTGAGGGACTTGGATGTGGCTGGCTGTGTGACTCCTCCGACTGTGGCAGGTGTTGGTTGGGGGTACCAAGGGCCAACAGGTGCAGCACAGCCAGCAGCTTTGTGTGGGGTGGGATGTTGGTTGTCTGCTGTGTTAGTGCCATCGGCCTGTTGGGCGTTGTTGGTCAGGATGCGTACAATGGTTGTCCTTTTGAGCCTGTAGTGGGCAATGACATTGTCAGGTGTTGGGTCTGTGTGGCTGGTGCGTTTCCTGGGGGTCCGCTGTCTTTGTCTCTGCTGCCTCTGTGGTGGTCTGGCGAGGGGTGTTCCGGGAGGGGGTTGGGGTCCTGGGGTGGTGGCGGTGGGTGTTGTGGCCCTCTTGGGTATCTGGCACCCATGACCGGTGGCTCCATGGCATCTGTTGCCCTTCCGATGTGGCTGTGGGCTGTGCTCCCTTTTGTTGTGCAGGCTGTGGTCCGACTTTGCACCAGGTCAGAGCAGGTGTTATTTTCCTGCTGCTAACGTGCCTTATCGCCTGTTTTGTGTTCTTATCGCAGTTCTGGCTGGTCGTTGTGAATGTTGTGGAGTGGTGTTGTCGCAACTTTGGGCACGGAAACGCCTACTCTGCATAGCATTAGCGATAGTTGCGGGAGTCTTCTGTGGCGATGTTTTTTTGCGGCTGCTATCGCGGGTAAACTGGTGCTGTGGGCTGTTTACACCAGCTTGTGAATGGGGCGATCGATTTATCGCAACTTTGGCTGCGATAAAGTGCTGTTAACTCGGCGATAGCTCCTTGTGAATATCCCCCAAACTGTATGAGTGTTTTGTGAGGTATGGTAGGCTGCAGGCATGTGTGCTTGTTGCATGAAATGACTGTAGTAATATCAGAGACATCAACCCTTAAAACCGGCCCAGCAGACCACAAAACAGGCCCAAAAAACAGTCCAAAAGATTTACTGCAGCCGAACTGAAAAGCACATCCCCAGCCCAAAGATGGAGTATGAAATAAATACAATAGAATACATGTTTAAAGTGCATGGCTACCTCACAAGGGGGCCCGGCGCCAGCAGAAAGGACCACCACCATGTCAGAATATGAGAGACAGAGTTAGGAAGTCATTGAATCGGAGTCGAAGAGAAGCGTTGTCAGTCCTTTTCTAACAGTAATTTTAGAGGGACAAATTTACAAAGCCAGAGACAGTGCATTCCAAAATCTGGGCATCAAGTAGGCGAAGGATCGACCTCCTCTACTGGCCTTATATATGTGGGGAGTTTGAAACAGTTTGAGGTTGGTAGAACCAATGAGAGGGCCTGAAATGACAAATTAAACTGGCACCTAAGGTCAAGAGGTTCCTTCAGGTAAAACATTCTAAGGGTATGAGTGCGGGACTTGAATTGGATCCTTCTGTTGATCGGTAGCCAATGAAGCCGGTGCAAATGACCTGATATCGAAACTCCAGGAGGGATTTTAACGACTAAATGGGCAGCATCGTTTTGAATAATTTGATGACGCTCGAAAAGAAAAATAGGACGCCTGAGCTACAAACTGTTAGAGTAATCCAGTTTGGAGGTGATCTACGCATGCACAATTTAATTTTGGTGTTCCAAGGGAATAAGGTGTATCATGGGTTTCAAGGATCTCAGGGTCGTAAAACAAGAACTGTACAATGATTTAATGTAAGGATCAGCGTGATCTCAGAATCAAATTTGACCCCCAGGGTTCCTTACTTCTGGGGAGGGGCAGGGACCTTGATAGTGATCAGTGCTGTCAGTCAATCTGTTTGGAGTTCTGCTCTAGCTTGGAATAATGATAAATGTGGGCACATGATGAATTAATTAATTAATATATTATTAAAATACCTAATAGGGGAATACAAAGATCCCAACTTGTATGAAAAAAGAAAAGAAAGACTACGGGCGGAAACAAACGGTTGGTTGGAAAGGTATAACGCAAGACAAACAATTATTGGCATAGTAATTATACAATTTTCACACTGAGGCCGTTTCAGAAAGCTCAGCTTCTTCCAATGCATGATGGGTGAAAGGGGCCTCCCGCGCACTGATTACTTGCTCGCAATGTTCCTAGAGGTGTGTAACTCGTGACACACTGTCCACACAAACGAAGTGAGCAACATGTTAGCAGGAAAACATTCCCGCACAAAAGTTCCTACAGAAATTCTCAAACAAAATAAAATCACTTTTATTCGAAGAATGTCACTCGAGGTGAAGAAGAAAGTTGGGGTTCTCTCAGCTTTGAATGCGGCATTACAATCAGGCCCACCCTACGTTTACCCCGAGCAGGTACCGTGAGTAACTGACGCTCTTTCCCATTCACCTGCTAACACTTACTCGTCTGGAGTGGCAGGGCAGTTCCAGTCCATTGTGGGGGTTAAGGTACCCAGCACACAGAGCTGTGCCCGCTCCAGCGGCTGGCGCGTCTGCCATCCCTCGTACCTCGGAAGCCGGGACCCGTCGACGCCGTCCCTGAACATGAGAGGTGCACTCTTTACACCGTGTGATGCGCCAGCCACGAGCTCTTTTGTTTTCGCTGCAACCCCTTGTATTACGGAGACGGAAGCTCCGGCTTCAGGCCAAACACGAGGAGTGATGAAACAGGTTCCCCTGCTCTGCCCTCTACAGTTATCTGCCCAAGGGAACAGGAGCGTGTGCCAGAAAAGTATGGTGGCAATGGAGGTTCACCATGGGAAAGGAGTGGGAGGCATGGCCTGTAATATTCTGTGGGTGCACACTCGAGAATTCTACTTCTTATTTTCTGGCAGAGTGAATAATCACTTGCTCTTAACAGCCATTTGTACCGCACTTATGCTGTTTCTAAGCGCTGTAAATAATCATTATCACTGATATGGGTTGTCCAATTCGGAAAACGTATTCCTCACTGGAGGGTCTTGAAATATATAGAAAAGTATGTTCGCATGTTTTTCTTTCTAATATATAATAAAATAAAAACGGAAACCAGTTAGCATATTAAGAATGGGATGGGTGTAAAAAACAATAGTGCATTGTATACACTCACACACTCAGTTTACATATAGGGGGTCATTATGATGTCAGGCGGAAACACTTACGCCCGACACTGCATCGGTCATAGGATCGACCAAAACCGGTCCCATTCCTACATTTTACTATGGCAGCATGCATTCCGGCTGTAAACCGGCCAGAATGCATGCTCCCATAGTAAAATGGGAGGTGCAGTTCATGATCAACAGGGGGGCACTTGGTGCCCCTTGGCTTCCAAGGGGGCCATGCTTGAGGGCCCCAAAGTCGAGTTCTGACAGCCTTTACATGTCAGAAAGGCCGGCACAGAAAGGCTGACGATACCTTACAGGCTGGATTACGACTGGTTGACGGGCTCTCCGGAATGACCAGAATGTTTACTTTACGACCTACTCCATTGTAATGAGGCGGTCGTAAAGTATGCCGACCGGCCCATTGCAATGCGGCAGTAAAGGCTCTGACCGCATCGTAATCGGCCCCATAATTTGTTCCTGTGTATTATGAGTCAATAATAACAGGGAGTACTTCCGGTGAAATGATAATAAACCAGTAAATAAAAGATGAAGGGTCAGATTTTCAAAAATGTCATGCAGCGCAGCATCACAAAAATGCTGCGCTGCGTTGCGTGACATGGAGGGAGCAGGAGAGCGCCATATCCACAGAGATATGGCTCTCTCATCCCCTTTACCTAGCGCCAGCGCTAATTTCAGCTGTCCTGAGCCCCCAAACACCTTAGCGCCATAGCACTAAGGTGCGTGCCTAAGTCAAGCATAGGAAATACTATGCCTAGACAAGTTTCAACACTTTTCCCACTTTGTATGTGTGCTGCACAGTGCAGCACACATGCAAAGTCAGAAAGGAAAGGAGAAATCAAACCATTTCTCCTGTTAGCGCTTTCTTTGAAGTGGTGTTAACTTTTGGCACCAAACACTGTCTACAACTGTTTGTAGATAGAGTTTTGCATCAAAAAGCATGGGTGGTAGCATGGGCACGCCCATGTAACCCATGTAACACCCTCATGGCACTAAGTAACCGAAAGCAGAGCTTCGTGCTGCTTTGTGCTACTTTCAGGGTATTTTCTAACACATAACAAGTTTTGCGCTGGAAAGTAAATAGGTAAAAAATATTGTGCTGGTTAGCGTCACTTTTGTGGTGATAACCCAGCGTAAAATGTTTGGAATCCCCCGAAATGTGTGTGAATATCACCACAAGCTGACCTTATTGAACCCTCATTAGTTACTTGTTATATTTTATGTATAATTTGTTTCAGACTTCATGATAAAAATTCCAAAACATCAAAATGCTTCCTTGAAAAAAGTAATGATATTAGAGTACTAAGGAGATCTTTTAAAAAAATTCACGCGATGCAGCGCAGCCCCCGCAAGGCTGTGCTGCATTGCGCAACAGGGAGGGAGCAGGAGAGTGCCATATCTTCAGAGATATAATTCTCTCCTCCCCTTTCCCTTGAGCCAGGGCGGATTTCTTAGCGCCATAGCGCTAAGGTGTGTGCATGAGTCTAGCATAGGTTTTGTATAAGAAGGGTACCCTTCCTGTACAGACCACTATGCCTAGGCATGATGTCATACCTGTTAAAAACATCCATCTCAGGATGAGAGAAATAATCTCCCCTTGGTACTCACCTACACTTAGCTTGCTTAAGCCGACCTGCAAACAGTTAGAGAGGAAATGGAGGAAGGACTTTAGCGAGACCAGCAAAACGATACATAGAGATTCCCTAAAGTGTTATCAGGCCGAAATTAAAATGTCTCAGGCACGCTACTTTGAGGAAAACATTAATTCAGCAGTTAATGCCCCAATGAAATTTTCCATATCACTAAGACACTCCTGGAGCTTTTCTCCCCTGATACTCCGATAGGCACAACCTCTGATCGATGTAATGAACTTGCAGGATACTTCCAGTGAAAAATATAGCCCATATACAACACATTCCCTGATTCCCCAGGGAGTAGCGATCTTCTCACTCCTGTGACCAATGTCATTGGTCAGGATTTGTCTAACATAAAGAGGCAGGTGGATTGCACAAATTACACTCTGGAGGAATTTCCACTCCTTGATATGGATACTCTATCTGACATCTTTGCCCAAATAAAATCAGGCTCTCCTATAGATCCCACCCCCCCTCATAGCATCTGTAAGGTGAAAGAGATGGTACTGCCGGTTATACGGGTGGTGATAAACCTCTCCTTTACCAATGGACTTGTTCCACCAGCCTGGCAGCACGTGATGGTAAAAGCTTTGTTGAAAAAGCCAAGTGTTAATCCGGAAGTGCTGAGCCCCATATCCCTGTTGCCTATGCTTAGTAAGATCTTGGAAAAGCATATCAATTCTGCACTATCATCTTTCCTAGAAACCCATGAGCTCTTACACCACTCCCAGACGGGTTACCGCCCCCAACACGGAACAGAATCCGCACTAATGGCCGTGGTCGAAGAAGCTAAGAAGATAATCGATCAGGGAGGAGCAGCGGCCATTATCCTCCTAGATCTTAGTGCTGCTTTTGATACGGTTAATTTTAATATCCTTATTGAAAGACTTAGGAGGGCCGAGGTGTCAGGAGGAGCCACTTCTTGGATCCAATCCTTCCTAAATGGCAGAACGTTTCAGGTCTTTGCGGGAGAATCTACCTCCAGGTCTTTACCTCTTAGCTATGGAGTGCCTCAGGGATCCTCCCTGAGTCCTACGCTTTTTAACGTGTACATGAGGCCACTGGCTGAGGTCATTCAGCTGTATGGTATCAAAGTTGTCACCTATGCGGATGACACTCAGCTGGTGGTATCTCAAAATAACCCGCTTAGTGATCCATCTATCGGACCTGGAATCCTGCCTGGAGAAGGTTGCCTCCTGAATGCTACATTCGTGTCTCAGACTCAACGGAGACAAAACTGAAATCATGTACCTAGGTAATACATCCAATAAAGAGCTCAAAGTGTCATGCCCAACTTGTTTAAGACCCTATCCTGGTCCTGAAGTCCAAGATAAAGCGCTTGGGTGTGTGACTCGATAAATCACTTAAATTTGACCAGCAAGCAGTGACAGTGTCAGAGGCTTGTCACGGCATCCTCAGAATGCTGCGCAAAGTCCTTCCCCTACTTCCTATGGGGGCAAGGAGAGTCGTGGTCCAGGCTCTAATCCTCTTGCGCCTGGACTATTGCAACTCACTGAACCTAGGAGCTCCAAAATCTACCTTAAGGAAGCTTCAGGTGGCACAGAACTGTGTCACCTGACTTTTGACTGGTTCGTCCAGAACGCAGTCAGCTATGCCCAGTCTAAAAACCCTACATTGGCTCCCTATAGAGGAGAGGATTACCTTCAAGGCTCTATGCACGGCCCACAGGACACTCATGGGTACAGGTCCTTGCATCAACCAGTCCCTTATTACTGCGTGCCGTCCTGGGAAAATCCTCCGTTCGGCGAACTTAAATCTAGCCATCATCCCAAAAATTCAAAGGATGCGTGGTGGAGGCCGCTCCTTCTATAACAAAACAGCTAAATTATGGAACTCCCTCCTCCTCATTCTGCTCTCAGAGACATCTCACCTCACCTTTTGGAAGTGTCTTAAAACATGGCTCTTCCAGAACATTAACTAGTAGCCGCTTCTCTCATATGTTTTTGCCATCAGCACTGGGATGCCTCAGGGTAGCCATGCGCTTAATAAGTGTTAATTAATAATAATATATTCAAGGGAAGATCATTTCTGATCCTTTAGGAAGCACATTTGTCTATCGAAGTGAAGGCTTTTGCAGCTGCTTTCTCCAATCTTCTGATAACCAGGCAATACATGTGTATATCTAAAGTACACCATCTACAGTAATTTGACATGGTGTGGTAACATTAAATGTTGCAGAGCACGTATACTGCACTAAAGAACAGTATACATTTTGGGTGGGCACACATTAAGATGTTGATGACCTAGTCATGCCTGAATAATTTGAACATGGCAATGGCTTTATATTATTTGTTAGACCAGTCAGGCTTAGGGTTGTCTTCCCCAATTTTTTTGCCTTATTCCTCTATATTTTTCATATCTAATTTTTGAAGGCCATAGGACTCTGTGCACTTTACCACTGCTAACCACTGCTATATATAGTGTGTGTGCTCACTTCTTAAAATATGGTAAGTTTGGCTTATCCCCAATTGGGATATTTAATTTATGTATAAGTCTCTAGTAAAGTGCTACTACATGTACCCAGGGCCTTTAAATTACATTTTCCTAGTGTGCTTGCAGCACTTGCTGTGCCACCCATTTAAGTAACTTTGCAAACCCATCTCAAGCCTGCCATTGCAGCCTGAGAGTGCAGTTTAAAGCTGCCGTTTCGACCTGGCAAAATAAATCTTTTGCCTGACTCCAATCAGCCTTTTTAATACATATGAAGTCACCCCTAGGGTAGGCCCTAAACAGCCATCAGGGCAGGGTGCAATGTATGTAAAAAGTAAGACCTGTAATTTTAAGTTTTACATGTCTGGGTAGTGAGAAACTCTTACCACTTTTCTGATCTTATTTTTGTTGGCCTTGGGACTTTGGGCACTTTACCACTGCTAACTAGTTCTAAAGTGAGTGTGCTCACTCCTTCACATATGGTAACATTGGCTTTTTCACAATTGGCATCATAAGTCCATCAAGGAACGTCCACAGGGCCGACAGGAACTTCATGCTACAGAGAATACCATCCACGAGGCCCAGCCTGCTGTTCGCGCCACTTCAACAGCCATCCATGACTCTCTCCCTGCAACTCGCGGCCCCTTCCACCGTAAACAGAACTCATTGCACTAGACTTGCAGATAACTCTTTCAGCTAGACTAACCTGGTCCCTGTATCTGGCCCGCTCTCCATCAGCCTAAACCTGTGACTTGCACCTGGTGTCGCACGACCTGATAGCCACGATTGGCACTTTGTGCTTTTTGGTGCTAGTTTCAATTAAATCTTTATAATTGTATATCTTCAGTCCAACGTATTGGATTCTTAGTGTGTGGCGTCAAATTATTTCTAAATTGGTTTGGAATTTTTATTTTGTTGTGTTTTCACTTTATTACTGTTTGAAGTGCTGCTTAAATACTCTAAGTTTAGCCTGACTGAACTGTACAAAGGGTACTAAGTTCAGCTGCGTCCCAGAGCAGTTATGGTAATAAAGCCCATGAAATCAAGTCACTAATCGTGATTTGGTCAGACACATGAGTATCCACCTGAAATGGATTACACATTGTGCAGGAAACCCTGTTGCTTAATCTCCTTGTTCACATTTCACCAGCGAAAACCTGAAAAAAGGAAAACGGTGAGACCTCTGGAGAAGCAGAAACATGTAGCAATGGACATGCAAAAGACAGATTCAGCATGTTATGCCTCAAACCGAAAACAACAAGTCAAAATGATGCCTAGTAGTTGCCACCCCCTGCAGTATCAGTGATACTAGGTGTGGTATTACTTTATACTGCAACGCTTTGCCCACCTCGGACCAGTGGTCGATGCTTACTTTATAGCTTCTCATTCCTATGCAAAAAAAATTGGTTGGGACAGATAATGGTGACAGAAATTGTTAGCTACGGGAGCATAACACAAGATTGCAGAGAGCTCTACCGAATGTGGTGAGTGTCGCTTGAGATTCTCATAACCAAGGGTGTAACTCAACAGCATTGACTGTGCCAAACAACCTTGAACCCAGAAGATCCTTGGGTGGTATGACCTGATACAAGTGTCTGGGGTCCTGATGAAGAACTGTCAAATGGAAGCCCCTTTCAGTAAGGGTCGCCCACAACTGCACCGCAGATGCTACAAAATAATATTACATACTTTATCATTGATGGACAGAAGGAGGGGGTGAACGAGCCTAAGTACAAAGAGAAAGTGAGACCAGTAAAAATTATACACACACACAGATATATATATATATATATATAATGGTCCAGTCGAAGGCATCTGCCGAAACGCGTCGTCCGTCCTTTTTATTTTTGCATTTGGTATGGAGAAAAAATAAATAAAAAATACCTTTAAGAAATTACTGAGGCAGGGGAGGAGCCTAGCGCGCAACCAAGATGGCCGCGTAGGTGCGAGGCTCCCGAGGACCTCCGCGACCTCCTGCATGAATCCTGACCATATCCTGTCCTAGACGAGGGGACTGTGTTCGTGAGACCGAGCTGAGGTGCCACCCGTTTTCCGTTTCCAAATCGGACCTCGGACACCGGCGGGAGCACCGATTGAGGTTTGCGGCCTTCTCCACGCCGGCCCCCCGGATTGGAGTTGTGGGGCGATCCGGAGACAAAGTGAACAACAGCGGCGGGCGAGGCTGGGCGATTCGCGTACCCCGCACTTTCACTTTCGCTTTCGCGCCCTCCTTGCTGCCAAGCGAGGTAGGGTCGCGAGGCGGCGTGCGGTGGTGTGGCTTCATCGGGGTGCCCTGCCGGCCCGCCAGCTGTGATCCGCCCTTCGGAGCTGTGGTCGCCCTCCCCCGGAGCCCGTGAACTGGTCTGTCAGCCCCTTTCAAGGAGATTGGCACGATTTGGGGACTGGAGCCATGTCCACGAAACAAGATGGCGACCGGGCAAAGGTGAAATCGACCCGCCGTGGCGCAGCCCCTCAGTCTAACAGCATGGACCGCTACACCCTCCAGAAGGGATCTCCAGAGGCGCCGCGTAGGTCCCCTGTTGGCCCGACTGATGCTCCTGCTCTGCCCGCGGATCTGACCCTCCGGGACGTCATGGGCGCCATCGCCGAGATGAAGGCCTCAGTGGACCAGCGCTTTGACACTCTGGCGCAAAAGATTGACTCGGTCCTCGTGGATGTGGGCCTGGTGAGGGCCGATCTGTCCAAGACGAATGACCGGGTCGACTCTTTGGCCCACACCACCTCGGGCCTCACAACGGACGTGGCGGCCCTCCAAAAGGAGGTGCGCCGACTGGGCCAGGCGAGTGCCCTGATGGATCGTCGCCTGGAAGATTCCGAGGGTCGGGCCCGGAGGAACAATGTTCGCATTGTCGGGGTGCCGGAGGGACGTGAGGAGGAGGCGGCGGATCTGTTTGTGGAGGACCTGATCCTCACCCGTCTCCAGCCCCGGGGGCTGAGTAAACTCTTCGCAGTGGAACGTGCCCACAGGGTCCCCGGAGGGAGACCTAAGATCGGAGCCCCTCCGAGGCCTCTCATTGCCCGGATCTTCAACTTTCGGGACAGAGACGCTATCCTGCAGACTTCTAGGCAACAAGGACCGGTCAGACTCGACAATACGGACGTAAATTTCTATCCGGATTTTACTCCGGCGGTCCAGAAGCAGAGACTGAGTTTTCTCGGAGTCAAGCGTCGCCTACGGGACCTGAACCTCAAGTATGCGATGCTTTTTCCAGCGAAGTTGAGGGTAGAGGTGGATGGTCGCACGCACTTTTTTGATCGTCCCGAGGCGGCCGGGGACTGGTTGGACACTTTGCCCGGGGATCGGGGCCGGGGGGGTGGGGGGGGCGCAGTTGGTGGGGAGGGCTTGCCGGATCAGGACTGAGGGACTAATAGTAGGCCTTGCTCTGGACAACATTATTGTCATCATTGACTGATTGTGTAAGTTCCCCTCCCGTGGAGGTCGTACGGGGTCTCTTGGGGGCTTTCCCTCCTCCTCTGGGGGACTAGTTAGTGTTTTCATCTATGGGGCGACAGGCACACTGCACTTTGGGGGGGCTGTTTGGGCTCATGCAGGGGTGCAGGGAGGGGGGAGTTCTGTTGGGACGGGTGGGTTGGGGTGGGGTGTTGTTCGTTTTTACCGCAAGGCAAACCCTTTACTGTATTGGTGTTTTTGAGGTGCTCTCGGGGGGACGAATGATGGCTTCTGTATGTGATGGGGGGTAGGGACTTGACTTTGTTGTCTTGGAACGTTAATGGACTGGGGGATAGGATTAAGCGAGGTGTGGTCCTGCAGTATCTGAAACGAATTTCGCCAGATGTGGTCTTTCTGCAGGAGACACACCTTATTGGTAATTCCTTTTGTGCCATGAATCGGCGTGGCTATCGTTTGGTGGCCCACTCGGGCTTCACGTCTGGCTCGCGGGGGGTGGGCATCATGGTTAAGAACTCGCTCCCGCTGGAAATAGATGAGGTGCGCCATGATGAGAGGGGACGCTACACTGCCTTGGTGGGGAGAACGGAGGGCAAAGTGGTTGTCTTCGTTTCAGTGTATGTCCCACCGGGGCTACAGTCTACCACTTTTGCGGACCTGGGGCGCCTCCTCCTTGACCTTCCGGGGGGGCTTCTGGTGGTTGGGGGGGATTTCAATGCGGTGGTTTCTGGGACTATGGATCGTCACCCCCCTAGGGACCTCCCCCGGGCGCAGGCGTGGCGTTCCGGCCTCTTAGATACATTGGGATTGGTGGACTGCTGGCGCTTAAAACATCCCACGCAGCTGCAATACACCTTCCATTCGGGTGCCCATGGTAGCCTCTCGCGGCTTGATCATATCCTTGTCCCTGCGGCCTATGCTGGGAGGGTGGGAGAGGTGCGCCATCTGGCGCGGGGTATTTCAGATCACTCCCCGCTCCTGTTGCACTTTGGTGTCCTCCCGAGGGGGGAGGGCAGGGTAGCTCCAATCAATGCCTGGTACCTGCGCGACCCCACTATTCGTGCTGACCTGATTAAATCCTTGCAGCGGTATTTTGAGGAGAATGTGGGGTCTGTCCCTTCGGCTATCTCCCTTTGGGAGGCCTTCAAGACAGTTATTAGGGGGGAGGCCCTCTCCTTCATATCCCATGCCCGGAGGCGCGAGCGGGAGGAGGTGACCCGAGTGGAGGCCGAAATTACTGAACTGGAGGGTGATTTGGGGAGTGGGGTGACGGATGCTGCACTGCATGTTCTACACCTGAAGCAAGCGGCCTATAGGGCCCTCGTCACGGAGGCAGCCAGGGGCCTCAGTAGAGAGCAACAGGGGCGACTGTATGATGTGGGTGATAAGGCTGGTAAATTGATTGCGTGGTTGGATAAAAAGGAGAGAGCGAGTCGTGTGGTTCCGCTGATTGAGAGGATGGATGGTGTACGTGTCACCGAGCCAGAAGACATTGTCTCTTGCTTCGCGGATTATTTCCGCGAGGTGTATTCCCCGGTCTCTTCCTGCTCGGAGGCGGATTCTCATGCCCTGCTTCGAGATATCGCGCTGCCCTCCCTTTCGGTGGAGGACAGGGAGTCGTTGGATGCTGCTCCTACCTCGGACGAAATTGCCCTCGCTATACGCTCGGTCGCATCTGGCAAGGCCATGGGCCCGAACGGCATCCCTATCGAGTTGTATAAGCTGCGACCGGACGTACTGGCACCCCACCTCCGCGCGATGTTCCTGGCGGCCCACTCGCGGGGCTCCCTCTCGCCGGACCAACGTCTGGCTACAATCGTGGTGATCCACAAGGAGGGGAAACCCCGAGACCGGGTTACCTCCTATCGGCCTATCTCGCTCTTGAATGCGGAGCCCAAAATCCTTGCCAAGGTGCTCGCCAACCGGCTGGTCGGCGTGGTAGGCGATTTGGTCCACCAAGACCAGTCTGGCTTTATCCCCCATCGCAACACGGCCCTCAATCTGCGGCGCTTGCACGGGGTGCTCGCGCGTGTTCCGTTTGTGCGGGAGCCGGCCATCTTGGCGTCCTTAGACGCCACCATGGCGTTTGACACGCTCAAATGGCCATACATTTGGGCGATGCTGGCGAAATTTGGATTTGGACCGGGATTCATCAGCTGGGTCAAATTGTTGTACTCGGGCCCGTTAGCGCAGGTGGTAGTGAATGGGCGAGTCTCGGCCCCGTTCGCGCTGGGACGGGGCACGCGACAGGGTTGCCCCTTGTCGCCGCTCCTGTTTGCATTGGCCTTGGAACCCCTGGCGGAGTGGCTGCGGTGGCACCCTTCCATCCGTGGTCTCCGCTGGACCCCCGAGTATGAGGACCGCGTGTCCCTCTACGCTGACGATATCCTTTTGTACCTAGCCTCCCCGCGCAAATCACTGATTGTCCTGGTTGATGTCCTGCGCTCCTTTGGCCGTAACTCAGGCCTTGTCATCAACTGGGCTAAATCATGTGTCTATGTGCTTTCCGGGGAGGCTCCCGTCCTCCCGCGGGGATGTCCGATCCAGATTGCCTCGCAGGGGTTTCGGTACCTGGGTGTCTATATCACGCTGGACCCGGAGGCCCGCTACGAGCGAAACTTGCTTCCCCCCCTCCAGCGCTTGAAGGAGGACGTCGCGCGCTGGCGGCGCCTGCCGCTTTCGCCGCTCGGCCGGGCGGCATTGTTTAAGATGATGTCGTTGCCGCGCTTCCTGTACGCTCTCCAGAACACTATGGACCTAGTCCCGGCGCGCTACTTCCGTGAGGTGGAGAGTCTACAGCGCCGCCTGTTCTGGGACGGGAGGCCGCGTATAGCCCTGGCGAAGTTGACGCTCCCGTGGTATGACGGGGGGATTGCCCTCCCGGACATTAAGCGGTATTACTGGGCCTCCCAGCTAGCTGCAATTAATCACGGCCTCTATGGGCCCGCCTTGAACCCGGCATTTGAAATGGACAAGATGCTCCTGCCCGGTGGCGACTACAATCGAGCACTCTACTCTGGCGCGCCGGATCCCCGCTTGACGGGGCCCACACGTGTCATGGTGCGGGTGTGGCACGCGGCCAATGCAGCTATGGGGTGGAAGGACCGTTTGACCCGGGCGTCGCCGTTGTATGCGCCTCAGCGGTTGGGCTCCCTGTGGACCTCGAAGGGCTTCGAGAAGTGGGACACGATTGGCATCAGTAAAGTGGGGGACCTCTGGACGAGAGGGGGATTTAAAACATTTGAGACGCTGCAGACGGAGTTTCAGCTGCAGGGCAGTGAATACTTTCGGTACTTGCAGGTCCGTCATGCGCTGGGCTCCGTCTTCCCAGACGTCGCCTCCATCCCGGAGTCTTCCCCCCTGGAGGATAGAGTGCTGGATGGCCACGTTCCGGATAGCACGATCTCCCTCATTTACAAAAAATTGATTAATGACCGCTCGGGCCTGCTGACCGGCCTCCGTGAGGCTTGGGTTGCCGACGGGCTGGAGTTGGACGACGAAGACTGGATTTCCGCGGTGGCCTCTCCGAAGGAGGTGGCCATACCGGCTCGCCTTCGCTTCGTCCAGCTTAAGATACTCCACCGGGTTTACATGACGGGGCCAAGGCTTCTGCGTATGGGTTATGCTGAGGATGGGTTGTGTAAGCGTGGGTGTGGTGCTTTGGCGACTTTTTTGCATATTTTGTGGGAATGCCCGAAGGTGGAGCGATTCTGGCGTGGTGTGCATGAGGTCCTGCGTCTGGTTACGCATGTCGCGCTGTTGCCTGAAGCGAGGAGATGCCTGCTGAATGTGTGGGAACCAACTGATTACTCGGTTCCGCAGACGCGATGGGTGACTCTGGGATATATGATAGCTAAGCGTGACATCGCTCAACTGTGGGGATCCCAGCGGCCCCCGGCGGTGTCGGCCTGGAAAGAACATATGGATTGGTGCATGTTCCGAGAAAAGGTGGTGTATGTGGCGAGGGGCAAGCCTGGGGCGTGGGTGAAAATATGGGGCCCCTGGAACGCCTACCGCGGGGGTATCTGCGAGCCACCACTGCTGCCTGCTGCCTCACCGGCTCCGTCCCCCTAGTTGACCCCCTCCCCCAGCCCCGGGCACAGAGTTCCCCCAGTCCTGGACTTGTTTCCCTTCCCCCTCTTCAGATCCCTGTGGATGGTCGGGGTCCCCCATTTGAGGAGCACGTGTGGTTACCTTCGATTGCGGGTTGCCTTGCGGGTGTGGTTTTTCTATGTTGTTGTGTGTGTATAAAATGAAACCGTATTGTGGGCTTAGAGTCATGTGGCCCACGTCGTTGATGCCTCCTGATTTACTTCTCTGCAACGCCAAGTGCCCTTTTGTAAGTTTGTCAGGTGCTCCTGTCACTCTAGCGGCCGGCCGGAAGGTTGTAGGCCCGTACTTGTATATACTTGAGATTGCAATAAACGGTTTAAAAAAAAAAAAGAAATTACTGAGGGCTCTCTGTGCTGTGGATTTGTTGGTGGTAACTACGCCGAAGTTGTCTTGAAGATATATATATATATATATATCAAAAGCAAGCTTTGAAAGGACAAAGACGCCACACTCTTCCTGAATAGTTGAAGTTAGAGTTTTATTTTCTCTTCACCTACGCGTTTCGAACTATGGCAGTTCATCTTGGTCACGGTAGTATACATAAGTCCCTTTTCACTTTTAATATTTATACCAATTCTCCACTTTACCGAAAATGAGGCATTATGGGTATGGTAGTTTGTTACACAAAAAATGTATAATTACATTAAGATGTAGATCGAGTCTGAGTTACTGTGTGGGCACTGATGTCATAATGTAATTAAGGGTCCAAAATTGCATAACAATATGTTATATGCTTAGGTTGACAATTAGAAACAGTCAGTACGTATCTAAATTTTGCGTTCAGTCGCAATTTGTATACACGAATCCTGCGTGTATATTGTCAACAATCAAAGGACTAACAGTCTGGTATTATGGCTGAGTGCCCTATATACCTCTATTTGCCCTTTCATGACAAAATGACCACACAGCAGATCGGACAACGACAGCAATCCATTTCTACATACAAAAGTAATGATCTTAGTGACCAAATACACATTCAAATATTGCTCAATTGATTCTAATATGTTACAAAGAAACTGTTTTGATCAAGGTTTTAGTTTGAAATGTATCACCAATTGCACTTAATGTTCTTATACGTGTACATAAAGTTCATCATCTCCGTTCAATCCTCCAGGGATTCTGGTTTTGAAACGGATTATTAACTTTGATTCCAATCGTCTCAGTTTTTGAGTCCTGTTCCCACCTCTTTCATGTTCCTTAATGCATGCAATGCCTGAGTATTTAATGTCTTGCCAAGTTTTACCAGTATGATTCTGTAGGTGTTTTGTCATTGCATATGTCATATCTTCATTTTGGATTGCGCGTATGTGTTCTAAAATGCGCTTTTTCAGTGGGCAGATTGTGGACCCTATATATCTTTTGCCACAGAAACATTCAATCATGTAGACCACAAATTGGGTTTCACAAGTGATCGTATTTTGAATTACAAATGTTCGACCTCGTGAGTCTTTGATGGTTTTTAGATTTCTGCCTATTTTACACGCTTTGCATGTCATGCATTTTATGAATCCTTGTTGTCTTATTTCAAGCCACGTCTTGGTTGTTTTATTTTCAAAATGGCTATTCACTAGTGTGTCACGAAGTGACGGTGCCTTCCTGTATGATATTAGTGGTTGGCTCCCAATTGTAGGTCCAATATCTGGATCTTTCTTGATGATGTTCCAATATTTCAATAGGATTTTTCGAATTTTAAAGCTTTCCTTTGAGTATGTCAAAATTAGGCGTGGTCTTTCTTCAGTGGTTACTGTGTCTCTCTTTCTTACAGTAAGAGTCTGAGCTCTTGTTATTTGTCTGGCTTTCTTCTCTCCACGTGTGATATCGCTGTGTTTATATCCACGTGAGGCAAATCTTTGTTTAGTGTCCAGAAACTTTCTCTCCATCTCTTCTGGCTCAGAACAATTCCTTTTCATCCGTAGGAATTCACCATACGGAATACTTTGCTTCAAGGATTGTGGATGAAAGCTAGTTCCATGCAGGACACTATTGGTAGATGTTTTCTTCCTAAAAACTGTTGAGTGAATCTTGTTGGATTTAATGTAGATTTTTGTATCCAGAAACTCAATCTCAGTCGATTGTATATTGAAAGTGAATTTTAGGCCTACATCATTTTGATTCAGTATTGTGATAAACTCCACCAGTTTTTCTTTCTTCCCCCTCCATAATAGGAAGAGGTCGTCAATGAAGCGTAGCCATAATACTACATCCGCAGTATATGGGTCATTTTCCTCCCTCCAAGCTATGTGTTTCTCCCACCAACCCATGGTGAGATTCGCATAGCTTGGAGAAAAGGAAACTCCCATGGCTGTACCGCACTTTTGAGAGTACATTTGTTTGTCAAATAGGAATACATTATTTCTTAGGCAAAGTTGGATCATTTCCATCAACATGTTGGTATGTTGCAGTTCCCCAATAGGTCTTTGTTTTAAGAAGTATGCTGTGGCTGATCAATAGATGTATATAACGAGACAACATCAATTGTTGCCAATAAGTAGTCAGGTTGCCATTCTGTTTCCATTAAAATTCTCAAAAAATCACCAGTATCTCTGATGTATGAGTTTAAGGTTGGAACGATTGGTATCAGGAAGTGGTCAACATAGTCCGCTATATTATCATATAATGATCCACAGCTGGAAATTATAGGTCGACCTGGAGGTTTATGCAGAGTTTTATGAACTTTAGGTAAAAAATATATCGTAGGTGTTACAGGATTAGTTACCGTTAGAAAGTTCTTTTCTTCTGCGCTCAGTAGGCCATCTTCATACCACTCATTTAGTCGATTGTGTATGTCTCTAGTCATTGTTGGAATGGGATTGAAAGTTAAACGTGTATAGTTGTTTTCATTTTTTAGTTGACGGTTTGCTTCTTCTATATATGCTTGTTTGTCGAGGATAACAATATACTATTGTTATCCTTTATGTATACTACCGTGACCAAGAACTGCCATAGTTCGAAACGCGTAGGTGAAGAGAAAATAAAACTCTAACTTCAACTATTAAGGAAGAGTGCGGCGTCTTTGTCCTTTCAAAGCTTGCTTTTGATACATTTGCGAGGTTGTCCTTACCTCGCCGCCGGCACCAGATATTCAGTGCTCCTCCCGCAGGGACAGCTTGTTGGATTAATTTTGATTTCGGGGGAGAGCCCAGCACGTACACGGACTGCTACGGTGAAAAACTTCTCGTCTATGTGCCGCGATCTGCATACTGGCAGAGAACGAACTGTTGACTAAAAGAATTGTTGCCAGTTTTGCAGAGGAATTTGGCATAAAAGAACAACAAAGAGAAGCAAATCCGGAAACAAGAAGCAGAGAATCACTTTCAAGGGGCAACTGGTAGAGCGCCGGCGTGGGGCGTCGGAGGACACCATTACGTCCGGGAGTCTCCCAGGTAAGCTTGAATGCGTGACCCCTTTGTTATAATCCGTTGTTCGTGCTGTAGCGAGTGTGTTTGTTTGCCATAATTACTCAAAATTACGGAGCAAATAACTAATTCGTTAACACACACTATCCTGATTGAAGCAGTTTTTATTGATAAAACATCAGCTGGGGTGCGAGAACACATCCCTGACTCTTCACAAACTGTAGCATAAGGAATTTTCACTCAACAGCTGAAGTGAATTGGACAAAAATAGAATTTCACTGAATCAATTGCATTCAAATAATTAATTGACTCGAGATTCACACAATATGGAACAAAGGGCAGCCAAACGAATGGAGAAAGCTGAAAGTATGTTCACCAGACAAGCACCTACCACCTCAACATCAAATGCGAAAACAACTGAGTCAAATACAGTCATAATGTCATTGAAGCAATTATTTTTACAAATGGAAAAACTGCTTCGAAAAGAAATTTCACGCAGTTGGGAGATAATAACACTGGAAAAATACGTGGAAGTTGGAAGAGTACCCCTAGGACTACGCATATTCACCCTTCCTAACCATCCTGACACCTGCCCTGAAATGCTTGATGAATGGGGGAAAAATAACATGGATTGTTCACGCACAATGATGCTCATCATTATTAAGTATGCTAAAAAGAATGTTGAGGAACTGCATATCAAAATAGATGAGATTGAGCAACAAATTAAAGCACAAGGGCAAGAGGAAGAAAGCATTAAGAAACTACGGATGCAAATGGATAAAAATCTGGACAAACATGAATGCGAAATCCAAGAAAGAAAACAAAGAAAATTTAAAAGAGATGAGTTTGATTATGAAAATGGAACTATCTTCACGTTTGCTAAAAGATTTGAAATTCTAAAACAACGAACAGAAAGTAAAAAACCAAATGTGCCAGAATCTCCATACACTACGCCAAGTGAAACAGAATCAGACCTAAGCGAAGGAGAACATCAATCAACAGGAACTAGGAAGTTTCTTATTTAGAAGAAATGAAACTACTGTATCAGGACCAACAAAATCCGAAAATAAGAGGAAGGGGACAAGGCAGAGGACGTACAAGGGGACGAGGAAGGGGTCAATTTGGAAAAGCAATCCTCGGCGAAAAACAAGAAGAAGTAGAAAAACAAAAATATCACTTACGAAATCGAACAGTGATAAGGAAATAAACAAATTTATAAACACAAAAACAGATCCCAATTTGATAATTAATTTGTCAAATTACAACTTGACGCAAGCAGAACGGACATTATTAAATAAAGGCTTAACATTCTGCCCTGAAAGACATCAAGATGCAGTCGAAACCCGAATTGATATGTACAAGTACATTCGCAAATTAAAATTACAATTTTTTTTTGCAAAAATACCTCCAAAACATAAAGAGTGTGAAATGGAGACAACTTTAACTTCATCTGCACCACAAGGAGGATACACTATTGCCGAAACAATGGCTCTAAGGACTGCATAGGATCTTGCCCATGAAATCACTGAGTCAGAAATAACAGACATACAAGCATTAGAAGAAATGGGCATAAATACTCTGTCCATCATTACATCCAGGAAACCGAATTGACACATTCCAAGATCTAGTTGTGGCAGAGCTAGAAGTCTTGGAAAATACAATCAACTCTAAAAAAGAAAATCTGTCCCTAGAAGAACGTCAAGCACTGCAAGCATTAAGAACTAACAATGCGATAGAAATAAAACCCGCGGACAAGGCCGGAAATATTGTTATCCTCGACAAACAAGCATATAAAGAAGAAGCAAACCGTCAACTAAAAAATGAAAACAACTATACACGTTTAACTTCCAATCCCATTCCAACAATGACTAGAGACATACACCATCGACTAAATGAGTGGTATGAAGATGGCCTACTGAGCGCAGAAGAAAAGAACTTTCTAACGGTAACTAATCCTGTAACACCTACGATATATTTTTTACCTAAAGTTAATAAAACTCTGCATAAACCTCCAGGTCGACCTATAATTTCCAGCTGTGGATCATTATATGAGAATATAGCGGACTATGTTGACCACTTCCTGATACCAATCGTTCCAACCTTAAACTCATACATCAGAGATACTGGTGATTTTTTGAGAATTTTAATGGAAACAGAATGGCAACCTGACTACTTATTGGCAACAATTGATGTTGTCTCGTTATATACATCTATTGATCATGAGATAGGTTTGACAGCCACAGCATACTTCTTAAAACAAAGACCTATTGGGGAACTGCAACATACCAACATGTTGATGGAAATGATCCAACTTTGCCTAAGAAATAATGTATTCCTATTTGACAAACAAATGTACTCTCAAAAGTGCGGTACAGCCATGGGAGTTTCCTTTTCTCCAAGCTATGTGAATCTCACCATGGGTTGGTGGGAGAAACACATAGCTTGGAGGGAGCAAAATGACCCATATACTGCGGATGTAGTATTATGGCTACGCTTCATTGACGACCTCTTCCTATTATGGAGGGGGAAGAAAGAAAAACTGGTGGAGTTTATCACAATACTGAATCAAAATGATGTAGGCCTAAAATTCACTTTCAATATACAATCGACCGAGATTGAGTTTCTTGATACAAAAATCTACATTAAATCCAACAAGATTCACTCAACAGTTTTTAGGAAGAAAACATCTACCAATAGTGTCCTGCATGGAACTAGCTTTCATCCACAATCCTTGAAGCAAAGTATTCCGTATGGTGAATTCCTACGGATGAAAAGGAATTGTTCTGAGCCAGAAGAGATGGAGAGAAAGTTTCTGGACACTAAACAAAGATTTGCCTCACGTGGATATAAACACAGCGATATCACACGTGGAGAGAAGAAAGCCAGGCAAATAACAAGAGCTCAGACTCTTACTGTAAGAAAGAGAGACACAGTAACCACTGAAGAAAGACCACGCCTAATTTTGACATACTCAAAGGAAAGCTTTAAAATTCGAAAAATCCTATTGAAATATTGGAACATCATCAAGAAAGATCCAGATATTGGACCTACAATTGGGAGCCAACCACTAATATCATACAGGAAGGCACCGTCACTTCGTGACACACTAGTGAATAGCCATTTTGAAAATAAAACAACCAAGACGTGGCTTGAAATAAGACAACAAGGATTCACAAAATGCATGACATGCAAAGCGTGTAAAATAGGCAGAAATCTAAAAACCATCAAAGACTCACGAGGTCGAACATTTGTAATTCAAAATACGATCACTTGTGAAACCCAATTTGGGACGCCTTGCTGCTTTTGTTTCTGCCCGTTTGGAATCGCCTGTTGCCAGCCTACTTCTTGCGGAACCCGCTCCGCGGGTCCCGCTGCGTGAGGAGTGTTGACCGCAGCGCCTTGAAGGGGACACCGAGGGAAGTACTTGCACGGGGCTGCGAGCGAGTGCGTGAGCTCCTTGGGACTGCATTTCCCAGGAGCACCCGCCAGCCCTGATCAGCTACACCTGGGCCGCTCTCCCCGACCCCTCCTACCCTTCCACCGAGCCCTTATCATCTGCTCTCGCTGAGACGGCGAGTGGGACGCCTTGCTGCTTTTGTTTCTGCCCGTTTGGAATCGCCTGTTGCCAGCCTACTTCTTGCGGAACCCGCTCCGCGGGTCCCGCTGCGTGAGGAGTGTTGACCGCAGCGCCTTGAAGGGGACACCGAGGGAAGTACTTGCACGGGGCTGCGAGCGAGTGCGTGAGCTCCTTGGGACTGCATTTCCCAGGAGCACCCGCCAGCCCTGATCAGCTACACCTGGGCCGCTCTCCCCGACCCCTCCTACCCCTTCCACCTATTGTGTTCAGACTCCTTATTAAGCCACAAGTACTCCCGCAGTGCGGGAGAGCGCGCGGGAGAAGCCCGAGACAAGGGCGGGACCGTCTGTGGCCGTCCGGGGCCGAAGGAGGCCGGGCTGGGCCACCCCCCTTACCAGTGACATATAGTATCACCTCCAGTAAGTGGCTTAGGAAAGTTGGATTTGTTTAGTGTTTAACATGGCAACGTCTACATCAACAAACTCTGTAAATAGCCATCAAATAACTCCTCTTGTAGAGTCTGGTCCACTGGCCATTGGCCCCTTAGATAAATTTTTCTTTAATCGTTCACTGGTAATAGACAAAGAGTTGACCTTGGCAGAGAAGCGCGCAGAGCGTAGGCTGTCAATCGAAATACTTAAGAATTCAACGGATAAGTTTTCAAATCTAGCTTACCCCACCTTGGTAACTCCTCTGTCATCAGTGAACTTGCCAGTTGTAAACGACCATTTTGAGGTCCAGGCCCAAAAACCAAACAAGGATGTTGTGATAGAACTAAATAATCCTTGTGGCGGTAAAATCCTACCAGCACCGCTCACTGATTCTGGCGCCCAGGTTACATTGGCCCAACCCAAAATCGGGTCCAAACGGAAACGACCAGCATCTGTAAGAAAATGTAAAAGGGTGGTCAAACCCCCTCAAAAACTCAGGAAGTTACATAAACTCGTGAACACAGGAGAGGTAGCTACTAACGAAACTCAAAGCACAGAAAGTGTTACACCTACTAATCTTGTCTCCTTGAACAGCCAGGACGGAGATGACAATCCTTGTACCGACTCCACTGTACCATGTAAAGATAAGGAGCAATCACTTGTAATTGTTCTCCCTGAACTGGAAAAATTGTTTAGATCACTACTCACCCCCATTGAGGATAGAATTGCAAAGCTTGTAGATAGGCTAAACCATTTTGAACAGACTACCTTAGACAATTTTTATTCCACAAAATCACTGATTAAAGCAAATAGGGTGGAAGTAAGCACAAACTCTCAGGTCCTAAACAACCCTGTTATTCAGGATAAGGGAAGAAATCCCCGAAATAGCTCTCCTTTACCTCCCAAACTGAGCAAACCTACAGTTAAAGCCATTACAAAATCCTCAGACAGAACAGAGAGAGCAAACGTTGGCCCTGATTTACCTCAGTCGACCATAATACACCCTACACAGCCCACAATCCCCCCGACACAAAATCCACCAATCGCAACGAGTGCTGAGGCTACAGTGCGTCACCAAGCGGGAATAGTACCAACAAACGCAAACGTAACTAATAGTACGCAGAAAGCTCAGAATATTCCGGTGGGAGGGAATAGGGCTAACACAGGTTTGTTGGTAGGTAAAACTTCAGTACCATCCCAAATAAATAACAAACAACAGGCGCTGAAGCCTGTCCCCCAATATGTCCCCCAAGTTCCCAAATCTATCCCACCGCCCGTGGCAAAACAACCCTACAGAAAACCACCAATTAATCTCACCCCAGACTCCTTTCCCTATGTAGCAGTTCTTATAAACGTTCCACCATTACCCCCAGGACAGAGAGAAACTTTCCAGATGCTCAAAAATAAGATCATGCACTGGCTAAAGGAAAACCGTCCTCTGCCTGGTGACATCGACGGGCTAATCATAGGGGTAAGGAGAATAGATTGGATGGGATATACATCGAAAACCTTGGGTGGGGATTGCATAGTGGTCAATTTCCAAGACCCAAGGGTGGCGGGATGGATAACAAGGCAGGGATGGGGAACAAATAAGGGAGGTATCGGAATTGTAGACCTTACCTTTTTTTACCCCCGACCGACTAGTGTAACGACTAGTTTACTCAATGAACCCCTTATTCACCCTACTGTATCATGGCCAGTCAATCCCTTACCACCTCCTCCTGTAGGTCATAATCATACCACTTACACATATTACAACCCTCATGTAGGATGGCAGGAGCCGGGATGGGGATATTGACAAACCAGTACTGACAGTTTAGGAGGGAACACTAACGAGCCAGAAGGGCAATGTGATGTTCATGGTAATACAACTGTTACAAACTTATTGGTCAATTACATCGAGACGGGGGGTTTGGTCGAAGAAGGTGGTTTTAGACTGGGAACCCTAAATACAAATGCCAAGATAACATACCCAGCCAATACGACAGTGGATCCGACAGATGACCAAGAAGGGCAGACTAATTCTACTGAAAGCCCTATGCTAGCCCAAGTATTTCCATTGACTAACACCCGAGATGGGCTAGATGCTAGCATTGGTACGCTTTTATCTTGGAATGTCGCTGGGCTGGCAAGTAAATTGGATTCCCAATCCTGGGTGGATTTTATAAGTGGGTATGACATCTGTTGCTTCCAAGAAACCTGGGCTTGTGATCCCCTTTTCTGTCTTGGTTATTTGAACTATTGTATACCAGCGTCAAAAGGGGGAAGAGGGCGGCCCAAGGGAGGCTTAACTGTTTGGGTTAGACAGGACCTGCAGGTCAACATCAAAATGTTGGACCTGGGAAATTGTGATTTGCAATTATTAAGAATCTCCGTAGCAAAGGGTCAACTAATAGATTTGTACAATGTCTACGTGAGAGGTAGCAACGTAACCAATTTACCCACCATTGAGCTGTTGTCTACTGCCATTGAGACCAAGTCCCAGGAAAATGTAACGATAATTGTAGGGGACCTCAACAGGACTTTTGAACCTCTGGACTGTACAAATGACCTCTTGGAGAGCGAAGAGGACAATCTCTGGGGAGTACCACCTCTATGCCTAAAACCTGTAAGGAGATGGACAAAAGAGATCTTATCACTGAATGGAATTTGTATGGAACATGGCTTAAGAGCACTGAACGGGAGGACACCTGGGGACAAGGAGGGCAGCTACACTTTCGACAATGGCATCAACAGGAGCCGAATCGATTACATTTTGTGCAGTCTCCAACTGTGGAAAGGGGTTGTTGACATGACAGTTAGGCCCCGGGTTGAAAGTGACCACAACCCCCTCTGTGTGACTCATAGGTGGTGGAATACTGGTGCGGGCAACCCTCTAGTGATATACGATGAAACCCCTGTTATGAGTAATGATGAACGCAGGTTAAAATGGCCCAAGGTACTGGCAAACGAGGCCACTATGACTTACATCAATAATGCTGTTGATTGTGCAATTTCCGCGATGGAAACAGCGGTTCCAGTGGTTCCAGGGGATAGTGGAATCACCGAAATCCACAATAAGTTATTCTCCCTCCTGAGACCATGCTTCTTCATTAAAAAAAGGAAAGGGAAGAAATCTAAAGAAGTGGGAAGGTGGTTTGATAGTCATTGTAGATCAGCACGATTAGCCCTGGGACAAGCCATAAGGAATAGGGACCGCGCCGCTGTGACAAAGAATAGGGAACTGTACAAGATGGCCATCTATCGTGCAAAAAAGAACTGGGATGAAGGCCACTGGGCCGAACTAAAAGAGGCCTCTGATAGTAAAGACTCCAGGGCATTCTGGAAAATCATCAAGTGGGGTAGCGGAGCCGGTCCTGCGAAGCCAGACAACAATGTAGCAGAGGAAGCTTGGGTTGATTACTTCAGACCTCAGTACGCGGAAGTTAACCATCCTGTGGCAGCTGATAGTATAACACCGGTTTATGCAACCGACGATTTGTTCTCCCTTAGAGAAGTGGAAATTGCCATTGGTTCCGCGAAATGTGGGAGGGCGCCAGGTCCAGATGGCATTCCACCTGATATTTTTAAACACGATATGACCAGATGGGCGAGATATACCCTCCTTGTAGCGAATGCCCTAGCCAAGGGGGAAGTGGTCCCAGACCTCTGGAAAGGCGCAACCATTATCCCCATCCACAAGAAGGGAGATCGTTCACTGCCTGCAAACTATAGGCCCATAAGCTTAATAGCCACCTTACAGAAAGTAGTTGGGAGAATGGTAACAAACCAGCTTATGGACTGGGTTGAAGACAACAACGCCCTTTCTCCATACCAAGCGGGATTCAGGCGAGCAACCAGTACCATCGATCAGGTCTTCCGCTTTACCATATTAAGGTGGAAGACCGTTGTACTGGGAAGGGGCTGCCTGTACGTCGCGTTCGTCGACCTGCGGACGGCGTTCGACCTAGTCCCCCGGTTTAAGTTATGGTTGGTTTTGCAAAAATTGGGGATCCCTGCTGGTCTGCTAACATTAATTATGCGACTGCACGAATCCAACTTCGCTAGAGTCCAGTGGGGTGGAAGTGGAGAGACATCAGAGGATTTCCCAGTGGAAAGGGGTGTCCGACAGGGCTGTTCCATGGCCCCTTTACTTTTCTCGTTATTTATTAACGGAATCGTTGAGAGGATGCTGAAGGCTAGTGTTGATGCCCCATCGTTAGCGGACACCAGGGTTCCGATCCTGATGTTCGCTGACGACACTCTTATCTTGTCTAAGACCCCCATGGGGCTGCAACGTGCATTAAACATTTTTGATGCTTTTTGCACTGAGCATGGGCTAGAGGTAAATGTGGGAAAAACAAAACTAATGGCTTTTTCCCCCGGACGCAGGAACTACCCCAAGGTAACCCTAAACAGCAGTAGGTTAGACATTGTCAAAGAATTTACGTACCTGGGTGTACAGATCGCAGAGGGCATTGGCTGGACGCATCATGTAGATAAAGTGGTCTTAAAGCACCAGCAGCTTTCTGGTGCTTTAAGGGGGGAACACCGCAAATCCAAAACAAAACCCATAAAACCCGCATTAATAGTGTATGACGCGAAGGTTTTGGGTGCCACATTATATGGCGCGGAGCTATGGGCCTGGGATGGTTTAGCGGCTCTTCAGACTTCAGAGAACAAGTTTATGCGAGGGATTACAAGACTCCCACAGAGTACCCCCTTAACCCCACTGTTTTTGGAGTTAGGTAGACGCACCATTGTAGATAGAGCCCGATTGCGCCCAGTCCTTTACTGGAGACGTCTCTGGACGACTCCAGAAATAAGACAATATGCGGAGGGTTTTCAATGGATTATCAAGGAAGATACCTTCCATAAGATAAAATGGCTAAAACATCTGAAGTCCATGTTAGTAAACTTAGGGTTTTCAAATCTTTGGAATAACCCTGAGGGAGAGATCTTCCCTAGCAAAGAAGCCCTTAAAGAACAATACTGGGATTGGGTTGGCGGTAAGATGCTGAATGACACCAGGGCCGACTCTATGACTGGTCGCTTCCTGGAGATAAAATTTTTTCCTGCCCTGGAAAATTACTGGGACAACATCACGGTACCAATGGACAGGAAACTTGTATTTCAGCTAAGATCAGGATCTATCCCCCTCAAGAAACTGACATCTGGCTGGCACAGACCCACCAATAACTTATGTCCAGCATGCGAAAATGCCGAGGAGAGCATAGGCCATTTTCTTTTCGTATGCCACGCTTATGTGAATCCGAGGAGAAAATGGCTCTCGCCGGTATGCAAAAACTTGGGGACACGAGACAGCACAGTGGCTCTAAGAATCCTACGTACAACAACTCAGGATTCGATAGTCATAGGGGTAGCTAAATACCTGGGTTGGGCATGGGCAATTAGAAGACGGTCCCTGGGGGGAAGCAGGTAACAAGGTATTCCTCTCAACAATGATTAATGTAATACTATTTGTAAATATGGTTTTTATATGCAAATGTTGTATGAGCTGTACTCTATGTTTAATGAATTTTTAATCCGTAATAATGTATTATTGTATAACTGTGTTATTTTATGTGCTTTTATGAGAATTGTCTCGAATAAAGCTTATACAAAGAAACCCAATTTGTGGTCTACATGATTGAATGTTTCTGTGGCAAAAGATATATAGGGTCCACAATCTTCCCACTGAAAAAGCGCATTTTAGAACACATACGCTGTAACGCCCTGAACGTCTCAGGATCGTTTAACAGACACGACAATGAGGACGCAACCACTTGTGAAGGGTTAGTTCTTTTAATGAAGGCAAATAAAATACAAAGAACAAACAAAAGTTATAGTCACTGGAATCCTCCAGGCTAAGTACGTTACCAGCCCACAGCACGGATGGTCCTAACCGTCCTCTGCATATACGCCGATCCCGGCGTATGCCAACAGAGGGCAGAAATGAAATGGCCGACAATGCCAATCGGTAGGCTGTGAGGGGCACGAAGAGTGTTGGGGAGAATCGAGGAGTCAGGGAAACACCCAGCCGGGGTCTCTACCTGAAGGGAGCAGCCGCTCAACCTCTTCCTCAGACTGCACCGGGACGCGGAGTCACCTCCTGGTGATGCGTCACCGATACCCCAATCACAAGCAGAAGACTGAACCGAGAGCAGCCGCTCGATCGATCCTGTGGACTTCCGAGTCTGTAACGCGGCAAACACCTCCTGGTGTGCGTTACAGCTGGCAGTCCCTGTGTCTCTGGTCGGGCTGGGAGTTATGACTCCAACCAGCAAAAGCGCCACTGCGCTTGGACTCAGCCGAGTCAAAAACCGAAGCTCAATGGTTGACCGGTAGAGCTTCCGGGTCCTTCACAGGTGACGATGGGGCAAGACACGGCCCAGGGAGTAACGACTCGACCTACCTCCGTTCTTGCCTTACTGGAGCACCACTCCGGAACACTGCTCTTCACGAAGCAGGTACGTCGGTGTAAACACAATATCCGACAGCCTTGTACCTCCTGGTTCCTCCCTTTATAGGGCGTGTTTTCCTTGAGTTATGTAACAGCTCTCCTGTTTACATAAGGGCGTGTTTTCCTTGAGTTATGTAACATACGCGCAATCCAAAATGAAGATATGACATATGCAATGACAAAACACCTACAGAATCATACTGGTAAAACTTGGCAAGACATTAAATACTCAGGCATTGCATGCATTAAGGTACATGAAAGAGGTGGGAACAGGACTCAAAAACTGAGACGATTGGAATCAAAGTTAATAATCCGTTTCAAAACCAGAATCCCTGGAGGATTGAACGGAGATGATGAACTTTATGTACACTTATAAGAACATTAAGTGCAATTGGTGATACATTTCAGACTAAAACCTTGATCAAAACAGTTTCTTTGTAACATATTAGAATCAATTGAGCAATATTTGAATGTGTATTTGGTCACTAAGATCATTACTTTTGTATGTAGAAATGGATTGCTGTCGTTGTCCGATCTGCTGTGTGGTCATTTTGTCATGAAAGGGCAATTAGAGGTATATAGGGCACTCAGCCATAATACCAGACTGTTAGTCCTTTGATTGTTGACAATATACACGCAGGATTCGTGTATACAAATTGCGACTGAACGCAAAATTTAGATACGTACTGACTGTTTCTAATTGTCAACCTAAGCATATAACATATTGTTATGCAATTTTGGACCCTTAATTACATTATGACATCAGTGCCCACACAGTAACTCAGACTCGATCTAAATCTTAATGTAATTATACATTTTTTGTGTAACAAACTACCATACCCATAATGCCTCATTGTCGGTAAAGTGGAGAATTGGTATAAATATTGAAAGTGAAAAGGGACTTATGTATACTACCGTGACCAAGAACTGCCATAGTTCGAAACGCGTAGGTGAAGAGAAAATAAAACTCTAACTTCAACTATTCAGGAAGAGTGCGGCGTCTTTGTCCTTTCAAAGCTTGCTTTTGATACATTTGCGAGGTTGTCCTTACCTCGCCGCCGGCACCAGCTATTCAGTGCTCCTCCCGCAGGGACAGCTTGTTGGATTCATATATATATATATATATATATATATATATATATATATATATATATATATATATATATATATATATATATATATATATATATATATATATATATATATATACAGCGAGAGAGAGAGAAAAGATGAGATGGGAGGAAGAAAGGAGGAATGAATGTTAATTAGAAAAGCAGGATATGTGTTAAAAGCAAGGGACTTTGTGAGGGAGTGGGAGACAGAGTATGAGAGATCGCAAGAGATGCAAACGTAGGAGGGCTTTGGAAAACATGGATCCCAATAAAACTGAACATAAAAAAGTAAGCATTACAAGATACCCACCTGGGCAAACATATTAATTGGCCCATCCATAAACCGGAGTTTCCTGGGACCTAAGCTTCCACAAAATACTGGCATCTTGAAAAAATAAATACAGTGGAATGCCATCCAGAGTGCTACCACTGACGTGAATCACAGGAAAGAGCTAAACCAGCAGTTCAATAAAATCAACCTTGTGACTGCAGAAAACTAAAGAAAACCCACCAGACACTAAGCCAAGATAGCAGATAGAGAGTAATATAACAAGTGCATAGTTGAAATATCAAAAGTATGTAGAGGAAACCAGTCATAGAGAGACAACCAGGGACAACCAAGAATAACAGCCACATAGAGAAAACACACATAGAAATAGAATACTCAGGCTTAGCAACAGCAACAGACCACAGGTACAAGTGCACCACCAAGATGGAACCACATTCAATAGGATGGACTGGAATACGGCCCAGGAAGTTGAAAGAGAATGAGACAATGACAAAGCATTTCAACTCATACCTTTGTTTTTTCCTTAGTGTGATGGCCCAAGTGTATCAGGTATTCCTAGACGTGGATATCATGCTCAGTGTGCCCCAGGAAGCAAGGTAGAACTCACTGATGAGGCCTAACTGCCCCAAAACGAGCATGAGGTTGCTTGAGTTCCAGTTCTGATGACACCTTGCCTTGTAGTTAAGGATGGGCTGCCCGTAATAGAGCAGAACTAAGGTTGACTTACACATGTCTAGTCTCTGAAGTGACATGGAACCTGAAAAAAATGAACTAGAATGCGGCCCAAGCGATCACCAGTGGCTGAGACTTTTTGAAGCATTTCACCAAATACCTCTGTTTTGAACACATTCTAAACCAAGTTTTACATAGCAGAAGAAACTAACAGGCCTATTCAGTGCTTTAAATATGTTATATATTGTACGTAAGAAGGCCTAAGTGATTGTGTTTATTTATGGTAAGCAGTGGCTGGAATAGTCCGAATTGTCACACTTTTAGGAGTGTGATGGTTAGAAGTTGTGTTGCACTATCATTGGCATTATAGCAGTAGCAATATGTGGTGCATGCTGCAATGGCCTCATGATAAGAGCCGTGCCACTTATTTATTTTTTTTACAAATTAAGCACTGGAAGAAAGAGCTGTGGAAAAGATCAGTGTCAAGGCCTGCTAGTTATGTTATCAAGTATGGCCCCCTGCAAATGAAAATATACAATTCCAATTTTTGCATGTACCAGGTGAAACAGTATAAGTAATCATGTTAAGTAAGACTGTTACCACCCTCATGACGTCTTGTCTTAGGGCCCGATTCCGATGTCGTTCGGAAAGCACTCCAACCAAATCGGTTCCGGAAACTTTCCGAACGGCTCGGCTCGAGGGAGTCCAACCGAGCGATTTGGATGTATCCAGATGCTTCCAGATACATGCCGGTTGGACTCCCATTGATTTCCATGGGAGACTGGGTTCCAAACTGAGGAAGGTTAGACCCACAGTGGGGTCTAACACCGAAACGCGCGTTGGCGCTGAAAAAGCGACGTGGACGACTTTGATTAAATCCTGCTTGTTTACCCCCCGAATTGTTCCATCATGCCATTGATATTAATCTGGCTCATCATTATGTGAACCTTCACTAGATTTTCATTGAATTTCCTTTTTAATCTCTTTATTAGCCACACCAATGTTTTTACAATAAGAGGACAATACCTTCTCTGTTCCTCCTGGGGGTTCTGTCCACGCTGATTTATCCATTATTTTTGTACTATCTGTCTGACGTGAATGGACATATGTGTATGTGTGGTCATGAACCCGAATGTTTGACGTGGTGAGAGTGTGTGGTGTGGGATGTGTTCTGTATAGCACTTTGTTATATTTATGCAGAAATTAGAATTGTTGAACAAACAAATGATAAAATAATAATAAAAACTTTTTTCATACTAAACGCTGAATGTTGTACCTCTTGGTCACATGTGTTGGCATGAGTTGTTAGTTGATTCTTAATTATTGCAGAGTTGCACTTTTTGGTTCGCACAGGTAGAGAGTCTGTTTCTTGAGTGTACTGCTTATTTCCCCTATTTCTCCTTATTTCTTTCAGGTGCCCCCCCTCTTTTGAGTGGATGTGCTTTCCCTTGAGCTGTGGAGGTTTTGACCTTTGGTTATCCTTTTTGAAACCTGTACACACATGCTGTTCATTTGTGTCTTTATTTTTCTCTTTTTTTATTAGTGTTTGTTTATACATTCTTTAGTTGTTTTTTTGTATCACTTGTTTTTCTGTAAATTGTTTGCCTTAGTGTTGTATTCGTCCTTCTTGGGGTCATTTGATCTCATTAGAAGCCCAGGCCTACCACCCCCGAACCAACGGTGTACATTCAGCACTTTCTCCTCTACTGATGGATAGTATTAAAACGTTTGGATTCTCTGACGAAGACTTTGCCCGACTCCTAGGCCAAGTACCAGGCAATGATAGGTCCTTTCCTTTGCCCAAAGGCCTCAACGAGGAGTGGACAAAATTACTTAATTTGAAAAAGAAATCTAAACTAGGCCTGGGTGATAAATTCCGTTCCGCTTGCGGAATTTGCGGAATTTCGGTAATTTCGCGTTCCGCGGAATTGCCGAAGAGTCTGCGTTCCGCGGCTTAGTGGAATATTTTGCTTGTTCGTGTTCTCAAAATGTGTGTTCATGAGATATTTCCCCCAGAGCACTCAAACAGCGTTCGCGAACAGGAAAAAAGCATCGCGAACAAGCAATTCCGCGGGTTTGCGGAATTCCTGAGTGTTTGCGGAGATTTTTTACCCTTTCGCGGATGTTTGTGTAGCGCGACTACGCAAATTCCACCCACCCCTAATCGAAACGCACTGAGTAACATGCCAACTTTATGCTTGAATATCTGAAAGCTGGCACTACTCCAATTGGACACAGGGTTAGGATTATCCTGGGCCTCTTCATTGAAATTAGGCAGTTCCTGGAGAAATGGGCACTTATTTCCAACAGATGCTCCAGGGACTGGAGAATGCTTATCATCGAAACGGCTAGGGAAGTAGTCAGTCTCTTAAACAAAGAAATCCAAGAACTGGAAGAGAAAATCAAATCATTCAACAGTGTAGAGGAAGGAAAAAAGAAACTCGAGGCAATCTCCCTCGAATTGGAATCTTTTGGCGAATATCTTCTTAAGAGAAAGACCGAAAAACTTAGAAAAGATATACCTCTCTTCTCACAAGAGAGAACGTACCCATATCTCACTGAGAATTTTTATACAACTAGCAGTGAGAACCCCACAAGCAATAGCACAGCCAATTGGGGAAATAAACGTGTCACCACCTTTTCCGTTACCACAGACCCAGACAGCGAAGGTCCATCACATTGTAATTACCAACCTAGACAGGAGTTTGAGAGGGCCACCACTAAGAATCATTTTTTAGGCAACCGAAGGGGCAAATTCCGCGCCCGATATCGGAACCAACAACAGAAACGGTTCTACTCGGAACAGGAACCACCACAGAAGTACATTCAAACTCGCAATCAACAGTATTGGCAAACATAAACACCATTCCTGTGTTTAATCTTTCTTCCTGTACCACTGAACCTTCCGTAGAGACCCTTCTATCGAAAGGACTCTCCTTTGTTCCTACCACGAATCTCAATAAGTTCGGACCTTCACTCCCTTTTCCACAGGATTAGGCTCAAAAAGTTCTTTCAAAATAAAGAAACTAACATTACGGAAGAGAATCTATCTGACCTTAAACCTCCCTCCAGCTTCACCCCCGGAATTGAATCTGTGGGAGCAGAAGTGGACCTGTATGAAAGGGCAGTCCTCTCTAAAATCCAAAAAGTCATTAAATATGCCCCTAAACCCTCATATAACATCACAAGGGACGAGAATGCCGCACTCAAACAACTTAAAGACAATGATGATCTTACGATCAAACCATGCGACAAGGGAGGTGGCATTGTGATCTTTGACTTTAAAAATTACAAATTAAAAATGGCTGTCCTTTTTAGCCTGCCTAGGCACTACAAAAAGATTATATCTAACCCAGAACCCAAACTCAAATTGAGGATTCTAGCCATTATTAAAGCGGCTGCTGAAAGAGGAGATATTTGCCAAAAGGCGGCTGAATATCTTACCCCTTCTTTTACTCGCATTCCCATCATTTATGGGGTCCCCAAAACCCATAAAAATGAATACGACCCTCCTTTAAGACTGATAGTCTCTACAATCGGGGCGGCTACTGAACCATTGTCAAAATACGTTGATCATTTCTTGCAACCGCTCGTAGCCGCCTTACCCTCCTATGTGTAGGACACGGGCCATTTTATATCCAAAATTGAGGGCCTGCCATACAACCAGGAAAGTGAAATACTTGTCACCATGGACCTTGAGTCCTTATATACTAACATCCCCCAGAAGGAAGCACTGAGGGTTATTGGGGAAATTCTGGAAATGGAACCCATGTATACCAACTCTATTTCTATCCTTCAATGCCTCGAGATTGTGCTAGAGGTGAATTCTTTTTAATTTGAAGGAAGTATTTTCCATCAAATTCAGGAAATCAGTATGAACACGGCGTGTGCCCCTAGCGTGGCCTGTCTTTATATGGGACACTTTGAGAGTGTGAACATCTACAAGGATT